>NW_027442954.1:0-1287471 GCF_048569485.1 Anomaloglossus baeobatrachus | reverse complement strand
GTTAAAAATTGCTGCACGACAAGGTTCAACACGTGAGCCATACAAGGTACGTGTGTCACCTTGCCCAGGCGAAGGGCCGCACCCAGGTTTGCAGCATTGTCGCACACGGCCTTACCAGGCTGCAGGTTGAGTGGAGACAACCATTTATTAAACTCGGACCGCAGAGCTGACCACAACTCCTCAGCTGTGTGACTCTTATTACCAAGACATGTCAAGCTAAAGACCGCCTGATGCCGTTGCGCTCTGCTGCCAGCATAGTAATGAGGGGTGCGTGATTCCTTCTGCGCAGTGAGAACGCTGGTGGCCTGACCAGGCAGGCTTGGGGCGGAGGTGGAGGACCCAGATGAGGTGGAGGATGCAGAAGCAGTGGCGGAACTTGGACAGACAGAGGATTGACACACAAGTCGTGGGGACGGCAAGACTTGTGCAGCAGACCCTTCACCATCTATCACCATAGTTACCCAGTGCCCAGTCAGCGACATGTAACGTCCCTGTCCATGCTTACTGGTCCAAGTATCGGTGGTGAAATGCACCCGTTCACACACAGAGTTTCTCAAGGAAGCGGTGATGTTGTGTGCGACATGCTGGTGTAGCGCGGGCACACCTTTCTTAGAGAAGTAGTGGCGACTAGGCATCTGGTACTGGGGCACAGCGACAGACATAAGGTCTCTAAAATCCTGTGTGTCCACTAGGCGGAAAGGCAGCATTTCAGTAGCCAACAGCTTACAGAGGGATAGAGTCAACCTCTTAGCTTTGTCATGGGTCGGAGGAAGTGGCCTTTTATTTGACCACATCTGAGGGACAGAGATCTGGCTGCTGTGTGTAGACGGTGTTGAGTAGGGTGTCCCTGGAAAAATGCTGGTTTGTGAGGAAAGTGCAGGCGGAGACATGATGTTGCCTTCATCCAACATTGGTGCTATCGATGTCTGAGAGAGCTGTACACACTCACTTGTTTCCCCTTCCAAACCAACTGACGACCTTACAAGCAAACTGCCTGTTGCGGTTACAGTGGTGGAAGTTTTGCGTGGAAAAACAGGTGTGACAGCTGTCCCCACAGTCCTAGAAGATGAAGAGCGCGCGGATGCACTGGAAGGGGCGGGCGGTGGATGGTTCGCTCCGCTAGGCCGCATTGCAGCACGGTGAGCTTCCCACCGGGACTTATGATATTTAGTCATGTGACGATTCATGGAAGAAGTTGTCAAACTGCTGAGGTTTTGACCTCTACTAACAGAATCATGACAAATGTTACATATCACATGAGTTGGGCGATCTTTTTCGATGTGAAAAAAGGACCAGGCTAGGCAAGGCTTAGAGGCCATGCGACCTGTTGATCCACCCCGAATAATGCTCATAGGCAGAGTGGTGGCTGAGGATGCAGTTGTAGACGTGCTACCAGTGCTCCGACTCTGTCCAGGAAGGTGCAAGGTAACTTCGTCGTCGGTTGCATCCTCCTCCACCGCCTCTGTTGACCTCCTCGAGTGCCTGACTGGGGGTTGACAGTAGGTGGGATCTAGAATGTCATCATCAATTGTTGTGTTTGCACTCCCCTCCCCCTCAGACCGAGCCTCTTCTTGCCCTGACCGAATATTTAAGTTGTCATCCCAATCGGGTATCTGCGTCTCATCTTCATCAGTATGTTCCTCATTGTCTATAACCACAGGTGTTACAGTTTGTGACAAAGGGTCAACATTATGCTCAGAAACTTGGTCCTCAAGGCCTGAATCTGAGTCACAAAGGTTCTGGGCATCACTGCAGACCATTTCCTGTTCTGTACTCACTGTAGCTTGGGAGCAGACCTCTGATTCCCAGGCTATAGTGTGACTGAACAGCTCTGCAGACTCAGCCATCTCAGTTCCACCATACTGTGCAGGGCTGATGGAGACTTCAGAGCTGGGAGAAATCAAGTGTGATTGGGATGATAACTCAGAGGACTGGTGTTTTTTGGATGCGGTACTTGAAGTGGCTGAGAGGGCACTTGTTGGACCACTTGAGATCCATTCAAGCATTTTCCTTTTTTGCCCATCATCTACCTTTGTTCCTCTTGTTCGTGTCCGTAAAAAGGGAGCACATCGGATTGTCCACAATAAGTAGTAGACATCTTACTTTTGCTAGTAGATGGTCTATCTGCAGCAGATGATAATGGAGCTTTGCCACCTTCCCCACTGACAAAACCTTTTTTGCCTTTTCCACCACGCCTCTTCCCCTTTCCACCAGCATCTGTCATTTTGCCACTCATGTGATTGCGACAAGATTGTGGACTGAAAATGTGGTAGTAAAATTGAGAGGTGGTGAAGATTGCAGTGGTGGTCTAGCTTTATTAACAGCAGAATAATAAAGAATAAATATCCCTGACAATGTAACTTAGTTATAATTAGTTGGAGTGTGCAACGCAGGCAGACGTTCTGCAAATGTCTTGGCACTAGTGGGACTATAGCAAAGTCCAATAGCCACGTATAGGATGCCACTAGGTACACTGAGTGTGTGCTAGTATAATGGCTTAGTTATAATTAGTTGGAGTGTGCAACGCAGGCAGATGCGTTCTGCAAATGTCTTGGCACTAGTGGGACTAAAGCAAAGTCCAATAGCCACGTATAGGATGCCACTAGGTACACTAAGTGTTTGCTAGTATAATGGCTTAGTTATAATTAGTTGGAGTGTGCAACGCAGGCAGATGCGTTCTGCAAATGTCTTGGCACTAGTGGGACTAAAGCAAAGTCCAATAGCCACGTATAGGATGCCACTAGGTACACTAAGTGTTTGCTAGTATAATGGCTTAGTTATAATTAGTTGGAGTGTGCAACGCAGGCAGATGCGCTCTGCAAATGTCTTGGCACTAGTGGGACTATAGCAAAGTCCAATAGCCACGTATAGGATGCCACTAGGTACACTGAGTGTGTGCTAGTATAATGGCTTAGTTATAATTAGTTGGAGTGTGCAACGCAGGCAGATGCGCTCTGCAAATGTCTTGGCACTAGTGGGACTATAGCAAAGTCCAATAGCCACGTATAGGATGCCACTAGGTACACTGAGTGTGTGCTAGTATAATGGCTTAGTTATAATTAGTTGGAGTGTGCAACGCAGGCAGATGCGTTCTGCAAATGTCTTGGCACTAGTGGGACTAAAGCAAAGTCCAATAGCCACGTATAGGATGCCACTAGGTACACTAAGTGTTTGCTAGTATAATGGCTTAGTTATAATTAGTTGGAGTGTGCAACGCAGGCAGATGCGCTCTGCAAATGTCTTGGCACTAGTGGGACTATAGCAAAGTCCAATAGCCACGTATAGGATGCCACTAGGTACACTGAGTGTGTGCTAGTATAATGGCTTAGTTATAATTAGTTGGAGTGTGCAACGCAGGCAGATGCGCTCTGCAAATGTCTTGGCACTAGTGGGACTATAGCAAAGTCCAATAGCCACGTATAGGATGCCACTAGGTACACTGAGTGTGTGCTAGTATAATGGCTTAGTTATAATTAGTTGGAGTGTGCAACGCAGGCAGATGCGCTCTGCAAATGTCTTGGCACTAGTGGGACTATAGCAAAGTCCAATAGCCACGTATAGGATGCCACTAGGTACACTGAGTGTGTGCTAGTATAATGGCTTAGTTATAATTAATTGGAGTGTGCAACGCAGGCAGATGCGTTCTGCAAATGTCTTGGCACTAGTGGGACTAAAGCAAAGTCCAATAGCCACGTATAGGATGCCACTAGGTACACTAAGTGTTTGCTAGTATAATGGCTTAGTTATAATTAGTTGGAGTGTGCAACGCAGGCAGATGCGCTCTGCAAATGTCTTGGCACTAGTGGGACTATAGCAAAGTCCAATAGCCACGTATAGGATGCCACTAGGTACACTGAGTGTGTGCTAGTATAATGGCTTAGTTATAATTAGTTGGAGTGTGCAATGCAGGCAGATGCGCTCTGCAAATGTCTTGGCACTAGTGGGACTATAGCAAAGTCCAATAGCCACGTATAGGATGCCACTAGGTACACTGAGTGTGTGCTAGTATAATGGCTTAGTTATAATTAGTTGGAGTGTGCAACGCAGGCAGATGCGCTCTGCAAATGTCTTGGCACTAGTGGGACTATAGCAAAGTCCAATAGCCACGTATAGGATGCCACTAGGTACACTGAGTGTTTGCTAGTATAATGGCTTAGTTATAATTTGTTGGAGTGTGCAACGCAGGCAGATGCGCTCTGCAAATGTCTTGGCACTAGTGGGACTATAGCAAAGTCCAATAGCCACGTATAGGATGCCACTAGGTACACTGAGTGTGTGCTAGTATAATGGCTTAGTTATAATTAGTTGGAGTGTGCAACGCAGGCAGATGCGCTCTGCAAATGTCTTGGCACTAGTGGGACTATAGCAAAGTCCAATAGCCACGTATAGGATGCCACTAGGTACACTGAGTGTGTGCTAGTATAATGGCTTAGTTATAATTAGTTGGAGTGTGCAACGCAGGCAGATGCGCTCTGCAAATGTCTTGGCACTAGTGGGACTATAGCAAAGTCCAATAGCCACGTATAGGATGCCACTAGGTACACTGAGTGTTTGCTAGTATAATGGCTTAGTTATAATTAGTTGGAGTGTGCAACGCAGGCAGATGCGCTCTGCAAATGTCTTGGCACTAGTGGGACTATAGCAAAGTCCAATAGCCACGTATAGGATGCCACTAGGTACACTGAGTGTGTGCTAGTATAATGGCTTAGTTATAATTAGTTGGAGTGTGCAACGCAGGCAGATGCGCTCTGCAAATGTCTTGGCACTAGTGGGACTATAGCAAAGTCCAATAGCCACGTATAGGATGCCACTAGGTACACTGAGTGTGTGCTAGTATAATGGCTTAGTTATAATTAGTTGGAGTGTGCAACGCAGGCAGATGCGTTCTGCAAATGTCTTGGCACTAGTGGGACTAAAGCAAAGTCCAATAGCCACGTATAGGATGCCACTAGGTACACTAAGTGTTTGCTAGTATAATGGCTTAGTTATAATTAGTTGGAGTGTGCAACGCAGGCAGATGCGCTCTGCAAATGTCTTGGCACTAGTGGGACTATAG
Source organism: Anomaloglossus baeobatrachus (assembly GCF_048569485.1). Classification (NCBI taxonomy): domain Eukaryota; kingdom Metazoa; phylum Chordata; class Amphibia; order Anura; family Aromobatidae; genus Anomaloglossus; species Anomaloglossus baeobatrachus. The sequence goes on along the minus strand of NW_027442954.1, from coordinate 1,282,415 downwards.
CAAAGTCCAATAGCCACGTATAGGATGCCACTAGGTACACTGAGTGTGTGCTAGTATAATGGCTTAGTTATAATTAGTTGGAGTGTGCAACGCAGGCAGATGCGCTCTGCAAATGTCTTGGCACTAGTGGGACTATAGCAAAGTCCAATAGCCACGTATAGGATGCCACTAGGTACACTGAGTGTGTGCTAGTATAATGGCTTAGTTATAATTAGTTGGAGTGTGCAACGCAGGCAGATGCGCTCTGCAAATGTCTTGGCACTAGTGGGACTATAGCAAAGTCCAATAGCCACGTATAGGATGCCACTAGGTACACTGAGTGTTTGCTAGTATAATGGCTTAGTTATAATTAGTTGGAGTGTGCAACGCAGGCAGATGCGCTCTGCAAATGTCTTGGCACTAGTGGGACTATAGCAAAGTCCAATAGCCACGTATAGGATGCCACTAGGTACACTGAGTGTGTGCTAGTATAATGGCTTAGTTATAATTAGTTGGAGTGTGCAACGCAGGCAGATGCGTTCTGCAAATGTCTTGGCACTAGTGGGACTAAAGCAAAGTCCAATAGCCACGTATAGGATGCTACTAGGTACACTAAGTGTTTGCTAGTATAATGGCTTAGTTATAATTAGTTGGAGTGTGCAACGCAGGCAGATGCGCTCTGCAAATGTCTTGGCACTAGTGGGACTATAGCAAAGTCCAATAGCCACGTATAGGATGCCACTAGGTACACTGATTGTGTGCTAGTATAATGGCTTAGTTATAATTAGTTGGAGTGTGCAACGCAGGCAGATGCGCTCTGCAAATGTCTTGGCACTAGTGGGACTATAGCAAAGTCCAATAGCCACGTATAGGATGCCACTAGGTACACTGAGTGTGTGCTAGTATAATGGCTTAGTTATAATTAGTTGGAGTGTGCAACACAGGCAGATGCGTTCTGCAAATGTCTTGGCACTAGTGGGACTAAAGCAAAGTCCAATAGCCACGTATAGGATGCCACTAGGTACACTAAGTGTTTGCTAGTATAATGGCTTAGTTATAATTAGTTGGAGTGTGCAACGCAGGCAGATGCGCTCTGCAAATGTCTTGGCACTAGTGGGGACTATAGCAAAGTCCAATAGCCACGTATAGGATGCCACTAGGTACACTGAGTGTGTGCTAGTATAATGGCTTAGTTATAATTAGTTGGAGTGTGCAACGCAGGCAGATGCGCTCTGCAAATGTCTTGGCACTAGTGGGACTATAGCAAAGTCCAATAGCCACGTATAGGATGCCACTAGGTACACTGAGTGTGTGCTAGTATAATGGCTTAGTTATAATTAGTTGGAGTGTGCAACGCAGGCAGATGCGCTCTGCAAATGTCTTGGCACTAGTGGGACTATAGCAAAGTCCAATAGCCACGTATAGGATGCCACTAGGTACACTGAGTGTGTGCTAGTATAATGGCTTAGTTATAATTAGTTGGAGTGTGCAACGCAGGCAGATGCGTTCTGCAAATGTCTTGGCACTAGTGGGACTAAAGCAAAGTCCAATAGCCACGTATAGGATGCCACTAGGTACACTAAGTGTTTGCTAGTATAATGGCTTAGTTATAATTAGTTGGAGTGTGCAACGCAGGCAGATGCGCTCTGCAAATGTCTTGGCACTAGTGGGACTATAGCAAAGTCCAATAGCCACGTATAGGATGCCACTAGGTACACTGAGTGTGTGCTAGTATAATGGCTTAGTTATAATTAGTTGGAGTGTGCAACGCAGGCAGATGCGCTCTGCAAATGTCTTGGCACTAGTGAGACTATAGCAAAGTCCAATAGCCACGTATAGGATGCCACTAGGTACACTGAGTGTGTGCTAGTATAATGGCTTAGTTATAATTAGTTGGAGTGTGCAACGCAGGCAGATGCGCTCTGCAAATGTCTTGGCACTAGTGGGACTATAGCAAAGTCCAATAGCCACGTATAGGATGCCACTAGGTACACTGAGTGTTTGCTAGTATAATGGCTTAGTTATAATTAGTTGGAGTGTGCAACGCAGGCAGATGCGCTCTGCAAATGTCTTGGCACTAGTGGGACTATAGCAAAGTCCAATAGCCACGTATAGGATGCCACTAGGTACACTGAGTGTGTGCTAGTATAATGGCTTAGTTATAATTAGTTGGAGTGTGCAACGCAGGCAGATGCGCTCTGCAAATGTCTTGGCACTAGTGGGACTATAGCAAAGTCCAATAGCCACGTATAGGATGCCACTAGGTACACTGAGTGTGTGCTAGTATAATGGCTTAGTTATAATTAGTTGGAGTGTGCAACGCAGGCAGATGCGCTCTGCAAATTTCTTGGCACTAGTGGGACTATAGCAAAGTCCAATAGCCACGTATAGGATGCCACTAGGTACACTGAGTGTTTGCTAGTATAATGGCTTAGTTATAATTAGTTGGAGTGTGCAACGCAGGCAGATGCGCTCTGCAAATGTCTTGGCACTAGTGGGACTATAGCAAAGTCCAATAGCCACGTATAGGATGCCACTAGGTACACTGAGTGTGTGCTAGTATAATGGCTTAGTTATAATTAGTTGGAGTGTGCAACGCAGGCAGATGCGCTCTGCAAATGTCTTGGCACTAGTGGGACTATAGCAAAGTCCAATAGCCACGTATAGGATGCCACTAGGTACACTGAGTGTGTGCTAGTATAATGGCTTAGTTATAATTAGTTGGAGTGTGCAACGCAGGCAGATGCGTTCTGCAAATGTCTTGGCACTAGTGGGACTAAAGCAAAGTCCAATAGCCACGTATAGGATGCCACTAGGTACACTAAGTGTTTGCTAGTATAATGGCTTAGTTATAATTAGTTGGAGTGTGCAACGCAGGCAGATGCGCTCTGCAAATGTCTTGGCACTAGTGGGACTATAGCAAAGTCCAATAGCCACGTATAGGATGCCACTAGGTACACTGAGTGTGTGCTAGTATAATGGCTTAGTTATAATTAGTTGGAGTGTGCAACGCAGGCAGATGCGCTCTGCAAATGTCTTGGCACTAGTGGGACTATAGCAAAGTCCAATAGCCACGTATAGGATGCCACTAGGTACACTGAGTGTGTGCTAGTATAATGGCTTAGTTATAATTAGTTGGAGTGTGCAACGCAGGCAGATGCGCTCTGCAAATGTCTTGGCACTAGTGGGACTATAGCAAAGTCCAATAGCCACGTATAGGATGCCACTAGGTACACTGAGTGTTTGCTAGTATAATGGCTTAGTTATAATTAGTTGGAGTGTGCAACGCAGGCAGATGCGCTCTGCAAATGTCTTGGCACTAGTGGGACTATAGCAAAGTCCAATAGCCACGTATAGGATGCCACTAGGTACACTGAGTGTTTGCTAGTATAATGGCTTAGTTATAATTAGTTGGAGTGTGCAACGCAGGCAGATGCGCTCTGCAAATGTCTTGGCACTAGTGGGACTATAGCAAAGTCCAATAGCCACGTATAGGATGCCACTAGGTACACTGAGTGTGTGCTAGTATAATGGCTTAGTTATAATTAGTTGGAGTGTGCAACGCAGGCAGATGCGCTCTGCAAATGTCTTGGCACTAGTGGGACTATAGCAAAGTCCAATAGCCACGTATAGGATGCCACTAGGTACACTGAGTGTGTGCTAGTATAATGGCTTAGTTATAATTAGTTGGAGTGTGCAACGCAGGCAGATGCGCTCTGCAAATGTCTTGGCACTAGTGGGACTATAGCAAAGTCCAATAGCCACGTATAGGATGCCACTAGGTACACTGAGTGTTTGCTAGTATAATGGCTTAGTTATAATTAGTTGGAGTGTGCAACGCAGGCAGATGCGCTCTGCAAATGTCTTGGCACTAGTGGGACTATAGCAAAGTCCAATAGCCACGTATAGGATGCCACTAGGTACACTGAGTGTGTGCTAGTATAATGGCTTAGTTATAATTAGTTGGAGTGTGCAACGCAGGCAGATGCGCTCTGCAAATGTCTTGGCACTAGTGGGACTATAGCAAAGTCCAATAGCCACGTATAGGATGCCACTAGGTACACTGAGTGTGTGCTAGTATAATGGCTTAGTTATAATTAGTTGGAGTGTGCAACGCAGGCAGATGCGTTCTGCAAATGTCTTGGCACTAGTGGGACTAAAGCAAAGTCCAATAGCCACGTATAGGATGCCACTAGGTACACTAAGTGTTTGCTAGTATAATGGCTTAGTTATAATTAGTTGGAGTGTGCAACGCAGGCAGATGCGCTCTGCAAATGTCTTGGCACTAGTGGGACTATAGCAAAGTCCAATAGCCACGTATAGGATGCCACTAGGTACACTGAGTGTGTGCTAGTATAATGGCTTAGTTATAATTAGTTGGAGTGTGCAACGCAGGCAGATGCGCTCTGCAAATGTCTTGGCACTAGTGGGACTATAGCAAAGTCCAATAGCCACGTATAGGATGCCACTAGGTACACTGAGTGTGTGCTAGTATAATGGCTTAGTTATAATTAGTTGGAGTGTGCAACGCAGGCAGATGCGCTCTGCAAATGTCTTGGCACTAGTGGGACTATAGCAAAGTCCAATAGCCACGTATAGGATGCCACTAGGTACACTGAGTGTTTGCTAGTATAATGGCTTAGTTATAATTAGTTGGAGTGTGCAACGCAGGCAGATGCGCTCTGCAAATGTCTTGGCACTAGTGGGACTATAGCAAAGTCCAATAGCCACGTATAGGATGCCACTAGGTACACTGAGTGTGTGCTAGTATAATGGCTTAGTTATAATTAGTTGGAGTGTGCAACGCAGGCAGATGCGTTCTGCAAATGTCTTGGCACTAGTGGGACTAAAGCAAAGTCCAATAGCCACGTATAGGATGCCACTAGGTACACTAAGTGTTTGCTAGTATAATGGCTTAGTTATAATTAGTTGGAGTGTGCAACGCAGGCAGATGCGCTCTGCAAATGTCTTGGCACTAGTGGGACTATAGCAAAGTCCAATAGCCACGTATAGGATGCCACTAGGTACACTGAGTGTTTGCTAGTATAATGGCTTAGTTATAATTAGTTGGAGTGTGCAACGCAGGCAGATGCGCTCTGCAAATGTCTTGGCACTAGTGGGAGTATAGCAAAGTCCAATAGCCACGTATAGGATGCCACTAGGTACACTGAGTGTGTGCTAGTATAATGGCTTAGTTATAATTAGTTGGAGTGTGCAACGCAGGCAGATGCGTTCTGCAAATGTCTTGGCACTAGTGGGACTAAAGCAAAGTCCAATAGCCACGTATAGGATGCCACTAGGTACACTAAGTGTTTGCTAGTATAATGGCTTAGTTATAATTAGTTGGAGTGTGCAACGCAGGCAGATGCGCTCTGCAAATGTCTTGGCACTAGTGGGACTATAGCAAAGTCCAATAGCCACGTATAGGATGCCACTAGGTACACTGAGTGTGTGCTAGTATAATGGCTTAGTTATAATTAGTTGGAGTGTGCAACGCAGGCAGATGCGCTCTGCAAATGTCTTGGCACTAGTGGGACTATAGCAAAGTCCAATAGCCACGTATAGGATGCCACTAGGTACACTGAGTGTGTGCTAGTATAATGGCTTAGTTATAATTAGTTGGAGTGTGCAACGCAGGCAGATGCGCTCTGCAAATGTCTTGGCACTAGTGGGACTATAGCAAAGTCCAATAGCCACGTATAGGATGCCACTAGGTACACTGAGTGTTTGCTAGTATAATGGCTTAGTTATAATTAGTTGGAGTGTGCAACGCAGGCAGATGCGCTCTGCAAATGTCTTGGCACTAGTGGGACTATAGCAAAGTCCAATAGCCACGTATAGGATGCCACTAGGTACACTGAGTGTGTGCTAGTATAATGGCTTAGTTATAATTAGTTGGAGTGTGCAACGCAGGCAGATGCGCTCTGCAAATGTCTTGGCACTAGTGGGACTATAGCAAAGTCCAATAGCCACGTATAGGATGCCACTAGGTACACTGAGTGTGTGCTAGTATAATGGCTTAGTTATAATTAGTTGGAGTGTGCAACGCAGGCAGTTGCGCTCTGCAAATGTCTTGGCACTAGTGGGACTATAGCAAAGTCCAATAGCCACGTATAGGATGCCACTAGGTACACTGAGTGTTTGCTAGTATAATGGCTTAGTTATAATTAGTTGGAGTGTGCAACGCAGGCAGATGCGCTCTGCAAATGTCTTGGCACTAGTGGGACTAAAGCAAAGTCCAATAGCCACGTATAGGATGCCACTAGGTACACTGAGTGTTTGCTAGTATAATGGCTTAGTTATAATTAGTTGGAGTGTGCAACGCAGGCAGATGCGCTCTGCAAATGTCTTGGCACTAGTGGGACTAAAGCAAAGTCCAATAGCCACGTATAGGATGCCACTAGGTACACTGAGTGTTTGCTAGTATAATGGCTTAGTTAGAATGAGTTGGAGTGTGCAGAGGACAAGAGGGTACAGTGGCAGGATTGTGGTGCTCTGGGTAGAGGAATGGAAGCCTGCCTTTCTATTTCCTCCTAATGGTGAAATGCAGGGAGGAAATCCCTGACCTGGGCTACACAGACGCTGTTGCTGTTTGCAGGACCTGTCACCTATGGCTCTCTGACCCTGCCGCTTTGAGCCCTTAAAAGGACTGCTAGAATGTGCTCTCCCTAAGCTGTCTAACGTTGTGTATGCAGCGCATACAGCTGTATCGGCTATAGGACTCAGGAGGACGGAGCTGCGACACTGATGTCTGACACCAAAGACGCAGAAGGCAGATAATGGCGTTCGTGAAGAAAATGTCCGGTTTTATAATGCAGGGACATGTGACATGCAGATCCTATCACACATGCCGTTGCTTCTCTGGCTCAAAGTCCACTTAGCTGTGTGTGTGTCTGTGATTGGCTGACATGCTGGCCCGCCCCACAAGACGCGCGCGCTTAGGGAAGGAAGACAAGAAAAAAAAAAAAAAAATTATAGAAACAGCAGTGATCTGAAGGCGCTGTTCACGCACACTATACACTGAAATGTGATAATAGTTTGATTCACAGAGTGACTTACACTATTACAGCAGAAACCAAGCTATGATTTAGCTGTTTTTTGGCTGCTAGAACCGTTCTCGAACGTTTCTAGAACTATCGAGCTTTTGCAAAAAGCTCGAGTTCTAGTTCGATCTAGAACATGCCCCAAAATCACTCGAGCCTAGAACTGGAGAACCACGAACCACGAACCGCGCTCAACTCTAGTCTTCAGTAGAGATGGATAGTCGAGCTGGGCTATCAGACGGTCACCTCTGTAGCTGTAGTGTCATTTTTCCTATGGTCCAATGTGTAAATTAAACAAAAAAGTGCACGTTTGTTATGATGTCCAAGATGGGGACCAGGATGTGGACATAATAAAAAATTAGGGAACATGATAGGAGACATTTCTACAATACATATAATCATTCTTATCTATCTAATACGATGATAACAGCTCTCCATATCTGCAGTCCACCACAAGGACCACCCTCTCTAATCCCTGAAAAATGAAATCATCCTCAGTGATGAAGAGAGGGGGCTAAGTGCCCCCAATGGTCTCAGAGCATTGACTCTTCTAAGAGTCCTAAGAGTCCTGCTCACACTGATGGGGTGCAGCTGTGGGACCCTATTTTCAGAGATGATGTCCTCCACCCAACTCTCAAAAAGCTGAAAGGGTCTAAGAGTCCTAAGAGTCCTGCTCACACTGATGGGGTGCAGCTGTGGGACCCTATTTTCAGAGATGATGTCCTCCACCCAACTCTCAAAAAGCTGAAAGGGTCTTCAGTAGAGATGGATAGTCGAGCTGGGCTATCAGACGGTCACCTCTGTAGCTGTAGTGTCATTTTTCCTATGGTCCAATGTGTAAATTAAACAAAAAAGTGCACGTTTGTTATGATGTCCAAGATGGGGACCAGGATGTGGACATAATAAAAAATTAGGGAACATGATAGGAGACATTTCTACAATACATATAATCATTCTTATCTATCTAATATGATGACAACAGCTCTCCATACCTGCAGTCCACCACAAGGACCACCCTCTCTAATCCCTGAAAAATGAAATCATCCTCAGGGACGAAGAGAGGGGGCTAAGCGCCCCCCATGGTTTTAGAGCATTGACTCTTCTAAGAGTCCTAAGAGTCCTGCTTACACTGATGGGGTGCAGCTGTGGGACCCTATTTTAAGAGATGATGTCCTCCACCCAACTCTCAAAAAGCTGAAAGGGTCTTCAGTAGAGATGGATAGTCGAGCTGGGCTATCAGACGGTCACCTCTGTAGCTGTAGTGTCATTTTTCCTATGGTCCAATGTGTAAATTAAACAAAAAAGTGCACGTTTGTTATGATGTCCAAGATGGGGACCAGGATGTGGACATAATAAAAAATTAGGGAACATGATAGGAGACATTTCTACAATACATATAATCATTCTTATCTATCTAATACGATGACAACAGCTCTCCATACCTGCAGTCCACCACAAGGACCACCCTCTCTAATCCCTGAAAAATGAAATCATCCTCAGTGACGAAGAGAGGGGGTAAGCGCCCCCATGGTCTCAGAGCATTAACTCTTCTAAGAGTCCTAAGAGTCCTGCTCACACTGATGGGGTGCAGCTGTGGGACCCTATTTTCAGAGATGATGTCCTCCACCCAACTCTCAAAAAGCTGAAAGGGTCTTCAGTAGAGATGGATAGTCGAGCTGGGCTATCAGACGGTCACCTCTGTAGCTGTAGTGTCATTTTTCCTATGGTCCAATGTGTAAATTAAACAAAAAAGTGCACGTTTGTTATGATGTCCAAGATGGGGACCAGGATGTGGACATAATAAAAAATTAGGGAACATGATAGGAGACATTTCTACAATACATATAATCATTCTTATCTATCTAATACGATGACAACAGCTCTCCATACCTGCAGTCCACCACAAGGACCACCCTCTCTAATCCCTGAAAAATGAAATCATCCTCAGGGACGAAGAGAGGGGGCTAAGCGCCCCCCATGGTTTTAGAGCATTGACTCTTCTAAGAGTCCTAAGAGTCCTGCTTACACTGATGGGGTGCAGCTGTGGGACCCTATTTTAAGAGATGATGTCCTCCACCCAACTCTCAAAAAGCTGAAAGGGTCTTCAGTAGAGATGGATAGTCGAGCTGGGCTATCAGACGGTCACCTCTGTAGCTGTAGTGTCATTTTTCCTATGGTCCAATGTGTAAATTAAACAAAAAAGTGCACGTTTGTTATGATGTCCAAGATGGGGACCAGGATGTGGACATAATAAAAAATTAGGGAACATGATAGGAGACATTTCTACAATACATATAATCATTCTTATCTATCTAATACGATGACAACAGCTCTCCATACCTGCAGTCCACCACAAGGACCACTCTCTCTAATCCCTGAAAAATGAAATCATCCTCAGTGACAAAGAGAGGGGGCTAAGCGCCCCCCATGGTCTCAAAACATTGACTCTTCTAAGAGTCCTAAGAGTCCTGCTCACACTGATGGGGTGCAGCTGTGGGACCCTATTTTCAGAGATGATGTCCTCCACCCAACTCTCAAAAAGCTGAAAGGGTCTTCAGTAGAGATGGATAGTCGAGCTGGGCTACCAGACGGTCACCTCTGTAGCTGTAGTGTCATTTTTCCTATGGTCCAATGTGTAAATTAAACAAAAAAGTGCACGTTTGTTATGATTTCCAAGATGGGGACCAGGATGTGGACATAATAAAAAAATAGGGAACATGATAGGAGACATTTCTACAATACATATAATCATTCTTATCTATCTAATACGATGACAACAGCTCTCTATACCTGCAGTCCACCACAAGGACCACCCTCTCTATTCCCTGAAAAGTGAAATCATCCTCAGTGACGAAGAGAGGGGGCTAAGCGCCCCCCATGGTCTCAAAACATTGACTCTTCTAAGAGTCCTAAGAGTCCTGCTCACACTGATGGGGTGCAGCTGTGGGACCCTATTTTCAGAGATGATGTTCTCCACCCAACTCTCAAAAAGCTGAAAGGGTCTTCAGTAGAGATGGATAGTCGAGCTGGGCTATCAGACGGTCACCTCTGTAGCTGTAGTGTCATTTTTCCTATGGTCCAATGTGTAAATTAAACAAAAAAGTGCACGTTTGTTATGATGTCCAAGATGGGGACCAGGATGTGGACATAATAAAAAATTAGGGAACATGATAGGAGACATTTCTACAATACATATAATCATTCTTATCTATTTAATACGATGACAACAGCTCTCCATACCTGCAGTCCACCACAAGGACCACCCTCTCTATTCCCTGAAAAGTGAAATCATCCTCAGTGACGAAGAGAGGGGGCTAAGCGCCCCCCATGGTCTCAAAACATTGACTCTTCTAAGAGTCCTAAGAGTCCTGCTCACACTGATGGGGTGCAGCTGTGGGACCCTATTTTCAGAGATGATGTCCTCCACCCAACTCTCAAAAAGCTGAAAGGGTCTTCAGTAGAGATGGATTGTTGAGCTGGGCTATCAGACGGTCACCTCTGTAGCTGTAGTGTCATTTTTCCTATGGTCCAATGTGTAAATTAAACAAAAAAGTGCATGTTTGTTATGATGTCCAAGATGGGGACCAGGATGTGGACATAATAAAAAATTAGGGAACATGATAGGAGACATTTCTACAATACATATAATCATTCTTATCTATCTAATACGATGATAACAGCTCTCCATACCTGCAGTCCACCACAAGGACCACCCTCTCTAATCCCTGAAAAATGAAATCATCCTCAGTGACGAAGAGAGGGGGCTCAGTGCCCCCAATGGTCTCAGAGCATTGACTCTTCTAAGAGTCCTAAGAGTCCTGCTCACACTGATTGGGTGCAGCTGTGGGAACCTATTTTCAGAGATGATGTCCTCCACCCAACTCTCAAAATGCTGAAAGGGTCTTCAGTAGAGATGGATAGTCGAGCTGGGCTATCAGACGGTCACCTCTGTAGCTGTAGTGTCATTTTTCCTATGGTCCAATGTGTAAATTAAACAAAAAAGTGCACGTTTGTTATGATTTCCAAGATGGGGACCATGATGTGGACATAATAAAAAAATAGGGAACATGATAGGAGACATTTCTACAATACATATAATCATTCTTATCTATCTAATACGATGACAACAGCTCTCCATACCTGCAGTCCACCACAAGGACCACCCTCTCTATTCCCTGAAAAGTGAAATCATCCTCAGTGACGAGGAGAGGGGGCTAAGCGCCCCCCATGGTCTCAGAGCATTGACTCTTCTAAGAGTCCTAAGAGTCCTGCTCACACTGATGGGGTGCAGCTGTGGGACCCTATTTTCAGAGATGATGTTCTCCACCCAACTCTCAAAAAGCTGAAAGGGTCTTCAGTAGAGATGGATAGTCGAGCTGGGCTATCAGACGGTCACCTCTGTAGCTGTAGTGTCATTTTTCCTATGGTCCAATGTGTAAATTAAACAAAAAAGTGCACGTTTGTTATGATGTCCAAGATGGGGACCAGGATGTGGACATAATAAAAAATTAGGGAACATGATGGGAGACATTTCTACAATACATATAATCATTCTTATCTATTTAATACGATGACAACAGCTCTCCATACCTGCAGTCCACCACAAGGACCACCCTCTCTAATCCCTGAAAAATGAAATCATCCTCAGTGACGAAGAGAGGGGGCTAAGCGCCCCCCATGGTTTCAGAGCATTGACTCTTCTAAGAGTCCTAAGAGTCCTGCTCCCACTGATGGGGTGCAGCTGTGGGACCCTATTTTCAGAGATGATGTCCTCCACCCAACTCTCAAAAAGCTGAAAGGGTCTTCAGTAGAGATGGATAGTCGAGCTGGGCTATCAGACGGTCACCTCTGTAGCTGTAGTGTCATTTTTCCTATGGTCCAATGTGTAAATTAAACAAAAAAGTGCACGTTTGTTATGATGTCCAAGATGGGGACCAGGATGTGGACATACATTCTTATCTATCTAATACGATGATAACAGCTCTCCATATCTGCAGTCCACCACAAGGACCACCCTCTCTAATCCCTGAAAAATGAAATCATCCTCAGTGATGAAGAGAGGGGGCTAAGTGCCCCCAATGGTCTCAGAGCATTGACTCTTCTAAGAGTCCTAAGAGTCCTGCTCACACTGATGGGGTGCAGCTGTGGGACCCTATTTTCAGAGATGATGTCCTCCACCCAACTCTCAAAAAGCTGAAAGGGTCTTCAGTAGAGATGGATAGTCGAGCTGGGCTATCAGACGGTCACCTCTGTAGCTGTAGTGTCATTTTTCCTATGGTCCAATGTGTAAATTAAACAAAAAAGTGCACGTTTGTTATGATTTCCAAGATGGGGACCATGATGTGAACATAATAAAAAAATAGGGAACATGATAGGAGACATTTCTACAATACATATAATCATTCTTATCTATCTAATACGATGACAACAGCTCTCCATACCTGCAGTCCACCACAAGGACCACCCTCTCTATTCCCTGAAAAGTGAAATCATCCTCAGTGACGAGGAGAGGGGGCTAAGCGCCCCCCATGGTCTCAGAGCATTGACTCTTCTAAGAGTCCTAAGAGTCCTGCTCACACTGATGGGGTGCAGCTGTGGGACCCTATTTTCAGAGATGATGTTCTCCACCCAACTCTCAAAAAGCTGAAAGGGTCTTCAGTAGAGATGGATAGTCGAGCTGGGCTATCAGACGGTCACCTCTGTAGCTGTAGTGTCATTTTTCCTATGGTCCAATGTGTAAATTAAACAAAAAAGTGCACGTTTGTTATGATGTCCAAGATGGGGACCAGGATGTGGACATAATAAAAAATTAGGGAACATGATGGGAGACATTTCTACAATACATATAATCATTCTTATCTATTTAATACGATGACAACAGCTCTCCATACCTGCAGTCCACCACAAGGACCACCCTCTCTAATCCCTGAAAAATGAAATCATCCTCAGTGACGAAGAGAGGGGGCTAAGCGCCCCCCATGGTCTCAGAGCATTGACTCTTCTAAGAGTCCTAAGAGTCCTGCTCACACTGATGGGGTGCAGCTGTGGGACCCTATTTTCAGAGATGATGTCCTCCACCCAACTCTCAAAAAGCTGAAAGGGTCTTCAGTAGAGATGGATAGTCGAGCTGGGCTATCAGACGGTCACCTCTGTAGCTGTAGTGTCATTTTTCCTATGGTCCAATGTGTAAATTAAACAAAAAAGTGCACGTTTGTTATGATGTCCAAGATGGGGACCAGGATGTGGACATACATTCTTATCTATCTAAAACGATGATAACAGCTCTCCATATCTGCAGTCCACCACAAGGACCACCCTCTCTAATCCCTGAAAAATGAAATCATCCTCAGTGATGGAGAGAGGGGGCTAAGTGCCCCCAATGGTCTCAGAGCATTGACTCTTCTAAGAGTCCAAAGAGTCCTGCTCACACTGATGGGGTGCAGCTGTGGGACCCTATTTTCAGAGATGATGTCCTCCACCCAACTCTCAAAAAGCTGAAAGGGTCTTCAGTAGAGATGGATAGTCGAGCTGGGCTATCAGACGGTCACCTCTGTAGCTGTAGTGTCATTTTTCCTATGGTCCAATGTGTAAATTAAACAAAAAAGTGCACGTTTGTTATGATGTCCAAGATGGGGACCAGGATGTGGACATAATAAAAAATTAGGGAACATGATAGGAGACATTTCTACAATACATATAATCATTCTTATCTATCTAATACGATGACAACAGCTCTCCATACCTGCAGTCCACCACAAGGACCACCCTCTCTAATCCCTGAAAAATGAAATCATCCTCAGTGACGAAGAGAGGGGGCTAAGCGCCCCCCATGGTTTTAGAGCATTGACTCTTCTAAGAGTCCTAAGAGTCCTGCTTACACTGATGGGGTGCAGCTGTGGGACCCTATTTTAAGAGATGATGTCCTCCACCCAACTCTCAAAAAGCTGAAAGGGTCTTCAGTAGAGATGGATAGTCGAGCTGGGCTATCAGACGGTCACCTCTGTAGCTGTAGTGTCATTTTTCCTATGGTCCAATGTGGAAATTAAACAAAAAAGTGCACGTTTGTTATGATGTCCAAGATGGGGACCAGGATGTGGACATAATAAAAAATTAGGGAACATGATAGGAGACATTTCTACAATACATATAATCATTCTTATCTATTTAATACGATGACAATAGCTCTCCATACCTGCAGTCCACCACAAGGACCACCCTCTCTAATCCCTGAAAAATGAAATCATCCTCAGTGACGAAGAGAGGGGGCTAAGCGCCCCCCATGGTCTCAGAGCATTGACTCTTCTAAGAGTCCTAAGAGTCCTGCTCACACTGATGGGGTGCAGCTGTGGGACCCTATTTTCAGAGATGATGTCCTCCACCCAACTCTCAAAAAGCTGAAAGGGTCTTCAGTAGAGATGGATTGTCGAGCTGGGCTATCAGACGGTCACCTCTGTAGCTGTAGTGTCATTTTTCCTATGGTCCAATGTGTAAATTAAACAAAAAAGTGCACGTTTGTTATGATGTCCAAGATGGGGACCAGGATGTGGACATAATAAAAAATTAGGGAACATGATAGGAGACATTTCTACAATACATATAATCATTCTTATCTATCTAATACGATGACAACAGCTCTCCATACCTGCAGTCCACCACAAGGACCACCCTCTCTATTCCCTGAAAAGTGAAATCATCCTCAGTGACGAGGAGAGGGGGCTAAGCGCCCCCCATGGTCTCAGAGCATTGACTCTTCTAAGAGTCCTAAGAGTCCTGCTCACACTGATGGGGTGCAGCTGTGGGACCCTATTTTCAGAGATGATGTTCTCCGCCCAACTCTCAAAAAGCTGAAAGGGTCTTCAGTAGAGATGGATAGTCGAGCTGGGCTATCAGACGGTCACCTCTGTAGCTGTAGTGTCATTTTTCCTATGGTCCAATGTGTAAATTAAACAAAAAAGTGCACGTTTGTTATGATGTCCAAGATGGGGACCAGGATGTGGACATAATAAAAAATTAGGGAACATGATAGGAGACATTTCTACAATACATATAATCATTCTTATCTATTTAATACGATGACAACAGCTCTCCATACCTGCAGTCCACCACAAGGACCACCCTCTCTAATCCCTGAAAAATGAAATCATCCTCAGTGACGAAGAGAGGGGGCTAAGCGCCCCCCATGGTCTCAGAGCATTGACTCTTCTAAGAGTCCTAAGAGTCCTGCTCACACTGATGGGGTGCAGCTGTGGGACCCTATTTTCAGAGATGATGTCCTCCACCCAACTCTCAAAAAGCTGAAAGGGTCTTCAGTAGAGATGGATAGTCGAGCTGGGCTATCAGACGGTCACCTCTGTAGCTGTAGTGTCATTTTTCCTATGGTCCAATGTGTAAATTAAACAAAAAAGTGCACGTTTGTTATGATGTCCAAGATGGGGACCAGGATGTGGACATACATTCTTATCTATCTAATACGATGATAACAGCTCTCCATATCTGCAGTCCACCACAAGGACCACCCTCTCTAATCCCTGAAAAATGAAATCATCCTCAGTGATGAAGAGAGGGGGCTAAGTGCCCCCAATGGTCTCAGAGCATTGACTCTTCTAAGAGTCCTAAGAGTCCTGCTCACACTGATGGGGTGCAGCTGTGGGACCCTATTTCCAGAGATGATGTCCTCCACCCAACTCTCAAAAAGCTGAAAGGGTCTTCAGTAGAGATGGATAGTCGAGCTGGGCTATCAGACGGTCACCTCTGTAGCTGTAGTGTCATTTTTCCTATGGTCCAATGTGTAAATTAAACAAAAAAGTGCACGTTTGTTATGATGTCCAAGATGGGGACCAGGATGTGGACATAATAAAAAATTAGGGAACATGATAGGAGACATTTCTACAATACATATAATCATTCTTATCTATCTAATACGATGACAACAGCTCTCCATACCTGCAGTCCACCACAAGGACCACCCTCTCTAATCCCTGAAAAATGAAATCATCCTCAGTGACGAAGAGAGGGGGCTAAGCGCCCCCCATGGTTTTAGAGCATTGACTCTTCTAAGAGTCCTAAGAGTCCTGCTTACACTGATGGGGTGCAGCTGTGGGACCCTATTTTAAGAGATGATGTCCTCCACCCAACTCTCAAAAAGCTGAAAGGGTCTTCAGTAGAGATGGATAGTCGAGCTGGGCTATCAGACGGTCACCTCTGTAGCTGTAGTGTCATTTTTCCTATGGTCCAATGTGGAAATTAAACAAAAAAGTGCACGTTTGTTATGATGTCCAAGATGGGGACCAGGATGTGGACATAATAAAAAATTAGGGAACATGATAGGAGACCTTTCTACAATACATATAATCATTCTTATCTATTTAATACGATGACAACAGCTCTCCATACCTGCAGTCCACCACAAGGACCACCCTCTCTAATCCCTGAAAAATGAAATCATCCTCAGTGACGAAGAGAGGGGGCTAAGCGCCCCCCATGGTCTCAGAGCATTGACTCTTCTAAGAGTCCTAAGAGTCCTGCTCACACTGATGGGGTGCAGCTGTGGGACCCTATTTTCAGAGATGATGTCCTCCACCCAACTCTCAAAAAGCTGAAAGGGTCTTCAGTAGAGATGGATTGTCGAGCTGGGCTATCAGACGGTCACCTCTGTAGCTGTAGTGTCATTTTTCCTATGGTCCAATGTGTAAATTAAACAAAAAAGTGCACGTTTGTTATGATGTCCAAGATGGGGACCAGGATGTGGACATAATAAAAAATTAGGGAACATGATAGGAGACATTTCTACAATACATATAATCATTCTTATCTACCTAATACGATGATAACAGCTCTCCATACCTGCAGTCCACCACAAGGACCACCCTCTCTAATCCCTGAAAAATGAAATCATCCTCAGTGACGAAGAGAGGGGGCTAAGTGCCCCCAATGTTCTCAGAGCATTGACTCTTCTAAGAGTCCTAAGAGTCCTGCTCACACTGATGGGGTGCAGCTGTGGGACCCTAATTTCAGAGATGATGTCCTCCACCCAACTCTCAAAAAGCTGAAAGGGTCTTCAGTAGAGATGGATAGTCGAGCTGGGCTATCAGACGGTCACCTCTGTAGCTGTAGTGTCATTTTTCCTATGGTCCAATGTGTAAATTAAACAAAAAAGTGCACGTTTGTTATGATGTCCAAGATGGGGACCAGGATGTGGACATAATAAAAAATTAGGGAACATGATAGGAGACATTTCTACAATACATATAATCATTCTTATCTATCTAATATGATGACAACAGCTCTCCATACCTGCAGTCCACAACAAGGACCACCCTCTCTAATCCCTGAAAAATGAAATCATCCTCAGTGACGAAGAGAGGGGGCTAAGCGCCCCCCATGGTTTTAGAGCATTGACTCTTCTAAGAGTCCTAAGAGTCCTGCTTACACTGATGGGGTGCAGCTGTGGGACCCTATTTTAAGAGATGATGTCCTCCACCCAACTCTCAAAAAGCTGAAAGGGTCTTCAGTAGAGATGGATAGTCGAGCTGGGCTATCAGACGGTCACCTCTGTAGCTGTAGTGTCATTTTTCCTATGGTCCAATGTGTAAATTAAACAAAAAAGTGCACGTTTGTTATGATGTCCAAGATGGGGACCAGGATGTGGACATAATAAAAAATTAGGGAACATGATAGGAGACATTTCTACAATACATATAATCATTCTTATCTATTTAATACGATGACAACAGCTCTCCATACCTGCAGTCCACCACAAGGACCACCCTCTCTAATCCCTGAAAAATGAAATCATCCTCAGTGACGAAGAGAGGGGGCTAAGCGCCCCCCATGGTCTCAGAGCATTGACTCTTCTAAGAGTCCTAAGAGTCCTGCTCACACTGATGGGGTGCAGCTGTGGGACCCTATTTTCAGAGATGATGTCCTCCACCCAACTCTCAAAAAGCTGAAAGGGTCTTCAGTAGAGATGAATTGTCGAGCTGGGCTATCAGACGGTCACCTCTGTAGCTGTAGTGTCATTTTTCCTATGGTCCAATGTGTAAATTAAACAAAAAAGTGCACGTTTGTTATGATGTCCAAGATGGGGACCAGGATGTGGACATAATAAAAAATTAGGGAACATGATAGGAGACATTTCTACAATACATATAATCATTCTTATCTATCTAATACGATGACAACAGCTCTCCATACCTGCAGTCCACCACAAGGACCACCCTCTCTATTCCCTGAAAAGTGAAATCATCCTCAGTGACGAGGAGAGGGGGCTAAGCGCCCCCCATGGTCTCAGAGCATTGACTCTTCTAAGAGTCCTAAGAGTCCTGCTCACACTGATGGGGTGCAGCTGTGGGACCCTATTTTCAGAGATGATGTTCTCCACCCAACTCTCAAAAAGCTGAAAGGGTCTTCAGTAGAGATGGATAGTCGAGCTGGGCTATCAGACGGTCACCTCTGTAGCTGTAGTGTCATTTTTCCTATGGTCCAATGTGTAAATTAAACAAAAAAGTGCACGTTTGTTATGATGTCCAAGATGGGGACCAGGATGTGGACATAATAAAAAATTAGGGAACATGATAGGAGACATTTCTACAATACATATAATCATTCTTATCTATTTAATACGATGACAACAGCTCTCCATACCTGCAGTCCACCACAAGGACCACCCTCTCTAATCCCTGAAAAATGAAATCATCCTCAGTGACGAAGAGAGGGGGCTAAGCGCCCCCCATGGTCTCAGAGCATTGACTCTTCTAAGAGTCCTAAGAGTCCTGCTCACACTGATGGGGTGCAGCTGTGGGACCCTATTTTCAGAGATGATGTCCTCCACCCAACTCTCAAAAAGCTGAAAGGGTCTTCAGTAGAGATGGATAGTCGAGCTGGGCTATCAGACGGTCACCTCTGTAGCTGTAGTGTCATTTTTCCTATGGTCCAATGTGTAAATTAAACAAAAAAGTGCACGTTTGTTATGATGTCCAAGATGGGGACCAGGATGTGGACATACATTCTTATCTATCTAATACGATGATAACAGCTCTCCATATCTGCAGTCCACCACAAGGACCACCCTCTCTAATCCCTGAAAAATGAAATCATCCTCAGTGATGAAGAGAGGGGGCTAAGTGCCCCCAATGGTCTCAGAGCATTGACTCTTCTAAGAGTCCTAAGAGTCCTGCTCACACTGATGGGGTGCAGCTGTGGGACCCTATTTCCAGAGATGATGTCCTCCACCCAACTCTCAAAAAGCTGAAAGGGTCTTCAGTAGAGATGGATAGTCGAGCTGGGCTATCAGACGGTCACCTCTATAGCTGTAGTGTCATTTTTCCTATGGTCCAATGTGTAAATAAACAAAAAAGTGCACGTTTGTTATGATGTCCAAGATGGGGACCAGGATGTGGACATAATAAAAAATTAGGGAACATGATAGGAGACATTTCTACAATACATATAATCATTCTTATCTATCTAATACGATGACAACAGCTCTCCATACCTGCAGTCCACCACAAGGACCACCCTCTCTAATCCCTGAAAAATGAAATCATCCTCAGTGACGAAGAGAGGGGGCTAAGCGCCCCCCATGGTTTTAGAGCATTGACTCTTCTAAGAGTCCTAAGAGTCCTGCTTACACTGATGGGGTGCAGCTGTGGGACCCTATTTTAAGAGATGATGTCCTCCACCCAACTCTCAAAAAGCTGAAAGGGTCTTCAGTAGAGATGGATAGTCGAGCTGGGCTATCAGACGGTCACCTCTGTAGCTGTAGTGTCATTTTTCCTATGGTCCAATGTGGAAATTAAACAAAAAAGTGCACGTTTGTTATGATGTCCAAGATGGGGACCAGGATGTGGACATAATAAAAAATTAGGGAACATGATAGGAGACCTTTCTACAATACATATAATCATTCTTATCTATTTAATACGATGACAACAGCTCTCCATACCTGCAGTCCACCACAAGGACCACCCTCTCTAATCCCTGAAAAATGAAATCATCCTCAGTGACGAAGAGAGGGGGCTAAGCGCCCCCCATGGTCTCAGAGCATTGACTCTTCTAAGAGTCCTAAGAGTCCTGCTCACACTGATGGGGTGCAGCTGTGGGACCCTATTTTCAGAGATGATGTCCTCCACCCAACTCTCAAAAAGCTGAAAGGGTCTTCAGTAGAGATGGATTGTCGAGCTGGGCTATCAGACGGTCACCTCTGTAGCTGTAGTGTCATTTTTCCTATGGTCCAATGTGTAAATTAAACAAAAAAGTGCACGTTTGTTATGATGTCCAAGATGGGGA
The DNA here is from genome assembly GCF_048569485.1 of Anomaloglossus baeobatrachus. Classification (NCBI taxonomy): domain Eukaryota; kingdom Metazoa; phylum Chordata; class Amphibia; order Anura; family Aromobatidae; genus Anomaloglossus; species Anomaloglossus baeobatrachus. The sequence goes on along the minus strand of NW_027442954.1, from coordinate 1,262,106 downwards.
CCAGGATGTGGACATAATAAAAAATTAGGGAACATGATAGGAGACATTTCTACAATACATATAATCATTCTTATCTACCTAATACGATGATAACAGCTCTCCATACCTGCAGTCCACCACAAGGACCACCCTCTCTAATCCCTGAAAAATGAAATCATCCTCAGTGACGAAGAGAGGGGGCTAAGTGCCCCCAATGTTCTCAGAGCATTGACTCTTCTAAGAGTCCTAAGAGTCCTGCTCACACTGATGGGGTGCAGCTGTGGGACCCTAATTTCAGAGATGATGTCCTCCACCCAACTCTCAAAAAGCTGAAAGGGTCTTCAGTAGAGATGGATAGTCGAGCTGGGCTATCAGACGGTCACCTCTGTAGCTGTAGTGTCATTTTTCCTATGGTCCAATGTGTAAATTAAACAAAAAAGTGCACGTTTGTTATGATGTCCAAGATGGGGACCAGGATGTGGACATAATAAAAAATTAGGGAACATGATAGGAGACATTTCTACAATACATATAATCATTCTTATCTATTTAATACGATGACAACAGCTCTCCATACCTGCAGTCCACCACAAGGACCACCCTCTCTAATCCCTGAAAAATGAAATCATCCTCAGTGACGAAGAGAGGGGGCTAAGCGCCCCCCATGGTCTCAGAGCATTGACTCTTCTAAGAGTCCTAAGAGTCCTGCTCACACTGATGGGGTGCAGCTGTGGGACCCTATTTTCAGAGATGATGTCCTCCACCCAACTCTCAAAAAGCTGAAAGGGTCTTCAGTAGAGATGGATTGTCGAGCTGGGCTATCAGACGGTCACCTCTGTAGCTGTAGTGTCATTTTTCCTATGGTCCAATGTGTAAATTAAACAAAAAAGTGCACGTTTGTTATGATGTCCAAGATGGGGACCAGGATGTGGACATAATAAAAAATTAGGGAAAATGATAGGAGACATTTCTACAATACATATAATCATTCTTATCTACCTAATACGATGATAACAGCTCTCCATACCTGCAGTCCACCACAAGGACCACCCTCTCTATTCCCTGAAAAATGAAATCATCCTCAGTGACGAAGAGAGGGGGCTAAGTGCCCCCAATGGTCTCAGAGCATTGACTCTTCTAAGAGTCCTAAGAGTCCTGTTTACACTGATGGGGGGCAGCTGTGGGACCCTAATTTCAGAGATGATGTCCTCCACCCAACTCTCAAAAAGCTGAAAGGGTCTTCAGTAGAGATGGATAGTCGAGCTGGGTTATCAGACGGTCACCTCTGTAGCTGTAGTGTCATTTTTCCTATGGTCCAATGTGTAAATTAAACAAAAAAGTGCACGTTTGTTATGATGTCCAAGATGGGGACCAGGATGTGGACATAATAAAAAATTAGGGAACATGATAGGAGACATTTCTACAATACATATAATCATTCTTATCTATTTAATACGATGACAACAGCTCTCCATACCTGCAGTCCACCACAAGGACCACCCTCTCTAATCCCTGAAAAATGAAATCATCCTCAGTGACGAAGAGAGGGGGCTAAGCGCCCCCCATGGTCTCAGAGCATTGACTCTTCTAAGAGTCCTAAGAGTCCTGCTCACACTGATGGGGTGCAGCTGTGGGACCCTATTTTCAGAGATGATGTCCTCCACCCAACTCTCAAAAAGCTGAAAGGGTCTTCAGTAGAGATGGATTGTCGAGCTGGGCTATCAGACGGTCACCTCTGTAGCTGTAGTGTCATTTTTCCTATGGTCCAATGTGTAAATTAAACAAAAAAGTGCACGTTTGTTATGATGTCCAAGATGGGGACCAGGATGTGGACATAATAAAAAATTAGGGAACATGATAGGAGACATTTCTACAATACATATAATCATTCTTATCTACCTAATACGATGATAACAGCTCTCCATACCTGCAGTCCACCACAAGGACCACCCTCTCTATTCCCTGAAAAATGAAATCATCCTCAGTGACGAAGAGAGGGGGCTAAGTGCCCCCAATGGTCTCAGAGCATTGACTCTTCTAAGAGTCCTAAGAGTCCTGTTTACACTGATGGGGGGCAGCTGTGGGACCCTAATTTCAGAGATGATGTCCTCCACCCAACTCTCAAAAAGCTGAAAGGGTCTTCAGTAGAGATGGATAGTCGAGCTGGGCTATCAGACGGTCACCTCTGTAGCTGTAGTGTCATTTTTCCTATGGTCCAATGTGTAAATTAAACAAAAAAGTGCACGTTTGTTATGATGTCCAAGATGGGGACCAGGATGTGGACATAATAAAAAATTAGGGAACATGATAGGAGACATTTCTACAATACATATAATCATTCTTATCTATCTAATACGATGACAACAGCTCTCCATACCTGCAGTCCACAACAAGGACCACCCTCTCTAATCCCTGAAAAATGAAATCATCCTCAGTGACGAAGAGAGGGGGCTAAGCGCCCCCATGGTCTCAGAGCATTAACTCTTCTAAGAGTCCTAAGAGTCCTGCTCACACTGATGGGTGCAGCTGTGGGACCCTATTTTCAGAGATGATGTCCTCCACCCAACTCTCAAAAAGCTGAAAGGGTCTTCAGTAGAGATGGATAGTCGAGCTGGGCTATCAGACGGTCACCTCTGTAGCTGTAGTGTCATTTTTCCTATGGCCCAATGTGTAAATTAAACAAAAAAGTGCACGTTTGTTATGATGTCCAAGATGGGGACCAGGATGTGGACATAATAAAAAATTAGGGAACATGATAGGAGACATTTCTACAATACATATAATCATTCTTATCTATCTAATACGATGACAACAGCTCTCCATACCTGCAGTCCACCACAAGGACCACCCTCTCTAATCCCTGAAAAATGAAATCATCCTCAGTGACGAAGAGAGGGGGCCAAGCGCCCCCCATGGTACCAGAGCATTGACTCTTCTAAGAGTCCTAAGAGTCCTGCTCACACTGATGTGGTGAAGCTGTGGGACCCTATTTTCAGAGATGATGTCCTCCACCCAACTCTCAAAAAGCTGAAAGGGTCTTCAGTAGAGATGGATAGTCGAGCTGGGCTATCAGACGGTCACCTCTGTAGCTGTAGTGTCATTTTTCCTATGGTCCAATGTGTAAATTAAACAAAAAAGTGCACGTTTGTTATGATGTCCAAGATGGGGACCAGGATGTGGACATAATAAGAAATTAGGGAACATGATAGGAGACATTTCTACAATACATATAATCATTCTTATCTATCTAATACGATGACAACAGCTCTCCATACCTGCAGTCCACCACAAGGACCACCCTCTCTAATCCCTGAAAAATGAAATCATCCTCAGGGACGAAGAGAGGGGGCTAAGCGCCCCCCATGGTTTTAGAGCATTGACTCTTCTAAGAGTCCTAAGAGTCCTGCTTACACTGATGGGGTGCAGCTGTGGGACCCTATTTTCAGAGATGATGTCCTCCACCCAACTCTCAAAAAGCTGAAAGGGTCTTCAGTAGAGATGGATAGTCGAGCTGGGCTATCAGACGGTCACCTCTGTAGCTGTAGTGTCATTTTTCCTATAATCCAATGTGTAAATTAAACAAAAAAGTGCACGTTTGTTATGATGTTCAAGATGGGGACCAGGATGTGGACATAATAAAAAATTAGGGAACATGATAGGAGACATTTCTACAATACATATAATCATTCTTATCTATCTAATACGATCACAACAGCTCTCCATACCTGCAGTCCACCACAAGGACCACTCTCTCTAATCCCTGAAAAATGAAATCATCCTCAGTGACGAAGAGAGGGGGCTAAGCGCCCCCCATGGTCTCAGAGCATTGACTCTTCTAAGAGTCCTAAGATTCCTGCTCACACTGATGTGGTGCAGCTGTGGGACCCTATTTTCAGAGATGATGTCCTCCACCCAACTCTCAAAAAGCTGAAAGGGTCTTCAGTAGAGATGGATAGTCGAGCTGGGCTATCAGACGGTCACCTCTGTAGCTGTAGTGTCATTTTTCCTATGGTCCAATGTGTAAATTAAACAAAAAAGTGCACATTTGTTATGATTTCCAAGATGGGGACCAGGATGTGGACATAATAAAAAAATAGGGAACATGATAGGAGACATTTCTACAATACATATAATCATTCTTATCTATCTAATACGATGACAACAGCTCTCCATACCTGCAGTCCACCACAAGGACCACCCTCTCTATTCCCTGAAAAGTGAAATCATCCTCAGTGACGAAGAGAGGGGGCTAAGTGCCCCCAATGGTCTCAGAGCATTGACTCTTCTAAGAGTCCTAAGAGTCCTGCTCACACTGATGGGGTGCAGCTGTGGGACCCTATTTTCAGAGATGATGTTCTCCACCCAACTCTCAAAAAGCTGAAAGGGTCTTCAGTAGAGATGGATAGTCGAGCTGGGCTATCAGACGGTCACCTCTGTAGCTGTAGTGTCATTTTTCCTATGGTCCAATGTGTAAATTAAACAAAAAAGTGCACATTTGTTATGATGTCCAAGATGGGGACCAGGATGTGGACATAATAAAAAATTAGGGAACATGATAGGAGACATTTCTACAATACATATAATCATTCTTATCTATTTAATACGATGACAACAGCTCTCCATACCTGCAGTCCACCACAAGGACCACCCTCTCTAATCCCTGAAAAATGAAATCATCCTCAGTGACGAAGAGAGGGGGCTAAGCGCCCCCCATGGTCTCAGAGCATTGACTCTTCTAAGAGTCCTAAGAGTCCTGCTCACACTGATGGGGTGCAGCTGTGGGACCCTATTTTCAGTGATGATGTCCTCCACCCAACTCTCAAAAAGCTGAAAGGGTCTTCAGTAGAGATGGATAGTCGAGCTGGGCTATCAGACGGTCACCTCTGTAGCTGTAGTGTCATTTTTCCTATGGTCCAATGTGTAAATTAAACAAAAAAGTGCACATTTGTTATGATGTCCAAGATGGGGACCAGGATGTGGACATAATAAAAAATTAGGGAACATGATAGGAGACATTTCTACAATACATATAATCATTCTTATCTATTTAATACGATGACAACAGCTCTCCATACCTGCAGTCCACCACAAGGACCACCCTCTCTAATCCCTGAAAAATGAAATCATCCTCAGTGACGAAGAGAGGGGGCTAAGCGCCCCCCATGGTCTCAGAGCATTGACTCTTCTAAGAGTCCTAAGAGTCCTGCTCACACTGATGGGGTGCAGCTGTGGGACCCTATTTTCAGTGATGATGTCCTCCACCCAACTCTCAAAAAGCTGAAAGGGTCTTCAGTAGAGATGGATAGTCGAGCTGGGCTATCAGACGGTCACCTCTGTAGCTGTAGTGTCATTTTTCCTATGGTCCAATGTGTAAATGAAACAAAAAAGTGCACGTTTGTTATGATGTCCAAGATGGGGACCAGGATGTGGACATAATAAAAAATTAGGGAACATGATAGGAGACATTTCTACAATACATATAATCATTCTTATCTATCTAATACGATGATAACAGCTCTCCATATCTGCAGTCCACCACAAGGACCACCCTCTCTAATCCCTGAAAAATGAAATCATCCTCAGTGATGAAGAGAGGGGGCTAAGTGCCCCCAATGGTCTCAGAGCATTGACTCTTCTAAGAGTCCTAAGAGTCCTGCTCACACTGATGGGGTGAAGCTGTGGGACCCTATTTTCAGAGATGATGTCCTCCACCCAACTCTCAAAAAGCTGAAAGGGTCTTCAGTAGAGATGGATAGTCGAGCTGGGCTATCAGACGGTCACCTCTGTAGCTGTAGTGTCATTTTTCCTATGGTCCAATGTGTAAATTAAACAAAAAAGTGCACGTTTGTTATGATGTCCAAGATGGGGACCAGGATGTGGACATAATAAGAAATTAGGGAACATGATAGGAGACATTTCTACAATACATATAATCATTCTTATCTATCTAATACGATGACAACAGCTCTCCATACCTGCAGTCCACCACAAGGACCACCCTCTCTAATCCCTGAAAAATGAAATCATCCTCAGGGACGAAGAGAGGGGGCTAAGCGCCCCCCATGGTTTTAGAGCATTGACTCTTCTAAGAGTCCTAAGAGTCCTGCTTACACTGATGGGGTGCAGCTGTGGGACCCTATTTTCAGAGATGATGTCCTCCACCCAACTCTCAAAAAGCTGAAAGGGTCTTCAGTAGAGATGGATAGTCGAGCTGGGCTATCAGACGGTCACCTCTGTAGCTATAGTGTCATTTTTCCTATGGTCCAATGTGTAAATTAAACAAAAAAGTGCACGTTTGTTATGATGTCCAAGATGGGGACCAGGATGTGGACATAATAAAAAATTAGGGATCATGATAGGAGACATTTCTACAATACATATAATCATTCTTATCTATCTAATACGATCACAACAGCTCTCCATACCTGCAGTCCACCACAAGGACCACTCTCTCTAATCCCTGAAAAATGAAATCATCCTCAGTGACGAAGAGAGGGGGCTAAGCGCCCCCCATGGTCTCAGAGCATTGACTCTTCTAAGAGTCCTAAGATTCCTGCTCACACTGATGGGGTGCAGCTGTGGGACCCTATTTTCAGAGATGATGTCCTCCACCCAACTCTCAAAAAGCTGAAAGGGTCTTCAGTAGAGATGGATAGTCGAGCTGGGCTATCAGACGGTCACCTCTGTAGCTGTAGTGTCATTTTTCCTATGGTCCAATGTGTAAATTAAACAAAAAAGTGCACGTTTGTTATGATGTCCAAGATGGGGACCAGGATGTGGACATAATAAAAAAATAGGGAACATGATAGGAGACATTTCTACAATACATATAATCATTCTTATCTATCTAATACGATGACAACAGCTCTCCATACCTGCAGTCCACCACAAGGACCACCCTCTCTATTCCCTGAAAAGTGAAATCATCCTCAGTGACGAAGAGAGGGGGCTAAGCGCCCCCATGGTCTCAGAGCATTGACTCTTCTAAGAGTCCTAAGAGTCCTGCTCACACTGATGGGGTGCAGCTGTGGGACCCTATTTTCAGAGATGATGTTCTCCACCCAACTCTCAAATAGCTGAAAGGGTCTTCAGTAGAGATGGATAGTCGAGCTGGGCTATCAGACGGTCACCTCTGTAGCTGTAGTGTCATTTTTCCTATGGTCCAATGTGTAAATTAAACAAAAAAGTGCACGTTTGTTATGATGTCCAAGATGGGGACCAGGATGTGGACATAATAAAAAATTAGGGAACATGATAGGAGACATTTCTACAATACATATAATCATTCTTATCTATCTAATACGATGACAACAGCTCTCCATACCTGCAGTCCACAACAAGGACCACCCTCTCTAATCCCTGAAAAATGAAATCATCCTCAGTGACGAAGAGAGGGGGCTAAGCGCCCCCATGGTCTCAGAGCATTAACTCTTCTAAGAGTCCTAAGAGTCCTGCTCACACTGATGGGTGCAGCTGTGGGACCCTATTTTCAGAGATGATGTCCTCCACCCAACTCTCAAAAAGCTGAAAGGGTCTTCAGTAGAGATGGATAGTCGAGCTGGGCTATCAGACGGTCACCTCTGTAGCTGTAGTGTCATTTTTCCTATGGCCCAATGTGTAAATTAAACAAAAAAGTGCACGTTTGTTATGATGTCCAAGATGGGGACCAGGATGTGGACATAATAAAAAATTAGGGAACATGATAGGAGACATTTCTACAATACATATAATCATTCTTATCTATCTAATACGATGACAACAGCTCTCCATACCTGCAGTCCACCACAAGGACCACCCTCTCTAATCCCTGAAAAATGAAATCATCCTCAGTGACGAAGAGAGGGGGCCAAGCGCCCCCCATGGTACCAGAGCATTGACTCTTCTAAGAGTCCTAAGAGTCCTGCTCACACTGATGGGGTGAAGCTGTGGGACCCTATTTTCAGAGATGATGTCCTCCACCCAACTCTCAAAAAGCTGAAAGGGTCTTCAGTAGAGATGGATAGTCGAGCTGGGCTATCAGACGGTCACCTCTGTAGCTGTAGTGTCATTTTTCCTATGGTCCAATGTGTAAATTAAACAAAAAAGTGCACGTTTGTTATGATGTCCAAGATGGGGACCAGGATGTGGACATAATAAGAAATTAGGGAACATGATAGGAGACATTTCTACAATACATATAATCATTCTTATCTATCTAATACGATGACAACAGCTCTCCATACCTGCAGTCCACCACAAGGACCACCCTCTCTAATCCCTGAAAAATGAAATCATCCTCAGGGACGAAGAGAGGGGGCTAAGCGCCCCCCATGATTTTAGAGCATTGACTCTTCTAAGAGTCCTAAGAGTCCTGCTTACACTGATGGGGTGCAGCTGTGGGACCCTATTTTCAGAGATGATGTCCTCCACCCAACTCTCAAAAAGCTGAAAGGGTCTTCAGTAGAGATGGATAGTCGAGCTGGGCTATCAGACGGTCACCTCTGTAGCTGTAGTGTCATTTTTCCTATAATCCAATGTGTAAATTAAACAAAAAAGTGCACGTTTGTTATGATGTTCAAGATGGGGACCAGGATGTGGACATAATAAAAAATTAGGGAACATGATAGGAGACATTTCTACAATACATATAATCATTCTTATCTATCTAATACGATCACAACAGCTCTCCATACCTGCAGTCCACCACAAGGACCACTCTCTCTAATCCCTGAAAAATGAAATCATCCTCAGTGACGAAGAGAGGGGGCTAAGCGCCCCCCATGGTCTCAGAGCATTGACTCTTCTAAGAGTCCTAAGATTCCTGCTCACACTGATGTGGTGCAGCTGTGGGACCCTATTTTCAGAGATGATGTCCTCCACCCAACTCTCAAAAAGCTGAAAGGGTCTTCAGTAGAGATGGATAGTCGAGCTGGGCTATCAGACGGTCACCTCTGTAGCTGTAGTGTCATTTTTCCTATGGTCCAATGTGTAAATTAAACAAAAAAGTGCACATTTGTTATGATTTCCAAGATGGGGACCAGGATGTGGACATAATAAAAAAATAGGGAACATGATAGGAGACATTTCTACAATACATATAATCATTCTTATCTATCTAATACGATGACAACAGCTCTCCATACCTGCAGTCCACCACAAGGACCACCCTCTCTATTCCCTGAAAAGTGAAATCATCCTCAGTGACGAAGAGAGGGGGCTAAGTGCCCCCAATGGTCTCAGAGCATTGACTCTTCTAAGAGTCCTAAGAGTCCTGCTCACACTGATGGGGTGCAGCTGTGGGACCCTATTTTCAGAGATGATGTTCTCCACCCAACTCTCAAAAAGCTGAAAGGGTCTTCAGTAGAGATGGATAGTCGAGCTGGGCTATCAGACGGTCACCTCTATAGCTGTAGTGTCATTTTTACTATGGTCCAATGTGTAAATTAAACAAAAAAGTGCACATTTGTTATGATGTCCAAGATGGGGACCAGGATGTGGACATAATAAAAAATTAGGGAACATGATAGGAGACATTTCTACAATACATATAATCATTCTTATCTATTTAATACGATGACAACAGCTCTCCATACCTGCAGTCCACCACAAGGACCACCCTCTCTAATCCCTGAAAAATGAAATCATCCTCAGTGACGAAGAGAGGGGGCTAAGCGCCCCCCATGGTCTCAGAGCATTGACTCTTCTAAGAGTCCTAAGAGTCCTGCTCACACTGATGGGGTGCAGCTGTGGGACCCTATTTTCAGTGATGATGTCCTCCACCCAACTCTCAAAAAGCTGAAAGGGTCTTCAGTAGAGATGGATAGTCGAGCTGGGCTATCAGACGGTCACCTCTGTAGCTGTAGTGTCATTTTTCCTATGGTCCAATGTGTAAATTAAACAAAAAAGTGCACGTTTGTTATGATGTCCAAGATGGGGACCAGGATGTGGACATAATAAAAAATTAGGGAACATGATAGGAGACATTTCTACAATACATATAATCATTCTTATCTATCTAATACGATGATAACAGCTCTCCATATCTGCAGTCCACCACAAGGACCACCCTCTCTAATCCCTGAAAAATGAAATCATCCTCAGTGATGAAGAGAGGGGGCTAAGTGCCCCCAATGGTCTCAGAGCATTGACTCTTCTAAGAGTCCTAAGAGTCCTGCTCACACTGATGGGGTGCAGCTGTGGGACCCTATTTTCAGAGATGATGTCCTCCACCCAACTCTCAAAAAGCTGAAAGGGTCTTCAGTAGAGATGGATAGTCGAGCTGGGCTATCAGACGGTCACCTCTGTAGCTGTAGTGTCATTTTTCCTATTGTCCAATGTGTAAATTAAACAAAAAAGTGCACGTTTGTTATGATGTCCAAGATGGGGACCAGGATGTGGACATAATAAAAAATTAGGGAACATGATAGGAGACATTTCTACAATACATATAATCATTCTTATCTATCTAATACGATGACAACAGCTCTCCATACCTGCAGTCCACCACAAGGACCAGCCTCTCTAATCCCTGAAAAATGAAATCATCCTCAGTGACGAAGAGAGGGGGCCAAGCGCCCCCCATGGTACCAGAGCATTGACTCTTCTAAGAGTCCTAAGAGTCCTGCTCACACTGATGGGGTGAAGCTGTGGGACCCTATTTTCAGAGATGATGTCCTCCACCCAACTCTCAAAAAGCTGAAAGGGTCTTCAGTAGAGATGGATAGTCGAGCTGGGCTATCAGACGGTCACCTCTGTAGCTGTAGTGTCATTTTTCCTATGGTGCAATGTGTAAATTAAACAAAAAAGTGCACGTTTGTTATGATGTCCAAGATGGGGACCAGGATGTGGACATAATAAGAAATTAGGGAACATGATAGGAGACATTTCTACAATACATATAATCATTCTTATCTATCTAATACGATGACAACAGCTCTCCATACCTGCAGTCCACCACAAGGACCACCCTCTCTAATCCCTGAAAAATGAAATCATCCTCAGGGACGAAGAGAGGGGGCTAAGCGCCCCCCATGGTTTTAGAGCATTGACTCTTCTAAGAGTCCTAAGAGTCCTGCTTACACTGATGGGGTGCAGCTGTGGGACCCTATTTTCAGAGATGATGTCCTCCACCCAACTCTCAAAAAGCTGAAAGGGTCTTCAGTAGAGATGGATAGTCGAGTTGGGCTATCAGACGGTCACCTCTGTAGCTATAGTGTCATTTTTCCTATGGTCCAATGTGTAAATTAAACAAAAAAGTGCACGTTTGTTATGATGTCCAAGATGGGGACCAGGATGTGGACATAATAAAAAATTAGGGAACATGATAGGAGACATTTCTACAATACATATAATCATTCTTATCTATCTAATACGATCACAACAGCTCTCCATACCTGCAGTCCACCACAAGGACCACTCTCTCTAATCCCTGAAAAATGAAATCATCCTCAGTGACGAAGAGAGGGGGCTAAGCGCCCCCCATGGTCTCAGAGCATTGACTCTTCTAAGAGTCCTAAGATTCCTGCTCACACTGATGGGGTGCAGCTGTGGGACCCTATTTTCAGAGATGATGTCCTCCACCCAACTCTCAAAAAGCTGAAAGGGTCTTCAGTAGAGATGGATAGTCGAGCTGGGCTATCAGACGGTCACCTCTGTAGCTGTAGTGTCATTTTTCCTATGGTCCAATGTGTAAATTAAACAAAAAAGTGCACGTTGTTATGATGTCCAAGATGGGGACCAGGATGTGGACATAATAAAAAAATAGGGAACATGATAGGAGACATTTCTACAATACATATAATCATTCTTATCTATCTAATACGATGACAACAGCTCTCCATACCTGCAGTCCACCACAAGGACCACCCTCTCTATTCCCTGAAAAGTGAAATCATCCTCAGTGACGAAGAGAGGGGGCTAAGCGCCCCCCATGGTCTCAGAGCATTGACTCTTCTAAGAGTCCTAAGAGTCCTGCTCACACTGATGGGGTGCAGCTGTGGGACCCTATTTTCAGAGATGATGTTCTCCACCCAACTCTCAAATAGCTGAAAGGGTCTTCAGTAGAGATGGATAGTCGAGCTGGGCTATCAGACGGTCACCTCTGTAGCTGTAGTGTCATTTTTCCTATGGTCCAATGTGTAAATTAAACAAAAAAGTGCACGTTTGTTATGATGTCCAAGATGGGGACCAGGATGTGGACATAATAAAAAATTAGGGAACATGATAGGAGACATTTCTACAATACATATAATCATTCTTATCTATTTAATACGATGACAACAGCTCTCCATACCTGCAGTCCACCACAAGGACCACCCTCTCTAATCCCTGAAAAATGAAATCATCCTCAGTGACGAAGAGAGGGGGCTAAGCGCCCCCCATGGTCTCAGAGCATTGACTCTTCTAAGAGTCCTAAGAGTCCTGCTCACACTGATGGGGTGCAGCTGTGGGACCCTATTTTCAGAGATGATGTCCTCCACCCAACTCTCAAAAAGCTGAAAGGGTCTTCAGTAGAGATGGATAGTCGAGCTGGGCTATCAGACGGTCACCTCTGTAGCTGTAGTGTCATTTTTCCTATGGTCCAATGTGTAAATTAAACAAAAAAGTGCACGTTTGTTATGATGTCCAAGATGGGGACCAGGATGTGGACATAATAAAAAATTAGGGAACATGATAGGAGACATTTCTACAATACATATAATCATTCTTATCTATCTAATACGATGACAACAGCTCTCCATACCGTATTTCATGGTCAATCCAGGTTTGTCAGTGATGGCACTGACATAATGTATGGCGTCTTTTTCGGGCGTTATCCTTTGCCTTTTCATTGTGAAAATCCAGTTGCCTATATCAAAGCAAATTCTACTACTTGTAAAGTATGCAGAAAATGAAATGTAGAACATATAACATCAACTGCTTAGGAACGCATCATAGGTTAGTACTTAAAAGGATATTGTCATGTTCTAGTCATAATGCAAGCTGGACATTTTTCATGTTACCCTGTAATCGCCGGCCTGTTCTAATGCTCACAAGCAAAGATATATGCTCAGCTGCTAAGGCTTCCCTCTGCCTTCTGAATGAAAATTGAATATGTCTGGCTCACTGTGTATATAGCAGGTGCTCAGAAAAAATAAGAGTCAATTCAAAAGAAATAGCTCTGGTACACTATAGTGATTAATAACGTAAGAAAAGAACTCTTGGAATGCTGAAAATTCTTTATTTGTGCAAAAGGATAATTCATCCAACGTTTCGACCTTGTTTTTAGGTCTTTATCAAGGATAAAGTTATCTAAGATCATAAAGGGTTACAAAACCATATAAACACGTAATTAGTACATAGTACAACATAACAGTACAATATATTGCTACTTGAGAGTACAATGGGTCAAATGACCATGAGGCACATACAAAAAATTTTTCCAAAGCCATAGTGAAAACATTTGTACTGAGGAAAGAAAATTTCCACATGACCTATCTGGAGAAACATTCTGGATCAAACAACCAAAAATAGTCAAGCAGGTAAATACACACCTATATTTCATAACAGGATGATATGTGTTCAATTGTATAGCGTCATTGCCATTAAGGTACAAATGGAAAACTTGCAATCCTATATAGTGAAGGAAATGAACACATATCATATCAAAGAACACAGGAACATGGGTGTGAGAAAAACCTCAATGTTTATACTTTGTTCTTTATAATGGTGTGAACATGTATATGTCTCAGTACCTTATGCACTTGAGAATTCTAGTGAGTAGATGATGAAAGCCTATTCCAGAACTGGAATCGGTAAATAATTGTAGGTGGAATCTAAATGAAAAGATGGTACAAGTGTTATCATGACACGTGGGCTATAACACAATGGACCGTGTGACAAAGAAGAAAGGAGAGAAAGAAGAGGAAGAAAATGGAACTACCTGTAACATTACGTGATAGTCACTGGTAAGTATCACTTGACAATTCAGGTGAAAAAGGATTCCTTTATTAAAGGGTTCTCAGTCGCCTCAGGATCATGAAATACTAGGGTAAATGATATGAGAATGGGTAAGAAGCACCACTAAAGGAAATATGAAATGCAGGACATATATCTATAAACCCCTGAACTACATGATAGAAATAAAAAGAAGAAAAAAGAAAAAAAAGAAGAAAGAAGAACACATAGAATGCGGAAAGAGAATGGGTACAACTACCTGAGTTACTGCAGGGAGGCCCCTGGTTGGTATTGTGAGGGTTAGTGGAATTCCTTCACTGAAGGGTTCTCAGTTGCCTCAGGTTCGTGAAAAATGCTATAGACAAATAATGCCCGGAGAAAAGGGGTTCATATACAGCGAATAATGGTAATACAAGGTACATGTGTCACATGTAATAGTATATATATATATATTGTACTAAGCTCTACACCAGAAATAGAAAGTAGTCCCTCTGCCTTCTGTCTAGGTGCCCTGAGTTATGTCCTGTAAACTGTCACAGCGACCCAGACACACATGTGTAGTAGGGGAATATCCCTGCTGAGATGCCAGTGCTAGAGCACTCGTTTGCTGTGGAGTTGAACGCTATGTGAGCAGTTCTTACCTTCAATGAGCAGAAGTCTCTTTTTTCAGATTTCAATATCTCTGTGGGTATCTGGCAGAAATATGGAATACTCTTTACTGCTAAGACCCTGTACACCACTCCCACTAAAGGGGGCTTTACACGCTGCGACATCGCTAATGCGGAGTCGTTGGGGTCACGGAATTTGTAACGCACATCCGGCCGCATTAGCGATGTTGCTGCGTGTGACACCGATGAGCGATTTTGCATCGTTGCAAAAACGTGCAAAATCGCTCATCGGTGACATGGGTCTCCATTCTCGATTATCGTTACTGCAGCAGTAACGATGTAGTTCGTCGCTCCTGCGGCAGCACACATCACTCCGTGTGACACCGCAGAAACGAGGAACCTCTCCTTACCTGCCTCCCAGCCGCTATGAGGAAGGAAGGAGGTGGGCGGGATGTTCCGGCCACTCATCTCCGCCCCTCCGCTGCTATTGGGCGGTCGCTCAGTGACGTCGCTGTGACGCCGCACGGACCGCCCCCTTAGAAAGGAGGCGGTTCGCCGGTCACAGCGACGTCGCCGGGCAGGTAAGTATGTGTGACGGGTCTGGTCGGTGTTGTGCGGCATGGGCAGCGATTTACCCGTGTCGCGCAACAGATGGGGACGGGTACCCACACTAGCGATATCGGGACCGATATCGCAGTGTGTAAAGTAGCCTTTAGTCACATGACCAAGACTGTATCTGTGTCCCTACAACACACTTGAGACAAATGTGTGTGTGAGCCTGCATTGTGGGGTATATATAATATATTATAGAGCTGGGAAGGATCATTCTAAGCAGTGAGCTGTTCCAGTATTTGTAGGAAAATACCCAGTAGAAGCATCAAACACAGCACCAATACCTCCCATCAGTATCCCACCACAGTGCCATGTAACCCATGCCCTACACTCCCATCTACACCAATACTATACAGGCACAAACTAGTATATCTGACTAAAAGCCCCCAAAATATGAAGAACGGCCTATAGTTGAGTGTGGATATAAAATCTATGTGAGCAGAGCTAGAATAGAAATCACTGATCGCATTGAAGTCATTCTGACCATAAATCACCATGATATCAAGGTGAGGAGTTGTGTGTTACTGCTGGGAGGAAAGGGTTAACAGTGGAATATTAAGGTGCATTTCTGTGTGCAGTGTTACTAGTCAATGTAACAATTCAGTATGAGCTGCTCTTGGTGCCGGGGGAGGGAGATGCTCTCCTGAGCAAGATAGATGGGGAATGAACATAATATCTATATAGTGTAAGGCAGGGGGTCTCAAACTCGGCTGGGTGTATGGGCCGCACAGAGGAAAAAAATAATTTGGGGGGCTGCATTCTTTGCAAGACAAAGTGACATTTTTATTGGTACCATATATGTATATATTTTTTTCACACACCTTTGGATGACTGATTTTCAACATTTTTCACTTGTTTATTATAACAAATGTGCACATTCTTTGGTTAAATCTAAAAAAAATAAATGTGATGTTAAAAAAAAGTCATGCCTTATTTTGTTTTTTTTTACATTTTATCCCTTTCTTTTAACTAATAGTGTTACAATTATGACGCTAGCGTTTTGTGAAGGGAATGCTTTGCCTACTTCCGTGACTATGGCCTTCCGGAACTGCTGCATTTTGGCTGACCTCTCCGCCTCGGGAATAAGAGACATAAAGTTCTCCTTGTAGCGTGGGTCTAACAGTGTTACCAACCAGTAATGATTGTCGGCCAAGATGTTCTTAACGCGAGGGTCACGAGACAGGCAGCTTACCATAAAGTCATCCATGTGCGCCAGACTCTTAACAGCCATCACTTCAGTATCCAGACCAACACGATGACTGAACATGCTGTCCTCCTCCTTCTCCCCCTCCTCCTCATCTACCCTGTCCTCTGGCCAGCCACGCTGAACTGAGCATATGACTGGTATGCATGTCATATCCTCAATTTGGCCGGAGAGTTGCTCCATGTCTTCATCTTCCTCCTCGTCATAGTCCTCCACTGCACGTTGTGATGAGACGAGGCTGGGCTATGTGTTATCACCCACACCCACTACTGTTTCTTGCTCCAACTCATCGTGTTCCGCCTGCAATACATCATGTTTGGTTTTGAGCAGAGACCGTTTTAGAAGGCAGAGAAGCGGTATGGTGACGCTAATAATGGCGTCATCGCCGCTCACCATCTTGGTGGAGTCCTCAAAGTTTTGGAGGATGGTACATAGGTCGGACATCCATCTCCACTCCTCAGGTGTTATGTGTGGAGTTTGACCCATTTCCCGACGGCTTAGGTGATGCAGGTACTCAACAACTGCCCTCTTCTGCTCACATATCCTGATCAACATGTGCAGAGTTGAATTCCAACGCGTGGGGACATCACACACCAGTCTGTGAGCCGGAAGATTGAAACGACGCTGAAAGCCGGCAAGGCCAGCTGAAGCAGTAGGTGACTTTCGAAAATGTGCAGACAGGCGGCGAACTTTTACCAGCAGATCAGACAGCTCTGGGTATGACTTTAGAAACCGCTGAACCACGAGGTTGAGCACATGGGCCATGCATGGAACATGTGTCAGCTGGCCTCGCCTCAAAGCCGCCACTAGTTTCCGGCCATTGTCACACACAATCTTTCCTGGCTTTAGGTTCAGAGGTGTGAGCCAGTGATCTGCATGCTGTTTTAGAGCTGTCCACACCTCTTCTGCATTGTGGGATTTGTCACTTATGCAGATTAGCTGCAGCACAGCCTGTTGCCGCTTCGCCGAGGCAGTGCTGCAGTGCTTCCAGCTTGGGACTGGTGTGGAGGGTAAAGTGGATGAGGATGCGCAGGAGGAGGAGGAGGCTGAAGAGCATGACATTCCGGAGCTGTAGAGTGTGGGTGAAACCCTGACTGAGGTAGGGCCTGCAAACCTTGGTGTGGGAAGGACTTGTTCCGTTCCTCGCTCAAACTGGGTCCCAGCTGGGCTGGGCTGGGTAGGGCGTTGTGGGGGGTTTGTCTATCTCCGTTTGAGGTGAGTTTGTTTAAGTTAGCCTTTTCTTTGGCATTTTTTGGAGCCCTGCGGGTTGGGGAGTTGGTATCGCCCAGTAAGGCGTTCCCCGGGGGCTTGGATTGGGGTGACATTGTCAGTGGAAAACGGAGTTGAATTTTGGATTAGGAAATCGAAAACTGATCAGAGAGGTGTGGGTAGACTAGTCCGTTTGGGGATGGTTGTGGCATCTGATATGTGCCCGTTCAAGTGTCTCGGGAATTTTCAACAGATCCGTCCGAAGGTGGATGGCCCCTTATTATGTCACGAGGATGGGTCCTTTTTATCGAGATACCAATTTGTGAGTGTTTTTAGGGCATGTTTGAAGTCGTTGGGGTTAGATCCGAAGTCTTTCGGATTGGGGCAGCGACGGAGGCCTCTATATGCGGCCTACCGGAGGAGACAGTTAAGCAGATTGGTAGGTGGAAGTCGCAGCGCTTTAAGTCGTATGTACGTCCCCAGGTGGTTGTTGGCAATTGAGGGGAAAAGGGGGGGGTATTAGGGTAGCAATGGGGGGGGGGAGAGTGTGTGTTTTTTGTCAATTTGGTTTGGTGAGGCAATAAAATGGTGTCGTCTGTACATTTTGTATTGCAGAAGCACCCCCCCTTCCTTCCCTGGTCTGGATCCTTGGCCACTCTTATGTGTATTGGGGAGCCCGACGAGCGGACGCGAGATGGAACGGGAGACAGCTAGGTTTTGAGAAGGACCTGGCTCTCGTGCGATGGCTCGGTGTTCGGGGGTTAGGGTGGAACAGGGTGTTGCAGGAGGTGCATAGATACGCCCGGTTGGACAGACCTCCTGACATGTTAGTGTTGCATGCCGGGGGGAATGATTTGGGTGGGCGTCCTTTTCAAATCTTGATAAAGGACATCAAACATGATTTGTTACGGTTATGGGTGTCGTTTCCAGGTCTAACGATAGTCTGGTCGGAGATAGTAGCGAGAAAGAGTTGGCAGAAAGCGCGGTCAGTTGACAGGTTGAACAAGGCGCGGGCGAAGGTTAATAGGGCGATCTCGAAGTTTGTTAGTCGGAACGGGGGTATAGCAATACGGCATGTTGAGTTGGAAAGGACGGAAGAGGAATTTTGGTTGGCTGACGGGGTACACCTTAATGCGGTGGGAACTGACTTATGGGCTCTTGGCTTGCAGGGAGGTATTGAGAGGGCCCTTTGGTTGCGGGGGGTCTCAGGCACTTGAAGGGTTTCAAGGTGCCTTCGTTGTGGTGTTGTTTATTGGTGGGTCCTTGAAGTTGGTTTAAAATTGGTTCGGGGATTCATCCGGGTATGGATCCCCTCATTGGCAGAATTGATGGTCCCCTGGTGATTTTGGGGGGGAACCCCGACGGGGTATGTCGGGGCCCCTGGGGGTGTGGTTGGGGTTGACGGAGGATTAACCCTTACCATTTGGTGCTCCTGAGCCAGTGTGGGTAACGGCTGGGAGCAAGTTGAGGTTTTTTATTGCTCGGTTATGGGAATCACCAGGGTTTTGGTAGCTTCAAGGACCTTACCACATTGCAAATTTTATTGGTTATGTATTCTTGTTAATAAAATGGCTGCTATGGCCAAAATTATCCAAAGATAAATTTGTGTCTGTGTAATTACTTTTAAATAAGAAATGGGAATGGAGGTGTGGGGTATGAAAGGAAGACCGGAGTCAACAATTCCAGGGTCAAGCATGTTTATTTGCGTAAGCTTCGTTCCAGGGTAGAAAGGGTAAGAGTGCCTTTCAGAATTCGAAGTGGTCGGACTGTACGGACCACCAAGAACTGCAGGAGAGCTTGAACATCTTCCCATGGATTTGCGACATCCTCCCTCATCAGTTACGTAGGTAAGCAGGTTCTCAGCATTGCAGCCCATTTGTTGTCTTAAGTTAGTTAAGCGGGGTTAACTAACCTGTCAGTTCAGCCTCAGGTCTAAAGCAGAGGCCTGGACTCCACTCCTTACTCCTCACTCCACAACTCTCCTTAAAAACAACTGACTCCTTTTTCCTGCCCCGGGGTCTCCAGACCCCTAGGTGGGCGTTTCCTTCCGTCTGGTCCTGCCCACTGGTGTGCCTGTCTTTCCCTGGGGGAGGTGACTAGGATTTTCTGGTTGGCTTTGTGTGACTTAGGTGAGGGAAGTTGTTATGCGGGGGCCTATGTGTGACTACCTGCAGTGTCAGGGCGTCACATATGTATGTGTGTATGTCTGCTAAAGGAATCCGCACCGTCATATTTACAAACACAAAATTTTGCAGACACCTCATGTGACTCAGGGAACGTCGTAGACTATGTTTTAACAGGAATATTTAACCCCGCGCTTTACAGTTACTCTCCAAAAAACCTGCCTCCATTAAACTGAATGGAGGTGGGAGCTGCAAGTTATTAATAGCAGCTGTGATTGGTTGCTATAGGAACAAAGGACATTCATAGTATAAGAAGCTTATGTGTGAGATAATATGATGTCAGTGGGGAGACAGATAGAGAGAGACAGACACAGACTGAGAGACAAACAGACAGAGACAGATAGGCATAGACAGACAGGGAAAGAGACAGAGACAAACAGACAGAGGCAGACAGGGAAAGAGACAGACAGAGATAGACAGGGAAAAAAGGCAGACAGACAGAGACAGAGAAAGAGACAGAGGCAGATAGGGAAACAGACAGAGACAAACATACAGAGACAGGCAGGAGAAAAGGCAGACCGACAGGGAAAGAGACAGACAGGGGAAGAGACAGACAGAGAGAGACAGACAGATAGAGACAGACAAAGAAATACAGAGATAGACAGGGAAAGAGACAAACGGGGAATGAGTCAGACAGAGAGAGACAAAGAGAGACAGGCAGAGAGAGACAGGGAAAGAGACAGACAGGGGAAGAGAAAGACAGAGACAGACAAAGAAATACAGAGACAGACAGGGGAAGAGACAGACAGGGGAAGAGACAGACAGGGGAAGAGACAGACAGACAGGGAAAGAGACAGACCTGGAAAAGAGACAGACCTGGAAAAGAGACAGGCCTGGAAAAGAGACAGACAGACATAGAAACAGACAGCCACAAAGAGAGAGAGAGACAGACAGACACAGAGAGACAGACAGAGATAGAGAGACAGACAGACATGGATAGAGATAGAGACACACAGAGACAGACAGATGACAGAGACTGGGAGAGAGACAGACAGAAGCATAAATCCCTAACTAAAACTTAACATTTAATGATAGTTTTAAAAGGTAAAAAAACACAAATCATGTAAATAGAATGACTCTCTTCTGTGCATAGAGTCAACATTTTGTGTTTGTAAATATGACGGTGCGGATTCCTTTAGCAGACATACACACATACATATGTGACGCCCTGACACTGCAGGTAGTCACACATAGGCCCCCGCATAACAACTTCCCTCACCTAAGTCACACAAAGCCAACCAGAAAACCCTAGTCACCTCCCCCAGGGAAAGACAGGCACACCAGTGGGCAGGACCAGACGGAAGGAAACGCCCACCTAGGGGTCTGGAGACCCCGGGGCAGGAAAAAGGAGTCAGTTGTTTTTAAGGAGAGTTGTGGAGTGAGGAGTAAGGAGTGGAGTCCAGGCCTCTGCTTTAGACCTGAGGCTGAACTGACAGGTTAGTTAACCCCGCTTAACTAACTTAAGATAACAAATGGGCTGCAATGCTGAGAACCTGCTTACCTACGTAACTGATGAGGGAGGATGTCGCAAATCCATGGGAAGATGTTCAAGCTCTCCTGCAGTTCTTGGTGGCCCGTACAGTCCGACCACTTCGAATTCTGAAAGGCACTCTTACCCTTTCTACCCTGGAACGAAGCTTAGGCAAATAAACATGCTTGACCCTGGAATTGTTGACTCCGGTCTTCCTTTCATACCCCACACCTCCATTCCCATTTCTTATTTAAAAGTAATTACACAGACACAAATTTATCTTTGGATAATTTTGGCCATAGGAGCCATTTTATTAACAAGAATACATAACCAATAAAATTTGCAATGTGGTAAGGTCCTTGAAGCTACCAAAACCCTGGTGATTCCCATAACCGAGCAATAAAAAACCTCAACTTGCTCCCAGCCGTTACCCACACTGGCTCAGGAGCACCAAATGGTAAGGGTTAATCCTCCGTCAACCCCAACCACACCCCCAGGGGCCCCGACATACCCCGTCGGGGTTCCCCCCCAAAATCACCAGGGGACCATCAATTCTGCCAATGAGGGGATCCATACCCGGATGAATCCCCAAACCAATTTTAAACCAACTTCAAGGACCCACCAATAAACAACACCACAACGAAGGCACCTTGAAACCCTTCAAGTGCCTGAGACCCCCCGCAACCAAAGGGCCCTCTCAATACCTCCCTGCAAGCCAAGAGCCCATAAGTCAGTTCCCACCGCATTAAGGTGTACCCCGTCAGCCAACCAAAATTCCTCTTCCGTCCTTTCCAACTCAACATGCCGTATTGCTATACCCCCGTTCCGACTAACAAACTTCGAGATCGCCCTATTAACCTTCGCCCGCGCCTTGTTCAACCTGTAAACTGACCGCGCTTTCTGCCAACTCTTTCTCGCTACTATCTCCGACCAGACTATCGTTAGACCTGGAAACGACACCCATAACCGTAACAAATCATGTTTGATGTCCTTTATCAAGATTCGAAAAGGACGCCCACCCAAATCATTCCCCCCGGCATGCAACACTAACATGTCAGGAGGTCTGTCCAACCGGGCGTATCTATGCACCTCCTGCAACACCCTGTTCCACCCTAACCCCCGAACACCGAGCCATCGCACGAGAGCCAGGTCCTTCTCAAAACCTAGCTGTCTCCCGTTCCATCTCGCGTCCGCTCGTCGGGCTCCCCAATACACATAAGAGTGGCCAAGGATCCAGACCAGGGAAGGAAGAGGGGGTGCTTCTGCAATACAAAATGTACAGACGACACCATTTTATTGCCTCACCAAACCAAATTGACAAAAAACACACACTCTCACCCCCCCCCATTGCTACCCTAATACCCCCCCCCCCTTTTCCCCTCAATTGCCAACAACCACCTGGGGACGTACATACGACTTAAAGCGCTGCGACTTCCACCTACCAATCTGCTTAACTGTCTCCTCCGGTAGGCCGCATATAGAGGCCTCCGTCGCTGCCCCAATCCGAAAGACTTCGGATCTAACCCCAACGACTTCAAACATGCCCTAAAAACACTCACAAATTGGTATCTCGATAAAAAGGACCCATCCTCGTGACATAATAAGGGGCCATCCACCTTCGGACGGATCTGTTGAAAATTCCCGAGACACTTGAACGGGCACATATCAGATGCCACAACCATCCCCAAACGGACTAGTCTACCCACACCTCTTTGATCAGTTTTCGATTTCCTAATCCAAAATTCAACTCCGTTTTCCACTGACATAATGTCACCCCAATCCAAGCCCCCGGGGAACGCCTTACTGGGCGATACCAACTCCCCAACCCGCAGGGCTCCAAAAAACGCCAAAGAAAAGGCTAACTTAAACAAACTCACCTCAAACGGAGATAGACAAACCCCCCACAACGCCCTACCCAGCCGGGTAGGGACCCAGCCCAGCCCAGCTGGGACCCAGTTTGAGCGAGGAACGGAACAAGTCCTTCCCACACCAAGGTTTGCAGGCCCTACCTCAGTCAGGGTTTCACCCACACTCTACAGCTCCGGAATGTCATGCTCTTCAGCCTCCTCCTCCTCCTGCGCATCCTCATCCACTTTACCCTCCACACCAGTCCCAAGCTGGAAGCACTGCAGCACTGCCTCGGCGAAGCGGCAACAGACTGTGCTGCAGCTAATCTGCATAGGTGACAAACCCCACAATGCAGAAGAGGTGTGGACAGCTCTAAAACAGCATGCAGATCACTGGCTCACACCTCTGAACCTAAAGCCAGGAAAGGTTGTGTGTGACAATGGCCGGAACCTGGTGGCGGCTTTGAGGCGAGGCCAGCTGACACATGTTCCATGCATGGCCCATGTGCTCAACCTCGTGGTTCAGCGGTTTCTAAAGTCATACCCAGAGCTGTCTGATCTGCTGGTAAAAGTTCGCTGCCTGTCTGCACATTTTCGAAAGTCACCTACTGCTTCAGCCGGCCTTGCCGGCTTTCAGCGTCGTTTGCATCTTCCGGCTCACAGACTGGTGTGTGATGTCCCCACGCGTTGGAATTCAACTCTGCACATGTTGATCAGGATATGTGAGCAGAAGAGGGCAGTTGTTGAGTACCTGCATCACCTAAGCCGTCGGGAAATGGGTCAAACTCAACACATAACACCTGAGGAGTGGAGATGGATGTCCGACCTATGTACCATCCTCCAAAACTTTGAGGACTCCACCAAGATGGTGAGCGGCGATGACGCCATTATTAGCGTCACCATACCGCTTCTCTGCCTTCTAAAACGGTCTCTGCTCAAAACCAAACATGATGCATTGCAGGCGGAACACGATGAGTTGGAGCAAGAAACAGTAGTGGGTGTGGGTGATAACACACAGCCCAGCCTCGTCTCATCACAACGTGCAGTGGAGGACTATGACGAGGAGGAGGATGAAGACATGGAGCAACTCTCCGGCCAAATTGAGGATATGACATGCATACCAGTCATATGCTCAGTTCAGCGTGGCTGGCCAGAGGACAGGGTAGATGATGAGGAGGAGGAGGAGGAGGAGGAGAAGGAGGAGGACAGCATGTTTAGTCATCGTGTTGGTCTGGATACTGAAGTGATGGCTGTTAAGAGTCTGGCGCACATGGATGACTTTATGGTAAGCTGCCTGTCTCGTGACCCTCGCGTTAAGAACATCTTGGCCGACAATCATTACTGGTTGGTAACACTGTTAGACCCACGCTACAAGGAGAACTTTATGTCTCTTATTCCCGAGGCGGAGAGGTCAGCCAAAATGCAGCAGTTCCGGAAGGCCATAGTCACGGAAGTAGGCAAAGCATTCCCTTCACAAAACGCTAGCGTCATAATTGTAACACTATTAGTTAAAAGAAAGGGATAAAATGTAAAAAAAAACAAAATAAGGCATGACTTTTTTTTAACATCAAATTTTTTTTTTTTAGATTTAACCAAAGAATGTGCACATTTGTTATAATAAACAAGTGAAAAATGTTGAAAATCAGTCATCCAAAGGTGTGTGAAAAAAATATATATATATGGTACCAATAAAAATGTCACTTTGTCCTGCAAAGAATGCAGCCCCCCAAATTATTTTTTTCCTCTGTGCGGCCCATACACCCAGCCGAGTTTGAGACCCCCTGCCTTACACTATATAGATATCATGTTCATTCCCCATCTATCTTGCTCAGGAGAGCATCTCCCTCCCCCGGCACCAAGAGCAGCTCATATTGAATTGTTACATTGACTAGTAACACTGCACACAGAAATGCACCTTAATATTCCACTGTTAACCCTTTCCTCCCAGCAGTAACACACAACTCCTCACCTTGATATCATGGTGATTTATGGTCAGAATGACTTCAATGCGATCAGTGATTTCTATTCTAGCTCTGCTCACATAGATTTTATATCCACACTCAACTATAGGCCGTTCTTCATATTTTGGGGGCTTTTAGTCAGATATACTAGTTTGTGCCTGTATAGTATTGGTGTAGATGGGAGTGTAGGGCATGGGTTACATGGCACTGTGGTGGGATACTGATGGGAGGTATTGGTGCTGTGTTTGATGCTTCTACTGGGTATTTTCCTACAAATACTGGAACAGCTCACTGCTTAGAATGATCCTTCCCAGCTCTATAATATATTATATATACCCCACAATGCAGGCTCACACACACATTTGTCTCAAGTGTGTTGTAGGGACACAGATACAGTCTTGGTCATGTGACTAAAGGCTACTTTACACACTGCGATATCGGTCCCGATATCGCTAGTGTGGGTACCCGCCCCATCTGTTGCGCGACACGGGCAAATCGCTGCCCATGCCGCACAACACCGACCAGACCCGTCACACATACTTACCTGACCGGCGACGTCGCTGTGACCGGCGAACCGCCTCCTTTCTAAGGGGGCGGTCCGTGCGGCGTCACAGCGACGTCACTGAGCGACCGCCCAATAGCAGCGGAGGGGCGGAGATGAGTGGCCGGAACATCCCGCCCACCTCCTTCCTTCCTCATAGCGGCTGGGAGGCAGGTAAGGAGAGGTTCCTCGTTTCTGCGGTGTCACACGGAGTGATGTGTGCTGCCGCAGGAGCGACGAACTACATCGTTACTGCTGCAGTAACGATAATCGAGAATGGAGACCCATGTCACCGATGAGCGATTTTGCACGTTTTTGCAACGATGCAAAATCGCTCATCGGTGTCACACGCAGCAACATCGCTAATGCGGCCGGATGTGCGTCACAAATTCCGTGACCCCAACGACTCCGCATTAGCGATGTCGCAGCGTGTAAAGCCCCCTTTAGTGGGAGTGGTGTACAGGGTCTTAGCAGTAAAGAGTATTCCATATTTCTGCCAGATACCCACAGAGATATTGAAATCTGAAAAAAGAGACTTCTGCTCATTGAAGGTAAGAACTGCTCACATAGCGTTCAACTCCACAGCAAACGAGTGCTCTAGCACTGGCATCTCAGCAGGGATATTCCCCTACTACACATGTGTGTCTGGGTCGCTGTGACAGTTTACAGGACATAACTCAAGGCACCTAGATAGAAGGCAGAGGTACTGGGATTGGTTGGTTTTTGGTGACGGAGGTGCAGGGGCTGGCGCCCATGTGCAGTGCTGGCTAAGGTATATTGATGATATTTTGATTTTTTGGCAGGGCACTGTGGAGCAGCTCGAGACATTTATGGAGGAACTTAATAACAACACCTTTAACATCAGATTGACACATAAGCATAGCAGCAGTTGCGTTGACTTCCTGGATATTAAAATTTCATTCGGTTCTGAGCGAATTGTTCAGACCGACGTCCATAGGAAGGAAACATCAGTCAACGCACTGCTGCATGCTTCTTCTGCTCATACCCCCTCCACCATCCGGGCCGTACCGACTGGCCAGTTCCTCAGGATGAAGCAAATTTGTTCGTCAGACACTGCTTTTGAACAACAGTCTGCCGACCTCCAGCGCCATAGGGGTGGCAAAGGCGGTCTTCCCCCGGTCTGCCTCAGCAACGGACACTAGCCAATAGTGACTAGTGAGATCAAGGGTAGAAAAATAATTTGCAGTTCTCAATGCAGCTAGCGATTCCTCAATACGGGGGAGTGATGCCGTCCTTCTTCTTTAACAGGACCAACGGAGCTGCCCAAAGGCTACAACTGTCACGGATAACCCCAGCCGCCTTCATGTTGCTCAACATGTCCTTGGTACACTGGTAATGTGAAGGTGGTATTGGCTTATAGCTCTCTTTGATGGGTGGGTGTGCACCTGTGGGGATGTAGTGTTGGACCCCTTTTATTCCCCCAAAATCTAGCGGATGTTTGCTGAAGACTTGCTCGCTCGTATTCTTGCACTACCCTGTGGACCCGCTTCTTGTGATGTGAAGGTGTGGAGTCAGTGCCTACGTGTAATTCCTTACACCACTCCTCTGGCTGACTTGGTGAGCAGTCACTGACTGGGTGGGGTGCAGTAATAGTGGATGCTGCTACTTGGATAGCATGTGTATCTACTGTGAACAGCTTATCAATGGTGGCAAGTCGGGGCAGCTTAACCTCCTGCTCTCCGCAGTTTAACACTCTCACGGGCACTCTTCCCTTCCGCACTAATGAATAAAACTATGATGTAAATATCATATAGATACCCCACAATTGTAAATAAAGGTAGGTTATGGGAAAAGGGGGAACAGGGAAAGAGGAAAATAGTGTAATAAAGTATACCTTCTGGGGGTGAGAGGAAATGGCAGCACAGCCAGTGGAGGTGAAGCAAAAGGAAGCCTGCAACTAAAGAGTTGAGAGCGTTATCACATGGTGACTGAGCCTGATTGTAAAGGGAGCATAGAGTGGAGCATACTCTGGGCACGTTAGAACCCAAGTTCTTAAACCATGAATATGGACCCCTTTTATTCTCCCAAAGTCTAGCGGATGTTTGCTGAAGACTTGCTCGTATTCTTGCACTACCCTGTGGACCCGCTTCTTGTGATGTGAAGGTGTGGAGTCAGTGCCTACGTGTAATTCCTTACACCACTCCTCTGGTTGACTTGGTGAGCTGTCACTGAATGGGTGTGGTGAAGTAACGGTGGATGCTGTGGCTTGGATATCATATTAAATATAGGGACCCCCATACAGTAGTATGAGAAATTTTTTTGTATTCAATGATCGGTATTACCTTCAGGGGCGCGGCACGTGGACGTGCGTTCCATTAGCCTCACTGCATTCCACTCCCATACAGGAAGTGGGCGCAGCTATTACTACGGTCGCACATAAAAGAACCCACAGCCACCACTGCACACAGCTGACTCCACCACTGGAAACCCACTTCTACACCAACGCAGGTAAGACAGGATCGGCACCTCTATGCTCCCGTTACAATCAGGCTCAGTCACCATGTGATAATGCTCTCAACAATTTAGTTGCAGGCTTCCCCTTGCTTCACCTCCACTGGCTGTGCTGCCATTTCCTCTCCCCCCTGGAAGGTATACTTTATTACACTATTTTCCTGTTTCCCTCTTCTCCCTTTTCCCATAACCTACCTTTATCTGCATTTGTGGGGTATCTATATACTATTTATATCACAGTTTTATTCATTAATACGGAAGGGAAGAGTGCGCGTGAGAGTGTTGAACTGCGGAGAGCAAGAGGTTAAGCTGCCCCGATTTGCCACCATTGATAAGCTGTTCACAGTAGATACACATGCTATCCAAGCAGCAGCAGCATCCACCATTACTGCACCCCACCCAGTCAGTGACAGCTCACCAAGTCAGCCAGAGGAGTGGTGTCAGGAATTACACGTAGGCACTGACTACACACCTTCACATCACAAGAAGGGGGTGCAAGTGTGACGCCCTGGACTAGCCAGTTGGTCACAGACATAACACACACACACACCCCCTTTCCCGGATAGTTACACTAGTCAGACACAAAACCGTTGTTGCCTCCCTCCAGGGGCTGATGTCCACACCAGGTGGGGCGGAGCCAGGCGGTTGGCCCCACCCACCAAGGAGTTCACAGGCCTGGAGGTGGGAAAACCAGTTAGTTAGTTGAAGTTCAGTTAAGAGTTGAACCGTGGAGGTAGTGAGTTCAGTGAAGAGCCCAGTTTTGGGTAGGAGTGCAAAACTGCTAGTGTCTGGGTCAGATCCCAGGCACTATGGGGAGATAAGGTATGCACACCAGTGACTATGTAAGGGGAATACATGAAATAGCAGAAACTGCTGTGTGAATACTGACTTGAAAAATCCAATAGCATTAATTCACATAATCCTAGTGACTGCGCACACAACATGGCCAAACGAAAACAAAAGACAGTACCTGGCCATTCAATCAAATGGAAACTCATAGGCAACACAGTCCATTAGACTAGGCAATTACATGCAGCCAAACAAAGTTCATGGGCCTTGCCTCAGAGTCGAACCCACAACCTCTTGGAGAACAAGCAAAGAGCCTACCAATAAACCAACTCAGTGAAGTTGGAAACCGACTCTACATTAATTAACATAATCCTAGTGACTGCGCACACAACATGGCCAAACAAAAGCAAAAGACAGTACCTGGCCTATCAATCCAATGGAAACTCATAGGTAACACAGTACATTGGACTAGGCAATTACATGCAGCCATACAAAGCCCATGGGTCTTGCCCCAGAGTCGAACCCACAACCTCTCGTAGCCAGGGCAAAGAGCCTACCACTACACCAACACAGAGAAGTAGGTGAATGACTCTACATTAATTCACATAATCCTAGTGACTGCGCACACAACATGGCCAAACAAATGCAAAAGACATTATCTGGCCTATCAATCCAATGGAAACTCATACGCAACACAGTCCATTAGACTAGGCACTTACATGCAGCCATGTAAAGTTCATGGGCATTGCCTCAGAGTCGAACCCACAACCTCTTGGAGAACAAGCAAAGAGCCTACCACTAAACCAACTCAGAGAAGTCGGAAACCGACTCTACATTAATTAACATAATCCTAGTGACTGCGCACACAACATGGCCAAACAAAAGCAAAAGACAGTACGTGGCCTATCAATCCAACGGAAACTCATAGGTAACACAGTACATTGGACTAGGCAATTACATGCAGCCATACAAAGCCCATGGGCCTTGCCCCAGAGTCAAACCCACAACCTCTCATAGCCAAGGCAAAGAGCCTACCAATACACCAACACAGAGAAGTGGAAAACCATTTCTACATTAATTCACATAATCCTAGTGACTGCGCACACAACATGGCCAAACAAAAGCAAAAGACAGTACCTGGCCTATCAATCCAATGGAAACTCATAGGCAACACAGTCCATTGGACTAGACAATTACATGGAGACATACAAAGTCCATGGGCCTTGCCTCAGAGTCAAACCCACAACTTCTCGCAGCCAAGCAAAGAGCCTACCACTACACTAACACAGAGAAGTGGGAAAGTGATTCTACATTAATTCACATAATCCTACCGACTGCGCACACAACATGGCCAAACAAAAGACAATACCTGGCCTATTCATTCAATGAAAACTCATAGGCAACACAGTCCATTGGACTAGGCAATTACATTCAACCATACAAAGTCCATGGGCTTTGCCTCAAAGTCAAACCCACAACTTCTTGTAACCCAAGGAAAGAGCCTACCACTACACCAACACAGAGAAGAGAATGACTCTACATTAATTCACATAATCCTAGTGACTGCGCACACAACATGACCAAACGAAAACAAAAGACAGTCCCTGGCCTATCAATCCAATGGAAACTCATAGACAACATAGTCCATTGGACTACGCAATTACATGCAGCCATACAAAGTCCATGGGCCTTGCCTCAGAGTCATACCCACAATCTCTGGCAGAACAAGCAAAGAGCCTACAACTTCACCAACACAAAGAAGTAGGAAGCTGCGTCTACATTAATTCACATAATCCTAGTGACTGCGCACACAACATGGCCAAACAAAAGCAAAAGACAGTACCTGGCCTATCAATCCAATGGGAACTCATAGGCAACACAGTTAATTGAACTAGGCAATTACATGCAGCCATACAAACTCCATGGGCCTTGCCTCAGAGTCAAACCCACAACCTCTTGCAGCTAAGCAATGAGCCTTCCACTACAGCAACACAGAGAACTGGGAAACTGATTCTACATTAATTCACATAATCCTACCGACTGCGCACACAACATAACCAAACAAAAGATAATACCTGGCCAATCAATCCAATGGAAACTCATAGGCAACACAGTCCATTGGACTAAGCAATTACATGCAGCCATTCAAAGTCCATGGGCCTTGCCTCAAAGTCGAACCCACAACCTCTCGCAGCCCAAGCAAAGAGCCTACCACTACACCAACACAGAGAAGTGGGAAACTGACTCTACATTAATTCCCATAACCCTAGTGACTGCGCACACAACATGGTCAAACAAAAGCAAAAGGCAGTACCTGGCCTATCAATCCAATGGAAACTCATAGGCAACATAGTCCATTGGACTAGGCAATTACATGCAGCCATACAAAGTCCATGGGCCTTGCCTCAGAGTCAAACCCACAACCTCTGGCAGAACAAGCAAAGAGCCTACAACTACAAAAACACAAAGAAGTAGGAAGCTGCGTCTACATTAATTCACATAATCCTAGTGACTGCGCACACAACATGGCCAAACAAAAGCAGAAGACATTACCTAGCCTATGAAGCCAATGGAAACTCATAGGCAACACAGTCAATTGAACTAGGCGATTACATGCAGCCATACAAACTCCATGGGCCTTGCCTCAGAGTCGAACCCACAACCTCTCGCAGCCCAAGCAAAGAGCCTACCACTACACCAACACAGAGAAGTTGGAATCTGAGTTTACATTAGTTCACATAATCCTAGTGACTGCGCACACAACATGGCCAAACAAAAGCAAAAGACAGTACCTGGCCTATCAATCCGATGGGAACTCATAGGCAACACAGTCAATTGAACTAGGCGATTACATGCAGCCATACAAACTCCATGGGCCTTGCCTCAGAGTTGAACCCACAACCTCTCGCAGCTTAAGCAAAGAGACTACCACTACACCAACACAGAGAATTAGGTGAATGACTCTACATTAATTCACATAATCCTAGTGACTGCGCACACAACATGGCCAAACAAAAGCAAAAGACAGTACCTGGCCTATTAATCCAATGGAAACTCATAGGCAACGCAATCCTTTGGACTAGGCAATAACATGCAGCCATACAAAGTCCATGGGCCTTGCCTCAGAGTCAAAACCACTACCTCTCAAAGCCCAAGCAAAGAGCCTACCACTACACCAACACAGAGAAGTGCGAAACTGACTCAACATAAATTCACATAATCCTAGTGACTGCGCACACAACATGGCCAAACAAAAGCAATAGACAGTCCCTGGCCTATCAATCCAATGGAAACTCATAGACAACATAGTCCATTGGACTAGGCAATTACATGCAGCCATACAAAGTCCATGGGCTTTGCCTCAGAGTCAAGCCACAACTGCTCGCAGCCCAAGCAAAGAGCCTACCACTACACCAACACAGAGAAGTAGGAGAATGATTCTACATTAATTCACATAATCCTAGTGACTGCGCACACAACATGGCCAAACAAAAGCAAAAGACAGTACCTGGCCTATCATTCTAATTGAAACTCATAGGTAACATAGTCCATTGGACTAGGCAATAACATGCAGCCATACAAAGTCCATGGGCCTTGCCTCAGAGTCGAACTCACAACCTCTCGCAGCCCAAGAAAAAAGCCTACCACTACAGCAACACAGAGAAGTGTGAAACTGACTCTACATTAATTCACATAATCCTAGTGACTGCGCACACAACATGGCCAAACAAAAGCAAAAGACAGTACCTCGCCTATCATTCCAATTGAAACTCATAGGTAACATAGTCCATTTGACTAGGCAATAACATGCAGCCATACAAAGTCCATGGGCCTTGCCTCAAAGTTGAACTCACAACCTCTCGCAGCTCTAGCAAAGAGCCTATAACTACACCAACACAGAGAAATGTGAACCTGACTCTACATTAATTCACATAATCCTAGTGACTGCGCACACAACATGGCCAAACAAAAGCAAAAGACAGTACCTGGCCCATCAATCCAATGGAAACTCATAGGCAACACAGTCCATTGGACTAGACAATTACATGGAGACATACAAAGTCCATGGGCCTTGCCTCAGAGTCAAACCCACAACCTCTCGCAGCCAAGCAAAGAGCCTACCACTACACCAACACAGAGAAGTGGGAAACTGATTCTACATTAATTCACATAATCCTACCGACTGCGCACACAACATGGCCAAACAAAAGAAAATACCTGGCCTATCAATCCAATGGAAACTCATAGGCAACACAGTCCATTAGACTAGGCAAATACATGCAGCCATACAAAGCCCATGGGCCTTGCCCCAGAGTCGAACCCACAACCTCTTGTAGCCCGAGCAAAGAGCCTACAAATACACCGACACAGAGAAGTGGAAAACTGATTCTACATTAATTCACATAATCCTAGTGACTGCGCACACAACATGGCCAAATAAAAGCAAAACAAAAGCAAAAGACATTACCTGGCCTATAAATCCAATAGAAACTCGTAGGCAAAGCAATCAATTGGACTAGGCAATTACATGCAGCCATACAAAGTCCATGGGCCTTGCCTCAGAGTCGAACCCACAACCTCTTGTAGCCCAAGCAAAGAGCCTACCACTACACCAACACAGAGAAGTTGGTA
Source organism: Anomaloglossus baeobatrachus (assembly GCF_048569485.1). Taxonomy (NCBI): domain Eukaryota; kingdom Metazoa; phylum Chordata; class Amphibia; order Anura; family Aromobatidae; genus Anomaloglossus; species Anomaloglossus baeobatrachus. Next base: position 1,228,684 of record NW_027442954.1, on the reverse strand, counting down.
CAGAGTTTACATTAGTTCACATAATCCTAGTGACTGTGCACACAACATGGCCAAACAAAAGCAAAAGACAGTCCCTGGCCTATCAATCCAATGGAAACTCATATACAACATAGTCCATTGGACTAGGCAATTACATGCAGCCATACAAAGTCCATGGGCCTTGCCTCAGAGTCAAACCCACAACCTCTGGCAGAACAAGCAAAGAGCTTACAACTACACCAACACAAAAAAGTAGGAAGCTGCGTCTACATTAATTCACATATTCCTAGCGACTGCGCACACAACATGGCCAAACAAAAGCAAAAGACATTACCTGGCCTATCAATCCAATGTAAACTCATAGGCAACACAGTCCATTGGACTAAACAATTACATGCAGCCATACAAAGTCCATGGGCTTTGCCTCAGAGTCAAACCCACAATTTCTCGCAGCCCAAGCAAAGAGCCTACCACTACACCAACACAGACAAGTTGGAAACTGAGTTTACATTAGTTCACATAATCCTAGTGACTGTGCACACAACATGGTGAAACAAATGCAAAAGACATTATCTGGCCTATCAATCCAATGGAAACTCATAGGCAACACAGTCCATTAGACTAGGCAAATACATGCAGCCATACAAAGTTCATGGGCCTTGCCTCAGAGTCGAACCCACAACCTCTTGGAGAACAAGCAAAGAGCCTACCACTAAACCAACACAGAGAAGTTGGAAACTGATTCTACATTAATTCACATAATCCTACCGACTGCGCACACAACATGGCTAAACAAAAGCAAAAGACAGTACCTGGTTTATCAATCCAATGGAAACTCATAGGCAACACAGTCCATTGGACTAGGCAATAACATGCAGCCATACATAGTCCACGGGCCTTGCTTCAAAGTCGAACTCACAACCTCTCGCAGCTCAAGCAAAGAGCCTACCACTACACCAACACAGAGAAATGTGAACCTACCTCTACATTAATTCACATAATCCTAGTGAGTGCGCACACAACATGGCCAAACGAAAACAAAAGACAGTACCTGGCCTATCAATCCAATGGAAACTCATAGGCAACACAGTCCATTGGACTAGGCAATTACATGCAGCCATAAAAAGTCCATGGGCCTTGCCTCAGAGTCAAACCCACAACCCCTCGCAGCCCAACAAAAAAGCCTACCACTTCAGCAACACAGAGAAGTGTGAAACTGTCTCTACATTAACTCACATAATCCTAGTGACTGCGCACAAAACATGGCCAAACGAAAACAAAAGACAGTACTTGGCCTATCAATCCATTGGACTAGGCAATTACATGCAGCCATACAAAGTCCATGGGCCTTGCCTCAGAGCCAAACCCACAACCTCTCACAGCCCAAGCAAAGAGCCTACCACTACACCAACACAGAGAAGTGCGAAACTGGCTCAACATAAATTCACATAATCCTAGTGACTGCGCACACAACATGGCCAAACAAAAGCTAAAGACAGTCCCTTGCCTATCAATCCAATGGAAACTCATAGACAACATAGTCCATTGGAATAGGCAATTACATGCAGCCTCACAAAGTCCATGGGCCTTGCCTCAGAGTCAAACCCACAACCTCTGGCAGAACAAGCAAAGAGCCTACAACTACACCAACACAAAGAAGTGGGAAGCTGCGTCTACATTAATTCACATAATCCTAGTGAATGCGCACACAACATGGCCAAACAAAAGCAAAAGACATTACCTGGCCTATCAGGCCAATGGAAACTCATAGGCAACACAGTCCATTGAACTAGGCGATTACATGCAGCCATACAAAGTCCATGGGCCATGCCGCAGAGTCAAACCCACAACCTCTCGCAGCCAAGCAAAGCAGCTTCCACTACACCAACACAGAGAAGTGGGAAATGGATTCTACATTAATCCACATAATCCTAGTGACTGCGCACACAACATGGCCAAACAAAAGCAAAAGACAATACCTGGCCTATCAATCCAATGGAAACTCATAGGCAACACAGTCCATTGGACTTGGCAATTACATGCAGCCATACAAAGTCCATGGGCCTTGCCTCAGAGTCAAACCCACAACCTCTGGCAGAACAAGCAAAGAGCCTACAACTACACCAACACAAAGAAGTAGGAAGCTGTGTCTACATTAATTCACATAATCCTAGTGAATGTGCACACAACATGGCCAAACAAAAGCAAAAGACATTACCTGGCCTATCAAGCCAATGGAAACTCATAGGCAACACAGTCCATTGAACTAGACAATTACATGGAGACATACAAAGTCCATGGGCCTTGCCTCAGAGTCAAACCCACAACCTCTCGCAGCCAAGCAAAGAGCCTACCACTACACCAACACAGATAAGTGGGAAACTGATTCTACATTAATTCACATAATCCTACCGACTGCGCACACAACATGGCCAAACAAAAGGCAATACCTGGCCTATCAATCCAATGGAAACTCATAGGCAACACAGTCCATTAGACTAGGCAAATACATGCAGCCATACAAAGTTCATGGGCCTTGCCTCAGAGTCGAACCCACAACTTCTTGGAGAACAAGCAAAGAGCCTACCACTAAACCAACACAGAGAAGTTGGAAACCGACTCTACATTAATTCACATAATCCTAGTGACTGCGCACACAACATGGCCAAACAAAAGCAAAAGACAGTACCTGGCCTATCAATCCAATGGAAACTCATAGGTAACACAGTACATTCGACTAGGCAATTAAATGCAGCCATACAAAGCCCATGGGCCTTGCCCCAGAGTCGAACCCACAACCTCTCGTAGCCCAAGCAAAGAGCCTACCAATACACCAACACAGAGAAGTGAAAAACTGATTCTACATTAATTCACATAATCCTAGTGACTGCTTACACAACATGGCCAAACAAAAGCAAAAGACAGTACCTGGCCTATCAATCCAATAGAAACTCATAGGCAAAGCAATCAATTGGACTAGGCAATTACATGCAGCCATACAAAGTCCATGGGCCTTGCCTCAGAGTCGAACCCACAACCTCTTGTAGCCCAAGCAAAGAGCCTACCACTACACCAACACAGAGAAGAGCGAAACTGACTCAACATAAATTCACATAATCCTAGTGACTGCGCACACAATATGGCCAAACAAAAGCAAAATACAGTCCCTGGCCTATCAATCCAATGGAAACTCATATACAACATAGTCCATTGGACTAGGCAATTACATGCAGCCATACAAAGTCCATGGGCCTTGCCTCAGAGTCAAACCCACAACCTCTGGCAGAACAAGCAAAGAGCTTACAACTACACCAACACAAAAAAGTAGGAAGGTGCGTCTACATTAATTCACATATTCCTAGAGACTGCGCACACAACATGGCCAAACAAAAGCAAAAGACATTACCTGGCCTATCAAGCCAATGGAAGCTCATAGGCAACACAGTCCATTGGACTAAACAATTACATGCAGCCATACAAAGTCCATGGGCTTTGCCTCTGAGTCAAACCCACAATTTCTCGCAGCCCAAGCAAAGAGCCTACCACTACACCAACACAGACAAGATGGAAACTGAGTTTACATTAGTTCACATAATCCTAGTGACTGTGCACACAACATTGCGAAACAAATGCAAAAGACATTATCTGGCCTATCAATCCAATGGAAACTCATAGGCAACACAGTCCATTAGACTAGGCAAATACATGCAGCCATACAAAGTTCATGGGCCTTGCCTCAGAGTCGAACCCACAACCTCTTGGAGAACAAGCAAAGAGCCTACCACTAAACTAACACAGAGAAATTGGAAACCGACTCTACATTAATTCACATAATCCTAGTGACTGCGCACACAACATGGCCAAACAAAAGCAAAAGACAGTACCTGGCCTATCAATCCAATGGAAACTCATAGGCAACACAGTCCATTGGACTAGACAATTACATGGAGACATACAAAGTCCATGGGCCTTGCTTCAGAGTCAAAGCCACAACCTCTCGCAGCCAAGCAAAGAGCCTACCACTACACCAATACAGAGAAGTGGGAAACTGATTCTACATTAATTCACATAATCCTACCGACTGCGCACACAACATGGCTAAACAAAAGCAAAAGACAGTACCTGGCTTATCAATCCAATGGAAACTCATAGGCAACACAGTCCATTGGACTAGGCAATAACATGCAGCCATACAAAGTCCATGGGCCTTGCCTCAGAGTCAAACCCACAACCTCTCGCAGCCCAAGCAAAGATCCTACCACTACACCAACACAGAGAAGTTTGAAACTGACTCTTCATTAACTCACATAATCCTAGTGACTGCGCACACAACATGGCCAAACGAAAGCAAAAGACAGTACCTGGCCTATCAATCCAATGGAAACTCATAGGCAACACAGTCCATTAGACTAGGCAACTACATACAGCCATAATAAGTCCATGGGCCTTGCCCCAGAGTCAAACCCACAACATCTACGCAGCCCAAGCAAAGAGCCTACCACTACACCAACACAGACATATGTGAAACTGACTCTACAAATTATTCCCATAATCCTAGTGACTGTGCACACAACATGGCCAAACGAAAGCAAAAGTCGATACCTGGCCTATCAATCCAATGGAAACTCATAGGTAACACAGTCCATTGGACTATGCAATTACATGCAGCCATACAAAGTCCATGGGCCTTGCCTCAGAGTCAAACCCACAACCTCTAACAGCTCAAGCAAAAAGCCTACCACTACACCAACACAGAGAAGTGCAAAACTAATTGAACATAAATTCACATAATCCTAGTGACTGCGCACACAACATGGCCAAACGAAAGCAAAAGACAGTACCTGGCCTATCAATCCAATGGAAACTCATAGGTAACACAGTCCATTGGACTATGCAATTACATGCAGCCATACAAAGTCCATGGGCCTTGCCTCAGAGTCAAACCCACAACCTCTGGCAGAACAAGCAAAGAGCTTACAACTACACAAACACAAAAAAGTAGGAAGCTGCGTCTACATTAATTCACATATTCCTAGCGACTGCGCACACAACATGGCCAAACAAAAGCAAAAGACATTACCTGGCCTATCAAGCCAATGGAAACTCATAGGCAACACAGTCCATTGGACTAAACAATTACATGCAGCCATACAAAGTCCATGGGCTTTGCCTCAGAGTCAAACCCACAATTTCTCGCAGCCCAAGCAAAGAGCCTACCACTACACCAACACAGACAAGTTGGAAACTGAGTTTACATTAGTTCACATAATCCTAGTGACTGTGCACACAACATGGCGAAACAAATGCAAAAGACATTATCTGGCCTATCAATCCAATGGAAACTCATAGGCAAAACAGTCCATTAGACTAGGCAAATACATGCAGCCATACAAAGTTCATGGGCCTTGCCTCAGAGTCGAACCCACAACCTCTTGGAGAACAAGCAAAGAGCCTACCACTCAACCAACACAGAGAAGTTGGAAACTTATTCTACATTAATTCACATAATCCTACCGACTGCGCACACAACATGGCTAAACAAAAGCAAAAGACAGTACCTGGCTTATCAATCCAATGGAAATTCATAGGCAACACAGTCCATTGGACTAGGCAATTATATGCAGCCATACAAACTCCATGGGCCTTACCTCAGAGTCGAACCCACAACCTCTCGCAGCTTAAGCAAAGAGCCTACCCCTAAACCAACACAGAGAAGTTGGAAACTGACTCTACATTAATTCACATAATCCTAGTGACTACGCACACAACATGGCCAAACAAAAGCAAAAGACAGTACCTGGCCTATCAATCCAATGGAAACTCATAGGCAACACAGTCCATTGGACTAGACAATTACATGGAGACATACAAAGTCCATGGGCCTTGCCTCAGAGTCAAACCCACAACCTCTCGCAGCCAAGCAAAGAGCCTACTACTACACCAACACAGAAAAGTGGGAAACTGGTACTACATTAATTCACATAATCCTACCGACTGCGCACACAACATGGCCAAACAAAAGCAAAAGTCAGTACCTGGCTTATCAATCCAATGGAAACTCATAGGCAACACAGTCCATTGGACTAGAAAATTACATGGAGACAGACAAAGTCCATGGGCCTTGCCTCAGAGTCAAACCCACAACCTCTCGCAGCCAAGCAAAGAGCCTACCACTACACCAACACAGAGAAGTGGGAAACTGATTCTACATTAATTCACATAATCCTACCGACTGCGCACACAACATGGCTAAACAAAAGACAATACCTGGCCTATCAATTCAATGGAAACTCATAGGCAACACAGTCCATTGGACTAGGCAATTACATGCAGCCATACAAAGTCCATGGGCTTTGCCTAAAAGTCAAACCCACAACTTCTCGCAGCCCAAGCAAAGAGCCTACCACTACACCAACACAGAGAAGTGGGAAACTGATTCTACATTAATTCACATAATCCTACCGACTGCGCACACAACATGGCCAAACAAAAAACAATACCTGGCCTATCAATCCAATGGAAACTCATAGGCAACACAGTCCATTAGACTAGTCAAATACATGCAGCCATACAAAGTTCATGGGCCTTGCTTCAGATTCGAACCCACATCCTCTTGGAGAACAAGCAAAGAGCCTACCACTAAACCAACACAGAGAAGTTGGAAACTGACTCTACATTCATTCACATAATCCTAGTGACTGCGCACACAACATGGCCAAACAAAAGCAAAAGACATTACCTGGCCTATCAATCCAATGTAAACTCATAGGTAACACAGTACATTGGACTAGGCAATTGCATGCAGCCTTACAAAGCCCATGGGCCTTGCCCCAGAGTCAAACCCGCAACCTCTCGTAGCCCAAGCAAAGAGCCTACCAATACACCAACGCAGAGAAGTGGAAAACAGATTCTACATTAATTCACATAATCCTAGTGACTGCGCACACAACATGGCCAAACAAAAGCAAAAGACGGTACCTGGCCTATCAATCCAATGGAAACTCATAGGCAACGCAATCAATTGGACTAGGCAATTATATGCAGCCATACAAAGTCCATGGGCCTTGTCTCAGAGTCAAACCCACAACCTCTCTCAGCCCAAGCAAAGAGCCTACCACTACACCAACACAGAGAAGAGCGAAACTGACTCAACATAAATTCACATAATCCTAGTGACTGCGCACACAACATGGCCAAACAAAAGCAAAAGACAGTCCCTGGCCTATCAATCCAATGGAAACTCATAGACAACATAGTCCATTGGACTAGGCAATTACATGCAGCCATACAAAGTCCATGGGCCTTGCCTCAGAGTCAAACCCACAACCTCTGGCAGAACAAGCAAAGAGCTTACAACTACACCAACACTAAAAAGTGGGAAGCTGCGTCTACATTAATTCACATATTCCTAGTGACTGCGCACACAACATGGCCAAACAAAAGCAAAAGACATTACCTGGCCTATCAAACCAGTGGAAACTCATAGGCAACACAGTCCATTGGACTAGGCAATTACATGCAGCCATACAAAGTCCATGGGCTTTGCCTCAGAGTAAAACCCACAATTTCTCGCAGCCCAAGCAAAGAGCCTACCACTACACCAACACAGAGAAGTTGGTAACAGAGTTTACATTAGTTCACATAATCCTAGTGACTGTGCACACAACATGGCCAAACAAATGCAAAAGACATTATCTGGCCTATCAATCCAATGGAAACTCATAGGCAACACAGTCCATTAGACTAGGCAAATACATGCAGCCATACAAAGTTCATGGGCCTTGCCTCATAGTCGAACCCACAACCTCTTGGAGAACAAGCAAAGAGCCTACCACTAAACCAACACAGAGAAGTAGGTGAATGATTCTACATTAATTCACATAATCCTAGTGACTGCGCACACAACATGGCCAAACAAAAGCAAAAGACAGTATCTGGCCTATCAATCCAATTGAAGCTCATAAGCAACATAGTCCATTGGACTAGGCAATAACATGCAGCCATACAATGTCCATGGGCCTTGCCTCAAAGTTGAACTCACAACCTCTCGCAGCTCAAGGAAAGAGCCTACTACTACACCAACACAGAGAAATGTGAACCTGACTCTACATTAATTCACATAAACCTAGTGACTGCGCACACAACATGGCCAAACGAAAGCAAAAGTCAATACCTGGCCTATCAATCCAATGGAAACTCATAGGCAACACAGTCCATTATACTAGGCAATTACATGCAGCCATAAAAAGTCCAAGGGCCTTGCCTCAGAGTCAAATCCACAACCTCTCGCAGCTCAAGCAAAGAGCCTACCACTACACCAACACAGAGAAATGTGAAACTGACTCTATATTAATTCACATAATCCTAGTGACTGCGCACACAACATGGCCAAACGAAAGCAAAAGTCAATACCTGGCCTATCAATCCAATGGAAACTCATAGGCAACACAGTCCTTTGGACTAGGCAATTACATGCAGCCATACAAAGTCCATGAGCATTGCATTTGAGTCGAACTCACAACCTCTCGCAGCCCAAGAAAAAAGCCTACCACTACAGCAACACGGAGAAGTGTGAAACCGACTCTACATTAACTCACATAATCCTAGTGACTGCGCACACAACATGGCCAAACAAAAGCAAAAGACAGTACCTGGCCTATCAATCCAATGGAAACTCAGAGGCAACCCCATCCATTGGACTAGGCAATTACATGCAGCCATACAGAGTCCATGGGCCTTGCCTCAGAGTCTATCCCACAACCTCTGGCAGAACAAGCAAAGAGCCTACAACCACACCAACACGAAGAAGTAGGAAGCTGCGAGAGGTTGTGGGTTCGACTCTAATGCAAGGCCCATGGACTTTGTATGTCTCCATGTAATTGTCTAGTCCAATGGACTGTGTTGCCTATGAGTTTCCATTGGTTTGATAGGCCAGGTACTGTCTTTTGCTTTTGTTTGGCCATGTTATGTGCGCAGTCACTAGGATTATGTGAATTAATGAAGAATTGGTTTTCCACTTCTCTGTGTTGGTGTATTAGTAGGCTCTTTCCTTGGGCTACGAGAGGGTGTGGGTTCGACTCTGGGGCAAGGCCAATGGGCTTTGTATGGCTGCATGTAATTGCCTAGTCCAATGTACTGTGTTAGCTTTGAGTTTCCATTGGATTGATAGGCCAGGTGCTGTCTTTTGCTTTTGTTTTGCCATGTTGTGTGCGCAGTCACTAGGATTCTGTGAATTAATGTAGAGTTCGTTTCCAACTTCTCTGTGTTGGTTTAGTGGTAGGCTCTTTGCTTGTTCTCCAAGAGGTTGTGGGTTCGACTCTGAGGCAAGGCCCATTAACTTTGTATGTCTCCATGTAATTGTCTAGTCCAATGGACTGTGTTGCCTATGATTTCATTGGATTGATAGGCCAGGTACTGTCTTTTGCTTTTGTTTGGCCATGTTGTGTGCGCAGTCACTAGGATTATGTGAATTAATGTAGAAATGGTTTTCCACTTCTCTGTGTTGGTGTATTGGTAGGCTCTTTGCCTTGGCTATGAGAGGTTGTGGGTTTGACTCTGGGGCAAGGCCCATGGGCTTTGTATGGCTGCATGTAATTGCCTAGTCCAATGTACTGTGTTACCTATGAGTTTCCGTTGGATTGATAGGCCACGTACTGTCTTTTGCTTTTGTTTGGCCATGTTGTGTGCGCAGTCACTAGGATTATGTTAATTAATGTAGAGTCGGTTTCCAACTTCTCTGAGTTGGTTTAGTGGTAGGCTCTTTGCTTGTTCTCCAAGAGGTTGTGGGTTCGACTCTGAGGCAATGCCCATGAACTTTACATGGCTGCATGTAAGTGCCTAGTCTAATGGACTGTGTTGCCTATGAGTTTCCATTGGATTGATAGGCCAGATAATGTCTTTTGCATTTGTTTGGCCATGTTGTGTGCGCAGTCACTAGGATTATGTGAATTAATGTAGAGTCATTCACCTACTTCTCTGTGTTGGTGTAGTGGTAGGCTCTTTGCCCTGGCTACGAGAGGTTGTGGGTTCGACTCTGGGGCAAGACCCATGGGCTTTGTATGGCTGCATGTAATTGCCTAGTCCAATGTACTGTGTTACCTATGAGTTTCCATTGGATAGATAGGCCAGGTACTGTCTTTTGCTTTTGTTTGGCCATGTTGTGTGCGCAGTCACTAGGATTATGTTAATTAATGTAGAGTCGGTTTCCAACTTCACTGAGTTGGTTTAGTGGTAGGCTCTTTGCTTGTTCTCCAAGAGGTTGTGGGTTCGACTCTGAGGCAAGGCCCATGAACTTTGTTTGGCTGCATGTAATTGCCTAGTCTAATGGACTGTGTTGCCTATGAGTTTCCATTTGATTGAATGGCCAGGTACTGTCTTTTGTTTTCGTTTGGCCATGTTGTGTGCGCAGTCACTAGGATTATGTGAATTAATGCTATTGGATTTTTCAAGTCAGTATTCACACAGCAGTTTCTGCTATTTCATGTATTCCCCTTACATAGTCACTGGTGTGTATACCTTATCTCCCCATAGTGATGTTTTTTTAGGTTTTTGCACCCAGTTCGGACTTAGAATGGTGTTCCAAACGTTATTCCTATTTGTTAGTATTTTTTCGTTTGTGAACCCTCCCCAACCACACCTATTGCCAATCCATATCATACGCATAAATAGCCTGGGTCTCAGCTTCCCATACACGGTAGGTTTTTTAACTGCATGAGAGGACACACACAAGCTAGGGACCCCAACGTAGAGAAATACTTTGGCGTAGTGTTGGGGCTCTATTGCATTGATCAATTCAATAGCTAAATTTCTCTTGATTCATATGTTCATGGCAGTAATGCAGATTCCATTTTTCACATATTCACTCTTGCATATAGCTATTGAATTTAAGTCAGTATTCACACAGCAGTTTCTGCTATTTCATGTATTCCCCTTACATAGTCACTGGTGTGCATACCTTATCTCCCCATAGTGCCTGGGATCTGACCCAGACACTAGCAGTTTTGCACTCCTACCCAAAACTGGGCTCTTCACTGAACTCACTACCTCCACGGTTCAACTCTTAACTGAACTTCAACTAACTAACTGGTTTTCCCACCTCCAGGCCTGTGAACTCCTTGGTGGGTGGGGCCAACCGCCTGGCTCCGCCCCACCTGGTGTGGACATCAGCCCCTGGAGGGAGGCAACAACGGTTTTCTGTCTGACTAGTGTAACTATCCGGGAAAGGGGGTGTGTGTGTGTGTTATGTCTGTGACCAACTGGCTAGTCCAGGGCGTCACACTTGCACCCCCTTCTTGTGATGTGAAGGTGTGTAGTCAGTGCCTACGTGTAATTCCTGACACCACTCCTCTGGCTGACTTGGTGAGCTGTCACTGACTGGGTGGGGTGCAGTAATGGTGGATGCTGCTGCTGCTTGGATAGCATGTGTATCTACTGTGAACAGCTTATCAATGGTGGCAAATCGGGGCAGCTTAACCTCTTGCTCTCCGCAGTTCAACACTCTCACGCGCACTCTTCCCTTCCGTATTAATGAATAAAACTGTGATATAAATAGTATATAGATACCCCACAAATGCAGATAAAGGTAGGTTATGGGAAAAGGGAGAAGAGGGAAACAGGAAAATAGTGTAATAAAGTATACCTTCCAGGGGGGAGAGGAAATGGCAGCACAGCCAGTGGAGGTGAAGCAAGGGGAAGCCTGCAACTAAATTGTTGAGAGCATTATCACATGGTGACTGAGCCTGATTGTAACGGGAGCATAGAGGTGCCGATCCTGTCTTACCTGCGTTGGTGTAGAAGTGGGTTTCCAGTGGTGGAGTCAGCTGTGTGCAGTGGTGGCTGTGGGTTCTTTTATGTGCGACCGTAGTAATAGCTGCGCCCACTTCCTGTATGGGAGTGGAATGCAGTGAGGCTAATGGAACGCACGTCCACGTGCCGCGCCCCTGAAGGTAATACCGATCATTGAATACAAAAAAATTTCTCATACTACTGTATGGGGGTCCCTATATTTAATATGATATCCAAGCCACAGCATCCACCGTTACTTCACCACACCCATTCAGTGACAGCTCACCAAGTCAACCAGAGGAGTGGTGTAAGGAATTACACGTAGGCACTGACTCCACACCTTCACATCACAAGAAGCGGGTCCACAGGGTAGTGCAAGAATACGAGCAAGTCTTCAGCAAACATCCGCTAGACTTTGGGAGAATAAAAGGGGTCCATATTCATGGTTTAAGAACTTGGGTTCTAACGTGCCCAGAGTATGCTCCACTCTATGCTCCCTTTACAATCAGGCTCAGTCACCATGTGATAACGCTCTCAACTCTTTAGTTGCAGGCTTCCTTTTGCTTCACCTCCACTGGCTGTGCTGCCGTTTCCTCTCACCCCCAGAAGGTATACTTTATTACACTATTTTCCTCTTTCCCTGTTCCCCCTTTTCCCATAACCTACCTTTATTTACAATTGTGGGGTATCTATATGATATTTACATCATAGTTTTATTCATTAGTGCGGAAGGGAAGAGTGCCCGTGAGAGTGTTAAACTGCGGAGAGCAGGAGGTTAAGCTGCCCCGACTTGCCACCATTGATAAGCTGTTCACAGTAGATACCCATGCTATCCAAGTAGCAGCATCCACTATTACTGCACCCCACCCAGTCAGTGACTGCTCACCAAGTCAGCCAGAGGAGTGGTGTAAGGAATTACACGTAGGCACTGACTCCACACCTTCACATCACAAGAAGCGGGTCCACAGGGTAGTGCAAGAATACGAGCGAGCAAGTCTTCAGCAAACATCCGCTAGATTTTGGGGGAATAAAAGGGGTCCAACACTACATCCCCACAGGTGCACACCCACCCATCAAAGAGAGCTATAAGCCAATACCACCTTCACATTACCAGTGTACCAAGGACATGTTGAGCAACATGAAGGCGGCTGGGGTTATCCGTGACAGTTGTAGCCTTTGGGCAGCTCCGTTGGTCCTGTTAAAGAAGAAGGACGGCACCACTCCCCCGTATTGAGGAATCGCTAGCTGCATTGAGAACTGCAAATTATTTTTCTACCCTTGATCTCACTAGTCACTATTGGCTAGTGTCCGTTGCTGAGGCAGACCGGGGGAAGACCGCCTTTGCCACCCCTATGGCGCTGGAGGTCGGCAGACTGTTGTTCAAAAGCAGTGTCTGACGAACAAATTTGCTTCATCCTGAGGAACTGGCCAGTCGGTACGGCCCGGATGGTGGAGGGGGTATGAGCAGAAGAAGCATGCAGCAGTGCGTTGACTGATGTTTCCTTCCTATGGACGTCGGTCTGAACAATTCGCTCAGAACCGAATGAAATTTTAATATCCAGGAAGTCAACGCAACTGCTGCTATGCTTATGTGTCAATCTGATGTTAAAGGTGTTGTTATTAAGTTCCTCCATAAATGTCTCGAGCTGCTCCACAGTGCCCTGCCAAAAAATCAAAATATCATCAATATACCTTAGCCAGCACTGCACATGGGCGCCAGCCCCTGCACCTCCGTCACCAAAAACCAACCAATCCCAGTACCTCTGCCTTCTATCTAGGTGCCTTGAGTTATGTCCTGTAAACTGTCACAGCGACCCAGACACACATGTGTAGTAGGGGAATATCCCTGCTGAGATGCCAGTGCTAGAGCACTCGTTTGCTGTGGAGTTGAACGCTCTGTGAGCAGTTCTTACCTTCAATGAGCAGAAGTCTCTTTTTTCAGATTTCAATATCTCTGTGGGTATCTGGCAGAAATATGGAATACTCTTTACTGCTAAGACCCTGTACACCACTCCCACTAAAGGGGGCTTTACACGCTGCGACATCGCTAATGCGGAGTCGTTGGGGTCACGGAATTTGTGACGCACATCCGGCCGCATTAGCGATGTTGCTGCGTGTGACACCGATGAGCGATTTTGCATCGTTGCAAAAACGTGCAAAATCGCTCATCGGTGACATGGGTCTCCATTCTCGATTATCGTTACTGCAGCAGTAACGATGTAGTTCGTCGCTCCTGCGGCAGCACACATCACTCCGTGTGACACCGCAGAAACGAGGAACCTCTCCTTACCTGCCTCCCAGCCGCTATGAGGAAGGAAGGAGGTGGGTGGGATGTTCCGGCCACTCATCTCCGCCCCTCCGCTGCTATTGGGCGGTCGCTCAGTGACGTCGCTGTGACGCCGCACGGACCGCCCCCTTAGAAAGGAGGCGGTTCGCCGGTCACAGCGACGTCGCCGGTCAGGTAAGTATGTGTGACGGGTCTGGTCGGTGTTGTGCGGCATGGGCAGCGATTTGCCCGTGTCGCGCAACAGATGGGGCGGGTACCCACACTAGCGATATCGGGACCGATATCGCAGTGTGTAAAGTAGCCTTTAGTCACATGACCAAGACTGTATCTGTGTCCCTACAACACACTTGAGACAAATGTGTGTGTGAGCCTGCATTGTGGGGTATATATAATATATTATAGAGCTGGGAAGGATCATTCTAAGCAGTGAGCTGTTCCAGTATTTGTAGGAAAATACCCAGTAGAAGCATCAAACACAGCACCAATACCTCCCATCAGTATCCCACCACAGTGCCATGTAACCCATGCCCTACACTCCCATCTACACCAATACTATACAGGCACAAACTAGTATATCTGACTAAAAGCCCCCAAAATATGAAGAACGACCTATAGTTGAGTGTGGATATAAAATCTATGTGAGCAGAGCTAGAATAGAAATCACTGATCGCATTGAAGTCATTCTGACCATAAATCACCATGATATCAAGGTGAGGAGTTGTGTGTTACTGCTGGGAGGAAAGGGTTAACAGTGGAATATTAAGGTGCATTTCTGTGTGCAGTGTTACTAGTCAATGTAACAATTCAATATGAGCTGCTCTTGGTGCCGGGGGAGGGAGATGCTCTCCTGAGCAAGATAGATGGGGAATGAACATGATATCTATATAGTGTAAGGCAGGGGGTCTCAAACTCGGCTGGGTGTATGGGCCGCACAGAGGAAAAAAATAATTTGGGGGGCTGCATTCTTTGCAGGACAAAGTGACATTTTTATTGGTACCATATATATATATTTTTTTCACACACCTTTGGATGACTGATTTTCAACATTTTTCACTTGTTTATTATAACAAATGTGCACATTCTTTGGTTAAATCTAAAAAAAAAAAATTTGATGTTAAAAAAAAGTCATGCCTTATTTTGTTTTTTTTTACATTTTATCCCTTTCTTTTAACTAATAGTGTTACAATTATGACGCTAGCGTTTTGTGAAGGGAATGCTTTGCCTACTTCCGTGACTATGGCCTTCCGGAACTGCTGCATTTTGGCTGACCTCTCCGCCTCGGGAATAAGAGACATAAAGTTCTCCTTGTAGCGTGGGTCTAACAGTGTTACCAACCAGTAATGATTGTCGGCCAAGATGTTCTTAACGCGAGGGTCACGAGACAGGCAGCTTACCATAAAGTCATCCATGTGCGCCAGACTCTTAACAGCCATCACTTCAGTATCCAGACCAACACGATGACTGAACATGCTGTCCTCCTCCTTCTCCTCCTCCTCCTCCTCCTCCTCCTCCTCATCATCTACCCTGTCCTCTGGCCAGCCACGCTGAACTGAGCATATGACTGGTATGCATGTCATATCCTCAATTTGGCCGGAGAGTTGCTCCATGTCTTCATCCTCCTCCTCGTCATAGTCCTCCACTGCACGTTGTGATGAGACGAGGCTGGGCTGTGTGTTATCACCCACACCCACCACTGTTTCTTGCTCCAACTCATCGTGTTCCGCCTGCAATGCATCATGTTTGGTTTTGAGCAGAGACCGTTTTAGAAGGCAGAGAAGCGGTATGGTGACGCTAATAATGGCGTCATCGCCGCTCACCATCTTGGTGGAGTCCTCAAAGTTTTGGAGGATGGTACATAGGTCGGACATCCATCTCCACTCCTCAGGTGTTATGTGTGGAGTTTGACCCATTTCCCGACGGCTTAGGTGATGCAGGTACTCAACAACTGCCCTCTTCTGCTCACATATCCTGATCAACATGTGCAGAGTTGAATTCCAACGCGTGGGGACATCACACACCAGTCTGTGAGCCGGAAGATGCAAACGACGCTGAAAGCCGGCAAGGCCGGCTGAAGCAGTAGGTGACTTTCGAAAATGTGCAGACAGGCGGCGAACTTTTACCAGCAGATCAGACAGCTCTGGGTATGACTTTAGAAACCGCTGAACCACGAGGTTGAGCACATGGGCCATGCATGGAACATGTGTCAGCTGGCCTCGCCTCAAAGCCGCCACCAGGTTCCGGCCATTGTCACACACAACCTTTCCTGGCTTTAGGTTCAGAGGTGTGAGCCAGTGATCTGCATGCTGTTTTAGAGCTGTCCACACCTCTTCTGCATTGTGGGGTTTGTCACCTATGCAGATTAGCTGCAGCACAGTCTGTTGCCGCTTCGCCGAGGCAGTGCTGCAGTGCTTCCAGCTTGGGACTGGTGTGGAGGGTAAAGTGGATGAGGATGCGCAGGAGGAGGAGGAGGCTGAAGAGCATGACATTCCGGAGCTGTAGAGTGTGGGTGAAACCCTGACTGAGGTAGGGCCTGCAAACCTTGGTGTGGGAAGGACTTGTTCCGTTCCTCGCTCAAACTGGGTCCCAGCTGGGCTGGGCTGGGTCCCTACCCGGCTGGGTAGGGCGTTGTGGGGGGTTTGTCTATCTCCGTTTGAGGTGAGTTTGTTTAAGTTAGCCTTTTCTTTGGCGTTTTTTGGAGCCCTGCGGGTTGGGGAGTTGGTATCGCCCAGTAAGGCGTTCCCCGGGGGCTTGGATTGGGGTGACATTATGTCAGTGGAAAACAGAGTTGAATTTTGGATTAGGAAATCGAAAACTGATCAGAGAGGTGTGGGTAGACTAGTCCGTTTGGGGATGGTTGTGGCATCTGATATGTGCCCGTTCAAGTGTCTCGGGAATTTTCAACAGATCCGTCCGAAGGTGGATGGCCCCTTATTATGTCACGAGGATGGGTCCTTTTTATCGAGATACCAATTTGTGAGTGTTTTTAGGGCATGTTTGAAGTCGTTGAGGTTAGATCCGAAGTCTTTCGGATTGGGGCAGCGACGGAGGCCTCTATATGCGGCCTACCGGAGGAGACAGTTAAGCAGATTGGTAGGTGGAAGTCGCAGTGCTTTAAGTCGTATGTACGTCCCCAGGTGGTTGTTGGCAATTGAGGGGAAAAGGGGGGGGGTATTAGGGTAGCAATGGGGGGGGGTGAGAGTGTGTGTTTTTTGTCAATTTGGTTTGGTGAGGCAATAAAATGGTGTCGTCTGTACATTTTGTATTGCAGAAGCACCCCCTCTTCCTTCCCTGGTCTGGATCCTTGGCCACTCTTATGTGTATTGGGGAGCCCGACGAGCGGACGCGAGATGGAACGGGAGACAGCTAGGTTTTGAGAAGGACCTGGCTCTCGTGCGATGGCTCGGTGTTCGGGGGTTAGGGTGGAACAGGGTGTTGCAGGAGGTGCATAGATACGCCCGGTTGGATAGACCAGACCTCCTGACATGTTAGTGTTGCATGCCGGGGGGAATGATTTGGGTGGGCGTCCTTTTCGAATCTTGATAAAGGACATCAAACATGATTTGTTACGGTTATGGGTGTCGTTTCCAGGTCTAACGATAGTCTGGTCGGAGATAGTAGCGAGAAAGAGTTGGCAGAAAGCGCGGTCAGTTTACAGGTTGAACAAGGCGCAGGCGAAGGTTAATAGGGCGATCTCGAAGTTTGTTAGTCGGAACGGGGGTATAGCAATACGGCATGTTGAGTTGGAAAGGACGGAAGAGGAATTTTGGTTGGCTGACGGGGTACACCTTAATGCGGTGGGAACTGACTTATGGGCTCTTGGCTTGCAGGGAGGTATTGAGAGGGCCCTTTGGTTGCGGGGGGTCTCAGGCACTTGAAGGGTTTCAAGGTGCCTTCGTTGTGGTGTTGTTTATTGGTGGGTCCTTGAAGTTGGTTTAAAATTGGTTCGGGGATTCATCCGGGTATGGATCCCCTCATTGGCAGAATTGATGGTCCCCTGGTGATTTTGGGGGGGAACCCCGACGGGGTATGTCGGGGCCCCTGGGGGTGTGGTTGGGGTTGACGGAGGATTAACCCTTACCATTTGGTGCTCCTGAGCCAGTGTGGGTAACGGCTGGGAGCAAGTTGAGGTTTTTTATTGCTCGGTTATGAGAATCACCAGGGTTTTGGTAGCTTCAAGGACCTTACCACATTGCAAATTTTATTGGTTATGTATTCTTGTTAATAAAATGGCTGCTATGGCCAAAATTATCCAAAGATAAATTTGTGTCTGTGTAATTACTTTTAAATAAGAAATGGGAATGGAGTTGTGGGGTATGAAAGGAAGACCGGAGTCAACAATTCCAGGGTCAAGCATGTTTATTTGCCTAAGCTTCGTTCCAGGGTAGAAAGGGTAAGAGTGCCTTTCAGAATTCGAAGTGGTCGGACTGTACGGGCCACCAAGAACTGCAGGAGAGCTTGAACATCTTCCCATGGATTTGCGACATCCTCCCTCATCAGTTACGTAGGTAAGCAGGTTCTCAGCATTGCAGCCCATTTGTTATCTTAAGTTAGTTAAGCGGGGTTAACTAACCTGTCAGTTCAGCCTCAGGTCTAAAGCAGAGGCCTGGACTCCACTCCTTACTCCTCACTCCACAACTCTCCTTAAAAACAACTGACTCCTTTTTCCTGCCCCGGGGTCTCCAGACCCCTAGGTGGGCGTTTCCTTCCGTCTGGTCCTGCCCACTGGTGTGCCTGTCTTTCCCTGGGGGAGGTGACTAGGGTTTTCTGGTTGGCTTTGTGTGACTTAGGTGAGGGAAGTTGTTATGCGGGGGCCTATGTGTGACTACCTGCAGTGTCAGGGCGTCACATATGTATGTGTGTATGTCTGCTAAAGGAATCCGCACCGTCATATTTACAAACACAAAATGTTGACTCTATGCACAGAAGAGAGTCATTCTATTTACATGATTTGTGTTTTTTTACCTTTTAAAACTATCATTAAATGTTAAGTTTTAGTTAGGGATTTATGCTTCTGTCTGTCTCTCTCCCAGTCTCTGTCATCTGTCTGTCTCTGTGTGTCTCTATCTCTATCCATGTCTGTCTGTCTCTCTATCTCTGTCTGTCTCTCTGTGTCTGTCTGTCTCTCTCTCTCTTTGTGGCTGTCTGTTTCTATGTCTGTCTGTCTCTTTTCCAGGCCTGTCTCTTTTCCAGGTCTGTCTCTTTTCCAGGTCTGTCTCTTTCCCTGTCTGTCTGTCTCTTCCCCTGTCTGTCTCTTCCCCTGTCTGTCTCTTCCCCTGTCTGTCTCTGTATTTCTTTGTCTGTCTCTGTCTTTCTCTTCCCCTGTCTGTCTCTTTCCCTGTCTCTCTCTGCCTGTCTCTCTTTGTCTCTCTCTGTCTGACTCATTCCCCGTTTGTCTCTTTCCCTGTCTATCTCTGTATTTCTTTGTCTGTCTCTATCTGTCTGTCTCTCTCTGTCTGTCTCTTCCCCTGTCTGTCTCTTTCCCTGTCGGTCTGCCTTTTCTCCTGCCTGTCTCTGTATGTTTGTCTCTGTCTGTTTCCCTATCTGCCTCTGTCTCTTTCTCTGTCTCTGTCTGTCTGCCTTTTTTCCCTGTCTATCTCTGTCTGTCTCTTTCCCTGTCTGCCTCTGTCTGTTTGTCTCTGTCTCTTTCCCTGTCTGTCTATGCCTATCTGTCTCTGTCTGTTTGTCTCTCAGTCTGTGTCTGTCTCTCTCTATCTGTCTCCCCACTGACATCATATTATCTCACACATAAGCTTCTTATACTATGAATGTCCTTTGTTCCTATAGCAACCAATCACAGCTGCTATTAATAACTTGCAGCTCCCACCTCCATTCAGTTTAATGGAGGCAGGTTTTTTGGAGAGTAACTGTAAAGCGCGGGGTTAAATATTCCTGTTAAAACATAGTCTACGACGTTCCCTGAGTCACATGAGGTGTCTGCAAAATTTTGTGTTTGTAAATATGACGGTGCGGATTCCTTTAGCAGACATACACACATACATATGTGACGCCCTGACACTGCAGGTAGTCACACATAGGCCCCCGCATAACAACTTCCCTCACCTAAGTCACACAAAGCCAACCAGAAAATCCTAGTCACCTCCCCCAGGGAAAGACAGGCACACCAGTGGGCAGGACCAGACGGAAGGAAACGCCCACCTAGGGGTCTGGAGACCCCGGGGCAGGAAAAAGGAGTCAGTTGTTTTTAAGGAGAGTTGTGGAGTGAGGAGTAAGGAGTGGAGTCCAGGCCTCTGCTTTAGACCTGAGGCTGAACTGACAGGTTAGTTAACCCCGCTTAACTAACTTAAGACAACAAATGGGCTGCAATGCTGAGAACCTGCTTACCTACGTAACTGATGAGGGAGGATGTCGCAAATCCATGGGAAGATGTTCAAGCTCTCCTGCAGTTCTTGGTGGTCCGTACAGTCCGACCACTTCGAATTCTGAAAGGCACTCTTACCCTTTCTACCCTGGAACGAAGCTTACGCAAATAAACATGCTTGACCCTGGAATTGTTGACTCCGGTCTTCCTTTCATACCCCACACCTCCATTCCCATTTCTTATTTAAAAGTAATTACACAGACACAAATTTATCTTTGGATAATTTTGGCCATAGCAGCCATTTTATTAACAAGAATACATAACCAATAAAATTTGCAATGTGGTAAGGTCCTTGAAGCTACCAAAACCCTGGTGATTCCCATAACCGAGCAATAAAAAACCTCAACTTGCTCCCAGCCGTTACCCACACTGGCTCAGGAGCACCAAATGGTAAGGGTTAATCCTCCGTCAACCCCAACCACACCCCCAGGGGCCCCGACATACCCCGTCGGGGTTCCCCCCCAAAATCACCAGGGGACCATCAATTCTGCCAATGAGGGGATCCATACCCGGATGAATCCCCGAACCAATTTTAAACCAACTTCAAGGACCCACCAATAAACAACACCACAACGAAGGCACCTTGAAACCCTTCAAGTGCCTGAGACCCCCCGCAACCAAAGGGCCCTCTCAATACCTCCCTGCAAGCCAAGAGCCCATAAGTCAGTTCCCACCGCATTAAGGTGTACCCCGTCAGCCAACCAAAATTCCTCTTCCGTCCTTTCCAACTCAACATGCCGTATTGCTATACCCCCGTTCCGACTAACAAACTTCGAGATCGCCCTATTAACCTTCGCCCGCGCCTTGTTCAACCTGTCAACTGACCGCGCTTTCTGCCAACTCTTTCTCGCTACTATCTCCGACCAGACTATCGTTAGACCTGGAAACGACACCCATAACCGTAACAAATCATGTTTGATGTCCTTTATCAAGATTCGAAAAGGACGCCCACCCAAATCATTCCCCCCGGCATGCAACACTAAGATGTCAGGAGGTCTGTCCAACCGGGCGTATCTATGCACCTCCTGCAACACCCTGTTCCACCCTAACCCCCGAACACCGAGCCATTGCACGAGAGCCAGGTCCTTCTCAAAACCTAGCTGTCTCCCGTTCCATCTCGCGTCCGCTCGTCGGGCTCCCCAATACACATAAGAGTGGCCAAGGATCCAGACCAGGGAAGGAAGGGGGGGTGCTTCTGCAATACAAAATGTACAGACGACACCATTTTATTGCCTCACCAAACCAAATTGACAAAAAACACACACTCTCCCCCCCCATTGCTACCCTAATACCCCCCCCTTTTCCCCTCAATTGCCAACAACCACCTGGGGACGTACATACGACTTAAAGCGCTGCGACTTCCACCTACCAATCTGCTTAACTGTCTCCTCCGGTAGGCCGCATATAGAGGCCTCCGTCGCTGCCCCAATCCGAAAGACTTCGGATCTAACCCCAACGACTTCAAACATGCCCTAAAAACACTCACAAATTGGTATCTCGATAAAAAGGACCCATCCTCGTGACATAATAAGGGGCCATCCACCTTCGGACGGATCTGTTGAAAATTCCCGAGACACTTGAACGGGCACATATCAGATGCCACAACCATCCCCAAACGGACTAGTCTACCCACACCTCTCTGATCAGTTTTCGATTTCCTAATCCAAAATTCAACTCCGTTTTCCACTGACAATGTCACCCCAATCCAAGCCCCCGGGGAACGCCTTACTGGGCGATACCAACTCCCCAACCCGCAGGGCTCCAAAAAACGCCAAAGAAAAGGCTAACTTAAACAAACTCACCTCAAACGGAGATAGACAAACCCCCCACAACGCCCTACCCAGCCCAGCCCAGCTGGGACCTAGTTTGAGCGAGGAACGGAACAAGTCCTTCCCACACCAAGGTTTGCAGGCCCTACCTCAGTCAGGGTTTCACCCACACTCTACAGCTCCGGAATGTCATGCTCTTCAGCCTCCTCCTCCTCCTGCGCATCCTCATCCACTTTACCCTCCACACCAGTCCCAAGCTGGAAGCACTGCAGCACTGCCTCGGCGAAGCGGCAACAGGCTGTGCTGCAGCTAATCTGCATAAGTGACAAATCCCACAATGCAGAAGAGGTGTGGACAGCTCTAAAACAGCATGCAGATCACTGGCTCACACCTCTGAACCTAAAGCCAGGAAAGGTTGTGTGTGACAATGGCCGGAACCTAGTGGCGGCTTTGAGGCGAGGCCAGCTGACACATGTTCCATGCATGGCCCATGTGCTCAACCTCGTGGTTCAGCGGTTTCTAAAGTCATACCCAGAGCTGTCTGATCTGCTGGTAAAAGTTCGCCGCCTGTCTGCACATTTTCGAAAGTCACCTACTGCTTCAGCCGGCCTTGCCGGCTTTCAGCGTCGTTTGCATCTTCCGGCTCACAGACTGGTGTGTGATGTCCCCACGCGTTGGAATTCAACTCTGCACATGTTGATCAGGATATGTGAGCAGAAGAGGGCAGTTGTTGAGTACCTGCATCACCTAAGCCGTCGGGAAATGGGTCAAACTCCACACATAACACCTGAGGAGTGGAGATGGATGTCCGACCTATGTACCATCCTCCAAAACTTTGAGGACTCCACCAAGATGGTGAGCGGCGATGACGCCATTATTAGCGTCACCATACCGCTTCTCTGCCTTCTAAAACGGTCTCTGCTCAAAACCAAACATGATGCATTGCAGGCGGAACACGATGAGTTGGAGCAAGAAACAGTAGTGGGTGTGGGTGATAACACATAGCCCAGCCTCGTCTCATCACAACGTGCAGTGGAGGACTATGACGAGGAGGAAGATGAAGACATGGAGCAACTCTCCGGCCAAATTGAGGATATGACATGCATACCAGTCATATGCTCAGTTCAGCGTGGCTGGCCAGAGGACAGGGTAGATGAGGAGGAGGAGGAGAAGGAGGAGGACAGCATGTTCAGTCATCGTGTTGGTCTGGATACTGAAGTGATGGCTGTTAAGAGTCTGGCGCACATGGATGACTTTATGGTAAGCTGCCTGTCTCGTGACCCTCGCGTTAAGAACATCTTGGCCGACAATCATTACTGGTTGGTAACACTGTTAGACCCACGCTACAAGGAGAACTTTATGTCTCTTATTCCCGAGGCGGAGAGGTCAGCCAAAATGCAGCAGTTCCGGAAGGCCATAGTCACGGAAGTAGGCAAAGCATTCCCTTCACAAAACGCTAGCGTCATAATTGTAACACTATTAGTTAAAAGAAAGGGATAAAATGTAAAAAAAAAACAAAATAAGGCATGACTTTTTTTTAACATCACATTTATTTTTTTTAGATTTAACCAAAGAATGTGCACATTTGTTATAATAAACAAGTGAAAAATGTTGAAAATCAGTCATCCAAAGGTGTGTGAAAAAAATATATACATATATGGTACCAATAAAAATGTCACTTTGTCTTGCAAAGAATGCAGCCCCCCAAATTATTTTTTTCCTCTGTGCGGCCCATACACCCAGCCGAGTTTGAGACCCCCTGCCTTACACTATATAGATATTATGTTCATTCCCCATCTATCTTGCTCAGGAGAGCATCTCCCTCCCCCGGCACCAAGAGCAGCTCATACTGAATTGTTACATTGACTAGTAACACTGCACACAGAAATGCACCTTAATATTCCACTGTTAACCCTTTCCTCCCAGCAGTAACACACAACTCCTCACCTTGATATCATGGTGATTTATGGTCAGAATGACTTCAATGCGATCAGTGATTTCTATTCTAGCTCTGCTCACATAGATTTTATATCCACACTCAACTATAGGCCGTTCTTCATATTTTGGGGGCTTTTAGTCAGATATACTAGTTTGTGCCTGTATAGTATTGGTGTAGATGGGAGTGTAGGGCATGGGTTACATGGCACTGTGGTGGGATACTGATGGGAGGTATTGGTGCTGTGTTTGATGCTTCTACTGGGTATTTTCCTACAAATACTGGAACAGCTCACTGCTTAGAATGATCCTTCCCAGCTCTATAATATATTATATATACCCCACAATGCAGGCTCACACACACATTTGTCTCAAGTGTGTTGTAGGGACACAGATACAGTCTTGGTCATGTGACTAAAGGCTACTTTACACACTGCGATATCGGTCCCGATATCGCTAGTGTGGGTACCCGCCCCCATCTGTTGCGCGACACGGGTAAATCGCTGCCCATGCCGCACAACACCGACCAGACCCGTCACACATACTTACCTGCCCGGCGACGTCGCTGTGACCGGCGAACCGCCTCCTTTCTAAGGGGACGGTCCGTGCGGCGTCACAGCGACGTCACTGAGCGACCGCCCAATAGCAGCGGAGGGGCGGAGATGAGTGGCCGGAACATCCCGCCCACCTCCTTCCTTCCTCATAGCGGCTGGGAGGCAGGTAAGGAGAGGTTCCTCGTTTCTGCGGTGTCACACGGAGTGATGTGTGCTGCCGCGGGAGCGACGGACTACATCGTTACTAGAGTTGAGCGCGGTTCGTGGTTCGTGGTTCTCCAGTTCTAGGCTCGAGTGATTTTGGGGCATGTTCTAGATCGAACTAGAACTCGAGCTTTTTGCAAAAGCTCGATAGTTCTAGAAACGTTCGAGAACGGTTCTAGCAGCCAAAAAACAGCTAAATCTTAGCTTGGTTTCTGCTGTAATAGTGTAAGTCACTCTGTGAATCAAACTATTATCACATTTCAGTGTATAGTGTGCGTGAACAGCGCCTTCAGATCACTGCTGTTTCTATAATGGCGATCGCCATTTTTTTTTTTTTTTTTCTTGTCTTCCTTCCCTAAGCGCGCGCGTCTTGTGGGGCTGGCCAGCATGTCAGCCAATCACAGACACACACACACCTAAGTGGACTTTGAGGCAGAGAAGCAACGGCATGTGTGATAGGATCTGCATGTCACATGTCCCTGCATTATAAAACCGGACATTTTCTTCACGATCGCCATTATCTGCCTTCTGCGTCTTTGGTGTCAGACATCACTGTCGCAGTTCCGTCCTTTGTCCTATCGCCGATACAGCTGTATGCGCTGCATACACAGCGTTAGACAGCTTAGGGAGAGCACATTCTAGCAGTCATTTTAAGGGCTCGTACCGGCAGGGTCAGAGAGCCATAGGTGACAGGTCCTGCAAACAGCAACAGCGTCTGTGTAGCCCAGGTCAGGGATTTCCTCCCTGCATTTCACCATTAGGAGGGAATAGAAAGGCAGGCTTCCATTCCTCTACCCAGAGCACCACAATCCTGCCACTGTACCCTCTTGTCCTCTGCACACTCCAACTCATTCTAAGTAAGCCATTATACTAGCAAACACTCAGTGTACCTAGTGGCATCCTATCTGTGGCTATTGGACTTTGCTATAGTCCCACTAGTGCAAAGACATTTGCAGAGCACATCTGCCTGCATTGCACACTCCAAGTTTTTTAAACTAAGCAATTTTACTAGCAAACACTCAGTGTACCTAGTGGCATCCTATACGTGGCTATTGGACTTTGCTATAGTCCCACTAGTGCCAAGACATTTGCAGAGCGCATCTGCCTGCGTTGCACACTCCAACAAATTATAACGAAGCCATTATACTAGCAAACACTCAGTGTACCTAGTGGCATCCTATACGTGGCTATTGGACTTTGCTATAGTCCCACTAGTGCCAAGACATTTGCAGAGCGCATCTGCCTGCGTTGCACACTCCAACTAATTATAACGAAGCCATTATACTAGCAAACACTCAGTGTACCTAGTGGCATCCTATACGTGGCTATTGGACTTTGCTATAGTCCCACTAGTGCCAAGACATTTGCAGAGCGCATCTGCCTGCGTTGCACACTCCAACTAATTATAACGAAGCCATTATACTAGCACACACTCAGTGTACCTAGTGGCATCCTATACGTGGCTATTGGACTTTGCTATAGTCCCACTAGTGCAAAGACATTTGCAGAGCACATCTGCCTGCATTGCACACTCCAACTTTTTTAAACTAAGCAATTATACTAGCAAACACTCAGTGTACCTAGTGGCATCCTATACGTGGCTATTGGACTTTGCTATAGTCCCACTAGTGCAAAGACATTAGCAGAGCACATCTGCCTGCATTGCACACTCCAAGTTTTTTAAACTCAGCCATTATACTAGCAAACACTCAGTGTACCTAGTGGCATCCTATACGTGGCTATTGGACTTTGCTATAGTCCCACTAGTGCCAAGACATTTGCAGAGCGCATCTGCCTGCGTTGCACACTCCAACTAATTATAACGAAGCCATTATACTAGCAAACACTCAGTGTACCTAGTGGCATCCTATACGTGGCTATTGGACTTTGCTATAGTCCCACTAGGGCCAAGACATTTGCAGAGCGCATCTGCCTGCGTTGCACACTCCAACTAATTATAACGAAGCCATTATACTAGCAAACACTCAGTGTACCTAGTGGCATCCTATACGTGGCTATTGGACTTTGCTATAGTCCCACTAGTGCCAAGACATTTGCAGAGCGCATCTGCCTGCGTTGCACACTCCAACTAATTATAACGAAGCCATTATACTAGCACACACTCAGTGTACCTAGTGGCATCCTATACGTGGCTATTGGACTTTGCTATAGTCCCACTAGTGCCAAGACATTTGCAGAGCACATCTGCCTGCATTGCACACTCCAAGTTTTTTAAACTCAGCCATTATACTAGCAAACAGTCAGTGTACCTAGTGGCATCCTAAACATGGCTATTGTACTTTTGTCAATTCACAGTATTGGAACGTTATTTGCAGCACGTCTGCCTGCATTGCACACTCTAACTTTTTTAAACTCAGCCATTATACTAGCAAACAGTCAGTGTACCTAGTGGCATCCTAAACGTGGCTATTGTACTTTTGTCAATTCACAGTATTGGAACGTTATTTGCAGCACGTCTGCCTGCATTGCACACTCTAACTTTTTTAAACTCAGCCATTATACTAGCAAACACTCACTGTACCTAGTGGCATCCTAAACGTGGCTATTGTACTTTTGTCAATTCACAGTATTGGAACCTTATTTGCAGCACGTCTGCCTGCATTGCACACTCTAACTTTTTTAAACTCAGCCATTATACTAGCAAACACTCACTGTACCTAGTTGTATCCTAAACGTGGCTATTGTACTTTTGTCAATTCACAGTATTGGAACGTTATTTGCAGCACGTCTGCCTGCATTGCACACTCTAACTTTTTTAAACTCAGCCATTATACTAGCAAACACTCACTGTACCTAGTGGCATCCTAAACGTGGCTATTGTACTTTTGTCAATTCACAGTATTGGAACGTTATTTGCAGCACGTCTGCCTGCATTGCACACTCTAACTTTTTTAAACTCAGTCATTATACTAGCAAACAGTCAGTGTACCTAGTGGCATCCTATACGTGGCTATTGTACTTTTGTCAATTCACAGTATTGGAACGTTATTTGCAGCACGTCTGCCTGCATTGCACACTCTAACTTTTTTAAACTCAGCCATTATACTAGCAAACAGTCAGTGTACCTAGTGGCATCCTAAACGTGGCTATTGTACTTTTGTCAATTCACAGTATTGGAACGTTATTTGCAGCACGTCTGCCTGCATTGCACACTCTAACTTTTTTAAACTCAGCCATTATACTACCAAACAGTCAGTGTACCTAGTGGCATCCTATACGTGGCTATTGGACTTTGCTATAGTCCCACTAGTGCCAAGACATTTGCAGAGCACATCTGCCTGCATTGCACACTCCAAGTTTTTTAAACTCAGCCATTATACTAGCAAACAGTCAGTGTACCTAGTGGCATCCTAAACGTGGCTATTGTACTTTTGTCAATTCACAGTATTGGAACGTTATTTGCAGCACGTCTGCCTGCATTGCACACTCTAACTTTTTTAAACTCAGCCATTATACTACCAAACAGTCAGTGTACCTAGTGGCATCCTATACGTGGCTATTGGACTTTGCTATAGTCCCACTAGTGCCAAGACATTTGCAGAGCACATCTGCCTGCATTGCACACTCCAAGTTTTTTAAACTCAGCCATTATACTAGCAAACAGTCAGTGTACCTAGTGGCATCCTAAACGTGGCTATTGTACTTTTGTCAATTCACAGTATTGGAACGTTATTTGCAGCACGTCTGCCTGCATTGCACACTCTAACTTTTTTAAACTCAGCCATTATACTAGCAAACACTCACTGTACCTAGTGGCATCCTAAACGTGGCTATTGTACTTTTGTCAATTCACAGTATTGGAACGTTATTTGCAGCACGTCTGCCTGCATTGCACACTCTAACTTTTTTAAACTCAGCCATTATACTAGCAAACAGTCAGTGTACCTAGTGGCATCCTAAACGTGGCTATTGTACTTTTGTCAATTCACAGTATTGGAACGTTATTTGCAGCACGTCTGCCTGCATTGCACACTCTAACTTTTTTAAACTCAGCCATTATACTAGCAAACAGTCAGTGTACCTAGTGGCATCCTATACGTGGCTATTGTACTTTTGTCAATTCACAGTATTGGAACGTTATTTTCAGCACGTCTGCCTGCATTGCACACTCTAACTTTTTTAAACTCAGCCATTATACTAGCAAACAGTCAGTGTACCTAGTGGCATCCTAAACGTGCCTATTGTACTTTTGTCAATTCACAGTATTGGAACGTTATTTGCAGCACGTCTGCCTGCATTGCACACTCTAACTTTTTTAAACTCAGCCATTATACTACCAAACAGTCAGTGTACCTAGTGGCATCCTATACGTGGCTATTGGACTTTGCTATAGTCCCACTAGTGCCAAGACATTTGCAGAGCACATCTGCCTGCATTGCACACTCCAAGTTTTTTAAACTCAGCCATTATACTAGCAAACAGTCAGTGTACCTAGTGGCATCCTAAACGTGGCTATTGTACTTTTGTCAATTCACAGTATTGGAACGTTATTTGCAGCACGTCTGCCTGCATTGCACACTCTAACTTTTTTAAACTCAGCCATTATACTAGCAAACACTCACTGTACCTAGTGGCATCCTAAACGTGGCTATTGTACTTTTGTCAATTCACAGTATTGGAACGTTATTTGCAGCACGTCTGCCTGCATTGCACACTCTAACTTTTTTAAACTCAGCCATTATACTAGCAAACAGTCAGTGTACCTAGTGGCATCCTATACGTGGCTATTGTACTTTTGTCAATTCACAGTATTGGAACGTTATTTGCAGCACGTCTGCCTGCATTGCACACTCTAACTTTTTTAAACTCAGCCATTATACTAGCAAACAGTCAGTGTACCTAGTGGCATCCTAAACGTGGCTATTGTACTTTTGTCAATTCACAGTATTGGAACGTTATTTGCAGCACGTCTGCCTGCATTGCACACTCTAACTTTTTTAAACTCAGCCATTATACTAGCAAACACTCACTGTACCTAGTTGTATCCTAAACGTGGCTATTGTACTTTTGTCAATTCACAGTATTGGAACGTTATTTGCAGCACGTCTGCCTGCATTGCACACTCTAACTTTTTTAAACTCATCCATTATACTAGCAAACACACAGTGTACCTAGTGGCATCCTATACGTGGCTATTGGACTTTGCTATAGTCCCACTAGTGCCAAGACATTTGCAGAGCGCATCTGCCTGCGTTGCACACTCCAACAAATTATAACGAAGCCATTATACTAGCACACACTCAGTGTACCTAGTGGCATCCTATACGTGGCTATTGGACTTTGCTATAGTCCCACTAGTGCAAAGACATTTGCATAGCACGTCTGCCTGCATTGCACACTACAACTTTTTTAAACTAAGCAATTTTACTAGCAAACACTCACTGTACCTAGTTGTATCCTAAACGTGGCTATTGTACTTTTGTCAATTCACACTACTGCAAATCTATGTGCAGCACCTCTGCATGACAACCTCGTGCTCTGTTTTTAATAAGCTATAATGATAGCACAAAATACTGCCATTTTGTGGCATCATAGAACTGGCTGTTGTATTCCATTAGTGCCCCACTGGTGACAAGCTATTTCTAGCACCTCTACATCACACCCTCATGCACATTTTGCTACGCTAATGTTATAGCAAACTCATGGAATTCATTGCTGCATTTCATAATTCGGAGGGATAGAAAGTCAGGCTTCCTTTAGCTTTTCCTTCTGTTCATAGACAGCATCTCCAAGACAAATTTCCCCTCCACGTCTAAGTGTGGAGAGGCAGCTAGTGCGCATGCGTGTGCCGATGTACCCCAGCTGCAGCATAATTACAGTGTTTCGCCTAGTGAGTATGCTCAGCCTGACTGTGCCATTCCTGACGCTAAGTTTTCATTTCGGGATACAGCGCATGCTCCCACACTAAGTGTGAAAAGCCTCTTTGCACAGGTGCTTGCATTCCGTGCCGGGTCTAAGTCCTGTTTTGGGCATAGACACCATGCTAAAGCTGATAGTCTTTTTTCAGAGACTGTATTTCATGCTACTGAGCATGCTCAGGCACTTCCTGCATCAGAGACTAGGTCCGGTAATGAACTCTTTGGCCCTGGCCCTGATGTGGGGGTCCCATATAGACCACAGGGCATCAGGTGTCCTCCCAAATGGCTTGCAGAGGCCCACACCTATGACTTGTCACCGCATTATTGATGCTCAGACGATGACTGGTGAGGTGTTTGGGTCATGGCAGCCATGAGGTCATCATTGAAGTTGCGTTTCCAAATAGGACGCTAGTTATGCCACTCATGACGTGTCACTCTACTTTTGTCTCCAGGAGGTGCATTGTGGTTCACCCTGGTTTGGGGCGGACCCAGGTTATAAAAGGGGCTGGAGCCAACAAGGAGGTGCGCAGTCTTCTATTATGCTCCGAAAGAGCACACCTCCATGTGTTGAACCCATTGCGGCTTTAGGCCAGAGGTAGGCAGGGATCGGGTGGTGGATGCAGGCCACCACCACAGTTGGTAACGCAGAACGGTTAAGACCAGCTCCTGTCCTAACAGTCCTGCTTGTGCAGCCCAGTGGCATTAACAGGCCTGCTGCTGCTGATGCGCCTGCTGTCCACAGGTGTGGCCCCTACGCACACGGTCAGCGTACTCAATGGCCCCTGTGTTGTTAACAGGGAGTTCCTGGGCTGGGTGGGCATGTGGACCCTGTGACGCTAACAGGGCTCACAGTCTCCAGATCCGAATGGCGTCTAACTCGGTTCAGGCTACTATTAGTTTCATAGCCACACAGCTCTGTATCCTCCACCAAACCTTCAAGTTGCCAACCTCTCCTTTTCCAACTGGGAGCACGGTGGACACTGACTGCTGATGGGGATATATACCTTTCTCTTTCTTTTCTTATTAATTTTCGTTATATAGTGGTCACAGATTATATACCACTTTATCCAAATCTGCCAGTCCCACTGTAACAGATGTTGTTTCTTCAGCAAATGTTACAGTTGCTTAACCACCAAATCCACGGACCAAAACTTTTTTCCCCTTTCCAACACACCTGTTCCCCTTTCCAACAGCATCTGTCCTTTTTCAACTCATTTTGGGATATGACCAAAAGTGCAACTGTGCAGGGACACCGTACTCAACGCCATCTCAGCACAGCAGCCATCCCTCGGTCCCTCCGATGTGGACAAGTAAAAGACCATTTCCTCCTATCCATGACAAAGCGTTGAGATTCACTCTGTGCAGCACTGGTGTTTAGTGGACAAGTAGATCTAAGATTGCGTACCACATTCTGCAGATACTCCTGTATACGTGCGTCTATTTCTATGGCAGGAATTAGTTCGCCAAATTTTGTCTTGTACCGGGGATCTAACAGTGTGGCAACCCAGTATTCAGGATTAGTTCAAATTCATACAATCCGAGGGTCATGTAGGTAGTGCAGCAAGAAGGCGCTCATGTGTCTTGTGCATCCAGGAGGACCAAGTCCTTGGTGTGTTGGTGGCAGAGAGGTGAGAATCGTGCATCCTTCCTCTGCCCTCTACCCACAACCTCGCACAACCGAAATGTGAGCAAGCTCTCACTCATCTGCTGAGTCTTCCATGCCCATCGCCAGTTCGTCCTCCATTTCTTCATGGGCTCCTGCACTTTCATCAACACTTTTTGCTGATACTATGCGCCCTTGTTAATCCCTCTCCCTCACCATGAATGCCGCATAGGTGCCGCTGACCATCTGGACCTCGTAGATCTTGTTATCCCTTCCGCATATGACTCCTCCTGTACTTCCTCCCCTTCCTCTTGTCCCAACACCTGACTCAGAATAATAATTACAGTGTGCTCCATCATGTAGATGACCAGAATTGTCACGCTGAGAATGACATTGCCAGTGCTAAACATCTTCGTCGACATTTCAAAACTGTGTAGCAGGGTGCATAGGTCCTTGATCTGACACCACTCCAGCAGCGTGATCTGCACCACCTCTGGATCAAGTTATCCCAGGCTATATGTCTTACCGTATTTCAGCAGGGCTCTGCGGTGCTGCCACACACGCTGCAACATGTGCAGATTCCAATTCCTGCGTGTCGAAACATCGCATTTACGGCGTTTAACTGCCAGACCCTAAGACTTCCGGAGTGATGAAAGTTGTTGAGCTGCTGTGTGCGCACGATGGAAGTGAGCACATAGCGAGCGTGCCCACTGCACAAGGCCATGTAGGCCGTGATGGTGTTTTAAAAATTGCTGGCGAATTCGGTTCAACACGTGAGCCCTAAAAGGCACGTGTGTCACATTGCCCTGAGGATGGCCCGCAGCCAGGTTTGCATCATTGCCGCACACGGCTGTTAAGTCACCAACGTAGTCCGCTCCGTCAATTTGTACTCCGGTTGCCAGGTGACAACGTGTTCCTTTCATGAATAGTGCTGATGATGTGAGAGTAGTCGATGCCAGCGGCGCAGGTGGACGCAGGTTATGCTCACCCACTGGGCTGCATTACCTTGACAGATGCAGAATCTCTGGCTGAATGTAGCTGGTGGGTATCTCACAGATGAAATACCATCATTCAGCTACAACCAATGGGAAGACACCACACCCTTTTTTATGCCCATCCTGTCTGCAGACCACTGCCAGACATAGCTATGAACCTCTGGTTAATTTTACCCCCAGTTCAGTTTTATGATTTTGTGTGCTTGTTACCTGACTACTTTTCCTGCTTGCTGTTTATGTACCTTGTTGGCCGATACGCATTTCAACTCTGCTTGTTTTCTGATTCTTTCCTGGCCGTCCCATTCTGTTCCTGTTCCTCAATTAATGTTTTGACCCTGCCTGACTACTATTCTCTGTAATAGCGGTGTGACTCACATTTCCCATACATTTCAAAGTAAAGCTTTGACCGCCTGATGGCATTGAGCTCTGCTGCCAGCATAGTAAGGAGGTGTGTGGTAGTCCTTGTGCGCAGTTGCAAGGAAGGGTGGCCTGACCACACAGGGTTTGCGCCAAGGTAGAGGACCCACACGAGGTTGAAGAGGCAGAAGCAGTGTATTAACTTCTACATACAGAACAAGGATTGAAACAACTCGTGGGGACGGCAAGACTTGTACAGCAGACCCTTCTCCATCTCTCACCATAGTTTGCCAGTGCCCAGTCAGTGACATGTAATGACCCTGTCTATGCTTACTGGTCCAAGTATCTGTGTTGAAATGCACCCTGTCGCACACAGATTTTCTCAAGGAAGTGGTGATGTTGTGTGCGACATGCTGGTGTAGCGCGGGCATGCTTTTCTTGGAGAAGCAGTGGTGATTGGGCATGTGGTACTGGGGCACAGCGACAGACATAAGGTCTGTAAAATCCTGTGTGTCCACTGTGGCGCCCCTGACCTGGTCAGGCACCACTGAGTACTGCACCCATGCTGGAGACAGTACAACACAGGTAATCCAGAAGGCTGACCGGGGTGTGGAACACAGGCGCATAGTGATCAGGTCTCACACATGTACCCATGAGAGGACCCCTGGGGATCCCAGGAGGGGGAAAAGCCTTCACCTTCACTGGAATAGTGGAGGGGGCCAAAAGCCTCCATCTCCTCTCAAGGGGTGTGGTAAGAGAATCTGGTTGCTAGGTGGCGTAGGCAAGAACAGGAGAGGAGGAGCAGTGAGCCAGTTCAGGGCAGAGTCCAGGGAGCTCCGAGGAGAGCTGACCCCTTCCCCTGGGCTGCTGGAGTCTGACAGCGTCCGCGCAGTGGCTACCGACGGGGGAGAACGGTCACCTAGGAGTGCTACCCGAAACCCATCTCCAGCTAGAGAGAGAGCACAGAGTGGGAAGTAAGGAGACTGCTAGGGAGAACCAGGCCCAAACGGGCGGCAGATCCCGAAGCGGAGATAGATCCAGCTTTCTTTTGCTAAACCTGCCGGTGTGGGGCTCTCAAAGCCCACGCCACAACACCACAAAAGCCGCAGCCACGTAGCCACAGTTAGGGCCCATAGCTCACAGGAGGCAAGCAGCTGGAGTGAGCTGGTCCAGGCAACAAGCACACGGCAAACGAAGGGGAGTGAGGCTTCAGCAACTTCCCTGGGTGACCCCCATAGGGACTCAAAGTCGGGGTCACCCCAAACCACCAAGGGCTAAGGAAGGCGAGTTAGTAGTCACCCTCACAAGTCAGCCTGAAGGACACCTGGTTCCCGCCTGGTTCATCCCAGCTACGCCCGGGTTACTCACCCTGCCACCTGAAGTGAGTAAAAACCCTGAAAGACATTCTGCCTGTGTGGAGTTATTCTGCGCCTTGTGGTACTACGCACCTACACAGGGCCCTGGGGCTTGCCTCACTCTCAGGAGGCTATTCCAACTAACTGCACTCACCATCAGCCCCAGGCGTCCCTCAACCTGCAGTGGCGGTCCCCACTGACCGCAATACTGAGAGTGGCGTCACGACAATCAAGAAGAAGATCTCCTACCTGTGACCAGATCCAGCCGAGTGGAGTCCCTGAAGGTAATGCACCGACACTACACCTGTGGGGCTTCACACCACTATGCGTAAAGGCAGCATTTCGGTAGCCAACAGCTTACAGAGGGATAGAGTCAACCACTTAGCTTTGTCATGGGTCGCAGTAAGTGGCCTTTTATTTGACCACATCTGAGGGAAAGAGATCTGGCTGCTGTCTGTAGACGGTGTTGAGTAGGGTGTCCCTGGAAAAATGCAGGTTTGTGAGAAAAGTGCAGGCGGAGACATGATGTTGCCTTCATCTTGCCTTCAGATCTGTTCATCTTGTATCATTTTTAAAAAACACATCAAGCAAGGGTTACTCCAAGCGGAGTCTACCTTTTTTCCCAACATTGGGCACACAGACACCCCATCAGTGGCAGCACTTGTGCCCTAGTTGCAAACAGGATGTTTTGATTTGCATCAAGCACATTCCAAATCCACAAGCATTTACTCTCCCCAGGATGACACAGGGGTAGTAAATTCCTTCTGGATCCATGACTTGTTCATTTTGATGAACGTCAGTGTGTCCACATTGTCACTGGACAGACGCGTGCGCTTATCTGTCAGCACACACCCAGCAGCACTGAAGAAGACACGTTCAGAGACAACGCTGGCAGCTGCACACGACAAAATCTCCAAGGCGTAACTGGAGAGCTCTGTCAATTTTTCTAGATTTGAAGCCCAAAAGGAGCAAGGCTCCATTTGCAAAGTCATTGCATCGATGTTCATTTGGAGATACTCCTGTATCATCCTCTCCATCCGTTGACTATGTGTCAGACTTGTTGTCTCTGGTGGCCTTGCAAAGGAGGGTCTAAAAAAATTATGAAAATATTCCATAAAATTGCTGTTACCAGCACCAGATACGGTCCTACTGGTACGGGTAGACTGTTGAAGATGACGATGCCGTCCCATGTTTGTCAAGTTACAACTGGGAGAATCACTCCCTTCACCTGCACGGTTGTTTGGTGTAAAAGCCGAGCTAAGATCGAGTAACAGCTTATGCTGATACTCCAGCATACGTGCGTCCCTTTCTATGGGTGGAATTATGTCACAAAATTTGGACTTGTCCCGGGGATCTAATAGTGTGGCAAGCCAGTAGTCATCATCACTTCTAATTTTGACAATCCGAGGGTCATGTTGGAGGTAGTGCAACAAGAAGGCACTCATGTGTCTTGCGCAGCCATGCGGACCAAGTCCACGCTGTGTTTGTGGCATAGAGGTGCTAACCGTTCTTTCTTCCTCTGACATCTCCCCCCAACCTCTTTCAACTGAATTTTGACCAAGGTCTCCCTCATCCGCTGAGTCTTCCATGTCCATGGACAGTTCGTCCTCCATATCTTCATGTCCTCCTGCACCTTCCTCAACATCTCGCCTGCTACCATGCGCCCTTGTTGATCCCTGTCCCCCATGGTCCCATGCCTGCCGCGTTGGTGATGATGAACGTCTGGACCTTGGTGATGTTGTTGTGTCTTGCGCATATGAATCCTCCTGTAGTTCCTCCCCTTCCTGTTGTCCCACCCCCTGACTCCGAATAGTGTTTAGCGTGTGCTCCAGCATGTAAATGACTGTAATCGTCATGCTGATAATGGCATTGTCAGAGCTAAACATATTCGTCGCCATGTCGAAACTGTGCAGAACGGTGCATAGGTCCTTGATCTGAGATCACTCCATCAGGGTGATCTGCCCCACTTCTGCATCTCGTTGGCCCAGGCTATACATCATGACGTATTGCACCAGGGCTCGCCGGTGCTGCCACAGTCGCTGTAACATGTGGAGAGTTGAATTCCAGCGTGTCGCCACATCGCATTTCAGGCGATGAACCGGCAGGCCGAAAGACTTCTGGAGTGATGCAAGTCGCTCAGCTGCGGCGGTTGAACGGCGGAAGTGAGCACTGCAGACAGTTTACGTGCCCTGGTCAGAAGGCCATCTAGGCCGGGATAGTGTGTTAAAAATTGCTGGACAACAAGGTTCAACACGTGAGCCATACAAGGCACGTGTGTCACCTTGCCCAGGCGAAGGGCCGCACCCAGGTTTGCAGCATTGTCGCACACGGCCTTACCAGGCTGCAGGTTGAGTGGAGACAACCATTTATTAAACTCGGACCGCAGAGCTGACCACAACTCCTCAGCTGTGTGACTCTTATTCCCAAGACATGTCAAGCTAAAGACCGCCTGATGCCGTTGCGCTCTGCTGCCAGCATAGTAATGAGGGGTGCGTGATTCCTTCTGCGCAGTGAGAACGCTGGTGGCCTGACCAGGCAGGCTTGGGGCGGAGGTGGAGGACCCAGATGAGGTGGAGGATGCAGAAGCAGTGGCGGAACTTGGACAGACAGAGGATTGACACACAAGTCGTGGGGACGGCAAGACTTGTGCAGCAGACCCTTCACCATCTATCAACATAGTTACCCAGTGCCCAGTCAGCGACATGTAACGTCCCTGTCCATGCTTACTGGTCCAAGTATCGGTGGTGAAATGCACCCGTTCACACACAGAGTTTCTCAAGGAAGCGGTGATGTTGTGTGCGACATGCTGGTGTAGCGCGGGCACACCTTTCTTAGAGAAGTAGTGGCGACTAGGCATCTGGTACTGGGGCACAGCGACAGACATAAGGTCTCTAAAATCCTGTGTGTCCACTAGGCGGAAAGGCAGCATTTCGGTAGCCAACAGCTTACAGAGGGATAGAGTCAACCTCTTAGCTTTGTCATGGGTCGGAGGAAGTGGCCTTTTATTTGACCACATCTGAGGGACAGAGATCTGGCTGCTGTGTGTAGACGGTGTTGAGTAGGGTGTCCCTGGAAAAATGCAGCTTTGTGAGGAAAGTGCAGGCGGAGACATGATGTTGCCTTCATCCAACGTAG
This sequence comes from Anomaloglossus baeobatrachus, assembly GCF_048569485.1. Taxonomy (NCBI): domain Eukaryota; kingdom Metazoa; phylum Chordata; class Amphibia; order Anura; family Aromobatidae; genus Anomaloglossus; species Anomaloglossus baeobatrachus. The sequence continues at coordinate 1,190,469 of NW_027442954.1, read as the reverse complement.
GTGCTATCGATGTCTGAGAGAGCTGTACACACTCACTTGTTTCCCCTTCCAAACCAACTGACGACCTACCAAGCAAACTGCCTGTTGCGGTTACAGTGGTGGAAGTTTTGCGTGGAAAAACAGGTGTGACAGCTGTCCCCACAGTCCTAGAAGATGAAGAGCGCGCGGATGCACTGGAAGGGGCGGGCGGTGGATGGTTCGCTCCGCTAGGCCGCATTGCAGCACAGTGAGCTTCCCACCGGGACCTATGATATTTATTCATGTGGCGATTCATGGAAGAAGTTGTCAAACTGCTGAGGTTTTGACCTCTACTAAGAGAATCATGACAAATTTTACATATCACATGATTTGGGCGATCTTTTTCTATGTCAAAAAAGGAACAGGCTAGGCAAGGCTTAGAGGCCATGCGACCTGTTGATGCACCCCGAATAATGCTCATAGGCAGAGTGGTGGCTGAGGATGCAGTTGTAGACGTGCTACCAGTGCTCCGACTCTGTCCAGGAAGGCGCAAGGTAATTTCGTCGTCGGTTGCATCCTCCTCCACCGCCTCTGTTGACCTCCTCGAGTGCCTGACTGGGGGTTGACAGTAGGTGGGATCTAGAACTTCATCATCAATTGTTGTGTTTGCACTCCCCTCCCCCTCAGACCGAGCCTCTTCTTGCCCTGACCGAATATTTAAGTTGTCATCCCAATCGGGTATCTGCGTCTCATCTTCATCAGTATGTTCCTCATTGCCTATAACCACAGTTGTTGGAAAGGCAGCATTTTGGTAGCCAACAGTTTGCATTTTATGAAAGTCAACCTCCAAGCCATGTCATGCCCTTCTAAAAGCATGTATAACACAGCGAGGGGACTCCAACCACAGTCTCCCTCGTTGCCACTCACTGGGCCACACACACCCCACTTGACTGGCATCGGTTGAGCTCCCTTTTGAAAAAGAAAAAGATGCTTTGCATGAAGCACTCTCAAAAATACGCGTGCCTTTCCCGTCCCCTGGCTGACCCAGGGGAAGAAAAGTCCTCTGAGAGCCATGACTTGTTCATCTTGGTTCTTTTAGAGACACAGCGAGGGGACTCCAACCACAGTCTCCCTCGTTTCCACTCACTGGGCCACACACACCCCACTTGACTGGCATCGGTTGAGCTCCCTTTTGAAAAAGAAAAAGATGCTTTGCATGAAGCACTCTCAAAAATACGCGTGCCTTTCCCGTCCCCTGGCTGACCCAGGGGAAGAAAAGTCCTCTGAGAGCCATGACTTGTTCATCTTGGTTCTTTTAGAGACACAGCGAGGGGACTCCAACCACAGTCTCCCTCGTTTCCACTCACTGGGCCACACACACCCCACTTGACTGGCATCGGTTGAGCTCCCTTTTGAAAAAGAAAAAGATGCTTTGCATGAAGCACTCTCAAAAATACGCGTGCCTTTCCCGTCCCCTGGCTGACCCAGGGGAAGAAAAGTCCTCTGAGAGCCATGACTTGTTCATCTTGGTTCTTTTAGAGACACAGCGAGGGGACTCCAACCACAGTCTCCCTCGTTTCCACTCACTGGGCCACACACACCCCACTTGACTGGCATCGGTTGAGCTCCCTTTTGAAAAAGAAAAAGATGCTTTGCATGAAGCACTCTCAAAAATACGCGTGCCTTTCCCGTCCCCTGGCTGACCCAGGGGAAGAAAAGTCCTCTGAGAGCCATGACTTGTTCATCTTGGTTCTTTTAGAGACACAGCGAGGGGACTCCAACCACAGTCTCCCTCGTTTCCACTCACTGGGCCACACACACCCCACTTGACTGGCATCGGTTGAGCTCCCTTTTGAAAAAGAAAAAGATGCTTTGCATGAAGCACTCTCAAAAATACGCGTGCCTTTCCCGTCCCCTGGCTGACCCAGGGGAAGAAAAGTCCTCTGAGAGCCATGACTTGTTCATCTTGGTTCTTTTAGAGACACAGCGAGGGGACTCCAACCACAGTCTCCCTCGTTGCCACTCACTGGGCCACACACACCCCACTTGACTGGCATCGGTTGAGCTCCCTTTTGAAAAAGTAAAAGATGCTTTGCATGAAGCACTCTCAAAAATACGCGTGCCTTTCCCGTCCCCTGGCTGACCCAGGGGAAGAAAAGTCCTCTGAGAGCCATGACTTGTTCATCTTGGTTCTTTTAGAGACACAGCGAGGGGACTCCAACCACAGTCTCCCTCGTTTCCACTCACTGGGCCACACACACCCCACTTGACTGGCATCGGTTGAGCTCCCTTTTGAAAAAGAAAAAGATGCTTTGCATGAAGCACTCTCAAAAATACGCGTGCCTTTCCCGTCCCCTGGCTGACCCAGGGGAAGAAAAGTCCTCTGAGAGCCATGACTTGTTCATCTTGGTTCTTTTAGAGACACAGCGAGGGGACTCCAACCACAGTCTCCCTCGTTGCCACTCACTGGGCCATACACACCCCACTTGACTGGCATCGGTTGAGCTCCCTTTTGAAAAAGAAAAAGATGCTTTGCATGAAGCACTCTCAAAAATACGCGTGCCTTTCCCGTCCCCTGGCTGACCCAGGGGAAGAAAAGTCCTCTGAGAGCCATGACTTGTTCATCTTGGTTCTTTTAGAGACACAGCGAGGGGACTCCAACCACAGTCTCCCTCGTTGCCACTCACTGGGCCACACACACCCCACTTGACTGGCATCGGTTGAGCTCCCTTTTGAAAAAGAAAAAGATGCTTTGCATGAAGCACTCTCAAAAATACGCGTGCCTTTCCCGTCCCCTGGCTGACCCAGGGGAAGAAAAGTCCTCTGAGAGCCATGACTTGTTCATCTTGGTTCTTTTAGAGACACAGCGAGGGGACTCCAACCACAGTCTCCCTCGTTTCCACTCACTGGGCCACACACACCCCACTTGACTGGCATCGGTTGAGCTCCCTTTTGAAAAAGAAAAAGATGCTTTGCATGAAGCACTCTCAAAAATACGCGTGCCTTTCCCGTCCCCTGGCTGACCCAGGGGAAGAAAAGTCCTCTGAGAGCCATGACTTGTTCATCTTGGTTCTTTTAGAGACACAGCGAGGGGACTCCAACCACAGTCTCCCTCGTTTCCACTCACTGGGCCACACACACCCCACTTGACTGGCATCGGTTGAGCTCCCTTTTGAAAAAGAAAAAGATGCTTTGCATGAAGCACTCTCAAAAATACGCGTGCCTTTCCCGTCCCCTGGCTGACCCAGGGGAAGAAAAGTCCTCTGAGAGCCATGACTTGTTCATCTTGGTTCTTTTAGAGACACAGCGAGGGGACTCCAACCACAGTCTCCCTCGTTGCCACTCACTGGGCCACACACACCCCACTTGACTGGCATCGGTTGAGCTCCCTTTTGAAAAAGAAAAAGATGCTTTGCATGAAGCACTCTCAAAAATACGCGTGCCTTTCCCGTCCCCTGGCTGACCCAGGGGAAGAAAAGTCCTCTGAGAGCCATGACTTGTTCATCTTGGTTCTTTTAGAGACACAGCGAGGGGACTCCAACCACAGTCTCCCTCGTTTCCACTCACTGGGCCACACACACCCCACTTGACTGGCATCGGTTGAGCTCCCTTTTGAAAAAGAAAAAGATGCTTTGCATGAAGCACTCTCAAAAATACGCGTGCCTTTCCCGTCCCCTGGCTGACCCAGGGGAAGAAAAGTCCTCTGAGAGCCATGACTTGTTCATCTTGGTTCTTTTAGAGACACAGCGAGGGGACTCCAACCACAGTCTCCCTCGTTTCCACTCACTGGGCCACACACACCCCACTTGACTGGCATCGGTTGAGCTCCCTTTTGAAAAAGAAAAAGATGCTTTGCATGAAGCACTCTCAAAAATACGCGTGCCTTTCCCGTCCCCTGGCTGACCCAGGGGAAGAAAAGTCCTCTGAGAGCCATGACTTGTTCATCTTGGTTCTTTTAGAGACACAGCGAGGGGACTCCAACCACAGTCTCCCTCGTTTCCACTCACTGGGCCACACACACCCCACTTGACTGGCATCGGTTGAGCTCCCTTTTGAAAAAGAAAAAGATGCTTTGCATGAAGCACTCTCAAAAATACGCGTGCCTTTCCCGTCCCCTGGCTGACCCAGGGGAAGAAAAGTCCTCTGAGAGCCATGACTTGTTCATCTTGGTTCTTTTAGAGACACAGCGAGGGGACTCCAACCACAGTCTCCCTCGTTTCCACTCACTGGGCCACACACACCCCACTTGACTGGCATCGGTTGAGCTCCCTTTTGAAAAAGAAAAAGATGCTTTGCATGAAGCACTCTCAAAAATACGCGTGCCTTTCCCGTCCCCTGGCTGACCCAGGGGAAGAAAAGTCCTCTGAGAGCCATGACTTGTTCATCTTGGTTCTTTTAGAGACACAGCGAGGGGACTCCAACCACAGTCTCCCTCGTTTCCACTCACTGGGCCACACACACCCCACTTGACTGGCATCGGTTGAGCTCCCTTTTGAAAAAGAAAAAGATGCTTTGCATGAAGCACTCTCAAAAATACGCGTGCCTTTCCCGTCCCCTGGCTGACCCAGGGGAAGAAAAGTCCTCTGAGAGCCATGACTTGTTCATCTTGGTTCTTTTAGAGACACAGCGAGGGGACTCCAACCACAGTCTCCCTCGTTTCCACTCACTGGGCCACACACACCCCACTTGACTGGCATCGGTTGAGCTCCCTTTTGAAAAAGAAAAAGATGCTTTGCATGAAGCACTCTCAAAAATACGCGTGCCTTTCCCGTCCCCTGGCTGACCCAGGGGAAGAAAAGTCCTCTGAGAGCCATGTCCACATTGTCAGTGGACAGACACGTGTGCTTATCTGCCAGCAGACCCACAGCAGCACTGAAGACAGGTTCCGAGAGAACGCTGGCTGCAGGACACGACAAGATCCCCAAGACGTACGTGGCGAGCTCAGGCAATTTATCAAGATTGGAAGCCAAGAATGAGCAGGGCTCAAGTTGCACATTAATGGAATCGATGTTTCCTTGCATATACTCATATATCTGTGTGTCCTCCTCTTTTTCCTTGTCCAGCTCTTTTGTTTTCGCATGAGTATATGTCCTTGTCACTTTCCCATGTGTTGTGAGTTGTTTGTGACCTTTTGGACACCTTTGAGGGTGTTTTCTAGGTGTTTTTCTGTGTTTGTGATTGCCTGCCATTGTTTCCTATGCAGTTCGAGTTCGGTTCGTCGAACGTTCGACGAACCGAACTCGAACGGGAGGTCCGTTCGGCGAACCAACCTCGAGCCGAACCGGTTCGCTCATCTCTAATCGTTACTGCTGCAGTAACGATAATCGAGAATGGAGACCCATGTCACCGATGAGCGATTTTGCACGTTTTTGCAACGATGCAAAATCACTCATCGGTGTCACACGCAGCAACATCGCTAATGCGGCCGGATGTGCGTCACAAATTCCGTGACCCCAACGACTCCGCATTAGCGATGTCGCAGCGTGTAAAGCCCCCTTTAGTGGGAGTGGTGTACAGGGTCTTAGCAGTAAAGAGTATTCCATATTTCTGCCAGATACCCACAGAGATATTGAAATCTGAAAAAAGAGACTTCTGCTCATTGAAGGTAAGAACTGCTCACATAGCGTTCAACTCCACAGCAAACGAGTGCTCTAGCACTGGCATCTCAGCAGGGATATTCCCCTACTACACATGTGTGTCTGGGTCGCTGTGACAGTTTACAGGACATAACTCAGGGCACCTAGACAGAAGGCAGAGGGACTACTTTCTATTTCTGGTGTAGAGCTTAGTACAATATATATATATATACTATTACATGTGACACATGTACCTTGTATTACCATTATTCGCTGTATATGAACCCCTTTTCTCCGGGCATTATTTGTCTATAGCATTTTTCACGAACCTGAGGCAACTGAGAACCCTTCAGTGAAGGAATTCCACTAACCCTCACAATACCAACCAGGGGCCTCCCTGCAGTAACTCAGGTAGTTGTACCCATTCTCTTTCCGCATTCTATGTGTTCTTCTTTCTTCTTTTTTTTCTTTTTTCTTCTTTTTATTTCTATCATGTAGTTCAGGGGTTTATAGATATATGTCCTGCATTTCATATTTCCTTTAGTGGTGCTTCTTACCCATTCTCATATCATTTACCCTAGTATTTCATGATCCTGAGGCGACTGAGAACCCTTTAATAAAGGAATCCTTTTTCACCTGAATTGTCAAGTGATACTTACCAGTGACTATCACGTAATGTTACAGGTAGTTCCATTTTCTTCCTCTTCTTTCTCTCCTTTCTTCTTTGTCACACGGTCCATTGTGTTATAGCCCACGTGTCATGATAACACTTGTACCATCTTTTCATTTAGATTCCACCTACAATTATTTACCGATTCCAGTTCTGGAATAGGCTTTCATCATCTACTCACTAGAATTCTCAAGTGCATAAGGTACTGAGACATATACATGTTCACACCATTATAAAGAACAAAGTATAAACATTGAGGTTTTTCTCACACCCATGTTCCTGTGTTCTTTGATATGATATGTGTTCATTTCCTTCACTATATAGGATTGCAAGTTTTCCATTTGTACCTTAATGGCAATGACGCTATACAATTGAACACATATCATCCTGTTATGAAATATAGGTGTGTATTTACCTGCTTGACTATTTTTGGTTGTTTGATCCAGAATGTTTCTCCAGATAGGTCATGTGGAAATTTTCTTTCCTCAGTACAAATGTTTTCACTATGGCTTTGGAAAAATTTTTTGTATGTGCCTCATGGTCATTTGACCCATTGTACTCTCAAGTAGCAATATATTGTACTGTTATGTTGTACTATGTACTAATTACGTGTTTATATGGTTTTGTAACCCTTTATGATCTTAGATAACTTTATCCTTGATAAAGACCTAAAAACAAGGTCGAAACGTTGGATGAATTATCCTTTTGCACAAATAAAGAATTTTCAGCATTCCAAGAGTTCTTTTCTTACGTTATTAATCACTATAGTGTACAAGAGCTATTTCTTTTGAATTGACTCTTATTTTTTCTGAGCACCTGCTATATACACAGTGAGCCAGACATATTCAATTTTCATTCAGAAGGCAGAGGGAAGCCTTAGCAGCTGAGCATATATCTTTGCTTGTGAGCATTAGAACAGGCCGGCGATTACAGGGTAACATGAAAAATGTCCAGCTTGCATTATGACTAGAACATGACAATATCCTTTTAAGTACTAACCTATGATGCGTTCCTAAGCAGTTGATGTTATATGTTCTACATTTCATTTTCTGCATACTTTACAAGTAGTAGAATTTGCTTTGATATAGGCAACTGGATTTTCACAATGAAAAGGCAAAGGATAACGCCCGAAAAAGACGCCATACATTATGTCAGTGCCATCACTGACAAACCTGGATTGACCATGAAATACGGTATGGAGAGCTGTTGTCATCGTATTAGATAGATAAGAATGATTATATGTATTGTAGAAATGTCTCCTATCATGTTCCCTAATTTTTTATTATGTCCACATCCTGGTCCCCATCTTGGACATCATAACAAACGTGCACTTTTTTGTTTAATTTACACATTGGACCATAGGAAAAATGACACTACAGCTACAGAGGTGACCGTCTGATAGCCCAGCTCGACTATCCATCTCTACTGAAGACCCTTTCAGCTATTTGAGAGTTGGGTGGAGAACATCATCTCTGAAAATAGGGTCCCACAGCTGCACCCCATCAGTGTGAGCAGGACTCTTAGGACTCTTAGAAGAGTCAATGCTCTGAGACCATGGGGGGCGCTTAGCCCCCTCTCTTCGTCACTGAGGATGATTTCACTTTTCAGGGAATAGAGAGGGTGGTCCTTGTGGTGGACTGCAGGTATGGAGAGCTGTTGTCATCGTATTAGATAGATAAGAATGATTATATGTATTGTAGAAATGTCTCCTATCATGTTCCCTATTTTTTTATTATGTCCACATCCTGGTCCCCATCTTGGACATCATAACAAACGTGCACTTTTTTGTTTAATTTACACATTGGACCATAGGAAAAATGACACTACAGCTACAGAGGTGACCGTCTGATAGCCCATCTCGACTATCCATCTCTACTGAAGACCCTTTCAGCTTTTTGAGAGTTGGGTGGAGGACATCATCTCTGAAAATAGGGTCCCACAGCTGCACCCCATCAGTGTGAGCAGGAATCTTAGGACTCTTAGAAGAGTCAATGCTCTGAGACCATGGGGGGCGCTTAGCCCCCTCTCTTCGTCACTGAGGATGATTTCATTTTTCAGGGATTAGAGAGAGTGGTCCTTGTGGTGGACTGCAGGTATGGAGAGCTGTTGTGATCGTATTAGATAGAAAAGAATGATTATATGTATTGTAGAAATGTCTCCTATCATGTTCCCTAATTTTTTATTATGTCCACATCCTGGTCCCCATCTTGGACATCATAACAAACGTGCACTTTTTTGTTTAATTTACACATTGGACCATAGGAAAAATGACACTACAGCTACAGAGGTGACCGTCTGATAGCCCAGCTCGACTATCCATCTCTACTGAAGACCCTTTCAGCTTTTTGAGAGTTGGGTGGAGGACATCATCTCTGAAAATAGGGTCCCACAGCTGCACCCCATCAGTGTAAGCAGGACTCTTAGGACTCTTAGAAGAGTCAATGCTCTAAAACCATGGGGGGCGCTTAGCCCCCTCTCCTCGTCCCTGAGGATGATTTCATTTTTCAGGGATTAGAGAGGGTGGTCCTTGTGGTGGACTGCAGGTATGGAGAGCTGTTGTCATCGTATTAGATAGATAAGAATGATTATATGTATTGTAGAAATGTCTCCTATCATGTTCCCTAATTTCTTATTATGTCCACATCCTGGTCCCCATCTTGGACATCATAACAAATGTGCACTTTTTTGTTTAATTTACACATTGGACCATAGGAAAAATGACACTACAGCTACAGAGGTGACCGTCTGATAGCCCAGCTCGACTACCCATCTCTAATGAAGACCCTTTCAGCTTTTTGAGAGTTGGGTGGAGGACATCATCTCTGAAAATAGGGTCCCACAGCTTCACGCCATCAGTGTGAGCAGGACTCTTAGGACTCTTAGAAGAGTCAATGCTCTGGTACCATGGGGGGCGCTTAGCCCCCTCTCTTCGTCACTGAGGATGATTTCATTTTTCAGGGATTAGAGAGGGTGGTCCTTGTGGTGGACTGCAGGTATGGAGAGCTGTTGTCATCGTATTAGATAGATAAGAATGATTATATGTATTGTAGAAATGTCTCCTATCATGTTCCCTAATTTTTTATTATGTCCACATCCTGGTCCCCATCTTGGACATCATAACAAACGTGCACTTTTTTGTTTAATTTACACATTGGACCATAGGAAAAATGACACTACAGCTACAGAGGTGACCGTCTGATAGCCCAGCTCGACTATCCATCTCTACTGAAGACCCTTTCAGCTTTTTGAGAGTTGGGTGGAGGACATCATCTCTGAAAATAGGGTCCCACAGCTGCACCCCATCAGTGTGAGCAGGACTCTTAGGACTCTTAGAAGAGTTAATGCTCTGAGACCATGGGGGCGCTTAGCCCCCTCTCTTCGTCACTGAGGATGATTTCATTTTTCAGGGATTAGAGAGGGTGGTCCTTGTGGTGGACTGCAGGTATGGAGAGCTGTTGTCATCGTATTAGATAGATAAGAATGATTATATGTATTGTAGAAATGTCTCCTATCATGTTCCCTAATTTTTTATTATGTCCACATCCTGGTCCCCATCTTGGACATCATAACAAACGTGCACTTTTTTGTTTAATTTACACATTGGACCATAGGAAAAATGACACTACAGCTACAGAGGTGACCGTCTGATAGCCCAGCTCGACTATCCATCTCTACTGAAGACCCTTTCAGCTTTTTGAGAGTTGGGTGGAGGACATCATCTCTGAAAATAGGGTCCCACAGCTGCACCCCATCAGTGTGAGCAGGACTCTTAGGACTCTTAGAAGAGTTAATGCTCTGAGACCATGGGGGCGCTTAGCCCCCTCTCTTCGTCACTGAGGATGATTTCATTTTTCAGGGATTAGAGAGGGTGGTCCTTGTGGTGGACTGCAGGTATGGAGAGCTGTTGTCATCGTATTAGATAGATAAGAATGATTATATGTATTGTAGAAATGTCTCCTATCATGTTCCCTAATTTTTTATTATGTCCACATCCTGGTCCCCATCTTGGACATCATAACAAACGTGCACTTTTTTGTTTAATTTACACATTGGACCATAGAAAAAAAATGACACTACAGCTACAGAGGTGACCGTCTGATAGCCCAGCTCGACTATCCATCTCTACTGAAGACCCTTTCAGCTTTTTGAGAGTTGGGTGGAGGACATCATCTCTGAAAATAGGGTCCCACAGCTGCACCCCATCAGTGTGAGCAGGACTCTTAGGACTCTTAGAAGAGTCAATGCTCTGAGACCATTGGGGGCACTTAGCCCCCTCTCTTCATCACTGAGGATGATTTCATTTTTCAGGGATTAGAGAGGGTGGTCCTTGTGGTGGACTGCAGATATGGAGAGCTGTTATCATCGTATTAGATAGATAAGAATGATTATATGTATTGTAGAAATGTCTAGTATCATGTTCCCTAATTTTTTATTATGTCCACATCCTGGTCCCCATCTTGGACATCATAACAAACGTGCACTTTTTTGTTTAATTTACACATTGGACCATAGGAAAAATGACACTACAGCTACAGAGGTGACCGTCTGATAGCCCAGCTCGACTATCCATCTCTACTGAAGACCCTTTCAGCTTTTTGAGAGTTGGGTGGAGGACATCATCTCTGAAAATAGGGTCCCACAGCTGCACCCCATCAGTGTGAGCAGGACTCTGAGGACTCTTAGAAGAGTCAATGCTCTGAGACCATGGGGGGCGCTTAGCCCCCTCTCTTTGTCACTGAGGATGATTTCATTTTTCAGGGATTAGAGAGGGTGGTCCTTGTGGTGGACTGCAGGTATGGAGAGCTGTTGTCATCGTATTAAATAGATAAGAATGATTATATGTATTGTAGAAATGTCTCCTATCATGTTCCCTAATTTTTTATTATGTCCACATCCTGGTCCCCATCTTGGACATCATAACAAACGTGCACTTTTTTGTTTAATTTACACATTGGACCATAGGAAAAATGACACTACAGCTACAGAGGTGACCGTCTGATAGCCCAGCTCGACTATCCATCTCTACTGAAGACCCTTTCAGCTTTTTGAGAGTTGGGTGGAGAACATCATCTCTGAAAATAGGGTCCCACAGCTGCACCCCATCAGTGTGAGCAGGACTCTTAGGACTCTTAGAAGAGTCAATGCTCTGAGACCATGGGGGGCGCTTAGCCCCCTCTCTTCGTCACTGAGGATGATTTCACTTTTCAGGGAATAGAGAGGGTGGTCCTTGTGGTGGACTGCAGGTATGGAGAGCTGTTGTCATCGTATTAGATAGATAAGAATGATTATATGTATTGTAGAAATGTCTCCTATCATGTTCCCTATTTTTTTATTATGTCCACATCCTGGTCCCCATCTTGGAAATCATAACAAACGTGCACTTTTTTGTTTAATTTACACATTGGACCATAGGAAAAATGACACTACAGCTACAGAGGTGACCGTCTGATAGCCGAGCTCGACTATCCATCTCTACTGAAGACCCTTTCAGCTTTTTGAGAGTTGGGTGGAGGACATCATCTCTGAAAATAGGGTCCCACAGCTGCACCCCATCAGTGTGAGCAGGAATCTTAGGACTCTTAGAAGAGTCAATGCTCTGAGACCATGGGGGGCGCTTAGCCCCCTCTCTTCGTCACTGAGGATGATTTCATTTTTCAGGGATTAGAGAGAGTGGTCCTTGTGGTGGACTGCAGGTATGGAGAGCTGTTGTGATCGTATTAGATAGATAAGAATGATTATATGTATTGTAGAAATGTCTCCTATCATGTTCCCTAATTTTTTATTATGTCCACATCCTGGTCCCCATCTTGGACATCATAACAAACGTGCACTTTTTTGTTTAATTTACACATTGGACCATAGGAAAAATGACACTACAGCTACAGAGGTGACCGTCTGATAGCCCAGCTCGACTATCCATCTCTACTGAAGACCCTTTCAGCTTTTTGAGAGTTGGGTGGAGAACATCATCTCTGAAAATAGGGTCCCACAGCTGCACCCCATCAGTGTGAGCAGGACTCTTAGGACTCTTAGAAGAGTCAATGCTCTGAGACCATGGGGGGCGCTTAGCCCCCTCTCTTCGTCACTGAGGATGATTTCACTTTTCAGGGAATAGAGAGGGTGGTCCTTGTGGTGGACTGCAGGTATGGAGAGCTGTTGTCATCGTATTAGATAGATAAGAATGATTATATGTATTGTAGAAATGTCTCCTATCATGTTCCCTATTTTTTTATTATGTCCACATCCTGGTCCCCATCTTGGAAATCATAACAAACGTGCACTTTTTTGTTTAATTTACACATTGGACCATAGGAAAAATGACACTACAGCTACAGAGGTGACCGTCTGATAGCCCAGCTCGACTATCCATCTCTACTGAAGACCCTTTCAGCTTTTTGAGAGTTGGGTGGAGGACATCATCTCTGAAAATAGGGTCCCACAGCTGCACCCCATCAGTGTGAGCAGGAATCTTAGGACTCTTAGAAGAGTCAATGCTCTGAGACCATGGGGGGCGCTTAGCCCCCTCTCTTCGTCACTGAGGATGATTTCATTTTTCAGGGATTAGAGAGAGTGGTCCTTGTGGTGGACTGCAGGTATGGAGAGCTGTTGTGATCGTATTAGATAGATAAGAATGATTATATGTATTGTAGAAATGTCTCCTATCATGTTCCCTAATTTTTTATTATGTCCACATCCTGGTCCCCATCTTGGACATCATAACAAACGTGCACTTTTTTGTTTAATTTCCACATTGGACCATAGGAAAAATGACACTACAGCTACAGAGGTGACCGTCTGATAGCCCAGCTCGACTATCCATCTCTACTGAAGACCCTTTCAGCTTTTTGAGAGTTGGGTGGAGGACATCATCTCTGAAAATCGGGTCCCACAGCTGCACCCCATCAGTGTGAGCAGGACTCTTAGGACTCTTAGAAGAGTTAATGCTCTGAGACCATGGGGGCGCTTAGCCCCCTCTCTTCGTCACTGAGGATGATTTCATTTTTCAGGGATTAGAGAGGGTGGTCCTTGTGGTGGACTGCAGGTATGGAGAGCTGTTGTCATCGTATTAGATAGATAAGAATGATTATATGTATTGTAGAAATGTCTCCTATCATGTTCCCTAATTTTTTATTATGTCCACATCCTGGTCCCCATCTTGGACATCATAACAAACGTGCACTTTTTTGTTTAATTTACACATTGGACCATAGGAAAAATGACACTACAGCTACAGAGGTGACCGTCTGATAGCCCAGCTCGACTATCCATCTCTACTGAAGACCCTTTCAGCATTTTGAGAGTTGGGTGGAGGACATCATCTCTGAAAATAGGGTCCCACAGCTGCACCCCATCAGTGTGAGCAGGACTCTTAAGACTCTTAGAAGAGTCAATGCTCTGAGACCATTGGGGGCACTGAGCCCCCTCTCTTCGTCACTGAGGATGATTTCATTTTTCAGGGTTTAGAGAGGGTGGTCCTTGTGGTGGACTGCAGGTATGGAGAGCTGTTATCATCGTATTAGATAGATAAGAATGATTATATGTATTGTAGAAATGTCTCCTATCATGTTCCCTAATTTTTTATTATGTCCACATCCTGGTCCCCTTCTTGGACATCATAACAAACGTGCACTTTTTTGTTTAATTTACACATTGGACCATAGGAAAAATGACACTACAGCTACAGAGGTGACCGTCTGATAGCCCAGCTCGACTATCCATCTCTACTGAAGACCCTTTCAGCTTTTTGAGAGTTGGGTGGAGGACATCATCTCTGAAAATAGGGTCCCACAGCTTCACCCCATCAGTGTGAGCAGGACTCTTAGGACTCTTAGAAGAGTCAATGCTCTGGTACCATGGGGGGCGCTTGGCCCCCTCTCTTCGTCACTGAGGATGATTTCATTTTTCAGGGATTAGAGAGGGTGGTCCTTGTGGTGGACTGCAGGTATGTAGAGCTGTTGTCATCGTATTAGATAGATAAGAATGATTATATGTATTGTAGAAATGTCTCCTATCATGTTCCCTAATTTTTTATTATGTCCACATCCTGGTCCCCATCTTGGACATCATAACAAACGTGCACTTTTTTGTTTAATTTACACATTGGACCATAGGAAAAATGACACTACAGCTACAGAGGTGACCGTCTGATAGCCCAGCTCGACTATCCATCTCTACTGAAGACCCTTTCAGCTTTTTGAGAGTTGGGTGGAGGACATCATCTCTGAAAATAGGGTCCCACAGCTGCACCCCATCAGTGTGAGCAGGACTCTTAGGACTCTTAGAAGAGTTAATGCTCTGAGACCATGGGGGCGCTTAGCCCCCTCTCTTCGTCACTGAGGATGATTTCATTTTTCAGGGATTAGAGAGGGTGGTCCTTGTGGTGGACTGCAGGTATGGAGAGCTGTTGTCATCGTATTAGATAGATAAGAATGATTATATGTATTGTAGAAATGTCTCCTATCATGTTCCCTAATTTTTTATTATGTCCACATCCTGGTCCCCATCTTGGACATCATAACAAACGTGCACTTTTTTGTTTAATTTACACATTGGACCATAGGAAAAATGACACTACAGCTACAGAGGTGACCGTCTGATAGCCCAGCTCGACTATCCATCTCTACTGAAGACCCTTTCAGCTTTTTGAGAGTTGGGTGGAGGACATTATCTCTGAAAATAGGGTCCCACAGCTGCACCCCATCAGTGTGAGCAGGACTCTGAGGACTCTTAGAAGAGTCAATGCTCTGAGACCATTGGGGGCACTTAGCCCCCTCTCTTCGTCACTGAGGATGATTTCATTTTTCAGGGATTAGAGAGGGTGGTCCTTGTGGTGGACTGCAGGTATGGAGAGCTGTTATCATCGTATTAGATAGATAAGAATGATTATATGTATTGTAGAAATGTCTCCTATCATGTTCCCTAATTTTTTATTATGTCCACATCCTGGTCCCCATCTTGGACATCATAACAAACGTGCACTTTTTTGTTTAATTTACACATTGGACCATAGGAAAAATGACACTACAGCTACAGAGGTGACCGTCTGATAGCCCAGCTCGACAATCCATCTCTACTGAAGACCCTTTCAGCTTTTTGAGAGTTGGGTGGAGGACATCATCTCTGAAAATAGGGTCCCACAGCTGCACCCCATCAGTGTGAGCAGGACTCTTAGGACTCTTAGAAGAGTCAATGCTCTGAGACCATGGGGGGCGCTTAGCCCCCTCTCTTCGTCACTGAGGATGATTTCATTTTTCAGGGATTAGAGAGGGTGGTCCTTGTGGTGGACTGCAGGTATGGAGAGCTGTTGTCATCGTATTAAATAGATAAGAATGATTATATGTATTGTAGAAATGTCTCCTATCATGTTCCCTAATTTTTTATTATGTCCACATCCTGGTCCCCATCTTGGACATCATAACAAACGTGCACTTTTTTGTTTAATTTACACATTGGACCATAGGAAAAATGACACTACAGCTACAGAGGTGACCGTCTGATAGCCCAGCTCGACTATCCATCTCTACTGAAGACCCTTTCAGCTTTTTGAGAGTTGGGTGGAGAACATCATCTCTGAAAATAGGGTCCCACAGCTGCACCCCATCAGTGTGAGCAGGACTCTTAGGACTCTTAGAAGAGTCAATGTTTTGAGACCATGGGGGGCGCTTAGCCCCCTCTCTTCGTCACTGAGGATGATTTCACTTTTCAGGGAATAGAGAGGGTGGTACTTGTGGTGGACTGCAGGTATGGAGAGCTGTTGTCATCGTATTAGATAGATAAGAATGATTATATGTATTGTAGAAATGTCTCCTATCATGTTCCCTATTTTTTTATTATGTCCACATCATGGTCCCCATCTTGGAAATCATAACAAACGTGCACTTTTTTGTTTAATTTACACATTGGACCATAGGAAAAATGACACTACAGCTACAGAGGTGACCGTCTGGTAGCCCAGCTCGACTATCCATCTCTACTGAAGACCCTTTCAGCTTTTTGAGAGTTGGGTGGAGGACATCATCTCTGAAAATAGGGTCCCACAGCTGCACCCCATCAGTGTGAGCAGGACTCTTAGGACTCTTAGAAGAGTCAATGTTTTGAGACCATGGGGGGCGCTTAGCCCCCTCTCTTCGTCACTGAGGATGATTTCATTTTTCAGGGATTAGAGAGGGTGGTCCTTGTGGTGGACTGCAGGTATGGAGAGCTGTTGTCATCGTATTAAATAGATAAGAATGATTATATGTATTGTAGAAATGTCTCCTATCATGTTCCCTAATTTTTTATTATGTCCACATCCTGGTCCCCATCTTGGACATCATAACAAACGTGCACTTTTTTGTTTAATTTACACATTGGACCATAGGAAAAATGACAATACAGCTACAGAGGTGACCGTCTGATAGCCCAGCTCGACTATCCATCTCTACTGAAGACCCTTTCAGCTTTTTGAGAGTTGGGTGGAGAACATCATCTCTGAAAATAGGGTCCCACAGCTGCACCCCATCAGTGTGAGCAGGACTCTTAGGACTCTTAGAAGAGTCAATGTTTTGAGACCATGGGGGGCGCTTAGCCCCCTCTCTTCGTCACTGAGGATGATTTCACTTTTCAGGGAATAGAGAGGGTGGTACTTGTGGTGGACTGCAGGTATGGAGAGCTGTTGTCATCGTATTAGATAGATAAGAATGATTATATGTATTGTAGAAATGTCTCCTATCATGTTCCCTATTTTTTTATTATGTCCACATCCTGGTCCCCATCTTGGAAATCATAACAAACGTGCACTTTTTTGTTTAATTTACACATTGGACCATAGGAAAAATGACACTACAGCTACAGAGGTGACCGTCTGGTAGCCCAGCTCGACTATCCATCTCTACTGAAGACCCTTTCAGCTTTTTGAGAGTTGGGTGGAGGACATCATCTCTGAAAATAGGGTCCCACAGCTGCACCCCATCAGTGTGAGCAGGACTCTTAGGACTCTTAGAAGAGTCAATGTTTTGAGACCATGGGGGGCGCTTAGCCCCCTCTCTTCGTCACTGAGGATGATTTCATTTTTCAGGGATTAGAGAGAGTGGTCCTTGTGGTGGACTGCAGGTATGGAGAGCTGTTGTGATCGTATTAGATAGATAAGAATGATTATATGTATTGTAGAAATGTCTCCTATCATGTTCCCTAATTTTTTATTATGTCCACATCCTGGTCCCCATCTTGGACATCATAACAAACGTGCACTTTTTTGTTTAATTTACACATTGGACCATAGGAAAAATGACACTACAGCTACAGAGGTGACCGTCTGATAGCCCAGCTCGACTATCCATCTCTACTGAAGACCATTTCAGCTTTTTGAGAGTTGGGTGGAGGACATCATCTCTTAAAATAGGGTCCCACAGCTGCACCCCATCAGTGTAAGCAGGACTCTTAGGACTCTTAGAAGAGTCAATGCTCTAAAACCATGGGGGGCGCTTAGCCCCCTCTCTTCGTCCCTGAGGATGATTTCATTTTTCAGGGATTAGAGAGGGTGGTCCTTGTGGTGGACTGCAGGTATGGAGAGCTGTTGTCATCGTATTAGATAGATAAGAATGATTATATGTATTGTAGAAATGTCTCCTATCATGTTCCCTAATTTTTTATTATGTCCACATCCTGGTCCCCATCTTGGACATCATAACAAACGTGCACTTTTTTGTTTAATTTACACATTGGACCATAGGAAAAATGACACTACAGCTACAGAGGTGACTGTCTGATAGCCCAGCTCGACTATCCATCTCTACTGAAGACCCTTTCAGCTTTTTGAGAGTTGGGTGGAGGACATCATCTCTGAAAATAGGGTCCCACAGCTGCACCCCATCAGTGTGAGCAGGACTCTTAGGACTCTTAGAAGAGTTAATGCTCTGAGACCATGGGGGTGCTTAGCCCCCTCTCTTCGTCACTGAGGATGATTTCATTTTTCAGGGATTAGAGAGGGTGGTCCTTGTGGTGGACTGCAGGTATGGAGAGCTGTTGTCATCGTATTAGATAGATAAGAATGATTATATGTATTGTAGAAATGTCTCCTATCATGTTCCCTAATTTTTTATTATGTCCACATCCTGGTCCCCATCTTGGACATCATAACAAACGTGCACTTTTTTTGTTTAATTTACACATTGGACCATAGGAAAAATGACACTACAGCTACAGAGGTGACCGTCTGGTAGCCCAGCTCGACTATCCATCTCTACTGAAGACCCTTTCAGCTTTTTGAGAGTTGGGTGGAGGACATCATCTCTGAAAATAGGGTCCCACAGCTGCACCCCATCAGTGTGAGCAGGACTCTTAGGACTCTTAGAAGAGTCAATGTTTTGAGACCATGGGGGGCGCTTAGCCCCCTCTCTTCGTCACTGAGGATGATTTCATTTTTCAGGGATTAGAGAGAGTGGTCCTTGTGGTGGACTGCAGGTATGGAGAGCTGTTGTGATCGTATTAGATAGATAAGAATGATTATATGTATTGTAGAAATGTCTCCTATCATGTTCCCTAATTTTTTATTATGTCCACATCCTGGTCCCCATCTTGGACATCATAACAAACGTGCACTTTTTTGTTTAATTTACACATTGGACCATAGGAAAAATGACACTACAGCTACAGAGGTGACCGTCTGATAGCCCAGCTCGACTATCCATCTCTACTGAAGACCCTTTCAGCTTTTTGAGAGTTGGGTGGAGGACATCATCTCTTAAAATAGGGTCCCACAGCTGCACCCCATCAGTGTGAGCAGGACTCTTAGGACTCTTAGAAGAGTCAATGCTCTGAGACCATGGGGGGCGCTTAGCCCCCTCTCTTCGTCACTGAGGATGATTTCATTTTTCAGGGATTAGAGAGGGTGGTCCTTGTGGTGGACTGCAGGTATGGAGAGCTGTTGTCATCGTATTAAATAGATAAGAATGATTATATGTATTGTAGAAATGTCTCCTATCATGTTCCCTAATTTTTTATTATGTCCACATCCTGGTCCCCATCTTGGACATCATAACAAACGTGCACTTTTTTGTTTAATTTACACATTGGACCATAGGAAAAATGACACTACAGCTACAGAGGTGACCGTCTGATAGCCCAGCTCGACTATCCATCTCTACTGAAGACATTTCTACAATACATATAATCATTCTTATCTATCTAATACGATCACAACAGCTCTCCATACCTGCAGTCCACCACAAGGACCACTCTCTCTAATCCCTGAAAAATGAAATCATCCTCAGTGACGAAGAGAGGGGGCTAAGCGCCCCCCATGGTCTCAGAGCATTGACTCTTCTAAGAGTCCTAAGATTCCTGCTCACTCTGATGGGGTGCAGCTGTGGGACCCTATCTTCAGAGATGATGTCCTCCACCCAACTCTCAAAAAGCTGAAAGGGTCTTCAGTAGAGATGGATAGTCGAGCTGGGCTATCAGACGGTCACCTCTGTAGCTGTAGTGTCATTTTTCCTATGGTCCAATTTGTAAATTAAACAAAAAAGTGCACGTTTGTTATGATTTCCAAGATGGGGACCAGGATGTGGACATAATAAAAAAATAGGGAACATGATAGGAGACATTTCTACAATACATATAATCATTCTTATCTATCTAATACGATGACAACAGCTCTCCATACCTGCAGTCCACCACAAGGACCACCCTCTCTATTCCCTAAAAAGTGAAATCATCCTCAGTGACGAGGAGAGGGGGCTAAGCGCCCCCCATGGTCTCAGAGCATTGACTCTTCTAAGAGTCCTAAGAGTCCTGCTCACACTGATGGGGTGCAGCTGTGGGACCCTATTTTCAGAGATGATGTTCTCCACCCAACTCTCAAAAAGCTGAAAGGGTCTTCAGTAGAGATGAGCGAACCGGTCGCGGTTCGGCTCGAGGTTGGTTCGCCGAACGGACCTCCCGTTCGAGTTCGGTTCGTCGAACGTTCGACGAACCGAACTCGAACTGCATAGGAAACAATGGCAGGCAATCACAAACACAGAAAAACACCTAGAAAACACCCTCAAAGGTGTCCTAAAGGTGACAAACAACTCAAACACATTGGAAAGTGACAAGGACATATACTCATGCGAAAACAAAACAGCTGGACAAGGAAAAAGAGGAGGACACACAGATATAGGCATGGCACGCCCTTCTAAAATCATGTAAAACACCGCAAGGTGACTCCAAGCGGAGTCTCCCTTTTTTCCAAAAATTGGGCCACACACACACCCACCCCTTCAGTGGCAGCAGTTGTGCCCCAGTTGTACACTTCACAGCTAGATTTGCATCAAGCACATTCAAAAATACGCCATTCTTATCCATCCCCAGGATGACACCGGGGTAGGTAGCAAAGTCTTTCCTGATCCCAGCTCTGTGCAGCTTGGATCATTTATAAAAAACACAGCAATCAAGGGTTACTCCAAGCGGAGTCTCCCTTTTTTCCAAAAATTGGGCCCCACACACACCCACCCCTTCAGTGGCAGCAGTTGTGCCCTAGTTGTACACTTCACAGCTACATTTGCATCAAGCACATTCAAAAATACGCCATTCTTATCCATCCCCAGGATGACACCGGGGTAGGTAGCAAAGTCTTTGCTGACCCATGACTTGTTCATCTTGGCTTCTTTTAAAAACAATGTAAGCAAGGGTTACTCCAAGCGGAGTCTCCCTTTTTTCCAAAAATTGGGCCCCACACACACCCACCCCTTCAGTGGCAGCAGTTGTGCCCTAGTTGTACACTTCACAGCTACATTTGCATCAAGCACATTCAAAAATACGCCATTCTTATCCGTCCCCAGGATGACACCGGGGTAGGTAGCAAAGTGTTTCCTGATCCCAGCTCTGTTCATCTTGGCTTCTTTTAAAAACACAGCAAGCAAGGGTTACTCCAAGCGGAGTCTCCCTTTTTTTTTCAAAAATTGGGCCCCACACACCCACCCATTCAGTGGCAGCAGTTGTGCCCCAGTTGTACACTTCACAGCTAGATTTGCATCAAGCACATTCAAAAATACGCCATTCTTATCCATCCCCAGGATGACACCGGGGTAGGTAGCAAAGTCTTTGCTGACCCATGACTTGTTCATCTTGGCTTCTTTTAAAAACAATGTAAGCAAGGGTTACTCCAAGCGGAGTCTCCCTTTTTTCCAAAAATTGGGCCCCACACACACCCACCCCTTCAGTGGCAGCAGTTGTGCCCTAGTTGTACACTTCACAGCTACATTTGCATCAAGCACATTCAAAAATACGCCATTCTTATCCGTCCCCAGGATGACACCGGGGTAGGTAGCAAAGTGTTTCCTGATCCCAGCTCTGTTCATCTTGGCTTCTTTTAAAAACACAGCAAGCAAGGGTTACTCCAAGAGGAGTCTCCCTTTTTTTCCAAAAATTGGGCCCCACACACCCACCCATTCAGTGGCAGCAGTTGTGCCCCAGTTGTACACTTCACAGCTAGATTTGCATCAAGCACATTCAAAAATACGCCATAATTAACCGTCCCCAGGATGACACCAGGGTAGGTAGCAAAGTCTTTCCTGATCCCAGCTCTGTTCATCTTGGCTTCTTTTAAAAACACAGCAAGCAAGGGTTACTCCAAGCGGAGTCTCCCTTTTTTTCCAAAAATTGGGCCCCACACACCCACCCATTCAGTGGCAGCAGTTGTGCCCCAGTTGTACACTTCACAGCTAGATTTGCATCAAGCACATTCAAAAATTCGCCATTCTTATCCGTCCCCAGGATGACACCGGGGTAGGTAGCAAAGTGTTTCCTGATCCCAGCTCTGTTCATCTTGGCTTCTTTTAAAAACACAGCAAGCAAGGGTTACTCCAAGCGGAGTCTCCCTTTTTTTCCAAAAATTGGGCCCCACACACCCACCCATTCAGTGGCAGCAGTTGTGCCCCAGTTGTACACTTCACAGCTAGATTTGCATCAAGCACATTCAAAAAAACGCCATAATTAACCGTCCCCAGGATGACACCAGGGTAGGTAGCAAAGTCTTTCCTGATCCCAGCTCTGTTCATCTTGGCTTCTTTTAAAAACACATCAAGCAAGGGTTACTCCAAGCGGAGCCTCCCTTTTTTTCCAAAAATTGTGCCCCACACACACCCACCCATTCAGTGGCAGCACTTGTGCCCTAGTTGTACACTTCACAGCTACATTTGCATCAAGCCCATTCAAAAATACGCCATAATTAACCGTCCCCAGGATGACACCAGGGTAGGTAGCAAAGTCTTTCCTGATCCCAGCTCTGTTCATCTTGGCTTCTTTTAAAAACACATCATGCAAGGGTTACTCCAAGCGGAGCCTCCCTTTTTTCCAAAAATTGGGCCCCACACACCCACCCATTCAGTGGCAGCAGTTGTGCCCCAGTTGTACACTTCACAGCTAGATTTGCATCAAGCACATTCCAAAATACGCCATTCTTATCCGTCCCCAGGATGACACCGGGGTAGGTAGCAAAGTGTTTCCTGATCCCAGCTCTGTTCATCTTGGCTTCTTTTAAAAACACAGCAAGCAAGGGTTACTCCAAGCGGAGTCTCCCTTTTTTTCCAAAAATTGGGCCCCACACACCCACCCATTCAGTGGCAGCAGTTGTGCCCCAGTTGTACACTTCACAGCTAGATTTGCATCAAGCACATTCAAAAATACGCCATTCTTATCCGTCCCCAGGATGACACCGGGGTAGGTAGCAAAGTGTTTCCTGATCCCAGCTCTGTTCATCTTGGCTTCTTTTAAAAACACAGCAAGCAAGGGTTACTCCAAGCGGAGTCTCCCTTTTTTTCCAAAAATTGGGCCCCACACACCCACCCATTCAGTGGCAGCAGTTGTGCCCCAGTTGTACACTTCACAGCTAGATTTGCATCAAGCACATTCAAAAAAACGCCATAATTAACCGTCCCCAGGATGACACCAGGGTAGGTAGCAAAGTCTTTCCTGATCCCAGCTCTGTTCATCTTGGCTTCTTTTAAAAACACATCAAGCAAGGGTTACTCCAAGCGGAGCCTCCCTTTTTTTCCAAAAATTGTGCCCCACACACACCCACCCATTCAGTGGCAGCACTTGTGCCCTAGTTGTACACTTCACAGCTACATTTGCATCAAGCACATTCAAAAATACGCCATAATTAACCGTCCCCAGGATGACACCAGGGTAGGTAGCAAAGTCTTTCCTGATCCCAGCTCTGTTCATCTTGGCTTCTTTTAAAAACACATCAAGCAAGGGTTACTCCAAGCGGAGCCTCCCTTTTTTTCCAAAAATTGTGCCCCACACACACCCACCCATTCAGTGGCAGCACTTGTGCCCTAGTTGTACACTTCACAGCTACATTTGCATCAAGCACATTCAAAAATACGCCATAATTAACCGTCCCCAGGATGACACCAGGGTAGGTAGCAAAGTCTTTCCTGATCCCAGCTCTGTTCATCTTGGCTTCTTTTAAAAACACATCAAGCAAGGGTTACTCCAAGCGGAGTCTCCCTTTTTTTCCAAAAATTGGGCCCCACACAGACACCTTATCAGTGGCAGCACTTGTGCCCTAGTTGCAAACAGGATGTTTTGATTTGCATCAAGCACATTCCAAATCAACAAGCATTTACTCTCCCCAGGATGACACAGGGGTAGTAAATTCCTTCTGGATCCATGACTTGTTCATTTTGATGAACGTCAGTCTGTCCACATTGTCACTGGACAGACTCGTGCGCTTATCTGTCAGCACACACCCAGCAGCACTGAATACACGTTCAGAGACAACGCTGGCAGCTGGACACGACAAAATCTCCAAGGCGTAAGTTGCGAGCTCTGGCCATTTTTCTAGGTTTGAAGCCCAAAAGGAGCAAGGCTCCAGTTGCACAGTCATGGCATCGATGTTCATTTGGAGATACTCCTGTATCATCCTCTCCAGCCGTTGACTATGTGTCAGACTTGTTGTCTCTGGTGGCCTTGCAAAAGAGGGTCTAAAAAAATTATGAAAAGATTCCATAAAATTGCTGTTACCGGCACCAGATACGGTCCTACTGGTACGGGTAGACTGTTGAAGATGACGAGACCGTCCCATGTTTGTCAAGTTACAACTGGGAGATTCACTCCCTGCACCTGCACGGTTGTTTGGTGGAAAA
Source organism: Anomaloglossus baeobatrachus (assembly GCF_048569485.1). Lineage (NCBI taxonomy): Eukaryota > Metazoa > Chordata > Amphibia > Anura > Aromobatidae > Anomaloglossus > Anomaloglossus baeobatrachus. The sequence continues at coordinate 1,166,155 of NW_027442954.1, read as the reverse complement.
GCCGAGCTAAGATCTAGTAACAGCTTCTGCTGATACTCCTGCATACGTGCGTCCCTTTCTATGGCTGGAATTATGTCACAAAATTTGGACTTGTACCGGGGATCTAATAGTGTGGCAATCCAGTAGTCATCATCACTTCTAATTTTGACAATACGACTGTCATGTTGGAGGTAGTGCAACAAAAAGGCACTCATGTGTCTTGCGCAGCCATGCGGACCAAGTCCACGCTGTGTTTGTGGCATAGAGGTGCTACCCGTTCTTTCTTCCTCTGACATCTGACCCCAACCTCTTTCAACTGAAATTTGACCAAGGTCTCCCTCATCCGCTGAGTCTTCCATGTCCATGGACAGTTCGTCCTCCATTTCTTCATGTTCTCCTGCACCTTGCTCAACATTTCGCCTGCTACTATGCGCCCTTGTCGATCCCTGTCCCCCATGGTCCCATGCCTGCTGCGTTGGTGATGATGAACGTCTGGACCTTGGTGATGTTGTTGTCCCTTGCGCATATGAATCCTCCTGTAGTTCCTCCCCTTCATGTTGTCCCACCCCCTGACTCCGAATAGTGTTTAGCGTGTGCTCCAGCATGTAAATGACTGGAATCGTCATGCTGATAATGGCATTGTCAGAGCTAAACATATTCGTCGCCATGTCGAAACTGTGCAGAAGGGTGCATAGGTCCTTGATCTGAGACCACTCCATCAGGGTGATCTGCCCCACCTCTGCATCTCGTTGGCCCAGGCTATACGTCATGACGTATTGCACCAGGGCTCTGCGGTGCTGCTACAGTCGCTGTAACATGTGGAGAGTTGAATTCCAGCGTGTCGCCACATCGCATTTCAGGCGATGAACCGGCAGGCCGAAAGACTTCTGGAGCGATGCAAGTCGCTCAGCTGCGGCGCTTGAACGGCGGAAGTGAGCAGACAGTTTTCGTGCCCTGTTCAGAAGGCCATCTAGGCCGGGATAGTGTGTTAAAAATTGCTGCACGACAAGGTTCAACACGTGAGCCATACAAGGTACGTGTGTCACCTTGCCCAGGCGAAGGGCCGCACCCAGGTTTGCAGCATTGTCGCACACGGCCTTACCAGGCTGCAGGTTGAGTGGAGACAACCATTTATTAAACTCGGACCGCAGAGCTGACCACAACTCCTCAGCTGTGTGACTCTTATTACCAAGACATGTCAAGCTAAAGACCGCCTGATGCCGTTGCGCTCTGCTGCCAGCATAGTAATGAGGGGTGCGTGATTCCTTCTGCGCAGTGAGAACGCTGGTGGCCTGACCAGGCAGGCTTGGGGCGGAGGTGGAGGACCCAGATGAGGTGGAGGATGCAGAAGCAGTGGCGGAACTTGGACAGACAGAGGATTGACACACAAGTCGTGGGGACGGCAAGACTTGTGCAGCAGACCCTTCACCATCTATCACCATAGTTACCCAGTGCCCAGTCAGCGACATGTAACGTCCCTGTCCATGCTTACTGGTCCAAGTATCGGTGGTGAAATGCACCCGTTCACACACAGAGTTTCTCAAGGAAGCGGTGATGTTGTGTGCGACATGCTGGTGTAGCGCGGGCACACCTTTCTTAGAGAAGTAGTGGCGACTAGGCATCTGGTACTGGGGCACAGCGACAGACATAAGGTCTCTAAAATCCTGTGTGTCCACTAGGCGGAAAGGCAGCATTTCAGTAGCCAACAGCTTACAGAGGGATAGAGTCAACCTCTTAGCTTTGTCATGGGTCGGAGGAAGTGGCCTTTTATTTGACCACATCTGAGGGACAGAGATCTGGCTGCTGTGTGTAGACGGTGTTGAGTAGGGTGTCCCTGGAAAAATGCTGGTTTGTGAGGAAAGTGCAGGCGGAGACATGATGTTGCCTTCATCCAACGTTGGTGCTATCGATGTCTGAGAGAGCTGTACACACTCACTTGTTTCCCCTTCCAAACCAACTGACGACCTTACAAGCAAACTGCCTGTTGCGGTTACAGTGGTGGAAGTTTTGCGTGGAAAAACAGGTGTGACAGCTGTCCCCACAGTCCTAGAAGATGAAGAGCGCGCGGATGCACTGGAAGGGGCGGGCGGTGGATGGTTCGCTCCGCTAGGCCGCATTGCAGCACGGTGAGCTTCCCACCGGGACTTATGATATTTAGTCATGTGACGATTCATGGAAGAAGTTGTCAAACTGCTGAGGTTTTGACCTCTACTAACAGAATCATGACAAATGTTACATATCACATGAGTTGGGCGATCTTTTTCGATGTGAAAAAAGGACCAGGCTAGGCAAGGCTTAGAGGCCATGCGACCTGTTGATCCACCCCGAATAATGCTCATAGGCAGAGTGGTGGCTGAGGATGCAGTTGTAGACGTGCTACCAGTGCTCCGACTCTGTCCAGGAAGGTGCAAGGTAACTTCGTCGTCGGTTGCATCCTCCTCCACCGCCTCTGTTGACCTCCTCGAGTGCCTGACTGGGGGTTGACAGTAGGTGGGATCTAGAACGTCATCATCAATTGTTGTGTTTGCACTCCCCTCCCCCTCAGACCGAGCCTCTTCTTGCCCTGACCGAATATTTAAGTTGTCATCCCAATCGGGTATCTGCGTCTCATCTTCATCAGTATGTTCCTCATTGTCTATAACCACAGGTGTTACAGTTTGTGACAAAGGGTCAACATTATGCTCAGAAACTTGGTCCTCACGGCCTGAATCTGAGTCACAAAGGTTCTGGGCATCACTGCAGACCATTTCCTGTTCTGTACTCACTGTAGCTTGGGAGCAGACCTCTGATTCCCAGGCTATAGTGTGACTGAACAGCTCTGCAGACTCAGCCATCTCAGTTCCACCATACTGTGCAGGGCTGATGGAGACTTCAGAGCTGGGAGAAATCAAGTGTGATTGGGATGACAACTCAGAGGACTGGTGTTTTTTGGATGCGGTACTTGAAGTGGCTGAGAGGGCACTTGTTGGACCACTTGAGATCCATTCAAGCATTTTCCTTTTTTGCCCATCATCTACCTTTGTTCCTCTTGTTCGTGTCCGTAAAAAAGGGAGCACATCGGATTGTCCACAATAAGTAGTAGACATCTTACTTTTGCTAGTAGATGGTCTATCTGCAGCAGATGATAATGGAGCTTTGCCACCTTCCCCACTGACAAAACCTTTTTTGCCTTTTCCACCACGCCTCTTCCCCTTTCCACCAGCATCTGTCATTTTGCCACTCATGTTGATTGCGACAAGATTGTGGACTGAAAATGTGGTAGTAAAAATTGAGAGGTGGTGAAGATTGCAGTGGTGGTCTAGCTTTATTAACAGCAGAATAATAAAGAATAAATATCCCTGACAATGTAACTTAGTTATAATTAGTTGGAGTGTGCAACGCAGGCAGACGTGCTGCAAATGTCTTGGCACTAGTGGGACTATAGCAAAGTCCAATAGCCACGTATAGGATGCCACTAGGTACACTGAGTGTGTGCTAGTATAATGGCTTAGTTATAATTAGTTGGAGTGTGCAACGCAGGCAGATGCGTTCTGCAAATGTCTTGGCACTAGTGGGACTAAAGCAAAGTCCAATAGCCACGTATAGGATGCCACTAGGTACACTAAGTGTTTGCTAGTATAATGGCTTAGTTATAATTAGTTGGAGTGTGCAACGCAGGCAGATGCGTTCTGCAAATGTCTTGGCACTAGTGGGACTAAAGCAAAGTCCAATAGCCACGTATAGGATGCCACTAGGTACACTAAGTGTTTGCTAGTATAATGGCTTAGTTATAATTAGTTGGAGTGTGCAACGCAGGCAGATGCGCTCTGCAAATGTCTTGGCACTAGTGGGACTATAGCAAAGTCCAATAGCCACGTATAGGATGCCACTAGGTACACTGAGTGTGTGCTAGTATAATGGCTTAGTTATAATTAGTTGGAGTGTGCAACGCAGGCAGATGCGCTCTGCAAATGTCTTGGCACTAGTGGGACTATAGCAAAGTCCAATAGCCACGTATAGGATGCCAATAGGTACACTGAGTGTGTGCTAGTATAATGGCTTAGTTATAATTAGTTGGAGTGTGCAACGCAGGCAGATGCGTTCTGCAAATGTCTTGGCACTAGTGGGACTAAAGCAAAGTCCAATAGCCACGTATAGGATGCCACTAGGTACACTAAGTGTTTGCTAGTATAATGGCTTAGTTATAATTAGTTGGAGTGTGCAACGCAGGCAGATGCGCTCTGCAAATGTCTTGGCACTAGTGGGACTATAGCAAAGTCCAATAGCCACGTATAGGATGCCACTAGGTACACTGAGTGTGTGCTAGTATAATGGCTTAGTTATAATTAGTTGGAGTGTGCAACGCAGGCAGATGCGCTCTGCAAATGTCTTGGCACTGGTGGGACTATAGCAAAGTCCAATAGCCACGTATAGGATGCCACTAGGTACACTGAGTGTGTGCTAGTATAATGGCTTAGTTATAATTAGTTGGAGTGTGCAACGCAGGCAGATGCGCTCTGCAAATGTCTTGGCACTAGTGGGACTATAGCAAAGTCCAATAGCCACGTATAGGATGCCACTAGGTACACTGAGTGTGTGCTAGTATAATGGCTTAGTTATAATTAGTTGGAGTGTGCAACGCAGGCAGATGCGTTCTGCAAATGTCTTGGCACTAGTGGGACTAAAGCAAAGTCCAATAGCCACGTATAGGATGCCACTAGGTACACTAAGTGTTTGCTAGTATAATGGCTTAGTTATAATTAGTTGGAGTGTGCAACGCAGGCAGATGCGCTCTGCAAATGTCTTGGCACTAGTGGGACTATAGCAAAGTCCAATAGCCACGTATAGGATGCCACTAGGTACACTGAGTGTGTGCTAGTATAATGGCTTAGTTATAATTAGTTGGAGTGTGCAATGCAGGCAGATGCGCTCTGCAAATGTCTTGGCACTAGTGGGACTATAGCAAAGTCCAATAGCCACGTATAGGATGCCACTAGGTACACTGAGTGTGTGCTAGTATAATGGCTTAGTTATAATTAGTTGGAGTGTGCAACGCAGGCAGATGCGCTCTGCAAATGTCTTGGCACTAGTGGGACTATAGCAAAGTCCAATAGCCACGTATAGGATGCCACTAGGTACACTGAGTGTTTGCTAGTATAATGGCTTAGTTATAATTAGTTGGAGTGTGCAACGCAGGCAGATGCGCTCTGCAAATGTCTTGGCACTAGTGGGACTATAGCAAAGTCCAATAGCCACGTATAGGATGCCACTAGGTACACTGAGTGTGTGCTAGTATAATGGCTTAGTTATAATTAGTTGGAGTGTGCAACGCAGGCAGATGCGCTCTGCAAATGTCTTGGCACTAGTGGGACTATAGCAAAGTCCAATAGCCACGTATAGGATGCCACTAGGTACACTGAGTGTGTGCTAGTATAATGGCTTAGTTATAATTAGTTGGAGTGTGCAACGCAGGCAGATGCGCTCTGCAAATGTCTTGGCACTAGTGGGACTATAGCAAAGTCCAATAGCCACGTATAGGATGCCACTAGGTACACTGAGTGTTTGCTAGTATAATGGCTTAGTTATAATTAGTTGGAGTGTGCAACGCAGGCAGATGCGCTCTGCAAATGTCTTGGCACTAGTGGGACTATAGCAAAGTCCAATAGCCACGTATAGGATGCCACTAGGTACACTGAGTGTGTGCTAGTATAATGGCTTAGTTATAATTAGTTGGAGTGTGCAACGCAGGCAGATGCGCTCTGCAAATGTCTTGGCACTAGTGGGACTATAGCAAAGTCCAATAGCCACGTATAGGATGCCACTAGGTACACTGAGTGTGTGCTAGTATAATGGCTTAGTTATAATTAGTTGGAGTGTGCAACGCAGGCAGATGCGTTCTGCAAATGTCTTGGCTCTAGTGGGACTAAAGCAAAGTCCAATAGCCACGTATAGGATGCCACTAGGTACACTAAGTGTTTGCTAGTATAATGGCTTAGTTATAATTAGTTGGAGTGTGCAACGCAGGCAGATGCGCTCTGCAAATGTCTTGGCACTAGTGGGACTATAGCAAAGTCCAATAGCCACGTATAGGATGCCACTAGGTACACTGAGTGTGTGCTAGTATAATGGCTTAGTTATAATTAGTTGGAGTGTGCAACGCAGGCAGATGCGCTCTGCAAATGTCTTGGCACTAGTGGGACTATAGCAAAGTCCAATAGCCACGTATAGGATGCCACTAGGTACACTGAGTGTGTGCTAGTATAATGGCTTAGTTATAATTAGTTGGAGTGTGCAACGCAGGCAGATGCGCTCTGCAAATGTCTTGGCACTAGTGGGACTATAGCAAAGTCCAATAGCCACGTATAGGATGCCACTAGGTACACTGAGTGTTTGCTAGTATAATGGCTTAGTTATAATTAGTTGGAGTGTGCAACGCAGGCAGATGCGCTCTGCAAATGTCTTGGCACTAGTGGGACTATAGCAAAGTCCAATAGCCACGTATAGGATGCCACTAGGTACACTGAGTGTGTGCTAGTATAATGGCTTAGTTATAATTAGTTGGAGTGTGCAACGCAGGCAGATGCGTTCTGCAAATGTCTTGGCACTAGTGGGACTAAAGCAAAGTCCAATAGCCACGTATAGGATGCTACTAGGTACACTAAGTGTTTGCTAGTATAATGGCTTAGTTATAATTAGTTGGAGTGTGCAACGCAGGCAGATGCGCTCTGCAAATGTCTTGGCACTAGTGGGACTATAGCAAAGTCCAATAGCCACGTATAGGATGCCACTAGGTACACTGAGTGTGTGCTAGTATAATGGCTTAGTTATAATTAGTTGGAGTGTGCAACGCAGGCAGATGCGCTCTGCAAATGTCTTGGCACTAGTGGGACTATAGCAAAGTCCAATAGCCACGTATAGGATGCCACTAGGTACACTGAGTGTGTGCTAGTATAATGGCTTAGTTATAATTAGTTGGAGTGTGCAACGCAGGCAGATGCGTTCTGCAAATGTCTTGGCACTAGTGGGACTAAAGCAAAGTCCAATAGCCACGTATAGGATGCCACTAGGTACACTAAGTGTTTGCTAGTATAATGGCTTAGTTATAATTAGTTGGAGTGTGCAACGCAGGCAGATGCGCTCTGCAAATGTCTTGGCACTAGTGGGACTATAGCAAAGTCCAATAGCCACGTATAGGATGCCACTAGGTACACTGAGTGTGTGCTAGTATAATGGCTTAGTTATAATTAGTTGGAGTGTGCAACGCAGGCAGATGCGCTCTGCAAATGTCTTGGCACTAGTGGGACTATAGCAAAGTCCAATAGCCACGTATAGGATGCCACTAGGTACACTGAGTGTGTGCTAGTATAATGGCTTAGTTATAATTAGTTGGAGTGTGCAACGCAGGCAGATGCGCTCTGCAAATGTCTTGGCACTAGTGGGACTATAGCAAAGTCCAATAGCCACGTATAGGATGCCACTAGGTACACTGAGTGTGTGCTAGTATAATGGCTTAGTTATAATTAGTTGGAGTGTGCAACGCAGGCAGATGCGTTCTGCAAATGTCTTGGCACTAGTGGGACTAAAGCAAAGTCCAATAGCCACGTATAGGATGCCACTAGGTACACTAAGTGTTTGCTAGTATAATGGCTTAGTTATAATTAGTTGGAGTGTGCAACGCAGGCAGATGCGCTCTGCAAATGTCTTGGCACTAGTGGGACTATAGCAAAGTCCAATAGCCACGTATAGGATGCCACTAGGTACACTGAGTGTGTGCTAGTATAATGGCTTAGTTATAATTAGTTGGAGTGTGCAACGCAGGCAGATGCGCTCTGCAAATGTCTTGGCACTAGTGAGACTATAGCAAAGTCCAATAGCCACGTATAGGATGCCACTAGGTACACTGAGTGTGTGCTAGTATAATGGCTTAGTTATAATTAGTTGGAGTGTGCAACGCAGGCAGATGCGCTCTGCAAATGTCTTGGCACTAGTGGGACTATAGCAAAGTCCAATAGCCACGTATAGGATGCCACTAGGTACACTGAGTGTTTGCTAGTATAATGGCTTAGTTATAATTAGTTGGAGTGTGCAACGCAGGCAGATGCGCTCTGCAAATGTCTTGGCACTAGTGGGACTATAGCAAAGTCCAATAGCCACGTATAGGATGCCACTAGGTACACTGAGTGTGTGCTAGTATAATGGCTTAGTTATAATTAGTTGGAGTGTGCAACGCAGGCAGATGCGCTCTGCAAATGTCTTGGCACTAGTGGGACTATAGCAAAGTCCAATAGCCACGTATAGGATGCCACTAGGTACACTGAGTGTTTGCTAGTATAATGGCTTAGTTATAATTAGTTGGAGTGTGCAACGCAGGCAGATGCGCTCTGCAAATGTCTTGGCACTAGTGGGACTATAGCAAAGTCCAATAGCCACGTATAGGATGCCACTAGGTACACTGAGTGTGTGCTAGTATAATGGCTTAGTTATAATTAGTTGGAGTGTGCAACGCAGGCAGATGCGCTCTGCAAATGTCTTGGCACTAGTGGGACTATAGCAAAGTCCAATAGCCACGTATAGGATGCCACTAGGTACACTGAGTGTGTGCTAGTATAATGGCTTAGTTATAATTAGTTGGAGTGTGCAACGCAGGCAGATGCGTTCTGCAAATGTCTTGGCACTAGTGGGACTAAAGCAAAGTCCAATAGCCACGTATAGGATGCCACTAGGTACACTAAGTGTTTGCTAGTATAATGGCTTAGTTATAATTAGTTGGAGTGTGCAACGCAGGCAGATGCGCTCTGCAAATGTCTTGGCACTAGTGGGACTATAGCAAAGTCCAATAGCCACGTATAGGATGCCACTAGGTACACTGAGTGTGTGCTAGTATAATGGCTTAGTTATAATTAGTTGGAGTGTGCAACGCAGGCAGATGCGCTCTGCAAATGTCTTGGCACTAGTGGGACTATAGCAAAGTCCAATAGCCACGTATAGGATGCCACTAGGTACACTGAGTGTGTGCTAGTATAATGGCTTAGTTATAATTAGTTGGAGTGTGCAACGCAGGCAGATGCGCTCTGCAAATGTCTTGGCACTAGTGGGACTATAGCAAAGTCCAATAGCCACGTATAGGATGCCACTAGGTACACTGAGTGTTTGCTAGTATAATGGCTTAGTTATAATTAGTTGGAGTGTGCAACGCAGGCAGATGCGCTCTGCAAATGTCTTGGCACTAGTGGGACTATTGCAAAGTCCAATAGCCACGTATAGGATGCCACTAGGTACACTGAGTGTGTGCTAGTATAATGGCTTAGTTATAATTAGTTGGAGTGTGCAACGCAGGCAGATGCGTTCTGCAAATGTCTTGGCACTAGTGGGACTAAAGCAAAGTCCAATAGCCACGTATAGGATGCCACTAGGTACACTAAGTGTTTGCTAGTATAATAGCTTAGTTATAATTAGTTGGAGTGTGCAACGCAGGCAGATGCGCTCTGCAAATGTCTTGGCACTAGTGGGACTATAGCAAAGTCCAATAGCCACGTATAGGATGCCACTAGGTACACTGAGTGTTTGCTAGTATAATGGCTTAGTTATAATTAGTTGGAGTGTGCAACGCAGGCAGATGCGCTCTGCAAATGTCTTGGCACTAGTGGGACTATAGCAAAGTCCAATAGCCACGTATAGGATGCCACTAGGTACACTGAGTGTGTGCTAGTATAATGGCTTAGTTATAATTAGTTGGAGTGTGCAACGCAGGCAGATGCGTTCTGCAAATGTCTTGGCACTAGTGGGACTAAAGCAAAGTCCAATAGCCACGTATAGGATGCCACTAGGTACAATAAGTGTTTGCTAGTATAATGGCTTAGTTATAATTAGTTGGAGTGTGCAACGCAGGCAGATGCGCTCTGCAAATGTCTTGGCACTAGTGGGACTATAGCAAAGTCCAATAGCCACGTATAGGATGCCACTAGGTACACTGAGTGTGTGCTAGTATAATGGCTTAGTTATAATTAGTTGGAGTGTGCAACGCAGGCAGATGCGCTCTGCAAATGTCTTGGCACTAGTGGGACTATAGCAAAGTCCAATAGCCACGTATAGGATGCCACTAGGTACACTGAGTATGTGCTAGTATAATGGCTTAGTTATAATTAGTTGGAGTGTGCAACGCAGGCAGATGCGCTCTGCAAATGTCTTGGCACTAGTGGGACTATAGCAAAGTCCAATAGCCACGTATAGGATGCCACTAGGTACACTGAGTGTTTGCTAGTATAATGGCTTAGTTATAATTAGTTGGAGTGTGCAACGCAGGCAGATGCGCTCTGCAAATGTCTTGGCACTAGTGGGACTATAGCAAAGTCCAATAGCCACGTATAGGATGCCACTAGGTACACTGAGTGTGTGCTAGTATAATGGCTTAGTTATAATTAGTTGGAGTGTGCAACGCAGGCAGTTGCGCTCTGCAAATGTCTTGGCACTAGTGGGACTATAGCAAAGTCCAATAGCCACGTATAGGATGCCACTAGGTACACTGAGTGTTTGCTAGTATAATGGCTTAGTTATAATTAGTTGGAGTGTGCAACGCAGGCAGATGCGCTCTGCAAATGTCTTCGCACTAGTGGGACTAAAGCAAAGTCCAATAGCCACGTATAGGATGCCACTAGGTACACTGAGTGTTTGCTAGTATAATGGCTTAGTTATAATTAGTTGGAGTGTGCAACGCAGGCAGATGCGCTCTGCAAATGTCTTGGCACTAGTGGGACTAAAGCAAAGTCCAATAGCCACGTATAGGATGCCACTAGGTACACTGAGTGTTTGCTAGTATAATGGCTTAGTTAGAATGAGTTGGAGTGTGCAGAGGACAAGAGGGTACAGTGGCAGGATTGTGGTGCTCTGGGTAGAGGAATGGAAGCCTGCCTTTCTATTTCCTCCTAATGGTGAAATGCAGGGAGGAAATCCCTGACCTGGGCTACACAGACGCTGTTGCTGTTTGCAGGACCTGTCACCTATGGCTCTCTGACCCTGCCGCTTTGAGCCCTTAAAAGGACTGCTAGAATGTGCTCTCCCTAAGCTGTCTAACGTTGTGTATGCAGCGCATACAGCTGTATCGGCTATAGGACTCCGGAGGACGGAGCTGCGACACTGATGTCTGACACCAAAGACGCAGAAGGCAGATAATGGCGTTCGTGAAGAAAATGTCCGGTTTTATAATGCAGGGACATGTGACATGCAGATCCTATCACACATGCCGTTGCTTCTCTGGCTCAAAGTCCACTTAGCTGTGTGTGTGTCTGTGATTGGCTGACATGCTGGCCCGCCCCACAAGACGCGCGCGCTTAGGGAAGGAAGACAAGAAAAAAAAAAAAAAATTATAGAAACAGCAGTGATCTGAAGGCGCTGTTCACGCACACTATACACTGAAATGTGATAATAGTTTGATTCACAGAGTGACTTACACTATTACAGCAGAAACCAAGCTATGATTTAGCTGTTTTTTGGCTGCTAGAACCGTTCTCGAACGTTTCTAGAACTATCGAGCTTTTGCAAAAAGCTCGAGTTCTAGTTCGATCTAGAACATGCCCCAAAATCACTCGAGCCTAGAACTGGAGAACCACGAACCACGAACCGCGCTCAACTCTAGTCTTCAGTAGAGATGGATAGTCGAGCTGGGCTATCAGACGGTCACCTCTGTAGCTGTAGTGTCATTTTTCCTATGGTCCAATGTGTAAATTAAACAAAAAAGTGCACGTTTGTTATGATGTCCAAGATGGGGACCAGGATGTGGACATAATAAAAAATTAGGGAACATGATAGGAGACATTTCTACAATACATATAATCATTCTTATCTATCTAATACGATGATAACAGCTCTCCATATCTGCAGTCCACCACAAGGACCACCCTCTCTAATCCCTGAAAAATGAAATCATCCTCAGTGATGAAGAGAGGGGGCTAAGTGCCCCCAATGGTCTCAGAGCATTGACTCTTCTAAGAGTCCTAAGAGTCCTGCTCACACTGATGGGGTGCAGCTGTGGGACCCTATTTTCAGAGATGATGTCCTCCACCCAACTCTCAAAAAGCTGAAAGGGTCTTCAGTAGAGATGGATAGTCGAGCTGGGCTATCAGACGGTCACCTCTGTAGCTGTAGTGTCATTTTTCCTATGGTCCAATGTGTAAATTAAACAAAAAAGTGCACGTTTGTTATGATGTCCAAGATGGGGACCAGGATGTGGACATAATAAAAAATTAGGGAACATGATAGGAGACATTTCTACAATACATATAATCATTCTTATCTATCTAATACGATGACAACAGCTCTCCATACCTGCAGTCCACCACAAGGACCACCCTCTCTAATCCCTGAAAAATGAAATCATCCTCAGTGACGAAGAGAGGGGGCTAAGCGCCCCCATGGTCTCAGAGCATTAACTCTTCTAAGAGTCCTAAGAGTCCTGCTCACACTGATGGGGTGCAGCTGTGGGACCCTATTTTCAGAGATGATGTCCTCCACCCAACTCTCAAAAAGCTGAAAGGGTCTTCAGTAGAGATGGATAGTCGAGCTGGGCTATCAGACGGTCACCTCTGTAGCTGTAGTGTCATTTTTCCTATGGTCCAATGTGTAAATTAAACAAAAAAGTGCACGTTTGTTATGATGTCCAAGATGGGGACCAGGATGTGGACATAATAAAAAATTAGGGAACATGATAGGAGACATTTCTACAATACATATAATCATTCTTATCTATCTAATACGATGACAACAGCTCTCCATACCTGCAGTCCACCACAAGGACCACCCTCTCTAATCCCTGAAAAATGAAATCATCCTCAGGGACGAAGAGAGGGGGCTAAGCGCCCCCCATGGTTTTAGAGCATTGACTCTTCTAAGAGTCCTAAGAGTCCTGCTTACACTGATGGGGTGCAGCTGTGGGACCCTATTTTAAGAGATGATGTCCTCCACCCAACTCTCAAAAAGCTGAAAGGGTCTTCAGTAGAGATGGATAGTCGAGCTGGGCTATCAGACGGTCACCTCTGTAGCTGTAGTGTCATTTTTCCTATGGTCCAATGTGTAAATTAAACAAAAAAGTGCACGTTTGTTATGATGTCCAAGATGGGGACCAGGATGTGGACATAATAAAAAATTAGGGAACATGATAGGAGACATTTCTACAATACATATAATCATTCTTATCTATCTAATACGATGACAACAGCTCTCCATACCTGCAGTCCACCACAAGGACCACCCTCTCTAATCCCTGAAAAATGAAATCATCCTCAGTGACGAAGAGAGGGGGTAAGCGCCCCCATGGTCTCAGAGCATTAACTCTTCTAAGAGTCCTAAGAGTCCTGCTCACACTGATGGGGTGCAGCTGTGGGACCCTATTTTCAGAGATGATGTCCTCCACCCAACTCTCAAAAAGCTGAAAGGGTCTTCAGTAGAGATGGATAGTCGAGCTGGGCTATCAGACGGTCACCTCTGTAGCTGTAGTGTCATTTTTCCTATGGTCCAATGTGTAAATTAAACAAAAAAGTGCACGTTTGTTATGATGTCCAAGATGGGGACCAGGATGTGGACATAATAAAAAATTAGGGAACATGATAGGAGACATTTCTACAATACATATAATCATTCTTATCTATCTAATACGATGACAACAGCTCTCCATACCTGCAGTCCACCACAAGGACCACCCTCTCTAATCCCTGAAAAATGAAATCATCCTCAGGGACGAAGAGAGGGGGCTAAGCGCCCCCCATGGTTTTAGAGCATTGACTCTTCTAAGAGTCCTAAGAGTCCTGCTTACACTGATGGGGTGCAGCTGTGGGACCCTATTTTAAGAGATGATGTCCTCCACCCAACTCTCAAAAAGCTGAAAGGGTCTTCAGTAGAGATGGATAGTCGAGCTGGGCTATCAGACGGTCACCTCTGTAGCTGTAGTGTCATTTTTCCTATGGTCCAATGTGTAAATTAAACAAAAAAGTGCACGTTTGTTATGATGTCCAAGATGGGGACCAGGATGTGGACATAATAAAAAATTAGGGAACATGATAGGAGACATTTCTACAATACATATAATCATTCTTATCTATCTAATACGATGACAACAGCTCTCCATACCTGCAGTCCACCACAAGGACCACTCTCTCTAATCCCTGAAAAATGAAATCATCCTCAGTGACGAAGAGAGGGGGCTAAGCGCCCCCCATGGTCTCAAAACATTGACTCTTCTAAGAGTCCTAAGAGTCCTGCTCACACTGATGGGGTGCAGCTGTGGGACCCTATTTTCAGAGATGATGTCCTCCACCCAACTCTCAAAAAGCTGAAAGGGTCTTCAGTAGAGATGGATAGTCGAGCTGGGCTACCAGACGGTCACCTCTGTAGCTGTAGTGTCATTTTTCCTATGGTCCAATGTGTAAATTAAACAAAAAAGTGCACGTTTGTTATGATTTCCAAGATGGGGACCAGGATGTGGACATAATAAAAAAATAGGGAACATGATAGGAGACATTTCTACAATACATATAATCATTCTTATCTATCTAATACGATGACAACAGCTCTCTATACCTGCAGTCCACCACAAGGACCACCCTCTCTATTCCCTGAAAAGTGAAATCATCCTCAGTGACGAAGAGAGGGGGCTAAGCGCCCCCCATGGTCTCAAAACATTGACTCTTCTAAGAGTCCTAAGAGTCCTGCTCACACTGATGGGGTGCAGCTGTGGGACCCTATTTTCAGAGATGATGTTCTCCACCCAACTCTCAAAAAGCTGAAAGGGTCTTCAGTAGAGATGGATAGTCGAGCTGGGCTATCAGACGGTCACCTCTGTAGCTGTAGTGTCATTTTTCCTATGGTCCAATGTGTAAATTAAACAAAAAAGTGCACGTTTGTTATGATGTCCAAGATGGGGACCAGGATGTGGACATAATAAAAAATTAGGGAACATGATAGGAGACATTTCTACAATACATATAATCATTCTTATCTATTTAATACGATGACAACAGCTCTCCATACCTGCAGTCCACCACAAGGACCACCCTCTCTAGTCCCTGAAAAGTGAAATCATCCTCAGTGACGAAGAGAGGGGGCTAAGCGCCCCCCATGGTCTCAAAACATTGACTCTTCTAAGAGTCCTAAGAGTCCTGCTCACACTGATGGGGTGCAGCTGTGGGACCCTATTTTCAGAGATGATGTTCTCCACCCAACTCTCAAAAAGCTGAAAGGGTCTTCAGTAGAGATGGATAGTCGAGCTGGGCTATCAGACGGTCACCTCTGTAGCTGTAGTGTCATTTTTCCTATGGTCCAATGTGTAAATTAAACAAAAAAGTGCACGTTTGTTATGATGTCCAAGATGGGGACCAGGATGTGGACATAATAAAAAATTAGGGAACATGATAGGAGACATTTCTACAATACATATAATCATTCTTATCTATTTAATACGATGACAACAGCTCTCCATACCTGCAGTCCACCACAAGGACCACCCTCTCTAATCCCTGAAAAATGAAATCATCCTCAGTGACGAAGAGAGGGGGCTAAGCGCCCCCCATGGTCTCAGAGCATTGACTCTTCTAAGAGTCCTAAGAGTCCTGCTCACACTGATGGGGTGCAGCTGTGGGACCCTATTTTCAGAGATGATGTCCTCCACCCAACTCTCAAAAAGCTGAAAGGGTCTTCAGTAGAGATGGATTGTCGAGCTGGGCTATCAGACGGTCACCTCTGTAGCTGTAGTGTCATTTTTCCTATGGTCCAATGTGTAAATTAAACAAAAAAGTGCATGTTTGTTATGATGTCCAAGATGGGGACCAGGATGTGGACATAATAAAAAATTAGGGAACATGATAGGAGACATTTCTACAATACATATAATCATTCTTATCTATCTAATACGATGATAACAGCTCTCCATACCTGCAGTCCACCACAAGGACCACCCTCTCTAATCCCTGAAAAATGAAATCATCCTCAGTGACGAAGAGAGGGGGCTCAGTGCCCCCAATGGTCTCAGAGCATTGACTCTTCTAAGAGTCCTAAGAGTCCTGCTCACACTGATGGGGTGCAGCTGTGGGACCCTATTTTCAGAGATGATGTCCTCCACCCAACTCTCAAAATGCTGAAAGGGTCTTCAGTAGAGATGGATAGTCGAGCTGGGCTATCAGACGGTCACCTCTGTAGCTGTAGTGTCATTTTTCCTATGGTCCAATGTGTAAATTAAACAAAAAAGTGCACGTTTGTTATGATGTCCAAGATGGGGACCAGGATGTGGACATAATAAAAAATTAGGGAACATGATAGGAGACATTTCTACAATACATATAATCATTCTTATCTATCTAATACGATGACAACAGCTCTCCATACCTGCAGTCCACCACAAGGACCACCCTCTCTAATCCCTGAAAAATGAAATCATCCTCAGTGACGAAGAGAGGGGGCTAAGCGCCCCCATGGTCTCAGAGCATTAACTCTTCTAAGAGTCCTAAGAGTCCTGCTCACACTGATGGGGTGCAGCTGTGGGACCCTATTTTCAGAGATGATGTCCTCCACCCAACTCTCAAAAAGCTGAAAGGATCTTCAGTAGAGATGGATAGTCGAGCTGGGCTATCAGACGGTCACCTCTGTAGCTGTAGTGTCATTTTTCCTATGGTCCAATGTGTAAATTAAACAAAAAAGTGCACGTTTGTTATGATGTCCAAGATGGGGACCAGGATGTGGACATAATAAAAAATTAGGGAACATGATAGGAGACATTTCTACAATACATATAATCATTCTTATCTATCTAATACGATGACAACAGCTCTCCATACCTGCAGTCCACCACAAGGACCACCCTCTCTAATCCCTGAAAAATGAAATCATCCTCAGTGACGAAGAGAGGGGGCCAAGCGCCCCCCATGGTACCAGAGCATTGACTCTTCTAAGAGTCCTAAGAGTCCTGCTCACACTGATGGGGTGAAGCTGTGGGACCCTATTTTCAGAGATGATGTCCTCCACCCAACTCTCAAAAAGCTGAAAGGGTCTTCAGTAGAGATGTATAGTCGAGCTGGGCTATCAGACGGTCACCTCTGTAGCTGTAGTGTCATTTTTCCTATGGTCCAATGTGTAAATTAAACAAAAAAGTGCACGTTTGTTATGATTTCCAAGATGGGGACCATGATGTGGACATAATAAAAAAATAGGGAACATGATAGGAGACATTTCTACAATACATATAATCATTCTTATCTATCTAATACGATGACAACAGCTCTCCATACCTGCAGTCCACCACAAGGACCACCCTCTCTATTCCCTGAAAAGTGAAATCATCCTCAGTGACGAGGAGAGGGGGCTAAGCGCCCCCCATGGTCTCAGAGCATTGACTCTTCTAAGAGTCCTAAGAGTCCTGCTCACACTGATGGGGTGCAGCTGTGGGACCCTATTTTCAGAGATGATGTTCTCCACCCAACTCTCAAAAAGCTGAAAGGGTCTTCAGTAGAGATGGATAGTCGAGCTGGGCTATCAGACGGTCACCTCTGTAGCTGTAGTGTCATTTTTCCTATGGTCCAATGTGTAAATTAAACAAAAAAGTGCACGTTTGTTATGATGTCCAAGATGGGGACCAGGATGTGGACATAATAAAAAATTAGGGAACATGATGGGAGACATTTCTACAATACATATAATCATTCTTATTTATTTAATACGATGACAACAGCTCTCCATACCTGCAGTCCACCACAAGGACCACCCTCTCTAATCCCTGAAAAATGAAATCATCCTCAGTGACGAAGAGAGGGGGCTAAGCGCCCCCCATGGTCTCAGAGCATTGACTCTTCTAAGAGTCCTAAGAGTCCTGCTCACACTGATGGGGTGCAGCTGTGGGACCCTATTTTCAGAGATGATGTCCTCCACCCAACTCTCAAAAAGCTGAAAGGGTCTTCAGTAGAGATGGATAGTCGAGCTGGGCTATCAGACGGTCACCTCTGTAGCTGTAGTGTCATTTTTCCTATGGTCCAATGTGTAAATTAAACAAAAAAGTGCACGTTTGTTATGATGTCCAAGATGGGGACCAGGATGTGGACATACATTCTTATCTATCTAATACGATGATAACAGCTCTCCATATCTGCAGTCCACCACAAGGACCACCCTCTCTAATCCCTGAAAAATGAAATCATCCTCAGTGATGAAGAGAGGGGGCTAAGTGCCCCCAATGGTCTCAGAGCATTGACTCTTCTAAGAGTCCTAAGAGTCCTGCTCACACTGATGGGGTGCAGCTGTGGGACCCTATTTTCAGAGATGATGTCCTCCACCCAACTCTCAAAAAGCTGAAAGGGTCTTCAGTAGAGATGGATAGTCGAGCTGGGCTATCAGACGGTCACCTCTGTAGCTGTAGTGTCATTTTTCCTATGGTCCAATGTGTAAATTAAACAAAAAAGTGCACGTTTGTTATGATGTCCAAGATGGGGACCAGGATGTGGACATAATAAAAAATTAGGGAACATGATAGGAGACATTTCTACAATACATATAATCATTCTTATCTATCTAATACGATGACAACAGCTCTCCATACCTGCAGTCCACCACAAGGACCACCCTCTCTAATCCCTGAAAAATGAAATCATCCTCAGTGACGAAGAGAGGGGGCTAAGCGCCCCCCATGGTTTTAGAGCATTGACTCTTCTAAGAGTCCTAAGAGTCCTGCTTACACTGATGGGGTGCAGCTGTGGGACCCTATTTTAAGAGATGATGTCCTCCACCCAACTCTCAAAAAGCTGAAAGGGTCTTCAGTAGAGATGGATAGTCGAGCTGGGCTATCAGACGGTCACCTCTGTAGCTGTAGTGTCATTTTTCCTATGGTCCAATGTGGAAATTAAACAAAAAAGTGCACGTTTGTTATGATGTCCAAGATGGGGACCAGGATGTGGACATAATAAAAAATTAGGGAACATGATAGGAGACATTTCTACAATACATATAATCATTCTTATCTATTTAATACGATGACAACAGCTCTCCATACCTGCAGTCCACCACAAGGACCACCCTCTCTAATCCCTGAAAAATGAAATCATCCTCAGTGACGAAGAGAGGGGGCTAAGCGCCCCCCATGGTCTCAGAGCATTGACTCTTCTAAGAGTCCTAAGAGTCCTGCTCACACTGATGGGGTGCAGCTGTGGGACCCTATTTTCAGAGATGATGTCCTCCACCCAACTCTCAAAAAGCTGAAAGGGTCTTCAGTAGAGATGGATTGTCGAGCTGGGCTATCAGACGGTCACCTCTGTAGCTGTAGTGTCATTTTTCCTATGGTCCAATGTGTAAATTAAACAAAAAAGTGCACGTTTGTTATGATGTCCAAGATGGGGACCAGGATGTGGACATAATAAAAAATTAGGGAACATGATAGGAGACATTTCTACAATACATATAATCATTCTTATCTACCTAATACGATGATAACAGCTCTCCATACCTGCAGTCCACCACAAGGACCACCCTCTCTAATCCCTGAAAAATGAAATTATCCTCAGTGACGAAGAGAGGGGGCTAAGTGCCCCCAATGGTCTCAGAGCATTGACTCTTCTAAGAGTCCTAAGAGTCCTGCTCACACTGATGGGGTGCAGCTGTGGGACCCTAATTTCAGAGATGATGTCCTCCACCCAACTCTCAAAAAGCTGAAAGGGTCTTCAGTAGAGATGGATAGTCGAGCTGGGCTATCAGACGGTCACCTCTGTAGCTGTAGTGTCATTTTTCCTATGGTCCAATGTGTAAATTAAACAAAAAAGTGCACGTTTGTTATGATGTCCAAGATGGGGACCAGGATGTGGACATAATAAAAAATTAGGGAACATGATAGGAGACATTTCTACAATACATATAATCATTCTTATCTATCTAATACGATGACAACAGCTCTCCATACCTGCAGTCCACAACAAGGACCACCCTCTCTAATCCCTGAAAAATGAAATCATCCTCAGTGACGAAGAGAGGGGGCTAAGCGCCCCCCATGGTTTTAGAGCATTGACTCTTCTAAGAGTCCTAAGAGTCCTGCTTACACTGATGGGGTGCAGCTGTGGGACCCTATTTTAAGAGATGATGTCCTCCACCCAACTCTCAAAAAGCTGAAAGGGTCTTCAGTAGAGATGAATAGTCGAGCTGGGCTATCAGACGGTCACCTCTGTAGCTGTAGTGTCATTTTTCCTATGGTCCAATGTGTAAATTAAACAAAAAAGTGCACGTTTGTTATGATGTCCAAGATGGGGACCAGGATGTGGACATAATAAAAAATTAGGGAACATGATAGGAGACATTTCTACAATACATATAATCATTCTTATCTATTTAATACGATGACAACAGCTCTCCATACCTGCAGTCCACCACAAGGACCACCCTCTCTAATCCCTGAAAAATGAAATCATCCTCAGTGACGAAGAGAGGGGGCTAAGCGCCCCCCATGGTCTCAGAGCATTGACTCTTCTAAGAGTCCTAAGAGTCCTGCTCACACTGATGGGGTGCAGCTGTGGGACCCTATTTTCAGAGATGATGTCCTCCACCCAACTCTCAAAAAGCTGAAAGGGTCTTCAGTAGAGATGGATTGTAGAGCTGGGCTATCAGACGGTCACCTCTGTAGCTGTAGTGTCATTTTTCCTATGGTCCAATGTGTAAATTAAACAAAAAAGTGCATGTTTGTTATGATGTCCAAGATGGGGAACAGGATGTGGACATAATAAAAAATTAGGGAACATGATAGGAGACATTTCTACAATACATATAATCATTCTTATCTATCTAATACGATGATAACAGCTCTCCATACCTGCAGTCCACCACAAGGACCACCCTCTCTAATCCCTGAAAAATGAAATCATCCTCAGTGACGAAGAGAGGGGGCTCAGTGCCCCCAATGGTCTAAGAGCATTGACTCTTCTAAGAGTCCTAAGAGTCCTGCTCACACTGATGGGGTGCAGCTGTGGGACCCTATTTTCAGAGATGATGTCCTCCACCCAACTCTCAAAATGCTGAAAGGGTCTTCAGTAGAGATGGATAGTCGAGCTGGGCTATCAGACGGTCACCTCTGTAGCTGTAGTGTCATTTTTCCTATGGTCCAATGTGTAAATTAAACAAAAAAGTGCACGTTTGTTATGATCACGTTTGTTATGATGTCCAAGATGGGGACCAGGATGTGGACATAATAAAAAATTAGGGAACATGATAGGAGACATTTCTACAATACATATAATCATTCTTATCTATCTAATACGATGACAACAGCTCTCCATACCTGCAGTCCACCACAAGGACCACCCTCTCTAATCCCTGAAAAATGAAATCATCCTCAGTGACGAAGAGAGGGGGCTAAGCGCCCCCATGGTCTCAGAGCATTAACTCTTCTAAGAGTCCTAAGAGTCCTGCTCACACTGATGGGGTGCAGCTGTGGGACCCTATTTTCAGAGATGATGTCCTCCACCCAACTCTCAAAAAGCTGAAAGGGTCTTCAGTAGAGATGGATAGTCGAGCTGGGCTATCAGACGGTCACCTCTGTAGCTGTAGTGTCATTTTTCCTATGGTCCAATGTGTAAATTAAACAAAAAAGTGCACGTTTGTTATGATTTCCAAGATGGGGACCATGATGTGGACATAATAAAAAAATAGGGAACATGATAGGAGACATTTCTACAATACATATAATCATTCTTATCTATCTAATACGATGACAACAGCTCTCCATACCTGCAGTCCACCACAAGGACCACCCTCTCTATTCCCTGAAAAGTGAAATCATCCTCAGTGACGAGGAGAGGGGGCTAAGCGCCCCCCATGGTCTCAGAGCATTGACTCTTCTAAGAGTCCTAAGAGTCCTGCTCACACTGATGGGGTGCAGCTGTGGGACCCTATTTTCAGAGATGATGTTCTCCACCCAACTCTCAAAAAGCTGAAAGGGTCTTCAGTAGAGATGGATAGTCGAGCTGGGCTATCAGACGGTCACCTCTGTAGCTGTAGTGTCATTTTTCCTATGGTCCAATGTGTAAATTAAACAAAAAAGTGCACGTTTGTTATGATGTCCAAGATGGGGACCAGGATGTGGACATAATAAAAAATTAGGGAACATGATAGGAGGCATTTCTACAATACATATAATCATTCTTATCTATTTAATACGATGACAACAGCTCTCCATACCTGCAGTCCACCACAAGGACCACCCTCTCTAATCCCTGAAAAATGAAATCATCCTCAGTGACGAAGAGAGGGGGCTAAGCGCCCCCCATGGTCTCAGAGCATTGACTCTTCTAAGAGTCCTAAGAGTCCTGCTCACACTGATGGGGTGCAGCTGTGGGACCCTATTTTCAGAGATGATGTCCTCCACCCAACTCTCAAAAAGCTGAAAGGGTCTTCAGTAGAGATGGATAGTCGAGCAGGGCTATCAGACGGTCACCTCTGTAGCTGTAGTGTCATTTTTCCTATGGTCCAATGTGTAAATTAAACAAAAAAGTGCACGTTTGTTATGATGTCCAAGATGGGGACCAGGATGTGGACATACATTCTTATCTATCTAATACGATGATAACAGCTCTCCATATCTGCAGTCCACCACAAGGACCACCCTCTCTAATCCCTGAAAAATGAAATCATCCTCAGTGATGAAGAGAGGGGGCTAAGTGCCCCCAATGGTCTCAGAGCATTGACTCTTCTAAGAGTCCTAAGAGTCCTGCTCACACTGATGGGGTGCAGCTGTGGGACCCTATTTTCAGAGATGATGTCCTCCACCCAACTCTCAAAAAGCTGAAAGGGTCTTCAGTAGAGATGGATAGTCGAGCTGGGCTATCAGACGGTCACCTCTGTAGCTGTAGTGTCATTTTTCCTATGGTCCAATGTGTAAATTAAACAAAAAAGTGCACGTTTGTTATGATGTCCAAGATGGGGACCAGGATGTGGACATAATAAAAAATTAGGGAACATGATAGGAGACATTTCTACAATACATATAATCATTCTTATCTATCTAATACGATGACAACAGCTCTCCATACCTGCAGTCCACCACAAGGACCACCCTCTCTAATCCCTGAAAAATGAAATCATCCTCAGTGACGAAGAGAGGGGGCTAAGCGCCCCCCATGGTTTTAGAGCATTGACTCTTCTAAGAGTCCTAAGAGTCCTGCTTACACTGATGGGGTGCAGCTGTGGGACCCTATTTTAAGAGATGATGTCCTCCACCCAACTCTCAAAAAGCTGAAAGGGTCTTCAGTAGAGATGGATAGTCGAGCTGGGCTATCAGACGGTCACCTCTGTAGCTGTAGTGTCATTTTTCCTATGGTCCAATGTGGAAATTAAACAAAAAAGTGCACGTTTGTTATGATGTCCAAGATGGGGACCAGGATGTGGACATAATAAAAAATTAGGGAACATGATAGGAGACATTTCTACAATACATATAATCATTCTTATCTATTTAATACGATGACAACAGCTCTCCATACCTGCAGTCCACCACAAGGACCACCCTCTCTAATCCCTGAAAAATGAAATCATCCTCAGTGACGAAGAGAGGGGGCTAAGCGCCCCCCATGGTCTCAGAGCATTGACTCTTCTAAGAGTCCTAAGAGTCCTGCTCACACTGATGGGGTGCAGCTGTGGGACCCTATTTTCAGAGATGATGTCCTCCACCCAACTCTCAAAAAGCTGAAAGGGTCTTCAGTAGAGATGGATTGTCGAGCTGGGCTATCAGACGGTCACCTCTGTAGCTGTAGTGTCATTTTTCCTATGGTCCAATGTGTAAATTAAACAAAAAAGTGCACGTTTGTTATGATGTCCAAGATGGGGACCAGGATGTGGACATAATAAAAAATTAGGGAACATGATAGGAGACATTTCTACAATACATATAATCATTCTTATCTACCTAATACGATGATAACAGCTCTCCATACCTGCAGTCCACCACAAGGACCACCCTCTCTAATCCCTGAAAAATGAAATCATCCTCAGTGACGAAGAGAGGGGGCTAAGTGCCCCCAATGGTCTCAGAGCATTGACTCTTCTAAGAGTCCTAAGAGTCCTGCTCACACTGATGGGGTGCAGCTGTGGGACCCTAATTTCAGAGATGATGTCCACCACCCAACTCTCAAAAAGCTGAAAGGGTCTTCAGTAGAGATGGATAGTCGAGCTGGGCTATCAGACGGTCACCTCTGTAGCTGTAGTGTCATTTTTCCTATGGTCCAATGTGTAAATTAAACAAAAAAGTGCACGTTTGTTATGATGTCCAAGATGGGGACCAGGATGTGGACATAATAAAAAATTAGGGAACATGATAGGAGACATTTCTACAATACATATAATCATTCTTATCTATCTAATACGATGACAACAGCTCTCCATACCTGCAGTCCACAACAAGGACCACCCTCTCTAATCCCTGAAAAATGAAATCATCCTCAGTGACGAAGAGAGGGGGCTAAGCGCCCCCCATGGTTTTAGAGCATTGACTCTTCTAAGAGTCCTAAGAGTCCTGCTTACACTGATGGGGTGCAGCTGTGGGACCCTATTTTAAGAGATGATGTCCTCCACCCAACTCTCAAAAAGCTGAAAGGGTCTTCAGTAGAGATGGATAGTCGAGCTGGGCTATCAGACGGTCACCTCTGTAGCTGTAGTGTCATTTTTCCTATGGTCCAATGTGTAAATTAAACAAAAAAGTGCACGTTTGTTATGATGTCCAAGATGGGGACCAGGATGTGGACATAATAAAAAATTAGGGAACATGATAGGAGACATTTCTACAATACATATAATCATTCTTATCTATTTAATACGATGACAACAGCTCTCCATACCTGCAGTCCACCACAAGGACCACCCTCTCTAATCCCTGAAAAATGA
Organism: Anomaloglossus baeobatrachus; assembly: GCF_048569485.1. Classification (NCBI taxonomy): domain Eukaryota; kingdom Metazoa; phylum Chordata; class Amphibia; order Anura; family Aromobatidae; genus Anomaloglossus; species Anomaloglossus baeobatrachus. The sequence goes on along the minus strand of NW_027442954.1, from coordinate 1,141,318 downwards.
AATCATCCTCAGTGACGAAGAGAGGGGGATAAGCGCCCCCCATGGTCTCAGAGCATTGACTCTTCTAAGAGTCCTAAGAGTCCTGCTCACACTGATGGGGTGCAGCTGTGGGACCCTATTTTCAGAGATGATGTCCTCCACCCAACTCTCAAAAAGCTGAAAGGGTCTTCAGTAGAGATGGATTGTCGAGCTGGGCTATCAGACGGTCACCTCTGTAGCTGTAGTGTCATTTTTCCTATGGTCCAATGTGTAAATTAAACAAAAAAGTGCACGTTTGTTATGATGTCCAAGATGGGGACCAGGATGTGGACATAATAAAAAATTAGGGAACATGATAGGAGACATTTCTACAATACATATAATCATTCTTATCTACCTAATACGATGATAACAGCTCTCCATACCTGCAGTCCACCACAAGGACCACCCTCTCTATTCCCTGAAAAATGAAATCATCCTCAGTGACGAAGAGAGGGGGCTAAGTGCCCCCAATGGTCTCAGAGCATTGACTCTTCTAAGAGTCCTAAGAGTCCTGCTCACACTGATGGGTGCAGCTGTGGGACCCTATTTTCAGAGATGATGTCCTCCACCCAACTCTCAAAAAGCTGAAAGGGTCTTCAGTAGAGATGGATAGTCGAGCTGGGCTATCAGACGGTCACCTCTGTAGCTGTAGTGTCATTTTTCCTATGGCCCAATGTGTAAATTAAACAAAAAAGTGCACGTTTGTTATGATGTCCAAGATGGGGACCAGGATGTGGACATAATAAAAAATTAGGGAACATGATAGGAGACATTTCTACAATACATATAATCATTCTTATCTATCTAATACGATGACAACAGCTCTCCATACCTGCAGTCCACCACAAGGACCACCCTCTCTAATCCCTGAAAAATGAAATCATCCTCAGTGACGAAGAGAGGGGGCCAAGCGCCCCCCATGGTACCAGAGCATTGACTCTTCTAAGAGTCCTAAGAGTCCTGCTCACACTGATGGGGTGAAGCTGTGGGACCCTATTTTCAGAGATGATGTCCTCCACCCAACTCTCAAAAAGCTGAAAGGGTCTTCAGTAGAGATGGATAGTCGAGCTGGGCTATCAGACGGTCACCTCTGTAGCTGTAGTGTCATTTTTCCTATGGTCCAATGTGTAAATTAAACAAAAAAGTGCACGTTTGTTATGATGTCCAAGATGGGGACCAGGATGTGGACATAATAAGAAATTAGGGAACATGATAGGAGACATTTCTACAATACATATAATCATTCTTATCTATCTAATACGATGACAACAGCTCTCCATACCTGCAGTCCACCACAAGGACCACCCTCTCTAATCCCTGAAAAATGAAATCATCCTCAGGGACGAAGAGAGGGGGCTAAGCGCCCCCCATGGTTTTAGAGCATTGACTCTTCTAAGAGTCCTAAGAGTCCTGCTTACACTGATGGGGTGCAGCTGTGGGACCCTATTTTCAGAGATGATGTCCTCCACCCAACTCTCAAAAAGCTGAAAGGGTCTTCAGTAGAGATGGATAGTCGAGCTGGGCTATCAGACGGTCACCTCTGTAGCTGTAGTGTCATTTTTCCTATAATCCAATGTGTAAATTAAACAAAAAAGTGCACGTTTGTTATGATGTTCAAGATGGGGACCAGGATGTGGACATAATAAAAAATTAGGGAACATGATAGGAGACATTTCTACAATACATATAATCATTCTTATCTATCTAATACGATCACAACAGCTCTCCATACCTGCAGTCCACCACAAGGACCACTCTCTCTAATCCCTGAAAAATGAAATCATCCTCAGTGACGAAGAGAGGGGGCTAAGCGCCCCCCATGGTCTCAGAGCATTGACTCTTCTAAGAGTCCTAAGATTCCTGCTCACACTGATGTGGTGCAGCTGTGGGACCCTATTTTCAGAGATGATGTCCTCCACCCAACTCTCAAAAAGCTGAAAGGGTCTTCAGTAGAGATGGATAGTCGAGCTGGGCTATCAGACGGTCACCTCTGTAGCTGTAGTGTCATTTTTCCTATGGTCCAATGTGTAAATTAAACTAAAAAGTGCACGTTTGTTATGATGTCCAAGATGGGGACCAGGATGTGGACATAATAAGAAATTAGGGAACATGATAGGAGACATTTCTACAATACATATAATCATTCTTATCTATCTAATACGATGACAACAGCTCTCCATACCTGCAGTCCACCACAAGGACCACCCTCTCTAATCCCTGAAAAATGAAATCATCCTCAGGGACGAAGAGAGGGGGCTAAGCGCCCCCCATGGTTTTAGAGCATTGACTCTTCTAAGAGTCCTAAGAGTCCTGCTTACACTGATGGGGTGCAGCTGTGGGACCCTATTTTCAGAGATGATGTCCTCCACCCAACTCTCAAAAAGCTGAAAGGGTCTTCAGTAGAGATGGATAGTCGAGCTGGGCTATCAGACGGTCACCTCTGTAGCTATAGTGTCATTTTTCCTATGGTCCAATGTGTAAATTAAACAAAAAAGTGCACGTTTGTTATGATGTCCAAGATGGGGACCAGGATGTGGACATAATAAAAAATTAGGGAACATGATAGGAGACATTTCTACAATACATATAATCATTCTTATCTATCTAATACGATCACAACAGCTCTCCATACCTGCAGTCCACCACAAGGACCACTCTCTCTAATCCCTGAAAAATGAAATCATCCTCAGTGACGAAGAGAGGGGGCTAAGCGCCCCCCATGGTCTCAGAGCATTGACTCTTCTAAGAGTCCTAAGATTCCTGCTCACACTGATGGGGTGCAGCTGTGGGACCCTATTTTCAGAGATGATGTCCTCCACCCAACTCTCAAAAAGCTGAAAGGGTCTTCAGTAGAGATGGATAGTCGAGCTGGGCTATCAGACGGTCACCTCTGTAGCTGTAGTGTCATTTTTCCTATGGTCCAATGTGTAAATTAAACAAAAAAGTGCACGTTTGTTATGATGTCCAAGATGGGGACCAGGATGTGGACATAATAAAAAAATAGGGAACATGATAGGAGACATTTCTACAATACATATAATCATTCTTATCTATCTAATACGATGACAACAGCTCTCCATACCTGCAGTCCACCACAAGGACCACCCTCTCTATTCCCTGAAAAGTGAAATCATCCTCAGTGACGAAGAGAGGGGGCTAAGCGCCCCCCATGGTCTCAGAGCATTGACTCTTCTAAGAGTCCTAAGAGTCCTGCTCACACTGATGGGGTGCAGCTGTGGGACCCTATTTTCAGAGATGATGTTCTCCACCCAACTCTCAAATAGCTGAAAGGGTCTTCAGTAGAGATGGATAGTCGAGCTGGGCTATCAGACGGTCACCTCTGTAGCTGTAGTGTCATTTTTCCTATGGTCCAATGTGTAAATTAAACAAAAAAGTGCACGTTTGTTATGATGTCCAAGATGGGGACCAGGATGTGGACATAATAAAAAATTAGGGAACATGATAGGAGACATTTCTACAATACATATAATCATTCTTATCTATTTAATACGATGACAACAGCTCTCCATACCTGCAGTCCACCACAAGGACCACCCTCTCTAATCCCTGAAAAATGAAATCATCCTCAGTGACGAAGAGAGGGGGCTAAGCGCCCCCCATGGTCTCAGAGCATTGACTCTTCTAAGAGTCCTAAGAGTCCTGCTCACACTGATGGGGTGCAGCTGTGGGACCCTATTTTCAGAGATGATGTCCTCCACCCAACTCTCAAAAAGCTGAAAGGGTCTTCAGTAGAGATGGGTAGTCGAGCTGGGCTATCAGACGGTCACCTCTGTAGCTGTAGTGTCATTTTTCCTATGGTCCAATGTGTAAATTAAACAAAAAAGTGCACGTTTGTTATGATGTCCAAGATGGGGACCAGGATGTGGACATAATAAAAAATTAGGGAACATGATAGGAGACATTTCTACAATACATATAATCATTCTTATCTATCTAATACGATGACAACAGCTCTCCATACCGTATTTCATGGTCAATCCAGGTTTGTCAGTGATGGCACTGACATAATGTATGGCGTCTTTTTCGGGCGTTATCCTTTGCCTTTTCATTGTGAAAATCCAGTTGCCTATATCAAAGCAAATTCTACTACTTGTAAAGTATGCAGAAAATGAAATGTAGAACATATAACATCAACTGCTTAGGAACGCATCATAGGTTAGTACTTAAAAGGATATTGTCATGTTCTAGTCATAATGCAAGCTGGACATTTTTCATGTTACCCTGTAATCGCCGGCCTGTTCTAATGCTCACAAGCAAAGATATATGCTCAGCTGCTAAGGCTTCCCTCTGCCTTCTGAATGAAAATTGAATATGTCTGGCTCACTGTGTATATAGCAGGTGCTCAGAAAAAATAAGAGTCAATTCAAAAGAAATAGCTCTGGTACACTATAGTGATTAATAACGTAAGAAAAGAACTCTTGGAATGCTGAAAATTCTTTATTTGTGCAAAAGGATAATTCATCCAACGTTTCGACCTTGTTTTTAGGTCTTTATCAAGGATAAAGTTATCTAAGATCATAAAGGGTTACAAAACCATATAAACACGTAATTAGTACATAGTACAACATAACAGTACAATATATTGCTACTTGAGAGTACAATGGGTCAAATGACCATGAGGCACATACAAAAAATTTTTCCAAAGCCATAGTGAAAACATTTGTACTGAGGAAAGAAAATTTCCACATGACCTATCTGGAGAAACATTCTGGATCAAACAACCAAAAATAGTCAAGCAGGTAAATACACACCTATATGGATAACAGGATGATATGTGTTCAATTGTATAGCGTCATTGCCATTAAGGTACAAATGGAAAACTTGCAATCCTATATAGTGAAGGAAATGAACACATATCATATCAAAGAACACAGGAACATGGGTGTGAGAAAAACCTCAATGTTTATACTTTGTTCTTTATAATGGTGTGAACATGTATATGTCTCAGTACCTTATGCACTTGAGAATTCTAGTGAGTAGATGATGAAAGCCTATTCCAGAACTGGAATCGGTAAATAATTGTAGGTGGAATCTAAATGAAAAGATGGTACAAGTGTTATCATGACACGTGGGCTATAACACAATGGACCGTGTGACAAAGAAGAAAGGAGAGAAAGAAGAGGAAGAAAATGGAACTACCTGTAACATTACGTGATAGTCACTGGTAAGTATCACTTGACAATTCAGGTGAAAAAGGATTCCTTTATTAAAGGGTTCTCAGTCGCCTCAGGATCATGAAATACTAGGGTAAATGATATGAGAATGGGTAAGAAGCACCACTAAAGGAAATATGAAATGCAGGACATATATCTATAAACCCCTGAACTACATGATAGAAATAAAAAGAAGAAAAAAGAAAAAAAAGAAGAAAGAAGAAGAACACATAGAATGCGGAAAGAGAATGGGTACAACTACCTGAGTTACTGCAGGGAGGCCCCTGGTTGGTATTGTGAGGGTTAGTGGAATTCCTTCACTGAAGGGTTCTCAGTTGCTTCAGGTTCGTGAAAAATGCTATAGACAAATAATGCCCGGAGAAAAGGGGTTCATATACAGCGAATAATGGTAATACAAGGTACATGTGTCACATGTAATAGTATATATATATATATTGTACTAAGCTCTACACCAGAAATAGAAAGTAGTCCCTCTGCCTTCTGTCTAGGTGCCCTGAGTTATGTCCTGTAAACTGTCACAGCGACCCAGACACACATGTGTAGTAGGGGAATATCCCTGCTGAGATGCCAGTGCTAGAGCACTCGTTTGCTGTGGAGTTGAACGCTATGTGAGCAGTTCTTACCTTCAATGAGCAGAAGTCTCTTTTTTCAGATTTCAATATCTCTGTGGGTATCTGGCAGAAATATGGAATACTCTTTACTGCTAAGATCCTGTACACCACTCCCACTAAAGGGGGCTTTACACGCTGCGACATCGCTAATGCGGAGTCGTTGGGGTCACGGAATTTGTGACGCACATCCGGCCGCATTAGCGATGTTGCTGCGTGTGACACCGATGAGCGATTTTGCATCGTTGCAAAAACGTGCAAAATCGCTCATCGGTGACATGGGTCTCCATTCTCGATTATCGTTACTGCAGCAGTAACGATGTAGTTCGTCGCTCCTGCGGCAGCACACATCACTCCGTGTGACACCGCAGAAACGAGGAACCTCTCCTTACCTGCCTCCCAGCCGCTATGAGGAAGGAAGGAGGTGGGCGGGATGTTCCGGCCACTCATCTCCGCCCCTCCGCTGCTATTGGGCGGTCGCTCAGTGACGTCGCTGTGACGCCGCACGGACCGCCCCCTTAGAAAGGAGGCGGTTCGCCGGTCACAGCGACGTCGCCGGGCAGGTAAGTATGTGTGACGGGTCTGGTCGGTGTTGTGCGGCATGGGCAGCGATTTACACGTGTCGCGCAACAGATGGGGGCGGGTACCCACACTAGCGATATCGGGACCGATATCGCAGTGTGTAAAGTAGCCTTTAGTCACATGACCAAGACTGTATCTGTGTCCCTACAACACACTTGAGACAAATGTGTGTGTGAGCCTGCATTGTGGGGTATATATAATATATTATAGAGCTGGGAAGGATCATTCTAAGCAGTGAGCTGTTCCAGTATTTGTAGGAAAATACCCAGTAGAAGCATCAAACACAGCACCAATACCTCCCATCAGTATCCCACCACAGTGCCATGTAACCCATGCCCTACACTCCCATCTACACCAATACTATACAGGCACAAACTAGTATATCTGACTAAAAGCCCCCAAAATATGAAGAACGGCCTATAGTTGAGTGTGGATATAAAATCTATGTGAGCAGAGCTAGAATAGAAATCACTGATCGCATTGAAGTCATTCTGACCATAAATCACCATGATATCAAGGTGAGGAGTTGTGTGTTACTGCTGGGAGGAAAGGGTTAACAGTGGAATATTAAGGTGCATTTCTGTGTGCAGTGTTACTAGTCAATGTAACAATTCAGTATGAGCTGCTCTTGGTGCCGGGGGAGGGAGATGCTCTCCTGAGCAAGATAGATGGGGAATGAACATAATATCTATATAGTGTAAGTCAGGGGGTCTCAAACTCGGCTGGGTGTATGGGCCGCACAGAGGAAAAAAATAATTTGGGGGGCTGCATTCTTTGCAAGACAAAGTGACATTTTTATTGGTACCATATATGTATATATTTTTTTCACACACCTTTGGATGACTGATTTTCAACATTTTTCACTTGTTTATTATAACAAATGTGCACATTCTTTGGTTAAATCTAAAAAAAATAAATGTGATGTTAAAAAAAAGTCATGCCTTATTTTGTTTTTTTTTACATTTTATCCCTTTCTTTTAACTAATAGTGTTACAATTATGACGCTAGCGTTTTGTGAAGGGAATGCTTTGCCTACTTCCGTGACTATGGCCTTCCGGAACTGCTGCATTTTGGCTGACCTCTCCGCCTCGGGAATAAGAGACATAAAGTTCTCCTTGTAGCGTGGGTCTAACAGTGTTACCAACCAGTAATGATTGTCGGCCAAGATGTTCTTAACGCGAGGGTCACGAGACAGGCAGCTTACCATAAAGTCATCCATGTGCGCCAGACTCTTAACAGCCATCACTTCAGTATCCAGACCAACACGATGACTGAACATGCTGTCCTCCTCCTTCTCCTCCTCCTCCTCATCTACCCTGTCCTCTGGCCAGCCACGCTGAACTGAGCATATGACTGGTATGCATGTCATATCCTCAATTTGGCCGGAGAGTTGCTCCATGTCTTCATCTTCCTCCTCGTCATAGTCCTCCACTGCACGTTGTGATGAGACGAGGCTGGACTATGTGTTATCACCCACACCCACTACTGTTTCTTGCTCCAACTCATCGTGTTCCGCCTGCAATGCATCATGTTTGGTTTTGAGCAGAGACCGTTTTAGAAGGCAGAGAAGCGGTATGGTGACGCTAATAATGGCGTCATCGCCGCTCACCATCTTGGTGGAGTCCTCAAAGTTTTGGAGGATGGTACATAGGTCGGACATCCATCTCCACTCCTCAGGTGTTATGTGTGGAGTTTGACCCATTTCCCGACGGCTTAGGTGATGCAGGTACTCAACAACTGCCCTCTTCTGCTCACATATCCTGATCAACATGTGCAGAGTTGAATTCCAACGCGTGGGGACATCACACACCAGTCTGTGAGCCGGAAGATGCAAACGACGCTGAAAGCCGGCAAGGCCGGCTGAAGCAGTAGGTGACTTTCGAAAATGTGCAGACAGGCGGCGAACTTTTACCAGCAGATCAGACAGCTCTGGGTATGACTTTAGAAACCGCTGAACCACGAGGTTGAGCACATGGGCCATGCATGGAACATGTGTCAGCTGGCCTCGCCTCAAAGCCGCCACTAGGTTCCGGCCATTGTCACACACAACCTTTCCTGGCTTTAGGTTCAGAGGTGTGAGCCAGTGATCTGCATGCTGTTTTAGAGCTGTCCACACCTCTTCTGCATTGTGGGATTTGTCACTTATGCAGATTAGCTGCAGCACAGCCTGTTGCCGCTTCGCCAAGGCAGTGCTGCAGTGCTTCCAGCTTGGGACTGGTGTGGAGGGTAAAGTGGATGAGGATGCGCAGGAGGAGGAGGAGGCTGAAGAGCATGACATTCCGGAGCTGTAGAGTGTGGGTGAAACCCTGACTGAGGTAGGGCCTGCAAACCTTGGTGTGGGAAGGACTTGTTCCGTTCCTCGCTCAAACTGGGTCCCAGCTGGGCTGGGCTGGGTAGGGCGTTGTGGGGGGTTTGTCTATCTCCGTTTGAGGTGAGTTTGTTTAAGTTAGCCTTTTCTTTGGCGTTTTTTGGAGCCCTGCGGGTTGGGGAGTTGGTATCGCCCAGTAAGGCGTTCCCCGGGGGCTTGGATTGGGGTGACATTGTCAGTGGAAAACGGAGTTGAATTTTGGATTAGGAAATCGAAAACTGATCAGAGAGGTGTGGGTAGACTAGTCCGTTTGGGGATGGTTGTGGCATCTGATATGTGCCCGTTCAAGTGTCTCGGGAATTTTCAACAGATCCGTCCGAAGGTGGATGGCCCCTTATTATGTCACGAGGATGGGTCCTTTTTATCGAGATACCAATTTGTGAGTGTTTTTAGGGCATGTTTGAAGTCGTTGGGGTTAGATCCGAAGTCTTTCGGATTGGGGCAGCGACGGAGGCCTCTATATGCGGCCTACCGGAGGAGACAGTTAAGCAGATTGGTAGGTGGAAGTCGCAGCGCTTTAAGTCGTATGTACGTCCCCAGGTGGTTGTTGGCAATTGAGGGGAAAAGGGGGGGGTATTAGGGTAGCAATGGGGGGGGGGAGAGTGTGTGTTTTTTGTCAATTTGGTTTGGTGAGGCAATAAAATGGTGTCGTCTGTACATTTTGTATTGCAGAAGCACCCCCCCTTCCTTCCCTGGTCTGGATCCTTGGCCACTCTTATGTGTATTGGGGAGCCCGACGAGCGGACGCGAGATGGAACGGGAGACAGCTAGGTTTTGAGAAGGACCTGGCTCTCGTGCGATGGCTCGGTGTTCGGGGGTTAGGGTGGAACAGGGTGTTGCAGGAGGTGCATAGATACGCCCGGTTGGACAGACCTCCTGACATCTTAGTGTTGCATGCCGGGGGGAATGATTTGGGTGGGCGTCCTTTTCGAATCTTGATAAAGGACATCAAACATGATTTGTTACAGTTATGGGTGTCGTTTCCAGGTCTAACGATAGTCTGGTCGGAGATAGTAGCGAGAAAGAGTTGGAAGAAAGCGCGGTCAGTTGACAGGTTGAACAAGGCGCGGGCGAAGGTTAATAGGGCGATCTCGAAGTTTGTTAGTCGGAACGGGGGTATAGCAATACGGCATGTTGAGTTGGAAAGGACGGAAGAGGAATTTTGGTTGGCTGACGGGGTACACCTTAATGCGGTGGGAACTGACTTATGGGCTCTTGGCTTGCAGGGAGGTATTGAGAGGGCCCTTTGGTTGCGGGGGGTCTCAGGCACTTGAAGGGTTTCAAGGTGCCTTCGTTGTGGTGTTGTTTATTGGTGGGTCCTTGAAGTTGGTTTAAAATTGGTTCGGGGATTCATCCGGGTATGGATCCCCTCATTGGCAGAATTGATGGTCCCCTGGTGATTTTGGGGGGGAACCCCGACGGGGTATGTCGGGGCCCCTGGGGGTGTGGTTGGGGTTGATGGAGGATTAACCCTTACCATTTGGTGCTCCTGAGCCAGTGTGGGTAACGGCTGGGAGCAAGTTGAGGTTTTTTATTGCTCGGTTATGGGAATCACCAGGGTTTTGGTAGCTTCAAGGACCTTACCACATTGCAAATTTTATTGGTTATGTATTCTTGTTAATAAAATGGCTGCTATGGCCAAAATTATCCAAAGATAAATTTGTGTCTGTGTAATTACTTTTAAATAAGAAACGGGAATGGAGGTGTGGGGTATGAAAGGAAGACCGGAGTCAACAATTCCAGGGTCAAGCATGTTTATTTGCGTAAGCTTCGTTCCAGGGTAGAAAGGGTAAGAGTGCCTTTCAGAATTCGAAGTGGTCGGACTGTACGGACCACCAAGAACTGCAGGAGAGCTTGAACATCTTCCCATGGATTTGCGACATCCTCCCTCATCAGTTACGTAGGTAAGCAGGTTCTCAGCATTGCAGCCCATTTGTTGTCTTAAGTTAGTTAAGCGGGGTTAACTAACCTGTCAGTTCAGCCTCAGGTCTAAAGCAGAGGCCTGGACTCCACTCCTTACTCCTCACTCCACAACTCTCCTTAAAAACAACTGACTCCTTTTTCCTGCCCCGGGGTCTCCAGACCCCTAGGTGGGCGTTTCCTTCCGTCTGGTCCTGCCCACTGGTGTGCCTGTCTTTCCCTGGGGGAGGTGACTAGGATTTTCTGGTTGGCTTTGTGTGACTTAGGTGAGGGAAGTTGTTATGCGGAGGCCTATGTGTGACTACCTGCAGTGTCAGGGCGTCACATATGTATGTGTGTATGTCTGCTAAAGGAATCCGCACCGTCATATTTACAAACACAAAATTTGGCAGACACCTCATGTGACTCAGGGAACGTCGTAGACTATGTTTTAACAGGAATATTTAACCCCGCGCTTTACAGTTACTCTCCAAAAAACCTGCCTCCATTAAACTGAATGGAGGTGGGAGCTGCAAGTTATTAATAGCAGCTGTGATTGGTTGCTATAGGAACAAAGGACATTCATAGTATAAGAAGCTTATGTGTGAGATAATATGATGTCAGTGGGGAGACAGATAGAGAGAGACAGACACAGACTGAGAGACAAACAGACAGAGACAGATAGGCATAGACAGACAGGGAAAGAGACAGAGACAAACAGACAGAGGCAGACAGGGAAAGAGACAGACAGAGATAGACAGGGAAAAAAGGCAGACAGACAGAGACAGAGAAAGAGACAGAGGCAGATAGGGAAACAGACAGAGACAAACATACAGAGACAGGCAGGAGAAAAGGCAGACCGACAGGGAAAGAGACAGACAGGGGAAGAGACAGACAGAGAGAGACAGACAGATAGAGACAGACAAAGAAATACAGAGATAGACAGGGAAAGAGACAAACGGGGAATGAGTCAGACAGAGAGAGACAAAGAGAGACAGGCAGAGAGAGACAGGGAAAGAGACAGACAGGGGAAGAGAAAGACAGAGACAGACAAAGAAATACAGAGACAGACAGGGGAAGAGACAGACAGGGGAAGAGACAGACAGGGGAAGAGACAGACAGACAAGGAAAGAGACAGACCTGGAAAAGAGACAGACCTGGAAAAGAGACAGGCCTGGAAAAGAGACAGACAGACATAGAAACAGACAGCCACAAAGAGAGAGAGAGACAGACAGACACAGAGAGACAGACAGAGATAGAGAGACAGACAGACATGGATAGAGATAGAGACACACAGAGACAGACAGATGACAGAGACTGGGAGAGAGACAGACAGAAGCATAAATCCCTAACTAAAACTTAACATTTAATGATAGTTTTAAAAGGTAAAAAAACACAAATCATGTAAATAGAATGACTCTCTTCTGTGCATAGAGTCAACATTTTGTGTTTGTAAATATGACGGTGCGGATTCCTTTAGCAGACATACACACATACATATGTGACGCCCTGACACTGCAGGTAGTCACACATAGGCCCCCGCATAACAACTTCCCTCACCTAAGTCACACAAAGCCAACCAGAAAACCCTAGTCACCTCCCCCAGGGAAAGACAGGCACACCAGTGGGCAGGACCAGACGGGACGAAACGCCCACCTAGGGGTCTGGAGACCCCGGGGCAGGAAAAAGGAGTCAGTTGTTTTTAAGGAGAGTTGTGGAGTGAGGAGTAAGGAGTGGAGTCCAGGCCTCTGCTTTAGACCTGAGGCTGAACTGACAGGTTAGTTAACCCCGCTTAACTAACTTAAGATAACAAATGGGCTGCAATGCTGAGAACCTGCTTACCTACGTAACTGATGAGGGAGGATGTCGCAAATCCATGGGAAGATGTTCAAGCTCTCCTGCAGTTCTTGGTGGCCCGTACAGTCCGACCACTTCGAATTCTGAAAGGCACTCTTACCCTTTCTACCCTGGAACGAAGCTTAGGCAAATAAACATGCTTGACCCTGGAATTGTTGACTCCGGTCTTCCTTTCATACCCCACACCTCCATTCCCATTTCTTATTTAAAAGTAATTACACAGACACAAATTTATCTTTGGATAATTTTGGCCATAGCAGCCATTTTATTAACAAGAATACATAACCAATAAAATTTGCAATGTGGTAAGGTCCTTGAAGCTACCAAAACCCTGGTGATTCCCATAACCGAGCAATAAAAAACCTCAACTTGCTCCCAGCCGTTACCCACACTGGCTCAGGAGCACCAAATGGTAAGGGTTAATCCTCCGTCAACCCCAACCACACCCCCAGGGGCCCCGACATACCCCGTCGGGGTTCCCCCCCAAAATCACCAGGGGACCATCAATTCTGCCAATGAGGGGATCCATACCCGGATGAATCCCCGAACCAATTTTAAACCAACTTCAAGGACCCACCAATAAACAACACCACAACGAAGGCACCTTGAAACCCTTCAAGTGCCTGAGACCCCCCGCAACCAAAGGGCCCTCTCAATACCTCCCTGCAAGCCAAGAGCCCATAAGTCAGTTCCCACCGCATTAAGGTGTACCCCGTCAGCCAACCAAAATTCCTCTTCCGTCCTTTCCAACTCAACATGCCGTATTGCTATACCCCCGTTCCGACTAACAAACTTCGAGATCGCCCTATTAACCTTCGCCCGCGCCTTGTTCAACCTGTCAACTGACCGCGCTTTCTGCCAACTCTTTCTCGCTACTATCTCCGACCAGACTATCGTTAGACCTGGAAACGACACCCATAACCGTAACAAATCATGTTTGATGTCCTTTATCAAGATTCGAAAAGGACGCCCACCCAAATCATTCCCCCCGGCATGCAACACTAACATGTCAGGAGGTCTGTCCAACCGGGCGTATCTATGCACCTCCTGCAACACCCTGTTCCACCCTAACCCCCGAACACCGAGCCATCGCACGAGAGCCAGGTCCTTCTCAAAACCTAGCTGTCTCCCGTTCCATCTCGCGTCCGCTCGTCGGGCTCCCCAATACACATAAGAGTGGCCAAGGATCCAGACCAGGGAAGGAAGAGGGGGTGCTTCTGCAATACAAAATGTACAGACGACACCATTTTATTGCCTCACCAAACCAAATTTACAAAAAACACACACTCTCACCCCCCCCCATTGCTACCCTAATACCCCCCCCTTTTCCCCTCAATTGCCAACAACCACCTGGGGACGTACATACGACTTAAAGCGCTGCGACTTCCACCTACCAATCTGCTTAACTGTCTCCTCCGGTAGGCCGCATATAGAGGCCTCCGTCGCTGCCCCAATCCGAAAGACTTCGGATCTAACCCCAACGACTTCAAACATGCCCTAAAAACACTCACAAATTGGTATCTCGATAAAAAGGACCCATCCTCGTGACATAATAAGGGGCCATCCACCTTCGGACGGATCTGTTGAAAATTCCCGAGACACTTGAACGGGCACATATCAGATGCCACAACCATCCCCAAACGGACTAGTCTACCCACACCTCTCTGATCAGTTTTCGATTTCCTAATCCAAAATTCAACTCCGTTTTCCACTGACATAATGTCACCCCAATCCAAGCCCCTGGGGAACGCCTTACTGGGCGATACCAACTCCCCAACCCGCAGGGCTCCAAAAAACGCCAAAGAAAAGGCTAACTTAAACAAACTCACCTCAAACGGAGATAGACAAACCCCCCACAACGCCCTACCCAGCCGGGTAGGGACCCAGCCCAGCCCAGCTGGGACCCAGTTTGAGCGAGGAACGGAACAAGTCCTTCCCACACCAAGGTTTGCAGGCCCTACCTCAGTCAGGGTTTCACCCACACTCTACAGCTCCGGAATGTCATGCTCTTCAGCCTCCTCCTCCTCCTGCGCATCCTCATCCACTTTACCCTCCACACCAGTCCCAAGCTGGAAGCACTGCAGCACTGCCTCGGCGAAGCGGCAACAGACTGTGCTGCAGCTAATCTGCATAGGTGACAAACCCCACAATGCAGAAGAGGTGTGGACAGCTCTAAAACAGCATGCAGATCACTGGCTCACACCTCTGAACCTAAAGCCAGGAAAGGTTGTGTGTGACAATGGCCGGAACCTAGTGGCGGCTTTGAGGCGAGGCCAGCTGACACATGTTCCATGCATGGCCCATGTGCTCAACCTCGTGGTTCAGCGGTTTCTAAAGTCATACCCAGAGCTGTCTGATCTGCTGGTAAAAGTTCGCTGCCTGTCTGCACATTTTCGAAAGTCACCTACTGCTTCAGCCGGCCTTGCCGGCTTTCAGCGTCGTTTGCATCTTCCGGCTCACAGACTGGTGTGTGATGTCCCCACGCGTTGGAATTCAACTCTGCACATGTTGATCAGGATATGTGAGCAGAAGAGGGCAGTTGTTGAGTACCTGCATCACCTAAGCCGTCGGGAAATGGGTCAAACTCCACACATAACACCTGAGGAGTGGAGGAGTGGAGATGGATGTCCGACCTATGTACCATCCTCCAAAACTTTGAGGACTCCACCAAGATGGTGAGCGGCGATGACGCCATTATTAGCGTCACCATACCGCTTCTCTGCCTTCTAAAACGGTCTCTGCTCAAAACCAAACATGATGCATTGCAGGCGGAACACGATGAGTTGGAGCAAGAAACAGTAGTGGGTGTGGGTGATAACACATAGCCCAGCCTCGTCTCATCACAACGTGCAGTGGAGGACTATGACGAGGAGGAGGATGAAGACATGGAGCAACTCTCCGGCCAAATTGAGGATATGACATGCATACCAGTCATATGCTCAGTTCAGCGTGGCTGGCCAGAGGACAGGGTAGATGATGAGGAGGAGGAGGAGGAGGAGGAGGAGAAGGAGGAGGACAGCATGTTCAGTCATCGTGTTGGTCTGGATACTGAAGTGATGGCTGTTAAGAGTCTGGCGCACATGGATGACTTTGTGGTAAGCTGCCTGTCTCGTGACCCTCGCGTTAAGAACATCTTGGCCGACAATCATTACTGGTTGGTAACACTGTTAGACCCACGCTACAAGAAGAACTTTATGTCTCTTATTCCCGAGGCGGAGAGGTCAGCCAAAATGCAGCAGTTCCGGAAGGCCATAGTCACGGAAGTAGGCAAAGCATTCCCTTCACAAAACGCTAGCGTCATAATTGTAACACTATTAGTTAAAAGAAAGGGATAAAATGTAAAAAAAAACAAAATAAGGCATGACTTTTTTTTAACATCAAATTTTTTTTTTTTAGATTTAACCAAAGAATGTGCACATTTGTTATAATAAACAAGTGAAAAATTTTGAAAATCAGTCATCCAAAGGTGTGTGAAAAAAATATATATATATGGTACCAATAAAAATGTCACTTTGTCCTGCAAAGAATGCAGCCCCCCAAATTATTTTTTTCCTCTGTGCGGCCCATACACCCAGCCGAGTTTGAGACCCCCTGCCTTACACTATATAGATATCATGTTCATTCCCCATCTATCTTGCTCAGGAGAGCATCTCCCTCCCCCGGCACCAAGAGCAGCTCATATTGAATTGTTACATTGACTAGTAACACTGCACACAGAAATGCACCTTAATATTCCACTGTTAACCCTTTCCTCCCAGCAGTAACACACAACTCCTCACCTTGATATCATGGTGATTTATGGTCAGAATGACTTCAATGCGATCAGTGATTTCTATTCTAGCTCTGCTCACATAGATTTTATATCCACACTCAACTATAGGCCGTTCTTCATATTTTGGGGGCTTTTAGTCAGATATACTAGTTTGTGCCTGTATAGTATTGGTGTAGATGGGAGTGTAGGGCATGGGTTACATGGCACTGTGGTGGGATACTGATGGGAGGTATTGGTGCTGTGTTTGATGCTTCTACTGGGTATTTTCCTACAAATACTGGAACAGCTCACTGCTTAGAATGATCCTTCCCAGCTCTATAATATATTATATATACCCCACAATGCAGGCTCACACACACATTTGTCTCAAGTGTGTTGTAGGGACACAGATACAGTCTTGGTCATGTGACTAAAGGCTACTTTACACACTGCGATATCGGTCCCGATATCGCTAGTGTGGGTACCCGCCCCATCTGTTGCGCGACACGGGCAAATCGCTGCCCATGCCGCACAACACCGACCAGACCCGTCACACATACTTACCTGACCGGCGACGTCGCTGTGACCGGCGAACCGCCTCCTTTCTAAGGGGGCGGTCCGTGCGGCGTCACAGCGACGTCACTGAGCGACCGCCCAATAGCAGCGGAGGGGCGGAGATGAGTGGCCGGAACATCCCGCCCACCTCCTTCCTTCCTCATAGCGGCTGGGAGGCAGGTAAGGAGAGGTTCCTCGTTTCTGCGGTGTCACACGGAGTGATGTGTGCTGCCGCAGGAGCGACGAACTACATCGTTACTGCTGCAGTAACGATAATCGAGAATGGAGACCCATGTCACCGATGAGCGATTTTGCACGTTTTTGCAACGATGCAAAATCGCTCATCGGTGTCACACGCAGCAACATCGCTAATGCGGCCGGATGTGCGTCACAAATTCCGTGACCCCAACGACTCCGCATTAGCGATGTCGCAGCGTGTAAAGCCCCCTTTAGTGGGAGTGGTGTACAGGGTCTTAGCAGTAAAGAGTATTCCATATTTCTGCCAGATACCCACAGAGATATTGAAATCTGAAAAAAGAGACTTCTGCTCATTGAAGGTAAGAACTGCTCACATAGCGTTCAACTCCACAGCAAACGAGTGCCCTAGCACTGGCATCTCAGCAGGGATATTCCCCTACTACACATGTGTGTCTGGGTCGCTGTGACAGTTTACAGGACATAACTCAAGGCACCTAGATAGAAGGCAGAGGTACTGGGATTGGTTGGTTTTTGGTGACGGAGGTGCAGGGGCTGGCGCCCATGTGCAGTGCTGGCTAAGGTATATTGATGATATTTTGATTTTTTGGCAGGGCACTGTGGAGCAGCTCGAGACATTTATGGAGGAACTTAATAACAACACCTTTAACATCAGATTGACGCATAAGCATAGCAGCAGTTGCGTTGACTTCCTGGATATTAAAATTTCATTCGGTTCTGAGCGAATTGTTCAGACCGACGTCCATAGGAAGGAAACATCAGTCAACGCACTGCTGCATGCTTCTTCTGCTCATACCCCCTCCACCATCCGGGCCGTACCGGCTGGCCAGTTCCTCAGGATGAAGCAAATTTGTTCGTCAGACACTGCTTTTGAACAACAGTCTGCCGACCTCCAGCGCCATAGGGGTGGCAAAGGCGGTCTTCCCCCGGTCTGCCTCAGCAACGGACACTAGCCAATAGTGACTAGTGAGATCAAGGGTAGAAAAATAATTTGCAGTTCTCAATGCAGCTAGCGATTCCTCAATACGGGGGAGTGGTGCCGTCCTTCTTCTTTAACAGGACCAACGGAGCTGCCCAAAGGCTACAACTGTCACGGATAACCCCAGCCGCCTTCATGTTGCTCAACATGTCCTTGGTACACTGGTAATGTGAAGGTGGTATTGGCTTATAGCTCTCTTTGATGGGTGGGTGTGCACCTGTGGGGATGTAGTGTTGGACCCCTTTTATTCCCCCAAAATCTAGCGGATGTTTGCTGAAGACTTGCTCGCTCGTATTCTTGCACTACCCTGTGGACCCGCTTCTTGTTATGTGAAGGTGTGGAGTCAGTGCCTACGTGTAATTCCTTACACCACTCCTCTGGCTGACTTGGTGAGCAGTCACTGACTGGGTGGGGTGCAGTAATAGTGGATGCTGCTACTTGGATAGCATGTGTATCTACTGTGAACAGCTTATCAATGGTGGCAAGTCGGGGCAGCTTAACCTCCTGCTCTCCGCAGTTTAACACTCTCACGGGCACTCTTCCCTTCCGCACTAATGAATAAAACTATGATGTAAATATCATATAGATACCCCACAATTGTAAATAAAGGTAGGTTATGGGAAAAGGGGGAACAGGGAAAGAGGAAAATAGTGTAATAAAGTATACCTTCTGGGGGTGAGAGGAAATGGCAGCACAGCCAGTGGAGGTGAAGCAAAAGGAAGCCTGCAACTAAAGAGTTGAGAGCGTTATCACATGGTGACTGAGCCTGATTGTAAAGGGAGCATAGAGTGGAGCATACTCTGGGCACGTTAGAACCCAAGTTCTTAAACCATGAATATGGACCCCTTTTATTCTCCCAAAGTCTAGCGGATGTTTGCTGAAGACTTGCTCGTATTCTTGCACTACCCTGTGGACCCGCTTCTTGTGATGTGAAGGTGTGGAGTCAGTGCCTACGTGTAATTCCTTACACCACTCCTCTGGTTGACTTGGTGAGCTGTCACTGAATGGGTGTGGTGAAGTAACGGTGGATGCTGTGGCTTGGATATCATATTAAATATAGGGACCCCCATACAGTAGTATGAGAAATTTTTTTGTATTCAATGATCGGTATTACCTTCAGGGGCGCGGCACGTGGACGTGCGTTCCATTAGCCTCACTGCATTCCACTCCCATACAGGAAGTGGGCGCAGCTATTACTACGGTCGCACATAAAAGAACCCACAGCCACCACTGCACACAGCTGACTCCACCACTGGAAACCCACTTCTACACCAACGCAGGTAAGACAGGATCGGCACCTCTATGCTCCCGTTACAATCAGGCTCAGTCACCATGTGATAATGCTCTCAACAATTTAGTTGCAGGCTTCCCCTTGCTTCACCTCCACTGGCTGTGCTGCCATTTCCTCTCCCCCCTGGAAGGTATACTTTATTACACTATTTTCCTGTTTCCCTCTTCTCCCTTTTCCCATAACCTACCTTTATCTGCATTTGTGGGGTATCTATATACTATTTATATCACAGTTTTATTCATTAATACGGAAGGGAAGAGTGCGCGTGAGAGTGTTGAACTGCGGAGAGCAAGAGGTTAAGCTGCCCCGATTTGCCACCATTGATAAGCTGTTCACAGTAGATACACATGCTATCCAAGCAGCAGCAGCATCCACCATTACTGCACCCCACCCAGTCAGTGACAGCTCACCAAGTCAGCCAGAGGAGTGGTGTCAGGAATTACACGTAGGCACTGACTACACACCTTCACATCACAAGAAGGGGGTGCAAGTGTGACGCCCTGGACTAGCCAGTTAGTCACAGACATAACACACACACACCCCCTTTCCCGGATAGTTGCACTAGTCAGACACAAAACCGTTGTTGCCTCCCTCCAGAGGCTGATGTCCACACCAGGTGGGGCGGAGCCAGGCGGTTGGCCCCACCCACCAAGGAGTTCACAGGCCTGGAGGTGGGAAAACCAGTCAGTTAGTTGAAGTTCAGTTAAGAGTTGAACCGTGGAGGTAGTGAGTTCAGTGAAGAGCCCAGTTTTGGGTAGGAGTGCAAAACTGCTAGTGTCTGGGTCAGATCCCAGGCACTATGGGGAGATAAGGTATGCACACCATTGACTATGTAAGGGGAATACATGAAATAGCAGAAACTGCTGTGTGAATACTGACTTGAAAAATTCAATAGCTATATGCAAGAGTGAATATGTGAAAAATGGAATCTGCATTACTGCCATGAACATATGAATCAAGAGAAATTTAGCTACTGAATTGATCAATGCAATAGAGCCCCAACACTACGCCAAAGTATTTCTCTACGTTGGGGTCCCTAGCTTGTGTGTGTCCTCTCATGCAGTTAAAAAACCTACCGTGTATGAAAAATTGTTTAAAAGAACCGAAGTCCTCAGTGGTTGATACCTTTTAAAAAGATATATTTTACTTGTATCTACCGTGTATGGGAAGCTGAGACCCAGGCTATTTATGCGTATGATATGGATTGGCAATAGGTGTGGTTGGGGAGGGTTCACAAACGAAAAAATACTAACAAATAGGAATAACGTTTGGAACACCATTCTAAGTCCGAACTGGGTGCAAAAACCTAAAAAAACATCACTATGGGGAGATAAGGTATGCACACCAGTGACTATGTAAGGGGAATACATGAAATAGCAGAAACTGCTGTGTGAATACTGACTTGAAAAATCCAATAGCATTAATTCACATAATCCTAGTGACTGCGCACACAACATGGCCAAATGAAAACAAAAGACAGTACCTGGCCATTCAATCAAATGGAAACTCATAGGCAACACAGTCCATTAGACTAGGCAATTACATGCAGCCAAACAAAGTTCATGGGCCTTGCCTCAGAGTCGAATCCACAACCTCTTGGAGAACAAGCAAAGAGCCTACCACTAAACCAACTCAGTGAAGTTGGAAACCGATTCTACATTAATTAACATAATCCTAGTGACTGCGCACACAACATGGCCAAACAAAAGCAAAAGACAGTACCTGGCCTATCAATCCAATGGAAACTCATAGGTAACACAGTACATTGGACTAGGCAATTACATGCAGCCATACAAAGCCCATGGGTCTTGCCCCAGAGTCGAACCCACAACCTCTCGTAGCCAGGGCAAAGAGCCTACCACTACACCAACACAGAGAAGTAGGTGAATGACTCTACATTAATTCACATAATCCTAGTGACTGCGCACACAACATGGCCAAACAAAAGCAAAAGACATTACCTGGCCTATCAAGACAATGGAAACTCATAGGCAACACAGTCCATTGGACTAAACAATTACATGCAGCCATACAAAGTCCATGGGCTTTGCCTCAGAGTCAAACCCACAATTTCTCGCAGCCCAAGCAAAGAGCCTACCACTACACCAACACAGACAAGATGGAAACTGAGTTTACATTAGTTCACATAATCCTAGTGACTTTGCACACAACATTGTGAAACAAATGCAAAAGACATTATCTGGCCTATCAATCCAATGGAAACTCATAGGCAACACAGTCCATTAGACTAGGCAAATACATGCAGCCATACAAAGTTCATGGGCCTTGCCTCAGAGTCGAACCCACAACCTCTTGGAGAACAAGCAAAAAGCCTACCACTAAACCAACACAGAGAAGTTAGAAACTGACTCTACATTAATTCACATAATCCTAGTGACTGCGCACACAACATGGCCAAACAAAAGCAAAAGACAGTACCTGGCCTATCAATCCAATGGAAACTCATAGGCAACACAGTCCATTGGACTAGACAATTACATGGAGACATACAAAGTCCATGGGCCTTGCTTCAGAGTCAAACCCACAACCTCTCGCAGCCAAGCAAAGAGCCTACCACTACACCAATACAGAGAAGTGGGAAACTGATTCTACATTAATTCACATAATCCTACCGACTGCGCACACAACATGGCTAAACAAAAGCAAAAGACAGTACCTGGCTTATCAATCCAATGGAAACTCATAGGCAACACAGTCCATTGGACTAGGCAATAACATGCAGCCATACAAAGTCCATGGGCCTTGCCTCAAAGTCGAACTCACAACCTCTCGCAGCTCAAGCAAAGAGCCTACCACTACACGAACACAGAGAAATGTGAACCTGCCTCTACATTAATTCACATAATCCTAGTGACTGCGCACACAACATGGCCAAACGAAAGCAAAAGTCCATATCTGGCCTATCAATCCAATGGAAACTCATAGGCAACACAGTCCATTGGACTATGCAATTACATGCAGCCATACAAAGGCCATGGGCCTTGCCTCAGAGTCAAACCCACAACCTCTAACAGCTCAAGCAAAAAGCCTACCACTACACCAACACAGAGAAGTGCGAAACTAATTGAACATAAATTCACATAATCCTAGTGACTGCGCACACAACATGGCCAAACGAAAGCAAAAGACAGTACCTGGCCTATCAATCCAATGGAAACTCATAGGTAACACAGTCCATTGGACTATGCAATTACATGCAGCCATACAAAGTCCATGGGCCTTGCCTCAGAGTCGAACTCACAACCTCTCGCAGCCCAAGAAAAAAGCCTACCACTACAGCAACACAGAGAAGTGTGAAACTGACTCTACATTAATTCACATAATCCTAGTGACTGCGCACACAACATGGCCAAACAAAAGCAAAAGACAGTACCTGGCCTATCATTCCAATTAAAACTCATAGGCAACATAGTCCATTGGACTAAGCAATAACATGCAGCCATACAACGTCCATGGGCCTTGCCTCAAAGTCGAACTCACAACCTCTCGCAGCTCAAGCAAAGAGCTTACCACTACACCAACACAGAGAAATGTGAACCTGACTCTACATTAATTCACATAATCCTAGTGACTGCGCACACAACATGGCCAAACAAAAGCAAAAGGCAGTACCTGGCCTATCAATCCAATGGGAACTCATAGGCAACACAGTCAATTGAACTACGCAATTATATGCAGCCATACAAACTCCATGGGCCTTGCCTCAGAGTCGAACCCACAACCTCTCGCAGCTTAAGCAAAGAGCCTACCCCTAAACCAACACAGAGAAGTGGGAAACTGATTCTACATTAATTCACATAATCCTAGTGACTGCGCACACAACATGGCCAAACAAAAGCAAAAGACGGTACCTGGCCTATCAATCCAATGGAAACTCATAGGCAACGCAATCAGTTGGACTAGGCAATTACATGCAGCCATACAAAGTCCATGGGCCTTGTCTCAGAGTCAAACCCACAACCTCTCTCAGCCCAAGCAAAGAGCCTACCACTACACCAACACAGAGAAGAGCGAAACTGACTCAACATAAATTCACATAATCCTAGTGACTGCGCACACAACATGGCCAAACAAAAGCAAAAGACAGTCCCTGGTCTATCAATCCAATGGAAACTCATAGACAACATAGTCCATTGGACTAGGCAATTACATGCAGCCATACAAAGTCCATGGGCCTTGCCTCAGAGTCAAACCCACAACCTCTGGCAGAACAAGCAAAGAGCTTACAACTACACCAACACAAAAAAGTAGGAAGCTGCGTCTACATTAATTCACATATTCCTAGTGACTGCGCACACAACATGGCCAAACAAAAGCAAAAGTCAATACCTGGCCTATCAATCCAATGGAAACTCATAGGCAACACAGTCCATTGGACTAGGCAATTACATGCAGCCATACAAAGTCCATGAGCCTTGCATTTGAGTCGAACTCACAACCTCTCCCAGCCCAAGCAAAGAGCCTACCACTACACCAACACAGAGAAGTGGGAAACTGACTCAACATTAATTCACATAATCCTAGTGACTGCGCACAAAACATGGCCAAACAAAAGCAAAAGAAGGCACCTGGCCTATCAATCCAATGGAATCTCATAGGTAACACAGTCCATTGGACTATGCAATTACATGCAGCCATAAAAAGTCCATGGGCCTTGCCTCAGAGTCGAACTCACAACCTCTCGCAGCCCAAGAAAAAAGCCTACCACTACAGCAACACGGAGAAGTGTGAAACCGACTCTACATTAACTCACATAATCCTAGTGACTGCGCACACAACATGGCCAAACAGAAGCAAAAGTCAATACCTGGCCTATCAAGCCAATGGAAACTCATAGGCAACACAGTCCATTGAACTATGCAATTACATGCAGCCATACAAAGTCCATGGGCCTTGCCTCAGAGTCAAACCCACAACTTCTCGCAGCCAAGCAAAGCGCCTTCCACTACACCAACACAGAGAAGTGGGAAACTGATTCTACATTAATTCACATAATCCTACCGACTTCGCACACAACATAACCAAACAAAAGACAATACCTGGCCTATCAGTCCAATGAAAACTCATAGGCAACACAGTCCATTGGACTAGGCAATTACATGCAGCCATACAAAGTCTATGGGCTTTGCTTCAGAGTCAAACCCACATTTTCTCGCAGCCCAAGAAAAGAGCCTACCACTACACCAACACAGAGAAGTTGAAAACTGAGTTTACATTAGTTCACATAATCCTAGTGACTGCGCACACAACATGGCCAAACAAAAGCAAAAGGTAGTACCTGGCCTATCAATCCAATAGGAACTCATAGGTAACACAGTCAACTGAAATAGGCAATTACATGCATCCATACAAACTCCATGGGCCTTGCCTCAAAGTCAAACCAACAACCTTTCGCAGCTTAAGCAGAAAGACTACCACTACACCAACACAGAGAAGTAGGTAAATGACTCTACATTAATTCACATAATCCTAGAGACTGCGCACACAACATGGCCAAACAAATGCAAAAGACATTATCTGGCCTATCAATCCAATGAAATCATAGGCAACATAGTCCATTAGACTAAGCAAATATATGCAGCCATACAAAGTTAATGGGCCTTGCCTCAGAGTCGAACCCACAACCTCTTGGAGAACAAGCAAAGAGCCTACCACTAAACCAACACAGAGAAGTTGGAAACAAACTCTACATTAATTCACAGAATCCTAGTGACTGCGCACACAACATGGCAAAACAAAAGCAAAAGACAGCACCTGGCCTATCAATCCAATGGAAACTCAAAGCTAACACAGTACATTGGACTAGGCAATTACATGCAGCCATACAAAGCCCATTGGCCTTGCCCCAGAGACGAACCCACACCCTCTCGTAGCCCAAGGAAAGAGCCTACTAATACACCAACACAGAGAAGTGGAAAACCAATTCTTCATTAACTCACATAATCCTAGTGACTGCGCACATAACATGGCCAAACAAAAGCAAAAGACAGTACCTGGCCTATGAAACCAATGGAAACTCATAGGCAACACAGTCCATTGGACTAGACAATTACATGGAGACATACAAAGTCCATGGGCCTTGCATTAGAGTCGAACCCACAACCTCTCGCAGCCGAAGCAAAGAGCCTACCACTACACCAACACAGAGAAGTGGGAAACTGATTCTACATTAATTCAAATAATCCTACCGACTGCGCACACAACATGGCCAAACAAAAGACAATACCTGGCCTATCAATTCAAAGGAAACTCATAGGCAACACAGTCCATTGGACTTGGCAATTACATGCAGCCATACAAAGTCCATGGGCTTTGCCTCAGAGTCAAACCCACAATTTCTCGCAGCCCAAGGAAATAGCCTACGATTACACCAACACAGAGAAGTTGGAAACTGAGTTTACATTAGTTCACATAATCCTAGTGACTGCGCACACAACATGGCCAAACAAAAGACAATACCTGGCCTATCAATTCAATGAAACTCATAGGCAACACAGTCAATTGAACTAGGCAATTACATGCTGCCATACAAACTCCATGGGCTTTGCCTCAGAGTCGAACCCACAACCTCTCGCAGTTTAAGCAAAGAGACTACCACTACACCAACACAGAGAAGTAGGTGAATGACTCTACATTAATTCACATAATCCTAGTGACTGCGCACATAACATGGCCAAACAAAAGCAAAAGACAGTACCTGGCCTACCAATCAAATTGAAACTCATAAGCAACAAAGAGACTACAACTACACCAACACAGAGAAGTAGGTGAATGACTCTACATTAATTCACATAATCCTAGTGACTGCGAACACAACATGGCCAAACAAAAGCAAAAGACAGTACCTGGCCTATCAGGCCAATGGAAACTCAAAGGCAAC
This sequence comes from Anomaloglossus baeobatrachus, assembly GCF_048569485.1. Classification (NCBI taxonomy): domain Eukaryota; kingdom Metazoa; phylum Chordata; class Amphibia; order Anura; family Aromobatidae; genus Anomaloglossus; species Anomaloglossus baeobatrachus. The sequence continues at coordinate 1,115,095 of NW_027442954.1, read as the reverse complement.
ATAGTCCATTGGACTAGGCAATAACATGCAGCCATACAAAGTCTAACTCACAACCTCTCGCAGCTCAAGCAAAGAGCCTACCACTACACCAACACAGAGAAATGTGAACCTGACTCTACATTAACTCACATAATCCTAGTAATGTACTGTGTTACCTATGAGTTTACATTGGATTGATAGGCCAGGTAATGTCTTTTGCTTTTGTTTGGCCATGTTGTGTGCGCAGTCACTAGGATTATGTGAATTAATGTAGAGTCGGTTTCCAACTTCTCTGTGTTGGTTTAGTGGTAGGCTCTTTGCTTGTTCTCCAAGAGGATGTCGGTTCAACTCTGAGGCAAGGCCCATGAACTTTATATGGCTGCATGTATTTGCCTAGTCTAATGGACTGTGTTGCCTATGAGTTTCCATTGGATTGATAGGCCAGGTATTGTCTTTTGTTTGGCCATGTTGTGTGCGCAGTCGGTAGGATTATGTGAATTAATGTAGAATCAGTTTCCCACTTCTCTGTGTTGGTGTAGTGGTAGGCTCTTTGCTTGGCTGCGAGATGTTGTGGGTTTGACTCTGAGGAAAGGCCCATGGACTTTGTATGTCTCCATGTAATTGTCTAGTCCAATGGACTGTGTTGCCTATGATTTTCCATTGGATTGATAGGCCAGGTATTGTCTTTTGCTTTTGTTTGGCCATGTTGTGTGCGCAGTCACTAGGATTATGTGAATTAATGTAAACTCAGTTACCAACTTCTCTGTGTTGGTGTAGTGGTAGGCTCTTTGCTTGGGCTGTGAGAAGTTGTGGGTTTGACTTTTAGGCAAAGCCCATGGACTTTGTATGGCTGCATGTAATTGCCTAGTCCAATGGACTGTGTTGCCTATGAGTTTCCATTGAATTGATAGGCCAGGTATTGTCTTTTGTTTGGCCGTGTTGTGTGCGCAGTCGGTAGGATTATGTGAATTAATGTAGAATCAGTTTCCCACTTCTCTGTGTTGGTTTAGGGGTAGGCTCTTTGCTTAAGCTGCGAGAGGTTGTGGGTACGACTCTGAGGTAAGGCCCATGGAGTTTGTATGGCTGCATGTAATTGCGTAGTTCAATTGACTGTGTTGCCTATGAGTTCCCATTGGATTGATAGGCCAGGTACTGCCTTTTGCTTATGTTTGGCCATGTTGTGTTCGCAGTCACTAGGATTATGTGAATTAATGTAGAGTCAGGTTCACATTTCTCTGTGTTGGTGTAGTGGTAGGCTCTTTGCTTGAGCTGCGAGAGGTTGTGAGTTAGACTTTGAGGCAAGGCCCATGGACTTTGTATGGCTGCATGTTATTGCCTAGTCCAATGGACTATGTTGCCTATGAGTTTCAATTGGATTGATAGGCCAGGTACTGTCTTTTGCTTTTGTTTGGCTATGTTGTGTTCGCAGTCACTAGGATTATGTGAATTAATGTAGACTCATTCACCTACTTCTCTGTGTTGGTGTAGTTGTAGTCTCTTTGCTTAAGCTGTGAGAGGTTGTGGGTTCGACTCTGAGGCAAAGCCCATGGAGTTTGTATGGCAGCATGTAATTGCCTAGTTCAATTGACTGTGTTGCCTATGAGTTTCCATTGAATTGATAGGCCAGGTATTGTCTTTTGTTTGGCCATGTTGTGTGCGCAGTCACTAGGATTATGTGAACTAATGTAAACTCAGTTTCCAACTTCTCTGTGTTGGTGTAATCGTAGGCTATTTCCTTGGGCTGTGAGAAATTGTGGGTTTGACTCTGAGGCAAAGCCCATGGACTTTCTATGGCTGCATATAATTGCCAAGTCCAATGGACTGTGTTTCCTTTGAATTGGTAGGCCAGGTATTGTCTTTTGTTTGGCCATGTTGTGTGCGCAGTCAGTAGGATTATTTGAATTAATGTAGAATCAGTTTCCCACTTCTCTGTGTTGGTGTAGTGGTAGGCTCTTTGCTTGGGCTGCGAGAGGTTGTGGGTTCGACTCTAATGCAAGGCCCGTGGACTTTGTATGTCTGCATGTAATTGTCTAGTCCAATGGACTGTGTTGCCTATGAGTTTCCATTGGTTTGATAGGCCAGGTACTGTCTTTTGCTTTTGTTTGGCCATGTTATGTGCGCAGTCACTAGGATTATGTGAATTAATGAAGAATCGGTTTTCCACTTCTCTGTGTTGGTGTATTAGTAGGCTCTTTCCTTGGGCTACGAGAGGGTGTGGGTTCGACTCTTGGGCAACGCCAATGGGCTTTGTATGGCTACATGTAATTGCCTAGTCCAATGTACTGTGTTAGCTTTGGGTTTCCATTGGATTGATAGGCCAGGTACTGTCTTTTGCTTTTGTTTGGCCATGTTGTGTGCGCAGTCACTAGGATTCTGTGAATTAATGTAGAGTCTGTTTCCAACTTCTCTGTGTTGGTTTAGTGGTAGGCTCTTTGCTTGTTCTCCAAGAGGTTGTGGGTTCGACTCTGAGGCAAGGCCCATTAACTTTGTATGGCTGCATATATTTGCTTAGTCTAATGGACTATGTTGCCTATGATTTCATTGGATTGATAGGCCAGATAATGTCTTTTGCATTTGTTTGGCCATGTTGTGTGCGCAGTCACTAGGATTATGTGAATTAATGTAGAGTCATTTACCTACTTCTCTGTGTTGGTGTAGTGGTAGTCTCTTTGCTTAAGCTGCGAAAGGTTGTTGGTTCGACTTTGAGGCAAGGCCCATGGAGTTTGTATGGCTGCATGTAATTGCCTATTTTAGTTGACTGTGTTACCTATGAGTTCCTATTGGATTGATAGGCCAGGTACTACCTTTTGCTTTTGTTTGGCCATGTTGTGTGCGCAGTCACTAGGATTATGTGAACTAATGTAAACTCAGTTTTCAACTTCTCTGTGTTGGTGTAGTGGTAGGCTCTTTTCTTGGGCTGCGAGAAAATGTGGGTTTGACTCTGAGGCAAAGCCCATAGACTTTGTATGACTGCATGTAATTGCCTAGTCCAATAGACTGTGTTGCCTATGAGTTTTCATTGGACTGATAGGCCAGGTATTGTCTTTTGTTTGGTTATGTTGTGTGCGAAGTCGGTAGGATTATGTGAATTAATGTAGAATCAGTTTCCCACTTCTCTGTGTTGGTGTAGTGGAAGGCGCTTTGCTTGGCTGCGAGAGGTTGTGGGTTTGACTCTAAGGCAAGGCCCATGGACTTTGTATGGCTGCATGTGATTGCCAAGTTCAATGGACTGTGTTGCCTATGAGTTTCCATTGGCTTGATAGGCCAGGTAATGTCTTTTGCTTCTGTTTGGCCATGTTGTGTGCGCAGTCACTAGGATTATGTGAATTAATGTAGATGCAGCTTCCTACTTCTTTGTGTTGGTGTGGTTGTAGGCTCTTTGCTTGTTCTGCCAGAGGTTGTGGGATAGACTCTGAGGCAAGGCCCATGACCTCTGTATGGCTGCATGTAATTGCCTAGTCCAATGGATGGGGTTGCCTCTGAGTTTCCATTGGATTGATAGGCCAGGTACTGTCTTTTGCTTTCGTTTGGCCATGTTGTGTGCGCAGTCACTAGGATTATGTGAGTTAATGTAGAGTCGGTTTCACACTTCTCCGTGTTGCTGTAGTGGTAGGCTTTTTTCTTGGGCTGCGAGAGGTTGTGAGTTCGACTCTGAGGCAAGGCCCATGGACTTTTTATGGCTGCATGTAATTGCATAGTCCAATGGACTGTGTTACCTATGAGATTCCATTGGATTGATAGGCCAGGTGCCTTCTTTTGCTTTTGTTTGGCCATGTTTTGTGCGCAGTCACTAGGATTATGTGAATTAATGTTGAGTCAGTTTCCCACATCTCTGTGTTGGTGTAGTGGTAGGCTCTTTGCTTGGGCTGGGAGAGGTTGTGAGTTCGACTCAAATGCAAGGCTCATGGACTTTGTATGGCTGCATGTAATTGCCTAGTCCAAAGGACTGTGTTGCCTATGAGTTTCCATTGGATTGATAGGCCAGGTATTGACTTTTGCTTTCGTTTGGCCATGTTGTGTGCGCAGTCACTAGGATTATGTGAATTAATATAGAGTCAGTTTCACATTTCTCTGTGTTGGTGTAGTGGTAGGCTCTTTGCTTGAGCTGCGAGAGGTTGTGGATTTGACTCTGAGGCAAGGCCCATGGACTTTTTATGGCTGCATGTAATTGCCTAGTCCAATGGACTGTGTTGCCTATGAGTTTCCATTGGATTGATAGGCCAGGTATTGACTTTTGCTTTCGTTTGGCCATGTTGTGTGCGCAGTCACTAGGTTTATGTGAATTAATGTAGAGTCAGGTACACATTTCTCTGTGTTGGTGTAGTAGTAGGCTCTTTGCTTGAGCTGCGAGAGGTTGTGAGTTTGACTTTGAGGCAAGGCCCATGGACATTGTATGGCTGCATGTTATTGCCTAGTCCAATGGACTATGTTGCTTATGAGCTTCAATTGGATTGATAGGCCAGATACCGTCTTTTGCTTTTGTTTGGCCATGTTGTGTGCGCAGTCACTAGGATTATGTGAATTAATGTAGAGTCAATCACCTACTTCTCTGTGTTGGTTTAGTGGTAGGCTCTTTGCTTGTTCTCCAAGAGGTTGTGGGTTCGACTCTGAGGCAAGGCCCATGAACTTTGTATGGCTGCATGTATTTGCCTAGTCTAATGGACTGTGTTGCCTATGAGTTTCCATTGGATTGATAGGCCAGATAATGTCTTTTGCATTTGTTTGGCCATGTTGTGTGCACAGTCACTAGGATTATGTGAACTAATGTAAACTCTGTTACCAACTTCTCTGTGTTGGTGTAGTGGTAGGCTCTTTGCTTGGGCTGCGAGAAATTGTGGGTTTGACTCTGAGGCAAAGCCCATGGACTTTGTATGGCTGCATGTAATTGCCTAGTCCAATGGACTGTGTTGCCTATGAGTTTCCATTGGTTTGATAGGCCAGGTAATGTCTTTTGCTTTTGTTTGGCCATGTTGTGTGCGCATTCACTAGGAATATGTGAATTAATGTAGACGCAGCTTCCTACTTTTTTGTGTTGGTGTTAGTTGTAAGCTCTTTGCTTGTTCTGCCAGAGGTTGTGGGTTTGACTCTGATGGCAAGGCCCATGGACTTTGTATGGCTGCATGTAATTGCCTAGTCCAATGGACTATGTTGTCTATGAGTTTCCGTTGGATTGATAGGCCAGGGACTGTCTTTTGCTTTCGTTTGGCCATGTTGTGTGCGCAGTCACTAGGATTATGTGAATTTATGTTGAGTAAGTTTCGCTCTTCTCTGTGTTGGTGTAGTGGTAGGCTCTTTGCTTGGGCTGAGAGAGGTTGTGGGTTTGACTCTGAGACAAGGCCCATGGACTTTGTATGGCTGCATGTAATTGCCTAGTCCAATTGATTGCGTTGCCTATGAGTTTCCATTGGATTAATAGGCCAGGTACCGTCTTTTGCTTTTGTTTGGCCATGTTGTGTGCGCAGTCACTAGGATTATGTGAATTAATGTAGACGCAGCTTCCTACTTCTTTGTGTTGGTGTAGTTGTAGGCTCTTTGCTTGTTCTGCCAGAGGTTGTGAGTTCGACTTTGAGGCAAGGCCCATGGACTTTGTATGGCTGCATGTTATTGCCTAGTCCAATGGACTGTGTTGCCTATGAGTTTCCATTGGATTGATAAGCCAGGTACTGTCTTTTGCTTTCGTTTGGCCATGTTGTGTGCGCAGTCGGTAGGATTATGTGAATTAATGTAGAATCAGTTTCCCACTTCTCTGTATTGGTGTAGTGGTAGGCTCTTTGCTTGGCTGCGAGAGGTTGTGGGTTTGACTCTGAGGCAAGGCCCATGGACTTTGTATGTCTCCATGTAATTGTCTAGTCCAATGGACTGTGTTGCCTATGAGTTTCCATTGGATTGAGAGGCCAGGTACTGTCTTTTGCTTTTGTTTGGCCATGTTGTGTGCGCAGTCACTAGGATTATGTGAATTAATGTAGAGTCGGTTTCCAACTTCTCTGTGTTGGTTTAGTGGTAGGCTCTTTGCTTGTTCTCCAAGAGGTTGTGGGATCGACTCTGAGGCAAGGCCCATGAACTTTGTATGGCTGCATGTATTTGCCTAGTCTAATGGACTGTGTTGCCTATGAGTTTCCATTGGATTGATAGGCCAGATAATGTCTTTTGCATTTGTTTCGCCATGTTGTGTGCACAGTCACTAGGATTATGTGAACTAATGTAAACTCGGTTTCCATCTTGTCTGTGTTGGTGTAGTGGTAGGCTCTTTGCTTGGGCTGCGAGAAATTGTGGGTTTGACTCTGAGGCAAAGCCCATGGACTTTGTATGGCTGCATGTAATTGTTTAGTCCAATGGACTGTGTTGCCTATGAGTTTCCATTGGCTTGATAGGCCAGGTAATGTCTTTTGCTTTTGTTTGGCCATGTTGTGTGCGCAGTCTCTAGGAATATGTGAATTAATGTAGACGCAGCTTCCTACTTTTTTGTGTTGGTGTAGTTGTAAGCTCTTTGCTTGTTCTGCCAGAGGTTGTGGGTTTGACTCTGAGGCAAGGCCCATGGGCTTTGTATGGCTGCATGTAATTGCCTAGTCCAATTGATTGCTTTGCCTATGAGTTTCTATTGGATTGATAGGCCAGGTACTGTCTTTTGCTTTTGTTTGGCCATGTTGTGTGCGCAGTCACTAGGATTATGTGAATTAATGTAGAATCATTTTTCCACTTCTCTGTGTTGGTGTATTGGTAGCCTCTTTGCTTGGGCTACGAGAGGTTGTGGGTTCGACTCTGGTGCAAGGCCCATGGGCTTTGTATGGCTGTATGTAATTGCCTAGTCTAATGGACTGTGTTGCCTATGAGTTTCCATTGGATTGATAGGCCAGGTACTGTCTTTTGCTTTCGTTTAGCCATGTTGTGTGCGCAGTCACTAGGATTATGTGAGTTAATGAAGAGTCAGTTTCAAACTTCTCTGTGTTGGTGTAGTGGTAGGCTCTTTGCTTTGGCTGCGAGAAGTTGTGGGTTTGACTCTAATGCAAGGTTCATGGACTTTGTATAACTGCATGTAATTGCCTAGTCCAATGGACTGTGTTGCCTATGAGTTTCCATTGGATTGATAGGCCAGGTATTGACTTTTGCTTTCGTTTGGCCATGTTGTGTGCGCAGTCACTAGGATTATGTGATTTAATGTAGAGTCAGTTTCACATTTCTCTGTGTTGGTGTAGTGGTAGGATCTTTGCTTGGGCTGCGAGAAGTTGTGGGTTTGACTCTGAGGCAAGGCCCATGGACTTTTTATGGCTGCATGCAATTGCCTAGTCCAATGGACTGTGTTGCCTATTAGTTTCCAATGGATTGATAGGCCAGGTACTGTCTTTTGTTTTTGTTTGGCCATGTTGTGTGCGCAGTCACTAGGATTATGTGAATTAATGTAGACGCAGCTTCCTACTTCTTTGTGTTGGTGTAGTTGTAGGCTCTTTGCTTGTTCTACCAGAGGTTGTGGGTTTGACTCTGAGGCAAGGCCCATGGACTTTGTGAGGCTGCATGTAATTGCCTATTCCAATGGACTATGTTGTCTATGAGTTTCCATTGGATTGATAGGCAAGGGACTGTCTTTTGCTTTTGTTTGGCCATGTTGTGTGCGCAGTCACTAGGATTATGTGAATTTATGTTGAGTCAGTTTCGCACTTCTCTGTGTTGGTGTAGTGGTAGGCTCTTTGCTTGGGCTGTGAGAGGTTGTGGGTTTGACTCTGAGGCAAGGCCCATGGACTTTGTATGGCTGCATGTAATTGCCTAGTCCAATGGATTGATAGGCCAGGTACTGTCTTTTGTTTTCGTTTGGCCATGTTTTGTGCGCAGTCACTATGATTATGTGAGTTAATGTAGAGACAGTTTTACACTTCTCTGTGTTGCTGAAGTAGTAGGCTTTTTTGTTGGGCTGCGAGAGGTTGTGAGTTCGACTCTGAGGCAAGGCCCATGGACTTTGTATGGCTGCATGTAATTGCATAGTCCAATGGACTGCGTTACCTATGAGTTTCCATTGGATTGATAGGCCAGGTGCTTTCTTTTGCTTTTGTTTGGCCATGTTGTGTGCGCAGTCACTAGGAATATGTGAATTAATGTAGAGTCAGTTTCACATTTCTCTTTGTTGGTGTAGTGGTAGGCTCTTTGCTCGGGCTGTGAGAGGTTGTGGGTTTGACTCTGAGGCAAGGCCCATGGACTTTTTATGGCTGCATGTAATTGCCTAGTCCAATGGACTGTGTTGCCTATGAGTTTCCATTGGATTGATAGGCCAGGTATTGACTTTTGCTTTCGTTTGGCCATGTTGTGTGCGCAGTCACTAGGATTATGTGAATTAATGTAGAGGCAGGTTCACATTTCTCTGTGTTGGTGTAGTGGTAGGCTCTTTGCTTGAGCTGCGAGAGGTTGTGAGTTCGACTTTGAGGCAAGGCCCATGGACTTTGTATGGCTGCATGTTATTGCCTAGTCCAATGGACTGTGTTGCCTATGAGTTTCCATTGGATTGATAAGCCAGGTACTGTCTTTTGCTTTCGTTTGGCCATGTTGTGTGCGCAGTCGGTAGGATTATGTGAATTAATGTAGAATCAGTTTCCCACTTCTCTGTATTGGTGTAGTGGTAGGCTCTTTGCTTGGCTGCGAGAGGTTGTGGGTTTGACTCTGAGGCAAGGCCCATGGACTTTGTATGTCTCCATGTAATTGTCTAGTCCAATGGACTGTGTTGCCTATGAGTTTCCATTGGATTGATAGGCCAGGTACTGTCTTTTGCTTTTGTTTGGCCATGTTGTGTGCGCAGTCACTAGGATTATGTGAATTAATGTAGAGTCGGTTTCCAACTTCTCTGTGTTGGTTTAGTGGTAGGCTCTTTGCTTGTTCTCCAAGAGGTTGTGGGATCGACTCTGAGGCAAGGCCCATGAACTTTGTATGGCTGCATGTATTTGCCTAGTCTAATGGACTGTGTTGCCTATGAGTTTCCATTGGATTGATAGGCCAGATAATGTCTTTTGCATTTGTTTCGCCATGTTGTGTGCGCAGTCTCTAGGAATATGTGAATTAATGTAGACGCAGCTTCCTACTTTTTTGTGTTGGTGTAGTTGTAAGCTCTTTGCTTGTTCTGCCAGAGGTTGTGGGTTTGACTCTGAGGCAAGGCCCATGGGCTTTGTATGGCTGCATGTAATTGCCTAGTCCAATTGATTGCTTTGCCTATGAGTTTCTATTGGATTGATAGGCCAGGTACTGTCTTTTGCTTTTGTTTGGCCATGTTGTGTGCGCAGTCACTAGGATTATGTGAATTAATGTAGAATCAGTTTTCCACTTCTCTGTGTTGGTGTATTGGTAGCCTCTTTGCTTGGGCTACGAGAGGTTGTGGGTTCGACTCTGGGGCAAGGCCCATGGGCTTTGTATGGCTGCATTTAATTGCCTAGTCTAATGTACTGTGTTATCTTTGAGTTTCCATTGGATTGATAGGCCAGGTACTGTCTTTTGCTTTTGTTTGGCCATGTTGTGTGCGCAGTCACTAGGATTATGTGAATTAATGTAGAGTCGGTTTCCAACTTTTCTGTGTTGGTGTAGTGGTAGGCTCTTTGCTTGTTCTCCAAGAAGTTGTGGGTTCGACTCTGAGGCAAGGCCCATGAACTTTGTATGGCTGCATGTATTTGCCTAGTCTAATGGACTGTGTTGCCTATGAGTTTCCATTGGATTGATAGGCCAGGTATTGACTTTTGCTTTCGTTTGGCCATGTTGTGTGCGCAGTCACTAGGATTATGTGATTTAATGTAGAGTCAGTTTCACATTTCTCTGTGTTGGTGTAGTGGTAGGATCTTTGCTTGGGCTGCGAGAAGTTGTGGGTTTGACTCTGAGGCAAGGCCCATGGACTTTTTATGGCTGCATGCAATTGCCTAGTCCAATGGACTGTGTTGCCTATTAGTTTCCAATGGATTGATAGGCCAGGTACTGTCTTTTGTTTTTGTTTGGCCATGTTGTGTGCGCAGTCACTAGGATTATGTGAATTAATGTAGACGCAGCTTCCTACTTCTTTGTGTTGGTGTAGTTGTAGGCTCTTTGCTTGTTCTGCCAGAGGTTGTGGGTTTGACTCTGAGGCAAGGCCCATGGACTTTGTGAGGCTGCATGTAATTGCCTATTCCAATGGACTATGTTGTCTATGAGTTTCCATTGGATTGATAGGCAAGGGACTGTCTTTTGCTTTTGTTTGGCCATGTTGTGTGCGCAGTCACTAGGATTATGTGAATTTATGTTGAGTCAGTTTCGCACTTCTCTGTGTTGGTGTAGTGGTAGGCTCTTTGCTTGGGCTGTGAGAGGTTGTGGGTTTGACTCTGAGGCAAGGCCCATGGACTTTGTATGGCTGCATGTAATTGCCTAGTCCAATGGATTGATAGGCCAGGTACTGTCTTTTGTTTTCGTTTGGCCATGTTTTGTGCGCAGTCACTATGATTATGTGAGTTAATGTAGAGACAGTTTTACACTTCTCTGTGTTGCTGAAGTAGTAGGCTTTTTTGTTGGGCTGCGAGAGGTTGTGAGTTCGACTCTGAGGCAAGGCCCATGGACTTTGTATGGCTGCATGTAATTGCATAGTCCAATGGACTGCGTTACCTATGAGTTTCCATTGGATTGATAGGCCAGGTGCTTTCTTTTGCTTTTGTTTGGCCATGTTGTGTGCGCAGTCACTAGGAATATGTGAATTAATGTAGAGTCAGTTTCACATTTCTCTTTGTTGGTGTAGTGGTAGGCTCTTTGCTCGGGCTGTGAGAGGTTGTGGGTTTGACTCTGAGGCAAGGCCCATGGACTTTTTATGGCTGCATGTAATTGCCTAGTCCAATGGACTGTGTTGCCTATGAGTTTCCATTGGATTGATAGGCCAGGTATTGACTTTTGCTTTCGTTTGGCCATGTTGTGTGCGCAGTCACTAGGATTATGTGAATTAATGTAGAGGCAGGTTCACATTTCTCTGTGTTGGTGTAGTGGTAGGCTCTTTGCTTGAGCTGCGAGAGGTTGTGAGTTCGACTTTGAGGCAAGGCCCATGGACTTTGTATGGCTGCATGTTATTGCCTAGTCCAATGGACTGTGTTGCCTATGAGTTTCCATTGGATTGATAAGCCAGATAATGTCTTTTGCATTTGTTTCGCCATGTTGTGTGCGCAGTCTCTAGGAATATGTGAATTAATGTAGACGCAGCTTCCTACTTTTTTGTGTTGGTGTAGTTGTAAGCTCTTTGCTTGTTCTGCCAGAGGTTGTGGGTTTGACTCTGAGGCAAGGCCCATGGGCTTTGTATGGCTGCATGTAATTGCCTAGTCCAATTGATTGCTTTGCCTATGAGTTTCTATTGGATTGATAGGCCAGGTACTGTCTTTTGCTTTTGTTTGGCCATGTTGTGTGCGCAGTCACTAGGATTATGTGAATTAATGTAGAATCAGTTTTCCACTTCTCTGTGTTGGTGTATTGGTAGCCTCTTTGCTTGGGCTACGAGAGGTTGTGGGTTCGACTCTGGGGCAAGGCCCATGGGCTTTGTATGGCTGCATTTAATTGCCTAGTCTAATGTACTGTGTTATCTTTGAGTTTCCATTGGATTGATAGGCCAGGTACTGTCTTTTGCTTTTGTTTGGCCATGTTGTGTGCGCAGTCACTAGGATTATGTGAATTAATGTAGAGTCGGTTTCCAACTTTTCTGTGTTGGTGTAGTGGTAGGCTCTTTGCTTGTTCTCCAAGAAGTTGTGGGTTCGACTCTGAGGCAAGGCCCATGAACTTTGTATGGCTGCATGTATTTGCCTAGTCTAATGGACTGTGTTGCCTATGAGTTTCCATTGGATTGATAGGCCACGTATTGTCTTTTGCTTTTGTTTGGCCATGTTGTGTGCGCAGTCACTAGGATTATGTGAATTAATGTAGAATCTGTTTCCCACTTCTCTGTGTTGGTGTAGTGGAAGCTGCTTTGCTTGTCTGCGAGAGGTTGTGGGTTTGACTCTGAGGCATGGCCCATGGACTTTGTATGGCTGCATGTAATTGCCTAGTTCAATGGACTGTGTTGCCTTTGAGTTTCCATTGGCCTGATAGGCCAGGTAATGTCTTTTGCTTTTGTTTGGCCATGTTGTGTGCGCATTCACTAGGATTATGTGAATTAATGTAGACGCAGCTTCCTACTTCTTTGTGTTGGTGTAGTTGTAGGCTCTTTGCTTGTTCTGCCTGAGGTTGTGGGTTTGACTCTGAGGCAAGGCCCATGGACTTTGTGAGGCTGCATGTAATTGCCTATTCCAATGGACTATGTTGTCTATGAGTTTCCATTGGATTGATAGGCAAGGGACTGTCTTTTGCTTTTGTTTGGCCATGTTGTGTGCGCAGTCACTAGGATTATGTGAATTTATGTTGAAGCAGTTTCGCACTTCTCTGTGTTGGTGTAGTGGTAGGCTCTTTGCTTGGGCTGTGAGAGGTTGTGGGTTTGACTCTGAGGCAAGGCCCAAGGACTTTGTATGGCTGCATGTAATTGCCTAGTCCAATGGATTGATAGGCCAGGTACTGTCTTTTGTTTTCGTTTGGCCATGTTTTGTGCGCAGTCACTATGATTATGTGAGTTAATGTAGAGACAGTTTTACACTTCTCTGTGTTGCTGAAGTAGTAGGCTTTTTTGTTGGGCTGCGAGAGGTTGTGAGTTCGACTCTGAGGCAAGGCCCATGGACTTTGTATGGCTGCATGTAATTGCATAGTCCAATGGACTGCGTTACCTATGAGTTTCCATTGGATTGATAGGCCAGGTGCTTTCTTTTGCTTTTGTTTGGCCATGTTGTGTGCGCAGTCACTAGGAATATGTGAATTAATGTAGAGTCAGTTTCACATTTCTCTTTGTTGGTGTAGTGGTAGGCTCTTTGCTTGGGCTGTGAGAGGTTGTGGGTTTGACTCTGAGGCAAGGCCCATGGACTTTTTATGGCTGCATGTAATTGCCTAGTCCAATGGACTGTGTTGCCTATGAGTTTCCATTGGATTGATAGGCCAGGTATTGACTTTTGCTTTCGTTTGGCCATGTTGTGTGCGCAGTCACTAGGATTATGTGAATTAATGTAGAGGCAGGTTCACATTTCTCTGTGTTGGTGTAGTGGTAGGCTCTTTGCTTGAGCTGCGAGAGGTTGTGAGTTCGACTTTGAGGCAAGGCCCATGGACTTTGTATGGCTGCATGTTATTGCCTAGTCCAATGGACTGTGTTGCCTATGAGTTTCCATTGGATTGATAAGCCAGGTACTGTCTTTTGCTTTCGTTTGGCCATGTTGTGTGCGCAGTCGGTAGGATTATGTGAATTAATGTAGAATCAGTTTCCCACTTCTCTGTATTGGTGTAGTGGTAGGCTCTTTGCTTGGCTGCGAGAAGTTGTGGGTTTGACTCTGAGGCAAGGCCCATGGACTTTGTATGTCTCCATGTAATTGTCTAGTCCAATGGACTGTGTTGCCTATGAGTTTCCATTGGATTGATAGGCCAGGTACTGTCTTTTGCTTTTGTTTGGCCATGTTGTGTGCGCAGTCACTAGGATTATGTGAATTAATGTAGAGTCGGTTTCCAACTTCTCTGTGTTGGTTTAGTGGTAGGCTCTTTGCTTGTTCTCCAAGAGGTTGTGGGATCGACTCTGAGGCAAGGCCCATGAACTTTGTATGGCTGCATGTATTTGCCTAGTCTAATGGACTGTGTTGCCTATGAGTTTCCATTGGATTGATAGGCCAGATAATGTCTTTTGCATTTGTTTCGCCATGTTGTGTGCACAGTCACTAGGATTATGTGAACTAATGTAAACTCGGTTTCCATCTTGTCTGTGTTGGTGTAGTGGTAGGCTCTTTGCTTGGGCTGCGAGAAATTGTGGGTTTGACTCTGAGGCAAAGCCCATGGACTTTGTATGGCTGCATGTAATTGTTTAGTCCAATGGACTGTGTTGCCTATGAGTTTCCATTGGCTTGATAGGCCAGGTAATGTCTTTTGCTTTTGTTTGGCCATGTTGTGTGCGCAGTCTCTAGGAATATGTGAATTAATGTAGACGCAGCTTCCTACTTTTTTGTGTTGGTGTAGTTGTAAGCTCTTTGCTTGTTCTGCCAGAGGTTGTGGGTTTGACTCTGAGGCAAGGCCCATGGGCTTTGTATGGCTGCATTTAATTGCCTAGTCTAATGTACTGTGTTACCTTTGAGTTTCCATTGGATTGATAGGCCAGGTACTGTCTTTTGCTTTTGTTTGGCCATGTTGTGTGCGCAGTCACTAGGATTATGTGAATTAATGTAGAGTCGGTTTCCAACTTCTCTGTGTTGGTGTAGTGGTAGGCTCTTTGCTTGTTCTCCAAGAAGTTGTGGGTTCGACTCTGAGGCAAGGCCCATGAACTTTGTATGGCTGCATGTATTTGCCTAGTCTAATGGACTGTGTTGCCTATGAGTTTCCATTGGATTGATAGGCCACGTATTGTCTTTTGCTTTTGTTTGGCCATGTTGTGTGCGCAGTCACTAGGATTATGTGAATTAATGTAGAATCTGTTTCCCACTTCTCTGTGTTGGTGTAGTGGAAGCTGCTTTGCTTGTCTGCGAGAGGTTGTGGGTTTGACTCTGAGGCATGGCCCATGGACTTTGTATGGCTGCATGTAATTGCCTAGTTCAATGGACTGTGTTTCCTTTGAGTTTCCATTGGCCTGATAGGCCAGGTAATGTCTTTTGCTTTTGTTTGGCCATGTTGTGTGCGCATTCACTAGGATTATGTGAATTAATGTAGACGCAGCTTCCTACTTCTTTGTGTTGGTGTAGTTGTAGGCTCTTTGCTTGTTCTGCTAGAGGTTGTGGGTTTGACTCTGAGGCAAGGCCCATGGACTTTGTGAGGCTGCATGTAATTGCCTATTCCAATGGACTATGTTGTCTATGAGTTTCCATTGGATTGATAGGCATGGGACTGTCTTTAGCTTTTGTTTGGCCATGTTGTGTGCGCAGTCACTAGGATTATGTGAATTTATGTTGAGTCAGTTTCGCAATTCTCTGTGTTGGTGTAGTGGTAGGCTCTTTGCTTGGGCTGTGAGAGGTTGTGGGTTTGACTCTGAGGCAAGGCCCATGGACTTTGTATGGCTGCATGTAATTGCCTAGTCCAATGGATTGATAGGCCAGGTACTGCCTTTTGTTTTCGTTTGGCCATGTTTTGTGCGCAGTCACTAGGATTATGTGAATTAATGTAGAGTCAGTTTCACACTTCTCTGTGTTGCTGTAGTGGTAGGCTTTTTTCTTGGGCTGCGAGAGGTTGTGAGTTCGACTCTGAGGCAAGGCCCATGGACTTTGTATGGCTGCATGTTATTGCCTAGTCCAATGGACTATGTTACCTATGAGTTTCAATTGGAATGATAGGCCAGGTACTGTCTTTTGCTTTTGTTTGGCCATGTTGTGTGCGCAGTCACTAGGATTATGTGAATTAATGTAGAATCATTTTCCTACTTCTCTGAGTTGGTGTAGTGGTAGGCTCTTTGCTTGGGCTGCGAGCAGTTGTGGTTTGACTCTGAGGCAAAGCCCATGGACTTTGTATGGCTGCATGTAATTGCCTAGTCCAATGGACTATGTTGTCTATGAGTTTCCATTGGATTGATAGGCCAGGGACTGTCTATTGCTTTTGTTTGGCCATGTTGTGTGCGCAGTCACTAGGATTATGTGAATTTATGTTGAGTCTGTTTCGCACTTCTCTGTGTTGGTGTAGTGGTAGGCTCTTTGCTTGGGCTTTGAGAGGTAGTGGTTTTGACTCTGAGGCAAGGCCCATGGACTTTGTATGGCTGAATGTTATTGCCTAGTCCAAAGGATTGCGTTGCCTATGAGTTTCCATTGGATTAATAGGCCAGGTACTGTCTTTTGCTTTTGTTTGGCCATGTTGTGTGCGCAGTCACTAGGATTATGTGAATTAATGTAGAGTCATTCACCTACTTCTCTGTGTTGGTGTAGTGGTAGTCTCTTTGCTTAAGCTGCGAGAGGTTGTGGGTTCGACTCTGAGGCTAGGCCCATGGAGTTTGTATGGCTGCATGTAATCGCCTAGTTCAATTGACTGTGTTGCCTATGAGTTCCTATCGGATTGATAGGCCAGGTACTGTCTTTTGCTTTTGTTTGGCCATGTTGTGTGCGCAGTCACTAGGATTATGTGAACTAATGTAAACTTAGTTTCCAACTTCTCTGTGTTGGTGTAGTGGTAGGCTCTTTGCTTGGGCTGCGAGAAATTGTGGGTTTGACTCTGCGGCAAAGCCCATGGACTTTGAATGGCTGCATGTAATTGCCTAGTTCAATGGACTGTGTTGCCTATGAGTTTCCATTGGCTTGATAGGCTAGGTAATGTCTTCTGCTTTTGTTTGGCCATGTTGTGTGCACAGTCACTAGGATTATGTGAATTAATGTAGACGCAGCTTCCTACTTCTTTGTGTTTTTGTAGTTGTAGGCTCTTTGCTTGTTCTGCCAGAGGTTGTGGGTTTGACTCTGAGGCAAGGCCCATGGACTTTGTATGACTGCATGTAATTGCCTAGTCCAATGGACTATGTTGCCTATGAGTTTCCATTGGATTGATAGGCCAGGTACTGCCTTTTGCTTTTGTTTGACCATGTTGTGTGCGCAGTCACTAGGGTTATGGGAATTAATGTAGAGTCAGTTTCCCACTTCTCTGTGTTGGTGTAGTGGTAGGCTCTTTGCTTGGGCTGCGAGAGGTTGTGGGTTCGACTCTAATGCAAGGCACATGGACTTTGAATGGCTGCATGTAATTGCTTAGTCCAATGGACTGTGTTGCCTATGAGTTTCTATTGGATTGATAGGCCAGTTACTGTCTTTTGTTTTCGTTTGGCCATGTTGTGTGCGCAGTCACTAGGATTATGTGAATTAATGTAGAGTCAGGTTTACATTTCTCTGTGTTGGTGTAGTGGTAGGCTCTTTGCTTGAGCTGCGAGAGGTTGTGAGTTCGACTTTGAGGCAAGGCCCATGGACTTTGTATGGCTGCATGTAATTGCCTAGTCCAATTGATTGCTTTGCCTATGAGTTTCTATTGGATTGATAGGCCAGGTACTGTCTTTTGCTTTTGTTTGGCCATGTTGTGTGCGCAGTCACTAGGATTATGTGAATTAATGTAGAGTCATTCACCTACTTCTCTGTGTTGGTGTAGTGGTAGTCTCTTTGCTTAAGCTGCAAGAGGTTGTGGGTTCGACTCTGAGTCAAGGCCCATGGAGTTTGTATGGCTGCATGTAATTGCCTATTTCAATTAACTGTGTTGCCTATGAGGTCCCATTGGATTGATAGGCCAGGTACTGTCTTTTGCTTTTGTTTGGCCATGTTGTGTGCGCAGTCACTAGGATTATGTGAACTAATGTAAACTCAGTTTCCAACTTCTCTGTCTTGGTGTAGTGGTAGGCTCTTTGCTTGGGCTGCGAGAAATTGTGGGTTTGACTCTGAGGCAAAGCCCATGGACTTTATATGGCTGCATGTAATTGCCTAGTCCAATGGACTGTGTTGCCTTTGAGTTTCCATTGGATTGATTGGCCAGGTATTATCTTTTGTTTGGTTATGTTGTGTGCGCAGTCGGTAGGATTATGTGAATTAATGTAGAATCAGTTTCCCAGTTCTCTGTGTTGCTGTAGTGGAAGGCTCTTTGCTTAGCTGCAAGAGGTTGTGGGTTTGACTCTGAGGCAAGGCCCATGGAGTTTGTTTGGCTGCATGTAATTGCCTAGTTCAATTAACTGTGTTGCCTATGAGTTCCCATTGGATTGATAGGCCAGGTACTGTCTTTTGCTTTTGTTTGGCCATGTTGTGTGCGCAGTCACTAGGATTATGTGAATTAATGTAGACGCAGCTTCCTACTTCTTTGTGTTGGTGAAGTTGTAGGCTCTTTGCTTGTTCTGCCAGAGATTGTGGGTATGACTCTGAGGCAAGGCCCATGGACTTTGTATGGCTGCATGTAATTGCGTAGTCCAATGGACTATGTTGTCTATGAGTTTCCATTGGATTGATAGGCCAGGGACTGTCTTTTGTTTTCGTTTGGTCATGTTGTGTGCGCAGTCACTAGGATTATGTGAATTAATGTAGAGTGATTCTCTTCTCTGTGTTGGTGTAGTGGTAGGCTCTTTCCTTGGGTTACAAGAAGTTGTGGGTTTGACTTTGAGGCAAAGCCCATGGACTTTGTATGGTTGAATGTAATTGCCTAGTCCAATGGACTGTGTTGCCTATGAGTTTTCATTGAATGAATAGGCCAGGTATTGTCTTTTGTTTGGCCATGTTGTGTGCGCAGTCGGTAGGATTATGTGAATTAATGTAGAATCAGTTTCCCACTTCTCTGTGTTAGTGTAGTGGTAGGCTCTTTGCTTGGTTGCGAGAAGTTGTGGGTTTGACTCTGAGGCAAGGCCCATGGACTTTGTATGTCTCCATGTAATTGTCTAGTCCAATGGACTGTGTTGCCTATGAGTTTCCATTGGATTGATAGGCCAGGTACTGTCTTTTGCTTTTGTTTGGCCATGTTGTGTGCGCAGTCACTAGGATTATGTGAATTAATGTAGAAACGGTTTTCCACTTCTCTGTGTTGGTGTATTGGTAGGCTCTTTACCTTGGCTATGAGAGGTTGTGGGTTTGACTCTGGGGCAAGGCCCATGGGCTTTGTATGGCTGCATGTAATTGCCTAGTCCAATGTACTGTGTTACCTATGAGTTTCCGTTGGATTGATAGGCCACGTACTGTCTTTTGCTTTTGTTTGGCCATGTTGTGTGCGCAGTCACTAGGATTATGTTAATTAATGTAGAGTCGGTTTCCAACTTCTCTGAGTTGGTTTAGTGGTAGGCTCTTTGCTTGTTCTCCAAGAGGTTGTGGGTTCGACTCTGAGTCAATGCCCATGAACTTTACATGGCTGCGTGTAAGTGCCTAGTCTAATGGACTGTGTTGCCTATGAGTTTCCATTGGATTGATAGGCCAGATAATGTCTTTTGCATTTGTTTGGCCATGTTGTGTGCGCGGTCACTAGGATTATGTGAATTAATGTAGAGTCATTCACCTACTTCTCTGTGTTGGTGTAGTGGTAGGCTCTTTGCCCTGGCTACGAGAGGTTGTGGGTTCGACTCTGGGGCAAGACCCATGGGCTTTGTATGGCTGCATGTAATTGCCTAGTCCAATGTACTGTGTTACCTATGAGATTCCATTGGATTGATAGGCTAGGTACTGTCTTTTGCTTTTGTTTGGCCATGTTGTGTGCGCAGTCACTAGGATTATGTTAATTAATGTAGAGTTGGTTTCCAATTTCACTGAGTTGGTTTAGTGGTAGGCTCTTTGCTTGTTCTCCAAGAGGTTGTGGGTTCGACTCTGAGGCAAGGCCCATGAACTTTGTTTGGCTGCATGTAATTGCCTAGTCTAATGGACTGTGTTGCCTATGAGTTTCCATTGGATAGAATGGCCAGGTACTGTCTTTTGTTTTCGTTTGGCCATGTTGTGTGCGCAGTCACTAGGATTATGTGAATTAATGCTATTGGATTTTTCAAGTCAGTATTCACACAGCAGTTTCTGCTATTTCATGTATTCCCCTTACATAGTCACTGGTGTGCATACCTTATCTCCCCATAGTGATGTTTTTTTAGGTTTTTGCACCCAGTTCGGACTTAGAATGGTGTTCCAAACGTTATTCCTATTTGTTAGTATTTTTTCGTTTGGGAACCCTCCCCAACCACACCTATTGCCAATCCATATCATACGCATAAATAGCCTGGGTCTCAGCTTCCCATACACGGTAGGTTTTTTAACTGCATGAGAGGACACACACAAGCTAGGGACCCCAACGTAGAGAAATACTTTGGCGTAGTGTTGGGGCTCTATTGCATTGATCAATTCAGTAGCTAAATTTCTCTTGATTCATATGTTCATGGCAGTAATGCAGATTCCATTTTTCACATATTCACTCTTGCATATAGCTATTGAATTTTTCAAGTCAGTATTCACACTGCAGTTTCTGCTATTTCATGTATTCCCCTTACATAGTCACTGGTGTGCATACCTTATCTCCCCATAGTGCCTGGGATCTGACCCAGACACTAGCAGTTTTGCACTCCTACCCAAAACTGGGCTCCTCACTGAACTCACTACCTCCACGGTTCAACTCTAAACTGAACTTCAACTAACTGACTGGTTTTCCCACCTCCAGGCCTGTGAACTCCTTGGTGGGTGGGGCCAACCGCCTGGCTCAGCCCCACCTGGTGTGGACATCAGCCCCTGGAGGGAGGCAACAACGGTTTTGTGTCTGACTAGTGTAACTATCCGGGAAAGGGGGTGTGTGTGTGTTATGTCTGTGACTAACTGGCTAGTCCAGGGCGTCACACTTGCACCCCCTTCTTGTGATGTGAAGGTGTGTAGTCAGTGCCTACGTGTAATTCCTGACACCACTCCTCTGGCTGACTTGGTGAGCTGTCACTGACTGGGTGGGGTGCAGTAATGGTGGATGCTGCTGCTGCTTGGATAGCATGTGTATCTACTGTGAACAGCTTATCAATGGTGGCAAATCGGGGCAGCTTAACCTCTTGCTCTCCGCAGTTCAACACTCTCACGCGCACTCTTCCCTTCCGTATTAATGAATAAAACTGTGATATAAATAGTATATAGATACCCCACAAATGCAGATAAAGGTAGGTTATGGGAAAAGGGAGAAGAGGGAAACAGGAAAATAGTGTAATAAAGTATACCTTCCAGGGGGGAGAGGAAATGGCAGCACAGCCAGTGGAGGTGAAGCAAGGGGAAGCCTGCAACTAAATTGTTGAGAGCATTATCACATGGTGACTGAGCCTGATTGTAACGGGAGCATAGAGGTGCCGATCCTGTCTTACCTGCGTTGGTGTAGAAGTGGGTTTCCAGTGGTGGAGTCAGCTGTGTGCAGTGGTGGCTGTGGGTTCTTTTATGTGCGACCGTAGTAATAGCTGCGCCCACTTCCTGTATGGGAGTGGAATGCAGTGAGGCTAATGGAACGCACGTCCACGTGCCGCGCCCCTGAAGGTAATACCGATCATTGAATACAAAAAAATTTCTCATACTACTGTATGGGGGTCCCTATATTTAATATGATATCCAAGCCACAGCATCCACCGTTACTTCACCACACCCATTCAGTGACAGCTCACCAAGTCAACCAGAGGAGTGGTGTAAGGAATTACACGTAGGCACTGACTCCACACCTTCACATCACAAGAAGCGGGTCCACAGGGTAGTGCAAGGATACGAGCAAGTCTTCAGCAAACATCCGCTAGACTTTGGGAGAATAAAAGGGGTCCATATTCATGGTTTAAGAACTTGGGTTCTAACGTGCCCAGAGTATGCTCCACTCTATGCTCCCTTTACAATCAGGCTCAGTCACCATGTGATAACGCTCTCAACTCTTTAGTTGCAGGCTTCCTTTTGCTTCACCTCCACTGGCTGTGCTGCCATTTCCTCTCACCCCCAGAAGGTATACTTTATTACACTATATTCCTCTTTCCCTGTTCCCCCTTTTCCCATAACCTACCTTTATTTACAATTGTGGGGTATCTATATGATATTTACATCATAGTTTTATTCATTAGTGCGGAAGGGAAGAGTGCCCGTGAGAGTGTTAAACTGCGGAGAGCAGGAGGTTAAGCTGCCCCGACTTGCCACCATTGATAAGCTGTTCACAGTAGATACACATGCTATCCAAGTAGCAGCATCCACTATTACTGCACCCCACCCAGTCAGTGACTGCTCACCAAGTCAGCCAGAGGAGTGGTGTAAGGAATTCACGTAGGCACTGACTCCACACCTTCACATCACAAGAAGCGGGTCCACAGGGTAGTGCAAGAATACGAGCGAGCAAGTCTTCAGCAAACATCCGCTAGATTTTGGGGGAATAAAAGGGGTCCAACACTACATCCCCACAGGTGCACACCCACCCATCAAAGAGAGCTATAAGCCAATACCACCTTCACATTACCAGTGTACCAAGGACATGTTGAGCAACATGAAGGCGGCTGGGGTTATCCGTGACAGTTGTAGCCTTTGGGCAGCTCCGTTGGTCCTGTTAAAGAAGAAGGACGGCACCACTCCCCCGTATTGAGGAATCGCTAGCTGCATTGAGAACTGCAAATTATTTTTCTACCCTTGATCTCACTAGTCACTATTGGCTAGTGTCCGTTGCTGAGGCAGACCGGGGGAAGACCGCCTTTGCCACCCCTATGGCGCTGGAGGTCGGCAGACTGTTGTTCAAAAGCAGTGTCTGACGAACAAATTTGCTTCATCCTGAGGAACTGGCCAGTCGGTAAGGCCCGGATGGTGGAGGGAGTATGAGCAGAAGAAGCATGCAGCAGTGCGTTGACTGATGTTTCCTTCCTATGGACGTCGGTCTGAACAATTCGCTCAGAACCGAATGAAATTTTAATATCCAGGAAGTCAACGCAACTGCTGCTATGCTTATGCGTCAATCTGATGTTAAAGGTGTTGTTATTAAGTTCCTCCATAAATGTCTCGAGCTGCTCCACAGTGCCCTGCCAAAAAATCAAAATATCATCAATATACCTTAGCCAGCACTGCACATGGGCGCCAGCCCCTGCACCTCTGTCACCAAAAACCAACCAATCCCAGTACCTCTGCCTTCTATCTAGGTGCCTTGAGTTATGTCCTGTAAACTGTCACAGCGACCCAGACACACATGTGTAGTAGGGGAATATCCCTGCTGAGATGCCAGTGCTAGAGCACTCGTTTGCTGTGGAGTTGAACGCTATGTGAGCAGTTCTTACCTTCAATGAGCAGAAGTCTCTTTTTTCAGATTTCAATATCTCTGTGGGTATCTGGCAGAAATATGGAATACTCTTTACTGCTAAGACCCTGTACACCACTCCCACTAAAGGGGGCTTTACACGCTGCGACATCGCTAATGCGGAGTCGTTGGGGTCACGGAATTTGTGACGCACATCCGGCCGCATTAGCGATGTTGCTGCGTGTGACACCGATGAGCGATTTTGCATCGTTGCAAAAACGTGCAAAATCGCTCATCGGTGACATGGGTCTCCATTCTCGATTATCGTTACTGCAGCAGTAACGATGTAGTTCGTCGCTCCTGCGGCAGCACACATCACTCCGTGTGACACCGCAGAAACGAGGAACCTCTCCTTACCTGCCTCCCAGCCGCTATGAGGAAGGAAGGAGGTGGGCGGGATGTTCCGGCCACTCATCTCCGCCCCTCCGCTGCTATTGGGCGGTCGCTCAGTGACGTCGCTGTGACGCCGCATGGACCGCCCCCTTAGAAAGGAGGCGGTTCGCCGGTCACAGCGACGTCGCCGGGCAGGTAAGTATGTGTGACGGGTCTGGTCGGTGTTGTGCGGCATGGGCAGCGATTTGCCCGTGTCGCGCAACAGATGGGGCGGGTACCCACACTAGCGATATCGGGACCGATATCGCAGTGTGTAAAGTAGCCTTTAGTCACATGACCAAGACTGTATCTGTGTCCCTACAACACACTTGAGACAAATGTGTGTGTGAGCCTGCATTGTGGGGTATATATAATATATTATAGAGCTGGGAAGAATCATTCTAAGCAGTGAGCTGTTCCAGTATTTGTAGGAAAATACCCAGTAGAAGCATCAAACACAGCACCAATACCTCCCATCAGTATCCCACCACAGTGCCATGTAACCCATGCCCTACACTCCCATCTACACCAATACTATACAGGCACAAACTAGTATATCTGACTAAAAGCCCCCAAAATATGAAGAACGGCCTATAGTTGAGTGTGGATATAAAATCTATGTGAGCAGAGCTAGAATAGAAATCACTGATCGCATTGAAGTCATTCTGACCATAAATCACCATGATATCAAGGTGAGGAGTTGTGTGTTACTGCTGGGAGGAAAGGGTTAACAGTGGAATATTAAGGTGCATTTCTGTGTGCAGTGTTACTAGTCAATGTAACAATTCAATATGAGCTGCTCTTGGTGCCGGGGGAGGGAGATGCTCTCCTGAGCAAGATAGATGGGGAATTAACATGATATCTATATAGTGTAAGGCAGGGGGTCTCAAACTCGGCTGGGTGTATGGGCCGCACAGAGGAAAAAAATAATTTGGGGGGCTGCATTCTTTGCAGGACAAAGTGACATTTTTATTGGTACCATATATATATATTTTTTTCACACACCTTTGGATGACTGATTTTCAACATTTTTCACTTGTTTATTATAACAAATGTGCACATTCTTTGGTTAAATCTAAAAAAAAAAAATTTGATGTTAAAAAAAAGTCATGCCTTATTTTGTTTTTTTTTACATTTTATCCCTTTCTTTTAACTAATAGTGTTACAATTATGACGCTAGCGTTTTGTGAAGGGAATGCTTTGCCTACTTCCGTGACTATGGCCTTCCGGAACTGCTGCATTTTGGCTGACCTCTCCGCCTCGGGAATAAGAGACATAAAGTTCTCCTTGTAGCGTGGGTCTAACAGTGTTACCAACCAGTAATGATTGTCGGCCAAGATGTTCTTAACGCGAGGGTCACGAGACAGGCAGCTTACCACAAAGTCATCCATGTGCGCCAGACTCTTAACAGCCATCACTTCAGGATCCAGACCAACACGATGACTGAACATGCTGTCCTCCTCCTTCTCCTCCTCCTCCTCCTCCTCCTCATCATCTACCCTGTCCTCTGGCCAGCCACGCTGAACTGAGCATATGACTGGTATGCATGTCATATCCTCAATTTGGCCGGAGAGTTGCTCCATGTCTTCATCCTCCTCCTCGTCATAGTCCTCCACTGCACGTTGTGATGAGACGAGGCTGGGCTGTGTGTTATCACCCACACCCACTACTGTTTCTTGCTCCAACTCATCGTGTTCCGCCTGCAATGCATCATGTTTGGTTTTGAGCAGAGACCGTTTTAGAAGGCAGAGAAGCGGTATGGTGACGCTAATAATGGCGTCATCGCCGCTCACCATCTTGGTGGAGTCCTCAAAGTTTTGGAGGATGGTACATAGGTCGGACATCCATCTCCACTCCTCAGGTGTTATGTGTGGAGTTTGACCCATTTCCCGACGGCTTAGGTGATGCAGGTACTCAACAACTGCCCTCTTCTGCTCACATATCCTGATCAACATGTGCAGAGTTGAATTCCAACGCGTGGGGACATCACACACCAGTCTGTGAGCCGGAAGATGCAAACGACGCTGAAAGCCGGCAAGGCCGGCTGAAGCAGTAGGTGACTTTCGAAAATGTGCAGACAGGCAGCGAACTTTTACCAGCAGATCAGACAGCTCTGGGTATGACTTTAGAAACCGCTGAACCACGAGGTTGAGCACATGGGCCATGCATGGAACATGTGTCAGCTGGCCTCGCCTCAAAGCCGCCACCAGGTTCCGGCCATTGTCACACACAACCTTTCCTGGCTTTAGGTTCAGAGGTGTGAGCCAGTGATCTGCATGCTGTTTTAGAGCTGTCCACACCTCTTCTGCATTGTGGGGTTTGTCACCTATGCAGATTAGCTGCAGCACAGTCTGTTGCCGCTTCGCCGAGGCAGTGCTGCAGTGCTTCCAGCTTGGGACTGGTGTGGAGGGTAAAGTGGATGAGGATGCGCAGGAGGAGGAGGAGGCTGAAGAGCATGACATTCCGGAGCTGTAGAGTGTGGGTGAAACCCTGACTGAGGTAGGGCCTGCAAA
Organism: Anomaloglossus baeobatrachus; assembly: GCF_048569485.1. NCBI lineage: Eukaryota > Metazoa > Chordata > Amphibia > Anura > Aromobatidae > Anomaloglossus > Anomaloglossus baeobatrachus. The sequence continues at coordinate 1,089,491 of NW_027442954.1, read as the reverse complement.
CCTTGGTGTGGGAAGGACTTGTTCCGTTCCTCGCTCAAACTGGGTCCCAGCTGGGCTGGGCTGGGTCCCTACCCGGCTGGGTAGGGCGTTGTGGGGGGTTTGTCTATCTCCGTTTGAGGTGAGTTTGTTTAAGTTAGCCTTTTCTTTGGCGTTTTTTGGAGCCCTGCGGGTTGGGGAGTTGGTATCGCCCAGTAAGGCGTTCCCCGGGGGCTTGGATTGGGGTGACATTATGTCAGTGGAAAACGGAGTTGAATTTTGGATTAGGAAATCGAAAACTGATCAGAGAGGTGTGGGTAGACTAGTCCGTTTGGGGATGGTTGTGGCATCTGATATGTGCCCGTTCAAGTGTCTTGGGAATTTTCAACAGATCCGTCCGAAGGTGGATGGCCCCTTATTATGTCATGAGGATGGGTCCTTTTTATCGAGATACCAATTTGTGAGTGTTTTTAGGGCATGTTTGAAGTCGTTGGGGTTAGATCCGAAGTCTTTCGGATTGGGGCAGCGACGGAGGCCTCTATATGCGGCCTACCGGAGGAGACAGTTAAGCAGATTGGTAGGTGGAAGTCGCAGCGCTTTAAGTCGTATGTACGTCCCCAGGTGGTTGTTGGCAATTGAGGGGAAAAGGGGGGGGTATTAGGGTAGCAATGGGGGGGGGTGAGAGTGTGTGTTTTTTGTAAATTTGGTTTGGTGAGGCAATAAAATGGTGTCGTCTGTACATTTTGTATTGCAGAAGCACCCCCTCTTCCTTCCCTGGTCTGGATCCTTGGCCACTCTTATGTGTATTGGGGAGCCCGACGAGCGGACGCGAGATGGAACGGGAGACAGCTAGGTTTTGAGAAGGACCTGGCTCTCGTGCGATGGCTCGGTGTTCGGGGGTTAGGGTGGAACAGGGTGTTGCAGGAGGTGCATAGATACGCCCGGTTGGACAGACCTCCTGACATGTTAGTGTTGCATGCCGGGGGGAATGATTTGGGTGGGCGTCCTTTTCGAATCTTGATAAAGGACATCAAACATGATTTGTTACGGTTATGGGTGTCGTTTCCAGGTCTAACGATAGTCTGGTCGGAGATAGTAGCGAGAAAGAGTTGGCAGAAAGCGCGGTCAGTTGACAGGTTGAACAAGGCGCGGGCGAAGGTTAATAGGGCGATCTCGAAGTTTGTTAGTGGGAACGGGGGTATAGCAATACGGCATGTTGAGTTGGAAAGGACGGAAGAGGAATTTTGGTTGGCTGACGGGGTACACCTTAATGCGGTGGGAACTGACTTATGGGCTCTTGGCTTGCAGGGAGGTATTGAGAGGGCCCTTTGGTTGCGGGGGGTCTCAGGCACTTGAAGGGTTTCAAGGTGCCTTCGTTGTGGTGTTGTTTATTGGTGGGTCCTTGAAGTTGGTTTAAAATTGGTTCGGGGATTCATCCGGGTATGGATCCCCTCATTGGCAGAATTGATGGTCCCCTGGTGATTTTGGGGGGGAACCCCGACGGGGTATGTCGGGGCCCCTGGGGGTGTGGTTGGGGTTGACGGAGGATTAACCCTTACCATTTGGTGCTCCTGAGCCAGTGTGGGTAACGGCTGGGAGCAAGTTGAGGTTTTTTATTGCTCGGTTATGGGAATCACCAGGGTTTTGGTAGCTTCAAGGACCTTACCACATTGCAAATTTTATTGGTTATGTATTCTTGTTAATAAAATGGCTGCTATGGCCAAAATTATCCAAAGATAAATTTGTGTCTGTGTAATTACTTTTAAATAAGAAATGGGAATGGAGGTGTGGGGTATGAAAGGAAGACCGGAGTCAACAATTCCAGGGTCAAGCATGTTTATTTGCCTAAGCTTCGTTCCAGGGTAGAAAGGGTAAGAGTGCCTTTCAGAATTCGAAGTGGTCGGACTGTACGGGCCACCAAGAACTGCAGGAGAGCTTGAACATCTTCCCATGGATTTGCGACATCCTCCCTCATCAGTTACGTAGGTAAGCAGGTTCTCAGCATTGCAGCCCATTTGTTATCTTAAGTTAGTTAAGCGGGGTTAACTAACCTGTCAGTTCAGCCTCAGGTCTAAAGCAGAGGCCTGGACTCCACTCCTTACTCCTCACTCCACAACTCTCCTTAAAAACAACTGACTCCTTTTTCCTGCCCCGGGGTCTCCAGACCCTTAGGTGGGCGTTTCCTTCCGTCTGGTCCTGCCCACTGGTGTGCCTGTCTTTCCCTGGGGGAGGTGACTAGGGTTTTCTGGTTGGCTTTGTGTGACTTAGGTGAGGGAAGTTGTTATGCGGGGGCCTATGTGTGACTACCTGCAGTGTCAGGGCGTCACATATGTATGTGTGTATGTCTGCTAAAGGAATCCGCACCGTCATATTTACAAACACAAAATGTTGACTCTATGCACAGAAGAGAGTCATTCTATTTACATGATTTGTGTTTTTTTACCTTTTAAAACTATCATTAAATGTTAAGTTTTAGTTAGGGATTTATGCTTCTGTCTGTCTCTCTCCCAGTCTCTGTCATCTGTCTGTCTCTGTGTGTCTCTATCTCTATCCATGTCTGTCTGTCTCTCTATCTCTGTCTGTCTCTCTGTGTCTGTCTGTCTCTCTCTCTCTTTGTGGCTGTCTGTTTCTATGTCTGTCTGTCTCTTTTCCAGGCCTGTCTCTTTTCCAGGTCTGTCTCTTTTCCAGGTCTGTCTCTTTCCCTGTCTGTCTGTCTCTTCCCCTGTCTGTCTCTTCCCCTGTCTGTCTCTTCCCCTGTCTGTCTCTGTATTTCTTTGTCTGTCTCTGTCTTTCTCTTCCCCTGTCTGTCTCTTTCCCTGTCTCTCTCTGCCTGTCTCTCTTTGTCTCTCTCTGTCTGACTCATTCCCCGTTTGTCTCTTTCCCTGTCTATCTCTGTATTTCTTTGTCTGTGTCTGTCTGTCTGTCTCTCTCTGTCTGTCTCTTCCCCTGTCTGTCTCTTTCCCTGTCGGTCTGCCTTTTCTCCTGCCTGTCTCTGTATGTTTGTCTCTGTCTGTTTCCCTATCTGCCTCTGTCTCTTTCTCTGTCTCTGTCTGTCTGCCTTTTTTCCCTGTCTATCTCTGTCTGTCTCTTTCCCTGTCTGCCTCTGTCTGTTTGTCTCTGTCTCTTTCCCTGTCTGTCTATGCCTATCTGTCTCTGTCTGTTTGTCTCTCAGTCTGTGTCTGTCTCTCTCTATCTGTCTCCCCACTGACATCATATTATCTCACACATAAGCTTCTTATACTATGAATGTCCTTTGTTCCTATAGCAACCAATCACAGCTGCTATTAATAACTTGCAGCTCCCACCTCCATTCAGTTTAATGGAGGCAGGTTTTTTGGAGAGTAACTGTAAAGCGCGGGGTTAAATATTCCTGTTAAAACATAGTCTACGACGTTCCCTGAGTCACATGAGGTGTCTGCAAAATTTTGTGTTTGTAAATATGACGGTGCGGATTCCTTTAGCAGACATACACACATACATATGTGACGCCCTGACACTGCAGGTAGTCACACATAGGCCCCCGCATAACAACTTCCCTCACCTAAGTCACACAAAGCCAACCAGAAAATCCTAGTCACCTCCCCCAGGGAAAGACAGGCACACTAGTGGGCAGGACCAGACGGAAGGAAACGCCCACCTAGGGGTCTGGAGACCCCGGGGCAGGAAAAAGGAGTCAGTTGTTTTTAAGGAGAGTTGTGGAGTGAGGAGTAAGGAGTGGAGTCCAGGCCTCTGCTTTAGACCTGAGGCTGAACTGACAGGTTAGTTAACCCCGCTTAACTAACTTAAGACAACAAATGGGCTGCAATGCTGAGAACCTGCTTACCTACGTAACTGATGAGGGAGGATGTCGCAAATCCATGGGAAGATGTTCAAGCTCTCCTGCAGTTCTTGGTGGTCCGTACAGTCCGACCACTTCGAATTCTGAAAGGCACTCTTACCCTTTCTACCCTGGAACGAAGCTTACGCAAATAAACATGCTTGACCCTGGAATTGTTGACTCCGGTCTTCCTTTCATACCCCACACCTCCATTCCCATTTCTTATTTAAAAGTAATTACACAGACACAAATTTATCTTTGGATAATTTTGGCCATAGCAGCCATTTTATTAACAAGAATACATAACCAATAAAATTTGCAATGTGGTAAGGTCCTTGAAGCTACCAAAACCCTGGTGATTCCCATAACCGAGCAATAAAAAACCTCAACTTGCTCCCAGCCGTTACCCACACTGGCTCAGGAGCACCAAATGGTAAGGGTTAATCCTCCGTCAACCCCAACCACACCCCCAGGGGCCCCGACATACCCCGTCGGGGTTCCCCCCCAAAATCACCAGGGGACCATCAATTCTGCCAATGAGGGGATCCATACCCGGATGAATCCCCGAACCAATTTTAAACCAACTTCAAGGACCCACCAATAAACAACACCACAACGAAGGCACCTTGAAACCCTTCAAGTGCCTGAGACCCCCCGCAACCAAAGGGCCCTCTCAATACCTCCCTGCAAGCCAAGAGCCCATAAGTCAGTTCCCACCGCATTAAGGTGTACTCCGTCAGCCAACCAAAATTCCTCTTCCGTCCTTTCCAACTCAACATGCCGTATTGCTATACCCCCGTTCCGACTAACAAACTTCGAGATCGCCCTATTAACCTTCGCCCGCGCCTTGTTCAACCTGTCAACTGACCGCGCTTTCTGCCAACTCTTTCTCGCTACTATCTCCGACCAGACTATCGTTAGACCTGGAAACGACACCCATAACCGTAACAAATCATGTTTGATGTCCTTTATCAAGATTCGAAAAGGACGCCCACCCAAATCATTCCCCCCGGCATGCAACACTAACATGTCAGGAGGTCTGTCCAACCGGGCGTATCTATGCACCTCCTGCAACACCCTGTTCCACCCTAACCCCCGAACACCGAGCCATCGCACGAGAGCCAGGTCCTTCTCAAAACCTAGCAGTCTCCCGTTCCATCTCGCGTCCGCTCGTCGGGCTCCCCAATACACATAAGAGTGGCCAAGGATCCAGACCAGGGAAGGAAGGGGGGGTGCTTCTGCAATACAAAATGTACAGACGACACCATTTTATTGCCTCACCAAACCAAATTGACAAAAAACACACACTCTCACCCCCCCCATTGCTACCCTAATACCCCCCCCTTTTCCCCTCAATTGCCAACAACCACCTGGGGACGTACATACGACTTAAAGCGCTGCGACTTCCACCTACCAATCTGCTTAACTGTCTCCTCCGGTAGGCCGCATATAGAGGCCTCCGTCGCTGCCCCAATCCGAAAGACTTCGGATCTAACCCCAACGACTTCAAACATGCCCTAAAAAACACTCACAAATTGGTATCTCGATAAAAAGGACCCATCCTCGTGACATAATAAGGGGCCATCCACCTTCGGACGGATCTGTTGAAAATTCCCGAGACACTTGAACGGGCACATATCAGATGCCACAACCATCCCCAAACGGACTAGTCTACCCACACCTCTCTGATCAGTTTTCGATTTCCTAATCCAAAATTCAACTCCGTTTTCCACTGACAATGTCACCCCAATCCAAGCCCCCGGGGAACGCCTTACTGGGCGATACCAACTCCCCAACCCGCAGGGCTCCAAAAAACGCCAAAGAAAAGGCTAACTTAAACAAACTCACCTCAAACGGAGATAGACAAACCCCCCACAACGCCCTACCCAGCCGGGTAGGGACCCAGCCCAGCCCAGCTGGGACCCAGTTTGAGCGAGGAACGGAACAAGTCCTTCCCACACCAAGGTTTGCAGGCCCTACCTCAGTCAGGGTTTCACCCACACTCTACAGCTCCGGAATGTCATGCTCTTCAGCCTCCTCCTCCTCCTGCGCATCCTCATCCACTTTACCCTCCACACCAGTCCCAAGCTGGAAGCACTGCAGCACTGCCTCGGCGAAGCGGCAACAGGCTGTGCTGCAGCTAATCTGCATAAGTGACAAATCCCACAATGCAGAAGAGGTGTGGACAGCTCTAAAACAGCATGCAGATCACTGGCTCACACCTCTGAACCTAAAGCCAGGAAAGGTTGTGTGTGACAATGGCCGGAACCTAGTGGCGGCTTTGAGGCGAGGCCAGCTGACACATGTTCCATGCATGGCCCATGTGCTCAACCTCGTGGTTCAGCGGTTTCTAAAGTCATACCCAGAGCTGTCTGATCTGCTGGTAAAAGTTCGCCGCCTGTCTGCACATTTTCGAAAGTCACCTACTGCTTCAGCCGGCCTTGCCGGCTTTCAGCGTCGTTTGCATCTTCCGGCTCACAGACTGGTGTGTGATGTCCCCACGCGTTGGAATTCAACTCTGCACATGTTGATCAGGATATGTGAGCAGAAGAGGGCAGTTGTTGAGTACCTGCATCACCTAAGCCGTCGGGAAATGGGTCAAACTCCACACATAACACCTGAGGAGTGGAGATGGATGTCCGACCTATGTACCATCCTCCAAAACTTTGAGGACTCCACCAAGATGGTGAGCGGCGATGACGCCATTATTAGCGTCACCATACCGCTTCTCTGCCTTCTAAAACGGTCTCTGCTCAAAACCAAACATGATGCATTGCAGGCGGAACATGATGAGTTGGAGCAAGAAACAGTAGTGGGTGTGGGTGATAACACATAGCCCAGCCTCGTCTCATCACAACGTGCAGTGGAGGACTATGACGAGGAGGAAGATGAAGACATGGAGCAACTCTCCGGCCAAATTGAGGATATGACATGCATACCAGTCATATGCTCAGTTCAGCGTGGCTGGCCAGAGGACAGGGTAGATGAGGAGGAGGAGGAGGAGAAGGAGGAGGACAGCATGTTCAGTCATCGTGTTGGTCTGGATACTGAAGTGATGGCTGTTAAGAGTCTGGCGCACATGGATGACTTTATGGTAAGCTGCCTGTCTCGTGACCCTCGCGTTAAGAACATCTTGGCCGACAATCATTACTGGTTGGTAACACTGTTAGACCCACGCTACAAGGAGAACTTTATGTCTCTTATTCCCGAGGCGGAGAGGTCAGCCAAAATGCAGCAGTTCCGGAAGGCCATAGTCACGGAAGTAGGCAAAGCATTCCCTTCACAAAACGCTAGCGTCATAATTGTAACACTATTAGTTAAAAGAAAGGGATAAAATGTAAAAAAAAACAAAATAAGGCATGACTTTTTTTTAACATCACATTTATTTTTTTTAGATTTAACCAAAGAATGTGCACATTTGTTATAATAAACAAGTGAAAAATGTTGAAAATCAGTCATACAAAGGTGTGTAAAAAAAATATATACATATATGGTACCAATAAAAATGTCACTTTGTCTTGCAAAGAATGCAGCCCCCCAAATTATTTTTTTCCTCTGTGCGGCCCATACACCCAGCCGAGTTTGAGACCCCCTGCCTTACACTATATAGATATTATGTTCATTCCCCATCTATCTTGCTCAGGAGAGCATCTCCCTCCCCCGGCACCAAGAGCAGCTCATACTGAATTGTTACATTGACTAGTAACACTGCACACAGAAATGCACCTTAATATTCCACTGTTAACCCTTTCCTCCCAGCAGTAACACACAACTCCTCACCTTGATATCATGGTGATTTATGGTCAGAATGACTTCAATGCGATCAGTGATTTCTATTCTAGCTCTGCTCACATAGATTTTATATCCACACTCAACTATAGGCCGTTCTTCATATTTTGGGGGCTTTTAGTCAGATATACTAGTTTGTGCCTGTATAGTATTGGTGTAGATGGGTGTGTAGGGCATGGGTTACATGGCACTGTGGTGGGATACTGATGGGAGGTATTGGTGCTGTGTTTGATGCTTCTACTGGGTATTTTCCTACAAATACTGGAACAGCTCACTGCTTAGAATGATCCTTCCCAGCTCTATAATATATTATATATACCCCACAATGCAGGCTCACACACACATTTGTCTCAAGTGTGTTGTAGGGACACAGATACAGTCTTGGTCATGTGACTAAAGGCTACTTTACACACTGCGATATCGGTCCCGATATCGCTAGTGTGGGTACCCGCCCCCATCTGTTGCGCGACACGGGTAAATCGCTGCCCATGCCGCACAACACCGACCAGACCCGTCACACATACTTACCTGCCCGGCGACGTCGCTGTGACCGGCGAACCGCCTCCTTTCTAAGGGGGCGGTCCGTGCGGCGTCACAGCGACGTCACTGAGCGACCGCCCAATAGCAGCGGAGGGGCGGAGATGAGTGGCCGGAACATCCCGCCCACCTCCTTCCTTCCTCATAGCGGCTGGGAGGCAGGTAAGGAGAGGTTCCTCGTTTCTGCGGTGTCACACGGAGTGATGTGTGCTGCCGCAGGAGCGACGAACTACATCGTTATTGCTGCAGTAACGATAATCGAGAATGGAGACCCATGTCACCGATGAGCGATTTTGCACGTTTTTGCAACGATGCAAAATCGCTCATCGGTGTCACACGCAGCAACATCGCTAATGCGGCCGGATGTGCGTCACAAATTCCGTGACCCCAACGACTCCGCATTAGCGATGTCGCAGCGTGTAAAGCCCCCTTTAGTGGGAGTGGTGTACAGGGTCTTAGCAGTAAAGAGTATTCCATATTTCTGCCAGATACCCACAGAGATATTGAAATCTGAAAAAAGAGACTTCTGCTCATTGAAGGTAAGAACTGCTCACATAGCGTTCAACTCCACAGCAAACGAGTGCTCTAGCACTGGCATCTCAGCAGGGATATTCCCCTACTACACATGTGTGTCTGGGTCGCTGTGACAGTTTACAGGACATAACTCAGGGCACCTAGACAAAAGGCAGAGGGACTACTTTCTATTTCTGGTGTAGAGCTTAGTACAATATATATATATATATATACTATTACATGTGACACATGTACCTTGTATTACCATTATTCGCTGTATATGAACCCCTTTTCTCCGGGCATTATTTGTCTATAGCATTTTTCACGAACCTGAGGCAACTGAGAACCCTTCAGTGAAGGAATTCCACTAACCCTCACAATACCAACCAGGGGCCTCCCTGCAGTAACTCAGGTAGTTGTACCCATTCTCTTTCCGCATTCTATGTGTTCTTCTTCTTTCTTCTTTTTTTTTCTTTTTTCTTCTTTTTATTTCTATCATGTAGTTCAGGGGTTTATAGATATATGTCCTGCATCTCATATTTCCTTTAGTGGTGCTTCTTACCCATTCTCATATCATTTACCCTAGTATTTCATGATCCTGAGGCGACTGAGAACCCTTTAATAAAGGAATCCTTTTTCACCTGAATTGTCAAGTGATACTTACCAGTGACTATCACGTAATGTTACAGGTAGTTCCATTTTCTTCCTCTTCTTTCTCTCCTTTCTTCTTTGTCACACGGTCCATTGTGTTATAGCCCACGTGTCATGATAACACTTGTACCATCTTTTCATTTAGATTCCACCTACAATTATTTACCGATTCCAGTTCTGGAATAGGCTTTCATCATCTACTCACTAGAATTCTCAAGTGCATAAGGTACTGAGACATATACATGTTCACACCATTATAAAGAACAAAGTATAAACATTGAGGTTTTTCTCACACCCATGTTCCTGTGTTCTTTGATATGATATGTGTTCATTTCCTTCACTATATAGGATTGCAAGTTTTCCATTTGTACCTTAATGGCAATGACGCTATACAATTGAACACATATCATCCTGTTATCCATATAGGTGTGTATTTACCTGCTTGACTATTTTTGGTTGTTTGATCCAGAATGTTTCTCCAGATAGGTCATGTGGAAATTTTCTTTCCTCAGTACAAATGTTTTCACTATGGCTTTGGAAAAATTTTTTGTATGTGCCTCATGGTCATTTGACCCATTGTACTCTCAAGTAGCAATATATTGTACTGTTATGTTGTACTATGTACTAATTACGTGTTTATATGGTTTTGTAACCCTTTATGATCTTAGATAACTTTATCCTTGATAAAGACCTAAAAACAAGGTCGAAACGTTGGATGAATTATCCTTTTGCACAAATAAAGAATTTTCAGCATTCCAAGAGTTCTTTTCTTACGTTATTAATCACTATAGTGTACCAGAGCTATTTCTTTTGAATTGACTCTTATTTTTTCTGAGCACCTGCTATATACACAGTGAGCCAGACATATTCAATTTTCATTCAGAAGGCAGAGGGAAGCCTTAGCAGCTGAGCATATATCTTTGCTTGTGAGCATTAGAACAGGCCGGCGATTACAGGGTAACATGAAAAATGTCCAGCTTGCATTATGACTAGAACATGACAATATCCTTTTAAGTACTAACCTATGATGCGTTCCTAAGCAGTTGATGTTATATGTTCTACATTTCATTTTCTGCATACTTTACAAGTAGTAGAATTTGCTTTGATATAGGCAACTGGATTTTCACAATGAAAAGGCAAAGGATAACGCCCGAAAAAGACGCCATACATTATGTCAGTGCCATCACTGACAAACCTGGATTGACCATGAAATACGGTATGGAGAGCTGTTGTCATCGTATTAGATAGATAAGAATGATTATATGTATTGTAGAAATGTCTCCTATCATGTTCCCTAATTTTTTATTATGTCCACATCCTGGTCCCCATCTTGGACATCATAACAAACGTGCACTTTTTTGTTTAATTTACACATTGGACCATAGGAAAAATGACACTACAGCTACAGAGGTGACCGTCTGATAGCCCAGCTCGACTATCCATCTCTACTGAAGACCCTTTCAGCTTTTTGAGAGTTGGGTGGAGAACATCATCTCTGAAAATAGGGTCCCACAGCTGCACCCCATCAGTGTGAGCAGGACTCTTAGGACTCTTAGAAGAGTCAATGCTCTGAGACCATGGGGGGCGCTTAGCCCCCTCTCTTCGTCACTGAGGATGATTTCACTTTTCAGGGAATAGAGAGGGTGGTCCTTGTGGTGGACTGCAGGTATGGAGAGCTGTTGTCATCGTATTAGATAGATAAGAATGATTATATGTATTGTAGAAATGTCTCCTATCATGTTCCCTATTTTTTTATTATGTCCACATCCTGGTCCCCATCTTGGAAATCATAACAAACGTGCACTTTTTTGTTTAATTTACACATTGGACCATAGGAAAAATGACACTACAGCTACAGAGGTGACCGTCTGATAGCCCAGCTCGACTATCCATCTCTACTGAAGACCCTTTCAGCTTTTTGAGAGTTGGGTGGAGGACATCATCTCTGAAAATAGGGTCCCACAGCTGCACCCCATCAGTGTGAGCAGGAATCTTAGGACTCTTAGAAGAGTCAATGCTCTGAGACCATGGGGGGCGCTTAGCCCCCTCTCTTCGTCACTGAGGATGATTTCATTTTTCAGGGATTAGAGAGAGTGGTCCTTGTGGTGGACTGCAGGTATGGAGAGCTGTTGTGATCGTATTAGATAGATAAGAATGATTATATGTATTGTAGAAATGTCTCCTATCATGTTCCCTAATTTTTTATTATGTCCACATCCTGGTCCCCATCTTGAACATCATAACAAACGTGCACTTTTTTGTTTAATTTACACATTGGACCATAGGAAAAATGACACTTTAGCTACAGAGGTGACCGTCTGATAGCCCAGCTCGACTATCCATCTCTACTGAAGACCCTTTCAGCTTTTTGAGAGTTGGGTGGAGGACATCATCTCTGAAAATAGGGTCCCACAGCTGCACCCCATCAGTGTAAGCAGGACTCTTAGGACTCTTAGAAGAGTCAATGCTCTAAAACCATGGGGGGCGCTTAGCCCCCTCTCTTCGTCCCTGAGGATGATTTCATTTTTCAGGGATTAGAGAGGGTGGTCCTTGTGGTGGACTGCAGGTATGGAGAGCTGTTGTCATCGTATTAGATAGATAAGAATGATTATATGTATTGTAGAAATGTCTCCTATCATGTTCCCTAATTTTTTATTATGTCCACATCCTGGTCCCCATCTTGGACATCATAACAAACGTGCACTTTTTTGTTTAATTTACACATTGGACCATAGGAAAAATGACACTACAGCTACAGAGGTGACCGTCTGATAGCCCAGCTCGACTATCCATCTCTACTGAAGACCCTTTCAGCTTTTTGAGAGTTGGGTGGAGGACATCATCTCTGAAAATAGGGTCCCACAGCTTCGCCCCATCAATGTGAGCAGGACTCTTAGGACTCTTAGAAGAGTCAATGCTCTGGTACCATGGGGGGCGCTTGGCCCCCTCTCTTCGTCACTGAGGATGATTTCATTTTTCAGGGATTAGAGAGGGTGGTCCTTGTGGTGGACTGCAGGTATGGAGAGCTGTTGTCATTGTAATAGATAGATAAGAATGATTATATGTATTGTAGAAATGTCTCCTATCATGTTCCCTAATTTTTTATTATGTCCACATCCTGGTCCCCATCTTGGACATCATAACAAACGTGCACTTTTTTGTTTAATTTACACATTGGACCATAGGAAAAATGACACTACAGCTACAGAGGTGACCATCTGATAGCCCAGCTCGACTATCCATCTCTACTGAAGACCCTTTCAGCTTTTTGAGAGTTGGGTGGAGGACATCATCTCTGAAAATAGGGTCCCACAGCTGCACCCCATCAGTGTGAGCAGGACTCTTATGACTCTTAGAAGAGTTAATGCTCTGAGACCATGGGGGCGCTTAGCCCCCTCTCTTCGTCACTGAGGATGATTTCATTTTTCAGGGTTTAGAGAGGGTGGTCCTTGTGGTGGACTGCAGGTATGGAGAGCTGTTTTCATCGTATTAGATAGATAAGAATGATTATATGTATTGTAGAAATGTCTCCTATCATGTTCCCTAATTTTTTATTATGTCCACATCCTGATCCCCATCTTGGACATCATAACAAACGTGCACTTTTTTGTTTAATTTACACATTGGACCATAGGAAAAATGACACTACAGCTACAGAGGTGACCGTCTGATAGCCCAGCTCGACTATCCATCTCTACTGAAGACCCTTTCAGCTTTTTGAGAGTTGGGTGGAGGACATCATCTCTGAAAATAGGGTCCCACAGCTGCACCCCATCAGTGTGAGCAGGACTCTTAGGACTCTTAGAAAAGTCAATGCTCTGAGACCATTGGGGGCACTTAGCCCCCTCTCTTCGTCACTGAGGATGATTTCATTTTTCAGGGATTAGAGAGGGTGGTCCTTGTGGTGGACTGCAGGTATGGAGAGCTGTTGTCATCGTATTAAATAGATAAGAATGATTATATGTATTGTAGAAATGTCTCCTATCATGTTCCCTAATTTTTTATTATGTCCACATCCTGGTCCCCATCTTGGACATCATAACAAACGTGCACTTTTTTGTTTAATTTACACATTGGACCATAGGAAAAATGACACTACAGCTACAGAGGTGACCGTCTGATAGCCCAGCTCGACTATCCATCTCTACTGAAGACCCTTTCAGCTTTTTGAGAGTTGGGTGGAGGACATCATCTCTGAAAATAGGGTCCCACAGCTGCACCCCATCAGTGTGAGCAGGACTCTTAGGACTCTTAGAAGAGTCAATGCTCTGAGACCATTGGGGGCACTTAGCCCCCTCTCTTCATCACTGAGGATGATTTCATTTTTCAGGGATTAGAGAGGGTGGTCCTTGTGGTGGACTGCAGATATGGAGAGCTGTTATCATCGTATTAGATAGATAAGAATGATTACATGTATTGTAGAAATGTCTCCTATCATGTTCCCTAATTTTTTATTATGTCCACATCCTGGTCCCCATCTTGGACATCATAACAAACGTGCACTTTTTTGTTTAATTTACACATTGGACCATAGGAAAAATGACACTACAGCTACAGAGGTGACCGTCTGATAGCCCAGCTCGACTATCCATCTCTACTGAAGAACCTTTCAGCTTTTTGAGAGTTGGGTGGAGGACATCATCTCTGAAAATAGGGTCCCACAGCTGCACCCCATCAGTGTGAGCAGGACTCTTAGGACTCTTAGAAGAGTCAATGCTCTGAGACCATGGGGGCGCTTAGCCCCCTCATTTCGTCACTGAGGATGATTTCATTTTTCAGGGATTAGAGAGGGTGGTCCTTGTAGTGGACTGCAGGTATGGAGAGCTGTTGTCATCGTATTAAATAGATAAGAATGATTATATGTATTGTAGAAATGTCTCCTATCATGTTCCCTAATTTTTTATTATGTCCACATCCTGGTCCCCATCTTGGACATCATAACAAACGTGCATTTTTTGTTTAATTTACACATTGGACCATAGGAAAAATGACACTACAGCTACAGAGGTGACCGTCTGATAGCCCAGCTCGACTATCCATCTCTACTGAAGACCCTTTCAGCTTTTTGAGAGTTGGGTGGAGAACATCATCTCTGAAAATAGGGTCCCACAGCTGCACCCCATCAGTGTGAGCAGGACTCTTAGGACTCTTAGAAGAGTCAATGCTCTGAGACCATGGGGGGCGCTTAGCCCCCTCTCCTCGTCACTGAGGATGATTTCACTTTTCAGGGAATAGAGAGGGTGGTCCTTGTGGTGGACTGCAGGTATGGAGAGCTGTTGTCATCGTATTAGATAGATAAGAATGATTATATGTATTGTAGAAATGTCTCCTATCATGTTCCCTATTTTTTTATTATGTCCACATCCTGGTCCCCATCTTGGAAATCATAACAAACGTGCACTTTTTTGTTTAATTTACAAATTGGACCATAGGAAAAATGACACTACAGCTACAGAGGTGACCGTCTGATAGCCCAGCTCGACTATCCATCTCTACTGAAGACCCTTTCAGCTTTTTGAGAGTTGGGTGGAGGACATCATCTCTGAAAATAGGGTCCCACAGCTGCACCCCATCAGTGTGAGCAGGAATCTTAGGACTCTTAGAAGAGTCAATGCTCTGAGACCATGGGGGGCGCTTAGCCCCCTCTCTTCGTCACTGAGGATGATTTCATTTTTCAGGGATTAGAGAGAGTGGTCCTTGTGGTGGACTGCAGGTATGGAGAGCTGTTGTGATCGTATTAGATAGATAAGAATGATTATATGTATTGTAGAAATGTCTCCTATCATGTTCCCTAATTTTTTATTATGTCCACATCCTGGTCCCCATCTTGAACATCATAACAAACGTGCACTTTTTTGTTTAATTTACACATTGGACCATAGGAAAAATGACACTACAGCTACAGAGGTGACCGTCTGATAGCCCAGCTCGACTATCCATCTCTACTGAAGACCCTTTCAGCTTTTTGAGAGTTGGGTGGAGGACATCATCTCTGAAAATAGGGTCCCACAGCTTCACCCCATCAGTGTGAGCAGGACTCTTAGGACTCTTAGAAGAGTCAATGCTCTGGTACCATGGGGGGCGCTTGGCCCCCTCTCTTCGTCACTGAGGATGATTTCATTTTTCAGGGATTAGAGAGGGTGGTCCTTGTGGTGGACTGCAGGTATGGAGAGCTGTTGTCATCGTATTAGATAGATAAGAATGATTATATGTATTGTAGAAATGTCTCCTATCATGTTCCCTAATTTTTTATTATGTCCACATCCTGGTCCCCATCTTGGACATCATAACAAACGTGCACTTTTTTGTTTAATTTACACATTGGACCATAGGAAAAATGACACTACAGCTACAGAGGTGACCGTCTGATAGCCCAGCTCGACTATCCATCTCTACTGAAGACCCTTTCAGCATTTTGAGAGTTGGGTGGAGGACATCATCTCTGAAAATAGGGTCCCATAGCTGCACCCCATCAGTGTGAGCAGGACTCTTAGGACTCTTAGAAGAGTCAATGCTCTGAGACCATTGGGGGCACTTAGCCCCCTCTCTTCATCACTGAGGATGATTTCATTTTTCAGGGATTAGAGAGGGTGGTCCTTGTGGTGGACTGCAGGTATGGAGAGCTGTTATCATCGTATTAGATAGATAAGAATGATTATATGTATTGTAGAAATGTCTCCTATCATGTTCCCTAATTTTTTATTATGTCCACATCCTGGTCCCCATCTTGGACATCATAACAAACGTGCACTTTTTTGTTTAATTTACACATTGGACCATAGGAAAAATGACACTACAGCTACAGAGGTGACCGTCTGATAGCCCAGCTCGACTATCCATCTCTACTGAAGACCCTTTCAGCTTTTTGAGAGTTGGGTGGAGGACATCATCTCTGAAAATAGGGTCCCACAGCTTCACCCCATCAGTGTGAGCAGGACTCTTAGGACTCTTAGAAGAGTCAATGCTCTGGTACCATGGGGGGCGCTTGGCCCCCTCTCTTCGTCACTGAGGATGATTTCATTTTTCAGGGATTAGAGAGGGTGGTCCTTGTGGTGGACTGCAGGTATGGAGAGCTGTTGTCATCGTATTAGATAGATAAGAATGATTATATGTATTGTAGAAATGTCTCCTATCATGTTCCCTAATTTTTTATTATGTCCACATCCTGGTCCCCATCTTGGACATCATAACAAACGTGCACTTTTTTGTTTAATTTACACATTGGACCATAGGAAAAATGACACTACAGCTACAGAGGTGACCGTCTGATAGCCCAGCTCGACTATCCATCTCTACTGAAGACCCTTTCAGCTTTTTGAGAGTTGGGTGGAGGACATCATCTCTGAAAATAGGGTCCCACAGCTGCACCCCATCAGTGTGAGCAGGACTCTTAGGACTCTTAGAAGAGTCAATGCTCTGAGACCATTGGGGGCACTTAGCCCCCTCTCTTCATCACTGAGGATGATTTCATTTTTCAGGGATTAGAGAGGGTGGTCCTTGTGGTGGACTGCAGATATGGAGAGCTGTTATCATCGTATTAGATAGATAAGAATGATTACATGTATTGTAGAAATGTCTCCTATCATGTTCCCTAATTTTTTAATATGTCCACATCCTGGTCCCCATCTTGGACATCATAACAAACGTGCACTTTTTTGTTTAATTTCCACATTGGACCATAGGAAAAATGACACTACAGCTACAGAGGTGACCGTCTGATAGCCCAGCTCGACTATCCATCTCTACTGAAGAACCTTTCAGCTTTTTGAGAGTTGGGTGGAGGACATCATCTCTGAAAATAGGGTCCCACAGCTGCACCCCATCAGTGTGAGCAGGACTCTTAGGACTCTTAGAAGAGTCAATGCTCTGAGACCATGGGGGCGCTTAGCCCCCTCATTTCGTCACTGAGGATGATTTCATTTTTCAGGGATTAGAGAGGGTGGTCCTTGTAGTGGACTGCAGGTATGGAGAGCTGTTGTCATCGTATTAAATAGATAAGAATGATTATATGTATTGTAGAAATGTCTCCTATCATGTTCCCTAATTTTTTATTATGTCCACATCCTGGTCCCCATCTTGGACATCATAACAAACGTGCACTTTTTTGTTTAATTTACACATTGGACCATAGGAAAAATGACACTACAGCTACAGAGGTGACCGTCTGATAGCCCAGCTCGACTATCCATCTCTACTGAAGACCCTTTCAGCTTTTTGAGAGTTGGGTGGAGAACATCATCTCTGAAAATAGGATCCCACAGCTGCACCTTATCAGTGTGAGCAGGACTCTTAGGACTCTTAGAAGAGTCAATGCTCTGAGACCATGGGGGGCGCTTAGCCCCCTCTCCTCGTCACTGAGGATGATTTCACTTTTCAGGGAAAAGAGAGGGTGGTCCTTGTGGTGGACTGCAGGTATGGAGAGCTGTTGTCATCGTATTAGATAGATAAGAATGATTATATGTATTGTAGAAATGTCTCCTATCATGTTCCCTATTTTTTTATTATGTCCACATCCTGGTCCCCATCTTGGAAATCATAACAAACGTGCACTTTTTTGTTTAATTTACAAATTGGACCATAGGAAAAATGACACTACAGCTACAGAGGTGACCGTCTGATAGCCCAGCTCGACTATCCATCTCTACTTAAGACCCTTTCAGCTTTTTGAGAGTTGGGTGGAGGACATCATCTCTGAAAATAGGGTCCCACAGCTGCACCCCATCAGTGTGAGCAGGAATCTTAGGACTCTTAGAAGAGTCAATGCTCTGAGACCATGGGGGGCGCTTAGCCCCCTCTCTTCGTCACTGAGGATGATTTCATTTTTCAGGGATTAGAGAGAGTGGTCCTTGTGGTGGACTGCAGGTATGGAGAGCTGTTGTGATCGTATTAGATAGATAAGAATGATTATATGTATTGTAGAAATGTCTCCTATCATGTTCCCTAATTTTTTATTATGTCCACATCCTGGTCCCCATCTTGAACATCATAACAAACGTGCACTTTTTTGTTTAATTTACACATTGGACCATAGGAAAAATGACACTACAGCTACAGAGGTGACCGTCTGATAGCCCAGCTCGACTATCCATCTCTACTGAAGACCCTTTCAGCTTTTTGAGAGTTGGGTGGAGGACATCATCTCTGAAAATAGTGTCCCACAGCTTCACCCCATCAGTGTGAGCAGGACTCTTAGGACTCTTAGAAGAGTCAATGCTCTGGTACCATGGGGGGTGCTTGGCCCCCTCTCTTCGTCACTGAGGATGATTTCATTTTTCAGGGATTAGAGAGGGTGGTCCTTGTGGTGGACTGCAGGTATGGAGAGCTGTTGTCATCGTATTAGATAGATAAGAATGATTATATGTATTGTAGAAATGTCTCCTATCATGTTCCCTAATTTTTTATTATGTCCACATCCTGGTCCCCATCTTGGACATCATAACAAACGTGCACTTTTTTGTTTAATTTACACATTGGACCATAGGAAAAATGACACTACAGCTACAGAGGTGACCGTCTGATAGCCCAGCTCGACTATCCATCTCTACTGAAGACCCTTTCAGCTTTTTGAGAGTTGGGTGGAGGACATCATCTCTGAAAATAGGGTCCCACAGCTGCACCCCATCAGTGTGAGCAGGACTCTTAGGACTCTTAGAAGAGTTAATGCTCTGAGACCATGGGGGCGCTTAGCCCCCTCTCTTCGTCACTGAGGATGATTTCATTTTTCAGGGATTAGAGAGGGTGGTCCTTGTGGTGGACTGCAGGTATGGAGAGCTGTTGTCATCGTATTAGATAGATAAGAATGATTATATGTATTGTAGAAATGTCTCCTATCATGTTCCCTAATTTTTTATTATGTCCACATCCTGGTCCCCATCTTGGACATCATAACAAACGTGCACTTTTTTGTTTAATTTACACATTGGACCATAGGAAAAATGACACTACAGCTACAGAGGTGACCGTCTGATAGCCCAGCTCGACTATCCATCTCTACTGAAGACCCTTTCAGCATTTTGAGAGTTGGGTGGAGGACATCATCTCTGAAAATAGGGTCCCACAGCTGCACCCCATCAGTGTGAGCAGGACTCTTAGGACTCTTAGAAGAGTCAATGCTCTGAGACCATTGGGGGCACTTAGCCCCCTCTCTTCGTCACTGAGGATGATTTCATTTTTCAGGGATTAGAGAGGGTGGTCCTTGTGGTGGACTGCAGGTATGGAGAGCTGTTATCATCGTATTAGATAGATAAGAATGATTATATGTATTGTAGAAATGTCTCCTATCATGTTCCCTAATTTTTTATTATGTCCACATCCTGGTCCCCATCTTGGACATCATAACAAACGTGCACTTTTTTGTTTAATTTACACATTGGACCATAGGAAAAATGACACTACAGCTACAGAGGTGACCGTCTGATAGCCCAGCTCGACTATCCATCTCTACTGAAGACCCTTTCAGCTTTTTGAGAGTTGGGTGGAGGACATCATCTCTGAAAATAGGGTCCAACAGCTTCACCCCATCAGTGTGAGCAGGACTCTTAGGACTCTTAGAAGAGTCAATGCTCTGGTACCATGGGGGGCGCTTGGCCCCCTCTCTTCGTCACTGAGGATGATTTCATTTTTCAGGGATTAGAGAGGGTGGTCCTTGTGGTGGACTGCAGGTATGGAGAGCTGTTGTCATCGTATTAGATAGATAAGAATGATTATATGTATTGTAGAAATGTCTCCTATCATGTTCCCTAATTTTTTATTATGTCCACATCCTGGTCCCCATCTTGGACATCATAACAAACGTGCACTTTTTTGTTTAATTTACACATTGGACCATAGGAAAAATGACACTACAGCTACAGAGGTGACCGTCTGATAGCCCAGCTCGACTATCCATCTCTACTGAAGACCCTTTCAGCTTTTTGAGAGTTGGGTGGAGGACATCATCTCTGAAAATAGGGTCCCACAGCTGCACCCCATCAGTGTGAGCAGGACTCTTAGGACTCTTAGAAGAGTTAATGCTCTGAGACCATGGGGGCGCTTAGCCCCCTCTCTTCGTCACTGAGGATGATTTCATTTTTCAGGGATTAGAGAGGGTGGTCCTTGTGGTGGACTGCAGGTATGGAGAGCTGTTGTCATCGTATTAGATAGATAAGAATGATTATATGTATTGTAGAAATGTCTCCTATCATGTTCCCTAATTTTTTATTATGTCCACATCCTGGTCCCCATCTTGGACATCATAACAAACGTGCACTTTTTTGTTTAATTTACACATTGGACCATAGGAAAAATGACACTACAGCTACAGAGGTGACCGTCTGATAGCCCAGCTCGACTATCCATCTCTACTGAAGACCCTTTCAGCTTTTTGAGAGTTGGGTGGAGGACATCATCTCTGAAAATAGGGTCCCACAGCTGCACTTCATCAGTGTGAGCAGGACTCTTAGGACTCTTAGAAGAGTCAATGCTCTGAGACCATGGGGGGCGCTTAGCCCCCTCTCTTCGTCACTGAGGATGATTTCATTTTTCAGGGATTAGAGAGGGTGGTCCTTGTGGTGGACTGCAGGTATGGAGAGCTGTTGTCATCGTATTAAATAGATAAGAATGATTATATGTATTGTAGAAATGTCTCCCATCATGTTCCCTAATTTTTTATTATGTCCACATCCTGGTCCCCATCTTGGACATCATAACAAACGTGCACTTTTTTGTTTAATTTACACATTGGACCATAGGAAAAATGACACTACAGCTACAGAGGTGACCGTCTGATAGCCCAGCTCGACTATCCATCTCTACTGAAGACCCTTTCAGCTTTTTGAGAGTTGGGTGGAGAACATCATCTCTGAAAATAGGGTCCCACAGCTGCACCCCATCAGTGTGAGCAGGACTCTTAGGACTCTTAGAAGAGTCAATGCTCTGAGACCATGGGGGGCGCTTAGCCCCCTCTCTTCGTCACTGAGGATGATTTCACTTTTCAGGGAATAGAGAGGGTGGTCCTTGTGGTGGACTGCAGGTATGGAGAGCTGTTGTCATCGTATTAGATAGATAAGAATGATTATATGTATTGTAGAAATGTCTCCTATCATGTTCCCTATTTTTTTATTATGTCCACATCCTGGTCCCCATCGTGGAAATCATAACAAACGTGCACTTTTTTGTTTAATTTACACATTGGACCATAGGAAAAATGACACTACAGCTACAGAGGTGACCGTCTGGTAGCCCAGCTCGACTATCCATCTCTACTGAAGACCCTTTCAGCTTTTTGAGAGTTGGGTGGAGGACATCATCTCTGAAAATAGGGTCCCACAGCTGCACCCCATCAGTGTGAGCAGGACTCTTAGGACTCTTAGAAGAGTTAATGTTCTGAGACCATGGGGGCGCTTAGCCCCCTCTCTTCGTCACTGAGGATGATTTCATTTTTCAGGGATTAGAGAGGGTGGTCCTTGTGGTGGACTGCAGGTATGGAGAGCTGTTGTCATCGTATTAGATAGATAAGAATGATTATATGTATTGTAGAAATGTCTCCTATCATGTTCCCTAATTTTTTATTATGTCCACATCCTGGTCCCCATCTTGGACATCATAACAAACGTGCACTTTTTTGTTTAATTTACACATTGGACCATAGGAAAAATGACACTACAGCTACAGAGGTGACCGTCTGATAGCCCAGCTCGACTATCCATCTCTACTGAAGACCCTTTCAGCTTTTTGAGAGTTGGGTGAAGGACATCATCTCTTAAAATAGGGTCCCACAGCTGCACCCCATCAGTGTAAGCAGGACTCTTAGGACTCTTAGAAGAGTCAATGCTCTAAAACCATGGGGGGCGCTTAGCCCCCTCTCTTCGTCCCTGAGGATGATTTCATTTTTCAGGGATTAGAGAGGGTGGTCCTTGTGGTGGACTGCAGGTATGGAGAGCTGTTGTCATCGTATTAGATAGATAAGAATGATTATATGTATTGTAGAAATGTCTCCTATCATGTTCCCTAATTTTTTATTATGTCCACATCCTGGTCCCCATCTTGGACATCATAACAAACGTGCACTTTTTTGTTTAATTTACACATTGGACCATAGGAAAAATGACACTACAGCTACAGAGGTGACCGTCTGATAGCCCAGCTCGACTATCCATCTCTACTGAAGACCCTTTCAGCTTTTTGAGAGTTGGGTGGAGGACATCATCTCTGAAAATAGGGTCCCATAGCTGCACCCCATCAGTGTGAGCAGGACTCTTAGGACTCTTAGAAGAGTTAATGCTCTGAGACCATGGGGGCGCTTAGCCCCCTCTCTTCGTCACTGAGGATGATTTCATTTTTCAGGGATTAGAGAGAGTGGTCCTTGTGGTGGACTGCAGGTATGGAGAGCTGTTGTCATCGTATTAGATAGATAAGAATGATTATATGTATTGTAGAAATGTCTCCTATCATGTTCCCTAATTTTTTATTATGTCCACATCCTGGTCCCCATCTTGGACATCATAACAAACGTGCACTTTTTTGTTTAATTTACACATTGGACCATAGGAAAAATGACACTACAGCTACAGAGGTGACCGTCTGATAGCCCAGCTCGACTATCCATCTCTACTGAAGACCCTTTCAGCTTTTTGAGAGTTGGGTGGAGGACATCATCTCTGAAAATAGGGTCCCACAGCTGCACCCCATCAGTGTGAGCAGGACTCTTAGGACTCTTAGAAGAGTTAATGCTCTGAGACCATGGGGGCGCTTAGCCCCCTCTCTTCGTCACTGAGGATGATTTCATTTTTCAGGGATTAGAGAGGGTGGTCCTTGTGGTGGACTGCAGGTATGGAGAGCTGTTGTCATCGTATTAGATAGATAAGAATGATTATATGTATTGTAGAAATGTCTCCTATCATGTTCCCTAATTTTTTATTATGTCCACATCCTGGTCCCCATCTTGGACATCATAACAAACGTGCACTTTTTTGTTTAATTTACACATTGGACCATAGGAAAAATGACACTACAGCTACAGAGGTGACCGTCTGATAGCCCAGCTCGACTATCCATCTCTACTGAAGACCCTTTCAGCTTTTTGAGAGTTGGGTGGAGGACATCATCTCTTAAAATAGGGTCCCACAGCTGCACCCCATCAGTGTAAGCAGGACTCTTAGGACTCTTAGAAGAGTCAATGCTCTAAAACCATGGGGGGCGCTTAGCCCCCTCTCTTCGTCCCTGAGGATGATTTCATTTTTCAGGGATTAGAGAGGGTGGTCCTTGTGGTGGACTGCAGGTATGGAGAGCTGTTGTCATCGTATTAGATAGATAAGAATGATTATATGTATTGTAGAAATGTCTCCTATCATGTTCCCTAATTTTTTATTATGTCCACATCCTGGTCCCCATCTTGGACATCATAACAAACGTGCACTTTTTTGTTTAATTTACACATTGGACCATAGGAAAAATGACACTACAGCTACAGAGGTGACCGTCTGATAGCCCAGCTCGACTATCCATCTCTACTGAAGACCCTTTCAGCTTTTTGAGAGTTGGGTGGAGGACATCATCTCTGAAAATAGGGTCCCACAGCTGCACCCCATCAGTGTGAGCAGGACTCTTAGGACTCTTAGAAGAGTTAATGCTCTGAGACCATGGGGGCGCTTAGCCCCCTCTCTTCGTCACTGAGGATGATTTCATTTTTCAGGGATTAGAGAGAGTGGTCCTTGTGGTGGACTGCAGGTATGGAGAGCTGTTGTCATCGTATTAGATAGATAAGAATGATTATATGTATTGTAGAAATGTCTCCTATCATGTTCCCTAATTTTTTATTATGTCCACATCCTGGTCCCCATCTTGGACATCATAACAAACGTGCACTTTTTTGTTTAATTTACACATTGGACCATAGGAAAAATGACACTACAGCTACAGAGGTGACCGTCTGATAGCCCAGCTCGACTATCCATCTCTACTGAAGACCCTTTCAGCTTTTTGAGAGTTGGGTGGAGGACATCATCTCTGAAAATAGGGTCCCACAGCTGCACCCCATCAGTGTGAGCAGGACTCTTAGGACTCTTAGAAGAGTTAATGCTCTGAGACCATGGGGGCGCTTAGCCCCCTCATTTCGTCACTGAGGATGATTTCATTTTTCAGGGATTAGAGAGGGTGGTCCTTGTGGTGGACTGCAGGTATGGAGAGCTGTTGTCATCGTATTAGATAGATAAGAATGATTATATGTATTGTAGAAATGTCTCCTATCATGTTCCCTAATTTTTTATTATGTCCACATCCTGGTCCCCATCTTGGACATCATAACAAACGTGCACTTTTTTGTTTAATTTACACATTGGACCATAGGAAAAATGACACTACAGCTACAGAGGTGACCGTCTGATAGCCCAGCTCGACTATCCATCTCTACTGAAGACCCTTTTAGCTTTTTGAGAGTTGGGTGGAGGACATCATCTCTTAAAATAGGGTCCCACAGCTGCACCCCATCAGTGTAAGCAGGACTCTTAGGACTCTTAGAAGAGTCAATGCTCTAAAACCATGGGGGGCGCTTAGCCCCCTCTCTTCGTCCCTGAGGATGATTTCATTTTTCAGGGATTAGAGAGGGTGGTCCTTGTGGTGGACTGCAGGTATGGAGAGCTGTTGTCATCGTATTAGATATATAAGAATGATTATATGTATTGTAGAAATGTCTCCTATCATGTTCCCTAATTTTTTATTATGTCCACATCCTGGTCCCCATCTTGGACATCATAACAAACGTGCACTTTTTTGTTTAATTTACACATTGGACCATAGGAAAAATGACACTACAGCTACAGAGGTGACCGTCTGATAGCCCAGCTCGACTATCCATCTCTACTGAAGACCCTTTCAGCTTTTTGAGAGTTGGGTGGAGGACATCATCTCTGAAAATAGGGTCCCACAGCTGCACCCCATCAGTGTGAGCAGGACTCTTAGGACTCTTAGAAGAGTCAATGCTCTGAGACCATTGGGGGCACTTAGCCCCCTCTCTTCATCACTGAGGATGATTTCATTTTTCAGGGATTAGAGAGGGTGGTCCTTGTGGTGGACTGCAGATATGGAGAGCTGTTATCATCGTATTAGATAGATAAGAATGATTATATGTATTGTAGAAATGTCTCCTATCATGTTCCCTAATTTTTTATTATGTCCACATCCTGGTCCCCATCTTGGACATCATAACAAACGTGCACTTTTTTGTTTAATTTACACATTGGACCATAGGAAAAATGACACTACAGCTACAGAGGTGACCGTCTGATAGCCCAGCTCGACTATCCATCTCTACTGAAGACCCTTTCAGCTTTTTGAGAGTTGGGTGGAGAACATCATCTCTGAAAATAGGGTCCCACAGCTGCACCCCATCAGTGTGAGCAGGACTCTTAGGACTCTTAGAAGAGTCAATGCTCTGAGACCATGGGGGGCGCTTAGCCCCCTCTCTTCGTCACTGAGGATGATTTCACTTTTCAGGGAATAGAGAGGGTGGTCCTTGTGGTGGACTGCAGGTATGGAAAGCTGTTGTCATCGTATTAGATAGATAAGAATGATTATATGTATTGTAGAAATGTCTCCTATCATGTTCCCTATTTTTTTATTATGTCCACATCCTGGTCCCCATCTTGGAAATCATAACAAACGTGCACTTTTTTGTTTAATTTACACATTGGACCATAGGAAAAATGACACTACAGCTACAGAGGTGACCGTCTGATAGCCCAGCTCGACTATCCATCTCTACTGAAGACCCTTTCAGCTTTTTGAGAGTTGGGTGGAGGACATCATCTCTGAAAATAGGGTCCCACAGCTGCACCCCATCAGTGTGAGCAGGAATCCTAGGACTCTTAGAAGAGTCAATGCTCTGAGACCATGGGGGGCGCTTAGCCCCCTCTCTTCGTCACTGAGGATGATTTCATTTTTCAGGGATTAGAGAGAGTGGTCCTTGTGGTGGACTGCAGGTATGGAGAGCTGTTGTGATCGTATTAGATAGATAAGAATGATTATATGTATTGTAGAAATGTCTCCTATCATGTTCCCTAATTTTTTATTATGTCCACATCCTGGTCCCCATCTTGGACATCATAACAAACGTGCACTTTTTTGTTTAATTTACACATTGGACCATAGGAAAAATGACACTACAGCTACAGAGGTGACCGTCTGATAGCCCAGCTCGACTATCCATCTCTACTGAAGACCCTTTCAGCTTTTTGAGAGTTGGGTGGAGGACATCATCTCTGAAAATAGGGTCCCACAGCTGCACCCCATCAGTGTGAGCAGGACTCTTAGGACTCTTAGAAGAGTCAATGCTCTGAGACCATTGGGGGCACTTAGCCCCCTCTCTTCATCACTGAGGATGATTTCATTTTTCAGGGATTAGAGAGGGTGGTCCTTGTGGTGGACTGCAGATATGGAGAGCTGTTATCATCGTATTAGATAGATAAGAATGATTATATGTATTGTAGAAATGTCTCCTATCATGTTCCCTAATTTTTTATTATGTCCACATCCTGGTCCCCATCTTGGACATCATAACAAACGTGCACTTTTTTGTTTAATTTACACATTGGACCATAGGAAAAATGACACTACATCTACAGAGGTGACCGTCTGATAGCCCAGCTCGACTATCCATCTCTACTGAAGACCCTTTCAGCTTTTTGAGAGTTGGGTAGAGAACATCATCTCTGAAAATAGGGTCCCACAGCTGCACCCCATCAGTGTGAGCAGGACTCTTAGGACTCTTAGAAGAGTCAATGCTCTGAGACCATGGAGGGCGCTTAGCCCCCTCTCTTCGTCACTGAGGATGATTTCACTTTTCAGGGATTAGAGAGAGTGGTCCTTGTGGTGGACTGCAGGTATGGAGAGCTGTTGTGATCGTATTAGATAGATAAGAATGATTATATGTATTGTAGAAATGTCTCCTATCATGTTCCCTAATTTTTTATTATGTCCACATCCTGGTCCCCATCTTGGACATCATAACAAACGTGCACTTTTTTGTTTAATTTACACATTGGACCATAGGAAAAATGACACTACAGCTACAGAGGTGACCGTCTGATAGCCCAGCTCGACTATCCATCTCTACTGAAGACCCTTTCAGCTTTTTGAGAGTTGGGTGGAGGACATCATCTCTTAAAATAGGGTCCCACAGCTGCACCCCATCAGTGTAAGCAGGACTCTTAGGACTCTTAGAAGAGTCAATGCTCTAAAACCATGGGGGGC
Source organism: Anomaloglossus baeobatrachus (assembly GCF_048569485.1). Taxonomy (NCBI): domain Eukaryota; kingdom Metazoa; phylum Chordata; class Amphibia; order Anura; family Aromobatidae; genus Anomaloglossus; species Anomaloglossus baeobatrachus. The sequence continues at coordinate 1,061,983 of NW_027442954.1, read as the reverse complement.
GCTTAGCCCCCTCTCTTCGTCCCTGAGGATGATTTCATTTTTCAGGGATTAGAGAGGGTGGTCCTTGTGGTGGACTGCAGGTATGGAGAGCTGTTGTCATCGTATTAGATAGATAAGAATGATTATATGTATTGTAGAAATGTCTCCTATCATGTTCCCTAATTTTTTATTATGTCCACATCCTGGTCCCCATCTTGGACATCATAACAAACGTGCACTTTTTTGTTTAATTTACACATTGGACCATAGGAAAAATGACACTACAGCTACAGAGGTGACCGTCTGATAGCCCAGCTCGACTATCCATCTCTACTGAAGACCCTTTCAGCTTTTTGAGAGTTGGGTGGAGGACATCATCTCTGAAAATAGGGTCCCACAGCTGCACCCCATCAGTGTGAGCAGGACTCTTAGGACTCTTAGAAGAGTTAATGCTCTGAGACCATGGGGGCGCTTAGCCCCCTCTCTTCGTCACTGAGGATGATTTCATTTTTCAGGGATTAGAGAGAGTGGTCCTTGTGGTGGACTGCAGGTATGGAGAGCTGTTGTCATCGTATTAGATAGATAAGAATGATTATATGTATTGTAGAAATGTCTCCTATCATGTTCCCTAATTTTTTATTATGTCCACATCCTGGTCCCCATCTTGGACATCATAACAAACGTGCACTTTTTTGTTTAATTTACACATTGGACCATAGGAAAAATGACACTACAGCTACAGAGGTGACCGTCTGATAGCCCAGCTCGACTATCCATCTCTACTGAAGACCCTTTCAGCTTTTTGAGAGTTGGGTGGAGGACATCATCTCTGAAAATAGGGTCCCACAGCTGCACCCCATCAGTGTGAGCAGGACTCTTAGGACTCTTAGAAGAGTTAATGCTCTGAGACCATGGGGGCGCTTAGCCCCCTCATTTCGTCACTGAGGATGATTTCATTTTTCAGGGATTAGAGAGGGTGGTCCTTGTGGTGGACTGCAGGTATGGAGAGCTGTTGTCATCGTATTAGATAGATAAGAATGATTATATGTATTGTAGAAATGTCTCCTATCATGTTCCCTAATTTTTTATTATGTCCACATCCTGGTCCCCATCTTGGACATCATAACAAACGTGCACTTTTTTGTTTAATTTACACATTGGACCATAGGAAAAATGACACTACAGCTACAGAGGTGACCGTCTGATAGCCCAGCTCGACTATCCATCTCTACTGAAGACCCTTTTAGCTTTTTGAGAGTTGGGTGGAGGACATCATCTCTTAAAATAGGGTCCCACAGCTGCACCCCATCAGTGTAAGCAGGACTCTTAGGACTCTTAGAAGAGTCAATGCTCTAAAACCATGGGGGGCGCTTAGCCCCCTCTCTTCGTCCCTGAGGATGATTTCATTTTTCAGGGATTAGAGAGGGTGGTCCTTGTGGTGGACTGCAGGTATGGAGAGCTGTTGTCATCGTATTAGATATATAAGAATGATTATATGTATTGTAGAAATGTCTCCTATCATGTTCCCTAATTTTTTATTATGTCCACATCCTGGTCCCCATCTTGGACATCATAACAAACGTGCACTTTTTTGTTTAATTTACACATTGGACCATAGGAAAAATGACACTACAGCTACAGAGGTGACCGTCTGATAGCCCAGCTCGACTATCCATCTCTACTGAAGACCCTTTCAGCTTTTTGAGAGTTGGGTGGAGGACATCATCTCTGAAAATAGGGTCCCACAGCTGCACCCCATCAGTGTGAGCAGGACTCTTAGGACTCTTAGAAGAGTCAATGCTCTGAGACCATTGGGGGCACTTAGCCCCCTCTCTTCATCACTGAGGATGATTTCATTTTTCAGGGATTAGAGAGGGTGGTCCTTGTGGTGGACTGCAGATATGGAGAGCTGTTATCATCGTATTAGATAGATAAGAATGATTATATGTATTGTAGAAATGTCTCCTATCATGTTCCCTAATTTTTTATTATGTCCACATCCTGGTCCCCATCTTGGACATCATAACAAACGTGCACTTTTTTGTTTAATTTACACATTGGACCATAGGAAAAATGACACTACAGCTACAGAGGTGACCGTCTGATAGCCCAGCTCGACTATCCATCTCTACTGAAGACCCTTTCAGCTTTTTGAGAGTTGGGTGGAGAACATCATCTCTGAAAATAGGGTCCCACAGCTGCACCCCATCAGTGTGAGCAGGACTCTTAGGACTCTTAGAAGAGTCAATGCTCTGAGACCATGGGGGGCGCTTAGCCCCCTCTCTTCGTCACTGAGGATGATTTCACTTTTCAGGGAATAGAGAGGGTGGTCCTTGTGGTGGACTGCAGGTATGGAAAGCTGTTGTCATCGTATTAGATAGATAAGAATGATTATATGTATTGTAGAAATGTCTCCTATCATGTTCCCTATTTTTTTATTATGTCCACATCCTGGTCCCCATCTTGGAAATCATAACAAACGTGCACTTTTTTGTTTAATTTACACATTGGACCATAGGAAAAATGACACTACAGCTACAGAGGTGACCGTCTGATAGCCCAGCTCGACTATCCATCTCTACTGAAGACCCTTTCAGCTTTTTGAGAGTTGGGTGGAGGACATCATCTCTGAAAATAGGGTCCCACAGCTGCACCCCATCAGTGTGAGCAGGAATCCTAGGACTCTTAGAAGAGTCAATGCTCTGAGACCATGGGGGGCGCTTAGCCCCCTCTCTTCGTCACTGAGGATGATTTCATTTTTCAGGGATTAGAGAGAGTGGTCCTTGTGGTGGACTGCAGGTATGGAGAGCTGTTGTGATCGTATTAGATAGATAAGAATGATTATATGTATTGTAGAAATGTCTCCTATCATGTTCCCTAATTTTTTATTATGTCCACATTCTGGTCCCCATCTTGGACATCATAACAAACGTGCACTTTTTTGTTTAATTTACACATTGGACCATAGGAAAAATGACACTACAGCTACAGAGGTGACCGTCTGATAGCCCAGCTCGACTATCCATCTCTACTGAAGACCCTTTCAGCTTTTTGAGAGTTGGGTGGAGGACATCATCTCTGAAAATAGGGTCCCACAGCTGCACCCCATCAGTGTGAGCAGGACTCTTAGGACTCTTAGAAGAGTCAATGCTCTGAGACCATTGGGGGCACTTAGCCCCCTCTCTTCATCACTGAGGATGATTTCATTTTTCAGGGATTAGAGAGGGTGGTCCTTGTGGTGGACTGCAGATATGGAGAGCTGTTATCATCGTATTAGATAGATAAGAATGATTATATGTATTGTAGAAATGTCTCCTATCATGTTCCCTAATTTTTTATTATGTCCACATCCTGGTCCCCATCTTGGACATCATAACAAACGTGCACTTTTTTGTTTAATTTACACATTGGACCATAGGAAAAATGACACTACAGCTACAGAGGTGACCGTCTGATAGCCCAGCTCGACTACCCATCTCTACTGAAGACCCTTTCAGCTTTTTGAGAGTTGGGTAGAGAACATCATCTCTGAAAATAGGGTCCCACAGCTGCACCCCATCAGTGTGAGCAGGACTCTTAGGACTCTTAGAAGAGTCAATGCTCTGAGACCATGGAGGGCGCTTAGCCCCCTCTCTTCGTCACTGAGGATGATTTCACTTTTCAGGGATTAGAGAGAGTGGTCCTTGTGGTGGACTGCAGGTATGGAGAGCTGTTGTGATCGTATTAGATAGATAAGAATGATTATATGTATTGTAGAAATGTCTCCTATCATGTTCCCTAATTTTTTATTATGTCCACATCCTGGTCCCCATCTTGAACATCATAACAAACGTGCACTTTTTTGTTTAATTTACACATTGGACCATAGGAAAAATGACACTACAGCTACAGAGGTGACCGTCTGATAGCCCAGCTCGACTATCCATCTCTACTGAAGACCCTTTCAGCTTTTTGAGAGTTGGGTGGAGGACATCATCTCTGAAAATAGGGTCCCACAGCTGCACCCCATCAGTGTGAGCAGGACTCTTAGGACTCTTAGAAGAGTCAATGCTCTGAGACCATTGGGGGCACTTAGCCCCCTCTCTTCATCACTGAGGATGATTTCATTTTTCAGGGATTAGAGAGGGTGGTCCTTGTGGTGGACTGCAGGTATGGAGAGCTGTTGTCATCGTATTAAATAGATAAGAATGATTATATGTATTGTAGAAATGTCTCCTATCATGTTCCCTAATTTTTTATTATGTCCACATCCTGGTCCCCATCTTGGACATCATAACAAACGTGCACTTTTTTGTTTAATTTACACATTGGACCATAGGAAAAATGACACTACAGCTACAGAGGTGACCGTCTGATAGCCCAGCTCGACTATCCATCTCTACTGAAGACCCTTTCAGCTTTTTGAGAGTTGGGTGGAGAACATCATCTCTGAAAATAGGGTCCCACAGCTGCACCCCATCAGTGTGAGCAGGACTCTTAGGACTCTTAGAAGAGTCAATGCTCTGAGACCATGGGGGGCGCTTAGCCCCCTCTCTTCGTCACTGAGGATGATTTCACTTTTCAGGGAATAGAGAGGGTGGTCCTTGTGGTGGACTGCAGGTATGGAGAGCTGTTGTCATCGTATTACATAGATAAGAATGATTATATGTATTGTAGAAATGTCTCCTATCATGTTCCGTATTTTTTTATTATGTCCACATCCTGGTCCCCATCTTGGAAATCATAACAAACGTGCACTTTTTTGTTTAATTTACACATTGGACCATAGGAAAAATGACACTACAGCTACAGAGGTGACCGTCTGATAGCCCAGCTCGACTATCCATCTCTACTGAAGACCCTTTCAGCTTTTTGAGAGTTGGGTGGAGGACATCATCTCTGAAAATAGGGTCCCACAGCTGCACCCCATCAGTGTGAGCAGGAATCTTAGGACTCTTAGAAGAGTCAATGCTCTGAGACCATGGGGGGCGCTTAGCCCCCTCTCTTCGTCACTGAGGATGATTTCATTTTTCAGGGATTAGAGAGAGTGGTCCTTGTGGTGGACTGCAGGTATGGAGAGCTGTTGTGATCGTATTAGATAGATAAGAATGATTATATGTATTGTAGAAATGTCTCCTATCATGTTCCCTAATTTTTTATTATGTCCACATCCTGGTCCCCATCTTGAACATCATAACAAACGTGCACTTTTTTGTTTAATTTACACATTGGACCATAGGAAAAATGACACTACAGCTACAGAGGTGACCGTCTGATAGCCCAGCTTGACTGTCCATCTCTACTGAAGACCCTTTCAGCTTTTTGAGAGTTGGGTGGAGGACATCATCTCTGAAAATAGGGTCCCACAGCTGCACCCCATCAGTGTAAGCAGGACTCTTAGGACTCTTAGAAGAGTCAATGCTCTAAAACCATGGGGGGCGCTTAGCCCCCTCTCTTCGTCCCTGAGGATGATTTCATTTTTCAGGGATTAGAGAGGGTGGTCCTTGTGGTGGACTGCAGGTATGGAGAGCTGTTGTCATCGTATTAGATAGATAAGAATGATTATATGTATTGTAGAAATGTCTCCTATCATGTTCCCTAATTTCTTATTATGTCCACATCCTGGTCCCCATCTTGGACATCATAACAAACGTGCACTTTTTTGTTTAATTTACACATTGGACCATAGGAAAAATGACACTACAGCTACAGAGGTGACCGTCTGATAGCCCAGCTCGACTATCCATCTCTACTGAAGACCCTTTCAGCTTTTTGAGAGTTGGGTGGAGGACATCATCTCTGAAAATAGGGTCCCACAGCTTCACCCCATCAGTGTGAGCAGGACTCTTAGGACTCTTAGAAGAGTGAATGCTCTGGTACCATGGGGGGCGCTTGGCCCCCTCTCTTCGTCACTGAGGATGATTTCATTTTTCAGGGATTAGAGAGGGTGGTCCTTGTGGTGGACTGCAGGTATGGAGAGCTGTTGTCATCGTATTAGATAGATAAGAATGATTATATGTATTGTAGAAATGTCTCCTATCATGTTCCCTAATTTTTTATTATGTCCGCATCCTGGTCCCCATCTTGGACATCATAACAAACGTGCACTTTTTTATTTAATTTACACATTGGGCCATAGGAAAAATGACACTACAGCTACAGAGGTGACCGTCTGATAGCCCAGCTCGACTATCCATCTCTACTGAAGACCCTTTCAGCTTTTTGAGAGTTGGGTGGAGGACATCATCTCTGAAAATAGGGTCCCACAGCTGCACCCATCAGTGTGAGCAGGACTCTTAGGACTCTTAGAAGAGTTAATGCTCTGAGACCATGGGGGCGCTTAGCCCCCTCTCTTCGTCACTGAGGATGATTTCATTTTTCAGGGATTAGAGAGGGTGGTCCTTGTGGTGGACTGCAGGTATGGAGAGCTGTTGTCATCGTATTAGATAGATAAGAATGATTATATGTATTGTAGAAATGTCTCCTATCATGTTCCCTAATTTTTTATTATGTCCACATCCTGGTCCCCATCTTGGACATCATAACAAACGTGCACTTTTTTGTTTAATTTACACATTGGACCATAGGAAAAATGACACTACAGCTACAGAGGTGACCGTCTGATAGCCCAGCTCGACTATCCATCTCTACTGAAGACCCTTTCAGCTTTTTGAGAGTTGGGTGGAGGACATCATCTCTGAAAATAGGGTCCCACAGCTGCACCCCATCAGTGTGAGCAGGACTCTTAGGACTCTTAGAAGAGTCAATGCTCTGAGACCATTGGGGGCACTTAGCCCCCTCTCTTCGTCACTGAGGATGATTTCATTTTTCAGGGATTAGAGAGGGTGGTCCTTGTGGTGGACTGCAGGTATGGAGAGCTGTTATCATCGTATTAGGTAGATAAGAATGATTATATGTATTGTAGAAATGTCTCCTATCATGTTCCCTAATTTTTTATTATGTCCACATCCTGGTCCCCATCTTGGACATCATTACAAACGTGCACTTTTTTGTTTAATTTACACATTGGACCATAGGAAAAATGACACTACAGCTACAGAGGTGACCGTCTGATAGCCCAGCTCGACAATCCATCTCTACTGAAGACCCTTTCAGCTTTTTGAGAGTTGGGTGGAGGACATCATCTCTGAAAATAGGGTCCCACAGCTGCACCCCATCAGTGTGAGCAGGACTTTTAGGACTCTTAGAAGAGTCAATGCTCTGAGACCATGGGGGGCGCTTAGCCCCCTCTCTTCGTCACTGAGGATGATTTTATTTTTCAGGGATTAGAGAGGGTGGTCCTTGTGGTGGACTGCAGGTATGGAGAGCTGTTGTCATCGTATTAAATAGATAAGAATGATTATATGTATTGTAGAAATGTCTCCTATCATGTTCCCTAATTTTTTATTATGTCCACATCCTGGTCCCCATCTTGGACATCATAACAAACGTGCACTTTTTTGTTTAATTTACACATTGGACCATAGGAAAAATGACACTACAGCTACAGAGGTGACCGTCTGATAGCCCAGCTCGACTATCCATCTCTACTGAAGACCCTTTCAGCTTTTTGAGAGTTGGGTGGAGGACATCATCTCTGAAAATAGGGTCCCACAGCTGCAACCCATCAGTGTGAGCAGGACTCTTAGGACTCTTAGAAGAGTCAATGCTCTGAGACCATGGGGGGCGCTTAGCCCCCTCTCTTCGTCACTGAGGATGATTTCATTTTTCAGGGATTAGAGAGGGTGGTCCTTGTGGTGGACTGCAGGTATGGAGAGCTGTTGTCATCGTATTAGATAGATAAGAATGATTATATGTATTGTAGAAATGTCTCCTATCATGTTCCCTAATTTTTTATTATGTCCACATCCTGGTCCCCATCTTGGACATCATAACAAACGTGCACTTTTTTGTTTAATTTACACATTGGACCATAGGAAAAATGACACCACAGCTACAGAGGTGACCGTCTGATAGCCCAGCTCGACTATCCATCTCTACTGAAGACCCTTTCAGCTTTTTGAGAGTTGGGTGGAGGACATCATCTCTGAAAATAGGGTCCCACAGCTGCACCCCATCAGTGTGAGCAGGACTTTTAGGACTCTTAGAAGAGTCAATGCTCTGAGACCATGGGGGGCGCTTAGCCCCCTCTCTTCGTCACTGAGGATGATTTTATTTTTCAGGGATTAGAGAGGGTGGTCCTTGTGGTGGACTGCAGGTATGGAGAGCTGTTGTCATCGTATTAAATAGATAAGAATGATTATATGTATTGTAGAAATGTCTCCTATCATGTTCCCTAATTTTTTATTATGTCCACATCCTGGTCCCCATCTTGGACATCATAACAAACGTGCACTTTTTTGTTTAATTTACACATTGGACCATAGGAAAAATGACACTACAGCTACAGAGGTGACCGTCTGATAGCCCAGCTCGACTATCCATCTCTACTGAAGACCCTTTCAGCTTTTTGAGAGTTGGGTGGAGGACATCATCTCTGAAAATAGGGTCCCACAGCTGCACCCCATCAGTGTGAGCAGGACTCTTAGGACTCTTAGAAGAGTCAATGCTCTGAGACCATGGGGGGCGCTTAGCCCCTTCTCTTCGTCACTGAGGATGATTTCATTTTTCAGGGATTAGAGAGGGTGGTCCTTGTGGTGGACTGCAGGTATGGAGAGCTGTTGTCATCGTATTAGATAGATAAGAATGATTATATGTATTGTAGAAATGTCTCCTATCATGTTCCCTAATTTTTTATTATGTCCACATCCTGGTCCCCATCTTGGACATCATAACTAACGTGCACTTTTTTGTTTAATTTACACATTGGACCATAGGAAAAATGACACCACAGCTACAGAGGTGACCGTCTGATAGCCCAGCTCGACTATCCATCTCTACTGAAGACCCTTTCAGCTTTTTGAGAGTTGGGTGGAGAACATCATCTCTGAAAATAGGGTCCCGCAGCTGCACCCCATCAGTGTGAGCAGGACTCTTAGGACTCTTAGAAGAGTCAATGCTCTGAGACCATGGGGGGCGCTTAGCCCCCTCTCCTCGTCACTGAGGATGATTTCACTTTTCAGGGAATAGAGAGGGTGGTCCTTGTGGTGGACTGCAGGTATGGAGAGCTGTTGTCATCGTATTAGATAGATAAGAATGATTATATGTATTGTAGAAATGTCTCCTATCATGTTCCCTATTTTTTTATTATGTCCACATCCTGGTCCCCATCTTGGAAATCATAACAAACGTGCACTTTTTTGTTTAATTTACAAATTGGACAATAGGAAAAATGACACTACAGCTACAGAGGTGACCGTCTGATAGCCCAGCTCGACTATCCATCTCTACTGAAGACCCTTTCAGCTTTTTGAGAGTTGGGTGGAGGACATCATCTCTGAAAATAGGGTCCCACAGCTGCACCCCATCAGTGTGAGCAGGAATCTTAGGACTCTTAGAAGAGTCAATGCTCTGAGACCATGGGGGGCGCTTAGCCCCCTCTCTTCGTCACTGAGGATGATTTCATTTTTCAGGGATTAGAGAGAGTGGTCCTTGTGGTGGACTGCAGGTATGGAGAGCTGTTGTGATCGTATTAGATAGATAAGAATGATTATATGTATTGTAGAAATGTCTCCTATCATGTTCCCTAATTTTTTATTATGTCCACATCCTGGTCCCCATCTTGAACATCATAACAAACGTGCACTTTTTTGTTTAATTTACACATTGGACCATAGGAAAAATGACACTACAGCTACAGAGGTGACCGTCTGATAGCCCAGCTCGACTATCCATCTCTACTGAAGACCCTTTCAGCTTTTTGAGAGTTGGGTGGAGGACATCATCTCTGAAAATAGGGTCCCACAGCTTCACCCTATCAGTGTGAGCAGGACTCTTAGGACTCTTAGAAGAGTCAATGCTCTGGTACCATGGGGGGCGCTTGGCCCCCTCTCTTCGTCACTGAGGATGATTTCATTTTTCAGGGATTAGAGAGGGTGGTCCTTGTGGTGGACTGCAGGTATGGAGAGCTGTTGTCATCGTATTAGATAGATAAGAATGATTATATGTATTGTAGAAATGTCTCCTATCATGTTCCCTAATTTTTTATTATGTCCACATCCTGGTCCCCATCTTGGACATCATAACAAACGTGCACTTTTTTGTTTAATTTACACATTGGACCATAGGAAAAATGACACTACAGCTACAGAGGTGACCGTCTGATACCCCAGCTCGACTATCCATCTCTACTGAAGACCCTTTCAGCTTTTTGAGAGTTGGGTGGAGGACATCATCTCTGAAAATAGGGTCCCACAGCTGCACTCCATCAGTGTGAGCAGGACTCTTAGGACTCTTAGAAGAGTTAATGCTCTGAGACCATGGGGGCGCTTAGCCCCCTCTCTTCGTCACTGAGGATGATTTCATTTTTCAGGGATTAGAGAGGGTGGTCCTTGTGGTGAACTGCAGGTATGGAGAGCTGTTGTCATCGTATTAGATAGATAAGAATGATTATATGTATTGTAGAAATGTCTCCTATCATGTTCCCTAATTTTTTATTATGTCCACATCCTGGTCCCCATCTTGGACATCATAACAAACGTGCACTTTTTTGTTTAATTTACATATTGGACCATAGAAAAAATGACACTACAGCTACAGAGGTGACCGTCTGATAGCCCAGCTCGACTATCCATCTCTACTGAAGACCCTTTCAGCATTTTGAGAGTTGGGTGGAGGACATCATCTCTGAAAATAGGGTCCCACAGCTGCACCCCATCAGTGTGAGCAGGACTCTTAGGACTCTTAGAAGAGTCAATGCTCTGAGACCATTGGGGGCACTGAGCCCCCTCTCTTCGTCACTGAGGATGATTTCATTTTTCAGGGATTAGAGAGGGTGGTCCTTGTGGTGGACTGCAGGTATGGAGAGCTGTTGTCATCGTATTAGATAGATAAGAATGATTATATGTATTGTAGAAATGTCTCCTATCATGTTCCCTAATTTTTTATTATGTCCACATCCTGGTCCCCATCTTGGACATCATAACAAACGTGCACTTTTTTGTTTAATTTACACATTGGACCATAGGAAAAATGACACTACAGCTACAGAGGTGACCGTCTGATAGCCCAGCTCGACTATCCATCTCTACTGAAGACCCTTTCAGCTTTTTGAGAGTTGGGTGGAGGACATCATCTCTGAAAATAGGGTCCCACAGCTGCACCCCATCAGTGTGAGCAGGACTCTTAGGACTCTTAGAAGAGTTAATGCTCTGAGACCATGGGGGCGCTTAGCCCCCTCTCTTCGTCACTGAGGATGATTTCATTTTTCAGGGATTAGAGAGGGTGGTCCTTGTGGTGGACTGCAGGTATGGAGAGCTGTTGTCATCGTATTAGATAGATAAGAATGATTATATGTATTGTAGAAATGTCTCCTATCATGTTCCCTAATTTTTTATTATGTCCACATACTGGTCCCCATCTTGGACATCATAACAAACGTGCACTTTTTTGTTTAATTTACACATTGGACCATAGGAAAAATGACACTACAGCTACAGAGGTGACCGTCTGATAGCCCAGCTCGACTATCCATCTCTACTGAAGACCCTTTCAGCTTTTTGAGAGTTGGGTGGAGGACATCATCTCTGAAAATAGGGTCCCACAGCTGCACCCCATCAGTGTGAGCAGGACTCTTAGGACTCTTAGAAGAGTCAATGCTCTGAGACCATGGGGGGCGCTTAGCCCCCTCTCTTCGTCACTGAGGATGATTTCATTTTTCAGGGATTAGAGAGGGTGGTCCTTGTGGTGGACTGCAGGTATGGAGAGCTGTTGTCATCGTATTAAATAGATAAGAATGATTATATGTATTGTAGAAATGTCTCCTATCATGTTCCCTAATTTTTTATTATGTCTACATCCTGGTCCCCATCTTGGACATCATAACAAACGTGCACTTTTTTGTTTAATTTACACATTGGACCATAGGAAAAATGACACTACAGCTACAGAGGTGACCGTCTGATAGCCCAGCTCGACAATCCATCTCTACTGAAGACCCTTTCAGCTTTTTGAGAGTTGGGTGGAGAACATCATCTCTGAAAATAGGGTCCCACAGCTGCACCCCATCAGTGTGAGCAGGACTCTTAGGACTCTTAGAAGAGTCAATGTTTTGAGACCATGGGGGGCGCTTAGCCCCCTCTCTTCGTCACTGAGGATGATTTCACTTTTCAGGGAATAGAGAGAGTGGTCCTTGTGGTGGACTGCAGGTATGGAGAGCTGTTGTCATCGTATTAGATAGATAAGAATGATTATATGTATTGTAGAAATGTCTCCTATCATGTTCCCTATTTTTTATTATGTCCACATCCTGGTCCCCATCTTGGACATCATAACAAACGTGCACTTTTTTGTTTAATTTACACATTGGACCATAGGAAAAATGACACTACAGCTACAGAGGTGACCGTCTGATAGCCCAGCTCGACTATCCATCTCTACTGAAGACCCTTTAAGCTTTTTGAGAGTTGGGTGGAGGACATCATCTCTTAAAATAGGGTCCCACAGCTGCACCCCATCAGTGTAAGCAGGACTCTTAGGACTCTTAGAAGAGTCAATGCTCTAAAACCATGGGGGGCGCTTAGCCCCCTCTCTTCGTCCCTGAGGATGATTTCATTTTTCAGGGATTAGAGAGGGTGGTCCTTGTGGTGGACTGCAGGTATGGAGAGCTGTTGTCATCGTATTAGATAGATAAGAATGATTATATGTATTGTAGAAATGTCTCCTATCATGTTCCCTAATTTTTTATTATGTCCACATCCTGGTCCCCATCTTGGACATCATAACAAACGTGCACTTTTTTGTTTAATTTAGACATTGGACCATAGGAAAAATGACACTACAGCTACAGAGGTGACCGTCTGATAGCCCAGCTCGACTATCCATCTCTACTGAAGACCCTTTCAGCTTTTTGAGAGTTGGGTGGAGGACATCATCTCTGAAAATAGGGTCCCACAGCTGCACCCCATCAGTGTGAGCAGGACTCTTAGGACTCTTAGAAGCGTTAATGCTCTGAGACCATGGGGGCGCTTAGCCCCCTCTCTTCGTCACTGAGGATGATTTCATTTTTCAGGGATTAGAGAGGGTGGTCCTTGTGGTGGACTGCAGGTATGGAGAGCTGTTGTCATCGTATTAGATAGATAAGAATGATTATATGTATTGTAGAAATGTCTCCTATCATGTTCCCTAATTTTTTATTATGTCCACATCCAGGTCCCCATCTTGGACATCATAACAAACGTGCACTTTTTTGTTTAATTTACACATTGGACCATAGGAAAAATGACACTACAGCTACAGAGGTGACCGTCTGATAGCCCAGCTCGACTATCCATCTCTACTGAAGACCCTTTCAGCTTTTTGAGAGTTGGGTGGAGGACATCATCTCTTAAAATAGGGTCCCACAGCTGCACCCCATCAGTGTAAGCAGGACTCTTAGGACTCTTAGAAGAGTCAATGCTCTAAAACCATGGGGGGCGCTTAGCCCCCTCTCTTCGTCCCTGAGGATGATTTCATTTTTCAGGGATTAGAGAGGGTGGTCCTTGTGGTGGACTGCAGGTATGGAGAGCTGTTGTCATCGTATTAGATAGATAAGAATGATTATATGTATTGTAGAAATGTCTCCTATCATGTTCCCTAATTTTTTATTATGTCCACATCCTGGTCCCCATCTTGGACATCATAACAAACGTGCACTTTTTTGTTTAATTTACACATTGGACCATAGGAAAAATGACACTACAGCTACAGAGGTGACAGTCTGATAGCCCAGCTCGAGTATCCATCTCTACTGAAGACCCTTTCAGCTTTTTGAGAGTTGGGTGGAGGACATCATCTCTGAAAATAGGGTCCCACAGCTGCACCCCATCAGTGTGAGCAGGACTCTTAGGACTCTTAGAAGAGTCAATGCTCTGAGACCATTGGGGGCACTTAGCCCCCTCTCTTCATCACTGAGGATGATTTCATTTTTCAGGGATTAGAGAGGGTGGTCCTTGTGGTGGACTGCAGGTATGGAGAGCTGTTGTCATCGTATTAGATAGATAAGAATGATTATATGTATTGTAGAAATGTCTCCTATAATGTTCCCTAATTTTTTATTATGTCCACATCCTGGTCCCCATCTTGGACATCATAACAAACGTGCACTTTTTTGTTTAATTTACACATTGGACCATAGGGAAAATGAAACTACAGCTACAGAGGTGACCGTCTGATAGCCCAGCTCGACTATCCATCTCTACTGAAGAACCTTTCAGCTTTTTGAGAGTTGGGTGGAGGACATCATCTCTGAAAATAGGGTCCCACAGCTGCACCCCATCAGTGTGAGCAGGACTCTTAGGACTCTTAGACCCTTTCAGCTTTTTGAGAGTTGGGTGGAGGACATCATCTCTGAAAATAGGTTCCCACAGCTGCACCCCATCAGTGTGAGCAGGACTCTTAGGACTCTTAGAAGAGTCAATGCTCTGAGACCATTGGGGGCACTTAGCCCCCTCTCTTCATCACTGAGGATGATTTCATTTTTCAGGGATTAGAGAGGGTGGTCCTTGTGGTGGACTGCAGATATGGAGAGCTGTTATCATCATATTAGATAGATAAGAATGATTATATGTATTGTAGAAATGTCTCCTATCATGTTCCCTAATTTTTTATTATGTCCACATCCTGGTCCCCATCTTGGACATCATAACAAACGTGCACTTTTTTGTTTAATTTACACATTGGACCATAGGAAAAATGACACTACAGCTACAGAGGTGACCGTCTGATAGCCCAGCTCGACTATACATCTCTACTGAAGACCCTTTCAGCTTTTTGAGAGTTGGGTGGAGGACATCATCTCTGAAAATAGGGTCCCACAGCTGCACCCCATCAGTGTGAGCAGGACTCTTAGGACTCTTAGAAGAGTCAATGCTCTGAGACCATGGGGGGCGCTTAGCCCCCTCTCTTCGTCACTGAGTATGATTTCATTTTTCAGGGATTAGAGAGGGTGGTCCTTGTAGTGGACTGCAGGTATGGAGAGCTGTTGTCATCGTATTAAATAGATAAGAATGATTATATGTATTGTAGAAATGTCTCCTATCATGTTCCCTAATTTTTTATTATGTCCACATCCTGGTCCCCATCTTGGACATCATAACAAACGTGCACTTTTTTGTTTAATTTACACATTGGACCATAGGAAAAATGACACTACAGCTACAGAGGTGACCGTCTGATAGCCCAGCTCGACTATCCATCTCTACTGAAGACCCTTTCAGCTTTTTGAGAGTTGGGTGGAGAACATCATCTCTGAAAATAGGGTCCCACAGCTGCACCCCATCAGTGTGAGCAGGACTCTTAGGACTCTTAGAAGAGTCAATGCTCTGAGACCATGGGGGGCGCTTAGCCCCCTCTCCTCGTCACTGAGGATGATTTCACTTTTTAGGGAATAGAGAGGGTGGTCCTTGTGGTGGACTGCAGGTATGGAGAGCTGTTGTCATCGTATTAGATAGATAAGAATGATTATATGTATTGTAGAAATGTCTCCTATCATGTTCCCTATTTTTTTATTATGTCCACATCCTGGTCCCCATCTTGGAAATCATAACAAACGTGCACTTTTTTGTTTAATTTACAAATTGGACCATAGGAAAAATGACACTACAGCTACAGAGGTGACCGTCTGATAGCCCAGCTCGACTATCCATCTCTACTGAAGACCCTTTCAGCTTTTTGAGAGTTGGGTGGAGGACTTCATCTCTGAAAATAGGGTCCCACAGCTGCACCCCATCAGAGTGAGCAGGAATCTTAGGACTCTTAGAAGAGTCAATGCTCTGAGACCATGGGGGGCGCTTAGCCCCCTCTCTTCGTCACTGAGGATGATTTCATTTTTCAGGGATTAGAGAAAGTGGTCCTTGTGGTGGACTGCAGGTATGGAGAGCTGTTGTGATCGTATTAGATAGATAAGAATGATTATATGTATTGTAGAAATGTCTTCAGTAGAGATGGATAGTCGAGCTGGGCTATCAGACGGTCACCTCTGTAGCTGTAGTGTCATTTTTCCTATGGTCCAATGTGTAAATTAAACAAAAAAGTGCACGTTTGTTATGATGTCCAAGATGGGGACCAGGATGTGGACATAATAAAAAATTAGGGAACATGATAGGAGACATTTCTACAATACATATAATCATTCTTATCTATCTAATACGATGACAACAGCTCTCCATACCTGCAGTCCACCACAAGGACCACCCTCTCTAATCCCTGAAAAATGAAATCATCCTCAGTGACGAAGAGAGGGGGCTAAGCGCCCCCATGGTCTCAGAGCATTAACTCTTCTAAGAGTCCTAAGGGCATTTCGCGCATAAATGAAATGATCACATTTTTCTCCAAAACTATAACAGATGCAAGCTTGTCCTGTTTGGTGGAGATAATATTTAATAAAATAAGTAGAAACCTAGTAAAAGTTTTGTTTGTTTATATTGCAATCCTGAGATAATCGTCTCCATGCTCCAAATCCATTTTAAAGCCATTTCAAAGGCATTTCACGCATAAATGAAATGATCACATTTTTCTCCAAAACTATAACACATGCAAGCTTGTCCTGTTTGGTGGAGATGATATTTAATAAAATAAGTAGAAATCCACTAAAAGTTTTGTTTGGTTATCTTGTAATCCCAAGATAATCGTCTCCATGCTCCAAATCCATTTTAAAGCCATTTTTAAGGCATTTCGCGCATAAATGAAATGATCACATTTTTCTCCAAAACTATAACAGATGCAAGCTTGTCCTGTTTGGTGGAGATAATATTTAATAAAATAAGTAGAAATCTACTAAAAGTTTTGTTTGTTTATATTGCCATCCTGAGATAATCGTCTCCATGCTCCAAATCCATTTTAAAGCTATTTCAAAGGCATTTTGCGCATAAATGAAATGATCACATTTTTCTCCAAAACTATAACACATGCAAGCTTGTCCTGTTTGGTGGAGATGATATTTGGTAAAATAAGTAGAAATCCACTAAAAGTTTTGTTTGGTTATCTTGCAATCCCGAGATAATCGTCTCCATGCTCCAAATCTATTTTAAAGCCATTTCAAAGGCATTGTGGGCATAAATGAAATTATCACATTTTTCTCCAAAACTATAACAGATGCAAGCTTGTCCTGTTTGGTGGGGATAATATTTAATAAAATAAGTAGAAATCCACTAAAAGTTTTGTTTGGTTATCTTGCAATCCCGAGATAATCGTCTCCATGCTCCAAATCCATTTTAAAGCCATTTTTAAGGCATTTCGCGCATAAATGAAATGATCACATTTTTCTCCAAAACTATAACAGATGGAAGCTCGTCCTGTTTGGAGGGGATAATATTTAATAAAATAAGTAGAAATCCACTAAAAGTTTTGTTTGGTTATCTTGCAATCCCGAGATAATCGTCTCCATGCTTCAAATGCATTTAAAAGCCATTTTGAAGGCATTTCGCGCATAAATGAAATGATCACATTTTTCTTCAAAACTAAAACAGATGCAAGCTTGTCCTGTTTGGTAGAGATGATATTTAATAAAATATGTAGAAATCCACTAAAAGTTTTGTTTGGTTTTCTTGCAATCCCGAGATAATCGTCTCCATGCTTCAAAACTATTTTAAAGCCATTTTTAAGGCATTTCGCGCATACATGAAATGATCACATTTTTCTCCAAAACTATAACAGATGCAAGCTTGTCCTGTTTGGTGGAGATAATATTTAATAAAATAAGTAGAAACCTACTAAAAGTTTCGTTTGTTTATATTGCAATCCTGAGATAATCGTCTCCATGCTCCAAAT
Source organism: Anomaloglossus baeobatrachus (assembly GCF_048569485.1). Classification (NCBI taxonomy): domain Eukaryota; kingdom Metazoa; phylum Chordata; class Amphibia; order Anura; family Aromobatidae; genus Anomaloglossus; species Anomaloglossus baeobatrachus. The sequence goes on along the minus strand of NW_027442954.1, from coordinate 1,044,160 downwards.
CCATTTTAAAGCCATTTCAAAGGCATTTCGCGCATAAATGAAATGATCACATTTTTCTCCAAAACTATAACACATGCAAGCTTGTCCTGTTTGGTGGAGATGATATTTAATAAAATAAGTAGAAATCCACTAAAAGTTTTGTTTGGTTATCTTGCAATCCCAAGATAATCGTCTCCTTGCTCCAAATCCATTTTAAAGCCATTTTTAAGGCATTTCGCGCATAAATGAAATGATCACATTTTTCTCCAAAACTATAACAGATGCAAGCTTGTCCTGTTTGGTGGAGATAATATTTAATAAAATAGGTAGAAATCTACTAAAAGTTTCGTTTGTTTATATTGCAATCCTGAGATAATCGTCTCCATGCTCCAAATCCATTTTAAAGCCATTTCAAAGGCATTTCGCGCATAAATGAAATGATCACATTTTTCTCCAAAACTATAACAGATGCAAGCTTCTCCTGTTTGGTGGAGATGATATTTAATAAAATAAGTAGAAATCCACTAACAGATTTGTTTGGTTATCTTGCAATCCCGAGATAGTCGTCTCCATGCTCCAAATCCATTTTAAAGCCATCTTTAAGGCATTTCGCGCATAAATGAAATGATCACATTTTTCTCCAAAACTATAACAGATGCAAGCTTGTCCTGTTTGGTGGAGATGATATTTCATAAAATAAGTAGAAATCCACTAAAAGTTTTGTTTGGTTATCTTGCAATCCCGAGATAATCGTCTCCATGCTCCAAACCCTTTTTAAAGCCATTTTTAAGGCATTTCGCGCATAAATGAAATGATCACATTTTTCTCCAAAACTATAACAGATGCAAGCTTGTCCTGTTTGGTGGGGATAATATTTAATAAAATAAGTAGAAATCCACTAAAAGTTTTGTTTGGTTATCTTGCAATCCCAAGATAATCGTCTCCATGCTCCAAATCCATTTTAAAGCCATTTTTAAGGCATTTCGCGCATAAATGAAATGATCACATTTTTCTCCAAAACTATAACAGATGCAAGCTTGTCCTGTTTGGTGGAGATAATATTTAATAAAATAAGTAGAAATCTACTAAAAGTTTCGTTTGTTTATATTGCCATCCTGAGATAATCGTCTCCATGCTCCAAATCCATTTTAAAGCCATTTCAAAGGCATTTTGCGCATAAATGAAATGATCACATTTTTCTCCAAAACTATAACACATGCAAGCTTGTCCTGTTTGGTGGAGATGATATTTGGTAAAATAAGTAGAAATCCACTAAAAGTTTTGTTTGGTTATCTTGCAATCCCGAGATAATCGTCTCCATGCTCCAAATCTATTTTAAAGCCATTTCAAAGGCATTGTGCGCATAAATGAAATGATCACATTTTTCTCCAAAACTATAACAGATGCAAGCTTGTCCTGTTTGGAGGGGATGATATTTAATAAAATAATTAGAAATCCACTAAAAGTTTTGTTTGGTTATCTTGCAATCCCGAGATAATCGTCTCCATGCTTCAAAACCATTTTAAAGCCATTTTTAAGGCATTTCGCGCATAAATGAAATGATCACATTTTTCTCCAAAAGTATAACAGATGCAAGCTTGTCCTGTTTGGTGGAGATAATATTTAATAAAATAAGTAGAAACCTACTAAAAGTTTCGTTTGTTTATATTGCAATCCTGAGATAATCGTCTCCATGCTCCAAATCCATTTTAAAGCCATTTCAAAGGCATTTCGCGCATAAATGAAATGATCACATTTTTCTCCAAAACTATAACACATGCAAGCTTGTCCTGTTTGGTGGAGATGATATTTAATAAAATAAGTAGAAATCCACTAAAAGTTTTATTTGGTTATCTTGCAATCCCAAGATAATCGTTTCCATGCTCCAAATCCATTTTAAAGCCATTTTTAAGGCATTTCGCGCATAAATGAAATGATCACATTTTTCTCCAAAACTATAACAGATGCAAGCTTGTCCTGTTTGGAGGGGATGATATTTAATAAAATAATTAGAAATCCACTAAAAGTTGTGTTTGGTTATCTTGCAATCCCGAGATAATCGTCTCCATGCTTCAAAACCATTTTAAAGCCATTTTAAGGCATTTCGCGCATAAATGAAATGATCACATTTTTCTCCAAAACTATAACAGATGCAAGCTTGTCCTGTTTGGTGGAGATGATATTTAAAAAAATAATTAGAAATCCACTAAAAGTTTTGTTTGGTTATCTTGCAATCCCGAGATAATCGTCTCCATGCTTCAAATGCATTTAAAAGCCATTTTGAAGGCATTTCGCGCCTAAATGAAATGATCACATTTTTCTTCAAAACTAAAACAGATGCAAGCTTGTCCTGTTTGGTAGAGATGATATTTAATAAAATATGTAGAAATCCACTAAAAGTTTTGTTTGGTTTTCTTGCAATCCCGAGATAATCGTCTCCATGCTTCAAAACTATTTTAAAGCCATTTTTAAGGCATTTCGCGCATACATGAAATGATCACATTTTTCTCCAAAACTATAACAGATGCAAGCTTGTCCTGTTTGGTGGAGATAATATTTAATAAAATAAGTAGAAACCTACTAAAAGTTTCGTTTGTTTATATTGCAATCCTGAGATAATCGTCTCCATGCTCCAAATCCATTTTAAAGCCATTTCAAAGGCATTTCGCGCATAAATGAAATGATCACATTTTTCTCCAAAACTATAACACATGCAAGCTTGTCCTGTTTGGTGGAGATGATATTTAATAAAATAAGTAGAAATCCACTAAAAGTTTTGTTTGGTTATCTTGCAATCCCAAGATAATCGTCTCCTTGCTCCAAATCCATTTTAAAGCCATTTTTAAGGCATTTCGCGCATAAATGAAATGATCACATTTTTCTCCAAAACTATATAACAGATGCAAGCTTGTCATGTTTGGTGGAGATAATATTTAATAAAATAGGTAGAAATCTACTAAAAGTTTCGTTTGTTTATATTGCAATCCTGAGATAATCGTCTCCATGCTCCAAATCCATTTTAAAGCCATTTCAAAGGCATTTCGCGCATAAATGAAATGATCACATTTTTCTCCAAAACTATAACAGATGCAAGCTTCTCCTGTTTGGTGGAGATGATATTTAATAAAATAAGTAGAAATCCACTAACAGATTTGTTTGGTTATCTTGCAATCCCGAGATAGTCGTCTCCATGCTCCAAATCCATTTTAAAGCCATCTTTAAGGCATTTCGCGCATAAATGAAATGATCACATTTTTCTCCAAAACTATAACAGATGCAAACTTGTCCTGTTTGGTGGAGATGATATTTCATAAAATAAGTAGAAATCCACTAAAAGTTTTGTTTGGTTATCTTGCAATCCCGAGATAATCGTCTCCATGCTCCAAACCCTTTTTAAAGCCATTTTTAAGGCATTTCGCGCATAAATGAAATGATCACATTTTTCTCCAAAACTATAACAGATGCAAGCTTGTCCTGTTTGGTGGGGATAATATTTAATAAAATAAGTAGAAATCCACTAAAAGTTTTGTTTGGTTATCTTGCAATCCCAAGATAATCGTCTCCATGCTCCAAATCCATTTTAAAGCCATTTTTAAGGCATTTCGCGCATAAATGAAATGATCACATTTTTCTCCAAAACTATAACAGATGCAAGCTTGTCCTGTTTGGTGGAGATGATATTTCATAAAATAAGTAGAAATCCACTAAAAGTTTTGTTTGGTTATCTTGCAATCCCGAGATAATCGTCTCCATGCTCCAAACCCTTTTTAAAGCCATTTTTAAGGCATTTCGCGCATAAATGAAATGATCACATTTTTCTCCAAAACTATAACAGATGCAAGCTTGTCCTGTTTGGTGGGGATAATATTTAATAAAATAAGTAGAAATCCACTAAAAGTTTTGTTTGGTTATCTTGCAATCCCAAGATAATCGTCTCCATGCTCCAAATCCATTTTAAAGCCATTTTTAAGGCATTTCGCGCATAAATGAAATGATCACATTTTTCTCCAAAACTATAACAGATGCAAGCTTGTCCTGTTTGGTGGAGATAATATTTAATAAAATAAGTAGAAACCTACTAAAAGTTTCGTTTGTTTATATTGCAATCCTGAGATAATCGTCTCCATGCTCCAAATCCATTTTAAAGCCATTTCAAAGGCATTTCGCGCATAAATGAAATGATCACATTTTTCTCCAAAACTATAACACATGCAAGCTTGTCCTGTTTGGTGGAGATGATATTTCATAAAATAAGTAGAAATCCACTAAAAGTTTTATTTGGTTATCTTGCAATCCCAAGATAATCGTTTCCATGCTCCAAATCCATTTTAAAGCCATTTTTAAGGCATTTCGCGCATAAATGAAATGATCACATTTTTCTCCAAAACTATAACAGATGCAAGCTTGTCCTGTTTGGAGGGGATGATATTTAATAAAATAATTAGAAATCCACTAAAAGTTGTGTTTGGTTATCTTGCAATCCCGAGATAATCGTCTCCATGCTTCAAAACCATTTTAAAGCCATTTTAAGGCATTTCGCGCATAAATGAAATGATCACATTTTTCTCCAAAACTATAACAGATGCAAGCTTGTCCTGTTTGGTGGAGATGATATTTAAAAAAAATAAGTAGAAATCCACTAAAAGTTTTGTTTGGTTATCTTGCAATCCCGAGATAATCGTCTCCGTGCTCCAAACCCTTTTTAAAGCCATTTTTAAGGCATTTCGCGCATAAATGAAATGATCACATTTTTCTCCAAAACTATAACAGATGCAAGCTTGTCCTGTTTGGTGGGGATAATATTTAATAAAATAAGTAGAAATCCACTAAAAGTTTTGTTTGGCGCCCCCCATGGTTTTAGAGCATTGACTCTTCTAAGAGTCCTAAGAGTCCTGCTTACACTGATGGGGTGCAGCTGTGGGACCCTATTTTAAGAGATGATGTCCTCCACCCAACTCTCAAAAAGCTGAAAGGGTCTTCAGTAGAGATGGATAGTCGAGCTGGGCTATCAGACGGTCACCTCTGTACCTGTAGTGTCATTTTTCCTATGGTCCAATGTGTAAATTAAACAAAAAAGTGCACGTTTGTTATGATGTCCAAGATGGGGACCAGGATGTGGACATAATAAAAAATTAGGGAACATGATAGGAGACATTTCTACAATACATATAATCATTCTTATCTATCTAATACGATCACAACAGCTCTCCATTCCTGCAGTCCACCACAAGGACCACCCTCTCTATTCCCTGAAAAGTGAAATCATCCTCAGTGACGAAGAGAGGGGGCTAAGCGCCCCTCATGGTCTCAGAGCATTGACTCTTCTAAGAGTCCTAAGAGTCCTGCTCACACTGATGGGGTGCAGCTGTGGGACCCTATTTTCAGAGATGATGTCCTCCACCAAACTCTCAAAAAGCTGAAAGGGTCTTCAGTAGAGATGGATAGTCGAGCTGGGCTATCAGACGGTCACCTCTGTACCTGTAGTGTCATTTTTCCTATGGTCCAATGTGTAAATTAAACAAAAAAGTGCACGTTTGTTATGATGTCCAAGATGGGGACCAGGATGTGGACATAATAAAAAATTAGGGAACATGATAGGAGACATTTCTACAATACATATAATAATTCTTATCTATTTAATACGATGACAACAGCTCTCCATACCTGCAGTCCACCACAAGGACCACCCTCTCTAATCCCTGAAAAATGAAATCATCCTCAGTGACGAAGAGAGGGGGCTAAGCGCCCCCCATGGTCTCAGAGCATTGACTCTTCTAAGAGTCCTAAGAGTCCTGCTCACACTGATGGGGTGCAGCTGTGGGACCCTATTTTCAGAGATGATGTCCTCCACCCAACTCTCAAAAAGCTGAAAGGGTCTTCAGTAGAGATGGATTGTCGAGCTGGGCTATCAGACGGTCACCTCTGTAGCTGTAGTGTCATTTTTCCTATGGTCCAATGTGTAAATTAAACAAAAAAGTGCACGTTTGTTATGATGTCCAAGATGGGGACCAGGATGTGGACATAATAAAAAATTAGGGAACATGATAGGAGACATTTCTACAATACATATAATCATTCTTATCTATCTAATACGATAACAGCTCTCCATACCTGCAGTCCACCACAAGGACCACCCTCTCTAATCCCTGAAAAATGAAATCATCCTCAGTGACGAAGAGAGGGGGCTAAGTGCCCCCAATGGTCTCAGAGCATTGACTCTTCTAAGAGTCCTAAGAGTCCTGCTCACACTGATGGGGTGCAGCTGTGGGACCCTATTTTCAGAGATGATGTCCTCCACCCAACTCTCAAAAAGCTGAAAGGGTCTTCAGTAGAGATGGATAGTCGAGCTGGGCTATCAGACGGTCACCTCTGTAGCTGTAGTGTCATTTTTCCTATGGTCCAATGTGTAAATTAAACAAAAAAGTGCACGTTTGTTATGATGTCCAAGATGGGGACCAGGATGTGGACATAATAAAAAATTAGGGAACATGATAGGAGACATTTCTACAATACATATAATCATTCTTATCTATCTAATACGATGACAACAGCTCTCCATACCTGCAGTCCACCACAAGGACCACCCTCTCTAATCCCTGAAAAATGAAATCATCCTCAGTGACGAAGAGAGGGGGCTAAGCGCCCCTATGGTCTCAGAGCATTAACTCTTCTAAGAGTCCTAAGAGTCCTGCTCACACTGATGGGGTGCAGCTGTGGGACCCTATTTTCAGAGATGATGTCCTCCACCCAACTCTCAAAAAGCTGAAAGGGTCTTCAGTAGAGATGGATAGTCGAGCTGGGCTATCAGACGGTCACCTCTGTAGCTGTAGTGTCATTTTTCCTATGGTCCAATGTGTAAATTAAACAAAAAAGTGCACGTTTGTTATGATGTCCAAGATGGGGACCAGGATGTGGACATAATAAAAAATTAGGGAACATGATAGGAGACATTTCTACAATACATATAATCATTCTTATCTATCTAATACGATGACAACAGCTCTCCATACCTGCAGTCCACCACAAGGACCACCCTCTCTAATCCCTGAAAAATGAAATCATCCTCAGTGACGAAGAGAGGGGGCCAAGCGCCCCCCATGGTACCAGAGCATTGACTCTTCTAAGAGTCCTAAGAGTCCTGCTCACACTGATGGGGTGAAGCTGTGGGACCCTATTTTCAGAGATGATGTCCTCCACCCAACTCTCAAAAAGCTGAAAGGGTCTTCAGTAGAGATGGATAGTCTAACTGGGCTATCAGACGGTCACCTCTGTAGCTGTAGTGTCATTTTTCCTATGGTCCAATGTGTAAATTAAGCAAAAAAGTGCACGTTTGTTATGATGTCCAAGATGGGGACCAGGATGTGGACATAATAAGAAATTAGGGAACATGATAGGAGACATTTCTACAATACATATAATCATTCTTATCTATCTAATACGATGACAACAGCTCTCCATACCTGCAGTCCACCACAAGGACCACCCTCTCTAATCCCTGAAAAATGAAATCATCCTCAGTGACGAAGAGAGGGGGCTAAGTGCCCCCAATGGTCCCAGAGCATTGACTCTTCTAAGAGTCCTAAGAGTCCTGCTCACACTGATGGGGTGCAGCTGTGGGACCCTATTTTCAGAGATGATGTCCTCCACCCAACTCTCAAAAAGCTGAAAGGGTCTTCAGTAGAGATGGATAGTCGAGCTGGGCTATCAGACGGTCACCTCTGTAGCTGTAGTGTCATTTTTCCTATGGTCCAATGTGTAAATTAAACAAAAAAGTGCACGTTTGTTATGATGTCCAAGATGGGGACCAGGATGTGGACATAATAAAAAATTAGGGAACATGATAGGAGACATTTCTACAATACATATAATCATTCTTATCTATCTAATACGATGACAACAGCTCTCCATACCTGCAGTCCACCACAAGGACCACCCTCTCTAATCCCTGAAAAATGAAATCATCCTCAGTGACGAAGAGAGGGGGCTAAGCGCCCCCATGGTCTCAGAGCATTAACTCTTCTAAGAGTCCTAAGAGTCCTGCTCACACTGATGGGGTGCAGCTGTGGGACCCTATTTTCAGAGATGATGTCCTCCACCCAACTCTCAAAAAGCTGAAAGGGTCTTCAGTAGAGATGGATAGTCGAGCTGGGCTATCAGACGGTCACCTCTGTAGCTGTAGTGTCATTTTTCCTATGGTCCAATGTGTAAATTAAACAAAAAAGTGCACGTTTGTTATGATGTCCAAGATGGGGACCAGGATGTGGACATAATAAAAAATTAGGGAACATGATAGGAGACATTTCTACAATACATATAATCATTCTTATCTATCTAATACGATGACAACAGCTCTCCATACCTGCAGTCCACCACAAGGACCACCCTCTCTAATCCCTGAAAAATGAAATCATCCTCAGTGACGAAGAGAGGGGGCCAAGCGCCCCCCATGGTACCAGAGCATTGACTCTTCTAAGAGTCCTAAGAGTCCTGCTCACACTGATGGGGTGAAGCTGTGGGACCCTATTTTCAGAGATGATGTCCTCCACCCAACTCTCAAAAAGCTGAAAGGGTCTTCAGTAGAGATGGATAGTCGAGCTGGGCTATCAGACGGTCACCTCTGTAGCTGTAGTGTCATTTTTCCTATGGTCCAATGTGTAAATTAAACAAAAAAGTGCACGTTTGTTATGATGTCCAAGATGGGGACCAGGATGTGGACATAATAAGAAATTAGGGAACATGATAGGAGACATTTCTACAATACATATAATCATTCTTATCTATCTAATACGATGACAACAGCTCTCCATACCTGCAGTCCACCACAAGGACCACCCTCTCTAATCCCTGAAAAATGAAATCATCCTCAGGGACGAAGAGAGGGGGCTAAGCGCCCCCCATGGATTTAGAGCATTGACTCTTCTAAGAGTCCTAAGAGTCCTGCTTACACTGATGGGGTGCAGCTGTGGGACCCTATTTTCAGAGATGATGTCCTCCACCCAACTCTCAAAAAGCTGAAAGGGTCTTCAGTAGAGATGGATAGTCGAGCTGGGCTATCAGACGGTCACCTCTGTAGCTGTAGTGTCATTTTTCCTATGGTCCAATGTGTAAATTAAACAAAAAAGTGCACGTTTGTTATGATGTTCAAGATGGGGACCAGGATGTGGACATAATAAAAAATTAGGGAACATGATAGGAGACATTTCTACAATACATATAATCATTCTTATCTATCTAATACGATCACAACAGCTCTCCATACCTGCAGTCCACCACAAGGACCACTCTCTCTAATCCCTGAAAAATTAAATCATCCTCAGTGACGAAGAGAGGGGGCTAAGCGCCCCCCATGGTCTCAGAGCATTGACTCTTCTAAGAGTCCTAAGAGTCCTGCTCACACTGATGGGGTGCAGCTGTGGGACCCTATTTTCAGAGATGATGTTCTCTACCCAACTCTCAAAAAGCTGAAAGGGTCTTCAGTAGAGATGGATAGTCGAGCTGGGCTATCAGACGGTCACCTCTGTAGCTGTAGTGTCATTTTTCCTATGGTCCAATGTGTAAATTAAACAAAAAAGTGCACGTTTGTTATGATGTCCAAGATGGGGACCAGGATGTGGACATAATAAAAAATTAGGGAACATGATAGGAGACATTTCTACAATACATATAATCATTCTTATCTATTTAATACGATGACAACAGCTCTCCATACCTGCAGTCCACCACAAGGACCACCCTCTCTAATCCCTGAAAAATGAAATCATCCTCAGTGACGAAGAGAGGGGGCTAAGCGCCCCCCATGGTCTCAGAGCATTGACTCTTCTAAGAGTCCTAAGAGTCCTGCTCACACTGATGGGGTGCAGCTGTGGGACCCTATTTTCAGAGATGATGTCCTCCACCCAACTCTCAAAAAGCTGAAAGGGTCTTCAGTAGAGATGGATAGTCGAGCTGGGCTATCAGACGGTCACCTCTGTAGCTGTAGTGTCATTTTTCCTATGGTCCAATGTGTAAATTAAACAAAAAAGTGCACGTTTGTTATGATGTCCAAGATGGGGACCAGGATGTGGACATAATAAAAAATTAGGGAACATGATAGGAGACATTTCTACAATACATATAATCATTCTTATCTATCTAATATGATGATAACAGCTCTCCATATCTGCAGTCCACCACAAGGACCACCCTCTCTAATCCCTGAAAAATGAAATCATCCTCAGTGATGAAGAGAGGGGGCTAAGTGCCCCCAATGGTCTCAGAGCATTGACTCTTCTAAGAGTCCTAAGAGTCCTGCTCACACTGATGGGGTGCAGCTGTGGGACCCTATTTTCAGAGATGATGTCCTCCACCCAACTCTCAAAAAGCTGAAAGGGTCTTCAGTAGAGATGGATAGTCGAGCTGGGCTATCAGACGGTCACCTCTGTAGCTGTAGTGTCATTTTTCCTATGGTCCAATGTGTAAATTAAACAAAAAAGTGCACGTTTGTTATGATTTCCAAGATGGGGACCAGGATGTGGACATAATAAAAAAATAGGGAACATGATAGGAGACATTTCTACAATACATATAATCATTCTTATCTATCTAATACGATGACAACAGCTCTCCATACCTGCAGTCCACCACAAGGACCACCCTCTCTATTCCCTGAAAAGTGAAATCATCCTCAGTGACGAAGAGAGGGGGCTAAGCGCCCCCCATGGTCTCAGAGCATTGACTCTTCTAAGAGTCCTAAGAGTCCTGCTCACACTGATGGGGTGCAGCTGTGGGACCCTATTTTCACAGATGATGTCCTCCACCCAACTCTCAAAAAGCTGAAAGGGTCTTCAGTAGAGATGGATAGTCGAGCTGGGCTATCAGACGGTCACCTCTGTAGCTGTAGTGTCATTTTTCCTATGGTCCAATGTGTAAATTAAACAAAAAAGTGCACGTTTGTTATGATGTCCAAGATGGGGACCAGGATGTGGACATAATAAAAAATTAGGGAACATGATAGGAGACATTTCTACAATACATATAATCATTCTTATCTATCTAATACGATGACAACAGCTCTCCATATCTGCAGTCCACCACAAGGACCACCCTCTCTAATCCCTGAAAAATGAAATCATCCTCAGTGATGAAGAGAGGGGGCTAAGTGCCCCCAATGGTCTCAGAGCATTGACTCTTCTAAGAGTCCTAAGAGTCCTGCTCACACTGATGGGGTGCAGCTGTGGGACCCTATTTTCAGAGATGATGTCCTCCACCCAACTCTCAAAAAGCTGAAAGGGTCTTCAGTAGAGATGGATAGTCGAGCTGGGCTATCAGACGGTCACCTCTGTAGCTGTAGTGTCATTTTTCCTATGGTCCAATGTGTAAATTAAACAAAAAAGTGCACCTTTGTTATGATGTCCAAGATGGGGACCAGGATGTGGACATAATAAAAAATTAGGGAACATGATAGGAGACATTTCTACAATACATATAATCATTCTTATCTATCTAATACGATGACAACAGCTCTCCATACCTGCAGTCCACCACAAGGACCACCCTCTCTAATCCCTGAAAAATGAAATCATCCTCAGGGACGAAGAGAGGGGGCTAAGCGCCCCCCATGGTTTTAGAGCATTGACTCTTCTAAGAGTCCTAAGAGTCCTGCTTACACTGATGGGGTGCAGCTGTGGGACCCTATTTTAAGAGATGATGTCCTCCACCCAACTCTCAAAAAGCTGAAAGGGTCTTCAGTAGAGATGGATAGTCGAGCTGGGCTATCAGACGGTCACCTCTGTAGCTGTAGTGTCATTTTTCCTATGGTCCAATGTGTAAATTAAACAAAAAAGTGCACGTTTGTTATGATGTCCAAGATGGGGACCAGGATGTGGACATAATAAAAAATTAGGGAACATGATAGGAGACATTTCTACAATACATATAATCATTCTTATCTATCTAATACGATGACAACAGCTCTCCATACCTGCAGTCCACCACAAGGACCACCCTCTCTAATCCCTGAAAAATGAAATCATCCTCAGTGACGAAGAGAGGGGGCTAAGCGCCCCCATGGTCTCAGAGCATTAACTCTTCTAAGAGTCCTAAGAGTCCTGCTCACACTGATGGGGTGCAGCTGTGGGACCCTATTTTCAGAGATGATGTCCTCCACCCAACTCTCAAAAAGCTGAAAGGGTCTTCAGTAGAGATGGATAGTCGAGCTGGGCTATCAGACGGTCACCTCTGTAGCTGTAGTGTCATTTTTCCTATGGTCCAATGTGTAAATTAAACAAAAAAGTGCACGTTTGTTATGATGTCCAAGATGGGGACCAGGATGTGGACATAATAAAAAATTAGGGAACATGATAGGAGACATTTCTACAATACATATAATCATTCTTATCTATCTAATATGATGATAACAGCTCTCCATATCTGCAGTCCACCACAAGGACCACCCTCTCTAATCCCTGAAAAATGAAATCATCCTCAGTGATGAAGAGAGGGGGCTAAGTGCCCCCAATGGTCTCAGAGCATTGACTCTTCTAAGAGTCCTAAGAGTCCTGCTCACACTGATGGGGTGCAGCTGTGGGACCCTATTTTCAGAGATGATGTCCTCCACCCAACTCTCAAAAAGCTGAAAGGGTCTTCAGTAGAGATGGATAGTCGAGCTGGGCTATCAGACGGTCACCTCTGTAGCTGTAGTGTCATTTTTCCTATGGTCCAATGTGTAAATTAAACAAAAAAGTGCACGTTTGTTATGATTTCCAAGATGGGGACCAGGATGTGGACATAATAAAAAAATAGGGAACATGATAGGAGACATTTCTACAATACATATAATCATTCTTATCTATCTAATACGATGACAACAGCTCTCCATACCTGCAGTCCACCACAAGGACCACCATCTCTATTCCCTGAAAAGTGAAATCATCCTCAGTGACGAAGAGAGGGGGCTAAGCGCCCCCCATGGTCTCAGAGCATTGACTCTTCTAAGAGTCCTAAGAGTCCTGCTCACACTGATGGGGTGCAGCTGTGGGACCCTATTTTCACAGATGATGTCCTCCACCCAACTCTCAAAAAGCTGAAAGGGTCTTCAGTAGAGATGGATAGTCGAGCTGGGCTATCAGACGGTCACCTCTGTAGCTGTAGTGTCATTTTTCCTATGGTCCAATGTGTAAATTAAACAAAAAAGTGCACGTTTGTTATGATGTCCAAGATGGGGACCAGGATGTGGACATAATAAAAAATTAGGGAACATGATAGGAGACATTTCTACAATACATATAATCATTCTTATCTATCTAATACGATCACAACAGCTCTCCATACCTGCAGTCCACCACAAGGACCACTCTCTCTAATCCCTGAAAAATGAAATCATCCTCAGTGACGAAGAGAGGGGGCTAAGCGCCCCCCATGGTCTCAAAACATTGACTCTTCTAAGAGTCCTAAGAGTCCTGCTCACACTGATGGGGTGCAGCTGTGGGACCCTATTTTCAGAGATGATGTCCTCCACCCAACTCTCAAAAAGCTGAAAGGGTCTTCAGTAGAGATGGATAGTCGAGCTGGGCTATCAGACGGTCACCTCTGTAGCTGTAGTGTCATTTTTCCTATGGTCCAATGTGTAAATTAAACAAAAAAGTGCACGTTTGTTATGATGTCCAAGATGGGGACCAGGATGTGGACATAATAAAAAATTAGGGAACATGATAGGAGACATTTCTACAATACATATAATCATTCTTATCTATCTAATACGATGACAACAGCTCTCCATACCTGCAGTCCACCACAAGGACCACCCTCTCTAATCCCTGAAAAATGAAATCATCCTCAGGGACGAAGAGAGGGGGCTAAGCGCCCCCCATGGTTTTAGAGCATTGACTCTTCTAAGAGTCCTAAGAGTCCTGCTTACACTGATGGGGTGCAGCTGTGGGACCCTATTTTAAGAGATGATGTCCTCCACCCAACTCTCAAAAAGCTGAAAGGGTCTTCAGTAGAGATGGATAGTCGAGCTGGGCTATCAGACGGTCACCTCTGTAGCTGTAGTGTCATTTTTCCTATGGTCCAATGTGTAAATTAAACAAAAAAGTGCACGTTTGTTATGATGTCCAAGATGGGGACCAGGATGTGGACATAATAAAAAATTAGGGAACATGATAGGAGACATTTCTACAATACATATAATCATTCTTATCTATCTAATACGATCACAACAGCTCTCCATACCTGCAGTCCACCACAAGGACCACTCTCTCTAATCCCTGAAAAATGAAATCATCCTCAGTGACGAAGAGAGGGGGCTAAGCGCCCCCCATGGTCTCAAAACATTGACTCTTCTAAGAGTCCTAAGAGTCCTGCTCACACTGATGGGGTGCAGCTGTGGGACCCTATTTTCAGAGATGATGTCCTCCACCCAACTCTCAAAAAGCTGAAAGGGTCTTCAGTAGAGATGGATAGTCGAGCTGGGCTATCAGACGGTCACCTCTGTAGCTGTAGTGTCATTTTTCCTATGGTCCAATGTGTAAATTAAACAAAAAAGTGCACGTTTGTTATGATGTCCAAGATGGGGACCAGGATGTGGACATAATAAAAAATTAGGGAACATGATAGGAGACATTTCTACAATACATATAATCATTCTTATCTATCTAATACGATGACAACAGCTCTCCATACCTGCAGTCCACCACAAGGACCACCCTCTCTAATCCCTGAAACATGAAATCATCCTCAGGGACGAAGAGAGGGGGCTAAGCGCCCTTCATGGTTTTAGAGCATTGACTCTTCTAAGAGTCCTAAGAGTCCTGCTTACACTGATGGGGTGCAGCTGTGGGACCCTATTTTAAGAGATGATGTCCTCCACCCAACTCTCAAAAAGCTGAAAGGGTCTTCAGTAGAGATGGATAGTCGAGCTGGGCTATCAGACGGTCACCTCTGTAGCTGTAGTGTCATTTTTCCTATGGTCCAATGTGTAAATTAAACAAAAAAGTGCACGTTTGTTATGATGTCCAAGATGGGGACCAGGATGTGGACATAATAAAAAATTAGGGAACATGATAGGAGACATTTCTACAATACATATAATCATTCTTATCTATCTAATACGATGACAACAGCTCTCCATACCTGCAGTCCACCACAAGGACCACCCTCTCTAATCCCTGAAAAATGAAATCATCCTCAGTGACGAAGAGAGGGGGCTAAGCGCCCCCATGGTCTCAGAGCATTAACTCTTCTAAGAGTCCTAAGAGTCCTGCTCACACTGATGGGGTGCAGCTGTGGGACCCTATTTTCAGAGATGATGTCCTCCACCCAACTCTCAAAAAGCTGAAAGGGTCTTCAGTAGAGATGGATAGTCGAGCTGGGCTATCAGACGGTCACCTCTGTAGCTGTAGTGTCATTTTTCCTATGGTCCAATGTGTAAATTAAACAAAAAAGTGCACGTTTGTTATGATGTCCAAGATGGGGACCAGGATGTGGACATAATAAAAAATTAGGGAACATGATAGGAGACATTTCTACAATACATATAATCATTCTTATCTATCTAATACGATCACAACAGCTCTCCATACCTGCAGTCCACCACAAGGACCACTCTCTCTAATCCCTGAAAAATGAAATCATCCTCAGTGACGAAGAGAGGGGGCTAAGCGCCCCCCATGGTCTCAAAACATTGACTCTTCTAAGAGTCCTAAGAGTCCTGCTCACACTGATGGGGTGCAGCTGTGGGACCCTATTTTCAGAGATTATGTCCTCCACCCAACTCTCAAAAAGCTGAAAGGGTCTTCAGTAGAGATGGATAGTCGAGCTGGGCTACCAAACGGTCACCTCTGTAGCTGTAGTGTCATTTTTCCTATGGTCCAATGTGTAAATTAAACAAAAAGTGCACGTTTGTTATGATTTCCAAGATGGGGACCAGGATGTGGACATAATAAACAAATAGGGAACATGATAGGAGACATTTCTACAATACATATAATCATTCTTATCTATCTAATACGATGACAACAGCTCTCCATACCTGCAGTCCACCACAAGGACCACTCTCTCTAATCCCTGAAAAATGAAATCATCCTCAGTGACGAAGAGAGGGGGCTAAGCGCCCCCCATGGTCTCAAAACATTGACTCTTCTAAGAGTCCTAAGAGTCCTGCTCACACTGATGGGGTGCAGCTGTGGGACCCTATTTTCAGAGATGATGTCCTCCACCCAACTCTCAAAAAGCTGAAAGGGTCTTCAGTAGAGATGGATAGTCGAGCTGGGCTACCAGACGGTCACCTCTGTAGCTGTAGTGTCATTTTTCCTATGGTCCAATGTGTAAATTAAACAAAAAGTGCACGTTTGTTATGATTTCCAAGATGGGGACCAGGATGTGGACATAATAAAAAAATAGGGAACATGATAGGAGACATTTCTACAATACATATAATCATTCTTATCTATCTAATACGATGACAACAGCTCTCCATACCTGCAGTCCACCACAAGGACCACCCTCTCTATTCCCTGAAAAGTGAAATCATCCTCAGTGACGAAGAGAGGGGGCTAAGCGCCCCCCATGGTCTCAAAACATTGACTCTTCTAAGAGTCCTAAGAGTCCTGCTCACACTGATGGGGTGCAGCTGTGGGACCCTATTTTCAGAGATGATGTTCTCCACCCAACTCTCAAAAAGCTGAAAGGGTCTTCAGTAGAGATGGATAGTCGAGCTGGGCTATAAGACGGTCACCTCTGTAGCTGTAGTGTCATTTTTCCTATGGTCCAATGTGTAAATTAAACAAAAAAGTGCACGTTTGTTATGATGTCCAAGATGGGGACCAGGATGTGGACATAATAAAAAATTAGGGAACATGATAGGAGACATTTCTACAATACATATAATCATTCTTATCTATCTAATACGATGATAACAGCTCTCCATACCTGCAGTCCACCACAAGGACCACCCTCTCTAATCCCTGAAAAATGAAATCATCCTCAGTGACGAAGAGAGGGGGCTAAGTGCCCCCAATGGTCTCAGAGCATTGACTCTTCTAAGAGTCCTAAGAGTCCTGCTCACACTGATGGGGTGCAGCTGTGGGACCCTATTTTCAGAGATGATGTCCTCCACCCAACTCTCAAAAAGCTGAAAGGGTCTTCAGTAGAGATGGATAGTCGAGCTTGGCTATCAGACGGTCACCTCTGTAGCTGTAGTGTCATTTTTCCTATGGTCCAATGTGTAAATTAAACAAAAAAGTGCACGTTTGTTATGATGTCCAAGATGGGGACCAGGATGTGGACATAATAAAAAATTAGGGAACATGATAGGAGACATTTCTAAAATACATATAATCATTCTTATCTATCTAATACGATGACAACAGCTCTCCATACCTGCAGTCCACCACAAGGACCACCCTCTCTAATCCCTGAAAAATGAAATCATCCTCAGTGACGAAGAGAGGGGGCTAAGCGCCCCCATGGTCTCAGAGCATTAACTCTTCTAAGAGTCCTAAGAGTCCTGCTCACACTGATGGGGTGCAGCTGTGGGACCCTATTTTCAGAGATGATGTCCTCCACCCAACTCTCAAAAAGCTGAAAGGGTCTTCAGTAGAGATGGATGGTCGAGCTGGGCTATCAGACGGTCACCTCTGTAGCTGTAGTGTCATTTTTCCTATGGTCCAATGTGTAAATTAACCAAAAAAGTGCACGTTTGTTATGATGTCCAAGATGGGGACCAGGATGTGGACATAATAAAAAATTAGGGAACATGATAGGAGACATTTCTACAATACATATAATCATTCTTATCTATCTAATACGATGACAACAGCTCTACATACCTGCAGTCCACCACAAGGACCACCCTCTCTAATCCCTGAAAAATGAAATCATCCTCAGTGACGAAGAGAGGGGGCCAAGCGCCCCCCATGGTACCAGAGCATTGACTCTTCTAAGAGTCCTAAGAGTCCTGCTCACACTGATGGGGTGAAGCTGTGGGACCCTATTTTCAGAGATGATGTCCTCCACCCAACTCTCAAAAAGCTGAAAGGGTCTTCAGTAGAGATGGATAGTCGAGCTGGGCTATCAGACGGTCACCTCTGTAGCTGTAGTGTCATTTTTCCTATGGTCCAATGTGTAAATTAAACAAAAAAGTGCACGTTTGTTATGATGTCCAAGATGGGGACCAGGATGTGGACATAATAAAAAATTAGGGAACATGATAGGAGACATTTCTACAATACATATAATCATTCTTATCTATCTAATACGATGATAACAGCTCTCCATACCTGCAGTCCACCACAAGGACCACCCTCTCTAAACCCTGAAAAATGAAATCATCCTCAGTGACGAAGAGAGGGGGCTCAGTGCCCCCAATGGTCTCAGAGCATTGACTCTTCTAAGAGTCTTAAGAGTCCTGCTCACACTGATGGGGTGCAGCTGTGGGACCCTATTTTCAGAGATGATGTCCTCCACCCAACTCTCAAAATGCTGAAAGGGTCTTCAGTAGAGATGGATAGTCGAGCTGGGCTATCAGACGGTCACCTCTGTAGCTGTAGTGTCATTTTTCCTATGGTCCAATGTGTAAATTAAACAAAAAAGTGCACGTTTGTTATGATGTCCAAGATGGGGACCAGGATGTGGACATAATAAAAAATTAGGGAACATGATAGGAGACATTTCTACAATACATATAATCATTCTTATCTATCTAATACGATGACAACAGCTCTCCATACCTGCAGTCCACCACAAGGACCACCCTCTCTAATCCCTGAAAAATGAAATCATCCTCAGTGACGAAGAGAGGGGGCTAAGCGCCCCCATGGTCTCAGAGCATTAACTCTTCTAAGAGTCCTAAGAGTCCTGCTCACACTGATGGGGTGCAGCTGTGGGACCCTATTTTCAGAGATGATGTCCTCCACCCAACTCTCAAAAAGCTGAAAGGGTCTTCAGTAGAGATGGATAGTCGAGCTGGGCTATCAGACGGTCACCTCTGTAGCTGTAGTGTCATTTTTCCTATGGTCCAATGTGGAAATTAAACAAAAAAGTGCACGTTTGTTATGATGTCCAAGATGGGGACCAGGATGTGGACATAATAAAAAATTAGGGAACATGATAGGAGACATTTCTACAATACATATAATCATTCTTATCTATCTAATACGATGACAACAGCTCTCCATACCTGCAGTCCACCACAAGGACCACCCTCTCTAATCCCTGAAAAATGAAATCATCCTCAGTGACGAAGAGAGGGGGCGAAGCGCCCCCCATGGTACCAGAGCATTGACTCTTCTAAGAGTCCTAAGAGTCCTGCTCACACTGATGGGGTGAAGCTGTGGGACCCTATTTTCAGAGATGATGTCCCCCACCCAACTCTCAAAAAGCTGAAAGGGTCTTCAGTAGAGATGGATAGTCGAGCTGGGCTATCAGACGGTCACCTCTGTAGCTGTAGTGTCATTTTTCCTATGGTCCAATGTGTAAATTAAACAAAAAAGTGCACGTTTGTTATGATGTTCAAGATGGGGACCAGGATGTGGACATAATAAAAAGTTAGGGAACATGACAGGAGACATTTCTACAATACATATAATCATTCTTATCTATCTAATACGATCACAACAGCTCTCCATACCTGCAGTCCACCACAAGGACCACTCTCTCTAATCCCTGAAAAATGAAATCATCCTCAGTGACGAAGAGAGGGGGCTAAGCGCCCCCCATGGTCTCAGAGCATTGACTCTTCTAAGAGTCCTAAGATTCCTGCTCACACTGATGGGGTGCAGCTGTGGGACCCTATTTTCAGAGATGATGTCCTCCACCCAACTCTCAAAAAGCTGAAAGGGTCTTCAGTAGAGATGGATAGTCGAGCTGGGCTATCAGACGGTCACCTCTGTAGCTGTAGTGTCATTTTTCCTATTGTCCAATTTGTAAATTAAACAAAAAAGTGCACGTTTGTTATGATTTCCAAGATGGGAACCAGGATGTGGACATAATAAAAAAATAGGGAACATGATAGGAGACATTTCTACAATACATATAATCATTCTTATCTATCTAATACGATGACAACAGCTCTCCATACCTGCAGTCCACCACAAGGACCACCCTCTCTATTCCCTGAAAAGTGAAATCATCCTCAGTGACGAGGAGAGGGGGCTAAGCGCCCCCCATGGTCTCAGAGCATTGACTCTTCTAAGAGTCCTAAGAGTCCTGCTCACACTGATGGGGTGCAGCTGTGGGACCCTATTTTCAGAGATGATGTTCTCCACCCAACTCTCAAAAAGTTGAAAGGGTCTTCAGTAGAGATGGATAGTCGAGCTGGGCTATCAGACGGTCACCTCTGTAGCTGTAGTGTCATTTTTCCTATGGTCCAATGTGTAAATTAAACAAAAAAGTGCACGTTTGTTATGATGTCCAAGATGGGGACCAGGATGTGGACATAATAAAAAATTAGGGAACATGATAGGAGACATTTCTACAATACATATAATTATTCTTATCTATTTAATACGATGACAACAGCTCTCCATACCTGCAGTCCACCACAAGGACCACCCTCTCTAATCCCTGAAAAATGAAATCATCCTCAGTGATGAAGAGAGGGGGCTAAGCGCCCCCCATGGTCTCAGAGCATTGACTCTTCTAAGAGTCCTAAGAGTCCTGCTCACACTGATGGGGTGCAGCTGTGGGACCCTATTTTCAGAGATGATGTCCTCCACCCAACTCTCAAAAAGCTGAAAGGGTCTTCAGTAGAGATGGATAGTCGAGCTGGGCTATCAGACGGTCACCTCTGTAGCTGTAGTGTCATTTTTCCTATGGTCCAATGTGTAAATTAAACAAAAAAGTGCACGTTTGTTATGATGTCCAAGATGGGGACCAGGATGTGGACATAATAAAAAATTAGGGAACATGATAGGAGACATTTCTACAATACATATAATCATTCTTATCTATCTAATACGATGATAACAGCTCTCCATATCTGCAGTCCACCACAAGGACCACCCTCTCTAATCCCTGAAAAATGAAATCATCCTCAGTGATGAAGAGAGGGGGCTAAGTGCCCCCAATGGTCTCAGAGCATTGACTCTTCTAAGAGTCCTAAGAGTCCTGCTCACACTGATGGGGTGCAGCTGTGGGACCCTATTTTCAGAGATGATGTCCTCCACCCAACTCTCAAAAAGCTGAAAGGGTCTTCAGTAGAGATGGATAGTCGAGCTGGGCTATCAGACGGTCACCTCTGTAGCTGTAGTGTCATTTTTCCTATGGTCCAATGTGTAAATTAAACAAAAAAGTGCACGTTTGTTATGATGTCCAAGATGGGGACCAGGATGTGGACATAATAAAAAATTAGGGAACATGATAGGAGACATTTCTACAATACATATAATCATTCTTATCTATCTAATACGATGACAACAGCTCTCCATACCTGCAGTCCACCACAAGGACCACCCTCTCTAATCCCTGAAAAATGAAATCATCCTCAGTGACGAAGAGAGGGGGCTAAGCGCCCCCCATGGTTTTAGAGCATTGACTCTTCTAAGAGTCCTAAGAGTCCTGCTTACACTGATGGGGTGCAGCTGTGGGACCCTATTTTAAGAGATGATGTCCTCCACCCAACTCTCAAAAAGCTGAAAGGGTCTTCAGTAGAGATGGATAGTCGAGCTGGGCTATCAGACGGTCACCTCTGTAGCTGTAGTGTCATTTTTCCTATGGTCCAATGTGTAAATTAAACAAAAAAGTGCACGTTTGTTATGATGTCCAAGATGGGGACCAGGATGTGGACATAATAAAAAATTAGGGAACATGATAGGAGACATTTCTACAATACATATAATCATTCTTATCTATTTAATACGATGACAACAGCTCTCCATACCTGCAGTCCACCACAAGGACCACCCTCTCTAATCCCTGAAAAATGAAATCATCCTCAGTGACGAAGAGAGGGGGCTAAGCGCCCCCCATGGTCTCAGAGCATTGACTCTTCTAAGAGTCCTAAGAGTCCTGCTCACACTGATGGGGTGCAGCTGTGGGACCCTATTTTCAGAGATGATGTCCTCCACCCAACTCTCAAAAAGCTGAAAGGGTCTTCAGTAGAGATGGATTGTCGAGCTGGGCTATCAGACGGTCACCTCTGTAGCTGTAGTGTCATTTTTCCTATGGTCCAATGTGTAAATTAAACAAAAAAGTGCACGTTTGTTATGATGTCCAAGATGGGGACCAGGATGTGGACATAATAAAAAATTAGGGAACATGATAGGAGACATTTCTACAATACATATAATCATTCTTATCTACCTAATACGATGATAACAGCTCTCCATACCTGCAGTCCACCACAAGGACCACCCTCTCTAATCCCTGAAAAATGAAATCATCCTCAGTGACGAAGAGAGGGGGCTAAGTGCCCCCAATGGTCTCAGAGCATTGACTCTTCTAAGAGTCCTAAGAGTCCTGCTCACACTGATGGGGTGCAGCTGTGGGACCCTATTTTCAGAGATGATGTCCTCCACCCAACTCTCAAAAAGCTGAAAGGGTCTTCAGTAGAGATGGATAGTCGAGCTGGGCTATCAGACGGTCACCTCTGTAGCTGTAGTGTCATTTTTCCTATGGTCCAATGTGTAAATTAAACAAAAAAGTGCACGTTTGTTATGATGTCCAAGATGGGGACCAGGATGTGGACATAATAAAAAATTAGGGAACATGATAGGAGACATTTCTACAATACATATAATCATTCTTATCTATCTAATACGATGACAACAGCTCTCCATACCTGCAGTCCACCACAAGGACCACCCTCTCTAATCCCTGAAAAATGAAATCATCCTCAGTGACGAAGAGAGGGGGCCAAGTGCCCCCCATGGTACCAGAGCATTGACTCTTCTAAGAGTCCTAAGAGTCCTGCTCACACTGATGGGGTGAAGCTGTGGGACCCTATTTTCAGAGATGATGTCCTCCACCCAACTCTCAAAAAGCTGAAAGGGTCTTCAGTAGAGATGGATAGTCGAGCTGGGCTATCAGACGGTCACCTCTGTAGCTGTAGTGTCATTTTTCCTATGGTCCAATGTGTAAATTAAACAAAAAAGTGCACGTTTGTTATGATGTCCAAGATGGGGACCAGGATGTGGACATAATAAAAAAATAGGGAACATGATAGGAGACATTTCTACAATACATATAATCATTCTTATCTATCTAATACGATGACAACAGCTCTCCATACCTGCAGTCCACCACAAGGACCACCCTCTCTATTCCCTGAAAAGTGAAATCATCCTCAGTGACGAAGAGAGGGGGCTAAGCGCCCCCCATGGTCTCAGAGCATTGACTCTTCTAAGAGTCCTAAGAGTCCTGCTCACACTGATGGGGTGCAGCTGTGGGACCCTATTTTCAGAGATGATGTTCTCCACCCAACTCTCAAATAGCTGAAAGGGTCTTCAGTAGAGATGGATAGTCGAGCTGGGCTATCAGACGGTCACCTCTGTAGCTGTAGTGTCATTTTTCCTATGGTCCAATGTGTAAATTAAACAAAAAAGTGCACGTTTGTTATGATGTCCAAGATGGGGACCAGGATGTGGACATAATAAAAAATTAGGGAACATGATAGGAGACATTTCTACAATACATATAATCATTCTTATCTATTTAATACGATGACAACAGCTCTCCATACCTGCAGTCCACCACAAGGACCACCCTCTCTAATCCCTGAAAAATGAAATCATCCTCAGTGACGAAGAGAGGGGGCTAAGCGCCCCCCATGGTCTCAGAGCATTGACTCTTCTAAGAGTCCTAAGAGTCCTGCTCACACTGATGGGGTGCAGCTGTGGGACCCTATTTTCAGAGATGATGTCCTCCACCCAACTCTCAAAAAGCTGAAAGGGTCTTCAGTAGAGATGGATAGTCGAGCTGGGCTATCAGACGGTCACCTCTGTAGCTGTAGTGTCATTTTTCCTATGGTCCAATGTGTAAATTAAACAAAAAAGTGCACGTTTGTTATGATGTCCAAGATGGGGACCAGGATGTGGACATAATAAAAAATTAGGGAACATGATAGGAGACATTTCTACAATACATATAATCATTCTTATCTATCTAATACGATGACAACAGCTCTCCATACCGTATTTCATGGTCAATCCAGGTTTGTCAGTGATGGCACTGACATAATGTATGGCGTCTTTTTCGGGCGTTATCCTTTGCCTTTTCATTGTGAAAATCCAGTTGCCTATATCAAAGCAAATTCTACTACTTGTAAAGTATGCAGAAAATGAAATGTAGAACATATAACATCAACTGCTTAGGAACGCATCATAGGTTAGTACTTAAAAGGATATTGTCATGTTCTAGTCATAATGCAAGCTGGACATTTTTCATGTTACCCTGTAATCGCCGGCCTGTTCTAATGCTCACAAGCAAAGATATATGCTCAGCTGCTAAGGCTTCCCTCTGCCTTCTGAATGAAAATTGAATATGTCTGGCTCACTGTGTATATAGCAGGTGCTCAGAAAAAATAAGAGTCAATTCAAAAGAAATAGCTCTGGTACACTATAGTGATTAATAACGTAAGAAAAGAACTCTTGGAATGCTGAAAATTCTTTATTTGTGCAAAAGGATAATTCATCCAACGTTTCGACCTTGTTTTTAGGTCTTTATCAAGGATAAAGTTATCTAAGATCATAAAGGGTTACAAAACCATATAAACACGTAATTAGTACATAGTACAACATAACAGTACAATATATTGCTACTTGAGAGTACAATGGGTCAAATGACCATGAGGCACATACAAAAAATTTTTCCAAAGCCATAGTGAAAACATTTGTACTGAGGAAAGAAAATTTCCACATGACCTATCTGGAGAAACATTCTGGATCAAACAACCAAAAATAGTCAAGCAGGTAAATACACACCTATATGGATAACAGGATGATATGTGTTCAATTGTATAGCGTCATTGCCATTAAGGTACAAATGGAAAACTTGCAATCCTATATAGTGAAGGAAATGAACACATATCATATCAAAGAACACAGGAACATGGGTGTGAGAAAAACCTCAATGTTTATACTTTGTTCTTTATAATGGTGTGAACATGTATATGTCTCAGTACCTTATGCACTTGAGAATTCTAGTGAGTAGATGATGAAAGCCTATTCCAGAACTGGAATCGGTAAATAATTGTAGGTGGAATCTAAATGAAAAGATGGTACAAGTGTTATCATGACACGTGGGCTATAACACAATGGACCGTGTGACAAAGAAGAAAGGAGAGAAAGAAGAGGAAGAAAATGGAACTACCTGTAACATTACGTGATAGTCACTGGTAAGTATCACTTGACAATTCAGGTGAAAAAGGATTCCTTTATTAAAGGGTTCTCAGTCGCCTCAGGATCATGAAATACTAGGGTAAATGATATGAGAATGGGTAAGAAGCACCACTAAAGGAAATATGAAATGCAGGACATATATCTATAAACCCCTGAACTACATGATAGAAATAAAAAGAAGAAAAAAGAAAAAAAAAGAAGAAAGAAGAACACATAGAATGCGGAAAGAGAATGGGTACAACTACCTGAGTTACTGCAAGGAGGCCCCTGGTTGGTATTGTGAGGGTTAGTGGAATTCCTTCACTGAAGGGTTCTCAGTTGCCTCAGGTTCGTGAAAAATGCTATAGACAAATAATGCCCGGAGAAAAGGGGTTCATATACAGCGAATAATGGTAATACAAGGTACATGTGTCACATGTAATAGTATATATATATATATATATTGTACTAAGCTCTACACAAGAAATAGAAAGTAGTCCCTCTGCCTTCTGTCTAGGTGCCCTGAGTTATGTCCTGTAAACTGTCACAGCGACCCAGACACACACTCTATTTTCAGAGATGATGTCCTCCACCCAACTCTCAAAAAGCTGAAAGGGTCTTCAGTAGAGATGGATAGTCGAGCTCTACTGAAGACCCTTTCAGCTTTTTGAGAGTTGGGTGGAGGACATCATCTCTGAAAATAGGGTCCCACAGCTTCACCCCATCAGTGTGAGCAGGACTCTTAGGACTCTTAGAAGAGTTAATGCTCTGAGACCATGGGGGCACTTAGCCCCCTCTCTTCGTCACTGAGGATGATTTCATTTTTCAGGGATTAGAGAGGGTGGTCCTTGTGGTGGACTGCAGGTATGGAGAGCTGTTGTCATCGTATTAGATAGATAAGAATGATTATATGTATTGTAGAAATGTCTCCTATCATGTTCCCTAATTTTTTATTATGTCCACATCCTGGTCCCCATCTTGGACATCATAACAAACGTGCACTTTTTTGTTTAATTTACACATTGGACCATAGGAAAAATGACACTACAGCTACAGAGGTGACCGTCTGATAGCCCAGCTCGACTATCCATCTCTACTGAAGACCCTTTCAGCTTTTTGAGAGTTGGGTGGAGGACATCATCTCTGAAAATAGGGTCCCACAGCTGCACCCCATCAGTGTGAGCAGGACTCTTAGGACTCTTAGAAGAGTCAATGCTCTGAGACCATTGGGGGCACTTAGCCCCCTCTCTTCATCACTGAGGATGATTTCATTTTTCAGGGATTAGAGAGGGTGGTCCTTGTGGTGGACTGCAGATATGGAGAGCTGTTATCATCGTATTAGATAGATAAGAATGATTATATGTATTGTAGAAATGTCTCCTATCATGTTCCCTAATTTTTTATTATGTCCACATCCTGGTCCCCATCTTGGACATCATAACAAACGTGCACTTTTTTGTTTAATTTACACATTGGACCATAGGAAAAATGACACTACAGCTACAGAGGTGACCGTCTGATAGCCCAGCTCGACTATCCATCTCTACTGAAGACCCTTTCAGCTTTTTGAGAGTTGGGTGGAGGACATCATCTCTGAAAATAGGGTCCCACAGCTGCACCCCATCAGTGTGAGCAGGACTCTTAGGACTCTTAGAAGAGTCAATGCTCTGAGACCATTGGGGGCACTTAGCCCCCTCTCTTCGTCACTGAGGATGATTTCATTTTTCAGGGATTAGAGAGGGTGGTCCTTGTGGTGGACTGCAGGTATGGAGAGCTGTTATCATCGTATTAGGTAGATAAGAATGATTATATGTATTGTAGAAATGTCTCCTATCATGTTCCCTAATTTTTTATTATGTCCACATCCTGGTCCCCATCTTGGACATCATAACAAACGTGCACTTTTTTGTTTAATTTACACATTGGACCATAGGAAAAATGACACTACAGCTACAGAGGTGACCGTCTGATAGCCCAGCTCGACAATCCATCTCTACTGAAGACCCTTTCAGCTTTTTGAGAGTTGGGTGGAGGACATCATCTCTGAAAATAGGGTCCCACAGCTGCACCCCATCAGTGTGAGCAGGACTCTTAGGACTCTTAGAAGAGTCAATGCTCTGAGACCATGGGGGGCGCTTAGCCCCCTCTCTTCGTCACTGAGGATGATTTCATTTTTCAGGGATTAGAGAGGGTGGTCCTTGTGGTGGACTGCAGGTATGGAGAGCTGTTGTCATCGTATTAAATAGATAAGAATGATTATATGTATTGTAGAAATGTCTCCTATCATGTTCCCTAATTTTTTATTATGTCCACATCCTGGTCCCCATCTTGGACATCATAACAAACGTGCACTTTTTTGTTTAATTTACACATTGGACCATAGGAAAAATGACACTACAGCTACAGAGGTGACCGTCTGATAGCCCAGCTCGACTATCCATCTCTACTGAAGACCCTTTCAGCTTTTTGAGAGTTGGGTGGAGGACATCATCTCTTAAAATAGGGTCCCACAGCTGCACCCCATCAGTGTAAGCAGGACTCTTAGGACTCTTAGAAGAGTCAATGCTCTAAAACCATGGGGGGCGCTTAGCCCCCTCTCTTCGTCACTGAGGATGATTTCATTTTTCAGGGATTAGAGAGGGTGGTCCTTGTGGTGGACTGCAGGTATGGAGAGCTGTTGTCATCGTATTAGATAGATAAGAATGATTATATGTATTGTAGAAATGTCTCCTATCATGTTCCCTAATTTTTTATTATGTCCACATCCTGGTCCCCATCTTGGACATCATAACAAACGTGCACTTTTTTGTTTAATTTACACATTGGACCATAGGAAAAATGACACTACAGCTACAGAGGTGACCGTCTGATAGCCCAGCTCGACTATCCATCTCTACTGAAGACCCTTTCAGCTTTTTGAGAGTTGGGTGGAGGACATCATCTCTGAAAATAGGGTCCCACAGCTGCACCCCATCAGTGTGAGCAGGACTCTTAGGACTCTTAGAAGAGTCAATGCTCTGAGACCATTGGGGGCACTTAGCCCCCTCTCTTCATCACTGAGGATGATTTCATTTTTCAGGGATTAGAGAGGGTGGTCCTTGTGGTGGACTGCAGATATGGAGAGCTGTTATCATCGTATTAGATAGATAAGAATGATTATATGTATTGTAGAAATGTCTCCTATCATGTTCCCTAATTTTTTATTATGTCCACATCCTGGTCCCCATCTTGGACATCATAACAAACGTGCACTTTTTTGTTTAATTTACACATTGGACCATAGGAAAAATGACACTACAGCTACAGAGGTGACCGTCTGATAGCCCAGCTCGACTATCCATCTCTACTGAAGACCCTTTCAGCTTTTTGAGAGTTGGGTGGAGGACATCATCTCTGAAAATAGGGTCCCACAGCTGCACCCCATCAGTGTGAGCAGGACTCTTAGGACTCTTAGAAGAGTCAATGCTCTGAGACCATGGGGGGCGCTTAGCCCCCTCTCTTCATCACTGAGGATGATTTCATTTTTCAGGGATTAGAGAGGGTGGTCCTTGTGGTGGACTGCAGGTATGGAGAGCTGTTGTCATCGTATTAAATAGATAAGAATAATTATATGTATTGTAGAAATGTCTCCTATCATGTTCCCTAATTTTTTATTATGTCCACATCCTGGTCCCCATCTTGGACATCATAACAAACGTGCACTTTTTTGTTTAATTTACACATTGGACCATAGGAAAAATGACACTACAGCTACAGAGGTGACCGTCTGATAGCCCAGCTCGACTATCCATCTCTACTGAAGACCCTTTCAACTTTTTGAGAGTTGGGTGGAGAACATCATCTCTGAAAATAGGGTCCCACAGCTGCACCCCATCAGTGTGAGCAGGACTCTTAGGACTCTTAGAAGAGTCAATGCTCTGAGACCATGGGGGGCGCTTAGCCCCCTCTCCTCGTCACTGAGGATGATTTCACTTTTCAGGGAATAGAGAGGGTGGTCCTTGTGGTGGACTGCAGGTATGGAGAGCTGTTGTCATCGTATTAGATAGATAAGAATGATTATATGTATTGTAGAAATGTCTCCTATCATGTTCCCTATTTTTTTATTATGTCCACATCCTGGTTCCCATCTTGGAAATCATAACAAACGTGCACTTTTTTGTTTAATTTACAAATTGGACAATAGAAAAAATGACACTACAGCTACAGAGGTGACCGTCTGATAGCCCAGCTCGACTATCCATCTCTACTGAAGACCCTTTCAGCTTTTTGAGAGTTGGGTGGAGGACATCATCTCTGAAAATAGGGTCCCACAGCTGCACCCCATCAGTGTGAGCAGGAATCTTAGGACTCTTAGAAGAGTCAATGCTCTGAGACCATGGGGGGCGCTTAGCCCCCTCTCTTCGTCACTGAGGATGATTTCATTTTTCAGGGATTAGAGAGAGTGGTCCTTGTGGTGGACTGCAGGTATGGAGAGCTGTTGTGATCGTATTAGATAGATAAGAATGATTATATGTATTGTAGAAATGTCTCCTATCATGTTCCCTAACTTTTTATTATGTCCACATCCTGGTCCCCATCTTGAACATCATAACAAACGTGCACTTTTTTGTTTAATTTACACATTGGACCATAGGAAAAATGACACTACAGCTACAGAGGTGACCGTCTGATAGCCCAGCTCGACTATCCATCTCTACTGAAGACCCTTTCAGCTTTTTGAGAGTTGGGTGGGGGACATCATCTCTGAAAATAGGGTCCCACAGCTTCACCCCATCAGTGTGAGCAGGACTCTTAGGACTCTTAGAAGAGTCAATGCTCTGGTACCATGGGGGGCGCTTGGCCCCCTCTCTTCGTCACTGAGGATGATTTCATTTTTCAGGGATTAGAGAGGGTGGTCCTTGTGGTGGACTGCAGGTATGTAGAGCTGTTGTCATCGTATTAGATAGATAAGAATGATTATATGTATTGTAGAAATGTCTCCTATCATGTTCCCTAATTTTTTATTATGTCCACATCCTGGTCCCCATCTTGGACATCATAACAAACGTGCACTTTTTTGTTTAATTTCCACATTGGACCATAGGAAAAATGACACTACAGCTACAGAGGTGACCGTCTGATAGCCCAGCTCGACTATCCATCTCTACTGAAGACCCTTTCAGCTTTTTGAGAGTTGGGTGGAGGACATCATCTCTGAAAATAGGGTCCCACAGCTGCACCCCATCAGTGTGAGCAGGACTCTTAGGACTCTTAGAAGAGTTAATGCTCTGAGACCATGGGGGCGCTTAGCCCCCTCTCTTCGTCACTGAGGATGATTTCATTTTTCAGGGATTAGAGAGGGTGGTCCTTGTGGTGGACTGCAGGTATGGAGAGCTGTTGTCATCGTATTAGATAGATAAGAATGATTATATGTATTGTAGAAATGTCTCCTATCATGTTCCCTAATTTTTTATTATGTCCACATCCTGGTCCCCATCTTGGACATCATAACAAACGTGCACTTTTTTGTTTAATTTACACATTGGACCATAGGAAAAATGACACTACAGCTACAGAGGTGACCGTCTGATAGCCCAGCTCGACTATCCATCTCTACTGAAGACCCTTTCAGCATTTTGAGAGTTGGGTGGAGGACATCATCTCTGAAAATAGGGTCCCACAGCTGCACCCCATCAGTGTGAGCAGGACTCTTAAGACTCTTAGAAGAGTCAATGCTCTGAGACCATTGGGGGCACTGAGCCCCCTCTCTTCGTCACTGAGGATGATTTCATTTTTCAGGGATTAGAGAGGGTGGTCCTTGTGGTGGACTGCAGGTATGGAGAGCTGTTGTCATCGTATTAGATAGATAAGAATGATTATATGTATTTTAGAAATGTCTCCTATCATGTTCCCTAATTTTTTATTATGTCCACATCCTGGTCCCCATCTTGGACATCATAACAAACGTGCACTTTTTTGTTTAATTTACACATTGGACCATAGGAAAAATGACACTACAGCTACAGAGGTGACCGTCTGATAGCCCAGCTCAACTATCCATCTCTACTGAAGACCCTTTCAGCTTTTTGAGAGTTGGGTGGAGGACATCATCTCTGAAAATAGGGTCCCACAGCTGCACCCCATCAGTGTGAGCAGGACTCTTAGGACTCTTAGAAGAGTCAATGCTCTGAGACCATTGGGGGCACTTAGCCCCCTCTCTTCGTCACTGAGGATGATTTCATTTTTCAGGGATTAGAGAGGGTGGTCCTTGTGGTGGACTGCAGGTATGGAGAGCTGTTATCATCGTATTAGATAGATAAGAATGATTATATGTATTGTAGAAATGTCTCCTATCATGTTCCCTAATTTTTTATTATGTCCTCATCCTGGTCCCCATCTTGGACATCATAACAAACGTGCACTTTTTTGTTTAATTTACACATTGGACCATAGGAAAAATGACACTACAGCTACAGAGGTGACCGTCTGATAGCCCAGCTCGACAATCCATCTCTACTGAAGACCCTTTCAGCTTTTTGAGAGTTGGGTGGAGGACATCATCTCTGAAAATAGGGTCCCACAGCTGCACCCCATCAGTGTGAGCAGGACTCTTAGGACTCTTAGAAGAGTCAATGCTCTGAGACCATGGGGGGCGCTTAGCCCCCTCTCTTCGTCACTGAGGATGATTTCATTTTTCAGGGATTAGAGAGGGTGGTCCTTGTGGTGGACTGCAGGTATGGAGAGCTGTTGTCATCGTATTAAATAGATAAGAATGATTATATGTATTGTAGAAATGTCTCCTATCATGTTCCCTAATTTTTTATTATGTCCACATCCTGGTCCCCATCTTGGACATCATAACAAAAGTGCACTTTTTTGTTTAATTTACACATTGGACCATAGGAAAAATGACACTACAGCTACAGAGGTGACCGTCTGATAGCCCAGCTCGACTATCCATCTCTACTGAAGACCCTTTCAGCTTTTTGAGAGTTGGGTGGAGAACATCATCTCTGAAAATAGGGTCCCACAGCTGCACCCCATCAGTGTGAGCAGGACTCTTAGGACTCTTAGAAGAGTCAATGTTTTGAGACCATGGGGGGCGCTTAGCCCCCTCTCTTCGTCACTGAGGATGATTTCACTTTTCAGGGAATAGAGAGGGTGGTCCTTGTGGTGGACTGCCGGTATGGAGAGCTGTTGTCATCGTATTAGATAGATAAGAATGATTATATGTATTGTAGAAATGTCTCCTATCATGTTCCCTATTTTTTTATTATGTCCACATCCTGGTCCCCATCTTGGAAATCATAACAAACGTGCACTTTTTTGTTTAATTTACACATTGGACCATAGGAAAAATGACACTACAGCTACAGAGGTGACCGTCTGATAGCCCAGCTCGACAATCCATCTCTACTGAAGACCCTTTCAGCTTTTTGAGAGTTGGGTGGAGGACATCATCTCTGAAAATAGGGTCCCACAGCTGCACCCCATCAGTGTGAGCAGGACTCTTAGGACTCTTAGAAGAGTCAATGCTCTGAGACCATGGGGGGCGCTTAGCCCCCTCTCTTCGTCACTGAGGATGATTTCATTTTTCAGGGATTAGAGAGGGTGGTCCTTGTGGTGGACTGCAGGTATGGAGAGCTGTTGTCATCGTATTAAATAGATAAGAATGATTATATGTATTGTAGAAATGTCTCCTATCATGTTCCCTAATTTTTTATTATGTCCACATCCTGGTCCCCATCTTGGACATCATAACAAAAGTGCACTTTTTTGTTTAATTTACACATTGGACCATAGGAAAAATGACACTACAGCTACAGAGGTGACCGTCTGATAGCCCAGCTCGACTATCCATCTCTACTGAAGACCCTTTCAGCTTTTTGAGAGTTGGGTGGAGAACATCATCTCTGAAAATAGGGTCCCACAGCTGCACCCCATCAGTGTGAGCAGGACTCTTAGGACTCTTAGAAGAGTCAATGTTTTGAGACCATGGGGGGCGCTTAGCCCCCTCTCTTCGTCACTGAGGATGATTTCACTTTTCAGGGAATAGAGAGGGTGGTCCTTGTGGTGGACTGCCGGTATGGAGAGCTGTTGTCATCGTATTAGATAGATAAGAATGATTATATGTATTGTAGAAATGTCTCCTATCATGTTCCCTATTTTTTTATTATGTCCACATCCTGGTCCCCATCTTGGAAATCATAACAAACGTGCACTTTTTGTTTAATTTACACATTGGACCATAGGAAAAATGACACTACAGCTACAGAGGTGACCGTCTGGTAGCCCAGCTCGACTATCCATCTCTACTGAAGACCCTTTCAGCTTTTTGAGAGTTGGGTGGAGGACATCATCTCTGAAAATAGGGTCCCACAGCTGCACCCCATCAGTGTGAGCAGGACTCTTAGGACTCTTAGAAGAGTCAATGTTTTGAGACCATGGGGGGCGCTTAGCCCCCTCTCTTCGTCACTGAGGATGATTTCATTTTTCAGGGATTAGAGAGAGTGGTCCTTGTGGTGGACTGCAGGTATGGAGAGCTGTTGTCATCGTATTAGATAGATAAGAATGATTATATGTATTGTAGAAATGTCTCCTATCATGTTCCCTATTTTTTTATTATGTCCACATCCTGGTCCCCATCTTGGAAATCATAACAAACGTGCACTTTTTGTTTAATTTACACATTGGACCATAGGAAAAATGACACTACAGCTACAGAGGTGACCGTCTGGTAGCCCAGCTCGACTATCCATCTCTACTGAAGACCCTTTCAGCTTTTTGAGAGTTGGGTGGAGGACATAATCTCTGAAAATAGGGTCCCACAGCTGCACCCCATCAGTGTGAGCAGGACTCTTAGGACTCTTAGAAGAGTCAATGTTTTGAGACCATGGGGGGCGCTTAGCCCCCTCTCTTCGTCACTGAGGATGATTTCATTTTTCAGGGATTAGAGAGAGTGGTCCTTGTGGTGGACTGCAGGTATGGAGAGCTGTTGTGATCGTATTAGATAGATAAGAATGATTATATGTATTGTAGAAATGTCTCCTATCATGTTCCCTAATTTTTTATTATGTCCACATCCTGGTCCCCATCTTGGACATCATAACAAACGTGCACTTTTTTGTTTAATTTACACATTGGACCATAGGAAAAATGACACTACAGCTACAGAGGTGACCGTCTGATAGCCCAGCTTGACTATCCATCTCTACTGAAGACCCTTTCAGCTTTTTGAGAGTTGGGTGGAGGACATCATCTCTGAAAATAGGGTCCCACAGCTGCACCCCATCAGTGTGAGCAGGACTCTTAGGACTCTTAGAAGAGTTAATGCTCTGAGACCATGGGGGCGCTTAGCCCCCTCTCTTCGTCACTGAGGATGATTTCATTTTTCAGGGATTAGAGAGGGTGGTCCTTGTGGTGGACTGCAGGTATGGAGAGCTGTTGTCATCGTATTAGATAGATAAGAATGATTATATGTATTGTAGAAATGTCTCCTATCATGTTCCCTAATTTTTTATTATGTCCACATCCTGGTCCCCATCTTGGACATCTTAACAAACGTGCACTTTTTTGTTTAATTTACACATTGGACCATAGGAAAAATGACACTACAGCTACAGAGGTGACCGTCTGATAGCCCAGCTCGACTATCCATCTCTACTGAAGACCCTTTCAGCTTTTTGAGAGTTGGGTGGAGGACATCATCTCTTAAAATAGGGTCCCACAGCTGCACCCCATCAGTGTAAGCAGGACTCTTAGGACTCTTAGAAGAGTCAATGCTCTAAAACCATGGGGGGCGCTTAGCCCCCTCTCTTCGTCCCTGAGGATGATTTCATTTTTCAGGGATTAGAGAGGGTGGTCCTTGTGGTGGACTGCAGGTATGGAGAGCTGTTGTCATCGTATTAGATAGATAAGAATGATTATATGTATTGTAGAAATGTCTCCTATCATGTTCCCTAATTTTTTATTATGTCCACATCCTGGTCCCCATCTTGGACATCATAACAAACGTGCACTTTTTTGTTTAATTTACACATTGGACCATAGGAAAAATGACACTACAGCTACAGAGGTGACCGTCTGATAGCCCAGCTCGACTATCCATCTCTACTGAAGACCCTTTCAGCTTTTTGAGAGTTGGGTGGAGGACATCATCTCTGAAAATAGGGTCCCACAGCTGCACCCCATCAGTGTGAGCAGGACTCTTAGGACTCTTAGAAGAGTCAATGTTTTGAGACCATGGGGGGCGCTTAGCCCCCTCTCTTCGTCACCTAGGATGATTTCATTTTTCAGGGATTAGAGAGAGTGGTCCTTGTGGTGGACTGCAGGTATGGAGAGCTGTTGTGATCGTATTAGATAGATAAGAATGATTATATGTATTGTAGAAATGTCTCCTATCATGTTCCCTAATTTTTTATTATGTCCACATCCTGGTCCCCATCTTGGACATCATAACAAACGTGCACTTTTTTGTTTAATTTACACATTGGACCATAGGAAAAATGACACTACAGCTACAGAGGTGACCGTCTGATAGCCCAGCTCGACTATCCATCTCTACTGAAGACCCTTTCAGCTTTTTGAGAGTTGGGTGGAGGACATCATCTCTGAAAATAGGGTCCCACAGCTGCACCCCATCAGTGTGAGCAGGACTCTTAGGACTCTTAGAAGAGTTAATGCTCTGAGACCATGGGGGCGCTTAGCCCCCTCTCTTCGTCACTGAGGATGATTTCATTTTTCAGGGATTAGAGAGGGTGGTCCTTGTGGTGGACTGCAGGTATGGAGAGCTGTTGTCATCGTATTAGATAGATAAGAATGATTATATGTATTGTAGAAATGTCTCCTATCATGTTCCCTAATTTTTTATTATGTCCACATCCTGGTCCCCATCTTGGACATCATAACAAACGTGCACTTTTTTGTTTAATTTACACATTGGACCATAGGAAAAATGACACTACAGCTACAGAGGTGACCATCTGATAGCCCAGCTCGACTATCCATCTCTACTGAAGACCCTTTCAGCTTTTTGAGAGTTGGGTGGAGGACATCATCTCTGAAAATAGGGTCCCACAGCTGCACCCCATCAGTGTGAGCAGGACTCTTAGGACTCTTAGAAGAGTCAATGTTTTGAGACCATGGGGGGCGCTTAGCCCCCTCTCTTCGTCACTGAGGATGATTTCATTTTTCAGGGATTAGAGAGAGTGGTCCTTGTGGTGGACTGCAGGTATGGAGAGCTGTTGTGATCGTATTAGATAGATAAGAATGATTATATGTATTGTAGAAATGTCTCCTATCATGTTCCCTAATTTTTTATTATGTCCACATCCTGGTCCCCATCTTGGACATCATAACAAACGTGCACTTTTTTGTTTAATTTACACATTGGACCATAGGAAAAATGACACTACAGCTACAGAGGTGACCGTCTGATAGCCCAGCTCGACTATCCATCTCTACTGAAGACCCTTTCAGCTTTTTGAGAGTTGGGTGGAGGACATCATCTCTGAAAATAGGGTCCCACAGCTGCAGCCCATCAGTGTGAGCAGGACTCTTAGGACTCTTAGAAGAGTTAATGCTCTGAGACCATGGGGGCGCTTAGCCCCCTCTCTTCGTCACTGAGGATGATTTCATTTTTCAGGGATTAGAGAGGGTGGTCCTTGTGGTGGACTGCAGGTATGGAGAGCTGTTGTCATCGTATTAGATAGATAAGAATGATTATATGTATTGTAGAAATGTCTCCTATCATGTTCCCTAATTTTTTATTATGTCCACATCCTGGTCCCCATCTTGGACATCATAACAAACGTGCACTTTTTTGTTAAATTTACACATTGGACCATAGGAAAAATGACACTACAGCTACAGAGGTGACCGTCTGATAGCCCAGCTCGACTATCCATCTCTACTGAAGACCCTTTCAGCTTTTTGAGAGTTGGGTGGAGGACATCATCTCTGAAAATAGGGTCCCACAGCTGCACCCCATCAGTGTGAGCAGGACTCTTAGGACTCTTAGAAGAGTCAATGCTCTGAGACCATTGGGGGCACTTAGCCCCCTCTCTTCATCACTGAGGATGATTTCATTTTTCAGGGATTAGAGAGGGTGGTCCTTGTGGTGGACTGCAGATATGGAGAGCTGTTGTCATCGTATTAGATAGATAAGAATGATTATATGTATTGTAGAAATGTCTCCTATCATGTTCCCTAATTTTTTATTATGTCCACATCCTGGTCCCCATCTTGGACATCATAACAAACGTGCACTTTTTTGTTTAATTTACACATTGGACCATAGGAAAAATGACACTACAGCTACAGAGGTGACCGTCTGATAGCCCAGCTCGACTATCCATCTCTACTGAAGACCCTTTCAGCTTTTTGAGAGTTGGGTGGAGGACATCATCTCTGAAAATAGGGTCCCACAGCTGCACCCCATCAGTGTGAGCAGGACTCTTAGGACTCTTAGAAGAGTCAATGCTCTGAGACCATGGGGGGCGCTTAGCCCCCTCTCTTCGTCACTGAGGATGATTTCACTTTTCAGGGAATAGAGAGGGTGGTCCTTGTGGTGGACTGCAGGTATGGAGAGCTGTTGTCATCGTATTAGATAGATAAGAATGATTATATGTATTGTAGAAATGTCTCCTATCATGTTCCCTATTTTTTTATTATGTCCACATCCTGGTCCCCATCTTGGAAATCATAACAAACGTGCACTTTTTTGTTTAATTTACACATTGGACCATAGGAAAAATGACACTACAGCTACAGAGGTGACCGTCTGATAGCCCAGCTCGACTATCCATCTCTACTGAAGACCCTTTCAGCTTTTTGAGAGTTGGGTGGAGGACATCATCTCTGAAAATAGGGTCCCACAGCTGCACCCCATCAGTGTGAGCAGGACTCTTAGGACTCTTAGAAGAGTCAATGCTCTGAGACCATTGGGGGCACTTAGCCCCCTCTCTTCATCACTGAGGATGATTTCATTTTTCAGGGATTAGAGAGGGTGGTCCTTGTGGTGGACTGCAGATATGGAGAGCTGTTATCATCATATTAGATAGATAAGAATGATTATATGTATTGTAGAAATGTCTCCTATCATGTTCCCTAATTTTTTATTATGTCCACATCCTGGTCCCCATCTTGGACATCATAACAAACGTGCACTTTTTTGTTTAATTTACACATTGGACCATAGGAAAAATGACACTACAGCTACAGAGGTGACCGTCTGATAGCCCAGCTCGACTATCCATCTCTACTGAAGACCCTTTCAGCTTTTTGAGAGTTGGGTGGAGGACATCATCTCTGAAAATAGGGTCCCACAGCTGCACCCCATCAGTGTGAGCAGGACTCTTAGGACTCTTAGAAGAGTTAATGCTCTGAGACCATGGGGGCGCTTAGCCCCCTCTCTTCGTCACTGAGGATGATTTCATTTTTCAGGGATTAGAGAGGGTGGTCCTCGTGGTGAACTGCAGGTATGGAGAGCTGTTGTCATCGTATTAGATAGATAAGAATGATTATATGTATTGTAGAAATGTCTCCTATCATGTTCCCTAATTTTTTATTATGTCCACATCCTGGTCCCCATCTTGGACATCATAACAAACGTGCACTTTTTTGTTTAATTTACACATTGGACCATAGGAAAAATGACACTACAGCTACAGAGGTGACCGTCTGATAGCCCAGCTCGACTATCCATCTCTACTGAAGACCCTTTCAGCTTTTTGAGAGTTGGGTGGAGGACATCATCTCTGAAAATAGGGTCCCACAGCTGCACCCCATCAGTGTGAGCAGGACTCTTAGGACTCTTAGAAGAGTCAATGCTCTGAGACCATGGGGGGCGCTTAGCCCCCTCTCTTCGTCACTGAGGATGATTTCATTTTTCAGGGATTAGAGAGGGTGGTCCTTGTGGTGGACTGCAGGTATGGAGAGCTGTTGTCATCGTATTAAATAGATAAGAATGATTATATGTATTGTAGAAATGTCTCCTATCATGTTCCCTAATTTTTTATTATGTCCACATCCTGGTCCCCATCTTGGACATCATAACAAACGTGCACTTTTTTGTTTAATTTACACATTGGACCATAGGAAAAATGACACTACAGCTACAGAGGTGACCGTCTGATAGCCCAGCTCGACTATCCATCTCTACTGAAGACCCTTTCAGCTTTTTGAGAGTTGGGTGGAGGACATCATCTCTGAAAATAGGGTCCCACAGCTGTACCCCATCAGTGTGAGCAGGACTCTTAGGACTCTTAGAAGAGTTAATGCTCTGAGACCATGGGGGCGCTTAGCCCCCTCTCTTCGTCACTGAGGATGATTTCATTTTTCAGGGATTAGAGAGGGTGGTCCTTGTGGTGGACTGCAGGTATGGAGAGCTGTTGTCATCGTATTAGATAGATAAGAATGATTATATGTATTGTAGAAATGTCTCCTATCATGTTCCCTAATTTTTTATTATGTCCACATCCTGGTCCCCATCTTGGACATCATAACAAACGTGCACTTTTTTGTTTAATTTACACATTGGACCATAGGAAAAATGACACTACAGCTACAGAGGTGACCATCTGATAGCCCAGCTCGACTATCCATCTCTACTGAAGACCCTTTCAGCTTTTTGAGAGTTGGGTGGAGGACATCATCTCTGAAAATAGGGTCCCACAGCTGCACCCCATCAGTGTGAGCAGGACTCTTAGGACTCTTAGAAGAGTCAATGTTTTGAGACCATGGGGGGCGCTTAGCCCCCTCTCTTCGTCACTGAGGATGATTTCATTTTTCAGGGATTAGAGAGAGTGGTCCTTGTGGTGGACTGCAGGTATGGAGAGCTGTTGTGATCGTATTAGATAGGTAAGAATGATTATATGTATTGTAGAAATGTCTCCTATCATGTTCCCTAATTTTTTATTATGTCCACATCCTGGTCCCCATCTTGGACATCATAACAAACGTGCACTTTTTTGTTTAATTTACACATTGGACCATAGGAAAAATGACACTACAGCTACAGAGGTGACCGTCTGATAGCCCAGCTCGACTATCCATCTCTACTGAAGACCCTTTCAGCTTTTTGAGAGTTGGGTGGAGGACATCATCTCTGAAAATAGGGTCCCACAGCTGCACCCCATCAGTGTGAGCAGGACTCTTAGGACTCTTAGAAGAGTTAATGCTCTGAGACCATGGGGGCGCTTAGCCCCCTCTCTTCGTCACTGAGGATGATTTCATTTTTCAGGGATTAGAGAGGGTGGTCCTTGTGGTGGACTGCAGGTATGGAGAGCTGTTGTCATCGTATTAGATAGATAAGAATGATTATATGTATTGTAGAAATGTCTCCTATCATGTTCCCTAATTTTTTATTATGTCCACATCCTGGTCCCCATCTTGGACATCATAACAAACGTGCACTTTTTTGTTAAATTTACACATTGGACCATAGGAAAAATGACACTACAGCTACAGAGGTGACCGTCTGATAGCCCAGCTCGACTATCCATCTCTACTGAAGACCCTTTCAGCTTTTTGAGAGTTGGGTGGAGGACATCATCTCTGAAAATAGGGTCCCACAGCTGCACCCCATCAGTGTGAGCAGGACTCTTAGGACTCTTAGAAGAGTCAATGCTCTGAGACCATTGGGGGCACTTAGCCCCCTCTCTTCATCACTGAGGATGATTTCATTTTTCAGGGATTAGAGAGGGTGGTCCTTGTGGTGGACTGCAGATATGGAGAGCTGTTGTCATCGTATTAGATAGATAAGAATGATTATATGTATTGTAGAAATGTCTCCTATCATGTTCCCTAATTTTTTATTATGTCCACATCCTGGTCCCCATCTTGGACATCATAACAAACGTGCACTTTTTTGTTTAATTTACACATTGGACCATAGGAAAAATGACACTACAGCTACAGAGGTGACCGTCTGATAGCCCAGCTCGACTATCCATCTCTACTGAAGACCCTTTCAGCTTTTTGAGAGTTGGGTGGAGGACATCATCTCTGAAAATAGGGTCCCACAGCTGCACCCCATCAGTGTGAGCAGGACTCTTAGGACTCTTAGAAGAGTCAATGCTCTGAGACCATGGGGGGCGCTTAGCCCCCTCTCTTCGTCACTGAGGATGATTTCACTTTTCAGGGAATAGAGAGGGTGGTCCTTGTGGTGGACTGCAGGTATGGAGAGCTGTTGTCATCGTATTAGATAGATAAGAATGATTATATGTATTGTAGAAATGTCTCCTATCATGTTCCCTATTTTTTTATTATGTCCACATCCTGGTCCCCATCTTGGAAATCATAACAAACGTGCACTTTTTTGTTTAATTTACACATTGGACCATAGGAAAAATGACACTACAGCTACAGAGGTGACCGTCTGATAGCCCAGCTCGACTATCCATCTCTACTGAAGACCCTTTCAGCTTTTTGAGAGTTGGGTGGAGGACATCATCTCTGAAAATAGGGTCCCACAGCTGCACCCCATCAGTGTGAGCAGGACTCTTAGGACTCTTAGAAGAGTCAATGCTCTGAGACCATTGGGGGCACTTAGCCCCCTCTCTTCATCACTGAGGATGATTTCATTTTTCAGGGATTAGAGAGGGTGGTCCTTGTGGTGGACTGCAGATATGGAGAGCTGTTATCATCATATTAGATAGATAAGAATGATTATATGTATTGTAGAAATGTCT
The DNA here is from genome assembly GCF_048569485.1 of Anomaloglossus baeobatrachus. Lineage (NCBI taxonomy): Eukaryota > Metazoa > Chordata > Amphibia > Anura > Aromobatidae > Anomaloglossus > Anomaloglossus baeobatrachus. Next base: position 1,002,222 of record NW_027442954.1, on the reverse strand, counting down.
CCTATCATGTTCCCTAATTTTTTATTATGTCCACATCCTGGTCCCCATCTTGGACATCATAACAAACGTGCACTTTTTTGTTTAATTTACACATTGGACCATAGGAAAAATGACACTACAGCTACAGAGGTGACCGTCTGATAGCCCAGCTCGACTATCCATCTCTACTGAAGACCCTTTCAGCTTTTTGAGAGTTGGGTGGAGGACATCATCTCTGAAAATAGGGTCCCACAGCTGCACCCCATCAGTGTGAGCAGGACTCTTAGGACTCTTAGAAGAGTTAATGCTCTGAGACCATGGGGGCGCTTAGCCCCCTCTCTTCGTCACTGAGGATGATTTCATTTTTCAGGGATTAGAGAGGGTGGTCCTCGTGGTGAACTGCAGGTATGGAGAGCTGTTGTCATCGTATTAGATAGATAAGAATGATTATATGTATTGTAGAAATGTCTCCTATCATGTTCCCTAATTTTTTATTATGTCCACATCCTGGTCCCCATCTTGGACATCATAACAAACGTGCACTTTTTTGTTTAATTTACACATTGGACCATAGGAAAAATGACACTACAGCTACAGAGGTGACCGTCTGATAGCCCAGCTCGACTATCCATCTCTACTGAAGACCCTTTCAGCTTTTTGAGAGTTGGGTGGAGGACATCATCTCTGAAAATAGGGTCCCACAGCTGCACCCCATCAGTGTGAGCAGGACTCTTAGGACTCTTAGAAGAGTCAATGCTCTGAGACCATGGGGGGCGCTTAGCCCCCTCTCTTCGTCACTGAGGATGATTTCATTTTTCAGGGATTAGAGAGGGTGGTCCTTGTGGTGGACTGCAGGTATGGAGAGCTGTTGTCATCGTATTAAATAGATAAGAATGATTATATGTATTGTAGAAATGTCTCCTATCATGTTCCCTAATTTTTTATTATGTCCACATCCTGGTCCCCATCTTGGACATCATAACAAACGTGCACTTTTTTGTTTAATTTACACATTGGACCATAGGAAAAATGACACTACAGCTACAGAGGTGACCGTCTGATAGCCCAGCTCGACTATCCATCTCTACTGAAGACCCTTTCAGCTTTTTGAGAGTTGGGTAGAGAACATCATCTCTGAAAATAGGGTCCCACAGCTGCACCCCATCAGTGTGAGCAGGACTCTTAGGACTCTTAGAAGAGTCAATGCTCTGAGACCATGGGGGGCGCTTAGCCCCCTCTCTTCGTCACTGAGGATGATTTAATTTTTCAGGGATTAGAGAGAGTGGTCCTTGTGGTGGACTGCAGGTATGGAGAGCTGTTGTGATCGTATTAGATAGATAAGAATGATTATATGTATTGTAGAAATGTCTCCTATCATGTTCCCTAATTTTTTATTATGTCCACATCCTGGTCCCCATCTTGAACATCATAACAAACGTGCACTTTTTTGTTTAATTTACACATTGGACCATAGGAAAAATGACACTACAGCTACAGAGGTGACCGTCTGATAGCCCAGCTCGACTATCCATCTCTACTGAAGACCCTTTCAGCTTTTTGAGAGTTGGGTGGAGGACATCATCTCTGAAAATAGGGTCCCACAGCTGCACCCCATCAGTGTAAGCAGGACTCTTAGGACTCTTAGAAGAGTCAATGCTCTAAATCCATGGGGGGCGCTTAGCCCCCTCTCTTCGTCCCTGAGGATGATTTCATTTTTCAGGGATTAGAGAGGGTGGTCCTTGTGGTGGACTGCAGGTATGGAGAGCTGTTGTCATCGTATTAGATAGATAAGAATGATTATATGTATTGTAGAAATGTCTCCTATCATGTTCCCTAATTTCTTATTATGTCCACATCCTGGTCCCCATCTTGGACATCATAACAAACGTGCACTTTTTTGTTTAATTTACACATTGGACCATAGGAAAAATGACACTACAGCTACAGAGGTGACCGTCTGATAGCCCAGCTCGACTATCCGTCTCTACTGAAGACCCTTTCAGCTTTTTGAGAGTTGGGTGGAGGACATCATCTCTGAAAATAGGGTCCCACAGCTGCACCCCATCAGTGTGAGCAGGACTCTTAGGACTCTTAGAAGAGTTAATGCTCTGAGACCATGGGGGCGCTTAGCCCCCTCTCTTCGTCACTGAGGATGATTTCATTTTTCAGGGATTAGAGAGGGTGGTCCTTGTGGTGGACTGCAGGTATGGAGAGCTGTTGTCATCGTATTAGATAGATAAGAATGATTATATGTATTGTAGAAATGTCTCCTATCATGTTCCCTAATTTTTTATTATGTCCACATCCTGGTCCCCATCTTGGACATCATAACAAACGTGCACTTTTTTGTTTAATTTACACATTGGACCATAGGAAAAATGACACTACAGCTACAGAGGTGACCGTCTGATAGCCCAGTTAGACTATCCATCTCTACTGAAGACCCTTTCAGCTTTTTGAGAGTTGGGTGGAGGACATCATCTCTGAAAATAGGGTCCCACAGCTTCACCCCATCAGTGTGAGCAGGACTCTTAGGACTCTTAGAAGAGTCAATGCTCTGGTACCATGGGGGGCGCTTGGCCCCCTCTCTTCGTCACTGAGGATGATTTCATTTTTCAGGGATTAGAGAGGGTGGTCCTCGTGGTGAACTGCAGGTATGGAGAGCTGTTGTCATCGTATTAGATAGATAAGAATGATTATATGTATTGTAGAAATGTCTCCTATCATGTTCCCTAATTTTTTATTATGTCCACATCCTGGTCCCCATCTTGGACATCATAACAAACGTGCACTTTTTTGTTTAATTTACACATTGGACCATAGGAAAAATGACACTACAGCTACAGAGGTGACCGTCTGATAGCCCAGCTCGACTATCCATCTCTACTGAAGACCCTTTCAGCTTTTTGAGAGTTGGGTGGAGGACATCATCTCTGAAAATAGGGTCCCACAGCTGCACCCCATCAGTGTGAGCAGGACTCTTAGGACTCTTAGAAGAGTCAATGCTCTGAGACCATGGGGGGCGCTTAGCCCCCTCTCTTCGTCACTGAGGATGATTTCATTTTTCAGGGATTAGAGAGGGTGGTCCTTGTGGTGGACTGCAGGTATGGAGAGCTGTTGTCATCGTATTAAATAGATAAGAATGATTATATGTATTGTAGAAATGTCTCCTATCATGTTCCCTAATTTTTTATTATGTCCACATCCTGGTCCCCATCTTGGACATCATAACAAACGTGCACTTTTTTGTTTAATTTACACATTGGACCATAGGAAAAATGACACTACAGCTACAGAGGTGACCGTCTGATAGCCCAGCTCGACTATCCATCTCTACTGAAGACCCTTTCAGCTTTTTGAGAGTTGGGTAGAGAACATCATCTCTGAAAATAGGGTCCCACAGCTGCACCCCATCAGTGTAAGCAGGACTCTTAGGACTCTTAGAAGAGTCAATGCTCTAAATCCATGGGGGGCGCTTAGCCCCCTCTCTTCGTCCCTGAGGATGATTTCATTTTTCAGGGATTAGAGAGGGTGGTCCTTGTGGTGGACTGCAGGTATGGAGAGCTGTTGTCATCGTATTAGATAGATAAGAATGATTATATGTATTGTAGAAATGTCTCCTATCATGTTCCCTAATTTCTTATTATGTCCACATCCTGGTCCCCATCTTGGACATCATAACAAACGTGCACTTTTTTGTTTAATTTACACATTGGACCATAGGAAAAATGACACTACAGCTACAGAGGTGACCGTCTGATAGCCCAGCTCGACTATCCATCTCTACTGAAGACCCTTTCAGCTTTTTGAGAGTTGGGTGGAGGACATCATCTCTGAAAATAGGGTCCCACAGCTGCACCCCATCAGTGTGAGCAGGACTCTTAGGACTCTTAGAAGAGTTAATGCTCTGAGACCATGGGGGCGCTTAGCCCCCTCTCTTCGTCACTGAGGATGATTTCATTTTTCAGGGATTAGAGAGGGTGGTCCTTGTGGTGGACTGCAGGTATGGAGAGCTGTTGTCATCGTATTAGATAGATAAGAATGATTATATGTATTGTAGAAATGTCTCCTATCATGTTCCCTAATTTTTTATTATGTCCACATCCTGGTCCCCATCTTGGACATCATAACAAACGTGCACTTTTTTGTTTAATTTACACATTGGACCATAGGAAAAATGACACTACAGCTACAGAGGTGACCGTCTGATAGCCCAGTTAGACTATCCATCTCTACTGAAGACCCTTTCAGCTTTTTGAGAGTTGGGTGGAGGACATCATCTCTGAAAATAGGGTCCCACAGCTTCACCCCATCAGTGTGAGCAGGACTCTTAGGACTCTTAGAAGAGTCAATGCTCTGGTACCATGGGGGGCGCTTGGCCCCCTCTCTTCGTCACTGAGGATGATTTCATTTTTCAGGGATTAGAGAGGGTGGTCCTTGTGGTGGACTGCAGGTATGGAGAGCTGTTGTCATCGTATTAGATAGATAAGAATGATTATATGTATTGTAGAAATGTCTCCTATCATGTTCCCTAATTTTTTATTATGTCCACATCCTGGTCCCCATCTTGGACATCATAACAAACGTGCACTTTTTTGTTTAATTTACACATTGGACCATAGGAAAAATGACACTACAGCTACAGAGGTGACCGTCTGATAGCCCAGCTCGACTATCCATCTCTACTGAAGACCCTTTCAGCTTTTTGAGAGTTGGGTGGTGGACATCATCTCTGAAAATAGGGTCCCACAGCTGCACCCCATCAGTGTGAGCAGGACTCTTAGGACTCTTAGAAGAGTTAATGCTCTGAGACCATGGGGGCGCTTAGCCCCCTCTCTTCGTCACTGAGGATGATTTCATTTTTCAGGGATTAGAGAGGGTGGTCCTTGTGGTGGACTGCAGATATGGAGAGCTGTTGTCATCGTATTAGATAGATAAGAATGATTATATGTATTGTAGAAATGTCTCCTATCATGTTCCCTAATTTTTTATTATGTCCACATCCTGGTCCCCATCTTGGACATCATAACAAACGTGCACTTTTTTGTTTAATTTACACATTGGACCATAGGAAAAATGACACTACAGCTACAGAGGTGACCGTCTGATAGCCCAGCTCGACTATCCATCTCTACTGAAGACCCTTTCAGCTTTTTGAGAGTTGGGTGGAGGACATCATCTCTGAAAATAGGGTCCCACAGCTGCACCCCATCAGTGTGAGCAGGACTCTTAGGACTCTTAGAAGAGTCAATGCTCTGAGACCATTGGGGGCACTTAGCCCCCTCTCTTCGTCACTGAGGATGATTTCATTTTTCAGGGATTAGAGAGGGTGGTCCTTGTGGTGGACTGCAGGTATGGAGAGCTGTTATCGTATTAGATAGATAAGAATGATTATATGTATTGTAGAAATGTCTCCTATCATGTTCCCTAATTTTTTATTATGTCCACATCCTGGTCCCCATCTTGGACATCATAACAAACGTGCACTTTTTTGTTTAATTTACACATTGGACCATAGGAAAAATGACACTACAGCTACAGAGGTGACCGTCTGATAGCCCAGCTCGACAATCCATCTCTACTGAAGACCCTTTCAGCTTTTTGAGAGTTGGGTGGAGGACATCATCTCTGAAAATAGGGTCCCACAGCTGCACCCCATCAGTGTGAGCAGGACTCTTAGGACTCTTAGAAGAGTCAATGCTCTGAGACCATGGGGGGCGCTTAGCCCCCTCTCTTCGTCACTGAGGATGATTTCATTTTTCAGGGATTAGAGAGGGTGGTCCTTGTGGTGGACTGCAGGTATGGAGAGCTGTTGTCATCGTATTAAATAGATAAGAATTATTATATGTATTGTAGAAATGTCTCCTATCATGTTCCCTAATTTTTTATTATGTCCACATCCTGGTCCCCATCTTGGACATCATAACAAACGTGCACTTTTTTGTTTAATTTACACATTGGACCATAGGAAAAATGACACTACAGGTACAGAGGTGACCGTCTGATAGCCCAGCTCGACTATCCATCTCTACTGAAGACCCTTTCAGCTTTTTGAGAGTTTGGTGGAGAACATCATCTCTGAAAATAGGGTCCCACAGCTGCACCCCATCAGTGTGAGCAGGACTCTTAGGACTCTTAGAAGAGTCAATGCTCTGAGACCATGAGGGGCGCTTAGCCCCCTCTCTTCGTCACTGAGGATGATTTCACTTTTCAGGGAATAGAGAGGGTGGTCCTTGTGGTGGACTGCAGGTATGGAGAGCTGTTGTCATCGTATTAGATAGATAAGAATGATTATATGTATTGTAGAAATGTCTCCTATCATGTTCCCTATTTTTTTATTATGTCCACATCCTGGTCCCCATCTTGGAAATCATAACAAACGTGCACTTTTTTGTTTAATTTACACATTGGACCATAGGAAAAATGACACTACAGCTACAGAGGTGACCGTCTGATAGCCCAGCTCGACTATCCATCTCTACTGAAGACCCTTTCAGCTTTTTGAGAGTTGGGTGGAGGACATCATCTCTGAAAATAGGGTCCCACAGCTGCACCCCATCAGTGTGAGCAGGACTCTTAGGACTCTTAGAAGAGTCAATGTTTTGAGACCATGGGGTGCGCTTAGCCCCCTCTCTTCGTCACTGAGGATGATTTCATTTTTCAGGGATTAGAGAGGGTGGTCCTTGTGGTGGACTGCAGGTATGGAGAGCTGTTGTTATCGTATTAAATAGATAAGAATGATTATATGTATTGTAGAAATGTCTCCTATCATGTTCCCTAATTTTTTATTATGTCCACATCCTGGTCCTCATCTTGGACATCATAACAAACGTGCACTTTTTTGTTTAATTTACACATTGGACCATAGGAAAAATGACACTACAGGTACAGAGGTGACCGTCTGATAGCCCAGCTCGACTATCCATCTCTACTGAAGACCCTTTCAGCTTTTTGAGAGTTTGGTGGAGAACATCATCTCTGAAAATAGGGTCCCACAGCTGCACCCCATCAGTGTGAGCAGGACTCTTAGGACTCTTAGAAGAGTCAATGCTCTGAGACCATGGGGGGCGCTTAGCCCCCTCTCTTCGTCACTGAGGATGATTTCACTTTTCAGGGAATAGAGAGGGTGGTCCTTGTGGTGGACTGCAGGTATGGAGAGCTGTTGTCATCGTATTAGATAGATAAGAATGATTATATGTATTGTAGAAATGTCTCCTATCATGTTCCCTATTTTTTTATTATGTCCACATCCTGGTCCCCATCTTGGAAATCATAACAAACGTGCACTTTTTTGTTTAATTTACACATTGGACCATAGGAAAAATGACACTACAGCTACAGAGGTGACCGTCTGATAGCCTAGCTCGACTATCCATCTCTACTGAAGACCCTTTCAGCTTTTTGAGAGTTGGGTGGAGGACATCATCTCTGAAAATAGGGTCCCACAGCTGCACCTCATCAGTGTGAGCAGGACTCTTAGGACTCTTAGAAGAGTCAATGTTTTGAGACCATGGGGTGCGCTTAGCCCCCTCTCTTCGTCACTGAGGATGATTTCATTTTTCAGGGATTAGAGAGGGTGGTCCTTGTGGTGGACTGCAGGTATGGAGAGCTGTTGTCATCGTATTAGATAGATAAGAATAATTATATGTATTGTAGAAATGTCTCCTATCATGTTCCCTATTTTTTTATTATGTCCACATCCTGGTCCCCATCTTGGAAATCATAACAAACGTGCACTTTTTTGTTTAATTTACACATTGGACCATAGGAAAAATGACACTACAGCTACAGAGGTGACCGTCTGATAGCCCAGCTCGACTATCCATCTCTACTGAAGACCCTTTCAGCTTTTTGAGAGTTGGGTGGAGGACATCATCTCTGAAAATAGGGTCCCACAGCTGCACCCCATCAGTGTGAGCAGGACTCTTAGGACTCTTAGAAGAGTCAATGCTCTGAGACCATGGGGGGCGCTTAGCCCCCTCTCTTCGTCACTGAGGATGATTTCATTTTTCAGGGATTGGAGAGAGTGGTCCTTGTGGTGGACTGCAGGAATGGAGAGCTGTTGTGATCGTATTAGATAGATAAGAATGATTATATGTATTGTAGAAATGTCTCCTATCATGTTCCCTAATTTTTTATTATGTCCACATCCTGGTCCCCATCTTGGACATCATAACAAACGTGCACTTTTTTGTTTAATTTACACATTGGACCATAGGAAAAATGACACTACAGCTACAGAGGTGACCGTCTGATAGCCCAGCTCGACTATCCATCTCTACTGAAGACCCTTTCAGCTTTTTGAGAGTTGGGTGGAGGACATCATCTCTTAAAATAGGGTCCCACAGCTGCACCCCATCAGTGTAAGCAGGACTCTTAAGACTCTTAGAAGAGTCAATGCTCTAAAACCATGGGGGGCGCCAAACAAAACTTTTAGTGGATTTCTACTTATTTTATTAAATATTATCCCCACCAAACAGGACAAGCTTGCATCTGTTATAGTTTTGGAGAAAAATGTGATCATTTCATTTATGCGCGAAATGCCTTAAAAATGGCTTTAAAAAGGGTTTGGAGCACGGAGACGATTATCTCGGGATTGCAAGATAACCAAACAAAACTTTTAGTGGATTTCTACTTATTTTTTTTAAATATCATCTCCACCAAACAGGACAAGCTTGCATCTGTTATAGTTTTGGAGAAAAATGTGATCATTTCATTTATGCGCGAAATGCCTTAAAATGGCTTTAAAATGGTTTTGAAGCATGGAGACGATTATCTCGGGATTGCAAGATAACCAAACACAACTTTTAGTGGATTTCTAATTATTTTATTAAATATCATCCCCTCCAAACAGGACAAGCTTGCATCTGTTATAGTTTTGGAGAAAAATGTGATCATTTCATTTATGCGCGAAATGCCTTAAAAATGGCTTTAAAATGGATTTGGAGCATGGAAACGATTATCTTGGGATTGCAAGATAACCAAATAAAACTTTTAGTGGATTTCTACTTATTTTATTAAATATCATCTCCACCAAACAGGACAAGCTTGCATGTGTTATAGTTTTGGAGAAAAATGTGATCATTTCATTTATGCGCGAAATGCCTTTGAAATGGCTTTAAAATGGATTTGGAGCATGGAGACGATTATCTCAGGATTGCAATATAAACAAACGAAACTTTTAGTAGGTTTCTACTTATTTTATTAAATATTATCTCCACCAAACAGGACAAGCTTGCATCTGTTATAGTTTTGGAGAAAAATGCGATCATTTCATTTATGCGCGAAATGCCTTAAAAATGGCTTTAAAATGGTTTTGAAGCATGGAGACGATTATCTCGGGATTGCAAGATAACCAAACAAAACTTTTAGTGGATTTCTAATTATTTTATTAAATATCATCCCCTCCAAACAGGACAAGCTTGCATCTGTTATAGTTTTGGAGAAAAATGTGATCATTTCATTTATGCGCACAATGCCTTTGAAATGGCTTTAAAATAGATTTGGAGCATGGAGACGATTATCTCGGGATTGCAAGATAACCAAACAAAACTTTTAGTGGATTTCTACTTATTTTACCAAATATCATCTCCACCAAACAGGACAAGCTTGCATGTGTTATAGTTTTGGAGAAAAATGTGATCATTTCATTTATGCGCAAAATGCCTTTGAAATGGCTTTAAAATGGATTTGGAGCATGGAGACGATTATCTCAGGATGGCAATATAACCAAACGAAACTTTTAGTAGATTTCTACTTATTTTATTAAATATTATCTCCACCAAACAGGACAAGCTTGCATCTGTTATAGTTTTGGAGAAAAATGTGATCATTTCATTTATGCGCGAAATGCCTTAAAAATGGCTTTAAAATGGATTTGGAGCATGGAGACGATTATCTTGGGATTGCAAGATAACCAAACAAAACTTTTAGTGGATTTCCACTTATTTTATTAAATATTATCCCCACCAAACAGGACAAGCTTGCATCTGTTATAGTTTTGGAGAAAAATGTGATCATTTCATTTATGCGCGAAATGCCTTAAAGATGGCTTTAAAATGGATTTGGAGCATGGAGACGACTATCTCGGGATTGCAAGATAACCAAACAAATCTGTTAGTGGATTTCTACTTATTTTATTAAATATCATCTCCACCAAACAGGAGAAGCTTGCATCTGTTATAGTTTTGGAGAAAAATGTGATCATTTCATTTATGCGCGAAATGCCTTTGAAATGGCTTTAAAATGGATTTGGAGCATGGAGACGATTATCTCAGGATTGCAATATAAACAAACGAAACTTTTAGTAGATTTCTACCTATTTTATTAAATATTATCTCCACCAAACAGGACAAGCTTGCATCTGTTATAGTTTTGGAGAAAAATGTGATCATTTCATTTATGCGCGAAATGCCTTTGAAATGGCTTTAAAATGGATTTGGAGCATGGAGACGATTATCTCAGGATTGCAATATAAACAAACGAAACTTTTAGTAGGTTTCTACTTATTTTATTAAATATTATCTCCACCAAACAGGACAAGCTTGCATCTGTTATAGTTTTGGAGAAAAATGTGATCATTTCATGTATGCGCGAAATGCCTTAAAAATGGCTTTAAAATAGTTTTGAAGCATGGAGACGATTATCTCGGGATTGCAAGAAAACCAAACAAAACTTTTAGTGGATTTCTACATATTTTATTAAATATCATCTCTACTAGTGATGAGCGAGTACTAAAAAGCTCGGGTGCTCGAAGCTCGGGCCGAGCCTCCCAAGATACTCGTGTACTCGGCCCGAGCACCGAGCCCAATGTTATCCTATGGGAGACCCGAGTATTTTTGTGAAATGACCCCCCGGCAGCATGGAGAAACCCTAAAAATGTCACAAAAGTCTCAGAAGAGTGCTCAAATGACATGGCATCAGCATGGGGAAGACCCCTTGAAGCATTTATCACTCAAAAGTCACAGATGTGAACAATTTTGTCCGAGTTTTACGCCATTTTTACGGACTCACCAGAAAACCTTCCAAAATGACACCAAAATGAATTTTCATGGCGGAAATGTTAAGGGCACATACTCAATAGTGAGATAGAGCTGGTGTATGTTACTTTTTGAGATTAATACATGAAAGATTTTACATGAAAACATTGTGTGGCACTCCGATGTCCAAAACGCACGTTTTGTGCTTTTTACTAGCGATGTCGGTCATTTTTTTTTTTTATTCTATCTCCCTCAGTCCGTCGGTCTGTCTCTCTCTGTCTTGTCTGTCCCCCTCTCACAGTCTGTCGGTCAGTTCCCCCCCCTCTCTCTTACTTACCGTTCCCCGATCACTGCCGCGGCGCTGCACAGCTGTTCAAACTCCGGTGGCTTTTCCTCTTTTGAAAAAGCCGGCCGCTCATTAATCAATCTCCTATTCCCTGCTGTCCTGCTTTTCGGCGCCTATGATTGGTTACAGTGAGACACGCCCCCACACTGAGTGACAGCTGTCTCACTGCAACCAATCACAGCAGCCGGTGTGTGTATACTGTGCAGTGAAATAAATAATTAAATAATTAAAAAAACCGGCATGCGGTCCCCCCAATTTTAATACCAGCCAGATAAAGCCATACGGCTGAAGGCTGGTATTCTCAGGATGGGGAGCTCCACGTTATGGGGAGCCCCCCACCCTAACAATATCAGTCAGCAGCCGCCCAGAATTGCCGCATACATTAGATGCGACAGTTCTGGGGCTGTACCCGGCTCTTCCCGATTTACCCTGGTGCGTTGGCAAATCGGGGTAATAAGGAGTTAATGGCAGCCCATAGCTGCCACTAAATCCTAGATTAATCATGTCAGGCGTCTCCCCGAGATTCCTTCCATGATTAATCTGTAAATTACAGTTAAAAAACACACACACCCGAAAAATCCTTTATTAGAAATAAAAAACACTAACAAAGTCCCTCATTACCAATTTATTAACCCCGACAAACCCTCCATGTCCGGCGTACTCCACAGTCCTCCAGCGTCGCGTCCAGCTCTGCTGCATGGAAGTGACAGGAGCTGCAGAAGACACCGCCGCTCCGGTCACCTCCACGCAGCTAATGAGATGAGTAGCGCGATCAGCTGAGCTGTCACTGAGGTTACCTGGATCCAGCGGTGGATGCAGCGGTGGCCGCGGGTAACCTCAGTGACAGCTCAGCTGATCGCGCTACTCACCGCCGCTCCGGTCAGCTCCATGCACCAACTGAGGTGAGTAGAGCGATCAGCTGCTGTCACTGAGGTTAATCGCGGCACCGCTGGATCCAGCGGTGGCCGGGAGTTACCTGACTGACAGCAGCTGATCGCGCTATTCCCTTCATTAGCTGCGTGGAGGTGACCGGCGGCTTTTACTATTTTGAAAAAGCCGGCCGCTCATTAAACAATCTCCTATTCCCTGCTTTCCCCGCCCACCGGTGCCTATGATTGGTTGCAGTGAGACACGCCCCCACGCTGAGTGACAGGTGTCACACTGCACCCAATCACAGCAGCCGGTGGGCGTGTCTATACTGTGCAGTAAAATAAATTAATAAATAATTAAAAAAAAACGGCGTGCGGTCCCCCCCATTTTAATGCCAGCCGGATAAAGCCATACGGCTGAAGGCTGGTATTCTCAGGATGGGGAGCTCCACGTTATGGGGAGCCCCCCAGCCTAACAATATCAGTCAGCAGCCGCCCAGAATTGCCGCATTCATTATATGCGACAGTTCTGGGGCTGTACCCGGCTCTTCCCGATTTGCCCTGGTGCTTTGGCAAATCGGGGTAATAAGGAGTTAATGGCAGCCCATAGCTGCCACTAAATCCTAGATTAATCATGTCAGGCGTCTATGAGACACCCTCCATGATTAATCTGTAAGTTACAGTAAATAAACACACACACCCGAAAAAATCCTTTATTAGAAATAAAAAACACACACACATTCCCTGGTTCACCACTTTAATCAGCCTCAAAAAGCCCTCCATGTCCGGCGTCATCCAGGATGTTCCAGCGTCGCATCCTGCGCTGCTGCATAGAGGTGACCGGAGCTGCAGAAGACACCGCCGCTCCGGTCACTTCCACGCAGCAAATGAGGTGAGTAGCGCGATCAGCTGAGCTGTCACTGAGGTTACCCGCCGTCACTGGATCCAGTGACAGCGGGTAACCTCAGTGACAGCTCAGCTGATCGCACGGCTGTCTTCATTAGCTGCGTGGAGGTGACCGGAGCGGCGGTGTCTTCTGCAGCTCCTGTCACTTCCATGCAGCAGAGCTGGACGCGACGCCGGAGTCCGTGGAGTACGCCGGACATGGAGGGTTTGTCGGGGTTAATAAATTGGTAATGAGGGACTTTGTTAGTGTTTTTTATTTCTAATAAAGGATTTTTCGGGTGTGTGTGTTTTTTAACTGTAATTTACAGATTAATCATGGAAGGAATCTCGGGGAGACGCCTGACATGATTAATCTAGGATTTAGTGGCAGCTATGGGCTGCCATTAACTCCTTATTACCCCGATTTGCCAACGCACCAGGGTAAATCGGGAAGAGCCGGGTACAGTCCCAGAACTGTCGCATATAATGTATGCGGCAATTCTGGGCAGCTGTTGGCTGATATTGTTAGGGTGGGGGGCTCCCCATAACGTGGAGCTCCCCATCCTGAGAATACCAGCCTTCAGCCGTATGGCTTTATCTGGCTGGTTTTAAAAATGGGGGGAACCGCACGCCGTTTTTTTTAATTATTTAATAAATAATTAAAATTAATAATTAAAATTAATAAATAATTAAAAAAAACGGCGTGCGGTTCCCCCCATTTTTAAAACCAGCCAGATAAAGCCATGCGGCTGAAGGCTGGTATTCTCAGGATGGGGAGCTCCACGTTATGGGGAGCCCCCCACCCTAACAATATCAGCCAACAGCCGCCCAGAATTGCCGCATACATTATATGCGACAGTTCTGGGACTGTACCCGGCTCTTCCCGATTTGCCCTGGTGCGTTGGCAAATCGGGGTAATAAGGAGTTATTGGCAGCCCATAGCTGCCAATAAGTCCTAGATTAATCATGTCAGGCGTCTATGAGACACCCTCCATGATTAATCTGTAAGTTACAGTAAATAAACACACACACACACCAGAAAAAATCCTTTATTAGAAATAAAAACACACACATATACCCTGGTTCACCACTTTAATCAGCCCGAAAAAGCCCTCCATGTCCGGCGTAATCCAGGATGATCCAGCGTCGCATCCAGCGCTGCTGCATGGAGGTGACCGGAGCCGCAGCACACACAGCCGCTCCGGTCACCTCCACACAGCAAATGAACACAGCCGCGCGATCAGCTGCTGTCACTGAGGTTACCCGCGGCCACCGGTGGATGCAGCGGTGACAGCGGGTAACCTCAGTGACAGCTCAGCTGATCGCGCGGCTGTGTTCATTTGCTGTGTGGAGGTGACCGGAGCGGCTGTGTCTGCTGCGGCTCCGGTCACCTCCATGCAGCAGCGCTGGATGCGACGCTGGATCATCCTGGATTACGCCGGACAAGGAGGGCTTTTTCGGGCTGATTAAAGTGGTGAACCAGGGTATATGTGTGTGTTTTTTATTTCTAATAAAGGATTTTTTCTGGTGTGTGTGTTTATTTACTGTAACTTACAGATTAATCATGGAGGGTGTCTCATAGACGCATGACATGATTAATCTAGGACTTATTGGCAGCTATGGGCTTCCAATAACTCCTTATTACCCCGATTTGCCAACGCACCAGGGTAAATCGGGAAGAGCCGGGTACAGCCCCAGAATTGTCGCATATAATGTATGCGGCAATTCTGGCCAGCTGCTGACTGATATTGTTAGGGTGGGGGGCTCCCCATAACGTGGGGCTCCCCATCCTGAGAATACCAGCCTTCAGCTGTATGGCTTTATCTGGCTGGTATTAAAATTGGGGGGAACCGCACGCCGTTTTTTTAATTATTTATTTATTTATTTCACTACACAGTATAGACACGCCCACCGGCTGCTGTGATTGGGTGCAGTGTGACACCTGTCACTCAGCGTGGGGGCGTGTCTCACTGCAACCAATCATAGGCGCCTGTGGGCGTGGAAAGCAGGGAATATGAGATGGCTGTGTACAGAGCACAGCGCGCCGGCCGGTATAAAGGCTCGGTCACGCTGTGCAGGCCGGCCAATCACTGCAATTCCACAACTAACAGGGCTGTGGCATTGCAGTGGTCTGCCAGCCAATCCCTGCATGAGGGCTGGCTCTCAAAAGAGCGCCAACATGCAGGGATGAAGACCACGAGTAAAGCACGAGTATTGCAAAATTACTCGGTACCCGCCGAGCAGCCCGAGTACAGTGATACTCGTGCGAGTACCGAGTAGTTACAAGCATGCTCGCTCATCACTAATCTCTACCAAACAGGACAAGCTTGCATCTGTTTTAGTTTTGAAGAAAAATGTGATCATTTCATTTATGCGCGAAATGCCTTCAAAATGGCTTTTAAATGCATTTGAAGCATGGAGACGATTATCTCGGGATTGCAAGATAACCAAACAAAACTTTTAGTGGATTTCTACTTATTTTATTAAATATTATCCCCTCCAAACAGGACGAGCTTCCATCTGTTATAGTTTTGGAGAAAAATGTGATCATTTCATTTATGCGCGAAATGCCTTAAAAATGGCTTTAAAATGGATTTGGAGCATGGAGACGATTATCTCGGGATTGCAAGATAACCAAACAAAACTTTTAGTGGATTTCTACTTATTTTATTAAATATTATCCCCACCAAACAGGACAAGCTTGCATCTGTTATAGTTTTGGAGAAAAATGTGATCATTTCATTTATGCGCACAATGCCTTTGAAATGGCTTTAAAATAGATTTGGAGCATGGAGACGATTATCTCGGGATTGCAAGATAACCAAACAAAACTTTTAGTGGATTTCTACTTATTTTACCAAATATCATCTCCACCAAACAGGACAAGCTTGCATGTGTTATAGTTTTGGAGAAAAATGTGATCATTTCATTTATGCGCAAAATGCCTTTGAAATGGCTTTAAAATGGATTTGGAGCATGGAGACGATTATCTCAGGATGGCAATATAAACAAACAAAACTTTTAGTAGATTTCTACTTATTTTATTAAATATTATCTCCACCAAACAGGACAAGCTTGCATCTGTTATAGTTTTGGAGAAAAATGTGATCATTTCATTTATGCGCGAAATGCCTTAAAAATGGCTTTAAAATGGATTTGGAGCATGGAGACGATTATCTTGGGATTGCAAGATAACCAAACAAAACTTTTAGTGGATTTCTACTTATTTTATTAAATATCATCTCCACCAAACAGGACAAGCTTGCATGTGTTATAGTTTTGGAGAAAAATGTGATCATTTCATTTATGCGTGAAATGCCTTTGAAATGGCTTTAAAATGGATTTGGAGCATGGAGACGATTATCTCAGGATTGCAATATAAACAAACAAAACTTTTACTAGGTTTCTACTTATTTTATTAAATATTATCTCCACCAAACAGGACAAGCTTGCATCTGTTATAGTTTTGGAGAAAAATGTGATCATTTCATTTATGCGCGAAATGCCTTTAGGACTCTTAGAAGAGTTAATGCTCTGAGACCATGGGGGCGCTTAGCCCCCTCTCTTCGTCACTGAGGATGATTTCATTTTTCAGGGATTAGAGAGGGTGGTCCTTGTGGTGGACTGCAGGTATGGAGAGCTGTTGTCATCGTATTAGATAGATAAGAATGATTATATGTATTGTAGAAATGTCTCCTATCATGTTCCCTAATTTTTTATTATGTCCACATCCTGGTCCCCATCTTGGACATCATAACAAACGTGCACTTTTTTGTTTAATTTACACATTGGACCATAGGAAAAATGACACTACAGCTACAGAGGTGACCGTCTGATAGCCCAGCTCGACTATCCATCTCTACTGAAGACATTTCTACAATACATATAATCATTCTTATCTATCTAATACGATCACAACAGCTCTCCATACCTGCAGTCCACCACAAGGACCACTTTCTCTAATCCCTGAAATATGAAATCATCCTCAGTGACGAAGAGAGGGGGCTAAGCGCCCCCCATGGTCTCAGAGCATTGACTCTTCTAAGAGTCCTAAGATTCCTGCTCACTCTGATGGGGTGCAGCTGTGGGACCCTATTTTCAGAGATGAAGTCCTCCACCCAACTCTCAAAAAGCTGAAAGGGTCTTCAGTAGAGATGGATAGTCGAGCTGGGCTATCAGACGGTCACCTCTGTAGCTGTAGTGTCATTTTTCCTATGGTCCAATTTGTAAATTAAACAAAAAAGTGCACGTTTGTTATGATTTCCAAGATGGGGACCAGGATGTGGACATAATAAAAAAATAGGGAACATGATAGGAGACATTTCTACAATACATATAATCATTCTTATCTATCTAATACGATGACAACAGCTCTCCATACCTGCAGTCCACCACAAGGACCACCCTCTCTATTCCCTAAAAAGTGAAATCATCCTCAGTGACGAGGAGAGGGGGCTAAGCGCCCCCCATGGTCTCAGAGCATTGACTCTTCTAAGAGTCCTAAGAGTCCTGCTCACACTGATGGGGTGCAGCTGTGGGACCCTATTTTCAGAGATGATGTTCTCCACCCAACTCTCAAAAAGCTGAAAGGGTCTTCAGTAGAGATGGATAGTCGAGCTGGGCTATCAGACGGTCACCTCTGTAGCTGTAGTGTCATTTTTCCTATGGTCCAATGTGTAAATTAAACAAAAAAGTGCACGTTTGTTATGATGTCCAAGATGGGGACCAGGATGTGGACATAATAAAAAATTAGGGAACATGATAGGAGACATTTCTACAATACATATAATCATTCTTATCTATTTAATACGATGACAACAGCTCTCCATACCTGCAGTCCACTACAAGGACCACCCTCTCTAATCCCTGAAAAATGAAATCATACTCAGTGACGAAGAGAGGGGGCTAAGCGCCCCCCATGGTCTCAGAGCATTGACTCTTCTAAGAGTCCTAAGAGTCCTGCTCACACTGATGGGGTGCAGCTGTGGGACCCTATTTTCAGAGATGATGTCCTCCACCCAACTCTCAAAAAGCTGAAAGGGTCTTCAGTAGAGATGGATAGTCGAGCTGGGCTATCAGACGGTCACCTCTGTAGCTGTAGTGTCATTTTTCCTATGGTCCAATGTGTAAATTAAACAAAAAAGTGCACGTTTGTTATGATGTCCAAGATGGGGACCAGGATGTGGACATAATAAAAAATTAGGGAACATGATAGGAGACATTTCTACAATACATATAATCATTCTTATCTATCTAATACGATGATAACAGCTCTCCATATCTGCAGTCCACCACAAGGACCACCCTCTCTAATCCCTGAAAAATGAAATCATCCTCAGTGATGAAGAGAGGGGGCTAAGTGCCCCCAATGGTCTCAGAGCATTGACTCTTCTAAGAGTCCTAAGAGTCCTGCTCACACTGATGGGGTGCAGCTGTGGGACCCTATTTTCAGAGATGATGTCCTCCACCCAACTCTCAAAAAGCTGAAAGGGTCTAAGAGTCCTAAGAGTCCTGCTCACACTGATGGGGTGCAGCTGTGGAACCCTATTTTCAGAGATGATGTCCTCCACCCAACTCTCAAAAAGCTGAAAGGTTCTTCAGTAGAGATGGATAGTCGAGCTGGGCTATCAGACGGTCACCTCTGTAGCTGTAGTTTCATTTTCCCTATGGTCCAATGTGTAAATTAAACAAAAAAGTGCACGTTTGTTATGATGTCCAAGATGGGGACCAGGATGTGGACATAATAAAAAATTAGGGAACATTATAGGAGACATTTCTACAATACATATAATCATTCTTATCTATCTAATACGATGACAACAGCTCTCCATACCTGCAGTCCACCACAAGGCCCACCCTCTCTAATCCCTGAAAAATGAAATCATCCTCAGTGATGAAGAGAGGGGGCTAAGTGCCCCCAATGGTCTCAGAGCATTGACTCTTCTAAGAGTCCTAAGAGTCCTGCTCACACTGATGGGGTGCAGCTGTGGGACCCTATTTTCAGAGATGATGTCCTCCACCCAACTCTCAAAAAGCTGAAAGGGTCTTCAGTAGAGATGGATACTCGAGCTGGGCTATCAGACGGTCACCTCTGTAGCTGTAGTGTCATTTTTCCTATGGTCCAATGTGTAAATTAAACAAAAAAGTGCACGTTTGTTATGATGTCCAAGATGGGGACCAGGATGTGGACATAATAAAAAATTAGGGAACATGATAGGAGACATTTCTACAATACATATAATCATTCTTATCTATCTAATACGATGACAACAGCTCTCCATACCTGCAGTCCACCACAAGGACGACCCTCTCTAATCCCTGAAAAATGAAATCATCCTCAGTGACGAAGAGAGGGGGCTAAGCGCCCCCATGGTCTCAGAGCATTAACGCTTCTAAGAGTCCTAAGAGTCCTGCTCACACTGATGGGGTGCAGCTGTGGGACCCTATTTTCAGAGATGATGTCCTCCACCCAACTCTCAAAAAGCTGAAAGGGTCTTCAGTAGAGATGGATAGTCGAGCTGGGCTATCAGACGGTCACCTCTGTAGCTGTAGTGTCATTTTTCCTATGGTCCAATGTGTAAATTAAACAAAAAAGTGCACGTTTGTTATGATGTCCAAGATGGGGACCAGGATGTGGACATAATAAAAAATTAGGGAACATGATAGGAGACATTTCTACAATACATATAATCATTCTTATCTATCTAATACGATGACAACAGCTCTCCATACCTGCAGTCCACCACAAGGACCACCCTCTCTAATCCCTGAAAAATGAAATCATCCTCAGGGATGAAGAGAGGGGGCTAAGCGCCCCCCATGGTTTTAGAGCATTGACTCTTCTAAGAGTCCTAAGAGTCCTGCTTACACTGATGGGGTGCAGCTGTGGGACCCTATTTTAAGAGATGATGGTCTCCACCCAACTCTCAAAAAGCTGAAAGGGTCTTCAGTAGAGATGGATAGTCGAGCTGGGCTATCAGACGGTCACCTCTGTAGCTGTAGTGTCATTTTTCCTATGGTCCAATGTGTAAATTAAACAAAAAAGTGCACGTTTGTTATGATGTCCAAGATGGGGACCAGGATGTGGACATAATAAAAAATTAGGGAACATGATAGGAGACATTTCTACAATACATATAATCATTCTTATCTATCTAATACGATGACAACAGCTCTCCATACCTGCAGTCCACCACAAGGACCACTCTCTCTAATCCCTGAAAAATGAAATCATCCTCAGTGACGAAGAGAGGGGGCTAAGCGCCCCCCATGGTCTCAAAACATTGACTCTTCTAAGAGTCCTAAGAGTCCTGCTCACACTGATGGGGTGCAGCTGTGGGACCCTATTTTCAGAGATGATGTCCTCCACCCAACTCTCAAAAAGCTGAAAGGGTCTTCAGTAGAGATGGATAGTCGAGCTGGGCTACCAGACGGTCACCTCTGTAGCTGTAGTGTCATTTTTCCTATGGTCCAATGTGTAAATTAAACAAAAAAGTGCACGTTTGTTATGATTTCCAAGATGGGGACCAGGATGTGGACATAATAAAAAAATAGGGAACATGATAGGAGACATTTCTACAATACATATAATCATTCTTATCTATCTAATACGATGACAACAGCTCTCCATACTTGCAGTCCACCACAAGGACCACCCTCTCTATTCCCTGAAAAGTGAAATCATCCTCAGTGACGAAGAGAGGGGGCTAAGCGCCCCAATGGTCTCAAAACATTGACTCTTCTAAGAGTCCTAAGAGTCCTGCTCACACTGATGGGGTGCAGCTGTGGGACCCTATTTTCAGAGATGATGTTCTCCACCCAACTCTCAAAAAGCTGAAAGGGTCTTCAGTAGAGATGGATTGTCGAGCTGGGCTATCAGACGGTCACCTCTGTAGCTGTAGTGTCATTTTTCCTATGGTCCAATGTGTAAATTAAACAAAAAAGTGCACGCTTGTTATGATGTCCAAGATGGGGACCAGGATGTGGACATAATAAAAAATTAGGGAACATGATAGGAGACATTTCTACAATACATATAATCATTCTTATCTATTTAATACGATGACAACAGCTCTCCATACCTGCAGTCCACCACAAGGACCACCCTCTCTAATCCCTGAAAAATGAAATCATGCTCAGTGACGAAGAGAGGGGGCTAAGCGCCCCCCATGGTCTCAGAGCATTGACTCTTCTAAGAGTCCTAAGAGTCCTGCTCACACTGATGGGGTGCAGCTGTGGGACCCTATTTTCAGAGATGATGTCCTCCACCCAACTCTCAAAAAGCTGAAAGGGTCTTCAGTAGAGATGGATAGTCGAGCTGGGCTACCAGACGGTCACCTCTGTAGCTGTAGTGTCATTTTTCCTATGGTCCAATGTGTAAATTAAACAAAAAAGTGCACGTTTGTTATGATTTCCAAGATGGGGACCAGGATGTGGACATAATAAAAAAATAGGGAACATGATAGGAGACATTTCTACAATACATATAATCATTCTTATCTATCTAATACGATGACAACAGCTCTCCATACTTGCAGTCCACCACAAGGACCACCCTCTCTATTCCCTGAAAAGTGAAATCATCCTCAGTGACGAAGAGAGGGGGCTAAGCGCCCCAATGGTCTCAAAACATTGACTCTTCTAAGAGTCCTAAGAGTCCTGCTCACACTGATGGGGTGCAGCTGTGGGACCCTATTTTCAGAGATGATGTTCTCCACCCAACTCTCAAAAAGCTGAAAGGGTCTTCAGTAGAGATGGATTGTCGAGCTGGGCTATCAGACGGTCACCTCTGTAGCTGTAGTGTCATTTTTCCTATGGTCCAATGTGTAAATTAAACAAAAAAGTGCACGCTTGTTATGATGTCCAAGATGGGGACCAGGATGTGGACATAATAAAAAATTAGGGAACATGATAGGAGACATTTCTACAATACATATAATCATTCTTATCTATTTAATACGATGACAACAGCTCTCCATACCTGCAGTCCACCACAAGGACCACCCTCTCTAATCCCTGAAAAATGAAATCATGCTCAGTGACGAAGAGAGGGGGCTAAGCGCCCCCCATGGTCTCAGAGCATTGACTCTTCTAAGAGTCCTAAGAGTCCTGCTCACACTGATGGGGTGCAGCTGTGGGACCCTATTTTCAGAGATGATGTCCTCCACCCAACTCTCAAAAAGCTGAAAGGGTCTTCAGTAGAGATGGATTGTCGAGCTGGGCTATCAGACGGTCACCTCTGTAGCTGTAGTGTCATTTTTCCTATGGTCCAATGTGTAAATTAAACAAAAAAGTGCACGTTTGTTATGATGTCCAAGATGGGGACCAGGATGTGGACATAATAAAAAATTAGGGAACATGATAGGAGACATTTCTACAATACATATAATCATTCTTATCTATCTAATACGATGATAACAGCTCTCCATACCTGCAGTCCACCACAAGGACCACCCTCTCTAATCCCTGAAAAATGAAATCATCCTCAGTGACGAAGAGAGGGGGCTAAGTGCCCCCAATGGTCTCAGAGCATTGACTCTTCTAAGAGTCCTAAGAGTCCTGCTCACACTGATGGGGTGCAGCTGTGGGACCCTATTTTCAGAGATGATGTCCTCCACCCAACTCTCAAAAAGCTGAAAGGGTCTTCAGTAGAGATGGATAGTCGAGCTGGGCTATCAGACGGTCACCTCTGTAGCTGTAGTGTCATTTTTGCTATGGTCCAATGTGTAAATTAAACAAAAAAGTGCACGTTTGTTATGATGTCCAAGATGGGGACCAGGATGTGGACATAATAAAAAATTAGGGAACATGATAGGAGACATTTCTACAATACATATAATCATTCTTATCTATCTAATACGATGACAACAGCTCTCCATACCTGCAGTCCACCACAAGGACCACCCTCTCTAATCCCTGAAAAATGAAATCATCCTCAGTGACGAAGAGAGGGGGCTAAGCGCCCCCATGGTCTCAGAGCATTAACTCTTCTAAGAGTCCTAAGAGTCCTGCTCACACTGATGGGGTGCAGCTGTGGGACCCTATTTTCAGAGATGATGTCCTCCACCCAACTCTCAAAAAGCTGAAAGGGTCTTCAGTAGAGATGGATAGTCGAGCTGGGCTATCAGACGGTCACCTCTGTAGCTGTAGTGTCATTTTTCCTATGGTCCAATGTGTAAATTAAACAAAAAAGTGCACGTTTGTTATGATGTCCAAGATGGGGACCAGGATGTGGACATAATAAAAAATTAGGGAACATGATAGGAGACATTTCTACAATACATATAATCATTCTTATCTATCTAATACGATGACAACAGCTCTCCATACCTGCAGTCCACCACAAGGACCACCCTCTCTAATCCCTGAAAAATGAAATCATCCTCAGTGACGAAGAGAGGGGGCTCAGTGCCCCCAATGGTCTCAGAGCATTGACTCTTCTAAGAGTCCTAAGAGTCCTGCTCACACTGATGGGGTGCAGCTGTGGGACCCTATTTTCAGAGATGATGTCCTCCACCCAACTCTCAAAATGCTGAAAGGGTCTTCAGTAGAGATGGATAGTCGAGCTGGGCTATCAGACGGTCACCTCTGTAGCTGTAGTGTCATTTTTCCTATGGTCCAATGTGTAAATTAAACAAAAAAGTGCACGTTTGTTATGATGTCCAAGATGGGGACCAGGATGTGGACATAATAAAAAATTAGGGAACATGATAGGAGACATTTCTACAATACATATAATCATTCTTATCTATCTAATACGATGACAACAGCTCTCCATACCTGCAGTTCACCACAAGGACCACCCTCTCTAATCCCTGAAAAATGAAATCATCCTCAGTGACGAAGTGAGGGGGCTAAGCGCCCCCATGGTCTCAGAGCATTAACTCTTCTAAGAGTCCTAAGAGTCCTGCTCACACTGATGGGGTGCAGCTGTGGGACCCTATTTTCAGAGATGATGTCCTCCACCCAACTCTCAAAAAGCTGAAAGGGTCTTCAGTAGAGATGGATAGTCGAGCTGGGCTATCAGACGGTCACCTCTGTAGCTGTAGTGTCATTTTTCCTATGGTCCAATGTGTAAATTAAACAAAAAAGTGCACGTTTGTTATGATGTCCAAGATGGGGACCAGGATGTGGACATAATAAAAAATTAGGGAACATGATAGGAGACATTTCTACAATACATATAATCATTCTTATCTATCTAATACGATGACAACAGCTCTCCATACCTGCAGTCCACCACAAGGACCACCCTCTCTAATCCCTGAAAAATGAAATCATCCTCAGTGACGAAGAGAGGGGGCCAAGCGCCCCCCATGGTACCAGAGCATTGACTCTTCTAAGAGTCCTAAGAGTCCTGCTCACACTGATGGGGTGAAGCTGTGGGACCCTATTTTCAGAGATGATGTCCTCCACCCAACTCTCAAAAAGCTGAAAGGGTCTTCAGTAGAGATGGATAGTCAAGCTGGGCTATCAGACGGTCACCTCTGTAGCTGTAGTGTCATTTTTCCTATGGTCCAATGTGTAAATTAAACAAAAAAGTGCACGTTTGTTATGATGTTCAAGATGGGGACCAGGATGTGGACATAATAAAAAATTAGGGAACATGATAGGAGACATTTCTACAATACATATAATCATTCTTATCTATCTAATACGATCACGACAGCTCTCCATACCTGCAGTCCACCACAAGGACCACTCTCTCTAATCCCTGAAAAATGAAATCATCCTCAGTGACGAAGAGAGGGGGCTAAGCGCCCCCCATGGTCTCAGAGCATTGACTCTTCTAAGAGTCCTAAGATTCCTGCTCACACTGATGGGGTGCAGCTGTGGGACCCTATTTTCAGAGATGATGTCCTCCACCCAACTCTCAAAAAGCTGAAAGGGTCTTCAGTAGAGATGGATAGTCGAGCTGGGCTATCAGACGGTCACCTCTGTAGCTGTAGTGTCATTTTTCCTATTGTCCAATTTGTAAATTAAACAAAAAAGTGCACGTTTGTTATGATTTCCAAGATGGGGACCAGGATGTGGACATAATAAAAAAATAGGGAACATGATAGGAGACATTTCTACAATACATATAATCATTCTTATCTATCTAATACGATGACAACAGCTCTCCATACCTGCTGTCCACCACAAGGACCACCCTCTCTATTCCCTGAAAAGTGAAATCATCCTCAGTGACGAGGAGAAGGGGCTAAGCGCCCCCCATGGTCTCAGAGCATTGACTCTTCTAAGAGTCCTAAGAGTCCTGCTCACACTGATGGGGTGCAGCTGCGGGACCCTATTTTCAGAGATGATGTTCTCCACCCAACTCTCAAAAAGCTGAAAGGGTCTTCAGTAGAGATGGATAGTCGAGCTGGGCTATCAGACGGTCACCTCTGTAGCTGTAGTGTCATTTTTCCTATGGTCCAATGTGTAAATTAAACAAAAAAGTGCACGTTTGTTATGATGTCCAAGATGGGGACCAGGATGTGGACATAATAAAAAATTAGGGAACATGATAGGAGACATTTCTACAATACATATAATCATTCTTATCTATCTAATACGATGACAACAGCTCTCCATACCTGCAGTCCACCACAAGGACCACCCTCTCTAATCCCTGAAAAATGAAATCATCCTCAGTGACGAAGAGAGGGGGCCAAGCGCCCCCCATGGTACCAGAGCATTGACTCTTCTAAGAGTCCTAAGAGTCCTGCTCACACTGATGGGGTGAAGCTGTGGGACCCTATTTTCAGAGATGATGTCCTCCACCCAACTCTCAAAAAGCTGAAAGGGTCTTCAGTAGAGATGGATAGTCAAGCTGGGCTATCAGACGGTCACCTCTGTAGCTGTAGTGTCATTTTTCCTATGGTCCAATGTGTAAATTAAACAAAAAAGTGCACGTTTGTTATGATGTTCAAGATGGGGACCAGGATGTGGACATAATAAAAAATTAGGGAACATGATAGGAGACATTTCTACAATACATATAATCATTCTTATCTATCTAATACGATCACGACAGCTCTCCATACCTGCAGTTCACCACAAGGACCACTCTCTCTAATCCCTGAAAAATGAAATCATCCTCAGTGACGAAGAGAGGGGGCTAAGCGCCCCCCATGGTCTCAGAGCATTGACTCTTCTAAGAGTCCTAAGATTCATGCTCACACTGATGGGGTGCAGCTGTGGGACCCTATTTTCAGAGATGATGTCCTCCACCCAACTCTCAAAAAGCTGAAAGGGTCTTCAGTAGAGATGGATAGTCGAGCTGGGCTATCAGACAGTCACCTCTGTAGCTGTAGTGTCATTTTTCCTATTGTCCAATTTGTAAATTAAACAAAAAAGTGCACGTTTGTTATGATTTCCAAGATGGGGACCAGGATGTGGACATAATAAAAAAATAGGGAACATGATAGGAGACATTTCTACAATACATATAATCATTCTTATCTATCTAATACGATGACAACAGCTCTCCATACCTGCAGTCCACCACAAGGACCACCCTCTCTATTCCCTGAAAAGTGAAATCATCCTCAGTGACGAGGAGAGGGGGCTAAGCGCCCCCCATGGTCTCAGAGCATTGACTCTTCTAAGAGTCCTAAGAGTCCTGCTCACACTGATGGGGTGCAGCTGCGGGACCCTATTTTCAGAGATGATGTTCTCCACCCAACTCTCAAAAAGCTGAAAGGGTCTTCAGTAGAGATGGATAGTCGAGCTGGGCTATCAGACGGTCACCTCTGTAGCTGTGGTGTCATTTTTCCTATGGTCCAATGTGTAAATTAAACAAAAAAGTGCACGTTTGTTATGATGTCCAAGATGGGGACCAGGATGTGGACATAATAAAAAATTAGGGAACAT
This sequence comes from Anomaloglossus baeobatrachus, assembly GCF_048569485.1. NCBI lineage: Eukaryota > Metazoa > Chordata > Amphibia > Anura > Aromobatidae > Anomaloglossus > Anomaloglossus baeobatrachus. The sequence goes on along the minus strand of NW_027442954.1, from coordinate 975,307 downwards.
GATAGGAGACATTTCTACAATACATATAATCATTCTTATCTATCTAATACGATGACAACAGCTCTCCATACCTGCAGTCCACCACAAGGACCACCCTCTCTAATCCCTGAAAAATGAAATCATCCTCAGTGACAAAGAGAGGGGGCTAAGCGCCCCCCATGGTCTCAGAGCATTGACTCTTCTAAGAGTCCTAAGAGTCCTGCTCACACTGATGGGGTGCAGCTGTGGGACCCTATTTTCAGAGATGATGTCCTCCACCCAACTCTCAAAAAGCTGAAAGGGTCTTCAGTAGAGATGGATAGTCGAGCTGGGCTATCAGACGGTCACCTCTGTAGCTGTAGTGTCATTTTTCCTATGGTCCAATGTGTAAATTAAACAAAAAAGTGCACGTTTGTTATGATGTCCAAGATGGGGACCAGGATGTGGACATAATAAAAAATTAGGGAACATGATAGGAGACATTTCTACAATACATATAATCATTCTTATCTATTTAATACGATGACAACAGCTCTCCATACCTGCAGTCCACCACAAGGACCACCCTCTCTAATCCCTGAAAAATAAAATCATCCTCAGTGACGAAGAGAGGGGGCTAAGCGCCCCCCATGGTCTCAGAGCATTGACTCTTCTAAGAGTCCTAAAAGTCCTGCTCACACTGATGGGGTGCAGCTGTGGGACCCTATTTTCAGAGATGATGTCCTCCACCCAACTCTCAAAAAGCAGAAAGGGTCTTCAGTAGAGATGGATAGTCGAGCTGGGCTATCAGACGGTCACCTCTGTAGCTGTGGTGTCATTTTTCCTATGGTCCAATGTGTAAATTAAACAAAAAAGTGCACGTTTGTTATGATTTCCAAGATGGGGACCAGGATGTGGACATAATAAAAAATTAGGGAACATGATAGGAGACATTTCTACAATACATATAATCATTCTTATCTATCTAATACGATGACAACAGCTCTCCATACCTGCAGTCCACCACAAGGACCACCCTCTCTAATCCCTGAAAAATGAAATCATCCTCAGTGACAAAGAGAGGGGGCTAAGCGCCCCCCATGGTCTCAGAGCATTGACTCTTCTAAGAGTCCTAAGAGTCCTGCTCACACTGATGGGGTGCAGCTGTGGGACCCTATTTTCAGAGATGATGTCCTCCACCCAACTCTCAAAAAGCTGAAAGGGTCTTCAGTAGAGATGGATAGTCGAGCTGGGCTATCAGACGGTCACCTCTGTAGCTGTAGTGTCATTTTTCCTATGGTCCAATGTGTAAATTAAACAAAAAAGTGCACGTTTGTTATGATGTCCAAGATGGGGACCAGGATGTGGACATAATAAAAAATTAGGGAACATGATAGGAGACATTTCTACAATACATATAATCATTCTTATCTATTTAATACGATGACAACAGCTCTCCATACCTGCAGTCCACCACAAGGACCACCCTCTCTAATCCCTGAAAAATAAAATCATCCTCAGTGACGAAGAGAGGGGGCTAAGCGCCCCCCATGGTCTCAGAGCATTGACTCTTCTAAGAGTCCTAAAAGTCCTGCTCACACTGATGGGGTGCAGCTGTGGGACCCTATTTTCAGAGATGATGTCCTCCACCCAACTCTCAAAAAGCAGAAAGGGTCTTCAGTAGAGATGGATAGTCGAGCTGGGCTATCAGACGGTCACCTCTGTAGCTGTGGTGTCATTTTTCCTATGGTCCAATGTGTAAATTAAACAAAAAAGTGCACGTTTGTTATGATTTCCAAGATGGGGACCAGGATGTGGACATAATAAAAAATTAGGGAACATGATAGGAGACATTTCTACAATACATATAATCATTCTTATCTATCTAATACGATGACAACAGCTCTCCATACCTGCAGTCCACCACAAGGACCACCCTCTCTAATCCCTGAAAAATGAAATCATCCTCAGTGACGAAGAGAGGGGGCTAAGCGCCCCCCATGGTCTCAGAGCATTGACTCTTCTAAGAGTCCTAAGAGTCCTGCTCACACTGATGGGGTGCAGCTGTGGGACCCTATTTTCAGAGATGATGTCCTCCACCCAACTCTCAAAAAGCTGAAAGGGTCTTCAGTAGAGATGGATAGTCGAGCTGGGCTATCAGACGGTCACCTCTGTAGCTGTAGTGTCATTTTTCCTATGGTCCAATGTGTAAATTAAACAAAAAAGTGCACGTTTGTTATGATGTCCAAGATGGGGACCAGGATGTGGACATAATAAAAAATTAGGGAACATGATAGGAGACATTTCTACAATACATATAATCATTCTTATCTATTTAATACGATGACAACAGCTCTCCATACCTGCAGTCCACCACAAGGACCACCCTCTCTAATCCCTGAAAAATAAAATCATCCTCAGTGACGAAGAGAGGGGGCTAAGCGCCCCCCATGGTCTCAGAGCATTGACTCTTCTAAGAGTCCTAAAAGTCCTGCTCACACTGATGGGGTGCAGCTGTGGGACCCTATTTTCAGAGATGATGTCCTCCACCCAACTCTCAAAAAGCTGAAAGGGTCTTCAGTAGAGATGGATTGTCGAGCTGGGCTATCAGACGGTCACCTCTGTAGCTGTAGTGTCATTTTTCCTATGGTCCAATGTGTAAATTAAACAAAAAAGTGCACGTTTGTTATGATGTCCAAGATGGGGACCAGGATGTGGACATAATAAAAAATTAGGGAACATGATAGGAGACATTTCTACAATACATATAATCATTCTTATCTACCTAATACGATGATAACAGCTCTCCATACCTGCAGTCCACCACAAGGACCACCCTCTCTAATCCCTGAAAAATGAAATCATCCTCAGTGACGAAGAGAGGGGGCTAAGTGCCCCCAATGGTCTCAGAGCATTGACTCTTCTAAGAGTCCTAAGAGTCCTGCTCACACTGATGGGGTGCAGCTGTGGGACCCTATTTTCAGAGATGATGTCCTCCACCCAACTCTCAAAAAGCTGAAAGGGTCTTCAGTAGAGATGGATAGTCGAGCTGGGCTATCAGACGGTCACCTCTGTAGCTGTAGTGTCATTTTTCCTATGGTCCAATGTGTAAATTAAACAAAAAAGTGCACGTTTGTTATGATGTCCAAGATGGGGACCAGGATGTGGACATAATAAAAAATTAGGGAACATGATAGGAGACATTTCTACAATACATATAATCATTCTTATCTATCTAATACGATGACAACAGCTCTCCATACCTGCAGTCCACCACAAGGACCACCCTCTCTAATCCCTGAAAAATGAAATCATCCTCAGTGACGAAGAGAGGGGGCTAAGCGCCCCCATGGTCTCAGAGCATTAACTCTTCTAAGAGTCCTAAGAGTCCTGCTCACACTGATGGGTGCAGCTGTGGGACCCTATTTTCAGAGATGATGTCCTCCACCCAACTCTCAAAAAGCTGAAAGGGTCTTCAGTAGAGATGGATAGTCGAGCTGGGCTATCAGACGGTCACCTCTGTAGCTGTAGTGTCATTTTTCCTATGGCCCAATGTGTAAATTAAACAAAAAAGTGCACGTTTGTTATGATGTCCAAGATGGGGACCAGGATGTGGACATAATAAAAAATTAGGGAACATGATAGGAGACATTTCTACAATACATATAATCATTCTTATCTATCTAATACGATGACAACAGCTCTCCATACCTGCAGTCCACCACAAGGACCACCCTCTCTAATCCCTGAAAAATGAAATCATCCTCAGTGACGAAGAGAGGGGGCCAAGCGCCCCCCATGGTACCAGAGCATTCACTCTTCTAAGAGTCCTAAGAGTCCTGCTCACACTGATGGGGTGAAGCTGTGAGACCCTATTTTCAGAGATGATGTCCTCCACCCAACTCTCAAAAAGCTGAAAGGGTCTTCAGTAGAGATGGATAGTCGAGCTGGGCTATCAGACGGTCACCTCTGTAGCTGTAGTGTCATTTTTCCTATGGTCCAATGTGTAAATTAAACAAAAAAGTGCACGTTTGTTATGATGTCCAAGATGGGGACCAGGATGTGGACATAATAAGAAATTAGGGAACATGATAGGAGACATTTCTACAATACATATAATCATTCTTATCTATCTAATACGATGACAACAGCTCTCCATACCTGCAGTCCACCACAAGGACCACCCTCTCTAATCCCTGAAAAATGAAATCATCCTCAGGGACGAAGAGAGGGGGCTAAGCGCCCCCCATGGTTTTAGAGCATTGACTCTTCTAAGAGTCCTAAGAGTCCTGCTTACACTGATGGGGTGCAGCTGTGGGACCCTATTTTCAGAGATGATGTCCTCCACCCAACTCTCAAAAAGCTGAAAGGGTCTTCAGTAGAGATGGACAGTCAAGCTGGGCTATCAGACGGTCACCTCTGTAGCTGTAGTGTCATTTTTCCTATGGTCCAATGTGTAAATTAAACAAAAAAGTGCACGTTTGTTATGATGTTCAAGATGGGGACCAGGATGTGGACATAATAAAAAATTAGGGAACATGATAGGAGACATTTCTACAATACATATAATCATTCTTATCTATCTAATACGATCACAACAGCTCTCCATACCTGCAGTCCACCACAAGGACCACTCTCTCTAATCCCTGAAAAATGAAATCATCCTCAGTGACGAAGAGAGGGGGCTAAGCGCCCCCCATGGTCTCAGAGCATTGACTCTTCTAAGAGTCCTAAGATTCCTGCTCACACTGATGGGGTGCAGCTGTGGGACCCTATTTTCAGAGATGATGTCCTCCACCCAACTCTCAAAAAGCTGAAAGGGTCTTCAGTAGAGATGGATAGTCGAGCTGGGCTATCAGACGGTCACCTCTGTAGCTGTAGTGTCATTTTTCCTATGGTCCAATGTGTAAATTAAACAAAAAAGTGCACGTTTGTTATGATTTCCAAGATGGGGACCAGGATGTGGACATAATAAAAAAATACGGAACATGATAGGAGACATTTCTACAATACATATAATCATTCTTATCTATGTAATACGATGACAACAGCTCTCCATACCTGCAGTCCACCACAAGGACCACCCTCTCTATTCCCTGAAAAGTGAAATCATCCTCAGTGACGAAGAGAGGGGGCTAAGCGCCCCCCATGGTCTCAGAGCATTGACTCTTCTAAGAGTCCTAAGAGTCCTGCTCACACTGATGGGGTGCAGCTGTGGGACCCTATTTTCAGAGATGATGTTCTCCACCCAACTCTCAAAAAGCTGAAAGGGTCTTCAGTAGAGATGGATAGTCGAGCTGGGCTATCAGACGGTCACCTCTGTAGCTGTAGTGTCATTTTTCCTATGGTCCAATGTGTAAATTAAACAAAAAAGTGCACGTTTGTTATGATGTCCAAGATGGGGACCAGGATGTGGACATAATAAAAAATTAGGGAACATGATAGGAGACATTTCTACAATACATATAATCATTCTTATCTACCTAATACGATGATAACAGCTCTCCATACCTGCAGTCCACCACAAGGACCACCCTCTCTAATCCCTGAAAAATGAAATCATCCTCAGTGACGAAGAGAGGGGGCTAAGTGCCCCCAATGGTCTCAGAGCATTGACTCTTCTAAGAGTCCTAAGAGTCCTGCTCACACTGATGGGGTGCAGCTGTGGGACCCTATTTTCAGAGATGATGTCCTCCACCCAACTCTCAAAAAGCTGAAAGGGTCTTCAGTAGAGATGGATAGTCGAGCTGGGCTATCAGACGGTCACCTCTGTAGCTGTAGTGTCATTTTTCCTATGGTCCAATGTGTAAATTAAACAAAAAAGTGCACGTTTGTTATGATGTCCAAGATGGGGACCAGGATGTGGACATAATAAAAAATTAGGGAACATGATAGGAGACATTTCTACAATACATATAATCATTCTTATCTATCTAATACGATGACAACAGCTCTCCATACCTGCAGTCCACCACAAGGACCACCCTCTCTAATCCCTGAAAAATGAAATCATCCTCAGTGACGAAGAGAGGGGGCTAAGCGCCCCCATGGTCTCAGAGCATTAACTCTTCTAAGAGTCCTAAGAGTCCTGCTCACACTGATGGGTGCAGCTGTGGGACCCTATTTTCAGAGATGATGTCCTCCACCCAACTCTCAAAAAGCTGAAAGGGTCTTCAGTAGAGATGGATAGTCGAGCTGGGCTATCAGACGGTCACCTCTGTAGCTGTAGTGTCATTTTTCCTATGGCCCAATGTGTAAATTAAACAAAAAAGTGCACGTTTGTTATGATGTCCAAGATGGGGACCAGGATGTGGACATAATAAAAAATTAGGGAACATGATAGGAGACATTTCTACAATACATATAATCATTCTTATATATCTAATATGATGACAACAGCTCTCCATACCTGCAGTCCACCACAAGGACCACCCTCTCTAATCCCTGAAAAATGAAATCATCCTCAGTGACGAAGAGAGGGGGCCAAGCGCCCCCCATGGTACCAGAGCATTCACTCTTCTAAGAGTCCTAAGAGTCCTGCTCACACTGATGGGGTGAAGCTGTGAGACCCTATTTTCAGAGATGATGTCCTCCACCCAACTCTCAAAAAGCTGAAAGGGTCTTCAGTAGAGATGGATAGTCGAGCTGGGCTATCAGACGGTCACCTCTGTAGCTGTAGTGTCATTTTTCCTATGGTCCAATGTGTAAATTAAACAAAAAAGTGCACGTTTGTTATGATGTCCAAGATGGGGACCAGGATGTGGACATAATAAGAAATTAGGGAACATGATAGGAGACATTTCTACAATACATATAATCATTCTTATCTATCTAATACGATGACAACAGCTCTCCATACCTGCAGTCCACCACAAGGACCACCCTCTCTAATCCCTGAAAAATGAAATCATCCTCAGGGACGAAGAGAGGGGGCTAAGCGCCCCCCATGGTTTTAGAGCATTGACTCTTCTAAGAGTCCTAAGAGTCCTGCTTACACTGATGGGGTGCAGCTGTGGGACCCTATTTTAAGAGATGATGTCCTCCACCCAACTCTCAAAAAGCTGAAAGGGTCTTCAGTAGAGATGGACAGTCAAGCTGGGCTATCAGACGGTCACCTCTGTAGCTGTAGTGTCATTTTTCCTATGGTCCAATGTGTAAATTAAACAAAAAAGTGCACGTTTGTTATGATGTTCAAGATGGGGACCAGGATGTGGACATAATAAAAAATTAGGGAACATGATAGGAGACATTTCTACAATACATATAATCATTCTTATCTATCTAATACGATCACAACAGCTCTCCATACCTGCAGTCCACCACAAGGACCACTCTCTCTAATCCCTGAAAAATGAAATCATCCTCAGTGACGAAGAGAGGGGGCTAAGCGCCCCCCATGGTCTCAGAGCATTGACTCTTCTAAGAGTCCTAAGATTCCTGCTCACACTGATGGGGTGCAGCTGTGGGACCCTATTTTCAGAGATGATGTCCTCCACCCAACTCTCAAAAAGCTGAAAGGGTCTTCAGTAGAGATGGATAGTCGAGCTGGGCTATCAGACGGTCACCTCTGTAGCTGTAGTGTCATTTTTCCTATGGTCCAATGTGTAAATTAAACAAAAAAGTGCACGTTTGTTATGATTTCCAAGATGGGGACCAGGATGTGGACATAATAAAAAAATACGGAACATGATAGGAGACATTTCTACAATACATATAATCATTCTTATCTATGTAATACGATGACAACAGCTCTCCATACCTGCAGTCCACCACAAGGACCACCCTCTCTATTCCCTGAAAAGTGAAATCATCCTCAGTGACGAAGAGAGGGGGCTAAGCGCCCCCCATGGTCTCAGAGCATTGACTCTTCTAAGAGTCCTAAGAGTCCTGCTCACACTGATGGGGTGCAGCTGTGGGACCCTATTTTCAGAGATGATGTTCTCCACCCAACTCTCAAAAAGCTGAAAGGGTCTTCAGTAGAGATGGATAGTCGAGCTGGGCTATCAGACGGTCACCTCTGTAGCTGTAGTGTCATTTTTCCTATGGTCCAATGTGTAAATTAAACAAAAAAGTGCACGTTTGTTATGATGTCCAAGATGGTGACCAGGATGTGGACATAATAAAAAATTAGGGAACATGATAGGAGACATTTCTACAATACATATAATCATTCTTATCTATTTAATACGATGACAACAGCTCTCCATACCTGCAGTCCACCACAAGGACCACCCTCTCTAATCCCTGAAAAATGAAATCATCCTCAGTGATGAAGAGAGGGGGCTAAGTGCCCCCAATGGTCTCAGAGCATTGACTCTTCTAAGAGTCCTAAGAGTCCTGCTCACACTGATGGGGTGCAGCTGTGGGACCCTATTTTCAGAGATGATGTCCTCCACCCAACTCTCAAAAAGCTGAAAGGGTCTTCAGTAGAGATGGATAGTCGAGCTGGGCTATCAGACGGTCACCTCTGTAGCTGTAGTGTCATTTTTCCTATGGTCCAATGTGTAAATTAAACAAAAAAGTGCACGTTTGTTATGATGTCCAAGATGGGGACCAGGATGTGGACATAATAAAAAATTAGGGAACATGATAGGAGACATTTCTACAATACATATAATCATTCTTATCTATCTAATACGATGACAACAGCTCTCCATACCTGCAGTCCACCACAAGGACCACCCTCTCTAATCCCTGAAAAATGAAATCATCCTCAGTGACGAAGAGAGGGGGCTAAGCGCCCCCATGGTCTCAGAGCATTAACTCTTCTAAGAGTCCTAAGAGTCCTGCTCACACTGATGGGGTGCAGCTGTGGGACCCTATTTTCAGAGATGATTTCCTCCACCCAACTCTCAAAAAGCTGAAAGGGTCTTCAGTAGAGATGGATAGTCGAGCTGGGCTATCAGACGGTCACCTCTGTAGCTGTAGTGTCATTTTTCCTATGGTCCAATGTGTAAATTAAACAAAAAAGTGCACGTTTGTTATGATGTTCAAGATGGGGACCAGGATGTGGACATAATAAAAAATTAGGGAACATGATAGGAGACATTTCTACAATACATATAATCATTCTTATCTATCTAATACGATCACAACAGCTCTCCATACCTGCAGTCCACCACAAGGACCACTCTCTCTAATCCCTGAAAAGTGAAATCATCCTCAGTGACGAAGAGAGGGGGCTAAGCGCCCTCCATGGTCTCAGAGCATTGACTCTTCTAAGAGTCCTAAGAGTCCTGCTCACACTGATGGGGTGCAGCTGTGGGACCCTATTTTCAGAGATGATGTTCTCTACCCAACTCTCAAAAAGCTGAAAGGGTCTTCAGTAGAGATGGATAGTCGAGCTGGGCTATCAGACGGTCACCTCTGTAGCTGTAGTGTCATTTTTCCTATGGTCCAATGTGTAAATTAAACAAAAAAGTGCACGTTTGTTATGATGTCCAAGATGGGGACCAGGATGTGGACATAATAAAAAATTAGGGAACATGATAGGAGACATTTCTACAATACATATAATCATTCTTATCTATCTAATACGATGACAACAGCTCTCCATACCTGCAGTCCACCACAAGGACCACCCTCTCTAATCCCTGAAAAATGAAATCATCCTCAGTGACGAAGAGAGGGGGCTAAGCGCCCCCCATGGTCTCAGAGCATTGACTCTTCTAAGAGTCCTAAGAGTCCTGCTCACACTGATGGGGTGCAGCTGTGGGACCCTATTTTCAGAGATGATGTCCTCCACCCAACTCTCAAAAAGCTGAAAGGGTCTTCAGTAGAGATGGATAGTCGAGCTGGGCTATCAGACGGTCACCTCTGTAGCTGTAGTGTCATTTTTCCTATGGTCCAATGTGTAAATTAAACAAAAAAGTGCACGTTTGTTATGATGTCCAAGATGGGGACCAGGATGTGGACATAATAAAAAATTAGGGAACATGATAGGAGACATTTCTACAATACATATAATCATTCTTATCTATCTAATACGATGATAACAGCTCTCCATATCTGCAGTCCACCACAAGGACCACCCTCTCTAATCCCTGAAAAATGAAATCATCCTCAGTGATGAAGAGAGGGGGCTAAGTGCCCCCAATGGTCTCAGAGCATTGACTCTTCTAAGAGTCCTAAGAGTCCTGCTCACACTGATGGGGTGCAGCTGTGGGACCCTATTTTCAGAGATGATGTCCTCCACCCAACTCTCAAAAAGCTGAAAGGGTCTTCAGTAGAGATGGATAGTCGAGCTGGGCTATCAGACGGTCACCTCTGTAGCTGTAGTGTCATTTTTCCTATGGTCCAATGTGTAAATTAAACAAAAAAGTGCACGTTTGTTATGATGTCCAAGATGGGGACCAGGATGTGGACATAATAAAAAATTAGGGAACATGATAGGAGACATTTCTACAATACATATAATTATTCTTATCTATCTAATACGATCACAACAGCTCTCCATACCTGCAGTCCACCACAAGGACCACTCTCTCTAATCCCTGAAAAATGAAATCATCCTCAGTGACGAAGAGAGGGGGCTAAGCGCCCCCCATGGTCTCAGAGCATTGACTCTTCTAAGAGTCCTAGGATTCCTGCTCACACTGATGGGGTGCAGCTGTGGGACCCTATTTTCAGAGATGATGTCCTCCACCCAACTCTCAAAAAGCTGAAAGGGTCTTCAGTAGAGATGGATAGTCGAGCTGGGCTATCAGACGGTCACCTCTGTAGCTGTAGTGTCATTTTTCCTATGGTCCAATGTGTAAATTAAACAAAAAAGTGCACGTTTGTTATGATTTCCAAGATGGGGACCAGGATGTGGACATAATAAAAAAATAGGGAACATGATAGGAGACATTTCTACAATACATATAATCATTCTTATCTATCTAATACGATGACAACAGCTTTCCATACCTGCAGTCCACCACAAGGACCACCCTCTCTATTCCCTGAAAAGTGAAATCATCCTCAGTGACGAAGAGAGGGGGCTAAGCGCCCCCCATGGTCTCAGAGCATTGACTCTTCTAAGAGTCCTAAGAGTCCTGCTCACACTGATGGGGTGCATCTGTGGGACCCTATTTTCAGAGATGATGTTCTCCACCCAACTCTCAAAAAGCTGAAAGGGTCTTCAGTAGAGATGGATAGTCGAGCTGGGCTATCAGACGGTCACCTCTGTAGCTGTAGTGTCATTTTTCCTATGGTCCAATGTGTAAATTAAACAAAAAAGTGCACGTTTGTTATGATGTCCAAGATGGGGACCAGGATGTGGACATAATAAAAAATTAGGGAACATGATAGGAGACATTTCTACAATACATATAATCATTCTTATCTATCTAATACGATGATAACAGCTCTCCATATCTGCAGTCCACCACAAGGACCACCCTCTCTAATCCCTGAAAAATGAAATCATCCTCAGTGATGAAGAGAGGGGGCTAAGTGCCCCCAATGGTCTCAGAGCATTGACTCTTCTAAGAGTCCTAAGAGTCCTGCTCACACTGATGGGGTGCAGCTGTGGGACCCTATTTTCAGAGATGATGTCCTCCACCCAACTCTCAAAAAGCTGAAAGGGTCTTCAGTAGAGATGGATAGTCGAGCTGGGCTATCAGACGGTCACCTCTGTAGCTGTAGTGTCATTTTTCCTATGGTCCAATGTGTAAATTAAACAAAAAAGTGCACGTTTGTTATGATGTCCAAGATGGGGACCAGGATGTGGACATAATAAAAAATTAGGGAACATGATAGGAGACATTTCTACAATACATATAATCATTCTTATATATCTAATACGATGACAACAGCTCTCCATACCTGCAGTCCACCACAAGGACCACCCTCTCTAATCCCTGAAAAATGAAATCATCCTCAGGGACGAAGAGAGGGGGCTAAGCGCCCCCCATGGTTTTAGAGCATTGACTCTTCTAAGAGTCCTAAGAGTCCTGCTTACACTGATGGGGTGCAGCTGTGGGACCCTATTTTAAGAGATGATGTCCTCCACCCAACTCTCAAAAAGCTGAAAGGGTCTTCAGTAGAGATGGATAGTCGAGCTAAGCTATCAGACGGTCACCTCTGTAGCTGTAGTGTCATTTTTCCTATGGTCCAATGTGTAAATTAAACAAAAAAGTGCACGTTTGTTATGATGTCCAAGATGGGGACCAGGATGTGGACATATTAAAAAATTAGGGAACATGATAGGAGACATTTCTACAATACATATAATCATTCTTATCTATCTAATACGATGACAACAGCTCTCCATATCTGCAGTCCACCACAAGGACCACCCTCTCTAATCCCTGAAAAATGAAATCATCCTCAGTGATGAAGAGAGGGGGCTAAGTGCCCCCAATGGTCTCAGAGCATTGACTCTTCTAAGAGTCCTAAGAGTCCTGCTCACACTGATGGGGTGCAGCTGTGGGACCCTATTTTCAGAGATGATGTCCTCCACCCAACTCTCAAAAAGCTGAAAGGGTCTTCAGTAGAGATGGATAGTCGAGCTGGGCTATCAGACGGTCACCTCTGTAGCTGTAGTGTCATTTTTCCTATGGTCCAATGTGTAAATTAAACAAAAAAGTGCACGTTTGTTATGATGTCCAAGATGGGGACCAGGATGTGGACATAATAAAAAATTAGGGAACATGATAGGAGACATTTCTACAATACATATAATCATTCTTATATATCTAATACGATGACAACAGCTCTCCATACCTGCAGTCCACCACAAGGACCACCCTCTCTAATCCCTGAAAAATGAAATCATCCTCAGGGACGAAGAGAGGGGGCTAAGCGCCCCCCATGGTTTTAGAGCATTGACTCTTCTAAGAGTCCTAAGAGTCCTGCTTACACTGATGGGGTGCAGCTGTGGGACCCTATTTTAAGAGATGATGTCCTCCACCCAACTCTCAAAAAGCTGAAAGGGTCTTCAGTAGAGATGGATAGTCGAGCTAAGCTATCAGACGGTCACCTCTGTAGCTGTAGTGTCATTTTTCCTATGGTCCAATGTGTAAATTAAACAAAAAAGTGCACGTTTGTTATGATGTCCAAGATGGGGACCAGGATGTGGACATATTAAAAAATTAGGGAACATGATAGGAGACATTTCTACAATACATATAATCATTCTTATCTATCTAATACGATGACAACAGCTCTCCATACCTGCAGTCCACCACAAGGACCACCCTCTCTAATCCCTGAAAAATGAAATCATCCTCAGTGACGAAATGAGGGGGCTAAGCGCCCCCATGGTCTCAGAGCATTAACTCTTCTAAGAGTCCTAAGAGTCCTGCTCACACTGATGGGGTGCAGCTGTGGGACCCTATTTTCAGAGATGATGTCCTCCACCCAACTCTCAAAAAGCTGAAAGGGTCTTCAGTAGAGATGGATAGTCGAGCTGGGCTATCAGACGGTCACCTCTGTAGCTGTAGTGTCATTTTTCCTATGGTCCAATGTGTAAATTAAACAAAAAAGTGCACGTTTGTTATGATGTCCAAGATGGGGACCAGGATGTGGACATAATAAAAAATTAGGGAACATGATAGGAGACATTTCTACAATACATATAATCATTCTTATCTATCTAATACGATGACAACAGCTCTCCATACCTGCAGTCCACCACAAGGACCACTCTCTCTAATCCCTGAAAAATGAAATCATCCTCAGTGACGAAGAGAGGGGGCTAAGCGCCCCCATGGTCTCAGAGCATTAACTCTTCTAAGAGTCCTAAGAGTCCTGCTCACACTGATGGGGTGCAGCTGTGGGACCCTATTTTCAGAGATGATGTCCTCCACCCAACTCTCAAAAAGCTGAAAGGGTCTTCAGTAGAGATGGATAGTCGAGCTGGGCTATCAGACGGTCACCTCTGTAGCTGTAGTGTCATTTTTCCTATGGTCCAATGTGTAAATTAAACAAAAAAACGCACGTTTGTTATGATGTCCAAGATGGGGACCAGGATGTGGACATAATAAAAAATTAGGGAACATGATAGGAGACATTTCTACAATACATATAATCATTCTTATCTATCTAATACGATGACAACAGCTCTCCATACCTGCAGTCCACCACAAGGACCACCCTCTCTAATCCCTGAAAAATGAAATCATCCTCAGGGACGAAGAGAGGGGGCTAAGCGCCCCCCATGGTTTTAGAGCATTGACTCTTCTAAGAGTCCTAAGAGTCCTGCTTACACTGATGGGGTGCAGCTGTGGGACCCTATTTTAAGAGATGATGTCCTCCACCCAACTCTCAAAAAGCTGAAAGGGTCTTCAGTAGAGATGGATAGTCGAGCTGGGCTATCAGACGGTCACCTCTGTAGCTGTAGTGTCATTTTTCCTATGGTCCAATGTGTAAATTAAACAAAAAAGTGCACGTTTGTTATGATGTCCAAGATGGGGACCAGGATGTGGACATAATAAAAAATTAGGGAACATGATAGGAGACATTTCTACAATACATATAATCATTCTTATCTATCTAATACGATGACAACAGCTCTCCATACCTGCAGTCCACCACAAGGACCACCCTCTCTAATCCCTGAAAAATGAAATCATCCTCAGTGACGAAGAGAGGGGGCTAAGCGCCCCCATGGTCTCAGAGCATTAACTCTTCTAAGAGTCCTAAGAGTCCTGCTCACACTGATGGGGTGCAGCTGTGGGACCCTATTTTCAGAGATGATGTCCTCCACCCAACTCTCAAAAAGCTGAAAGGGTCTTCAGTAGAGATGGATAGTCGAGCTGGGCTATCAGACGGTCACCTCTGTAGCTGTAGTGTCATTTTTCCTATGGTCCAATGTGTAAATTAAACAAAAAAGTGCACGTTTGTTATGATGTCCAAGATGGGGACCAGGATGTGGACATAATAAAAAATTAGGGAACATGATAGGAGACATTTCTACAATACATATAATCATTCTTATCTATCTAATACGATGACAACAGCTCTCCATACCTGCAGTCCACCACAAGGACCACTCTCTCTAATCCCTGAAAAATGAAATCATCCTCAGTGACGAAGAGAGGGGGCTAAGCGCCCCCATGGTCTCAGAGCATTAACTCTTCTAAGAGTCCTAAGAGTCCTGCTCACACTGATGGGGTGCAGCTGTGGGACCCTATTTTCAGAGATGATGTCCTCCACCCAACTCTCAAAAAGCTGAAAGGGTCTTCAGTAGAGATGGATAGTCGAGCTGGGCTATCAGACGGTCACCTCTGTAGCTGTAGTGTCATTTTTCCTATGGTCCAATGTGTAAATTAAACAAAAAAGTGCACGTTTGTTATGATGTCCAAGATGGGGACCAGGATGTGGACATAATAAAAAATTAGGGAACATGATAGGAGACATTTCTACAATACATATAATCATTCTTATCTATCTAATACGATGACAACAGCTCTCCATACCTGCAGTCCACCACAAGGACCACCCTCTCTAATCCCTGAAAAATGAAATCATCCTCAGGGACGAAGAGAGGGGGCTAAGCGCCCCCCATGGTTTTAGAGCATTGACTCTTCTAAGAGTCCTAAGAGTCCTGCTTACACTGATGGGGTGCAGCTGTGGGACCCTATTTTAAGAGATGATGTCCTCCACCCAACTCTCAAAAAGCTGAAAGGGTCTTCAGTAGAGATGGATAGTCGAGCTGGGCTATCAGACGGTCACCTCTGTAGCTGTAGTGTCATTTTTCCTATGGTCCAATGTGTAAATTAAACAAAAAAGTGCACGTTTGTTATGATGTCCAAGATGGGGACCAGGATGTGGACATAATAAAAAATTAGGGAACATGATAGGAGACATTTCTACAATACATATAATCATTCTTATCTATCTAATACGATGACAACAGCTCTCCATACCTGCAGTCCACCACAAGGACCACCCTCTCTATTCCCTGAAAAGTGAAATCATCCTCAGTGACGAAGAGAGGGGGCTAAGCGCCCCCCATGGTCTCAGAGCATTGACTCTTCTAAGAGTCCTAAGAGTCCTGCTCACACTGATGGGGTGCAGCTGTGGGACCCTATTTTCAGAGATGATGTTCTCCACCCAACTCTCAAAAAGCTGAAAGGGTCTTCAGTAGAGATGGATAGTCGAGCTGGGCTATCAGACGGTCACCTCTGTAGCTGTAGTGTCATTTTTCCTATGGTCCAATGTGTAAATTAAACAAAAAAGTGCACGTTTGTTATGATGTCCAAGATGGGGACCAGGATGTGGACATAATAAAAAATTAGGGAACATGATGGGAGACATTTCTACAATACATATAATCATTCTTATCTATTTAATACGATGACAACAGCTCTCCATACCTGCAGTCCACCACAAGGACCACCCTCTCTAATCCCTGAAAAATGAAATCATCCTCAGTGACGAAGAGAGGGGGCTAAGCGCCCCCCATGGTCTCAGAGCATTGACTCTTCTAAGAGTCCTAAGAGTCCTGCTCACACTGATGAAGTGCAGCTGTGGGACCCTATTTTCAGAGATGATGTCCTCCACCCAACTCTCAAAAAGCTGAAAGGGTCTTCAGTAGAGATGGATTGTCGAGCTGGGCTATCAGACGGTCACCTCTGTAGCTGTAGTGTCATTTTTCCTATGGTCCAATGTGTAAATTAAACAAAAAAGTGCACGTTTGTTATGATGTCCAAGATGGGGACCAGGATGTGGACATAATAAAAAATTAGGGAACATGATAGGAGACATTTCTACAATACATATAATCATTCTTATCTATCTAATACGATGATAACAGCTCTCCATACCTGCAGTCCACCACAAGGACCACCCTCTCTAATCCCTGAAAAATGAAATCATCCTCAGTGACGAAGAGAGGGGGCTAAGTGCCCCCAATGGTCTCAGAGCATTGACTCTTCTAAGAGTCCTAAGAGTCCTGCTCACACTGATGGGGTGCAGCTGTGGGACCCTATTTTCAGAGATGATGTCCTCCACCCAACTCTCAAAAAGCTGAAAGGGTCTTCAGTAGAGATGGATAGTCGAGCTGGGCTATCAGACGGTCACCTCTGTAGCTGTAGTGTCATTTTTCCTATGGTCCAATGTGTAAATTAAACAAAAAAGTGCACGTTTGTTATGATGTCCAAGATGGGGACCAGGATGTGGACATAATAAAAAATTAGGGAACATGATAGGAGACATTTCTACAATACATATAATCATTCTTATCTATCTAATACGATGACAACAGCTCTCCATACCTGCAGTCCACCACAAGGACCACCCTCTCTAATCCCTGAAAAATGAAATCATCCTCAGTGACGAAGAGAGGGGGCTAAGCGCCCCCATGGTCTCAGAGCATTAACTCTTCTAAGAGTCCTAAGAGTCCTGCTCACACTGATGGGGTGCAGCTGTGGGACCCTATTTTCAGAGATGATGTCCTCCACCCAACTCTCAAAAAGCTGAAAGGGTCTTCAGTAGAGATGGATAGTCGAGCTGGGCTATCAGACGGTCACCTCTGTAGCTGTAGTGTCATTTTTCCTATGGTCCAATGTGTAAATTAAACAAAAAAGTGCACGTTTGTTATGATGTCCAAGATGGGGACCAGGATGTGGACATAATAAAAAATTAGGGAACATGATAGGAGACATTTCTACAATACATATAATCATTCTTATCTATCTAATACGATGACAACAGCTCTCCATACCTGCAGTCCACCACAAGGACCACCCTCTCTAATCCCTGAAAAATGAAATCATCCTCAGTGACGAAGAGAGGGGGCCAAGCGCCCCCCATGGTACCAGAGCATTGACTCTTCTAAGAGTCCTAAGAGTCCTGCTCACACTGATGGGGTGAAGCTGTGGGACCCTATTTTCAGAGATGATGTCCTCCACCCAACTCTCAAAAAGCTGAAAGGGTCTTCAGTAGAGATGGATAGTCGAGCTGGGCTATCAGACGGTCACCTCTGTAGCTGTAGTGTCATTTTTCCTATGGTCCAATGTGTAAATTAAACAAAAAAGTGCACGTTTGTTATGATGTCCAAGATGGGGACCAGGATGTGGACATAATAAAAAATTAGGGAACATGATAGGAGACATTTCTACAATACATATAATCATTCTTATCTATCTAATACGATGATAACAGCTCTCCATACCTGCAGTCCACCACAAGGACCACCCTCTCTAATCCCTGAAAAATGAAATCATCCTCAGTGACGAAGAGAGGGGGCTAAGTGCCCCCAATGGTCTCAGAGCATTGACTCTTCTAAGAGTCCTAAGAGTCCTGCTCACACTGATGGGGTGCAGCTGTGGGACCCTATTTTCAGAGATGATGTCCTCCACCCAACTCTCAAAATGCTGAAAGGGTCTTCAGTAGAGATGGATAGTCGAGCTGGGCTATCAGACGGTCACCTCTGTAGCTGTAGTGTCATTTTTCCTATGGTCCAATGTGTAAATAAACAAAAAAGTGCACGTTTGTTATGATGTCCAAGATGGGGACCAGGATGTGGACATAATAAAAAATTAGGGAACATGATAGGAGACATTTCTACAATACATATAATCATTCTTATCTATCTAATACGATGACAACAGCTCTCCATACCTGCAGTCCACCACAAGGACCACCCTCTCTAATCCCTGAAAAATGAAATCATCCTCAGTGACGAAGAGAGGGGGCTAAGCGCCCCCATGGTCTCAGAGCATTAACTCTTCTAAGAGTCCTAAGAGTCCTGCTCACACTGATGGGGTGCAGCTGTGGGACCCTATTTTCAGAGATGATGTCCTCCACCCAACTCTCAAAAAGCTGAAAGGGTCTTCAGTAGAGATGGATAGTCGAGCTGGGCTATCAGACGGTCACCTCTGTAGCTGTAGTGTCATTTTTCCTATGGTCCAATGTGTAAATTAAACAAAAAAGTGCACGTTTGTTATGATGTCCAAGATGGGGACCAGGATGTGGACATAATAAAAAATTAGGGAACATGATAGGAGACATTTCTACAATACATATAATCATTCTTATCTATCTAATACGATGACAACAGCTCTCCATACCTGCAGTCCACCACAAGGACCACCCTCTCTAATCCCTGAAAAATGAAATCATCCTCAGTGACGAAGAGAGGGGGCCAAGCACCCCCCATGGTACCAGAGCATTGACTCTTCTAAGAGTCCTAAGAGTCCTGCTCACACTGATGGGGTGAAGCTGTGGGACACTATTTTCAGAGATGATGTCCTCCACCCAACTCTCAAAAAGCTGAAAGGGTCTTCAGTAGAGATGGATAGTCGAGCTGGGCTATCAGACGGTCACCTCTGTAGCTGTAGTGTCATTTTTCCTATGGTCCAATGTGTAAATTAAACAAAAAAGTGCACGTTTGTTATGATGTTCAAGATGGGGACCAGGATGTGGACATAATAAAAAATTAGGGAACATGATAGGAGACATTTCTACAATACATATAATCATTCTTATCTATCTAATACGGTCACAACAACTCTCCATACCTGCAGTCCACCACAAGGACCACCCTCTCTAATCCCTGAAAAATGAAATCATCCTCAGTGACGAAGAGAGGGGGCTAAGCGCCCCCCATGGTCTCAGAGCATTGACTCTTCTAAGAGTCCTAAGATTCCTGCTCACACTGATGGGGTGCAGCTGTGGGACCCTATTTTCAGAGATGATGTCCTCCACCCAACTCTCAAAAAGCTGAAAGGGTCTTAAGTAGAGATGGATAGTCGAGCTGGGCTATCAGACGGTCACCTCTGTAGCTGTAGTGTCATTTTTCCTATGGTCCAATTTGTAAATTAAACAAAAAAGTGCACGTTTGTTATGATTTCCAAGATGGGGACCAGGATGTGGACATAATAAAAAAATAGGGAACATGATAGGAGACATTTCTACAATACATATAATCATTCTTATCTATCTAATACGATGACAACAGCTCTCCATACCTGCAGTCCACCACAAGGACCACCCTCTCTATTCCCTGAAAAGTGAAATCATCCTCAGTGACGAGGAGAGGGGGCCAAGCGCCCCCCATGGTCTCAGAGCATTGACTCTTCTAAGAGTCCTAAGAGTCCTGCTCACACTGATAAGGTGCAGCTGTGGGATCCTATTTTCAGAGATGATGTTCTCCACCCAACTCTCAAAAAGCTGAAAGGGTCTTCAGTAGAGATGGATAGTCGAGCTGGGCTATCAGACGGTCACCTCTGTAGCTGTAGTGTCATTTTTCCTATGGTCCAATGTGTAAATTAAACAAAAAAGTGCACGTTTGTTATGATGTCCAAGATGGGGACCAGGATGTGGACATAATAAAAAACTTAGGGAACATGATAGGAGACATTTCTACAATACATATAATCATTCTTATCTATTTAATACGATGACAACAGCTCTCCATACCTGCAGTCCACTACAAGGACCACCCTCTCTCATCCCTGAAAAATGAAATCATCCTCAGTGACGAAGAGAGGGGGCTAAGCGCCCCCATGGTCTCAGAGCATTGACTCTTCTAAGAGTCCTAAGAGTCCTGCTCACACTGATGGGGTGCAGCTGTGGGACCCTATTTTCAGAGATGATGTCCTCCACCCAACTCTCAAAAAGCTGAAAGGTTCTTCAGTAGAGATGGATAGTCGAGCTGGGCTATCAGACGGTCACCTCTGTAGCTGTAGTGTCATTTTTCCTATGGTCCAATGTGGAAATTAAACAAAAAAGTGCACGTTTGTTATGATGTCCAAGATGGGGACCAGGATGTGGACATAATAAAAAATTAGGGAACATGATAGGAGACATTTCTACAATACATGTAATCATTCTTATCTATCTAATACGATGATAACAGCTCTCCATATCTGCAGTCCACCACAAGGACCACCCTCTCTAATCCCTGAAAAATGAAATCATCCTCAGTGATGAAGAGAGGGGGCTAAGTGCCCCCAATGGTCTCAGAGCATTGACTCTTCTAAGAGTCCTAAGAGTCCTGCTCACACTGATGGGGTGCAGCTGTGGGACCCTATTTTCAGAGATGATGTCCTCCACCCAACTCTCAAAAAGCTGAAAGGGTCTTCAGTAGAGATGGATAGTCGAGCTGGGCTATCAGACGGTCACCTCTGTAGCTGTAGTGTCATTTTTCCTATGGTCCAATGTGTAAATTAAACAAAAAAGTGCACGTTTGTTATGATGTCCAAGATGGGGACCAGGATGTGGACATAATAAAAAATTAGGGAACATGATAGGAGACATTTCTACAATACATATAATCATTCTTATCTATCTAATACGATGACAACAGCTCTCCATACCTGCAGTCCACCACAAGGACCACCCTCTCTAATCCCTGAAAAATGAAATCATCCTCAGTGACGAAGAGAGGGGGCCAAGCGCCCCCCATGGTACCAGAGCATTGACTCTTCTAAGAGTCCTAAGAGTCCTGCTCACACTGATGGGGTGAAGCTGTGGGACCCTATTTTCAGAGATGATGTCCTCCACCCAACTCTCAAAAAGCTGAAAGGGTCTTCAGTAGAGATGGATAGTCGAGCTGGGCTATCAGACGGTCACCTCTGTAGCTGTAGTGTCATTTTTCCTATGGTCCAATGTGTAAATTAAACAAAAAAGTGCACGTTTGTTATGATGTCCAAGATGGGGACCAGGATGTGGACATAATAAAAAATTAGGGAACACAGTCCATTATACTAGGCAATTACATGCAGCCATAAAAAGTCCAAGGGCCTTGCCTCAGAGTCAAATCCACAACCTCTCGCAGCTCAAGCAAAGAGCCTACCACTACACCAACACAGAGAAATGTGAAACTGACTATAGCAAAGTCCAATAGCCACGTATAGGATGCCACTAGGTACACTGAGTGTGTGCTAGTATAATGGCTTAGTTATAATTAGTTGGAGTGTGCAACGCAGGCAGATGCGCTCTGCAAATGTCTTGGCACTAGTGGGACTATAGCAAAGTCCAATAGCCACGTATAGGATGCCACTAGGTACACTGAGTGTGTGCTAGTATAATGGCTTAGTTATAATTAGTTGGAGTGTGCAACGCAGGCAGATGCGCTCTGCAAATGTCTTGGCACTAGTGGGACTATAGCAAAGTCCAATAGCCACGTATAGGATGCCACTAGGTACACTGAGTGTTTGCTAGTATAATGGCTTAGTTATAATTAGTTGGAGTGTGCAACGCAGGCAGATGCGCTCTGCAAATGTCTTGGCACTAGTGGGACTATAGCAAAGTCCAATAGCCACGTATAGGATGCCACTAGGTACACTGAGTGTGTGCTAGTATAATGGCTTAGTTATAATTAGTTGGAGTGTGCAACGCAGGCAGATGCGTTCTGCAAATGTCTTGGCACTAGTGGGACTAAAGCAAAGTCCAATAGCCACGTATAGGATGCCACTAGGTACACTAAGTGTTTGCTAGTATAATGGCTTAGTTATAAATAGTTGGAGTGTGCAACGCAGGCAGATGCGCTCTGCAAATGTCTTGGCACTAGTGGGACTATAGCAAAGTCCAATAGCCACGTATAGGATGCCACTAGGTACACTGAGTGTTTGCTAGTATAATGGCTTAGTTATAATTAGTTGGAGTGTGCAACGCAGGCAGATGCGCTCTGCAAATGTCTTGGCACTAGTGGGACTATAGCAAAGTCCAATAGCCACGTATAGGATGCCACTAGGTACACTGAGTGTGTGCTAGTATAATGGCTTAGTTATAATTAGTTGGAGTGTGCAACGCAGGCAGATGCGTTCTGCAAATGTCTTGGCACTAGTGGGACTAAAGCAAAGTCCAATAGCCACGTATAGGATTCCACTAGGTACACTGAGTGTGTGCTAGTATAATGGCTTAGTTATAATTAGTTGGAGTGTGCAACGCAGGCAGATGCGTTCTGCAAATGTCTTGGCACTAGTGGGACTAAAGCAAAGTCCAATAGCCACGTATAGGATGCCACTAGGTACACTAAGTGTTTGCTAGTATAATGGCTTAGTTATAATTAGTTGGAGTGTGCAACGCAGGCAGATGCGCTCTGCAAATGTCTTGGCACTAGTGGGACTATAGCAAAGTCCAATAGCCACGTATAGGATGCCACTAGGTACACTGAGTGTGTGCTAGTATAATGGCTTAGTTATAATTAGTTGGAGTGTGCAACGCAGGCAGATGCGCTCTGCAAATGTCTTGGCACTAGTGGGACTATAGCAAAGTCCAATAGCCACGTATAGGATGCCACTAGGTACACTGAGTGTGTGCTAGTATAATGGCTTAGTTATAATTAGTTGGAGTGTGCAACGCAGGCAGATGCGCTCTGCAAATGTCTTGGCACTAGTGGGACTATAGCAAAGTCCAATAGCCACGTATAGGATGCCACTAGGTACACTGAGTGTTTGCTAGTATAATGGCTTAGTTATAATTAGTTGGAGTGTGCAACGCAGGCAGATGCACTCTGCAAATGTCTTGGCACTAGTGGGACTATAGCAAAGTCCAATAGCCACGTATAGGATGCCACTAGGTACACTGAGTGTGTGCTAGTATAATGGCTTAGTTATAATTAGTTGGAGTGTGCAACGCAGGCAGATGCGTTCTGCAAATGTCTTGGCACTAGTGGGACTAAAGCAAAGTCCAATAGCCACGTATAGGATGCCACTAGGTACACTAAGTGTTTGCTAGTATAATGGCTTAGTTATAATTAGTTGGAGTGTGCAACGCAGGCAGATGCGCTCTGCAAATGTCTTGGCACTAGTGGGACTATAGCAAAGTCCAATAGCCACGTATAGGATGCCACTAGGTACACTGAGTGTGTGCTAGTATAATGGCTTAGTTATAATTAGTTGGAGTGTGCAACGCAGGCAGATGCGTTCTGCAAATGTCTTGGCACTAGTGGGACTAAAGCAAAGTCCAATAGCCACGTATAGGATGCCACTAGGTACACTAAGTGTTTGCTAGTATAATGGCTTAGTTATAATTAGTTGGAGTGTGCAACGCAGGCAGATGCGCTCTGCAAATGTCTTGGCACTAGTGGGACTATAGCAAAGTCCAATAGCCACGTATAGGATGCCACTAGGTACACTGAGTGTGTGCTAGTATAATGGCTTAGTTATAATTAGTTGGAGTGTGCAACGCAGGCAGATGCGCTCTGCAAATGTCTTGGCACTAGTGGGACTATAGCAAAGTCCAATATCCACGTATAGGATGCCACTAGGTACACTGAGTGTTTGCTAGTATAATGGCTTAGTTATAATTAGTTGGAGTGTGCAACGCAGGCAGATGCGCTCTGCAAATGTCTTGGCACTAGTGGGACTATAGCAAAGTCCAATAGCCACGTATAGGATGCCACTAGGTACACTGAGTGTGTGCTAGTATAATGGCTTAGTTATAATTAGTTGGAGTGTGCAACGCAGGCAGATGCGCTCTGCAAATGTCTTGGCACTAGTGGGACTATAGCAAAGTCCAATAGCCACGTATAGGATGCCACTAGGTACACTGAGTGTGTGCTAGTATAATGGCTTAGTTATAATTAGTTGGAGTGTGCAACGCAGGCAGTTGCGCTCTGCAAATGTCTTGGCACTAGTGGGACTATAGCAAAGTCCAATAGCCACGTATAGGATGCCACTAGGTACACTGAGTGTTTGCTAGTATAATGGCTTAGTTATAATTAGTTGGAGTGTGCAACGCAGGCAGATGCGCTCTGCAAATGTCTTGGCACTAGTGGGACTAAAGCAAAGTCCAATAGCCACGTATAGGATGCCACTAGGTACACTGAGTGTTTGCTAGTATAATGGCTTAGTTATAATTAGTTGGAGTGTGCAACGCAGGCAGATGCGCTCTGCAAATGTCTTGGCACTAGTGGGACTAAAGCAAAGTCCAATAGCCACGTATAGGATGCCACTAGGTACACTGAGTGTTTGCTAGTATAATGGCTTAGTTAGAATGAGTTGGAGTGTGCAGAGGACAAGAGGGTACAGTGGCAGGATTGTGGTGCTCTGGGTAGAGGAATGGAAGCCTGCCTTTCTATTTCCTCCTAATGGTGAAATGCAGGGAGGAAATCCCTGACCTGGGCTACACAGACGTTGTTGCTGTTTGCAGGACCTGTCACCTATGGCTCTCTGACCCTGCCGCTTTGAGCCCTTAAAAGGACTGCTAGAATGTGCTCTCCCTAAGCTGTCTAACGTTGTGTATGCAGCGCATACAGCTGTATCGGCTATAGGACTCAGGAGGACGGAGCTGCGACACTGATGTCTGACACCAAAGACGCAGAAGGCAGATAATGGCGTTCGTGAAGAAAATGTCCGGTTTTATAATGCAGGGACATGTGACATGCAGATCCTATCACACATGCCGTTGCTTCTCTGGCTCAAAGTCCACTTAGCTGTGTGTGTGTCTGTGATTGGCTGACATGCTGGCCCGCCCCACAAGACGCGCGCGCTTAGGGAAGGAAGACAAGAAAAAAAAAAAAAAAATTATAGAAACAGCAGTGATCTGAAGGCGCTGTTCACGCACACTATACACTGAAATGTGATAATAGTTTGATTCACAGAGTGACTTACACTATTACAGCAGAAACCAAGCTATGATTTAGCTGTTTTTTGGCTGCTAGAACCGTTCTCGAACGTTTCTAGAACTATCGAGCTTTTGCAAAAAGCTCGAGTTCTAGTTCGATCTAGAACATGCCCCAAAATCACTCGAGCCTAGAACTGGAGAACCACGAACCACGAACCGCGCTCAACTCTAGTCTTCAGTAGAGATGGATAGTCGAGCTGGGCTATCAGACGGTCACCTCTGTAGCTGTAGTGTCATTTTTCCTATGGTCCAATGTGTAAATTAAACAAAAAAGTGCACGTTTGTTATGATGTCCAAGATGGGGACCAGGATGTGGACATAATAAAAAATTAGGGAACATGATAGGAGACATTTCTACAATACATATAATCATTCTTATCTATCTAATACGATGATAACAGCTCTCCATATCTGCAGTCCACCACAAGGACCACCCTCTCTAATCCCTGAAAAATGAAATCATCCTCAGTGATGAAGAGAGGGGGCTAAGTGCCCCCAATGGTCTCAGAGCATTGACTCTTCTAAGAGTCCTAAGAGTCCTGCTCACACTGATGGGGTGCAGCTGTGGGACCCTATTTTCAGAGATGATGTCCTCCACCCAACTCTCAAAAAGCTGAAAGGGTCTAAGAGTCCTAAGAGTCCTGCTCACACTGATGGGGTGCAGCTGTGGGACCCTATTTTCAGAGATGATGTCCTCCACCCAACTCTCAAAAAGCTGAAAGGGTCTTCAGTAGAGATGGATAGTCGAGCTGGGCTATCAGACGGTCACCTCTGTAGCTGTAGTTTCATTTTCCCTATGGTCCAATGTGTAAATTAAACAAAAAAGTGCACGTTTGTTATGATGTCCAAGATGGGGACCAGGATGTGGACATAATAAAAAATTAGGGAACATGATAGGAGACATTTCTACAATACATATAATCATTCTTATCTATCTAATACGATGACAACAGCTCTCCATACCTGCAGTCCACCACAAGGACCACCCTCTCTAATCCCTGAAAAATGAAATCATCCTCAGTGATGAAGAGAGGGGGCTAAGTGCCCCCAATGGTCTCAGAGCATTGACTCTTCTAAGAGTCCTAAGAGTCCTGCTCACACTGATGGGGTGCAGCTGTGGGACCCTATTTTCAGAGATGATGTCCTCCACCCAACTCTCAAAAAGCTGAAAGGTTCTTCAGTAGAGATGGATAGTCGAGCTGGGCTATCAGACGGTCACCTCTGTAGCTGTAGTGTCATTTTTCCTATGGTCCAATGTGTAAATTAAACAAAAAAGTGCACGTTTGTTATGATGTCCAAGATGGGGACCAGGATGTGGACATAATAAAAAATTAGGGAACATGATAGGAGACATTTCTACAATACATATAATCATTCTTATCTATCTAATACGATGACAACAGCTCTCCATACCTGCAGTCCACCACAAGGACCACCCTCTCTAATCCCTGAAAAATGAAATCATCCTCAGTGACGAAGAGAGGGGGCTAAGCGCCCCCATGGTCTCAGAGCATTAACTCTTCTAAGAGTCCTAAGAGTCCTGCTCACACTGATGGGGTGCAGCTGTGGGACCCTATTTTCAGAGATGATGTCCTCCACCCAACTCTCAAAAAGCTGAAAGGGTCTTCAGTAGAGATGGATAGTCGAGCTGGGCTATCAGACGGTCACCTCTGTAGCTGTAGTGTCATTTTTCCTATGGTCCAATGTGTAAATTAAACAAAAAAGTGCACGTTTGTTATGATGTCCAAGATGGGGACCAGGATGTGGACATAATAAAAAATTAGGGAACATGATAGGAGACATTTCTACAATACATATAATCATTCTTATCTATCTAATACGATGACAACAGCTCTCCATACCTGCAGTCCACCACAAGGACCACCCTCTCTAATCCCTGAAAAATGAAATCATCCTCAGGGACGAAGAGAGGGGGCTAAGCGCCCCCCATGGTTTTAGAGCATTGACTCTTCTAAGAGTCCTAAGAGTCCTGCTTACACTGATGGGGTGCAGCTGTGGGACCCTATTTTAAGAGATGATGTCCTCCACCCAACTCTCAAAAAGCTGAAAGGGTCTTCAGTAGAGATGGATAGTCGAGCTGGGCTATCAGACGGTCACCTCTGTAGCTGTAGTGTCATTTTTCCTATGGTCCAATGTGTAAATTAAACAAAAAAGTGCACGTTTGTTATGATGTCCAAGATGGGGACCAGGATGTGGACATAATAAAAAATTAGGGAACATGATAGGAGACATTTCTACAATACATATAATCATTCTTATCTATCTAATACGATGACAACAGCTCTCCATACCTGCAGTCCACCACAAGGACCACCCTCTCTAATCCCTGAAAAATGAAATCATCCTCAGTGACGAAGAGAGGGGGTAAGCGCCCCCATGGTCTCAGAGCATTAACTCTTCTAAGAGTCCTAAGAGTCCTGCTCACACTGATGGGGTGCAGCTGTGGGACCCTATTTTCAGAGATGATGTCCTCCACCCAACTCTCAAAAAGCTGAAAGGGTCTTCAGTAGAGATGGATAGTCGAGCTGGGCTATCAGACGGTCACCTCTGTAGCTGTAGTGTCATTTTTCCTATGGTCCAATGTGTAAATTAAACAAAAAAGTGCACGTTTGTTATGATGTCCAAGATGGGGACCAGGATGTGGACATAATAAAAAATTAGGGAACATGATAGGAGACATTTCTACAATACATATAATCATTCTTATTTATCTAATACGATGACAACAGCTCTCCATACCTGCAGTCCACCACAAGGACCACCCTCTCTAATCCCTGAAAAATGAAATCATCCTCAGGGACGAAGAGAGGGGGCTAAGCGCCCCCCATGGTTTTAGAGCATTGACTCTTCTAAGAGTCCTAAGAGTCCTGCTTACACTGATGGGGTGCAGCTGTGGGACCCTATTTTAAGAGATGATGTCCTCCACCCAACTCTCAAAAAGCTGAAAGGGTCTTCAGTAGAGATGGATAGTCGAGCTGGGCTATCAGACGGTCACCTCTGTAGCTGTAGTGTCATTTTTCCTATGGTCCAATGTGTAAATTAAACAAAAAAGTGCACGTTTGTTATGATGTCCAAGATGGGGACCAGGATGTGGACATAATAAAAAATTAGGGAACATGATAGGAGACATTTCTACAATACATATAATCATTCTTATCTATCTAATACAATGACAACAGCTCTCCATACCTGCAGTCCACCACAAGGACCACTCTCTCTAATCCCTGAAAAATGAAATCATCCTCAGTGACGAAGAGAGGGGGCTAAGCGCCCCCCATGATCTCAAAACATTGACTCTTCTAAGAGTCCTAAGAGTCCTGCTCACACTGATGGGGTGCAGCTGTGGGACCCTATTTTCAGAGATGATGTCCTCCACCCAACTCTCAAAAAGCTGAAAGGGTCTTCAGTAGAGATGGATAGTCGAGCTGGGCTACCAGACGGTCACCTCTGTAGCTGTAGTGTCATTTTTCCTATGGTCCAATGTGTAAATTAAACAAAAAAGTGCACGTTTGTTATGATTTCCAAGATGGGGACCAGGATGTGGACATAATAAAAAAATAGGGAACATGATAGGAGACATTTCTACAATACATATAATCATTCTTATCTATCTAATACGATGACAACAGCTCTCTATACCTGCAGTCCACCACAAGGACCACCCTCTCTATTCCCTGAAAAGTGAAATCATCCTCAGTGACGAAGAGAGGGGGCTAAGCGCCCCCAATGGTCTCAAAACATTGACTCTTCTAAGAGTCCTAAGAGTCCTGCTCACACTGATGGGGTGCAGCTGTGGGACCCTATTTTCAGAGATGATGTTCTCCACCCAACTCTCAAAAAGCTGAAAGGGTCTTCAGTAGAGATGGATAGTCGAGCTGGGCTATCAGACGGTCACCTCTGTAGCTGTAGTGTCATTTTTCCTATGGTCCAATGTGTAAATTAAACAAAAAAGTGCACGTTTGTTATGATGTCCAAGATGGGGACCAGGATGTGGACATAATAAAAAATTAGGGAACATGATAGGAGACATTTCTACAATACATATAATCATTCTTATCTATTTAATACGATGACAACAGCTCTCCATACCTGCAGTCCACCACAAGGACCACCCTCTCTATTCCCTGAAAAGTGAAATCATCCTCAGTGACGAAGAGAGGGGGCTAAGCGCCCCCCATGGTCTCAAAACATTGACTCTTCTAAGAGTCCTAAGAGTCCTGCTCACACTGATGGGGTGCAGCTGTGGGACCCTATTTTCAGAGATGATGTTCTCCACCCAACTCTCAAAAAGCTGAAAGGGTCTTCAGTAGAGATGGATAGTCGAGCTGGGCTATCAGACGGTCACCTCTGTAGCTGTAGTGTCATTTTTCCTATGGTCCAATGTGTAAATTAAACAAAAAAGTGCACGTTTGTTATGATGTCCAAGATGGGGACCAGGATGTGGACATAATAAAAAATTAGGGAACATGATAGGAGACATTTCTACAATACATATAATCATTCTTATCTATTTAATACGATGACAACAGCTCTCCATACCTGCAGTCCACCACAAGGACCACCCTCTCTAATCCCTGAAAAATGAAATCATCCTCAGTGACGAAGAGAGGGGGCTAAGCGCCCCCCATGGTCTCAGAGCATTGACTCTTCTAAGAGTCCTAAGAGTCCTGCTCACACTGATGGGGTGCAGCTGTGGGACCCTATTTTCAGAGATGATGTCCTCCACCCAACTCTCAAAAAGCTGAAAGGGTCTTCAGTAGAGATGGATTGTCGAGCTGGGCTATCAGACGGTCACCTCTGTAGCTGTAGTGTCATTTTTCCTATGGTCCAATGTGTAAATTAAACAAAAAAGTGCATGTTTGTTATGATGTCCAAGATGGGGACCAGGATGTGGACATATTAAAAAATTAGGGAACATGATAGGAGACATTTCTACAATACATATAATCATTCTTATCTATCTAATACGATGATAACAGCTCTCCATACCTGCAGTCCACCACAAGGACCACCCTCTCTAATCCCTGAAAAATGAAATCATCCTCAGTGACGAAGAGAGGGGGCTCAGTGCCCCCAATGGTCTCAGAGCATTGACTCTTCTAAGAGTCCTAAGAGTCCTGCTCACACTGATGGGGTGCAGCTGTGGGACCCTATTTTCAGAGATGATGTCCTCCACCCAACTCTCAAAATGCTGAAAGGGTCTTCAGTAGAGATGGATAGTCGAGCTGGGCTATCAGACGGTCACCTCTGTAGCTGCAGTGTCATTTTTCCTATGGTCCAATGTGTAAATTAAACAAAAAAGTGCACAATTGTTATGATGTCCAAGATGGGGACCAGGATGTGGACATAATAAAAAATTAGGGAACATGATAGGAGACATTTCTACAATACATATAATCATTCTTATCTATCTAATACGATGACAACAGCTCTCCATACCTGCAGTCCACCACAAGGACCACCCTCTCTAATCCCTGAAAAATGAAATCATCCTCAGTGACGAAGAGAGGGGGCTAAGCGCCCCCATGGTCTCAGAGCATTAACTCTTCTAAGAGTCCTAAGAGTCCTGCTCACACTGATGGGGTGCAGCTGTGGGACCCTATTTTCAGAGATGATGTCCTCCACCCAACTCTCAAAAAGCTGAAAGGGTCTTCAGTAGAGATGGATAGTCGAGCTGGGCTATCAGACGGTCACCTCTGTAGCTGTAGTGTCATTTTTCCTATGGTCCAATGTGTAAATTAAACAAAAAAGTGCACGTTTGTTATGATGTCCAAGATGGGGACCAGGATGTGGACATAATAAAAAATTAGGGAACATGATAGGAGACATTTCTACAATACATATAATCATTCTTATCTATCTAATACGATGACAACAGCTCTCCATACCTGCAGTCCACCACAAGGACCACCCTCTCTAATCCCTGAAAAATGAAATCATCCTCAGTGACGAAGAGAGGGGGCCAAGCGCCCCCCATGGTACCAGAGCATTGACTCTTCTAAGAGTCCTAAGAGTCCTGCTCACACTGATGGGGTGAAGCTGTGGGACCCTATTTTCAGAGATGATGTCCTCCACCCAACTCTCAAAAAGCTGAAAGGGTCTTCAGTAGAGATGTATAGTCGAGCTGGGCTATCAGACGGTCACCTCTGTAGCTGTAGTGTCATTTTTCCTATGGTCCAATGTGTAAATTAAACAAAAAAGTGCACGTTTGTTATGATTTCCAAGATGGGGACCATGATGTGGACATAATAAAAAAATAGGGAACATGATAGGAGACATTTCTACAATACATATAATCATTCTTATCTATCTAATACGATGACAACAGCTCTCCATACCTGCAGTCCACCACAAGGACCACCCTCTCTATTCCCTGAAAAGTGAAATCATCCTCAGTGACGAGGAGAGGGGGCTAAGCGCCCCCCATGGTCTCAGAGCATTGACTCTTCTAAGAGTCCTAAGAGTCCTGCTCACACTGATGGGGTGCAGCTGTGGGACCCTATTTTCAGAGATGATGTTCTCCACCCAACTCTCAAAAAGCTGAAAGGGTCTTCAGTAGAGATGGATAGTCGAGCTGGGCTATCAGACGGTCACCTCTGTAGCTGTAGTGTCATTTTTCCTATGGTCCAATGTGTAAATTAAACAAAAAAGTGCACGTTTGTTATGATGTCCAAGATGGGGACCAGGATGTGGACATAATAAAAAATTAGGGAACATGATGGGAGACATTTCTACAATACATATAATCATTCTTATCTATTTAATACGATGACAACAGCTCTCCATACCTGCAGTCCACCACAAGGACCACCCTCTCTAATCCCTGAAAAATGAAATCATCCTCAGTGACGAAGAGAGGGGGCTAAGCGCCCCCCATGGTCTCAGAGCATTGACTCTTCTAAGAGTCCTAAGAGTCCTGCTCACACTGATGGGGTGCAGCTGTGGGACCCTATTTTCAGAGATGATGTCCTCCACCCAACTCTCAAAAAGCTGAAAGGGTCTTCAGTAGAGATGGATAGTCGAGCTGGGCTATCAGACGGTCACCTCTGTAGCTGTAGTGTCATTTTTCCTATGGTCCAATGTGTAAATTAAACAAAAAAGTGCACGTTTGTTATGATGTCCAAGATGGGGACCAGGATGTGGACATACATTCTTATCTATCTAATACGATGATAACAGCTCTCCATATCTGCAGTCCACCACAAGGACCACCCTCTCTAATCCCTGAAAAATGAAATCATCCTCAGTGATGAAGAGAGGGGGCTAAGTGCCCCCAATGGTCTCAGAGCATTGACTCTTCTAAGAGTCCTAAGAGTCCTGCTCACACTGATGGGGTGCAGCTGTGGGACCCTATTTTCAGAGATGATGTCCTCCACCCAACTCTCAAAAAGCTGAAAGGGTCTTCAGTAGAGATGGATAGTCGAGCTGGGCTATCAGACGGTCACCTCTGTAGCTGTAGTGTCATTTTTCCTATGGTCCAATGTGTATATTAAACAAAAAAGTGCACGTTTGTTATGATGTCCAAGATGGGGACCAGGATGTGGACATAATAAAAAATTAGGGAACATGATAGGAGACATTTCTACAATACATATAATCATTCTTATCTATCTAATACGATGACAACAGCTCTCCATACCTGCAGTCCACCACAAGGACCACCCTCTCTAATCCCTGAAAAATGAAATCATCCTCAGTGACGAAGAGAGGGGGCTAAGCGCCCCCCATGGTTTTAGAGCATTGACTCTTCTAAGAGTCCTAAGAGTCCTGCTTACACTGATGGGGTGCAGCTGTGGGACCCTATTTTAAGAGATGATGTCCTCCACCCAACTCTCAAAAAGCTGAAAGGGTCTTCAGTAGAGATGGATAGTCGAGCTGGGCTATCAGACGGTCACCTCTGTAGCTGTAGTGTCATTTTTCCTATGGTCCAATGTGGAAATTAAACAAAAAAGTGCACGTTTGTTATGATGTCCAAGATGGGGACCAGGATGTGGACATAATAAAAAATTAGGGAACATGATAGGAGACATTTCTACAATACATATAATCATTCTTATCTATTTAATACGATGACAACAGCTCTCCATACCTGCAGTCCACCACAAGGACCACCCTCTCTAATCCCTGAAAAATGAAATCATCCTCAGTGACGAAGAGAGGGGGCTAAGCGCCCCCCATGGTCTCAGAGCATTGACTCTTCTAAGAGTCCTAAGAGTCCTGCTCACACTGATGGGGTGCAGCTGTGGGACCCTATTTTCAGAGATGATGTCCTCCACCCAACTCTCAAAAAGCTGAAAGGGTCTTCAGTAGAGATGGATTGTCGAGCTGGGCTATCAGACGGTCACCTCTGTAGCTGTAGTGTCATTTTTCCTATGGTCCAATGTGTAAATTAAACAAAAAAGTGCACGTTTGTTATGATGTCCAAGATGGGGACCAGGATGTGGACATAATAAAAAATTAGGGAACATGATAGGAGACATTTCTACAATACATATAATCATTCTTATCTACCTAATACGATGATAACAGCTCTCCATACCTGCAGTCCACCACAAGGACCACCCTCTCTAATCCCTGAAAAATGAAATCATCCTCAGTGACGAAGAGAGGGGGCTAAGTGCCCCCAATGGTCTCAGAGCATTGACTCTTCTAAGAGTCCTAAGAGTCCTGCTCACACTGATGGGGTGCAGCTGTGGGACCCTAATTTCAGAGATGATGTCCTCCACCCAACTCTCAAAAAGCTGAAAGGGTCTTCAGTAGAGATGGATAGTCGAGCTGGGCTATCAGACGGTCACCTCTGTAGCTGTAGTGTCATTTTTCCTATGGTCCAATGTGTAAATTAAACAAAAAAGTGCACGTTTGTTATGATGTCCAAGATGGGGACCAGGATGTGGACATAATAAAAAATTAGGGAACATGATAGGAGACATTTCTACAATACATATAATCATTCTTATCTATCTAATACGATGACAACAGCTCTCCATACCTGCAGTCCACAACAAGGACCACCCTCTCTAATCCCTGAAAAATGAAATCATCCTCAGTGACGAAGAGAGGGGGCTAAGCGCCCCCCATGGTTTTAGAGCATTGACTCTTCTAAGAGTCCTAAGAGTCCTGCTTACACTGATGGGGTGCAGCTGTGGGACCCTATTTTAAGAGATGATGTCCTCCACCCAACTCTCAAAAAGCTGAAAGGGTCTTCAGTAGAGATGAATAGTCGAGCTGGGCTATCAGACGGTCACCTCTGTAGCTGTAGTGTCATTTTTCCTATGGTCCAATGTGTAAATTAAACAAAAAAGTGCACGTTTGTTATGATGTCCAAGATGGGGACCAGGATGTGGACATAATAAAAAATTAGGGAACATGATAGGAGACATTTCTACAATACATATAATCATTCTTATCTATCTAATACGATGATAACAGCTCTCCAAACCTGCAGTCCACCACAAGGACCACCCTCTCTAATCCCTGAAAAATGAAATCATCCTCAGTGACGAAGAGAGGGGGCTCAGTGCCCCCAATGGTCTCAGAGCATTGACTCTTCTAAGAGTCCTAAGAGTCCTGCTCACACTGATGGGGTGCAGCTGTGGGACCCTATTTTCAGAGATGATGTCCTCCACCCAACTCTCAAAATGCTGAAAGGGTCTTCAGTAGAGATGGATAGTCGAGCTGGGCTATCAGACGGTCACCTCTGTAGCTGTAGTGTCATTTTTCCTATGGTCCAATGTGTAAATTAAACAAAAAAGTGCACGTTTGTTATGATCACGTTTGTTATGATGTCCAAGATGGGGACCAGGATGTGGACATAATAAAAAATTAGGGAACATGATAGGAGACATTTCTACAAAACATATAATCATTCTTATCTATCTAATACGATGACAACAGCTCTCCATACCTGCAGTCCACCACAAGGACCACCCTCTCTAATCCCTGAAAAATGAAATCATCCTCAGTGACGAAGAGAGGGGGCTAAGCGCCCCCATGGTCTCAGAGCATTAACTCTTCTAAGAGTCCTAAGAGTCCTGCTCACACTGATGGGGTGCAGCTGTGGGACCCTATTTTCAGAGATGATGTCCTCCACCCAACTCTCAAAAAGCTGAAAGGGTCTTCAGTAGAGATGGATAGTCGAGCTGGGCTATCAGACGGTCACCTCTGTAGCTGTAGTGTCATTTTTCCTATGGTCCAATGTGTAAATTAAACAAAAAAGTGCACGTTTGTTATGATTTCCAAGATGGGGACCATGATGTGGACATAATAAAAAAATAGGGAACATGATAGGAGACATTTCTACAATACATATAATCATTCTTATCTATCTAATACGATGACAACAGCTCTCCATACCTGCAGTCCACCACAAGGACCACCCTCTCTATTCCCTGAAAAGTGAAATCA
Source organism: Anomaloglossus baeobatrachus (assembly GCF_048569485.1). Classification (NCBI taxonomy): domain Eukaryota; kingdom Metazoa; phylum Chordata; class Amphibia; order Anura; family Aromobatidae; genus Anomaloglossus; species Anomaloglossus baeobatrachus. The sequence continues at coordinate 939,418 of NW_027442954.1, read as the reverse complement.
TCCTCAGTGACGAGGAGAGGGGGCTAAGCGCCCCCCATGGTCTCAGAGCATTGACTCTTCTAAGAGTCCTAAGAGTCCTGCTCACACTGATGGGGTGCAGCTGTGGGACCCTATTTTCAGAGATGATGTTCTCCACCCAACTCTCAAAAAGCTGAAAGGGTCTTCAGTAGAGATGGATAGTCGAGCTGGGCTATCAGACGGTCACCTCTGTAGCTGTAGTGTCATTTTTCCTATGGTCCAATGTGTGAATTAAACAAAAAAGTGCACGTTTGTTATGATGTCCAAGATGGGGACCAGGATGTGGACATAATAAAAAATTAGGGAACATGATAGGAGACATTTCTACAATACATATAATCATTCTTATCTATTTAATACGATGACAACAGCTCTCCATACCTGCAGTCCACCACAAGGACCACCCTCTCTAATCCCTGAAAAATGAAATCATCCTCAGTGACGAAGAGAGGGGGCTAAGCGCCCCCCATGGTCTCAGAGCATTGACTCTTCTAAGAGTCCTAAGAGTCCTGCTCACACTGATGGGGTGCAGCTGTGGGACCCTATTTTCAGAGATGATGTCCTCCACCCAACTCTCAAAAAGCTGAAAGGGTCTTCAGTAGAGATGGATAGTCGAGCTGGGCTATCAGACGGTCACCTCTGTAGCTGTAGTGTCATTTTTCCTATGGTCCAATGTGTAAATTAAACAAAAAAGTGCACGTTTGTTATGATGTCCAAGATGGGGACCAGGATGTGGACATACATTCTTATCTATCTAATACGATGATAACAGCTCTCCATATCTGCAGTCCACCACAAGGACCACCCTCTCTAATCCCTGAAAAATGAAATCATCCTCAGTGATGAAGAGAGGGGGCTAAGTGCCCCCAATGGTCTCAGAGCATTGACTCTTCTAAGAGTCCTAAGAGTCCTGCTCACACTGATGGGGTGCAGCTGTGGGACCCTATTTTCAGAGATGATGTCCTCCACCCAACTCTCAAAAAGCTGAAAGGGTCTTCAGTAGAGATGGATAGTCGAGCTGGGCTATCAGACGGTCACCTCTGTAACTGTAGTGTCATTTTTCCTATGGTCCAATGTGTAAATTAAACAAAAAAGTGCACGTTTGTTATGATGTCCAAGATGGGGACCAGGATGTGGACATAATAAAAAATTAGGGAACATGATAGGAGACATTTCTACAATACATATAATCATTCTTATCTATCTAATACGATGACAACAGCTCTCCATACCTGCAGTCCACCACAAGGACCACCCTCTCTAATCCCTGAAAAATGAAATCATCCTCAGTGACGAAGAGAGGGGGCTAAGCGCCCCCATGGTCTCAGAGCATTAACTCTTCTAAGAGTCCTAAGAGTCCTGCTCACACTGATGGGGTGCAGCTGTGGGACCCTATTTTCAGAGATGATGTCCTCCACCCAACTCTCAAAAAGCTGAAAGGGTCTTCAGTAGAGATGGATAGTCGAGCTGGGCTATCAGACGGTCACCTCTGTAGCTGTAGTGTCATTTTTCCTATGGTCCAATGTGTAAATTAAACAAAAAAGTGCACGTTTGTTATGATTTCCAAGATGGGGACCATGATGTGGACATAATAAAAAAATAGGGAACATGATAGGAGACATTTCTACAATACATATAATCATTCTTATCTATCTAATACGATGACAACAGCTCTCCATACCTGCAGTCCACCACAAGGACCACCCTCTCTATTCCCTGAAAAGTGAAATCATCCTCAGTGACGAGGAGAGGGGGCTAAGCGCCCCCCATGGTCTCAGAGCATTGACTCTTCTAAGAGTCCTAAGAGTCCTGCTCACACTGATGGGGTGCAGCTGTGGGACCCTATTTTCAGAGATGATGTTCTCCACCCAACTCTCAAAAAGCTGAAAGGGTCTTCAGTAGAGATGGATAGTCGAGCTGGGCTATCAGACGGTCACCTCTGTAGCTGTAGTGTCATTTTTCCTATGGTCCAATGTGTAAATTAAACAAAAAAGTGCACGTTTGTTATGATGTCCAAGATGGGGACCAGGATGTGGACATAATAAAAAATTAGGGAACATGATAGGAGACATTTCTACAATACATATAATCATTCTTATCTATTTAATACGATGACAACAGCTCTCCATACCTGCAGTCCACCACAAGGACCACCCTCTCTAATCCCTGAAAAATGAAATCATCCTCAGTGACGAAGAGAGGGGGCTAAGCGCCCCCCATGGTCTCAGAGCATTGACTCTTCTAAGAGTCCTAAGAGTCCTGCTCACACTGATGGGGTGCAGCTGTGGGACCCTATTTTCAGAGATGATGTCCTCCACCCAACTCTCAAAAAGCTGAAAGGGTCTTCAGTAGAGATGGATAGTCGAGCTGGGCTATCAGACGGTCACCTCTGTAGCTGTAGTGTCATTTTTCCTATGGTCCAATGTGTAAATTAAACAAAAAAGTGCACGTTTGTTATGATGTCCAAGATGGGGACCAGGATGTGGACATACATTCTTATCTATCTAATACGATGATAACAGCTCTCCATATCTGCAGTCCACCACAAGGACCACCCTCTCTAATCCCTGAAAAATGAAATCATCCTCAGTGACGAAGAGAGGGGGCTAAGCGCCCCCCATGGTCTCAGAGCATTGACTCTTCTAAGAGTCCTAAGAGTCCCGCTCACACTGATGGGGTGCAGCTGTGGGACCCTATTTTCAGAGATGATGTCCTCCACCCAACTCTCAAAAAGCTGAAAGGGTCTTCAGTAGAGATGGATTGTCGAGCTGGGCTATCAGACGGTCACCTCTGTAGCTGTAGTGTCATTTTTCCTATGGTCCAATGTGTAAATTAAACAAAAAAGTGCACGTTTGTTATGATGTCCAAGATGGGGACCAGGATGTGGACATAATAAAAAATTAGGGAACATGATAGGAGACATTTCTACAATACATATAATCATTCTTATCTACCTAATACGATGATAACAGCTCTCCATACCTGCAGTCCACCACAAGGACCACCCTCTCTAATCCCTGAAAAATGAAATCATCCTCAGTGACGAAGAGAGGGGGCTAAGTGCCCCCAATGGTCTCAGAGCATTGACTCTTCTAAGAGTCCTAAGAGTCCTGCTCACACTGATGGGGTGCAGCTGTGGGACCCTAATTTCAGAGATGATGTCCTCCACCCAACTCTCAAAAAGCTGAAAGGGTCTTCAGTAGAGATGGATAGTCGAGCTGGGCTATCAGACGGTCACCTCTGTAGCTGTAGTGTCATTTTTCCTATGGTCCAATGTGTAAATTAAACAAAAAAGTGCACGTTTGTTATGATGTCCAAGATGGGGACCAGGATGTGGACATAATAAAAAATTAGGGAACATGATAGGAGACATTTCTACAATACATATAATCATTCTTATCTATCTAATATGATGACAACAGCTCTCCATACCTGCAGTCCACAACAAGGACCACCCTCTCTAATCCCTGAAAAATGAAATCATCCTCAGTGACGAAGAGAGGGGGCTAAGCGCCCCCCCATGGTTTTAGAGCATTGACTCTTCTAAGAGTCCTAAGAGTCCTGCTTACACTGATGGGGTGCAGCTGTGGGACCCTATTTTAAGAGATGATGTCCTCCACCCAACTCTCAAAAAGCTGAAAGGGTCTTCAGTAGAGATGGATAGTCGAGCTGGGCTATCAGACGGTCACCTCTGTAGCTGTAGTGTCATTTTTCCTATGGTCCAATGTGTAAATTAAACAAAAAAGTGCACGTTTGTTATGATGTCCAAGATGGGGACCAGGATGTGGACATAATAAAAAATTAGGGAACATGATAGGAGACATTTCTACAATACATATAATCATTCTTATCTATTTAATACGATGACAAAAGCTCTCCATACCTGCAGTCCACCACAAGGACCACCCTCTCTAATCCCTGAAAAATGAAATCATCCTCAGTGACGAAGAGAGGGGGCTAAGCGCCCCCCATGGTCTCAGAGCATTGACTCTTCTAAGAGTCCTAAGAGTCCTGCTCACACTGATGGGGTGCAGCTGTGGGACCCTATTTTCAGAGATGATGTCCTCCACCCAACTCTCAAAAAGCTGAAAGGGTCTTCAGTAGAGATGGATTGTCGAGCTGGGCTATCAGACGGTCACCTCTGTAGCTGTAGTGTCATTTTTCCTATGGTCCAATGTGTAAATTAAACAAAAAAGTGCACGTTTGTTATGATGTCCAAGATGGGGACCAGGATGTGGACATAATAAAAAATTAGGGAACATGATAGGAGACATTTCTACAATACATATAATCATTCTTATCTACCTAATACGATGATAACAGCTCTCCATACCTGCAGTCCACCACAAGGACCACCCTCTCTATTCCCTGAAAAATGAAATCATCCTCAGTGACGAAGAGAGGGGGCTAAGTGCCCCCAATGGTCTCAGAGCATTGACTCTTCTAAGAGTCCTAAGAGTCCTGTTTACACTGATGGGGGGCAGCTGTGGGACCCTAATTTCAGAGATGATGTCCTCCACCCAACTCTCAAAAAGCTGAAAGGGTCTTCAGTAGAGATGGATAGTCGAGCTGGGCTATCAGACGGTCACCTCTGTAGCTGTAGTGTCATTTTTCCTATGGTCCAATGTGTAAATTAAACAAAAAAGTGCACGTTTGTTATGATGTCCAAGATGGGGACCAGGATGTGGACATAATAAAAAATTAGGGAACATGATAGGAGACATTTCTACAATACATATAATCATTCTTATCTATCTAATACGATGACAACAGCTCTCCATACCTGCAGTCCACAACAAGGACCACCCTCTCTAATCCCTGAAAAATGAAATCATCCTCAGTGACGAAGAGAGGGGGCTAAGCGCCCCCATGGTCTCAGAGCATTAACTCTTCTAAGAGTCCTAAGAGTCCTGCTCACACTGATGGGTGCAGCTGTGGGACCCTATTTTCAGAGATGATGTCCTCCACCCAACTCTCAAAAAGCTGAAAGGGTCTTCAGTAGAGATGGATAGTCGAGCTGGGCTATCAGACGGTCACCTCTGTAGCTGTAGTGTCATTTTTCCTATGGCCCAATGTGTAAATTAAACAAAAAAGTGCACGTTTGTTATGATGTCCAAGATGGGGACCAGGATGTGGACATAATAAAAAATTAGGGAACATGATAGGAGACATTTCTACAATACATATAATCATTCTTATCTATCTAATACGATGACAACAGCTCTCCATACCTGCAGTCCACCACAAGGACCACCCTCTCTAATCCCTGAAAAATGAAATCATCCTCAGTGACGAAGAGAGGGGGCCAAGCGCCCCCCATGGTACCAGAGCATTGACTCTTCTAAGAGTCCTAAGAGTCCTGCTCACACTGATGGGGTGAAGCTGTGGGACCCTATTTTCAGAGATGATGTCCTCCACCCAACTCTCAAAAAGCTGAAAGGGTCTTCAGTAGAGATGGATAGTCGAGCTGGGCTATCAGACGGTCACCTCTGTAGCTGTAGTGTCATTTTTCCTATGGTCCAATGTGTAAATTAAACAAAAAAGTGCACGTTTGTTATGATGTCCAAGATGGGGACCAGGATGTGGACATAATAAGAAATTAGGGAACATGATAGGAGACATTTCTACAATACATATAATCATTCTTATCTATCTAATACGATGACAACAGCTCTCCATACCTGCAGTCCACCACAAGGACCACCCTCTCTAATCCCTGAAAAATGAAATCATCCTCAGGGACGAAGAGAGGGGGCTAAGCGCCCCCCATGGTTTTAGAGCATTGACTCTTCTAAGAGTCCTAAGAGTCCTGCTTACACTGATGGGGTGCAGCTGTGGGACCCTATTTTCAGAGATGATGTCCTCCACCCAACTCTCAAAAAGCTGAAAGGGTCTTCAGTAGAGATGGATAGTCGAGCTGGGCTATCAGACGGTCACCTCTGTAGCTGTAGTGTCATTTTTCCTATAATCCAATGTGTAAATTAAACAAAAAAGTGCACGTTTGTTATGATGTTCAAGATGGGGACCAGGATGTGGACATAATAAAAAATTAGGGAACATGATAGGAGACATTTCTACAATACATATAATCATTCTTATCTATCTAATACGATCACAACAGCTCTCCATACCTGCAGTCCACCACAAGGACCACTCTCTCTAATCCCTGAAAAATGAAATCATCCTCAGTGACGAAGAGAGGGGGCTAAGCGCCCCCCATGGTCTCAGAGCATTGACTCTTCTAAGAGTCCTAAGATTCCTGCTCACACTGATGTGGTGCAGCTGTGGGACCCTATTTTCAGAGATGATGTCCTCCACCCAACTCTCAAAAAGCTGAAAGGGTCTTCAGTAGAGATGGATAGTCGAGCTGGGCTATCAGACGGTCACCTCTGTAGCTGTAGTGTCATTTTTCCTATGGTCCAATGTGTAAATTAAACAAAAAAGTGCACATTTGTTATGATTTCCAAGATGGGGACCAGGATGTGGACATAATAAAAAAATAGGGAACATGATAGGAGACATTTCTACAATACATATAATCATTCTTATCTATCTAATACGATGACAACAGCTCTCCATACCTGCAGTCCACCACAAGGACCACCCTCTCTATTCCCTGAAAAGTGAAATCATCCTCAGTGACGAAGAGAGGGGGCTAAGTGCCCCCAATGGTCTCAGAGCATTGACTCTTCTAAGAGTCCTAAGAGTCCTGCTCACACTGATGGGGTGCAGCTGTGGGACCCTATTTTCAGAGATGATGTTCTCCACCCAACTCTCAAAAAGCTGAAAGGGTCTTCAGTAGAGATGGATAGTCGAGCTGGGCTATCAGACGGTCACCTCTGTAGCTGTAGTGTCATTTTTCCTATGGTCCAATGTGTAAATTAAACAAAAAAGTGCACATTTGTTATGATGTCCAAGATGGGGACCAGGATGTGGACATAATAAAAAATTAGGGAACATGATAGGAGACATTTCTACAATACATATAATCATTCTTATCTATTTAATACGATGACAACAGCTCTCCATACCTGCAGTCCACCACAAGGACCACCCTCTCTAATCCCTGAAAAATGAAATCATCCTCAGTGACGAAGAGAGGGGGCTAAGCGCCTCCCATGGTCTCAGAGCATTGACTCTTCTAAGAGTCCTAAGAGTCCTGCTCACACTGATGGGGTGCAGCTGTGGGACCCTATTTTCAGTGATGATGTCCTCCACCCAACTCTCAAAAAGCTGAAAGGGTCTTCAGTAGAGATGGATAGTCGAGCTGGGCTATCAGACGGTCACCTCTGTAGCTGTAGTGTCATTTTTCCTATGGTCCAATGTGTAAATTAAACAAAAAAGTGCACATTTGTTATGATGTCCAAGATGGGGACCAGGATGTGGACATAATAAAAAATTAGGGAACATGATAGGAGACATTTCTACAATACATATAATCATTCTTATCTATTTAATACGATGACAACAGCTCTCCATACCTGCAGTCCACCACAAGGACCATCCTCTCTAATCCCTGAAAAATGAAATCATCCTCAGTGACGAAGAGAGGGGGCTAAGCGCCCCCCATGGTCTCAGAGCATTGACTCTTCTAAGAGTCCTAAGAGTCCTGCTCACACTGATGGGGTGCAGCTGTGGGACCCTATTTTCAGTGATGATGTCCTCCACCCAACTCTCAAAAAGCTGAAAGGGTCTTCAGTAGAGATGGATAGTCGAGCTGGGCTATCAGACGGTCACCTCTGTAGCTGTAGTGTCATTTTTCCTATGGTCCAATGTGTAAATTAAACAAAAAAGTGCACGTTTGTTATGATGTCCAAGATGGGGACCAGGATGTGGACATAATAAAAAATTAGGGAACATGATAGGAGACATTTCTACAATACATATAATCATTCTTATCTATCTAATACGATGATAACAGCTCTCCATATCTGCAGTCCACCACAAGGACCACCCTCTCTAATCCCTGAAAAATGAAATCATCCTCAGTGATGAAGAGAGGGGGCTAAGTGCCCCCAATGGTCTCAGAGCATTGACTCTTCTAAGAGTCCTAAGAGTCCTGCTCACACTGATGGGGTGCAGCTGTGGGACCCTATTTTCAGAGATGATGTCCTCCACCCAACTCTCAAAAAGCTGAAAGGGTCTTCAGTAGAGATGGATAGTCGAGCTGGGCTATCAGACGGTCACCTCTGTAGCTGTAGTGTCATTTTTCCTATTGTCCAATGTGTAAATTAAACAAAAAAGTGCACGTTTGTTATGATGTCCAAGATGGGGACCAGGATGTGGACATAATAAAAAATTAGGGAACATGATAGGAGACATTTCTACAATACATATAATCATTCTTATCTATCTAATACGATGACAACAGCTCTCCATACCTGCAGTCCACCACAAGGACCAGCCTCTCTAATCCCTGAAAAATGAAATCATCCTCAGTGACGAAGAGAGGGGGCCAAGCGCCCCCCATGGTACCAGAGCATTGACTCTTCTAAGAGTCCTAAGAGTCCTGCTCACACTGATGGGGTGAAGCTGTGGGACCCTATTTTCAGAGATGATGTCCTCCACCCAACTCTCAAAAAGCTGAAAGGGTCTTCAGTAGAGATGGATAGTCGAGCTGGGCTATCAGACGGTCACCTCTGTAGCTGTAGTGTCATTTTTCCTATGGTCCAATGTGTAAATTAAACAAAAAAGTGCACGTTTGTTATGATGTCCAAGATGGGGACCAGGATGTGGACATAATAAGAAATTAGGGAACATGATAGGAGACATTTCTACAATACATATAATCATTCTTATCTATCTAATACGATGACAACAGCTCTCCATACCTGCAGTCCACCACAAGGACCACCCTCTCTAATCCCTGAAAAATGAAATCATCCTCAGGGACGAAGAGAGGGGGCTAAGCGCCCCCCATGGTTTTAGAGCATTGACTCTTCTAAGAGTCCTAAGAGTCCTGCTTACACTGATGGGGTGCAGCTGTGGGACCCTATTTTCAGAGATGATGTCCTCCACCCAACTCTCAAAAAGCTGAAAGGGTCTTCAGTAGAGATGGATAGTCGAGCTGGGCTATCAGACGGTCACCTCTGTAGCTATAGTGTCATTTTTCCTATGGTCCAATGTGTAAATTAAACAAAAAAGTGCACTTTTGTTATGATGTCCAAGATGGGGACCAGGATGTGGACATAATAAAAAATTAGGGAACATGATAGGAGACATTTCTACAATACATATAATCATTCTTATCTATCTAATACGATGACAACAGCTCTCCATACCTGCAGTCCACCACAAGGACCACCCTCTCTATTCCCTGAAAAGTGAAATCATCCTCAGTGACGAAGAGAGGGGGCTAAGTGCCCCCAATGGTCTCAGAGCATTGACTCTTCTAAGAGTCCTAAGAGTCCTGCTCACACTGATGGGGTGCAGCTGTGGGACCCTATTTTCAGAGATGATGTTCTCCACCCAACTCTCAAAAAGCTGAAAGGGTCTTCAGTAGAGATGGATAGTCGAGCTGGGCTATCAGACGGTCACCTCTGTAGCTGTAGTGTCATTTTTCCTATGGTCCAATGTGTAAATTAAACAAAAAAGTGCACATTTGTTATGATGTCCAAGATGGGGACCAGGATGTGGACATAATAAAAAATTAGGGAACATGATAGGAGACATTTCTACAATACATATAATCATTCTTATCTATTTATTACGATGACAACAGCTCTCCATACCTGCAGTCCACCACAAGGACCACCCTCTCTAATCCCTGAAAAATGAAATCATCCTCAGTGACGAAGAGAGGGGGCTAAGCGCCTCCCATGGTCTCAGAGCATTGACTCTTCTAAGAGTCCTAAGAGTCCTGCTCACACTGATGGGGTGCAGCTGTGGGACCCTATTTTCAGTGATGATGTCCTCCACCCAACTCTCAAAAAGCTGAAAGGGTCTTCAGTAGAGATGGATAGTCGAGCTGGGCTATCAGACGGTCACCTCTGTAGCTGTAGTGTCATTTTTCCTATGGTCCAATGTGTAAATTAAACAAAAAAGTGCACATTTGTTATGATGTCCAAGATGGGGACCAGGATGTGGACATAATAAAAAATTAGGGAACATGATAGGAGACATTTCTACAATACATATAATCATTCTTATCTATTTAATACGATGACAACAGCTCTCCATACCTGCAGTCCACCACAAGGACCATCCTCTCTAATCCCTGAAAAATGAAATCATCCTCAGTGACGAAGAGAGGGGGCTAAGCGCCCCCCATGGTCTCAGAGCATTGACTCTTCTAAGAGTCCTAAGAGTCCTGCTCACACTGATGGGGTGCAGCTGTGGGACCCTATTTTCAGTGATGATGTCCTCCACCCAACTCTCAAAAAGCTGAAAGGGTCTTCAGTAGAGATGGATAGTCGAGCTGGGCTATCAGACGGTCACCTCTGTAGCTGTAGTGTCATTTTTCCTATGGTCCAATGTGTAAATTAAACAAAAAAGTGCACGTTTGTTATGATGTCCAAGATGGGGACCAGGATGTGGACATAATAAAAAATTAGGGAACATGATAGGAGACATTTCTACAATACATATAATCATTCTTATCTATCTAATACGATGATAACAGCTCTCCATATCTGCAGTCCACCACAAGGACCACCCTCTCTAATCCCTGAAAAATGAAATCATCCTCAGTGATGAAGAGAGGGGGCTAAGTGCCCCCAATGGTCTCAGAGCATTGACTCTTCTAAGAGTCCTAAGAGTCCTGCTCACACTGATGGGGTGCAGCTGTGGGACCCTATTTTCAGAGATGATGTCCTCCACCCAACTCTCAAAAAGCTGAAAGGGTCTTCAGTAGAGATGGATAGTCGAGCTGGGCTATCAGACGGTCACCTCTGTAGCTGTAGTGTCATTTTTCCTATTGTCCAATGTGTAAATTAAACAAAAAAGTGCACGTTTGTTATGATGTCCAAGATGGGGACCAGGATGTGGACATAATAAAAAATTAGGGAACATGATAGGAGACATTTCTACAATACATATAATCATTCTTATCTATCTAATACGATGACAACAGCTCTCCATACCTGCAGTCCACCACAAGGACCAGCCTCTCTAATCCCTGAAAAATGAAATCATCCTCAGTGACGAAGAGAGGGGGCCAAGCGCCCCCCATGGTACCAGAGCATTGACTCTTCTAAGAGTCCTAAGAGTCCTGCTCACACTGATGGGGTGAAGCTGTGGGACCCTATTTTCAGAGATGATGTCCTCCACCCAACTCTCAAAAAGCTGAAAGGGTCTTCAGTAGAGATGGATAGTCGAGCTGGGCTATCAGACGGTCACCTCTGTAGCTGTAGTGTCATTTTTCCTATGGTCCAATGTGTAAATTAAACAAAAAAGTGCACGTTTGTTATGATGTCCAAGATGGGGACCAGGATGTGGACATAATAAGAAATTAGGGAACATGATAGGAGACATTTCTACAATACATATAATCATTCTTATCTATCTAATACGATGACAACAGCTCTCCATACCTGCAGTCCACCACAAGGACCACCCTCTCTAATCCCTGAAAAATGAAATCATCCTCAGGGGCGAAGAGAGGGGGCTAAGCGCCCCCCATGGTTTTAGAGCATTGACTCTTCTAAGAGTCCTAAGAGTCCTGCTTACACTGATGGGGTGCAGCTGTGGGACCCTATTTTCAGAGATGATGTCCTCCACCCAACTCTCAAAAAGCTGAAAGGGTCTTCAGTAGAGATGGATAGTCGAGCTGGGCTATCAGACGGTCACCTCTGTAGCTATAGTGTCATTTTTCCTATGGTCCAATGTGTAAATTAAACAAAAAAGTGCACTTTTGTTATGATGTCCAAGATGGGGACCAGGATGTGGACATAATAAAAAATTAGGGAACATGATAGGAGACATTTCTACAATACATATAATCATTCTTATCTATCTAATATGATCACAACAGCTCTCCATACCTGCAGTCCACCACAAGGACCACTCTCTCTAATCCCTGAAAAATGAAATCATCCTCAGTGACGAAGAGAGGGGGCTAAGCGCCCCCCATGGTCTCAGAGCATTGACTCTTCTAAGAGTCCTAAGATTCCTGCTCACACTGATGGGGTGCAGCTGTGGGACCCTATTTTCAGAGATGATGTCCTCCACCCAACTCTCAAAAAGCTGAAAGGGTCTTCAGTAGAGATGGATAGTCGAGCTGGGCTATCAGACGGTCACCTCTGTAGCTGTAGTGTCATTTTTCCTATGGTCCAATGTGTAAATTAAACAAAAAAGTGCACGTTTGTTATGATGTCCAAGATGGGGACCAGGATGTGGACATAATAAAAAAATAGGGAACATGATAGGAGACATTTCTACAATACATATAATCATTCTTATCTATCTAATACGATGACAACAGCTCTCCATACCTGCAGTCCACCACAAGGACCACCCTCTCTATTCCCTGAAAAGTGAAATCATCCTCAGTGACGAAGAGAGGGGGCTAAGCGCCCCCATGGTCTCAGAGCATTGACTCTTCTAAGAGTCCTAAGAGTCCTGCTCACACTGATGGGGTGCAGCTGTGGGACCCTATTTTCAGAGATGATGTTCTCCACCCAACTCTCAAATAGCTGAAAGGGTCTTCAGTAGAGATGGATAGTCGAGCTGGGCTATCAGACGGTCACCTCTGTAGCTGTAGTGTCATTTTTCCTATGGTCCAATGTGTAAATTAAACAAAAAAGTGCACGTTTGTTATGATGTCCAAGATGGGGACCAGGATGTGGACATAATAAAAAATTAGGGAACATGATAGGAGACATTTCTACAATACATATAATCATTCTTATCTATCTAATACGATGACAACAGCTCTCCATACCTGCAGTCCACAACAAGGACCACCCTCTCTAATCCCTGAAAAATGAAATCATCCTCAGTGACGAAGAGAGGGGGCTAAGCGCCCCCATGGTCTCAGAGCATTAACTCTTCTAAGAGTCCTAAGAGTCCTGCTCACACTGATGGGGTGAAGCTGTGGGACCCTATTTTCAGAGATGATGTCCTCCACCCAACTCTCAAAAAGCTGAAAGGGTCTTCAGTAGAGATGGATAGTCGAGCTGGGCTATCAGACGGTCACCTCTGTAGCTGTAGTGTCATTTTTCCTATGGTCCAATGTGTAAATTAAACAAAAAAGTGCACGTTTGTTATGATGTCCAAGATGGGGACCAGGATGTGGACATAATAAAAAAATAGGGAACATGATAGGAGACATTTCTACAATACATATAATCATTCTTATCTATCTAATACGATGACAACAGCTCTCCATACCTGCAGTCCACCACAAGGACCACCCTCTCTATTCCCTGAAAAGTGAAATCATCCTCAGTGACGAAGAGAGGGGGCTAAGCGCCCCCATGGTCTCAGAGCATTGACTCTTCTAAGAGTCCTAAGAGTCCTGCTCACACTGATGGGGTGCAGCTGTGGGACCCTATTTTCAGAGATGATGTTCTCCACCCAACTCTCAAATAGCTGAAAGGGTCTTCAGTAGAGATGGATAGTCGAGCTGGGCTATCAGACGGTCACCTCTGTAGCTGTAGTGTCATTTTTCCTATGGTCCAATGTGTAAATTAAACAAAAAAGTGCACGTTTGTTATGATGTCCAAGATGGGGACCAGGATGTGGACATAATAAAAAATTAGGGAACATGATAGGAGACATTTCTACAATACATATAATCATTCTTATCTATCTAATACGATGACAACAGCTCTCCATACCTGCAGTCCACAACAAGGACCACCCTCTCTAATCCCTGAAAAATGAAATCATCCTCAGTGACGAAGAGAGGGGGCTAAGCGCCCCCATGGTCTCAGAGCATTAACTCTTCTAAGAGTCCTAAGAGTCCTGCTCACACTGATGGGTGCAGCTGTGGGACCCTATTTTCAGAGATGATGTCCTCCACCCAACTCTCAAAAAGCTGAAAGGGTCTTCAGTAGAGATGGATAGTCGAGCTGGGCTATCAGACGGTCACCTCTGTAGCTGTAGTGTCATTTTTCCTATGGCCCAATGTGTAAATTAAACAAAAAAGTGCACGTTTGTTATGATGTCCAAGATGGGGACCAGGATGTGGACATAATAAAAAATTAGGGAACATGATAGGAGACATTTCTACAATACATATAATCATTCTTATCTATCTAATACGATGACAACAGCTCTCCATACCTGCAGTCCACCACAAGGACCACCCTCTCTAATCCCTGAAAAATGAAATCATCCTCAGTGACGAAGAGAGGGGGCCAAGCGCCCCCCATGGTACCAGAGCATTGACTCTTCTAAGAGTCCTAAGAGTCCTGCTCACACTGATGGGGTGAAGCTGTGGGACCCTATTTTCAGAGATGATGTCCTCCACCCAACTCTCAAAAAGCTGAAAGGGTCTTCAGTAGAGATGGATAGTCGAGCTGGGCTATCAGACGGTCACCTCTGTAGCTGTAGTGTCATTTTTCTTATGGTCCAATGTGTAAATTAAACAAAAAAGTGCACGTTTGTTATGATGTCCAAGATGGGGACCAGGATGTGGACATAATAAGAAATTAGGGAACATGATAGGAGACATTTCTACAATACATATAATCATTCTTATCTATCTAATACGATGACAACAGCTCTCCATACCTGCAGTCCACCACAAGGACCACCCTCTCTAATCCCTGAAAAATGAAATCATCCTCAGGGACGAAGAGAGGGGGCTAAGCGCCCCCCATGGTTTTAGAGCATTGACTCTTCTAAGAGTCCTAAGAGTCCTGCTTACACTGATGGGGTGCAGCTGTGGGACCCTATTTTCAGAGATGATGTCCTCCACCCAACTCTCAAAAAGCTGAAAGGGTCTTCAGTAGAGATGGATAGTCGAGCTGGGCTATCAGACGGTCACCTCTGTAGCTGTAGTGTCATTTTTCCTATAATCCAATGTGTAAATTAAACAAAAAAGTGCACGTTTGTTATGATGTTCAAGATGGGGACCAGGATGTGGACATAATAAAAAATTAGGGAACATGATAGGAGACATTTCTACAATACATATAATCATTCTTATCTATCTAATACGATCACAACAGCTCTCCATACCTGCAGTCCACCACAAGGACCACTCTCTCTAATCCCTGAAAAATGAAATCATCCTCAGTGACGAAGAGAGGGGGCTAAGCGCCCCCCATGGTCTCAGAGCATTGACTCTTCTAAGAGTCCTAAGATTCCTGCTCACACTGATGTGGTGCAGCTGTGGGACCCTATTTTCAGAGATGATGTCCTCCACCCAACTCTCAAAAAGCTGAAAGGGTCTTCAGTAGAGATGGATAGTCGAGCTGGGCTATCAGACGGTCACCTCTGTAGCTGTAGTGTCATTTTTCCTATGGTCCAATGTGTAAATTAAACAAAAAAGTGCACATTTGTTATGATTTCCAAGATGGGGACCAGGATGTGGACATAATAAAAAAATAGGGAACATGATAGGAGACATTTCTACAATACATATAATCATTCTTATCTATCTAATACGATGACAACAGCTCTCCATACCTGCAGTCCACCACAAGGACCACCCTCTCTATTCCCTGAAAAGTGAAATCATCCTCAGTGACGAAGAGAGGGGGCTAAGTGCCCCCAATGGTCTCAGAGCATTGACTCTTCTAAGAGTCCTAAGAGTCCTGCTCACACTGATGGGGTGCAGCTGTGGGACCCTATTTTCAGAGATGATGTTCTCCACCCAACTCTCAAAAAGCTGAAAGGGTCTTCAGTAGAGATGGATAGTCGAGCTGGGCTATCAGACGGTCACCTCTGTAGCTGTAGTGTCATTTTTCCTATGGTCCAATGTGTAAATTAAACAAAAAAGTGCACATTTGTTATGATGTCCAAGATGGGGACCAGGATGTGGACATAATAAAAAATTAGGGAACATGATAGGAGACATTTCTACAATACATATAATCATTCTTATCTATTTAATACGATGACAACAGCTCTCCATACCTGCAGTCCACCACAAGGACCACCCTCTCTAATCCCTGAAAAATGAAATCATCCTCAGTGACGAAGAGAGGGGGCTAAGCGCCCCCCATGGTCTCAGAGCATTGACTCTTCTAAGAGTCCTAAGAGTCCTGCTCACACTGATGGGGTGCAGCTGTGGGACCCTATTTTCAGTGATGATGTCCTCCACCCAACTCTCAAAAAGCTGAAAGGGTCTTCAGTAGAGATGGATAGTCGAGCTGGGCTATCAGACGGTCACCTCTGTAGCTGTAGTGTCATTTTTCCTATGGTCCAATGTGTAAATTAAACAAAAAAGTGCACATTTGTTATGATGTCCAAGATGGGGACCAGGATGTGGACATAATAAAAAATTAGGGAACATGATAGGAGACATTTCTACAATACATATAATCATTCTTATCTATTTAATACGATGACAACAGCTCTCCATACCTGCAGTCCACCACAAGGACCACCCTCTCTAATCCCTGAAAAATGAAATCATCCTCAGTGACGAAGTGAGGGGGCTAAGCGCCCCCCATGGTCTCAGAGCATTGACTCTTCTAAGAGTCCTAAGAGTCCTGCTCACACTGATGGGGTGCAGCTGTGGGACCCTATTTTCAGTGATGATGTCCTCCACCCAACTCTCAAAAAGCTGAAAGGGTCTTCAGTAGAGATTGATAGTCGAGCTGGGCTATCAGACGGTCACCTCTGTAGCTGTAGTGTCATTTTTCCTATGGTCCAATGTGTAAATTAAACAAAAAAGTGCACGTTTGTTATGATGTCCAAGATGGGGACCAGGATGTGGACATAATAAAAAATTAGGGAACATGATAGGAGACATTTCTACAATACATATAATCATTCTTATCTATCTAATACGATGATAACAGCTCTCCATATCTGCAGTCCACCACAAGGACCACCCTCTCTAATCCCTGAAAAATGAAATCATCCTCAGTGATGAAGAGAGGGGGCTAAGTGCCCCCAATGGTCTCAGAGCATTGACTCTTCTAAGAGTCCTAAGAGTCCTGCTCACACTGATGGGGTGCAGCTGTGGGACCCTATTTTCAGAGATGATGTCCTCCACCCAACTCTCAAAAAGCTGAAAGGGTCTTCAGTAGAGATGGATAGTCGAGCTGGGCTATCAGACGGTCACCTCTGTAGCTGTAGTGTCATTTTTCCTATTGTCCAATGTGTAAATTAAACAAAAAAGTGCACGTTTGTTATGATGTCCAAGATGGGGACCAGGATGTGGACATAATAAAAAATTAGGGAACATGATAGGAGACATTTCTACAATACATATAATCATTCTTATCTATCTAATACGATGACAACAGCTCTCCATACCTGCAGTCCACCACAAGGACCAGCCTCTCTAATCCCTGAAAAATGAAATCATCCTCAGTGACGAAGAGAGGGGGCCAAGCGCCCCCCATGGTACCAGAGCATTGACTCTTCTAAGAGTCCTAAGAGTCCTGCTCACACTGATGGGGTGAAGCTGTGGGACCCTATTTTCAGAGATGATGTCCTCCACCCAACTCTCAAAAAGCTGAAAGGGTCTTCAGTAGAGATGGATAGTCGAGCTGGGCTATCAGACGGTCACCTCTGTAGCTGTAGTGTCATTTTTCCTATGGTCCAATGTGTAAATTAAACAAAAAAGTGCACGTTTGTTATGATGTCCAAGATGGGGACCAGGATGTGGACATAATAAGAAATTAGGGAACATGATAGGAGACATTTCTACAATACATATAATCATTCTTATCTATCTAATACGATGACAGCAGCTCTCCATACCTGCAGTCCACCACAAGGACCACCCTCTCTAATCCCTGAAAAATGAAATCATCCTCAGGGACGAAGAGAGGGGGCTAAGCGCCCCCCATGGTTTTAGAGCATTGACTCTTCTAAGAGTCCTAAGAGTCCTGCTTACACTGATGGGGTGCAGCTGTGGGACCCTATTTTCAGAGATGATGTCCTCCACCCAACTCTCAAAAAGCTGAAAGGGTCTTCAGTAGAGATGGATAGTCGAGCTGGGCTATCAGACGGTCACCTCTGTAGCTATAGTGTCATTTTTCCTATGGTCCAATGTGTAAATTAAACAAAAAAGTGCACGTTTGTTATGATGTCCAAGATGGGGACCAGGATGTGGACATAATAAAAAATTAGGGAACATGATAGGAGACATTTCTACAATACATATAATCATTCTTATCTATCTAATACGATCACAACAGCTCTCCATACCTGCAGTCCACCACAAGGACCACTCTCTCTAATCCCTGAAAAATGAAATCATCCTCAGTGACGAAGAGAGGGGGCTAAGCGCCCCCCATGGTCTCAGAGCATTGACTCTTCTAAGAGTCCTAAGATTCCTGCTCACACTGATGGGGTGCAGCTGTGGGACCCTATTTTCAGAGATGATGTCCTCCACCCAACTCTCAAAAAGCTGAAAGGGTCTTCAGTAGAGATGGATAGTCGAGCTGGGCTATCAGACGGTCACCTCTGTAGCTGTAGTGTCATTTTTCCTATGGTCCAATGTGTAAATTAAACAAAAAAGTGCACGTTTGTTATGATGTCCAAGATGGGGACCAGGATGTGGACATAATAAAAAAATAGGGAACATGATAGGAGACATTTCTACAATACATATAATCATTCTTATCTATCTAATACGATGACAACAGCTCTCCATACCTGCAGTCCACCACAAGGACCACCCTCTCTATTCCCTGAAAAGTGAAATCATCCTCAGTGACGAAGAGAGGGGGCTAAGCGCCCCCCATGGTCTCAGAGCATTGACTCTTCTAAGAGTCCTAAGAGTCCTGCTCACACTGATGGGGTGCAGCTGTGGGACCCTATTTTCAGAGATGATGTTCTCCACCCAACTCTCAAATAGCTGAAAGGGTCTTCAGTAGAGATGGATAGTCGAGCTGGGCTATCAGACGGTCACCTCTGTAGCTGTAGTGTCATTTTTCCTATGGTCCAATGTGTAAATTAAACAAAAAAGTGCACGTTTGTTATGATGTCCAAGATGGGGACCAGGATGTGGACATAATAAAAAATTAGGGAACATGATAGGAGACATTTCTACAATACATATAATCATTCTTATCTATTTAATACGATGACAACAGCTCTCCATACCTGCAGTCCACCACAAGGACCACCCTCTCTAATCCCTGAAAAATGAAATCATCCTCAGTGACGAAGAGAGGGGGCTAAGCGCCCCCCATGGTCTCAGAGCATTGACTCTTCTAAGAGTCCTAAGAGTCCTGCTCACACTGATGGGGTGCAGCTGTGGGACCCTATTTTCAGAGATGATGTCCTCCACCCAACTCTCAAAAAGCTGAAAGGGTCTTCAGTAGAGATGGATAGTCGAGCTGGGCTATCAGACGGTCACCTCTGTAGCTGTAGTGTCATTTTTCCTATGGTCCAATGTGTAAATTAAACAAAAAAGTGCACGTTTGTTATGATGTCCAAGATGGGGACCAGGATGTGGACATAATAAAAAATTAGGGAACATGATAGGAGACATTTCTACAATACATATAATCATTCTTATCTATCTAATACGATGACAACAGCTCTCCATACCGTATTTCATGGTCAATCCAGGTTTGTCAGTGATGGCACTGACATAATGTATGGCGTCTTTTTCGGGCGTTATCCTTTGCCTTTTCATTGTGAAAATCCAGTTGCCTATATCAAAGCAAATTCTACTACTTGTAAAGTATGCAGAAAATGAAATGTAGAACATATAACATCAACTGCTTAGGAACGCATCATAGGTTAGTACTTAAAAGGATATTGTCATGTTCTAGTCATAATGCAAGCTGGACATTTTTCATGTTACCCTGTAATCGCCGGCCTGTTCTAATGCTCACAAGCAAAGATATATGCTCAGCTGCTAAGGCTTCCCTCTGCCTTCTGAATGAAAATTGAATATGTCTGGCTCACTGTGTATATAGCAGGTGCTCAGAAAAAATAAGAGTCAATTCAAAAGAAATAGCTCTGGTACACTATAGTGATTAATAACGTAAGAAAAGAACTCTTGGAATGCTGAAAATTCTTTATTTGTGCAAAAGGATAATTCATCCAACGTTTCGACCTTGTTTTTAGGTCTTTATCAAGGATAAAGTTATCTAAGATCATAAAGGGTTACAAAACCATATAAACACGTAATTAGTACATAGTACAACATAACAGTACAATATATTGCTACTTGAGAGTACAATGGGTCAAATGACCATGAGGCACATACAAAAAATTTTTCCAAAGCCATAGTGAAAACATTTGTACTGAGGAAAGAAAATTTCCACATGACCTATCTGGAGAAACATTCTGGATCAAACAACCAAAAATAGTCAAGCAGGTAAATACACACCTATATGGATAACAGGATGATATGTGTTCAATTGTATAGCGTCATTGCCATTAAGGTACAAATGGAAAACTTGCAATCCTATATAGTGAAGGAAATTAACACATATCATATCAAAGAACACAGGAACATGGGTGTGAGAAAAACCTCAATGTTTATACTTTGTTCTTTATAATGGTGTGAACATGTATATGTCTCAGTACCTTATGCACTTGAGAATTCTAGTGAGTAGATGATGAAAGCCTATTCCAGAACTGGAATCGGTAAATAATTGTAGGTGGAATCTAAATGAAAAGATGGTACAAGTGTTATCATGACACGTGGGCTATAACACAATGGACCGTGTGACAAAGAAGAAAGGAGAGAAAGAAGAGGAAGAAAATGGAACTACCTGTAACATTACGTGATAGTCACTGGTAAGTATCACTTGACAATTCAGGTGAAAAAGGATTCCTTTATTAAAGGGTTCTCAGTCGCCTCAGGATCATGAAATACTAGGGTAAATGATATGAGAATGGGTAAGAAGCACCACTAAAGGAAATATGAAATGCAGGACATATATCTATAAACCCCTGAACTACATGATAGAAATAAAAAGAAGAAAAAAGAAAAAAAAGAAGAAAGAAGAAGAACACATAGAATGCGGAAAGAGAATGGGTACAACTACCTGAGTTACTGCAGGGAGGCCCCTGGTTGGTATTGTGAGGGTTAGTGGAATTCCTTCACTGAAGGGTTCTCAGTTGCTTCAGGTTCGTGAAAAATGCTATAGACAAATAATGCCCGGAGAAAAGGGGTTCATATACAGCGAATAATGGTAATACAAGGTACATGTGTCACATGTAATAGTATATATATATATATTGTACTAAGCTCTACACCAGAAATAGAAAGTAGTCCCTCTGCCTTCTGTCTAGGTGCCCTGAGTTATGTCCTGTAAACTGTCACAGCGACCCAGACACACATGTGTAGTAGGGGAATATCCCTGCTGAGATGCCAGTGCTAGAGTACTCGTTTGCTGTGGAGTTGAACGCTATGTGAGCAGTTCTTACCTTCAATGAGCAGAAGTCTCTTTTTTCAGATTTCAATATCTCTGTGGGTATCTGGCAGAAATATGGAATACTCTTTACTGCTAAGATCCTGTACACCACTCCCACTAAAGGGGGCTTTACACGCTGCGACATCGCTAATGCGGAGTCGTTGGGGTCACGGAATTTGTGACGCACATCCGGCCGCATTAGCGATGTTGCTGCGTGTGACACCGATGAGCGATTTTGCATCGTTGCAAAAACGTGCAAAATCGCTCATCGGTGACATGGGTCTCCATTCTCGATTATCGTTACTGCAGTAGTAACGATGTAGTTCGTCGCTCCTGCGGCAGCACACATCACTCCGTGTGACACCGCAGAAACGAGGAACCTCTCCTTACCTGCCTCCCAGCCGCTATGAGGAAGGAAGGAGGTGGGCGGGATGTTCCGGCCACTCATCTCCGCCCCTCCGCTGCTATTGGGCGGTCGCTCAGTGACATCGCTGTGACGTCGCACGGACCGCCCCCTTAGAAAGGAGGCGGTTCGCCGGTCACAGCGACGTCGCCGGGCAGGTAAGTATGTGTGACGGGTCTGGTCGGTGTTGTGCGGCATGGGCAGCGATTTACACGTGTCGCGCAACAGATGGGGGCGGGTACCCACACTAGCGATATCGGGACCGATATCGCAGTGTGTAAAGTAGCCTTTAGTCACATGACCAAGACTGTATCTGTGTCCCTACAACACACTTGAGACAAATGTGTGTGTGAGCCTGCATTGTGGGGTATATATAATATATTATAGAGCTGGGAAGGATCATTCTAAGCAGTGAGCTGTTCCAGTATTTGTAGGAAAATACCCAGTAGAAGCATCAAACACAGCACCAATACCTCCCATCAGTATCCCACCACAGTGCCATGTAACCCATGCCCTACACTCCCATCTACACCAATACTATACAGGCACAAACTAGTATATCTGACTAAAAGCCCCCAAAATATGAAGAACGGCCTATAGTTGAGTGTGGATATAAAATCTATGTGAGCAGAGCTAGAATAGAAATCACTGATCGCATTGAAGTCATTCTGACCATAAATCACCATGATATCAAGGTGAGGAGTTGTGTGTTACTGCTGGGAGGAAAGGGTTAACAGTGGAATATTAAGGTGCATTTCTGTGTGCAGTGTTACTAGTCAATGTAACAATTCAGTATGAGCTGCTCTTGGTGCCGGGGGAGGGAGATGCTCTCCTGAGCAAGATAGATGGGGAATGAACATAATATCTATATAGTGTAAGTCAGGGAGTCTCAAACTCGGCTGGGTGTATGGGCCGCACAGAGGAAAAAAATAATTTGGGGGGCTGCATTCTTTGCAAGACAAAGTGACATTTTTATTGGTACCATATATGTATATATTTTTTTCACACACCTTTGGATGACTGATTTTCAACATTTTTCACTTGTTTATTATAACAAATGTGCACATTCTTTGGTTAAATCTAAAAAAAATAAATGTGATGTTAAAAAAAAGTCATGCCTTATTTTGTTTTTTTTTACATTTTATCCCTTTCTTTTAACTAATAGTGTTACAATTATGACGCTAGCGTTTTGTGAAGGGAATGCTTTGCCTACTTCCGTGACTATGGCCTTCCGGAACTGCTGCATTTTGGCTGACCTCTCCGCCTCGGGAATAAGAGACATAAAGTTCTCCTTGTAGCGTGGGTCTAACAGTGTTACCAACCAGTAATGATTGTCGGCCAAGATGTTCTTAACGCGAGGGTCACGAGACAGGCAGCTTACCATAAAGTCATCCATGTGCGCCAGACTCTTAACAGCCATCACTTCAGTATCCAGACCAACACGATGACTGAACATGCTGTCCTCCTCCTTCTCCTCCTCCTCCTCATCTACCCTGTCCTCTGGCCAGCCACGCTGAACTGAGCATATGACTGGTATGCATGTCATATCCTCAATTTGGCCGGAGAGTTGCTCCATGTCTTCATCTTCCTCCTCGTCATAGTCCTCCACTGCACGTTGTGATGAGACGAGGCTGGACTATGTGTTATCACCCACACCCACTACTGTTTCTTGCTCCAACTCATCGTGTTCCGCCTGCAATGCATCATGTTTGGTTTTGAGCAGAGACCGTTTTAGAAGGCAGAGAAGCGGTATGGTGACGCTAATAATGACGTCATCGCCGCTCACCATCTTGGTGGAGTCCTCAAAGTTTTGGAGGATGGTACATAGGTCGGACATCCATCTCCACTCCTCAGGTGTTATGTGTGGAGTTTGACCCATTTCCCGACGGCTTAGGTGATGCAGGTACTCAACAACTGCCCTCTTCTGCTCACATATCCTGATCAACATGTGCAGAGTTGAATTCCAACGCGTGGGGACATCACACACCAGTCTGTGAGCCGGAAGATGCAAACGACGCTGAAAGCCGGCAAGGCCGGCTGAAGCAGTAGGTGACTTTCGAAAATGTGCAGACAGGCGGCGAACTTTTACCAGCAGATCAGACAGCTCTGGGTATGACTTTAGAAACCGCTGAACCACGAGGTTGAGCACATGGGCCATGCATGGAACATGTGTCAGCTGGCCTCGCCTCAAAGCCGCCACTAGGTTCCGGCCATTGTCACACACAACCTTTCCTGGCTTTAGGTTCAGAGGTGTGAGCCAGTGATCTGCATGCTGTTTTAGAGCTGTCCACACCTCTTCTGCATTGTGGGATTTGTCACTTATGCAGATTAGCTGCAGCACAGCCTGTTGCCGCTTCGCCAAGGCAGTGCTGCAGTGCTTCCAGCTTGGGACTGGTGTGGAGGGTAAAGTGGATGAGGATGCGCAGGAGGAGGAGGAGGCTGAAGAGCATGACATTCCGGAGCTGTAGAGTGTGGGTGAAACCCTGACTGAGGTAGGGCCTGCAAACCTTGGTGTGGGAAGGACTTGTTCCGTTCCTCGCTCAAACTGGGTCCCAGCTGGGCTGGGCTGGGTAGGGCGTTGTGGGGGGTTTGTCTATCTCCGTTTGAGGTGAGTTTGTTTAAGTTAGCCTTTTCTTTGGCGTTTTTTGGAGCCCTGCGGGTTGGGGAGTTGGTATCGCCCAGTAAGGCGTTCCCCGGGGGCTTGGATTGGGGTGACATTGTCAGTGGAAAACGGAGTTGAATTTTGGATTAGGAAATCGAAAACTGATCAGAGAGGTGTGGGTAGACTAGTCCGTTTGGGGATGGTTGTGGCATCTGATATGTGCCCGTTCAAGTGTCTCGGGAATTTTCAACAGATCCGTCCGAAGGTGGATGGCCCCTTATTATGTCACGAGGATGGGTCCTTTTTATCGAGATACCAATTTGTGAGTGTTTTTAGGGCATGTTTGAAGTCGTTGGGGTTAGATCCGAAGTCTTTCGGATTGGGGCAGCGACGGAGGCCTCTATATGCGGCCTACCGGAGGAGACAGTTAAGCAGATTGGTAGGTGGAAGTCGCAGCGCTTTAAGTCGTATGTACGTCCCCAGGTGGTTGTTGGCAATTGAGGGGAAAAGGGGGGGGTATTAGGGTAGCAATGGGGGGGGGGGAGAGTGTGTGTTTTTTGTCAATTTGGTTTGGTGAGGCAATAAAATGGTGTCGTCTGTACATTTTGTATTGCAGAAGCACCCCCCCTTCCTTCCCTGGTCTGGATCCTTGGCCACTCTTATGTGTATTGGGGAGCCCGACGAGCGGACGCGAGATGGAACGGGAGACAGCTAGGTTTTGAGAAGGACCTGGCTCTCGTGCGATGGCTCGGTGTTCGGGGGTTAGGGTGGAACAGGGTGTTGCAGGAGGTGCATAGATACGCCCGGTTGGACAGACCTCCTGACATCTTAGTGTTGCATGCCGGGGGGAATGATTTGGGTGGGCGTCCTTTTCGAATCTTGATAAAGGACATCAAACATGATTTGTTACAGTTATGGGTGTCGTTTCCAGGTCTAACGATAGTCTGGTCGGAGATAGTAGCGAGAAAGAGTTGGCAGAAAGCGCGGTCAGTTGACAGGTTGAACAAGGCGCGGGCGAAGGTTAATAGGGCGATCTCGAAGTTTGTTAGTCGGAACGGGGGTATAGCAATACGGCATGTTGAGTTGGAAAGGACGGAAGAGGAATTTTGGTTGGCTGACGGGGTACACCTTAATGCGGTGGGAACTGACTTATGGGCTCTTGGCTTGCAGGGAGGTATTGAGAGGGCCCTTTGGTTGCGGGGGGTCTCAGGCACTTGAAGGGTTTCAAGGTGCCTTCGTTGTGGTGTTGTTTATTGGTGGGTCCTTGAAGTTGGTTTAAAATTGGTTCGGGGATTCATCCGGGTATGGATCCCCTCATTGGCAGAATTGATGGTCCCCTGGTGATTTTGGGGGGGAACCCCGACGGGGTATGTCGGGGCCCCTGGGGGTGTGGTTGGGGTTGATGGAGGATTAACCCTTACCATTTGGTGCTCCTGAGCCAGTGTGGGTAACGGCTGGGAGCAAGTTGAGGTTTTTTATTGCTCGGTTATGGGAATCACCAGGGTTTTGGTAGCTTCAAGGACCTTACCACATTGCAAATTTTATTGGTTATGTATTCTTGTTAATAAAATGGCTGCTATGGCCAAAATTATCCAAAGATAAATTTGTGTCTGTGTAATTACTTTTAAATAAGAAACGGGAATGGAGGTGTGGGGTATGAAAGGAAGACCGGAGTCAACAATTCCAGGGTCAAGCATGTTTATTTGCGTAAGCTTCGTTCCAGGGTAGAAAGGGTAAGAGTGCCTTTCAGAATTCGAAGTGGTCGGACTGTACGGACCACCAAGAACTGCAG
This sequence comes from Anomaloglossus baeobatrachus, assembly GCF_048569485.1. Lineage (NCBI taxonomy): Eukaryota > Metazoa > Chordata > Amphibia > Anura > Aromobatidae > Anomaloglossus > Anomaloglossus baeobatrachus. Next base: position 913,154 of record NW_027442954.1, on the reverse strand, counting down.
GAGAGCTTGAACATCTTCCCATGGATTTGCGACATCCTCCCTCATCAGTTACGTAGGTAAGCAGGTTCTCAGCATTGCAGCCCATTTGTTGTCTTAAGTTAGTTAAGCGGGGTTAACTAACCTGTCAGTTCAGCCTCAGGTCTAAAGCAGAGGCCTGGACTCCACTCCTTACTCCTCACTCCACAACTCTCCTTAAAAACAACTGACTCCTTTTTCCTGCCCCGGGGTCTCCAGACCCCTAGGTGGGCGTTTCCTTCCGTCTGGTCCTGCCCACTGGTGTGCCTGTCTTTCCCTGGGGGAGGTGACTAGGATTTTCTGGTTGGCTTTGTGTGACTTAGGTGAGGGAAGTTGTTATGCGGGGGCCTATGTGTGACTACCTGCAGTGTCAGGGCGTCACATATGTATGTGTGTATGTCTGCTAAAGGAATCCGCACCGTCATATTTACAAACACAAAATTTTGCAGACACCTCATGTGACTCAGGGAACGTCGTAGACTATGTTTTAACAGGAATATTTAACCCCGCGCTTTACAGTTACTCTCCAAAAAACCTGCCTCCATTAAACTGAATGGAGGTGGGAGCTGCAAGTTATTAATAGCAGCTGTGATTGGTTGCTATAGGAACAAAGGACATTCATAGTATAAGAAGCTTATGTGTGAGATAATATGATGTCAGTGGGGAGACAGATAGAGAGAGACAGACACAGACTGAGAGACAAACAGACAGAGACAGATAGGCATAGACAGACAGGGAAAGAGACAGAGACAAACAGACAGAGGCAGACAGGGAAAGAGACAGACAGAGATAGACAGGGAAAAAAGGCAGACAGACAGAGACAGAGAAAGAGACAGAGGCAGATAGGGAAACAGAGACAAACATACAGAGACAGGCAGGAGAAAAGGCAGACCGACAGGGAAAGAGACAGACAGGGGAAGAGACAGACAGAGAGAGACAGACAGATAGAGACAGACAAAGAAATACAGAGATAGACAGGGAAAGAGACAAACGGGGAATGAGTCAGACAGAGAGAGACAAAGAGAGACAGGCAGAGAGAGACAGGGAAAGAGACAGACAGGGGAAGAGAAAGACAGAGACAGACAAAGAAATACAGAGACAGACAGGGGAAGAGACAGACAGGGGAAGAGACAGACAGGGGAAGAGACAGACAGACAGGGAAAGAGACAGACCTGGAAAAGAGACAGACCTGGAAAAGAGACAGGCCTGGAAAAGAGACAGACAGACATAGAAACAGACAGCCACAAAGAGAGAGAGAGACAGACAGACACAGAGAGACAGACAGAGATAGAGAGACAGACAGACATGGATAGAGATAGAGACACACAGAGACAGACAGATGACAGAGACTGGGAGAGAGACAGACAGAAGCATAAATCCCTAACTAAAACTTAACATTTAATGATAGTTTTAAAAGGTAAAAAAACACAAATCATGTAAATAGAATGACTCTCTTCTGTGCATAGAGTCAACATTTTGTGTTTGTAAATATGACGGTGCGGATTCCTTTAGCAGACATACACACATACATATGTGACGCCCTGACACTGCAGGTAGTCACACATAGGCCCCCGCATAACAACTTCCCTCACCTAAGTCACACAAAGCCAACCAGAAAACCCTAGTCACCTCCCCCAGGGAAAGACAGGCACACCAGTGGGCAGGACCAGACGGAAGGAAACGCCCACCTAGGGGTCTGGAGACCCCGGGGCAGGAAAAAGGAGTCAGTTGTTTTTAAGGAGAGTTGTGGAGTGAGGAGTAAGGAGTGGAGTCCAGGCCTCTGCTTTAGACCTGAGGCTGAACTGACAGGTTAGTTAACCCCGCTTAACTAACTTAAGATAACAAATGGGCTGCAATGCTGAGAACCTGCTTACCTACGTAACTGATGAGGGAGGATGTCGCAAATCCATGGGAAGATGTTCAAGCTCTCCTGCAGTTCTTGGTGGCCCGTACAGTCCGACCACTTCGAATTCTGAAAGGCACTCTTACCCTTTCTACCCTGGAACGAAGCTTAGGCAAATAAACATGCTTGACCCTGGAATTGTTGACTCCGGTCTTCCTTTCATACCCCACACCTCCATTCCCATTTCTTATTTAAAAGTAATTACACAGACACAAATTTATCTTTGGATAATTTTGGCCATAGCAGCCATTTTATTAACAAGAATACATAACCAATAAAATTTGCAATGTGGTAAGGTCCTTGAAGCTACCAAAACCCTGGTGATTCCCATAACCGAGCAATAAAAAACCTCAACTTGCTCCCAGCCGTTACCCACACTGGCTCAGGAGCACCAAATGGTAAGGGTTAATCCTCCGTCAACCCCAACCACACCCCCAGGGGCCCCGACATACCCCGTCGGGGTTCCCCCCCAAAATCACCAGGGGACCATCAATTCTGCCAATGAGGGGATCCATACCCGGATGAATCCCCGAACCAATTTTAAACCAACTTCAAGGACCCACCAATAAACAACACCACAACGAAGGCACCTTGAAACCCTTCAAGTGCCTGAGACCCCCCGCAACCAAAGGGCCCTCTCAATACCTCCCTGCAAGCCAAGAGCCCATAAGTCAGTTCCCACCGCATTAAGGTGTACCCCGTCAGCCAACCAAAATTCCTCTTCCGTCCTTTCCAACTCAACATGCCGTATTGCTATACCCCCGTTCCGACTAACAAACTTCGAGATCGCCCTATTAACCTTCGCCCGCGCCTTGTTCAACCTGTCAACTGACCGCGCTTTCTGCCAACTCTTTCTCGCTACTATCTCCGACCAGACTATCGTTAGACCTGGAAACGACACCCATAACCGTAACAAATCATGTTTGATGTCCTTTATCAAGATTCGAAAAGGACGCCCACCCAAATCATTCCCCCCGGCATGCAACACTAACATGTCAGGAGGTCTGTCCAACCGGGCGTATCTATGCACCTCCTGCAACACCCTGTTCCACCCTAACCCCCGAACACCGAGCCATCGCACGAGAGCCAGGTCCTTCTCAAAACCTAGCTGTCTCCCGTTCCATCTCGCGTCCGCTCGTCGGGCTCCCCAATACACATAAGAGTGGCCAAGGATCCAGACCAGGGAAGGAAGAGGGGGTGCTTCTGCAATACAAAATGTACAGACGACACCATTTTATTGCCTCACCAAACCAAATTTACAAAAAACACACACTCTCACCCCCCCCCCATTGCTACCCTAATACCCCCCCCTTTTCCCCTCAATTGCCAACAACCACCTGGGGACGTACATACGACTTAAAGCGCTGCGACTTCCACCTACCAATCTGCTTAACTGTCTCCTCCGGTAGGCCGCATATAGAGGCCTCCGTCGCTGCCCCAATCCGAAAGACTTCGGATCTAACCCCAACGACTTCAAACATGCCCTAAAAACACTCACAAATTGGTATCTCGATAAAAAGGACCCATCCTCGTGACATAATAAGGGGCCATCCACCTTCGGACGGATCTGTTGAAAATTCCCGAGACACTTGAACGGGCACATATCAGATGCCACAACCATCCCCAAACGGACTAGTCTACCCACACCTCTCTGATCAGTTTTCGATTTCCTAATCCAAAATTCAACTCCGTTTTCCACTGACATAATGTCACCCCAATCCAAGCCCCTGGGGAACGCCTTACTGGGCGATACCAACTCCCCAACCCGCAGGGCTCCAAAAAACGCCAAAGAAAAGGCTAACTTAAACAAACTCACCTCAAACGGAGATAGACAAACCCCCCACAACGCCCTACCCAGCCGGGTAGGGACCCAGCCCAGCCCAGCTGGGACCCAGTTTGAGCGAGGAACGGAACAAGTCCTTCCCACACCAAGGTTTGCAGGCCCTACCTCAGTCAGGGTTTCACCCACACTCTACAGCTCCGGAATGTCATGCTCTTCAGCCTCCTCCTCCTCCTGCGCATCCTCATCCACTTTACCCTCCACACCAGTCCCAAGCTGGAAGCACTGCAGCACTGCCTCGGCGAAGCGGCAACAGACTGTGCTGCAGCTAATCTGCATAGGTGACAAACCCCACAATGCAGAAGAGGTGTGGACAGCTCTAAAACAGCATGCAGATCACTGGCTCACACCTCTGAACCTAAAGCCAGGAAAGGTTGTGTGTGACAATGGCCGGAACCTGGTGGCGGCTTTGAGGCGAGGCCAGCTGACACATGTTCCATGCATGGCCCATGTGCTCAACCTCGTGGTTCAGCGGTTTCTAAAGTCATACCCAGAGCTGTCTGATCTGCTGGTAAAAGTTCGCTGCCTGTCTGCACATTTTCGAAAGTCACCTACTGCTTCAGCCGGCCTTGCCGGCTTTCAGCGTCGTTTGCATCTTCCGGCTCACAGACTGGTGTGTGATGTCCCCACGCGTTGGAATTCAACTCTGCACATGTTGATCAGGATATGTGAGCAGAAGAGGGCAGTTGTTGAGTACCTGCATCACCTAAGCAGTCGGGAAATGGGTCAAACTCCACACATAACACCTGAGGAGTGGAGATGGATGTCCGACCTATGTACCATCCTCCAAAACTTTGAGGACTCCACCAAGATGGTGAGCGGCGATGACGCCATTATTAGCGTCACCATACCGCTTCTCTGCCTTCTAAAACGGTCTCTGCTCAAAACCAAACATGATGCATTGCAGGCGGAACACGATGAGTTGGAGCAAGAAACAGTAGTGGGTGTGGGTGATAACACATAGCCCAGCCTCGTCTCATCACAACGTGCAGTGGAGGACTATGACGAGGAGGAGGATGAAGACATGGAGCAACTCTCCGGCCAAATTGAGGATATGACATGCATACCAGTCATATGCTCAGTTCAGCGTGGCTGGCCAGAGGACAGGGTAGATGATGAGGAGGAGGAGGAGGAGGAGGAGGAGAAGGAGGAGGACAGCATGTTCAGTCATCCTGTTGGTCTGGATACTGAAGTGATGGCTGTTAAGAGTCTGGCGCACATGGATGACTTTGTGGTAAGCTGCCTGTCTCGTGACCCTCGCGTTAAGAACATCTTGGCCGACAATCATTACTGGTTGGTAACACTGTTAGACCCACGCTACAAGGAGAACTTTATGTCTCTTATTCCCGAGGCGGAGAGGTCAGCCAAAATGCAGCAGTTCCGGAAGGCCATAGTCACGGAAGTAGGCAAAGCATTCCCTTCACAAAACGCTAGCGTCATAATTGTAACACTATTAGTTAAAAGAAAGGGATAAAATGTAAAAAAAAACAAAATAAGGCATGACTTTTTTTTAACATCAAATTTTTTTTTTTTAGATTTAACCAAAGAATGTGCACATTTGTTATAATAAACAAGTGAAAAATGTTGAAAATCAGTCATCCAAAGGTGTGTGAAAAAAATATATATATATGGTACCAATAAAAATGTCACTTTGTCCTGCAAAGAATGCAGCCCCCCAAATTATTTTTTTCCTCTGTGCGGCCCATACACCCAGCCGAGTTTGAGACCCCCTGCCTTACACTATATAGATATCATGTTCATTCCCCATCTATCTTGCTCAGGAGAGCATCTCCCTCCCCCGGCACCAAGAGCAGCTCATATTGAATTGTTACATTGACTAGTAACACTGCACACAGAAATGCACCTTAATATTCCACTGTTAACCCTTTCCTCCCAGCAGTAACACACAACTCCTCACCTTGATATCATGGTGATTTATGGTCAGAATGACTTCAATGCGATCAGTGATTTCTATTCTAGCTCTGCTCACATAGATTTTATATCCACACTCAACTATAGGCCGTTCTTCATATTTTGGGGGCTTTTAGTCAGATATACTAGTTTGTGCCTGTATAGTATTGGTGTAGATGGGAGTGTAGGGCATGGGTTACATGGCACTGTGGTGGGATACTGATGGGAGGTATTGGTGCTGTGTTTGATGCTTCTACTGGGTATTTTCCTACAAATACTGGAACAGCTCACTGCTTAGAATGATCCTTCCCAGCTCTATAATATATTATATATACCCCACAATGCAGGCTCACACACACATTTGTCTCAAGTGTGTTGTAGGGACAAAGATACAGTCTTGGTCATGTGACTAAAGGCTACTTTACACACTGCGATATCGGTCCCGATATCGCTAGTGTGGGTACCCGCCCCATCTGTTGCGCGACACGGGCAAATCGCTGCCCATGCCGCACAACACCGACCAGACCCGTCACACATACTTACCTGACCGGCGACGTCGCTGTGACCGGCGAACCGCCTCCTTTCTAAGGGGGCGGTCCATGCGGCGTCACAGCGACGTCACTGAGCGACCGCCCAATAGCAGCGGAGGGGCGGAGATGAGTGGCCGGAACATCCCGCCCACCTCCTTCCTTCCTCATAGCGGCTGGGAGGCAGGTAAGGAGAGGTTCCTCGTTTCTGCGGTGTCACACGGAGTGATGTGTGCTGCCGCAGGAGCGACGAACTACATCGTTACTGCTGCAGTAACGATAATCGAGAATGGAGACCCATGTCACCGATGAGCGATTTTGCACGTTTTTGCAACGATGCAAAATCGCTCATCGGTGTCACACGCAGCAACATCGCTAATGCGGCCGGATGTGCGTCACAAATTCCGTGACCCCAACGACTCCGCATTAGCGATGTCGCAGCGTGTAAAGCCCCCTTTAGTGGGAGTGGTGTACAGGGTCTTAGCAGTAAAGAGTATTCCATATTTCTGCCAGATACCCACAGAGATATTGAAATCTGAAAAAAGAGACTTCTGCTCATTGAAGGTAAGAACTGCTCACATAGCGTTCAACTCCACAGCAAACGAGTGCCCTAGCACTGGCATCTCAGCAGGGATATTCCCCTACTACACATGTGTGTCTGGGTCGCTGTGACAGTTTACAGGACATAACTCAAGGCACCTAGATAGAAGGCAGAGGTACTGGGATTGGTTGGTTTTTGGTGACGGAGGTGCAGGGGCTGGCGCCCATGTGCAGTGCTGGCTAAGGTATATTGATGATATTTTGATTTTTTGGCAGGGCACTGTGGAGCAGCTCGAGACATTTATGGAGGAACTTAATAACAACACCTTTAACATCAGATTGACGCATAAGCATAGCAGCAGTTGCGTTGACTTCCTGGATATTAAAATTTCATTCGGTTCTGAGCGAATTGTTCAGACCGACGTCCATAGGAAGGAAACATCAGTCAACGCACTGCTGCATGCTTCTTCTGCTCATACCCCCTCCACCATCCGGGCCGTACCGGCTGGCCAGTTCCTCAGGATGAAGCAAATTTGTTCGTCAGACACTGCTTTTGAACAACAGTCTGCCGACCTCCAGCGCCATAGGGGTGGCAAAGGCGGTCTTCCCCCGGTCTGCCTCAGCAACGGACACTAGCCAATAGTGACTAGTGAGATCAAGGGTAGAAAAATAATTTGCAGTTCTCAATGCAGCTAGCGATTCCTCAATACGGGGGAGTGGTGCCGTCCTTCTTCTTTAACAGGACCAACGGAGCTGCCCAAAGGCTACAACTGTCACGGATAACCCCAGCCGCCTTCATGTTGCTCAACATGTCCTTGGTACACTGGTAATGTGAAGGTGGTATTGGCTTATAGCTCTCTTTGATGGGTGGGTGTGCACCTGTGGGGATGTAGTGTTGGACCCCTTTTATTCCCCCAAAATCTAGCGGATGTTTGCTGAAGACTTGCTCGCTCGTATTCTTGCACTACCCTGTGGACCCGCTTCTTGTGATGTGAAGGTGTGGAGTCAGTGCCTACGTGTAATTCCTTACACCACTCCTCTGGCTGACTTGGTGAGCAGTCACTGACTGGGTGGGGTGCAGTAATAGTGGATGCTGCTACTTGGATAGCATGTGTATCTACTGTGAACAGCTTATCAATGGTGGCAAGTCGGGGCAGCTTAACCTCCTGCTCTCCGCAGTTTAACACTCTCACGGGCACTCTTCCCTTCCGCACTAATGAATAAAACTATGATGTAAATATCATATAGATACCCCACAATTGTAAATAAAGGTAGGTTATGGGAAAAGGGGGAACAGGGAAAGAGGAAAATAGTGTAATAAAGTATACCTTCTGGGGGTGAGAGGAAATGGCAGCACAGCCAGTGGAGGTGAAGCAAAAGGAAGCCTGCAACTAAAGAGTTGAGAGCGTTATCACATGGTGACTGAGCCTGATTGTAAAGGGAGCATAGAGTGGAGCATACTCTGGGCACGTTAGAACCCAAGTTCTTAAACCATGAATATGGACCCCTTTTATTCTCCCAAAGTCTAGCGGATGTTTGCTGAAGACTTGCTCGTATTCTTGCACTACCCTGTGGACCCGCTTCTTGTGATGTGAAGGTGTGGAGTCAGTGCCTACGTGTAATTCCTTACACCACTCCTCTGGTTGACTTGGTGAGCTGTCACTGAATGGGTGTGGTGAAGTAACGGTGGATGCTGTGGCTTGGATATCATATTAAATATAGGGACCCCCATACAGTAGTATGAGAAATTTTTTTGTATTCAATGATCGGTATTACCTTCAGGGGCGCGGCACGTGGACGTGCGTTCCATTAGCCTCACTGCATTCCACTCCCATACAGGAAGTGGGCGCAGCTATTACTACGGTCGCACATAAAAGAACCCACAGCCACCACTGCACACAGCTGACTCCACCACTGGAAACCCACTTCTACACCAACGCAGGTAAGACAGGATCGGCACCTCTATGCTCCCGTTACAATCAGGCTCAGTCACCATGTGATAATGCTCTCAACAATTTAGTTGCAGGCTTCCCCTTGCTTCACCTCCACTGGCTGTGCTGCCATTTCCTCTCCCCCCTGGAAGGTATACTTTATTACACTATTTTCCTGTTTCCCTCTTCTCCCTTTTCCCATAACCTACCTTTATCTGCATTTGTGGGGTATCTATATACTATTTATATCACAGTTTTATTCATTAATACGGAAGGGAAGAGTGCGCGTGAGAGTGTTGAACTGCGGAGAGCAAGAGGTTAAGCTGCCCCGATTTGCCACCATTGATAAGCTGTTCACAGTAGATACACATGCTATCCAAGCAGCAGCAGCATCCACCATTACTGCACCCCACCCAGTCAGTGACAGCTCACCAAGTCAGCCAGAGGAGTGGTGTCAGGAATTACACGTAGGCACTGACTACACACCTTCACATCACAAGAAGGGGGTGCAAGTGTGACGCCCTGGACTAGCCAGTTAGTCACAGACATAACACACACACACCCCCTTTCCCGGATAGTTGCACTAGTCAGACACAAAACCGTTGTTGCCTCCCTCCAGAGGCTGATGTCCACACCAGGTGGGGCGGAGCCAGGCGGTTGGCCCCACCCACCAAGGAGTTCACAGGCCTGGAGGTGGGAAAACCAGTCAGTTAGTTGAAGTTCAGTTAAGAGTTGAACCGTGGAGGTAGTGAGTTCAGTGAAGAGCCCAGTTTTGGGTAGGAGTGCAAAACTGCTAGTGTCTGGGTCAGATCCCAGGCACTATGGGGAGATAAGGTATGCACACCAGTGACTATGTAAGGGGAATACATGAAATAGCAGAAACTGCTGTGTGAATACTGACTTGAAAAATTCAATAGCTATATGCAAGAGTGAATATGTGAAAAATGGAATCTGCATTACTGCCATGAACATATGAATCAAGAGAAATTTAGCTACTGAATTGATCAATGCAATAGAGCCCCAACACTACGCCAAAGTATTTCTCTACGTTGGGGTCCCTAGCTTGTGTGTGTCCTCTCATGCAGTTAAAAAACCTACCGTGTATGAAAAATTGTTTAAAAGAACCGAAGTCCTCAGTGGTTGATACCTTTTAAAAAGATATATTTTACTTGTATCTACCGTGTATGGGAAGCTGAGACCCAGGCTATTTATGCGTATGATATGGATTGGCAATAGGTGTGGTTGGGGAGGGTTCACAAACGAAAAAATACTAACAAATAGGAATAACGTTTGGAACACCATTCTAAGTCCGAACTGGGTGCAAAAACCTAAAAAAACATCACTATGGGGAGATAAGGTATGCACACCAGTGACTATGTAAGGGGAATACATGAAATAGCAGAAACTGCTGTGTGAATACTGACTTGAAAAATCCAATAGCATTAATTCACATAATCCTAGTGACTGCGCACACAACATGGCCAAACGAAAACAAAAGACAGTACCTGGCCATTCAATCAAATGGAAACTCATAGGCAACACAGTCCATTAGACTAGGCAATTACATGCAGCCAAACAAAGTTCATGGGCCTTGCCTCAGAGTCGAATCCACAACCTCTTGGAGAACAAGCAAAGAGCCTACCACTAAACCAACTCAGTGAAGTTGGAAACCGATTCTACATTAATTAACATAATCCTAGTGACTGCGCACACAACATGGCCAAACAAAAGCAAAAGACAGTACCTGGCCTATCAATCCAATGGAAACTCATAGGTAACACAGTACATTGGACTAGGCAATTACATGCAGCCATACAAAGCCCATGGGTCTTGCCCCAGAGTCGAACCCACAACCTCTCGTAGCCAGGGCAAAGAGCCTACCACTACACCAACACAGAGAAGTAGGTGAATGACTCTACATTAATTCACATAATCCTAGTGACTGCGCACACAACATGGCCAAACAAATGCAAAAGACATTATCTGGCCTATCAATCCAATGGAAACTCATAGGCAACACAGTCCATTAGACTAGGCACTTACATGCAGCCATGTAAAGTTCATGGGCATTGCCTCAGAGTCGAACCCACAACCTCTTGGAGAACAAGCAAAGAGCCTACCACTAAACCAACTCAGAGAAGTTGGAAACCGACTCTACATTAATTAACATAATCCTAGTGACTGCGCACACAACATGGCCAAACAAAAGCAAAAGACAGTACGTGGCCTATCAATCCAACGGAAACTCATAGGTAACACAGTACATTGGACTAGGCAATTACATGCAGCCATACAAAGCCCATGGGCCTTGCCCCAGAGTCAAACCCACAACCTCTCATAGCCAAGGCAAAGAGCCTACCAATACACCAACACAGAGAAGTGGAAAACTGTTTCTACATTAATTCACATAATCCTAGTGACTGCGCACACAACATGGCCAAACAAAAGCAAAAGACAGTACCTGGCCTATCAATCCAATGGAAACTCATAGGCAACACAGTCCATTGGACTAGACAATTACATGGAGACATACAAAGTCCATGGGCCTTGCCTCAGAGTCAAACCCACAACTTCTCGCAGCCAAGCAAAGAGCCTACCACTACACTAACACAGAGAAGTGGGAAACTGATTCTACATTAATTCACATAATCCTACCGACTGCGCACACAACATGGCCAAACAAAAGACAATACCTAGCCTATTCATTCAATGAAAACTCATAGGCAACACAGTCCATTGGACTAGGCAATTACATTCAACCATACAAAGTCCATGGGCTTTGCCTCAAAGTCAAACCCACAACTTCTTGTAACCCAAGGAAAGAGCCTACCACTACACCAACACAGAGAAGAGAATGACTCTACATTAATTCACATAATCCTAGTGACTGCGCACACAACATGACCAAACGAAAACAAAACACAGTCCCTGGCCTATCAATCCAATGGAAACTCATAGACAACATAGTCCATTGGACTACGCAATTACATGCAGCCATACAAACTCCATGGGCCTTGCCTCAGAGTCAAACCCACAACCTCTTGCAGCTAAGCAAAGAGCCTTCCACTACAGCAACACAGAGAACTGGGAAACTGATTCTACATTAATTCACATAATCCTACCGACTGCGCACACAACATAACCAAACAAAAGATAATACCTGGCCAATCAATCCAATGGAAACTCATAGGCAACACAGTCCATTGGACTAGGCAATTACATGCAGCCATATAAAGTCCATGGGCTTTGCCTCAGAGTCAAACCCACAATTTCTCGCAGCCCAAGCAAAGAGCCTACCACTACACCAAGACAGAGAAGTTGGAAACTGAGTTTACATTAGTTCACATAATCCTAGTGACTGCGCACACAACATGGCCAAACAAAAGCAAAAGACAGTACCTGGCCTATCAATCCAATGGGAACTCATAGGCAACACGGTTAATTGAAATAGGCAATTACATGCAGCCATACAAACTCCATGAACCTTGCCTCAGAGTCGAACCCACAACCTCTTGCAGCTTAAGCAAAGAGACTACCACTACACCAACACAGAGAAGTAGGTAAATGACTCTACATTAATTCACATAATCCTAGTGACTGCGCACACAACATGGCCAAACGAAAACAAAAGACAGTAACTGGCCTATCAATCCAATAGAAACTCATAGGCAAAGCAATCAATGGGACTAGGCAATTACATGCAGCCATACAAAGTCCATGGGCCTTGCCTCAAAGTCGAACTCACAACCTCTCGCAGCTCAAGCAAAGAGCCTACCACTACACCAACACAGAGAAATGTAAACCTGACTCTACATTAATTCACATAATCCTAGTGACTGCGCACACAACATGGCCAAACGTAAACAAAAGACAGTAACTGGCCTATCAATCCAATAGAAACTCATAGGCAACACAGTCCATTGGACTAAGAAATTACATGCAGCCATTCAAAGTCCATGAGCCTTGCATTAAAGTCGAACCCACAACCTCTCGCAGCCCAAGCAAAGAGCCTACCACTACACCAACACAGAGAAGTGGGAAACTGACTCTACATTAATTCCCATAACCCTAGTGACTGCGCACACAACATGGTCAAACAAAAGCAAAAGGCAGTACCTGGCCTATCAATCCAATGGAAACTCAAAGGCAACATAGTCCATTGGACTAGGCAATTACATGCAGCCATACAAAGTCCATGGGCCTTGCCTCAGAGTCAAACCCACAACCTCTGGCAGAACAAGCAAAGAGCCTACAACTACAAAAACACAAAGAAGTAGGAAGCTGCGTCTACATTAATTCACATAATCCTAGTGACTGCGCACACAACATGGCCAAACAAAAGCAGAAGACATTACCTAGCCTATCAAGCCAATGGAAACTCATAGGCAACACAGTCAATTAAACTAGGCGATTACATGCAGCCATACAAACTCCATGGGCCTTGCCTCAGAGTCGAACCCACAACCTCTCGCAGCCCAAGCAAAGAGCCTACCACTACACCAACACAGAGAAGTTGGAATGTGAGTTTACATTAGTTCACATAATCCTAGTGACTGCGCACACAACATGGCCAAACAAAAGCAAAAGACAGTACCTGGTCTATTAATCCAATGGAAACTCATAGGCAACGCAATCCTTTGGACTAGGCAATAACATGCAGCCATACAAAGTCCATGGGCCTTGCCTCAGAGTCAAAACCACTACCTCTCAAAGACCAAGCAAAGAGCCTACCACTACACCAACACAGAGAAGTGCGAAACTGACTCAACATAAATTCACATAATCCTAGTGACTGCGCACACAACATGGCCAAACAAAAGCAATAGACAGTCCCTGGCCTATCAATCCAATGGAAACTCATAGACAACATAGTCCATTGGACTAGGCAATTACATGCAGCCATACAAAGTCCATGGGCTTTGCCTCAGAGTCAAACCACAACTGCTCGCAGCCCAAGCAAAGAGCCTACCACTACACCAACACAGAGAAGTAGGAGAATGATTCTACATTAATTCACATAATCCTAGTGACTGCGCACACAACATGGCCAAACAAAAGCAAAAGACAGTACCTGGCCTATCATTCCAATTGAAACTCATAGGTAACATAGTCCATTGGACTAGGCAATAACATGCAGCCATACAAAGTCCATGGGCCTTGCCTCAGAGTCGAACTCACAACCTCTCGCAGCCCAAGAAAAAAGCCTACCACTACAGCAACACAGAGAAGTGTGAAACTGACTCTACATTAATTCACATAATCCTAGTGACTGCGCACACAACATGGCCAAACAAAAGCAAAAGACAGTACCTGGCCTATCATTCCAATTGAAACTCATAGGTAACATAGTCCATTGGACTAGGCAATAACATGCAGCCATACAAAGTCCATGGGCCTTGCTTCAAAGTTGAACTCACAACCTCTCGCAGCTCTAGCAAAGAGCCTACAACTACACCAACACAGAGAAATGTGAACCTGACTCTACATTAATTCACATAATCCTAGTGACTGCGCACACAACATGGCCAAACAAAAGCAAAAGACAGTACCTGGCCCATCAATCCAATGGAAACTCATAGGCAACACAGTCCATTGGACTAGACAATTACATGGAGACATACAAAGTCCATGGGCCTTGCCTCAGAGTCAAACCCACAACCTCTCGCAGCCAAGCAAAGAGCCTACCACTACACCAACAAAGAGAAGTGGGAAACTGATTCTACATTAATTCACATAATCCTACCGACTGCGCACACAACGTGGCCAAACAAAAGAAAATACCTGGCCTATCAATCCAATGGAAACTCATAGGCAACACAGTCCATTAGACTAGGCAAATATATGCAGCCATACAAAGCCCATGGGCCTTGCCCCAGAGTCGAACCCACAACCTCTTGTAGCCCAAGCAAAGAGCCTACAAATACACCAACACAGAGAAGTGGAAAACTGATTCTACATTAATTCACATAATCCTAGTGACTGCGCACACAACATGGCCAAACAAAAGCAAAAGACATTACCTGGCCTATAAATCCAATAGAAACTCATAGGCAAAGCAATCAATTGGACTAGGCAATTACATGCAGCCATACAAAGTCCATGGGCCTTGCCTCAGAGTCGAACCCACAACCTCTTGTAGCCCAAGCAAAGAGCCTACCACTACACCAACACAGAGAAGTTGGTACAGAGTTTACATTAGTTCACATAATCCTAGTGACTGTGCACACAACATGGCTAAACAAAAGCAAAAGACAGTCCCTGGCCTATCAATCCAATGGAAACTCATATACAACATAGTCCATTGGACTAGGCAATTACATGCAGCCATACAAAGTCCATGGGCCTTGCCTCAGAGTCAAACCCACAACCTCTGGCAGAACAAGCAAAGAGCTTACAACTACACCAACACAAAAAAGTAGGAAGCTGCGTCTACATTAATTCACATATTCCAAGCGACTGCGCACACAACATGGCCAAACAAAAGCAAAAGACATTACCTGGCCTATCAAGCCAATGGAAACTCATAAGCAACACAGTCCATTGGACTAAACAATTACATGCAGCCATACAAAGTCCATGGGCTTTGCCTCAGAGTCAAACCCACAATTTCTCACAGCCCAAGAAATGAGCCTACCACTACACCAACACAGACAAGTTGGAAACAGAGTTTACATTAGTTCACATAATCCTAGTGACTGTGCACACAACATGGCGAAACAAATGCAAAAGACATTATCTGGCCTATCAATCCAATGGAAACTCATAGGCAACACAGTCCATTAGACTAGGCAAATACATGCAGCCATACAAAGTTCATGGGCCTTGCCTCAGAGTCGAACCCACAACCTCTTGGAGAACAAGCAAAGAGCCTACCACTAAACCAACACAGAGAAGTTGGAAACTGACTCTACATTAATTCACATAATCCTAGTGACTGCGCACACAACATGGCCAAACAAAAGCAAAAGACAGTACCTGGCCTATCAATCCAATGGAAACTCATAGGCAACACAGTCCATTGGACTAGACAATTACATGGAGACATACAAAGTCCATGGGCCTTGCCTCAGCGTCAAACCCACAACCTCTCGCAGCCAAGCAAAGAGCCTACCACTACACCAATACAGAGAAATGGGAAACTGATTCTACATTAATTCACATAATCCTACCGACTGCGCACACAACATGGCTAAACAAAAGCAAAAGACAGTACCTGGCTTATCAATCCAATGGAAACTCATAGGCAACACAGTCCATTGGACCAGGCAATAACATGCAGCCATACACAGTCCATGGGCCTTGCTTCATAGTCGAACTCACAACCTCTCGCAGCTCAAGCAAAGAGCCTACCACTACACCAACACAGAGAAATGTGAACCTGCCTCTACATTAATTCACATAATCCTAGTGAGTGCGCACACAACATGGCCAAACGAAAACAAAAGACAGTACCTGGCCTATCAATCCAATGGAAACTCATAGGCAACACAGTCCATTGGACTAGGCAATTACATGCAGCCATAAAAAGTCCATGGGCCTTGCCTCAAAGTCAAACCCACAACCTCTCGCAGCCCAAGCAAAGAGCCTACCACTACACCAACACAGAGAAATGTGAAACAGACTCTACATTAATTCACATAATCCTAGTGACTGCGCACACAACATGGCCAAACGAAAGCAAAAGTCAATACCTGGCCTATCAATCCAATGGAAACTCATAGGCAACAAAGTCTATTGGACTAGGCAATTACATGCAGCCATACAAAGTCCATAAGCCTTGCATTAGAGTCAAACCCACAACCTCTTGCAGCCCAAGCAAAAAGCCTACCACTACACCAACACAGAGAAGTCTGAAACTGACTCTACATTAATTCACATAATCCTAGTGACTGCGCACACAACATGGCTAAACGAAAGCAAAAGTCAATACCTGGCCTATCAATCCAATGGAAACTCATAGGCAACACAGTCCATTGGACTAGGCAATTACATGCAGCCATAAAAAGTCCATGGGCCTTGCCTCAGAGTCAAACCCACAACCTCTCACAGCCCAAGCAAAGAGCCTACCACTACACCAACAAAGAGAAATGTGAAACTGACTCTACATTAATTCACATATTCCTAGTGACTGCGCACACAACATGGCAAAGCAAAAGAAAGCACCTGGCCTATCAATCCAATGGAAACTCATAGGTAACGCAGTCCATTGGACTATGCAATTACATGCAGCCATACAAAGTCCATGGGCCTTGCCTCAGAGTCGAACTCACAACCTCTCGCAGACCAACAAAAGAGCCTACCACTTCAGCAACACAGAGAAGTGTGAAACTGTCTCTACATTAACTCACATAATCCTAGTGACTGCGCACAAAACATGGCCAAACGAAAACAAAAGACAGTACCTGGCCTATCAATCCATTGGACTAGGCAATTACATGCAGCCATACAAAGTCCATGGGCCTTGCCTCAGAGTCAAACCCACAACCTCTCACAGCCCAAGCAAAGAGCCTACCACTACACCAACACAGAGAAGTACGAAACTGACTCAACATAAATTCACATAATCCTAGTGACTGCGCACACAACATGGCCAAACAAAAGCTAAAGACAGTCCCTTGCCTATCAATCCAATGGAAACTCATAGACAACATAGTCCATTGGAATAGGCAATTACATGCAGCCTCACAAAGTCCATGGGCCTTGCCTCAGAGTCAAACCCACAACCTCTGGCAGAACAAGCAAAGAGCCTACAACTACACCAACACAAAGAAGTAGGAAGCTGCGTCTACATTAATTCACATAATCCTAGTGAATGCGCACACAACATGGCCAAACAAAAGCAAAAGACATTACCTGGCCTATCAGGCCAATGGAAACCCATAGGCAACACAGTCCATTGAACTAGGCGATTACATGCAGCCATACAAAGTCCATGGGCCATGCCGCAGATTCAAACCCACAACCTCTCGCAGCCAAGCAAAGCAGCTTCCACTACACCAACACAGAGAAGTGGGAAATGGATTCTACATTAATTCACATAATCCTAGTGACTGCGCACACAACATGGCCAAACAAAAGCAAAAGACAATACCTGGCCTATCAATCCAATGGAAACTCATAGGCAACACAGTCCATTGGACTTGGCAATTACATGCAGCCATACAAAGTCCATGGGCCTTGCCTCAGAGTCAAACCCACAACCTCTGGCAGAACAAGCAAAGAGCCTACAACTACACCAACACAAAGAAGTAGGAAGCTGCGTCTACATTAATTCACATAATCCTAGTGAATGTGCACACAACATGGCCAAACAAAAGCAAAAGACATTACCTGGCCTATCAAGCCAATGGAAACTCATAGGCAACACAGTCCATTGAACTAGACAATTACATGGAGACATACAAAGTCCATGGGCCTTGCCTCAGAGTCAAACCCACAACCTCTCGCAGCCAAGCAAAGAGCCTACCACTACACCAACACAGATAAGTGGGAAACTGATTCTACATTAATTCACATAATCCTACCGACTGCGCACACAACATGGCCAAACAAAAGACAATACCTGGCCTATCAATCCAATGGAAACTCATAGGCAATACAGTCCATTAGACTAGGCAAATACATGCAGCCATACAAAGTTCATGGGCCTTGCCTCAGAGTCGAACCCACAACCTCTGGCAGAACAAGCAAAGAGCCTACCACTACACCAACACAGAGAAGTTGGAAACCGACTCTACATTAATTCACATAATCCTAGTGACTGCGCACACAACATGGCCAAACAAAAGCAAAAGACAGTACCTGGCCTATCAATCCAATGGAAACTCAAAGGTAACACAGTACATTAGACTAGGCAATTAAATGCAGACATACAAAGCCCATGGGCCTTGCCCCAGAGTCGAACCCACAACCTCTCGTAGCCCAAGCAAAGAGCCTACCAATACACCAACACAGAGAAGTGAAAAACTGATTCTACATTAATTCACATAATCCTAGTGACTGCGCACACAACATGGCCAAACAAAAGCAAAAGACAGTACCTGGCCTATCAATCCAATGGAAACTCATAGGCAAAGCAATCAATTGGACTAGGCAATTACATGCAGCCATACAAAGTCCATGGGCCTTGCCTCAGAGTCGAACCCACAACCTCTTGTAGCCCAAGCAAAGAGCCTACCACTACACCAACACAGAGAAGAGCGAAACTGACTCAACATAAATTCACATAATCCTAGTGACTGCGCACACAACATGGCCAAACAAAAGCAAAAGACAGTCCCTGGCCTATCAATCCAATGGAAACTCATATACAACATAGTCCATTGGACTAGGCAATTACATGCAGCCATACAAAGTCCATGGGCCTTGCCTCAGAGTCAAACCCACAACCTCTGGCAGAACAAGCAAAGAGCTTACAACTACACCAACACAAAAAAGTAGGAAGGTGCGTCTACATTAATTCACATATTCCTAGAGACTGCGCACACAACATGGCCAAACAAAAGCAAAAGACATTACCTGGCCTATCAAGGCAATGGAAACTCATAGGCAACACAGTCCATTGGACTAAACAATTACATGCAGCCATACAAAGTCCATGGGCTTTGCCTCAGAGTCAATCCCACAATTTCTCGCAGCCCAAGCAAAGAGCCTACCACTACACCAACACAGACAAGATGGAAACTGAGTTTACATTAGTTCACATAATCCTAGTGACTTTGCACACAACATTGTGAAACAAATGCAAAAGACGTTATCTGGCCTATCAATCCAATGGAAACTCATAGGCAACACAGTCCATTAGACTAGGCAAATACATGCAGCCATACAAAGTTCATGGGCCTTGCCTCAGAGTCGAACCCACAACCTCTTGGAGAACAAGCAAAGAGCCTACCACTAAACCAACACAGAGAAGTTAGAAACTGACTCTACATTAATTCACATAATCCTAGTGACTGCGCACACAACATGGCCAAACAAAAGCAAAAGACAGTACCTGGCCTATCAATCCAATGGAAACTCATAGGCAACACAGTCCATTGGACTAGACAATTACATGGAGACATACAAAGTCCATGGGCCTTGCTTCAGAGTCAAACCCACAACCTCTCGCAGCCAAGCAAAGAGCCTACCACTACACCAATACAGAGAAGTGGGAAACTGATTCTACATTAATTCACATAATCCTACCGACTGCGCACACAACATGGCTAAACAAAAGCAAAAGACAGTACCTGGCTTATCAATCCAATGGAAACTCATAGGCAACACGGTCCATTGGACTAGGCAATAACATGCAGCCATACAAAGTCCATGGGCCTTGCCTCAAAGTCGAACTCACAACCTCTCGCAGCTCAAGCAAAGAGCCTACCACTACACGAACACAGAGAAATGTGAACCTGCCTCTACATTAATTCACATAATCCTAGTGACTGCGCACACAACATGGCCAAACGAAAGCAAAAGTCCATATCTGGCCTATCAATCCAATGGAAACTCATAGGCAACACAGTCCATTGGACTATGCAATTACATGCAGCCATACAAAGGCCATGGGCCTTGCCTCAGAGTCAAACCCACAACCTCTAACAGCTCAAGCAAAAAGCCTACCACTACACCAACACAGAGAAGTGCGAAACTAATTGAACATAAATTCACATAATCCTAGTGACTGCGCACACAACATGGCCAAACGAAAGCAAAAGACAGTACCTGGCCTATCAATCCAATGGAAACTCATAGGTAACACAGTCCATTGGACTATGCAATTACATGCAGCCATACAAAGTCCATGGGCCTTGCCTCAGAGTCGAACTCACAACCTCTCGCAGCCCAAGAAAAAAGCCTACCACTACAGCAACACAGAGAAGTGTGAAACTGACTCTACATTAATTCACATAATCCTAGTGACTGCGCACACAACATGGCCAAACAAAAGCAAAAGACAGTACCTGGCCTATCATTCCAATTAAAACTCATAGGCAACATAGTCCATTGGACTAAGCAATAACATGCAGCCATACAACGTCCATGGGCCTTGCCTCAAAGTCGAACTCACAACCTCTCGCAGCTCAAGCAAAGAGCCTACCACTACACCAACACAGAGAAATGTGATCCTGACTCTACATTAATTCACATAATCCTAGTGACTGCGCACACAACATGGCCAAACAAAAGCAAAAGGCAGTACCTGGCCTATCAATCCAATGGGAACTCATAGGCAACACAGTCAATTGAACTACGCAATTATATGCAGCCATACAAAGTCCATGGGCCTTGCCTCAGAGTCGAACCCACAACCTCTCGCAGCTTAAGCAAAGAGCCTACCCCTAAATCAACACAGAGAAGTGGGAAACTGATTCTACATTAATTCACATAATCCTAGTGACTGCGCACACAACATGGCCAAACAAAAGCAAAAGACAGTCCCTGGTCTATCAATCCAATGGAAACTCATAGACAACATAGTCCATTGGACTAGGCAATTACATGCAGCCATACAAAGTCCATGGGCCTTGCCTCAGAGTCAAACCCACAACCTCTGGCAGAACAAGCAAAGAGCTTACAACTACACCAACACAAAAAAGTAGGAAGCTGCGTCTACATTAATTCACATATTCCTAGTGACTGCGCACACAACATGGCCAAACAAAAGCAAAAGGCAGTACCTGGCCTATCAATCCAATGGGAACTCATAGGCAACACAGTCAATTGAACTACGCAATTATATGCAGCCATACAAACTCCATGGGCCTTGCCTCAGAGTCGAACCCACAACCTCTCGCAGCTTAAGCAAAGAGCCTACCCCTAAACCAACACAGAGAAGTGGGAAACTGATTCTACATTAATTCACATAATCCTAGTGACTGCGCACACAACATGGCCAAACAAAAGCAAAAGACGGTACCTGGCCTATCAATCCAATGGAAACTCATAGGCAACGCAATCAATTGGACTAGGCAATTACATGCAGCCATACAAAGTCCATGGGCCTTGTCTCAGAGTCAAACCCACAACCTCTCTCAGCCCAAGCAAAGAGCCTACCACTACACCAACACAGAGAAGAGCGAAACTGACTCAACATAAATTCACATAATCCTAGTGACTGCGCACACAACATGGCCAAACAAAAGCAAAAGACAGTCCCTGGTCTATCAATCCAATGGAAACTCATAGACAACATAGTCCATTGGACTAGGCAATTACATGCAGCCATACAAAGTCCATGGGCCTTGCCTCAGAGTCAAACCCACAACCTCTGGCAGAACAAGCAAAGAGCTTACAACTACACCAACACAAAAAAGTAGGAAGCTGCGTCTACATTAATTCACATATTCCTAGTGACTGCGCACACAACATGGCCAAACAAAAGCAAAAGACAGTATCTGGCCTATCAATCCAATTGAAGCTCATAAGCAACATAGTCCATTGGACTAGGCAATAACATGCAACCATACAATGTCCATGGGCCTTGCCTCAAAGTCGATCTCACAACCTCTCGCAGCTCAAGCAAAGAGCCTACTACTACACCAACACAGAGAAATGTGAACCTGACTCTACATTAATTCACATAAACCTAGTGACTGCGCACACAACATGGCCAAACGAAAGCAAAAGTCAATACCTGGCCTATCAATCCAATGGAAACTCATAGGCAACACAGTCCATTGGACTAGGCAATTACATGCAGCCATACAAAGTCCATGAGCCTTGCATTTGAGTCGTACTCACAACCTCTCCCAGCCCAAGCAAAGAGCCTACCACTACACCAACACAGAGAAGTGGGAAACTGACTCAACATTAATTCACATAATCCTAGTGACTGCGCACAAAACATGGCCAAACAAAAGCAAAAGAAGGCACCTGGCCTATCAATCCAATGGAATCTCATAGGTAACACAGTCCATTGGACTATGCAATTACATGCAGCCATAAAAAGTCCATGGGCCTTGCCTCAGAGTCGAACTCACAACCTCTCGCAGCCCAAGAAAAAGCCTACCACTACAGCAACACGGAGAAGTGTGAAACCGACTCTACATTAACTCACATAATCCTATTGACTGCGCACACAACATGGCCAAACAGAAGCAAAAGTCAATACCTGGCCTATCAAGCCAATGGAAACTCATAGGCAACACAGTCCATTGAACTATGCAATTACATGCAGCCATACAAAGTCCATGGGCCTTGCCTCAGAGTCAAACCCACAACTTCTCGCAGCCAAGCAAAGCGCCTTCCACTACACCAACACAGAGAAGTGGGAAACTGATTCTACATTAATTCACATAATCCTACCGACTTCGCACACAACATAACCAAACAAAAGACAATACCTGGCCTATCAGTCCAATGAAAACTCATAGGCAACACAGTCCATTGGACTAGGCAATTACATGCAGCCATACAAAGTCTATGGGCTTTGCCTCAGAGTCAAACCCACATTTTCTCGCAGCCCAAGAAAAGAGCCTACCACTACACCAACACAGAGAAGTTGAAAACTGAGTTTACATTAGTTCACATAATCCTAGTGACTGCGCACACAACATGGCCAAACAAAAGCAAAAGGTAGTACCTGGCCTATCAATCCAATAGGAACTCATAGGTAACACAGTCAACTGAAATAGGCAATTACATGCATCCATACAAACTCCATGGGCCTTGCCTCAACGTCAAACCAACAACCATTCGCAGCTTAAGCAGAAAGACAACCACTACACCAACACAGAGAAGTAGGTAAATGACTCTACATTAATTCACATAATCCTAGAGACTGCGCACACAACATGGCCAAACAAATGCAAAAGACATTATCTGGCCTATCAATCCAATGAAATCATAGGCAACATAGTCCATTAGACTAAGCAAATATATGCAGCCATACAAAGTTAATGGGCCTTGCCTCAGAGTCGAACCCACAACCTCTTGGAGAACAAGCAAAGAGCCTACCACTAAACCAACACAGAGAAGCTGGAAACAAACTCTACATTAATTCACAGAATCCTAGTGACTGCGCACACAACATGGCAAAACAAAAGCAAAAGACAGCACCTGGCCTATCAATCCAATGGAAACTCAAAGCTAACACAGTACATTGGACTAGGCAATTACATGCAGCCATACAAAGCCCATTGGCCTTGCCCCAGAGTCGAACCCACACCCTCTCATAGCCCAAGGAAAGAGCCTACTAATACACCAACACAGAGAAGTGGAAAACCAATTCTTCATTAACTCACATAATCCTAGTGACTGCGCACATAACATGGCCAAACAAAAGCAAAAGACAGTACCTGGCCTATCAAACCAATGGAAACTCATAGGCAACACAGTCCATTGGACTAGACAATTACATGGAGACATACAAAGTCCATGGGCCTTGCATTAGAGTCGAAACCACAACCTCTCGCAGCCAAAGCAAAGAGCCTACCACTACACCAACACAGAGAAGTGGGAAACTGATTCTACATTAATTCAAATAATCCTACCGACTGCGCACACAACATGGCCAAACAAAAGACAATACCTGGCCTATCAATTCAAAGGAAACTCATAGGCAACACAGTCCATTGGACTTGGCAATTACATGCAGCCATACAAAGTCCATGGGCTTTGCCTCAGAGTCAAACCCACAATTTCTCGCAGCCCAAGGAAATAGCCTACGATTACACCAACACAGAGAAGTTGGAAACTGAGTTTACATTAGTTCACATAATCCTAGTGACTGCGCACACAACATGGCCAAACAAAAGACAACACCTGGCCTATCAATTCAATGAAACTCATAGGCAACACAGTCAATTGAACTAGGCAATTACATGCTGCCATACAAACTCCATGGGCTTTGCCTCAGAGTCGAACCCACAACCTCTCGCAGTTTAAGCAAAGAGACTACCACTACACGAACACAGAGAAGTAGGTGAATGACTCTACATTAATTCACATAATCCTAGTGACTGCGCACATAACATGGCCAAACAAAAGCAAAAGACAGTACCTGGCCTATCAATCAAATTGAAACTCATAAGCAACAAAGAGACTACAACTACACCAACACAGAGAAGTAGGTGAATGACTCTACATTAATTCACATAATCCTAGTGACTGCGAACACAACATGGCCAAACAAAAGCAAAAGACAGTACCTGGCCTATCAATCCAATTGAAACTCATAGGCAACATAGTCCATTGAACTAGGCAATAACATGCAGCCATACAAAGTCCATGGACCATGCCTCAAAGTCTAACTCACAACCTCTCGCAGCTCAAGCAAAGAGCCTACCACTACACCAACACAGAGAAATGTGAACCTGACTCTACATTAACTCACATAATCCTAGTAATGTACTGTGTTACCTATGAGTTTACATTGGATTGATAGGCCGGGTAATGCCTTTTGCTTTTGTTTGGCCATGTTGTGTGCGCAGTCACTAGGATTATGTGAATTAATGTAGAGTCGGTTTCCAACTTCTCTGTGTTGGTTTAGTGGTAGGCTCTTTGCTTGTTCTCCAAGAGGATGTCGGTTCGACTCTGAGGCAAGGCCCATGAACTTTATATGGCTGCATGTATTTGCCTAGTCTAATGGACTGTGTTGCCTATGAGTTTCCATTGGATTGATAGGCCAGGTATTGTCTTTTGTTTGGCCATGTTGTGTGCGCAGTCGGTAGGATTATGTGAATTAATGTAGAATCAGTTTCCCACTTCTCTGTGTTGGTGTAGTGGTAGGCTCTTTGCTTGGCTGCGAGATGTTGTGGGTTTGACTCTGAGGAAAGGCCCATGGACTTTGTATGTCTCCATGTAATTGTCTAGTCCAATGGACTGTGTTGCCTATGATTTTCCATTGGATTGATAGGCCAGGTACTGTCTTTTGCTTTTGTTTGGCCATGTTGTGTGCGCAGTCACTAGGATTATGTGAATTAATGTAAACTCAGTTACCAACTTCTCTGTGTTGGTGTAGTGGTAGGCTCTTTGCTTGGGCTGCGAGAAGTTGTGGGTTTGACTTTTAGGCAAAGCCCATGGACTTTGTATGGCTGCATGTAATTGCCTAGTCCAATGGACTGTGTTGCCTATGAGTTTCCATTGAATTGATAGGCCAGGTATTGTCTTTTGTTTGGCCGTGTTGTGTGCGCAGTCGGTAGGATTATGTGAATTAATGTAGAATCAGTTTCCCACTTCTCTGTGTTGGTTTAGGGGTAGGCTCTTTGCTTAAGCTGCGAGAGGTTGTGGGTACGACTCTGAGGCAAGGCCCATGGAGTTTGTATGGCTGCATGTAATTGCGTAGTTCAATTGACTGTGTTGCCTATGAGTTCCCATTGGATTGATAGGCCAGGTACTGCCTTTTGCTTATGTTTGGCCATGTTGTGTTCGCAGTCACTAGGATTATGTGAATTAATGTAGAGTCAGGTTCACATTTCTCTGTGTTGGTGTAGTGGTAGGCTCTTTGCTTGAGCTGCGAGAGATTGTGAGTTAGACTTTGAGGCAAGGCCCATGGACTTTGTATGGCTGCATGTTATTGCCTAGTCCAATGGACTATGTTGCCTATGAGTTTCAATTGGATTGATAGGCCAGGTACTGTCTTTTGCTTTTGTTTGGCTATGTTGTGTTCGCAGTCACTAGGATTATGTGAATTAATGTAGACTCATTCACCTACTTCTCTGTGTTGGTGTAGTTGTAGTCACTTTGCTTAAGCTGTGAGAGATTGTGGGTTCGACTCTGAGGCAAAGCCCATGGAGTTTGTATGGCAGCATGTAATTGCCTAGTTCAATTGACTGTGTTGCCTATGAGTTTCCATTGAATTGATAGGCCAGGTATTGTCTTTTGTTTGGCCATGTTGTGTGCGCAGTCACTAGGATTATGTGAACTAATGTAAACTCAGTTTCCAACTTCTCTGTGTTGGTGTAATCGTAGGCTATTTCCTTGGGCTGCGAGAAATTGTGGGTTTGACTCTGAGGCAAAGCCCATGGACATTCTATGGCTGCATGTAATTGCCAAGTCCAATGGACTGTGTTGCCTATGAGTTTCCTTTGAATTGGTAGGCCAGGTATTGTCTTTTGTTTGGCCATGTTGTGTGCGCAGTCAGTAGGATTATTTGAATTAATGTAGAATCAGTTTCCCACTTCTCTGTGTTGGTGTAGTGGTAGGCTCTTTGCTTGGGCTGCGAGAGGTTGTGGGTTCGACTCTAATGCAAGGCCCGTGGACTTTGTATGTCTGCATGTAATTGTCTAGTCCAATGGACTGTGTTGCCTATGAGTTTCCATTGGTTTGATAGGCCAGGTACTGTCTTTTGCTTTTGTTTGGCCATGTTATGTGCGCAGTCACTAGGATTATGTGAATTAATGAAGAATCGGTTTTCCACTTCTCTGTGTTGGTGTATTAGTAGGCTCTT
Organism: Anomaloglossus baeobatrachus; assembly: GCF_048569485.1. Classification (NCBI taxonomy): domain Eukaryota; kingdom Metazoa; phylum Chordata; class Amphibia; order Anura; family Aromobatidae; genus Anomaloglossus; species Anomaloglossus baeobatrachus. The sequence continues at coordinate 886,108 of NW_027442954.1, read as the reverse complement.
TCCTTGGGCTACGAGAGGGTGTGGGTTCGACTCTTGGGCAACGCCAATGGGCTTTGTATGGCTGCATGTAATTGCCTTGTCCAATGTACTGTGTTAGCTTTGGGTTTCCATTGGATTGATAGGCCAGGTACTGTCTTTTGCTTTTGTTTGGCCATGTTGTGTGCGCAGTCACTAGGATTCTGTGAATTAATGTAGAGTCTGTTTCCAACTTCTCTGTGTTGGTTTAGTGGTAGGCTCTTTGCTTGTTCTCCAAGAGGTTGTGGGTTCGACTCTGAGGCAAGGCCCATTAACTTTGTATGGCTGCATATATTTGCTTAGTCTAATGGACTATGTTGCCTATGATTTCATTGGATTGATAGGCCAGATAATGTCTTTTGCATTTGTTTGGCCATGTTGTGTGCGCAGTCACTAGGATTATGTGAATTAATGTAGAGTCATTTACCTACTTCTCTGTGTTGGTGTAGTGGTAGTCTCTTTGCTTAAGCTGCGAAAGGTTGTTGGTTCGACTTTGAGGCAAGGCCCATGGAGTTTGTATGGCTGCATGTAATTGCCTATTTTAGTTGACTGTGTTACCTATGAGTTCCTATTGGATTGATAGGCCAGGTACTACCTTTTGCTTTTGTTTGGCCATGTTGTGTGCGCAGTCACTAGGATTATGTGAACTAATGTAAACTCAGTTTTCAACTTCTCTGTGTTGGTGTAGTGGTAGGCTCTTTTCTTGGGCTGCGAGAAAATGTGGGTTTGACTCTGAGGCAAAGCCCATAGACTTTGTATGACTGCATGTAATTGCCTAGTCCAATAGACTGTGTTGCCTATGAGTTTTCATTGGACTGATAGGCCAGGTATTGTCTTTTGTTTGGTTATGTTGTGTGCGAAGTCGGTAGGATTATGTGAATTAATGTAGAATCAGTTTCCCACTTCTCTGTGTTGGTGTAGTGGAAGGCGCTTTGCTTGGCTGCTGAGAGGTTGTGGGTTTGACTCTGAGGCAAGGCCCATGGACTTTGTATGGCTGCATGTGATTGCCAAGTTCAATGGACTGTATTGCCTATGAGTTTCCATTGGCTTGATAGGCCAGGTAATGTCTTTTGCTTCTGTTTGGCCATGTTGTGTGCGCAGTCACTAGGATTATGTGAATTAATGTAGATGCAGCTTCCTACTTCTTTGTGTTGGTGTGGTTGTAGGCTCTTTGCTTGTTCTGCCAGAGGTTGTGGGATAGACTTTGAGGCAAGGCCCATGACCTCTGTATGGCTGCATGTAATTGCCTAGTCCAATGGATGGGGTTGCCTCTGAGTTTCCATTGGATTGATAGGCCAGGTACTGTCTTTTGCTTTCGTTTGGCCATGTTGTGTGCGCAGTCACTAGGATTATGTGAGTTAATGTAGAGACGGTTTCACACTACTCCGTGTTGCTGTAGTGGTAGGCTTTTTTCTTGGGCTGCGAGAGGTTGTGAGTTCGACTCTGAGGCAAGGCCCATGGACTTTTTATGGCTGCATGTAATTGCATAGTCCAATGGACTGTGTTACCTATGAGATTCCATTGGATTGATAGGCCAGGTGCCTTCTTTTGCTTTTGTTTGGCCATGTTTTGTGCGCAGTCACTAGGATTATGTGAATTAATGTTGAGTCAGTTTCCCACATCTCTGTGTTGGTGTAGTGGTAGGCTCTTTGCTTGGGCTGGGAGAGGTTGTGAGTTCGACTCAAATGCAAGGCTCATGGACTTTGTATGGCTGCATGTAATTGCCTAGTCCAAAGGACTGTGTTGCCTATGAGTTTCCATTGGATTGATAGGCCAGGTATTGACTTTTGCTTTCGTTTGGCCATGTTGTGTGCGCAGTCACTAGGTTTATGTGAATTAATGTAGAGTCAGGTACACATTTCTCTGTGTTGGTGTAGTAGTAGGCTCTTTGCTTGAGCTGCGAGAGGTTGTGAGTTCGACTTTGAGGCAAGGCCCATGGACATTGTATGGCTGCATGTTATTGCCTAGTCCAATGGACTTTGTTGCTTATGAGCTTCAATTGGATTGATAGGCCAGATACCGTCTTTTGCTTTTGTTTGGCCATGTTGTGTGCGCATTCACTAGGAATATGTGAATTAATGTAGACGCAGCTTCCTACTTTTTTGTGTTGGTGTTAGTTGTAAGCTCTTTGCTTGTTCTGCCAGAGGTTGTGGGTTTGACTCTGAGGCAAGGCCCATGGACTTTGTATGGCTGCATGTAATTGCCTAGTCCAATGGACTATGTTGTCTATGAGTTTCCGTTGGATTGATAGGCCAGGGACTGTCTTTTGCTTTCGTTTGGCCATGTTGTGTGCGCAGTCACTAGGATTATGTGAATTTATGTTGAGTCAGTTTCGCTCTTCTCTGTGTTGGTGTAGTGGTAGGCTCTTTGCTTGGGCTGAGAGAGGTTGTGGGTTTGACTCTGAGACAAGGCCCATGGACTTTGTATGGCTGCATGTAATTGCCTAGTCCAATTGATTGCGTTGCCTATGAGTTTCCATTGGATTAATAGGCCAGGTACCGTCTTTTGCTTTTGTTTGGCCATGTTGTGTGCGCAGTCACTAGGATTATGTGAATTAATGTAGAATCTGTTTTCCACTTCTCTGTGTTGGTGTATTGGTAGGCTCTTTGCTTGGGCTACGAGAGGTTGTGGGTTTGACTCTGGGGCAAGGCCCATGGGCTTTGTATGGCTGCATGCAATTGCCTAGTCCAATGTACTGTGGTACCTATGAGTTTACATTGGATTGATAGGCCAGGTAATGTCTTTTGCTTTTGTTTGGCCATGTTGTGTGCGCAGTCACTAGGATTATATGAATTAATGTAGAGTCGGTTTCCAACTTCTCTGTGTTGGTTTAGTGGTAGGCTCTTTGCTTGTTCTCCAAGAGGATGTGGGCTCGACTCTGAGGCAAGGCCCATGAACTTTGTATGGCTGCATGTATTTGCCTAGTCTACTGGACTGTGTTGCCTATGAGTTTCCATTGGATTGATAGGCAAGGTATTGTCTTTTGTTTGGCCATGTTGTGTGCGCAGTCGGTAGGATTATGTGAATTAATGTAGAATCAGTTTCCCACTTCTCTGTGTTGGTGTAGTGGTAGGCTCTTTGCTTGGGCTGCGAGAAGTTGTGGGTTTGACTTTTAGGCAAAGCCCATGGACTTTGTATGGCTGCATGTAATTGCCTAGTCCAATGGACTGTGTTGCCTATGAGTTTCCATTGAATTGATAGGCCAGGTATTGTCTTTTGTTTAGCCATGTTGTGTGCGCAGTCGGTAGGATTATGTGAATTAATGTAGAATCAGTTTCCCACTTCTCTGTGTTGGTGTAGTGGTAGGCTCTTTGCTTGGCTGCGAGAGGTTGTGGGTTTGACTCTGAGGCAAGGCCCATGGACTTTGTATGTCTCCATGTAATTTTCTAGTCCAATGGACTGTGTTGCCTATGAGTTTCCATTGGATTGATAAGCCAGGTACTGACTTTTGCTTTTGTTTGGCCATGTTGTGTGCGCAGTCGGTAGGATTATGTGAATTAATGTAGTACCAGTTTCCCACTTTTCTGTGTTGGTGTAGTAGTAGGCTCTTTGCTTGGCTGCGAGAGGTTGTGGGTTTGACTCTGAGGCAAGGCCCATGGACTTTGTATGTCTCCATGTAATTGTCTAGTCCAATGGACTGTGTTGCCTATGAGTTTCCATTGGATTGATAGGCCAGGTACTGTCTTTTGCTTTTGTTTGGCCATGTTGTGTGCGCAGTCACTAGGATTATATGAATTAATGTAGAGTCGGTTTCCAACTTCTCTGTGTTGGTTTAGTGGTAGGCTCTTTGCTTGTTCTCCAAGAGGATGTGGGTTCGACTCTGAGGCAAGGCCCATGAACTTTGTATGGCTGCATGTATTTGCCTAGTCTAATGGACTGTGTTGCCTATGAGTTTCCATTGGATTGATAGGCCAGGTATTGTCTTTTGTTTGGCCATGTTGTGTGCGCAGTCGGTAGGATTATGTGAATTAATGTAGTACCAGTTTCCCACTTTTCTGTGTTGGTGTAGTAGTAGGCTCTTTGCTTGGCTGCGAGAGGTTGTGGGTTTGACTCTGAGGCAAGGCCCATGGACTTTGTATGTCTCCATGTACTTGTCTAGTCCAATGGACTGTGTTGCCTATGAGTTTCCATTGGATTGATAGGCCAGGTACTGCCTTTTGCTTTTGTTTGGCCATGTTGTGTGCGCAGTCACTAGGATTATGTGAATTAATGTAGAGTCAGGTTCACATTTCTCTGTGTTGGTGTAGTGGTAGGCTCTTTGCTTGAGCTGCGAGAGGTTGTGAGTTCGACTTTGAGGCAAGGCCCATGGACGTTGTATGGCTGCATGTTATTGCCTAGTCCAATGGACTATGTTGCCTATGCGTTTTAATTGGAATGATAGGCCAGGTACTGTCTTTTGCTTTTGTTTGGCCATGTTGTGTGCGCAGTCACTAGGATTATGTGAATTAATGTAGAGTCAGTTTCACACTTCTCTGTGTTGCTGTGATGGTAGGCTTTTTTCTTGGGCTGCGAGAGGTTGTGAGTTCGACTCTGAGGCAAGGCCCATGGACTTTGTATGGCTGCATGTAATTGCATAGTCCAATGGACTGTGTTACCTATGAGTTTCCATTGGATTGATAGGCCAGGTACTGTCTTTTGCTTTCGTTTGGCCATGTTGTGTGCGCAGTCACTAGGATTATGTGAATTTATGTTCAATTAGTTTCGCACTTCTCTGTGTTGGTGTAGTGGTAGGCTTTTTGCTTGAGCTGTTAGAGGTTGTGGGTTTGACTCTGAGGCAAGGCCCATGGACTTTGTATGGCTGCATGTAATTGCATAGTCCAATGGACTGTGTTACCTATGAGTTTCCATTGGATTGATAGGCCAGGTATTGACTTTTGCTTTCGTTTGGCCATGTTGTGTGCACAGTCACTAGGATTATGTGAATTAATGTAGAGTCAGTTTCACATTTCTCTGTGTTGGTGTAGTGGTAGGCTCTTTGCTTGGGCTGCGTAGATGTTGTGGGTTTGACTCTGGGGCAAGGCCCATGGACTTATTATGGCTGTATGTAATTGCCTAGTCTAATGGACTGTGTTGCCTATGAGTTTCCATTGGATTGATAGGCCAGGTACTGTCTTTTGCTTTCGTTTAGCCATGTTGTGTGCGCAGTCACTAGGATTATGTGAGTTAATGAAGAGTCAGTTTCAAACTTCTCTGTGTTGGTGTAGTGGTAGGCTCTTTGCTTTGGCTGCGAGAAGTTGTGGGTTTGACTCTAATGCAAGGTTCATGGACTTTGTATAACTGCATGTAATTGCCTAGTCCAATGGACTGTGTTGCCTATGAGTTTCCATTGGATTGATAGGCCAGGTATTGACTTTTGCTTTCGTTTGGCCATGTTGTGTGCGCAGTCACTAGGATTATGTGATTTAATGTAGAGTCAGTTTCACATTTCTCTGTGTTGGTGTAGTGGTAGGATCTTTGCTTGGGCTGCGAGAAGTTGTGGGTTTGACTCTGAGGCAAGGCCCATGGACTTTTTATGGCTGCATGCAATTGCCTAGTCCAATGGACTGTGTTGCCTATTAGTTTCCAATGGATTGATAGGCCAGGTACTGTCTTTTGTTTTTGTTTGGCCATGTTGTGTGCGCAGTCACTAGGATTATGTGAATTAATGTAGACGCAGCTTCCTACTTCTTTGTGTTGGTGTAGTTGTAGGCTCTTTGCTTGTTCTGCCAGAGGTTGTGGGTTTGACTCTGAGGCAAGGCCCATGGACTTTGTGAGGCTGCATGTAATTGCCTATTCCAATGGACTATGTTGTCTATGAGTTTCCATTGGATTGATAGGCAAGGGACTGTCTTTTGCTTTTGTTTGGCCATGTTGTGTGCGCAGTCACTAGGATTATGTGAATTTATGTTGAGTCAGTTTCGCACTTCTCTGTGTTGGTGTAGTGGTAGGCTCTTTGCTTGGGCTGTGAGAGGTTGTGGGTTTGACTCTGAGGCAAGGCCCATGGACTTTGTATGGCTGCATGTAATTGCCTAGTCCAATGGATTGATAGGCCAGGTACTGTCTTTTGTTTTCGTTTGGCCATGTTTTGTGCGCAGTCACTATGATTATGTGAGTTAATGTAGAGACAGTTTCACACTTCTCTGTGTTGCTGAAGTAGTAGGCTTTTTTGTTGGGCTGCGAGAGGTTGTGAGCTCGACTCTGAGGCAAGGCCCATGGACTTTGTATGGCTGCATGTAATTGCATAGTCCAATGGACTGCGTTACCTATGAGTTTCCATTGGATTGATAGGCCAGGTGCTTTCTTTTGCTTTTGTTTGGCCATGTTGTGTGCGCAGTCACTAGGAATATGTGAATTAATGTAGAGGCAGGTTCACATTTCTCTGTGTTGGTGTAGTGGTAGGCTCTTTGCTTGAGCTGCGAGAGGTTGTGAGTTCGACTTTGAGGCAAGGCCCATGGACTTTGTATGGCTGCATGTTATTGCCTAGTCCAATGGACTGTGTTGCCTATGAGTTTCCATTGGATTGATAAGCCAGGTACTGTCTTTTGCTTTCGTTTGGCCATGTTGTGTGCGCAGTCGGTAGGATTATGTGAATTAATGTAGAATCAGTTTCCCACTTCTCTGTATTGGTGTAGTGGTAGGCTCTTTGCTTGGCTGCGAGAGGTTGTGGGTTTGACTCTGAGGCAAGGCCCATGGACTTTGTATGTCTCCATGTAATTGTCTAGTCCAATGGACTGTGTTGCCTATGAGTTTCCATTGGATTGATAGGCCAGGTACTGTCTTTTGCTTTTGTTTGGCCATGTTGTGTGCGCAGTCACTAGGATTATGTGAATTAATGTAGAGTCGGTTTCCAACTTCTCTGTGTTGGTTTAGTGGTAGGCTCTTTGCTTGTTCTCCAAGAGGTTGTGGGATCGACTCTGAGGCAAGGCCCATGAACTTTGTATGGCTGCATGTATTTGCCTAGTCTAATGGACTGTGTTGCCTATGAGTTTCCATTGGATTGATAGGCCAGATAATGTCTTTTGCATTTGTTTCGCCATGTTGTGTGCACAGTCACTAGGATTATGTGAACTAATGTAAACTCGGTTTCTATCTTGTCTGTGTTGGTGTAGTGGTAGGCTCTTTGCTTGGGCTGCGAGAAATTGTGGGTTTGACTCTGAGGCAAAGCCCATGGACTTTGTATGGCTGCATGTAATTGTTTAGTCCAATGGACTGTGTTGCCTATGAGTTTCCATTGGCTTGATAGGCCAGGTAATGTCTTTTGCTTTTGTTTGGCCATGTTGTGTGCGCAGTCTCTAGGAATATGTGAATTAATGTAGACGCAGCTTCCTACTTTTTTGTGTTGGTGTAGTTGTAAGCTCTTTGCTTGTTCTGCCAGAGGTTGTGGGTTTGACTCTGAGGCAAGGCCCATGGGCTTTGTATGGCTGCATGTAATTGCCTAGTCCAATTTATTGCTTTGCCTATGAGTTTCTATTGGATTGATAGGCCAGGTACTGTCTTTTGCTTTTGTTTGGCCATGTTGTGTGCGCAGTCACTAGGATTATGTGAATTAATGTAGAATCAGTTTTCCACTTCTCTGTGTTGGTGTATTGGTAGCCTCTTTGCTTGGGCTACGAGAGGTTGTGGGTTCAACTCTGGGGCAAGGCCCATGGGCTTTGTATGGCTGCATTTAACTGCCTAGTCTAATGTACTGTGTTACCTTTGAGTTTCCATTGGATTGATAGGCCAGGTACTGTCTTTTGCTTTTGTTTGGCCATGTTGTGTGCGCAGTCACTAGGATTATGTGAATTAATGTAGAATCGGATTCCAACTTCTCTGTGTTGGTGTAGTGGTAGGCTCTTTGCTTGTTCTCCAAGAAGTTGTGGGTTCGACTCTGAGGCAAGGCCCATGAACTTTGTATGGCTGCATGTATTTGCCTAGTCTAATGGACTGTGTTGCCTATGAGTTTCCATTGGATTGATAGGCCACGTATTGTCTTTTGCTTTTGTTTGGCCATGTTGTGTGCGCAGTCACTAGGATTATGTGAATTAATGTAGAATCCGTTTCCCACTTCTCTGTGTTGGTGTAGTGGAAGCTGCTTTGCTTGTCTGCGAGAGGTTGTGGGTTTGACTCTGAGGCATGGCCCATGGACTTTGTATGGCTGCATGTAATTGCCTAGTTCAATGGACTGTGTTGCCTTTGAGTTTCCATTGGCCTGATAGGCCAGGTAATGTCTTTTGCTTTTGTTTGGCCATGTTGTGTGCGCATTCACTAGGATTATGTGAATTAATGTAGACGCAGCTTCCTACTTCTTTGTGTTGGTGTAGTTGTAGGCTCTTTGCTTGTTCTGCCAGAGGTTGTGGGTTTGACTCTGAGGCAAGGCCCATGGACTTTGTGAGGCTGCATGTAATTGCCTATTCCAATGGACTATGTTGTCTATGAGTTTCCATTGGATTGATAGGAAAGGGACTGTCTTTAGCTTTTGTTTGGCCATGTTGTGTGCGCAGTCACTAGGATTATGTGAATTTATGTTGAGTCAGTTTCGCAATTCTCTGTGTTGGTGTAGTGGTAGGCTCTTTGCTTGGGCTGTGAGAGGTTGTGGGTTTGACTCTGAGGCAAGGCCCATGGACTTTGTATGGCTGCATGTAATTGCCTAGTCCAATGGATTGATAGGCCAGGTACTGTCTTTTGTTTTCGTTTGGCCATGTTTTGTGCGCAGTCACTAGGATTATGTGAATTAATGTAGAGTCAGTTTCACACTTCTCTGTGTTGCTGTAGTGGTAGGCTTTTTTCTTGGGCTGCGAGAGGTTGTGAGTTCGACTCTGAGGCAAGGCCAATGGACTTTGTATGGCTGCATGTTATTGCCTAGTCCAATGGACTATGTTACCTATGAGTTTCAATTGGAATGATAGGCCAGGTACTGTCTTTTGCTTTTGTTTGGCCATGTTGTGTGCGCAGTCACTAGGATTATGTGAATTTATGTTGAGTCTGTTTCGCACTTCTCTGTGTTGGTGTAGTGGTAGGCTCTTTGCTTGGGCTTTGAGAGGTAGTGGTTTTGACTCTGAGGCAAGGCCCATGGACTTTGTATGGCTGCATGTTATTGCCTAGTCCAAAGGATTGCGTTGCCTATGAGTTTCCATTGGATTAATAGGCCAGGTACTGTCTTTTGCTTTTGTTTGGCCATGTTGTGTGCGCAGTCACTAGGATTATGTGAATTAATGTAGAGTCATTCACCTACTTCTCTGTGTTGGTGTAGTGGTAGTCTCTTTGCTTAAGCTGCGAGAGGTTGTGGGTTCGACTCTGAGGCTAGGCCCATGGAGTTTGTATGGCTGCATGTAATCGCCTAGTTCAATTGACTGTGTTGCCTATGAGTTCCTATCGGATTGATAGGCCAGGTACTGTCTTTTGCTTTTGTTTGGCCATGTTGTGTGCGCAGTCACTAGGATTATGTGAATTAATGTAGACGCAGCTTCCTACTTCTTTGTGTTGGTGAAGTTGTAGGCTCTTTGCTTGTTCTGCCAGAGATTGTGGGTATGACTCTGAGGCAAGGCCCATGGACTTTGTATGGCTGCATGTAATTGCGTAGTCCAATGGACTATGTTGTCTATGAGATTCCATTGGATTGATAGGCCAGGGACTGTCTTTTGTTTTCGTTTGGTCATGTTGTGTGCGCAGTCACTAGGATTATGTGAATTAACGTAGAGTCATTCTCTTCTCTGTGTTGGTGTAGTGGTAGGCTCTTTCCTTGGGTTACAAGAAGTTGTGGGTTTGACTTTGAGGCAAAGCCCATGGACTTTGTATGGTTGAATGTAATTGCCTAGTCCAATGGACTGTGTTGCCTATGAGTTTTCATTGAATGAATAGGCCAGGTATTGTCTTTTGTTTGGCCATGTTGTGTGCGCAGTCGGTAGGATTATGTGAATTAATGTAGAATCAGTTTCCCACTTCTCTGTGTTAGTGTAGTGGTAGGCTCTTTGCTTGGTTGCGAGAAGTTGTGGGTTTGACTCTGAGGCAAGGCCCATGGACTTTGTATGTCTCCATGTAATTGTCTAGTCCAATGGACTGTGTTGCCTATGAGTTTCCATTGGATTGATAGGCCAGGTACTGTCTTTTGCTTTTGTTTGGCCATGTTGTGTGCGCAGTCACTAGGATTATGTGAATAAATGTAGAGTCAGGTTCACATTTCTCTGTGTTGGTGTAGTGGTAAGCTCTTTGCTTGAGCTGCGAGAGGTTGTGAGTTCGACTTTGAGGCAAGGCCCATGGACGTTGTATGGCTGCATGTTATTGCTTAGTCCAATGGACTATGTTGCCTATGAGTTTTAATTGGAATGATAGGCCAGGTACTGTCTTTTGCTTTTGTTTGGCCATGTTGTGTGCGCAGTCACTAGGATTATGTGAATTAATGTAGAGTCAGTTTCCAACTTCTCTGTGTTGGTTTAGTGGTAGGCTCTTTGCTTGTTCTCCAAGAGGTTGTGGGTTCGACTCTGAGGCAAGGCCCATTAACTTTGTATGGCTGCATATATTTGCTTAGTCTAATGGACTATGTTGCCTATGATTTCATTGGATTGATAGGCCAGATAATGTCTTTTGCATTTGTTTGGCCATGTTGTGTGCGCAGTCACTAGGATTATGTGAATTAATGTAGAGTCATTTACCTACTTCTCTGTGTTGGTGTAGTGGTAGTCTCTTTGCTTAAGCTGCGAAAGGTTGTTGGTTTGACGCTGAGGCAAGGCCCATGGACTTTGTATGACTGCATGTAATTGCCTAGTCCAATGGACTATGTTGCCTATGAGTTTCCATTGGATTGATAGGCCAGGTACTGCCTTTTGCTTTTGTTTGACCATGTTGTGTGCGCAGTCACTAGGGTTATGGGAATTAATGTAGAGTCAGTTTCCCACTTCTCTGTGTTGGTGTAGTGGTAGGCTCTTTGCTTGGGCTGCGAGAGGTTGTGGGTTCGACTCTAATGCAAGGCACATGGACTTTGAATGGCTGCATGTAATTGCTTAGTCCAATGGACTGTGTTGCCTATGAGTTTCTATTGGATTGATAGGCCAGTTACTGTCTTTTGTTTTCGTTTGGCCATGTTGTGTGCGCAGTCACTAGGATTATGTGAATTAATGTAGAGTCAGGTTTACATTTCTCTGTGTTGGTGTAGTGGTAGGCTCTTTGCTTGAGCTGCGAGAGGTTGTGAGTTCGACTTTGAGGCAAGGCCCATGGACTTTGTATGGCTGCATGTAATTGCCTAGTCCAATTGATTGCTTTGCCTATGAGTTTCTATTGGATTGATAGGCCAGGTACTGTCTTTTGCTTTTGTTTGGCCATGTTGTGTGCGCAGTCACTAGGATTATGTGAATTAATGTAGAGTCATTCACCTACTTCTCTGTGTTGGTGTAGTGGTAGTCTCTTTGCTTAAGCTGCAAGAGGTTGTGGGTTCGACTCTGAGTCAAGGCCCATGGAGTTTGTATGGCTGCATGTAATTGCCTATTTCAATTAACTGTGTTGCCTATGAGGTCCCATTGGATTGATAGGCCAGGTACTGTCTTTTGCTTTTGTTTGGCCATGTTGTGTGCGCAGTCACTAGGATTATGTGAACTAATGTAAACACAGTTTCCAACTTCTCTGTCTTGGTGTAGTGGTAGGCTCTTTGCTTGGGCTGCGAGAAATTGTGGGTTTGACTCTGAGGCAAAGCCCATGGACTTTATATGGCTGCATGTAATTGCCTAGTCCAATGGACTGTGTTGCCTTTGAGTTTCCATTGGATTGATTGGCCAGGTATTATCTTTTGTTTGGTTATGTTGTGTGCGCAGTCGGTAGGATTATGTGAATTAATGTAGAATCAGTTTCCCAGTTCTCTGTGTTGCTGTAGTGGAAGGCTCTTTGCTTAGCTGCAAGAGGTTGTGGGTTTGACTCTGAGGCAAGGCCCATGGAGTTTGTATGGCTGCATGTAATTGCCTAGTTCAATTAACTGTGTTGCCTATGAGTTCCCATTGGATTGATAGGCCAGGTACTGTCTTTTGCTTTTGTTTGGCCATGTTGTGTGCGCAGTCACTAGGATTATGTGAATTAATGTAGACGCAGCTTCCTACTTCTTTGTGTTGGTGAAGTTGTAGGCTCTTTGCTTGTTCTGCCAGAGATTGTGGGTATGACTCTGAGGCAAGGCCCATGGACTTTGTATGGCTGCATGTAATTGCGTAGTCCAATGGACTATGTTGTCTATGAGATTCCATTGGATTGATAGGCCAGGGACTGTCTTTTGTTTTCGTTTGGTCATGTTGTGTGCGCAGTCACTAGGATTATGTGAATTAACGTAGAGTCATTCTCTTCTCTGTGTTGGTGTAGTGGTAGGCTCTTTCCTTGGGTTACAAGAAGTTGTGGGTTTGACTTTGAGGCAAAGCCCATGGACTTTGTATGGTTGAATGTAATTGCCTAGTCCAATGGACTGTGTTGCCTATGAGTTTTCATTGAATGAATAGGCCAGGTATTGTCTTTTGTTTGGCCATGTTGTGTGCGCAGTCGGTAGGATTATGTGAATTAATGTAGAATCAGTTTCCCACTTCTCTGTGTTAGTGTAGTGGTAGGCTCTTTGCTTGGTTGCGAGAAGTTGTGGGTTTGACTCTGAGGCAAGGCCCATGGACTTTGTATGTCTCCATGTAATTGTCTAGTCCAATGGACTGTGTTGCCTATGAGTTTCCATTGGATTGATAGGCCAGGTACTGTCTTTTGCTTTTGTTTGGCCATGTTGTGTGCGCAGTCACTAGGATTATGTGAATTAATGTAGAAACGGTTTTCCACTTCTCTGTGTTGGTGTATTGGTAGGCTCTTTACCTTGGCTATGAGAGGTTGTGGGTTTGACTCTGGGGCAAGGCCCATGGGCTTTGTATGGCTGCATGTAATTGCCTAGTCCAATGTACTGTGTTACCTATGAGTTTCCGTTGGATTGATAGGCCACGTACTGTCTTTTGCTTTTGTTTGGCCATGTTGTGTGCGCAGTCACTAGGATTATGTTAATTAATGTAGAGTCGGTTTCCAACTTCTCTGAGTTGGTTTAGTGGTAGGCTCTTTGCTTGTTCTCCAAGAGGTTGTGGGTTCGACTCTGAGTCAATGCCCATGAACTTTACATGGCTGCGTGTAAGTGCCTAGTCTAATGGACTGTGTTGCCTATGAGTTTCCATTGGATTGATAGGCCAGATAATGTCTTTTGCATTTGTTTGGCCATGTTGTGTGCGCAGTCACTAGGATTATGTGAATTAATGTAGAGTCATTCACCTACTTCTCTGTGTTGGTGTAGTGGTAGGCTCTTTGCCCTGGCTACGAGAGGTTGTGGGTTCGACTCTGGGGCAAGACCCATGGGCTTTGTATGGCTGCATGTAATTGCCTAGTCCAATGTACTGTGTTACCTATGAGTTTCCATTGGATTGATAGGCCAGGTACTGTCTTTTGCTTTTGTTTGGCCATGTTGTGTGCGCAGTCACTAGGATTATGTTAATTAATGTAGAGTTGGTTTCCAATTTCACTGAGTTGGTTTAATGGTAGGCTCTTTGCTTGTTCTCCAAGAGGTTGTGGGTTCGACTCTGAGGCAAGGCCCATGAACTTTGTTTGGCTGCATGTAATTGCCTAGTCTAATGGACTGTGTTGCCTATGAGTTTCCATTGGATAGAATGGCCAGGTACTGTCTTTTGTTTTCGTTTGGCCATGTTGTGTGCGCAGTCACTAGGATTATGTGAATTAATGCTATTGGATTTTTCAAGTCAGTATTCACACAGCAGTTTCTGCTATTTCATGTATTCCCCTTACATAGTCACTGGTGTGCATACCTTATCTCCCCATAGTGATGTTTTTTTAGGTTTTTGCACCCAGTTCGGACTTAGAATGGTGTTCCAAACGTTATTCCTATTTGTTAGTATTTTTTCGTTTGGGAACCCTCCCCAACCACACCTATTGCCAATCCATATCATACGCATAAATAGCCTGGGTCTCAGCTTCCCATACACGGTAGGTTTTTTAACTGCATGAGAGGACACACACAAGCTAGGGACCCCAACGTAGAGAAATACTTTGGCGTAGTGTTGGGGCTCTATTGCATTGATCAATTCAGTAGCTAAATTTCTCTTGATTCATATGTTCATGGCAGTAATGCAGATTCCATTTTTCACATATTCACTCTTGCATATAGCTATTGAATTTTTCAAGTCAGTATTCACACTGCAGTTTCTGCTATTTCATGTATTCCCCTTACATAGTCACTGGTGTGCATACCTTATCTCCCCATAGTGCCTGGGATCTGACCCAGACACTAGCAGTTTTGCACTCCTACCCAAAACTGGGCTCCTCACTGAACTCACTACCTCCACGGTTCAACTCTAAACTGAACTTCAACTAACTGACTGGTTTTCCCACCTCCAGGCCTGTGAACTCCTTGGTGGGTGGGGCCAACCGCCTGGCTCCGCCCCACCTGGTGTGGACATCAGCCCCTGGAGGGAGGCAACAACGGTTTTGTGTCTGACTAGTGTAACTATCCGGGAAAGGGGGTGTGTGTGTGTTATGTCTGTGACTAACTGGCTAGTCCAGGGCGTCACACTTGCACCCCCTTCTTGTGATGTGAAGGTGTGTAGTCAGTGCCTACGTGTAATTCCTGACACCACTCCTCTGGCTGACTTGGTGAGCTGTCACTGACTGGGTGGGGTGCAGTAATGGTGGATGCTGCTGCTGCTTGGATAGCATGTGTATCTACTGTGAACAGCTTATCAATGGTGGCAAATCGGGGCAGCTTAACCTCTTGCTCTCCGCAGTTCAACACTCTCACGCGCACTCTTCCCTTCCGTATTAATGAATAAAACTGTGATATAAATAGTATATAGATACCCCACAAATGCAGATAAAGGTAGGTTATGGGAAAAGGGAGAAGAGGGAAACAGGAAAATAGTGTAATAAAGTATACCTTCCAGGGGGGAGAGGAAATGGCAGCACAGCCAGTGGAGGTGAAGCAAGGGGAAGCCTGCAACTAAATTGTTGAGAGCATTATCACATGGTGACTGAGCCTGATTGTAACGGGAGCATAGAGGTGCCGATCCTGTCTTACCTGCGTTGGTGTAGAAGTGGGTTTCCAGTGGTGGAGTCAGCTGTGTGCAGTGGTGGCTGTGGGTTCTTTTATGTGCGACCGTAGTAATAGCTGCGCCCACTTCCTGTATGGGAGTGGAATGCAGTGAGGCTAATGGAACGCACGTCCACGTGCCGCGCCCCTGAAGGTAATACCGATCATTGAATACAAAAAAATTTCTCATACTACTGTATGGGGGTCCCTATATTTAATATGATATCCAAGCCACAGCATCCACCGTTACTTCACCACACCCATTCAGTGACAGCTCACCAAGTCAACCAGAGGAGTGGTGTAAGGAATTACACGTAGGCACTGACTCCACACCTTCACATCACAAGAAGCGGGTCCACAGGGTAGTGCAAGAATACGAGCAAGTCTTCAGCAAACATCCGCTAGACTTTGGGAGAATAAAAGGGGTCCATATTCATGGTTTAAGAACTTGGGTTCTAACGTGCCCAGAGTATGCTCCACTCTATGCTCCCTTTACAATCAGGCTCAGTCACCATGTGATAACGCTCTCAACTCTTTAGTTGCAGGCTTCCTTTTGCTTCACCTCCAGGAATTGGAATCTGCACATGTTGCAGCGTGTGTGGCAGCACCGCAGAGCCCTGCTGAAATACGGTAAGACATATAGCCTGGGATAACTTGATCCAGAGGTGGTGCAGATCACGCTGCTGGAGTGGTGTCAGATCAAGGACCTATGCACCCTGCTACACAGTTTTGAAATGTCGACGAAGATGTTTAGCACTGGCAATGTCATTCTCAGCGTGACAATTCTGGTCATCTACATGATGGAGCACACTGTAATTATTATTCTGAGTCAGGGAGTCAGGTGTTGGGACAAGAGGAAGGGGAGGAAGTACAGGAGGAGTCATATGCGGAAGGGATAACAAGATCTACGAGGTCCAGATGGTCAGCGGCACCTATGCGGCATTCATGGTGAGGGAGAGGGATTAACAAGGGCGCATAGTATCAGCAAAAAGTGTTGATGAAAGTGCAGGAGCCCATGAAGAAATGGAGGACGAACTGGCGATGGGCATGGAAGACTCAGCAGATGAGTGAGAGCTTGCTCACATTTCGGTTGTGCGAGGTTGTGGGTAGAGGGCAGAGGAAGGATGCACGATTCTCACCTCTCTGCCACCAACACACCAAGGACTTGGTCCTCCTGGATGCACAAGACACATGAGCGCCTTCTTGCTGCACTACCTACATGACCCTCGGATTGTATGAATTTGAACTAATCCTGAATACTGGGTTGCCACACTGTTAGATCCCCGGTACAAGACAAAATTTGGCGAACTAATTCCTGCCATAGAAATAGACGCACGTATACAGGAGTATCTGCAGAATGTGGTACGCAATCTTAGATCTACTTGTCCACTAAACACCAGTGCTGCACAGAGTGAATCTCAACGCTTTGTCATGGATAGGAGGAAATGGTCTTTTACTTGTCCACATCGGAGGGACCGAGGGATGGCTGCTGTGCTGAGATGGCGTTGAGTACGGTGTCCCTGCACAGTTGCACTTTTGGTCATATCCCAAAATGAGTTGAAAAAGGACAGATGCTGTTGGAAAGGGGAACAGGTGTGTTGGAAAGGGGAAAAAAGTTTTGGTCCGTGGATTTGGTGGTTAAGCAACTGTAACATTTGCTGAAGAAACAACATCTGTTACAGTGGGACTGGCAGATTTGGATAAAGTGGTATATAATCTGTGACCGCTATATAACGAAAATTAATAAGAAAAGAAAGAGAAAGGTATATATCCCCATCAGCAGTCAGTGTCCACCGTGCTCCCAGTTGGAAAAGGAGAGGTTGGCAACTTGAAGGTTTGGTGGAGGATACAGAGCTGTGTGGCTATGAAACTAATAGTAGCCTGAACCGAGTTAGACGCCATTCGGATCTGGAGACTGTGAGCCCTGTTAGCGTCACAGGGTCCACATGCCCACCCAGCCCAGGAACTCCCTGTTAACAACACAGGGGCCATTGAGTACGCTGACCGTGTGCGTAGGGGCCACACCTGTGGACAGCAGGCGCATCAGCAGCAGCAGGCCTGTTAATGCCACTGGGCTGCACAAGCAGGACTGTTAGGACAGGAGCTGGTCTTAACCGTTCTGCGTTACCAACTGTGGTGGTGGCCTGCATCCACCACCCGATCCCTGCCTACCTCTGGCCTAAAGCCGCAATGGGTTCAACACATGGAGGTGTGCTCTTTCGGAGCATAATAGAAGACTGCGCACCTCCTTGTTGGCTCCAGCCCCTTTTATAACCTGGGTCCGCCCCAAACCAGGGTGAACCACAATGCACCTCCTGGAGACAAAAGTAGAGTGACACGTCATGAGTGGCATAACTAGCGTCCTATTTGGAAACGCAACTTCAATGATGACCTCATGGCTGCCATGACCCAAACACCTCACCAGTCATCGTCTGAGCATCAATAATGCGGTGACAAGTCATAGGTGTGGGCCTCTGCAAGCCATTTGGGAGGACACCTGATGCCCTGTGGTCTATATGGGACCCCCACATCAGGGCCAGGGCCAAAGAGTTCATTACCGGACCTAGTCTCTGATGCAGGAAGTGCCTGAGCATGCTCAGTAGCATGAAATACAGTCTCTGAAAAAAGACTATCAGCTTTAGCATGGTGTCTATGCCCAAAACAGGACTTAGACCCGGCACGGAATGCAAGCACCTGTGCAAAGAGGCTTTTCACACTTAGTGTGGGAGCATGCGCTGTATCCCGAAATGAAAACTTAGCGTCAGGAATGGCACAGTCAGGCTGAGCATACTCACTAGGCGAAACACTGTAATTATGCTGCAGCTGGGGTACATCGGCACACGCATGCGCACTAGCTGCCTCTCCACACTTAGACGTGGAGGGGAAATTTGTCTTGGAGATGCTGTCTATGAACAGAAGGAAAAGCTAAAGGAAGCCTGACTTTCTATCCCTCCGAATTATGAAATGCAGCAATGAATTCCATGAGTTTGCTATAACATTAGCGTAGCAAAATGTGCATGAGGGTGTGATGTAGAGGTGCTAGAAATAGCTTGTCACCAGTGGGGCACTAATGGAATACAACAGCCAGTTCTATGATGCCACAAAATGGCAGTATTTTGTGCTATCATTATAGCTTATTAAAAACAGAGCACGAGGTTGTCATGCAGAGGTGCTGCACATAGATTTGCAGTAGTGTGAATTGACAAAAGTACAATAGCCACGTTTAGGATACAACTAGGTACAGTGAGTGTTTGCTAGTAAAATTGCTTAGTTTAAAAAAGTTGTAGTGTGCAATGCAGGCAGACGTGCTATGCAAATGTCTTTGCACTAGTGGGACTATAGCAAAGTCCAATAGCCACGTATAGGATGCCACTAGGTACACTGAGTGTGTGCTAGTATAATGGCTTCGTTATAATTTGTTGGAGTGTGCAACGCAGGCAGATGCGCTCTGCAAATGTCTTGGCACTAGTGGGACTATAGCAAAGTCCAATAGCCACGTATAGGATGCCACTAGGTACACTGTGTGTTTGCTAGTATAATGGATGAGTTTAAAAAAGTTAGAGTGTGCAATGCAGGCAGACGTGCTGCAAATAACGTTCCAATACTGTGAATTGACAAAAGTACAATAGCCACGTTTAGGATACAACTAGGTACAGTGAGTGTTTGCTAGTATAATGGCTGAGTTTAAAAAAGTTAGAGTGTGCAATGCAGGCAGACGTGCTGCAAATAACGTTCCAATACTGTGAATTGACAAAAGTACAATAGCCACGTTTAGGATGCCACTAGGTACACTGACTGTTTGCTAGTATAATGGCTGAGTTTAAAAAAGTTAGAGTGTGCAATGCAGGCAGACGTGCTGCAAATAACGTTCCAATACTGTGAATTGACAAAAGTACAATAGCCACGTATAGGATGCCACTAGGTACACTGACTGTTTGCTAGTATAATGGCTGAGTTTAAAAAAGTTAGAGTGTGCAATGCAGGCAGACGTGCTGCAAATAACGTTCCAATACTGTGAATTGACAAAAGTACAATAGCCACGTTTAGGATGCCACTAGGTACAGTGAGTGTTTGCTAGTATAATGGCTGAGTTTAAAAAAGTTAGAGTGTGCAATGCAGGCAGACGTGCTGCAAATAACGTTCCAATACTGTGAATTGACAAAAGTACAATAGCCACGTTTAGGATGCCACTAGGTACACTGACTGTTTGCTAGTATAATGGCTGAGTTTAAAAAACTTGGAGTGTGCAATGCAGGCAGATGTGCTCTGCAAATGTCTTGGCACTAGTGGGACTATAGCAAAGTCCAATAGCCACGTATAGGATGCCACTAGGTACACTGACTGTTTGGTAGTATAATGGCTGAGTTTAAAAAAGTTAGAGTGTGCAATGCAGGCAGACGTGCTGCAAATAACGTTCCAATACTGTGAATTGACAAAAGTACAATAGCCACGTTTAGGATGCCACTAGGTACACTGACTGTTTGCTAGTATAATGGCTGAGTTTAAAAAAGTTAGAGTGTGCAATGCAGGCAGACGTGCTGCAAATAACGTTCCAATACTGTGAATTGACAAAAGTACAATAGCCACGTATAGGATGCCACTAGGTACACTGACTGTTTGCTAGTATAATGGCTGAGTTTAAAAAAGTTAGAGTGTGCAATGCAGGCAGACGTGCTGCAAATAACGTTCCAATACTGTGAATTGACAAAAGTACAATAGCCACGTTTAGGATGCCACTAGGTACACTGACTGTTTGCTAGTATAATGGCTGAGTTTAAAAAAGTTAGAGTGTGCAATGCAGGCAGACGTGCTGCAAATAACGTTCCAATACTGTGAATTGACAAAAGTACAATAGCCACGTTTAGGATGCCACTAGGTACAGTGAGTGTTTGCTAGTATAATGGCTGAGTTTAAAAAAGTTAGAGTGTGCAATGCAGGCAGACGTGCTGCAAATAACGTTCCAATACTGTGAATTGACAAAAGTACAATAGCCACGTTTAGGATGCCACTAGGTACACTGACTGTTTGCTAGTATAATGGCTGAGTTTAAAAAACTTGGAGTGTGCAATGCAGGCAGATGTGCTCTGCAAATGTCTTGGCACTAGTGGGACTATAGCAAAGTCCAATAGCCACGTATAGGATGCCACTAGGTACACTGACTGTTTGGTAGTATAATGGCTGAGTTTAAAAAAGTTAGAGTGTGCAATGCAGGCAGACGTGCTGCAAATAACGTTCCAATACTGTGAATTGACAAAAGTACAATAGCCACGTTTAGGATGCCACTAGGTACACTGACTGTTTGCTAGTATAATGGCTGAGTTTAAAAAACTTGGAGTGTGCAATGCAGGCAGATGTGCTCTGCAAATGTCTTGGCACTAGTGGGACTATAGCAAAGTCCAATAGCCACGTATAGGATGCCACTAGGTACACTGACTGTTTGGTAGTATAATGGCTGAGTTTAAAAAAGTTAGAGTGTGCAATGCAGGCAGACGTGCTGCAAATAACGTTCCAATACTGTGAATTGACAAAAGTACAATAGCCACGTTTAGGATGCCACTAGGTACACTGACTGTTTGCTAGTATAATGGCTGAGTTTAAAAAAGTTAGAGTGTGCAATGCAGGCAGACGTGCTGCAAATAACGTTCCAATACTGTGAATTGACAAAAGTACAATAGCCACGTATAGGATGCCACTAGGTACACTGACTGTTTGCTAGTATAATGACTGAGTTTAAAAAAGTTAGAGTGTGCAATGCAGGCAGACGTGCTGCAAATAACGTTCCAATACTGTGAATTGACAAAAGTACAATAGCCACGTTTAGGATGCCACTAGGTACAGTGAGTGTTTGCTAGTATAATGGCTGAGTTTAAAAAAGTTAGAGTGTGCAATGCAGGCAGACGTGCTGCAAATAACGTTCCAATACTGTGAATTGACAAAAGTACAATAGCCACGTTTAGGATACAACTAGGTACAGTGAGTGTTTGCTAGTATAATGGCTGAGTTTAAAAAAGTTAGAGTGTGCAATGCAGGCAGACGTGCTGCAAATAAGGTTCCAATACTGTGAATTGACAAAAGTACAATAGCCACGTTTAGGATGCCACTAGGTACAGTGAGTGTTTGCTAGTATAATGGCTGAGTTTAAAAAAGTTAGAGTGTGCAATGCAGGCAGACGTGCTGCAAATAACGTTCCAATACTGTGAATTGACAAAAGTACAATAGCCACGTTTAGGATGCCACTAGGTACACTGACTGTTTGCTAGTATAATGGCTGAGTTTAAAAAAGTTAGAGTGTGCAATGCAGGCAGACGTGCTGCAAATAACGTTCCAATACTGTGAATTGACAAAAGTACAATAGCCACGTTTAGGATGCCACTAGGTACACTGACTGTTTGCTAGTATAATGGCTGAGTTTAAAAAACTTGGAGTGTGCAATGCAGGCAGATGTGCTCTGCAAATGTCTTGGCACTAGTGGGACTATAGCAAAGTCCAATAGCCACGTATAGGATGCCACTAGGTACACTGAGTGTGTGCTAGTATAATGGCTTCGTTATAATTAGTTGGAGTGTGCAACGCAGGCAGATGCGCTCTGCAAATGTCTTGGCACTAGTGGGACTATAGCAAAGTCCAATAGCCACGTATAGGATGCCACTAGGTACACTGAGTGTTTGCTAGTATAATGGCTTCGTTATAATTAGTTGGAGTGTGCAACGCAGGCAGATGCGCTCTGCAAATGTCTTGGCCCTAGTGGGACTATAGCAAAGTCCAATAGCCACGTATAGGATGCCACTAGGTACACTGAGTGTTTGCTAGTATAATGGCTTCGTTATAATTAGTTGGAGTGTGCAACGCAGGCAGATGCGCTCTGCAAATGTCTTGGCACTAGTGGGACTATAGCAAAGTCCAATAGCCACGTATAGGATGCCACTAGGTACACTGAGTGTTTGCTAGTATAATGGCTTCGTTATAATTTGTTGGAGTGTGCAACGCAGGCAGATGCGCTCTGCAAATGTCTTGGCACTAGTGGGACTATAGCAAAGTCCAATAGCCACGTATAGGATGCCACTAGGTACACTGAGTGTTTGCTAGTATAATGGCTTCGTTATAATTAGTTGGAGTGTGCAACGCAGGCAGATGCGCTCTGCAAATGTCTTGGCACTAGTGGGACTATAGCAAAGTCCAATAGCCACGTATAGGATGCCACTAGGTACACTGAGTGTTTGCTAGTATAATGGCTGAGTTTAAAAAACTTGGAGTGTGCAATGCAGGCAGATGTGCTCTGCTAATGTCTTTGCACTAGTGGGACTATAGCAAAGTCCAATAGCCACGTATAGGATGCCACTAGGTACACTGAGTGTTTGCTAGTATAATTGCTTAGTTTAAAAAAGTTGGAGTGTGCAATGCAGGCAGATGTGCTCTGCAAATGTCTTTGCACTAGTGGGACTATAGCAAAGTCCAATAGCCACGTATAGGATGCCACTAGGTACACTGAGTGTGTGCTAGTATAATGGCTTCGTTATAATTAGTTGGAGTGTGCAACGCAGGCAGATGCGCTCTGCAAATGTCTTGGCACTAGTGGGACTATAGCAAAGTCCAATAGCCACGTATAGGATGCCACTAGGTACACTAAGTGTTTGCTAGTATAATGGCTTCGTTATAATTAGTTGGAGTGTGCAACGCAGGCAGATGCGCTCTGCAAATGTCTTGGCACTAGTGGGACTATAGCAAAGTCCAATAGCCACGTATAGGATGCCACTAGGTACACTGAGTGTTTGCTAGTATAATGGCTTCGTTATAATTTGTTGGAGTGTGCAACGCAGGCAGATGCGCTCTGCAAATGTCTTGGCACTAGTGGGACTATAGCAAAGTCCAATAGCCACGTATAGGATGCCACTAGGTACACTGAGTGTTTGCTAGTAAAATTGCTTAGTTTAAAAAACTTGGAGTGTGCAATGCAGGCAGATGTGCTCTGCAAATGTCTTTGCACTAGTGGGACTATAGCAAAGTCCAATAGCCACAGATAGGATGCCACTAGGTACACTGAGTGTTTGCTAGTATAATGGCTTACTTAGAATGAGTTGGAGTGTGCAGAGGACAAGAGGGTACAGTGGCAGGATTGTGGTGCTCTGGGTAGAGGAATGGAAGCCTGCCTTTCTATTCCCTCCTAATGGTGAAATGCAGGGAGGAAATCCCTGACCTGGGCTACACAGACGCTGTTGCTGTTTGCAGGACCTGTCACCTATGGCTCTCTGACCCTGCCGGTACGAGCCCTTAAAATGACTGCTAGAATGTGCTCTCCCTAAGCTGTCTAACGCTGTGTATGCAGCGCATACAGCTGTATCGGCGATAGGACAAAGGACGGAACTGCGACAGTGATGTCTGACACCAAAGACGCAGAAGGCAGATAATGGCGATCGTGAAGAAAATGTCCGGTTTTATAATGCAGGGACATGTGACATGCAGATCCTATCACACATGCCGTTGCTTCTCTGCCTCAAAGTCCACTTAGGTGTGTGTGTGTCTGTGATTGGCTGACATGCTGGCCAGCCCCACAAGACGCGCGCGCTTAGGGAAGGAAGACAAGAAAAAAAAAAAAAAATGGCGATCGCCATTATAGAAACAGCAGTGATCTGAAGGCGCTGTTCACGCACACTATACACTGAAATGTGATAATAGTTTAATTCACAGAGTGACTTACACTATTACAGCAGAAACCAAGCTAAGATTTAGCTGTTTTTTGGCTGCTAGAACCGTTCTCGAACGTTTCTAGAACTATCGAGCTTTTGCAAAAAGCTCGAGTTCTAGTTCGATCTAGAACATGCCCCAAAATCACTCGAGCCTAGAACTGGAGAACCACGAACCACGAACCGCGCTCAACTCTAGTAACGATGTAGTTCGTCGCTCCCGCGGCAGCACACATCACTCCGTGTGACACCGCAGAAACGAGGAACCTCTCCTTACCTGCCTCCCAGCCGCTATGAGGAAGGAAGGAGGTGGGCG
This sequence comes from Anomaloglossus baeobatrachus, assembly GCF_048569485.1. NCBI lineage: Eukaryota > Metazoa > Chordata > Amphibia > Anura > Aromobatidae > Anomaloglossus > Anomaloglossus baeobatrachus. The sequence continues at coordinate 862,050 of NW_027442954.1, read as the reverse complement.
GGATGTTCCGGCCACTCATCTCCGCCCCTCCGCTGCTATTGGGCGGTCGCTCAGTGACGTCGCTGTGACGCCGCACGGACCGTCCCCTTAGAAAGGAGGCGGTTCGCCGGTCACAGCGACGTCGCCGGGCAGGTAAGTATGTGTGACGGGTCTGGTCGGTGTTGTGCGGCATGGGCAGCGATTTACCCGTGTCGCGCAACAGATGGGGGCGGGTACCCACACTAGCGATATCGGGACCGATATCGCAGTGTGTAAAGTAGCCTTTAGTCACATGACCAAGACTGTATCTGTGTCCCTACAACACACTTGAGACAAATGTGTGTGTGAGCCTGCATTGTGGGGTATATATAATATATTATAGAGCTGGGAAGGATCATTCTAAGCAGTGAGCTGTTCCAGTATTTGTAGGAAAATACCCAGTAGAAGCATCAAACACAGCACCAATACCTCCCATCAGTATCCCACCACAGTGCCATGTAACCCATGCCCTACACTCCCATCTACACCAATACTATACAGGCACAAACTAGTATATCTGACTAAAAGCCCCCAAAATATGAAGAACGGCCTATAGTTGAGTGTGGATATAAAATCTATGTGAGCAGAGCTAGAATAGAAATCACTGATCGCATTGAAGTCATTCTGACCATAAATCACCATGATATCAAGGTGAGGAGTTGTGTGTTACTGCTGGGAGGAAAGGGTTAACAGTGGAATATTAAGGTGCATTTCTGTGTGCAGTGTTACTAGTCAATGTAACAATTCAGTATGAGCTGCTCTTGGTGCCGGGGGAGGGAGATGCTCTCCTGAGCAAGATAGATGGGGAATGAACATAATATCTATATAGTGTAAGGCAGGGGGTCTCAAACTCGGCTGGGTGTATGGGCCGCACAGAGGAAAAAAATAATTTGGGGGGCTGCATTCTTTGCAAGACAAAGTGACATTTTTATTGGTACCATATATGTATATATTTTTTTCACACACCTTTGGATGACTGATTTTCAACATTTTTCACTTGTTTATTATAACAAATGTGCACATTCTTTTGTTAAATCTAAAAAAAATAAATGTGATGTTAAAAAAAAGTCATGCCTTATTTTGTTTTTTTTTACATTTTATCCCTTTCTTTTAACTAATAGTGTTACAATTATGACGCTAGCGTTTTGTGAAGGGAATGCTTTGCCTACTTCCGTGACTATGGCCTTCCGGAACTGCTGCATTTTGGCTGACCTCTCCGCCTCGGGAATAAGAGACATAAAGTTCTCCTTGTAGCGTGGGTCTAACAGTGTTACCAACCAGTAATGATTGTCGGCCAAGATGTTCTTAACGCGAGGGTCACGAGACAGGCAGCTTACCATAAAGTCATCCATGTGCGCCAGACTCTTAACAGCCATCACTTCAGTATCCAGACCAACACGATGACTGAACATGCTGTCCTCCTCCTTCTCCTCCTCCTCCTCATCTACCCTGTCCTCTGGCCAGCCACGCTGAACTGAGCATATGACTGGTATGCATGTCATATCCTCAATTTGGCCGGAGAGTTGCTCCATGTCTTCATCTTCCTCCTCGTCATAGTCCTCCACTGCACGTTGTGATGAGACGAGGCTGGACTATGTGTTATCACCCACACCCACTACTGTTTCTTGCTCCAACTCATCGTGTTCCGCCTGCAATGCATCATGTTTGGTTTTGAGCAGAGACCGTTTTAGAAGGCAGAGAAGCGGTATGGTGACGCTAATAATGGCGTCATCGCCGCTCACCATCTTGGTGGAGTCCTCAAAGTTTTGGAGGATGGTACATAGGTCGGACATCCATCTCCACTCCTCAGGTGTTATGTGTGGAGTTTGACCCATTTTCCGACGGCTTAGGTGATGCAGGTACTCAACAACTGCCCTCTTCTGCTCACATATCCTGATCAACATGTGCAGAGTTGAATTCCAACGCGTGGGGACATCACACACCAGTCTGTGAGCCGGAAGATGCAAACGACGCTGAAAGCCGGCAAGGCCGGCTGAAGCAGTAGGTGACTTTCGAAAATGTGCAGACAGGCGGCGAACTTTTACCAGCAGATCAGACAGCTCTGGGTATGACTTTAGAAACCGCTGAACCACGAGGTTGAGCACATGGGCCATGCATGGAACATGTGTCAGCTGGCCTCGCCTCAAAGCCGCCACTAGGTTCCGGCCATTGTCACACACAACCTTTCCTGGCTTTAGGTTCAGAGGTGTGAGCCAGTGATCTGCATGCTGTTTTAGAGCTGTCCACACCTCTTCTGCATTGTGGGATTTGTCACTTATGCAGATTAGCTGCAGCACAGCCTGTTGCCGCTTCGCCGAGGCAGTGCTGCAGTGCTTCCAGCTTGGGACTGGTGTGGAGGGTAAAGTGGATGAGGATGCGCAGGAGGAGGAGGAGGCTGAAGAGCATGACATTCCGGAGCTGTAGAGTGTGGGTGAAACCCTGACTGAGGTAGGGCCTGCAAACCTTGGTGTGGGAAGGACTTGTTCCGTTCCTCGCTCAAACTGGGTCCCAGCTGGGCTGGGCTGGGTAGGGCGTTGTGGGGGGTTTGTCTATCTCCGTTTGAGGTGAGTTTGTTTAAGTTAGCCTTTTCTTTGGCGTTTTTTGGAGCCCTGCGGGTTGGGGAGTTGGTATCGCCCAGTAAGGCGTTCCCCGGGGGCTTGGATTGGGGTGACATTGTCAGTGGAAAACGGAGTTGAATTTTGGATTAGGAAATCGAAAACTGATCAGAGAGGTGTGGGTAGACTAGTCCGTTTGGGGATGGTTGTGGCATCTGATATGTGCCCGTTCAAGTGTCTCGGGAATTTTCAACAGATCCGTCCGAAGGTGGATGGCCCCTTATTATGTCACGAGGATGGGTCCTTTTTATCGAGATACCAATTTGTGAGTGTTTTTAGGGCATGTTTGAAGTCGTTGGGGTTAGATCCGAAGTCTTTCGGATTGGGGCAGCGACGGAGGCCTCTATATGCGGCCTACCGGAGGAGACAGTTAAGCAGATTGGTAGGTGGAAGTCGCAGCGCTTTAAGTCGTATGTACGTCCCCAGGTGGTTGTTGGCAATTGAGGGGAAAAGGGGGGGGGTATTAGGGTAGCAATGGGGGGGGAGAGTGTGTGTTTTTTGTCAATTTGGTTTGGTGAGGCAATAAAATGGTGTCGTCTGTACATTTTGTATTGCAGAAGCACCCCCTCTTCCTTCCCTGGTCTGGATCCTTGGCCACTCTTATGTGTATTGGGGAGCCCGACGAGCGGACGCGAGATGGAACGGGAGACAGCTAGGTTTTGAGAAGGACCTGGCTCTCGTGCGATGGCTCGGTGTTCGGGGGTTAGGGTGGAACAGGGTGTTGCAGGAGGTGCATAGATACGCCCGGTTGGACAGACCTCCTGACATCTTAGTGTTGCATGCCGGGGGGAATGATTTGGGTGGGCGTCCTTTTCGAATCTTGATAAAGGACATCAAACATGATTTGTTACGGTTATGGGTGTCGTTTCCAGGTCTAACGATAGTCTGGTCGGAGATAGTAGCGAGAAAGAGTTGGCAGAAAGCGCGGTCAGTTGACAGGTTGAACAAGGCGCGGGCGAAGGTTAATAGGGCGATCTCGAAGTTTGTTAGTCGGAACGGGGGTATAGCAATACGGCATGTTGAGTTGGAAAGGACGGAAGAGGAATTTTGGTTGGCTGACGGGGTACACCTTAATGCGGTGGGAACTGACTTATGGGCTCTTGGCTTGCAGGGAGGTATTGAGAGGGCCCTTTGGTTGCGGGGGGTCTCAGGCACTTGAAGGGTTTCAAGGTGCCTTCGTTGTGGTGTTGTTTATTGGTGGGTCCTTGAAGTTGGTTTAAAATTGGTTCGGGGATTCATCCGGGTATGGATCCCCTCATTGGCAGAATTGATGGTCCCCTGGTGATTTTGGGGGGGAACCCCGACGGGGTATGTCGGGGCCCCTGGGGGTGTGGTTGGGGTTGACGGAGGATTAACCCTTACCATTTGGTGCTCCTGAGCCAGTGTGGGTAACGGCTGGGAGCAAGTTGAGGTTTTTTATTGCTCGGTTATGGGAATCACCAGGGTTTTGGTAGCTTCAAGGACCTTACCACATTGCAAATTTTATTGGTTATGTATTCTTGTTAATAAAATGGCTGCTATGGCCAAAATTATCCAAAGATAAATTTGTGTCTGTGTAATTACTTTTAAATAAGAAATGGGAATGGAGGTGTGGGGTATGAAAGGAAGACCGGAGTCAACAATTCCAGGGTCAAGCATGTTTATTTGCGTAAGCTTCGTTCCAGGGTAGAAAGGGTAAGAGTGCCTTTCAGAATTCGAAGTGTCATAGTATCATAGTATCATAGTTTTTAAGGTTGAAGGGAGACTCTAAGTCCATCTTGTTCAACCTGTAGCCTAACATGTTGATCCAGAGGAAGGCAAAAAAAAACCCCAATGTGGCAAACAAGTTCCAATGGGGAAAAAATTTCCTTCCTGACTCTACATCCGGCAATCAGACTAGTTCCCTGGATCAATACCCTGTCATAAAATCTAATATACATAACTGGTAATATTACATTTTTCAAGAAAGGCGTCCAGGCTCTGCTTAAATGTTAGTAGTGAATCACTCATTACAACATCATGCGGCAGAGAGTTCCATAGTCTCACTGCTCGTACAGTAAAGAATGGTCGGACTGTACGGACCACCAAGAACTGCAGGAGAGCTTGAACATCTTCCCATGGATTTGCGACATCCTCCCTCATCAGTTACGTAGGTAAGCAGGTTCTCAGCATTGCAGCCCATTTGTTGTCTTAAGTTAGTTAAGCGGGGTTAACTAACCTGTCAGTTCAGCCTCAGGTCTAAAGCAGAGGCCTGGACTCCACTCCTTACTCCTCACTCCACAACTCTCCTTAAAAACAACTGACTCCTTTTTCCTGCCCCGGGGTCTCCAGACCCCTAGGTGGGTGTTTCCTTCCGTCTGGTCCTGCCCACTGGTGTGCCTGTCTTTCCCTGGGGGAGGTGACTAGGATTTTCTGGTTGGCTTTGTGTGACTTAGGTGAGGGAAGTTGTTATGCGGGGGCCTATGTGTGACTACCTGCAGTGTCAGGGCGTCACATATGTATGTGTGTATGTCTGCTAAAGGAATCCGCACCGTCATATTTACAAACACAAAATTTTGCAGACACCTCATGTGACTCAGGGAACGTCATAGACTATGTTTTAACAGGAATATTTAACCCCGCGCTTTACAGTTACTCTCCAAAAAACCTGCCTCCATTAAACTGAATGGAGGTGGGAGCTGCAAGTTATTAATAGCAGCTGTGATTGGTTGCTATAGGAACAAAGGACATTCATAGTATAAGAAGCTTATGTGTGAGATAATATGATGTCAGTGGGGAGACAGATAGAGAGAGACAGACACAGACTGAGAGACAAACAGACAGAGACAGATAGGCATAGACAGACAGGGAAAGAGACAGAGACAAACAGACAGAGGCAGACAGGGAAAGAGACAGACAGAGTTAGACAGGGAAAAAAGGCAGACAGACAGAGACAGAGAAAGAGACAGAGGCAGATAGGGAAACAGACAGAGACAAACATACAGAGACAGGCAGGAGAAAAGGCAGACCGACAGGGAAAGAGACAGACAGGGGAAGAGACAGACAGAGAGAGACAGACAGATAGAGACAGACAAAGAAATACAGAGATAGACAGGGAAAGAGACAAACGGGGAATGAGTCAGACAGAGAGAGACAAAGAGAGACAGGCAGAGAGAGACAGGGAAAGAGACAGACAGGGGAAGAGAAAGACAGAGACAGACAAAGAAATACAGAGACAGACAGGGGAAGAGACAGACAGGGGAAGAGACAGACAGGGGAAGAGACAGACAGACAGGGAAAGAGACAGACCTGGAAAAGAGACAGACCTGGAAAAGAGACAGGCCTGGAAAAGAGACAGACAGACATAGAAACAGACAGCCACAAAGAGAGAGAGAGACAGACAGACACAGAGAGACAGACAGAGATAGAGAGACAGACAGACATGGATAGAGATAGAGACACACAGAGACAGACAGATGACAGAGACTGGGAGAGAGACAGACAGAAGCATAAATCCCTAACTAAAACTTAACATTTAATGATAGTTTTAAAAGGTAAAAAAACACAAATCATGTAAATAGAATGACTCTCTTCTGTGCATAGAGTCAACATTTTGTGTTTGTAAATATGACGGTGCGGATTCCTTTAGCAGACATACACACATACATATGTGACGCCCTGACACTGCAGGTAGTCACACATAGGCCCCCGCATAACAACTTCCCTCACCTAAGTCACACAAAGCCAACCAGAAAACCCTAGTCACCTCCCCCAGGGAAAGACAGGCACACCAGTGGGCAGGACCAGACGGAAGGAAACGCCCACCTAGGGGTCTGGAGACCCCGGGGCAGGAAAAAGGAGTCAGTTGTTTTTAAGGAGAGTTGTGGAGTGAGGAGTAAGGAGTGGAGTCCAGGCCTCTGCTTTAGACCTGAGGCTGAACTGACAGGTTAGTTAACCCCGCTTAACTAACTTAAGATAACAAATGGGCTGCAATGCTGAGAACCTGCTTACCTACGTAACTGATGAGGGAGGATGTCGCAAATCCATGGGAAGATGTTCAAGCTCTCCTGCAGTTCTTGGTGGCCCGTACAGTCCGACCACTTCGAATTCTGAAAGGCACTCTTACCCTTTCTACCCTGGAACGAAGCTTAGGCAAATAAACATGCTTGACCCTGGAATTGTTGACTCCGGTCTTCCTTTCATACCCCACACCTCCATTCCCATTTCTTATTTAAAAGTAATTACACAGACACAAATTTATCTTTGGATAATTTTGGCCATAGCAGCCATTTTATTAACAAGAATACATAACCAATAAAATTTGCAATGTGGTAAGGTCCTTGAAGCTACCAAAACCCTGGTGATTCTCATAACCGAGCAATAAAAAACCTCAACTTGCTCCCAGCCGTTACCCACACTGGCTCAGGAGCACCAAATGGTAAGGGTTAATCCTCCGTCAACCCCAACCACACCCCCAGGGGCCCCGACATACCCCGTCGGGGTTCCCCCCCAAAATCACCAGGGGACCATCAATTCTGCCAATGAGGGGATCCATACCCGGATGAATCCCCGAACCAATTTTAAACCAACTTCAAGGACCCACCAATAAACAACACCACAACGAAGGCACCTTGAAACCCTTCAAGTGCCTGAGACCCCCCGCAACCAAAGGGCCCTCTCAATACCTCCCTGCAAGCCAAGAGCCCATAAGTCAGTTCCCACCGCATTAAGGTGTACCCCGTCAGCCAACCAAAATTCCTCTTCCGTCCTTTCCAACTCAACATGCCGTATTGCTATACCCCCGTTCCGACTAACAAACTTCGAGATCGCCCTATTAACCTTCGCCTGCGCCTTGTTCAACCTGTAAACTGACCGCGCTTTCTGCCAACTCTTTCTCGCTACTATCTCCGACCAGACTATCGTTAGACCTGGAAACGACACCCATAACCGTAACAAATCATGTTTGATGTCCTTTATCAAGATTCGAAAAGGACGCCCACCCAAATCATTCCCCCCGGCATGCAACACTAACATGTCAGGAGGTCTGGTCTATCCAACCGGGCGTATCTATGCACCTCCTGCAACACCCTGTTCCACCCTAACCCCCGAACACCGAGCCATCGCACGAGAGCCAGGTCCTTCTCAAAACCTAGCTGTCTCCCGTTCCATCTCGCGTCCGCTCGTCGGGCTCCCCAATACACATAAGAGTGGCCAAGGATCCAGACCAGGGAAGGAAGAGGGGGTGCTTCTGCAATACAAAATGTACAGACGACACCATTTTATTGCCTCACCAAACCAAATTGACAAAAAACACACACTCTCACCCCCCCCCATTGCTACCCTAATACCCCCCCCCTTTTCCCCTCAATTGCCAACAACCACCTGGGGACGTACATACGACTTAAAGCGCTGCGACTTCCACCTACCAATCTGCTTAACTGTCTCCTCCGGTAGGCCGCATATAGAGGCCTCCGTCGCTGCCCCAATCCGAAAGACTTCGGATCTAACCTCAACGACTTCAAACATGCCCTAAAAACACTCACAAATTGGTATCTCGATAAAAAGGACCCATCCTCGTGACATAATAAGGGGCCATCCACCTTCGGACGGATCTGTTGAAAATTCCCGAGACACTTGAACGGGCACATATCAGATGCCACAACCATCCCCAAACGGACTAGTCTACCCACACCTCTCTGATCAGTTTTCGATTTCCTAATCCAAAATTCAACTCCGTTTTCCACTGACATAATGTCACCCCAATCCAAGCCCCCGGGGAACGCCTTACTGGGCGATACCAACTCCCCAACCCGCAGGGCTCCAAAAAACGCCAAAGAAAAGGCTAACTTAAACAAACTCACCTCAAACGGAGATAGACAAACCCCCCACAACGCCCTACCCAGCCGGGTAGGGACCCAGCCCAGCCCAGCTGGGACCCAGTTTGAGCGAGGAACGGAACAAGTCCTTCCCACACCAAGGTTTGCAGGCCCTACCTCAGTCAGGGTTTCACCCACACTCTACAGCTCCGGAATGTCATGCTCTTCAGCCTCCTCCTCCTCCTGCGCATCCTCATCCACTTTACCCTCCACACCAGTCCCAAGCTGGAAGCACTGCAGCACTGCCTCGGCGAAGCGGCAACAGACTGTGCTGCAGCTAATCTGCATAGGTGACAAACCCCACAATGCAGAAGAGGTGTGGACAGCTCTAAAACAGCATGCAGATCACTGGCTCACACCTCTGAACCTAAAGCCAGGAAAGGTTGTGTGTGACAATGGCCGGAACCTGGTGGCGGCTTTGAGGCGAGGCCAGCTGACACATGTTCCATGCATGGCCCATGTGCTCAACCTCGTGGTTCAGCGGTTTCTAAAGTCATACCCAGAGCTGTCTGATCTGCTGGTAAAAGTTCGCCGCCTGTCTGCACATTTTCGAAAGTCACCTACTGCTTCAGCCGGCCTTGCCGGCTTTCAGCGTCGTTTGCATCTTCCGGCTCACAGACTGGTGTGTGATGTCCCCACGCGTTGGAATTCAACTCTGCACATGTTGATCAGGATATGTGAGCAGAAGAGGGCAGTTGTTGAGTACCTGCATCACCTAAGCCGTCGGGAAATGGGTCAAACTCCACACATAACACCTGAGGAGTGGAGATGGATGTCCGACCTATGTACCATCCTCCAAAACTTTGAGGACTCCACCAAGATGGTGAGCGGCGATGACGCCATTATTAGCGTCACCATACCGCTTCTCTGCCTTCTAAAACGGTCTCTGCTCAAAACCAAACATGATGCATTGCAGGCGGAACACGATGAGTTGGAGCAAGAAACAGTGGTGGGTGTGGGTGATAACACACAGCCCAGCCTCGTCTCATCACAACGTGCAGTGGAGGACTATGACGAGGAGGAGGATGAAGACATGGAGCAACTCTCCGGCCAAATTGAGGATATGACATGCATACCAGTCATATGCTCAGTTCAGCGTGGCTGGCCAGAGGACAGGGTAGATGATGAGGAGGAGGAGGAGGAGGAGGAGAAGGAGGAGGACAGCATGTTCAGTCATCGTGTTGGTCTGGATACTGAAGTGATGGCTGTTAAGAGTCTGGCGCACATGGATGACTTTATGGTAAGCTGCCTGTCTCGTGACCCTCGCGTTAAGAACATCTTGGCCGACAATCATTACTGGTTGGTAACACTGTTAGACCCACGCTACAAGGAGAACTTTATGTCTCTTATTCCCGAGGCGGAGAGGTCAGCCAAAATGCAGCAGTTCCGGAAGGCCATAGTCACGGAAGTAGGCAAAGCATTCCCTTCACAAAACGCTAGCGTCATAATTGTAACACTATTAGTTAAAAGAAAGGGATAAAATGTAAAAAAAAACAAAATAAGGCATGACTTTTTTTTAACATCAAATTTTTTTTTTTTAGATTTAACCAAAGAATGTGCACATTTGTTATAATAAACAAGTGAAAAATTTTGAAAATCAGTCATCCAAAGGTGTGTGAAAAAAAAATATATATATGGTACCAATAAAAATGTCACTTTGTCCTGCAAAGAATGCAGCCCCCCAAATTATTTTTTTCCTCTGTGCGGCCCATACACCCAGCCGAGTTTGAGACCCCCTGCCTTACACTATATAGATATCATGTTCATTCCCCATCTATCTTGCTCAGGAGAGCATCTCCCTCCCCCGGCACCAAGAGCAGCTCATATTGAATTGTTACATTGACTAGTAACACTGCACACAGAAATGCACCTTAATATTCCACTGTTAACCCTTTCCTCCCAGCAGTAACACACAACTCCTCACCTTGATATCATGGTGATTTATGGTCAGAATGACTTCAATGCGATTAGTGATTTCTATTCTAGCTCTGCTCACATAGATTTTATATCCACACTCAACTATAGGTCGTTCTTCATATTTTGGGGGCTTTTAGTCAGATATACTAGTTTGTGCCTGTATAGTATTGGTGTAGATGGGAGTGTAGGGCATGGGTTACATGGCACTGTGGTGGGATACTGATGGGAGGTATTGGTGCTGTGTTTGATGCTTCTACTGGGTATTTTCCTACAAATACTGGAACAGCTCACTGCTTAGAATGATCCTTCCCAGCTCTATAATATATTATATATACCCCACAATGCAGGCTCACACACACATTTGTCTCAAGTGTGTTGTAGGGACACAGATACAGTCTTGGTCATGTGACTAAAGGCTACTTTACACACTGCGATATCGGTCCCGATATCGCTAGTGTGGGTACCCGCCCCATCTGTTGCGCGACACGGGCAAATCGCTGCCCATGCCGCACAACACCGACCAGACCCGTCACACATACTTACCTGACCGGCGACGTCGCTGTGACCGGCGAACCGCCTCCTTTCTAAGGGGGCGGTCCGTGCGGCGTCACAGCGACGTCACTGAGCGACCGCCCAATAGCAGCGGAGGGGCGGAGATGAGTGGCCGGAACATCCCGCCCACCTCCTTCCTTCCTCATAGCGGCTGGGAGGCAGGTAAGGAGAGGTTCCTCGTTTCTGCGGTGTCACACGGAGTGATGTGTGCTGCCGCAGGAGCGACGAACTACATCGTTACTGCTGCAGTAACGATAATCGAGAATGGAGACCCATGTCACCGATGAGCGATTTTGCACGTTTTTGCAACGATGCAAAATCGCTCATCGGTGTCACACGCAGCAACATCGCTAATGCGGCCGGATGTGCGTCACAAATTCCGTGACCCCAACGACTCCGCATTAGCGATGTCGCAGCGTGTAAAGCCCCCTTTAGTGGGAGTGGTGTACAGGGTCTTAGCAGTAAAGAGTATTCCATATTTCTGCCAGATACCCACAGAGATATTGAAATCTGAAAAAAGAGACTTCTGCTCATTGAAGGTAAGAACTGCTCACATAGCGTTCAACTCCACAGCAAACGAGTGCTCTAGCACTGGCATCTCAGCAGGGATATTCCCCTACTACACATGTGTGTCTGGGTCGCTGTGACAGTTTACAGGACATAACTCAAGGCACCTAGATAGAAGGCAGAGGTACTGGGATTGGTTGGTTTTTGGTGACGGAGGTGCAGGGGCTGGCGCCCATGTGCAGTGCTGGCTAAGGTATATTGATGATATTTTGATTTTTTGGCAGGGCACTGTGGAGCAGCTCGAGACATTTATGGAGGAACTTAATAACAACACCTTTAAGATCAGATTGACACATAAGCATAGCAGCAGTTGCGTTGACTTCCTGGATATTAAAATTTCATTCGGTTCTGAGCGAATTGTTCAGACCGACGTCCATAGGAAGGAAACATCAGTCAACGCACTGCTGCATGCTTCTTCTGCTCATACCCCCTCCACCATCCGGGCCGTACCGACTGGCCAGTTCCTCAGGATGAAGCAAATTTGTTCGTCAGACACTGCTTTTGAACAACAGTCTGCCGACCTCCAGCGCCATAGGGGTGGCAAAGGCGGTCTTCCCCCGGTCTGCCTCAGCAACGGACACTAGCCAATAGTGACTAGTGAGATCAAGGGTAGAAAAATAATTTGCAGTTCTCAATGCAGCTAGTGATTCCTCAATACGGGGGAGTGGTGCCGTCCTTCTTCTTTAACAGGACCAACGGAGCTGCCCAAAGGCTACAACTGTCACGGATAACCCCAGCCGCCTTCATGTTGCTCAACATGTCCTTGGTACACTGGTAATGTGAAGGTGGTATTGGCTTATAGCTCTCTTTGATGGGTGGGTGTGCACCTGTGGGGATGTAGTGTTGGACCCCTTTTATTCCCCCAAAATCTAGCGGATGTTTGCTGAAGACTTGCTCGCTCATATTCTTGCACTACCCTGTGGACCCGCTTCTTGTGATGTGAAGGTGTGGAGTCAGTGCCTACGTGTAATTCCTTACACCACTCCTCTGGCTGACTTGGTGAGCAGTCACTGACTGGGTGGGGTGCAGTAATAGTGGATGCTGCTACTTGGATAGCATGGGTATCTACTGTGAACAGCTTATCAATGGTGGCAAGTCGGGGCAGCTTAACCTCCTGCTCTCCGCAGTTTAACACTCTCACGGGCACTCTTCCCTTCCGCACTAATGAATAAAACTATGATGTAAATATCATATAGATACCCCACAATTGTAAATAAAGGTAGGTTATGGGAAAAGGGGGAACAGGGAAAGAGGAAAATAGTGTAATAAAGTATACCTTCTGGGGGTGAGAGGAAACGGCAGCACAGCCAGTGGAGGTGAAGCAAAAGGAAGCCTGCAACTAAAGAGTTGAGAGCGTTATCACATGGTGACTGAGCCTGATTGTAAAGGGAGCATAGAGTGGAGCATACTCTGGGCACGTTAGAACCCAAGTTCTTAAACCATGAATATGGACCCCTTTTATTCTCCCAAAGTCTAGCGGATGTTTGCTGAAGACTTGCTCGTATTCTTGCACTACCCTGTGGACCCGCTTCTTGTGATGTGAAGGTGTGGAGTCAGTGCCTACGTGTAATTCCTTACACCACTCCTCTGGTTGACTTGGTGAGCTGTCACTGAATGGGTGTGGTGAAGTAACGGTGGATGCTGTGGCTTGGATATCATATTAAATATAGGGACCCCCATACAGTAGTATGAGAAATTTTTTTGTATTCAATGATCGGTATTACCTTCAGGGGCGCGGCACGTGGACGTGCGTTCCATTAGCCTCACTGCATTCCACTCCCATACAGGAAGTGGGCGCAGCTATTACTACGGTCGCACATAAAAGAACCCACAGCCACCACTGCACACAGCTGACTCCACCACTGGAAACCCACTTCTACACCAACGCAGGTAAGACAGGATCGGCACCTCTATGCTCCCGTTACAATCAGGCTCAGTCACCATGTGATAATGCTCTCAACAATTTAGTTGCAGGCTTCCCCTTGCTTCACCTCCACTGGCTGTGCTGCCATTTCCTCTCCCCCCTGGAAGGTATACTTTATTACACTATTTTCCTGTTTCCCTCTTCTCCCTTTTCCCATAACCTACCTTTATCTGCATTTGTGGGGTATCTATATACTATTTATATCACAGTTTTATTCATTAATACGGAAGGGAAGAGTGCGCGTGAGAGTGTTGAACTGCGGAGAGCAAGAGGTTAAGCTGCCCCGATTTGCCACCATTGATAAGCTGTTCACAGTAGATACACATGCTATCCAAGCAGCAGCAGCATCCACCATTACTGCACCCCACCCAGTCAGTGACAGCTCACCAAGTCAGCCAGAGGAGTGGTGTCAGGAATTACACGTAGGCACTGACTACACACCTTCACATCACAAGAAGGGGGTGCAAGTGTGACGCCCTGGACTAGCCAGTTGGTCACAGACATAACACACACACACACCCCCTTTCCCGGATAGTTACACTAGTCAGACACAAAACCGTTGTTGCCTCCCTCCAGGGGCTGATGTCCACACCAGGTGGGGCGGAGCCAGGCGGTTGGCCCCACCCACCAAGGAGTTCACAGGCCTGGAGGTGGGAAAACCAGTTAGTTAGTTGAAGTTCAGTTAAGAGTTGAACCGTGGAGGTAGTGAGTTCAGTGAAGAGCCCAGTTTTGGGTAGGAGTGCAAAACTGCTAGTGTCTGGGTCAGATCCCAGGCACTATGGGGAGATAAGGTATGCACACCAGTGACTATGTAAGGGGAATACATGAAATAGCAGAAACTGCTGTGTGAATACTGACTTGAAAAATTCAATAGCTATATGCAAGAGTGAATATGTGAAAAATGGAATCTGCATTACTGCCATGAACATATGAATCAAGAGAAATTTAGCTACTGAATTGATCAATGCAATAGAGCCCCAACACTACGCCAAAGTATTTCTCTACGTTGGGGTCCCTAGCTTGTGTGTGTCCTCTCATGCAGTTAAAAAACCTACCGTGTATGGGAAGCTGAGACCCAGGCTATTTATGCGTATGATATGGATTGGCAATAGGTGTGGTTGGGGAGGGTTCACAAACGAAAAAATACTAACAAATAGGAATAACGTTTGGAACACCATTCTAAGTCCGAACTGGGTGCAAAAACCTAAAAAAACATCACTATGGGGAGATAAGGTATGCACACCAGTGACTATGTAAGGGGAATACATGAAATAGCAGAAACTGCTGTGTGAATACTGACTTGAAAAATCCAATAGCATTAATTCACATAATCCTAGTGACTGCGCACACAACATGGCCAAACGAAAACAAAAGACAGTACCTGGCCATTCAATCAAATGGAAACTCATAGGCAACACAGTCCATTAGACTAGGCAATTACATGCAGCCAAACAAAGTTCATGGGCCTTGCCTCAGAGTCGAACCCACAACCTCTTGGAGAACAAGCAAAGAGCCTACCACTAAACCAACTCAGTGAAGTTGGAAACTGACTCTACATTAATTAACATAATCCTAGTGACTGCGCACACAACATGGCCAAACAAAAGCAAAAGACAGTACCTGGCCTATCTATCCAATGGAAACTCATAGGTAACACAGTACATTGGACTAGGCAATTACATGCAGCCATACAAAGCCCATGGGTCTTGCCCCAGAGTCGAACCCACAACCTCTCGTAGCCAGGGCAAAGAGCCTACCACTACACCAACACAGAGAAGTAGATGAATGACTCTACATTAATTCACATAATCCTAGTGACTGCGCACACAACATGGCCAAACAAATGCAAAAGACATTATCTGGCCTATCAATCCAATGGAAACTCATAGGTAACACAGTACATTACTAGGATTATGTGAATTAATGTAGAGTCAGGTTCACATTTCTCTGTGTTGGTGTAGTGGTAGGCTCTTTGCTTGAGCTGCGAGAGGTTGTGAGTTAGACTTTGAGGCATGGCCCATGGACATTGTATGGCTGCATGTTATTGCCTAGTCCAATGGACTATGTTGCCTATGAGTTTCAATTGGATTGATAGGCCAGGTACTGTCTTTTGCTTTTGTTTGGCCATGTTGTGTGCGCAGTCACTAGGATTCTGTGAATTAATGTAGAGTTTGTTTCCAACTTCTCTGTGTTGGTTTAGTGGTAGGCTCTTTGCTTGTTCTCCAAGAGGTTGTGGGTTCGACTCTGAGGCAAGGCCCATTAACTTCGTATGGCAGCATATATTTGCTTAGTCTAATGGACTATGTTGCCTATGATTTCATTGGATTGATAGGCCAGATAATGTCTTTTGCATTTGTTTGGCCATGTTGTGTGCGCAGTCTCTAGGATTATGTGAATTAATGTAGAGTCCTTTACCTACTTCTCTGTGTTGGTGTAGTGGTAGTCTTTTTGCTTAAGCTGCGAAAGGTTGTTGGTTCGACTTTGAGGCAAGGCCCATGGAGTTTGTATGGATGCATGTAATTGCCTATTTCAGTTGACTGTGTTACCTATGAGTTCCTATTGGATTGATAGGCCAGGTACTACCTTTTGCTTTTGTTTGGCCATGTTGTGTGCGCAGTCACTAGGATTATGTGAACTAATGTAAACTCAGTTTTCAACTTCTCTGTGTTGGTGTAGTGGTAGGCTCTTTTCTTGGGCTGCGAGAAAATGTGGGTTTGACTCTGAGGCAAAGCCCATAGACTTTGTATGGCTGCATGTAATTGCCTAGTCCAATGGACTGTGTTGCCTATGAGTTTTCATTGGACTGATAGGCCAGGTATTGTCTTTTGTTTGGTTATGTTGTGTGCGAAGTCGGTAGGATTATGTGAATTAATGTAGAATCAGTTTCCCACTTCTCTGTGTTGGTGTAGTGGAAGGCGCTTTGCTTGGCTGCGAGAAGTTGTGGGTTTGACTCTGAGGCAAGGCCCATGGACTTTGTATGGCTGCATGTAATTGCCTAGTTCAATGGACTGTGTTGCCTATGAGTTTCCATTGGCTTGGTAGGCCAGGTAATGTCTTTTGCTTCTGTTTGGCCATGTTGTGTGCGCAGTCACTAGGATTATGTGAATTAATGTAGATGCAGCTTCCTACTTCTTTGTGTTGGTGTGGTTGTAGGCTCTTTGCTTGTTCTGCCAGAGGTTGTGGGATAGACTCTGAGGCAAGGCCCATGGACTCTGTATGGCTGCATGTAATTGCCTAGTCCAATGGATGGGGTTGCCTCTGAGTTTCCATTGGATTGATAGGCCAGGTACTGTCTTTTGCTTTTGTTTGGCCATGTTGTGTGCGCAGTCACTAGGATTATGTGAGTTAATGTAGAGTCGGTTTCACACTTCTCCGTGTTGCTGTAGTGGTAGGCTTTTTTCTTGGGCTGCGAGAGGTTGTGAGTTCGACTCTGAGGCAAGGCCCATGGACTTTTTATGGCTGCATGTAATTGCATAGTCCAATGGACTGTGTTACCTATGAGATTCCATTGGATTGATAGGCCAGGTGCCTTCTTTTGCTTTTGTTTGGCCATGTTTTGTGCGCAGTCACTAGGATTATGTGAATTAATGTTGAGTCAGTTTCCCACTTCTCTGTGTTGGTGTAGTGGTAGGCTCTTTGCTTGGGCTGGGAGAGTTTGTGAGTTCGACTCAAATGCAATGCTCATGGACTTGGTATGGCTGCATGTAATTGCCTAGTCCAAAGGACTGTGTTGCCTATGAGTTTCCATTGGATTGATAGGCCAGGTATTGACTTTTGCTTTCGTTTGGCCATGTTGTGTGCGCAGTCACTAGGATTGTGTGAATTAATATAGAGTCAGTTTCACATTCCATAGTTTGCCAGTGCCCAGTCAGTGACATGTAATGACCCTGTCTATGCTTAGCAAAGTCCAATAGCCACGTATAGGATGCAGTACTCAGTGGTGCCTGACCAGGTCAGGGGCGCCACATTCCCCCTTAGTTATCACCAGCACGTCCTCGGGCTGCAAGACAACATTTTAAAATGCATAAAACATTAAAACATGTAAAACATTTTTTAAAAGCACCAGGTACCATACATCACCACCCTCCACCCACAAGTCCGTTAACCCACCCAAAACCCTTTCACGTTGGCCGCGACTTCAGCCACTTCTGGCAGGATATTACTGGTCCAAGTATCTGTGTTGAAATGCACCCTGTCGCACACAGATTTTCTCAAGGAAGTGGTGATGTTGTGTGCGACATGCTGGTGTAGCGCGGGCATGCTTTTCTTGGAGAAGCAGTGGTGATTGGGCATGTGGTACTGGGGCACAGCGACAGACATAAGGTCTGTAAAATCCTGTGTGTCCACTGTGGCGCCCCTGACCTGGTCAGGCACCACTGAGTACTGCACCCATGCTGGGGACAGTACAACACAGGTAATCCAGAAGGCTGACCGGGGTGTGGAACACAGGCGCATAGTGATCAGGTCTCACACATGTACCCATGAGAGGACCCCTGGGGATCCCAGGAGGGGGAAAAGCCTTCACCTTCACTGGAATAGTGGAGGGGGCCAAAAGCCTCCATCTCCTCTCAAGGGGTGTGGTAAGAGAATCTGGTTGCTAGGTGGCGTAGGCAAGAACAGGAGAGGAGGAGCAGTGAGCCAGTTCAGGGCAGAGTCCAGGGAGCTCCGAGGAGAGCTGACCCCTTCCCCTGGGCTGCTGGAGTCTGACAGCGTCCGCGCAGTGGCTACCGACGGGGGAGAACGGTCACCTAGGAGTGCTACCCGAAACCCATCTCCAGCTAGAGAGAGAGCACAGAGTGGGAAGTAAGGAGACTGCTAGGGAGAACCAGGCCCAAACGGGCGGCAGATCCCGAAGCGGAGATAGATCCAGCTTTCTTTTGCTAAAACTGCCGGTGTGGGGCTCTCAAAGCCCACGCCACAACACCACAAAAGCCGCAGCCACGTAGCCACAGTTAGGGCCCATAGCTCACAGGAGGCAAGCAGCTGGAGTGAGCTGGTCCAGGCAACAAGCACACGGCAAACGAAGGGGAGTGAGGCTTCAGCAACTTCCCTGGGTGACCCCCATAGGGACTCAAAGTCGGGGTCACCCCAAACCACCAAGGGCTAAGGAAGGCGAGTTAGTAGTCACCCTCACAAGTCAGCCTGAAGGACACCTGGTTCCCGCCTGGTTCATCCCAGCTACGCCCGGGTTACTCACCCTGCCACCTGAAGTGAGTAAAAACCCTGAAAGACATTCTGCCTGTGTGGAGTTATTCTGCGCCTTGTGGTACTACGCACCTACACAGGGCCCTGGGGCTTGCCTCACTCTCAGGAGGCTATTCCAACTAACTGCACTCACCATCAGCCCCAGGCGTCCCTCAACCTGCAGTGGCGGTCCCCACTGACCGCAATACTGAGAGTGGCGTCACGACAATCAAGAAGAAGATCTCCTACCTGTGACCAGATCCAGCCGAGTGGAGTCCCTGAAGGTAATGCACCGACACTACACCTGTGGGGCTTCACACCACTACGCGTAAAGGCAGCATTTCGGTAGCCAACAGCTTACAGAGGGATAGAGTCAACCACTTAGCTTTGTCATGGGTCGCAGTAAGTGGCCTTTTATTTGACCACATCTGAGGGAAAGAGATCTGGCTGCTGTCTGTAGACGGTGTTGAGTAGGGTGTCCCTGGAAAAATGCAGGTTTGTGAGAAAAGTGCAGGCGGAGACATGATGTTGCCTTCATCTTGCCTTCAGATCTGTTCATCTTGTATCATTTTTAAAAAACACATCAAGCAAGGGTTACTCCAAGCGGAGTCTACCTTTTTTCCCAACATTGGGCACACAGACACCCCATCAGTGGCAGCACTTGTGCCCTAGTTGCAAACAGGATGTTTTGATTTGCATCAAGCACATTCCAAATCCACAAGCATTTACTCTCCCCAGGATGACACAGGGGTAGTAAATTCCTTCTGGATCCATGACTTGTTCATTTTGATGAACGTCAGTGTGTCCACATTGTCACTGGACAGACGCGTGCGCTTATCTGTCAGCACACACCCAGCAGCACTGAAGAAGACACGTTCAGAGACAACGCTGGCAGCTGCACACGACAAAATCTCCAAGGCGTAACTGGAGAGCTCTGTCAATTTTTCTAGATTTGAAGCCCAAAAGGAGCAAGGCTCCATTTGCAAAGTCATTGCATCGATGTTCATTTGGAGATACTCCTGTATCATCCTCTCCATCCGTTGACTATGTGTCAGACTTGTTGTCTCTGGTGGCCTTGCAAAGGAGGGTCTAAAAAAATTATGAAAATATTCCATAAAATTGCTGTTACCAGCACCAGATACGGTCCTACTGGTACGGGTAGACTGTTGAAGATGACGATGCCGTCCCATGTTTGTCAAGTTACAACTGGGAGAATCACTCCCTTCACCTGCACGGTTGTTTGGTGTAAAAGCCGAGCTAAGATCGAGTAACAGCTTATGCTGATACTCCAGCATACGTGCGTCCCTTTCTATGGGTGGAATTATGTCACAAAATTTGGACTTGTCCCGGGGATCTAATAGTGTGGCAAGCCAGTAGTCATCATCACTTCTAATTTTGACAATCCGAGGGTCATGTTGGAGGTAGTGCAACAAGAAGGCACTCATGTGTCTTGCGCAGCCATGCGGACCAAGTCCACGCTGTGTTTGTGGCATAGAGGTGCTAACCGTTCTTTCTTCCTCTGACATCTCCCCCCAACCTCTTTCAACTGAATTTTGACCAAGGTCTCCCTCATCCGCTGAGTCTTCCATGTCCATGGACAGTTCGTCCTCCATATCTTCATGTCCTCCTGCACCTTCCTCAACATCTCGCCTGCTACCATGCGCCCTTGTTGATCCCTGTCCCCCATGGTCCCATGCCTGCCGCGTTGGTGATGATGAACGTCTGGACCTTGGTGATGTTGTTGTGTCTTGCGCATATGAATCCTCCTGTAGTTCCTCCCCTTCCTGTTGTCCCACCCCCTGACTCCGAATAGTGTTTAGCGTGTGCTCCAGCATGTAAATGACTGTAATCGTCATGCTGATAATGGCATTGTCAGCGCTAAACATATTCGTCGCCATGTCGAAACTGTGCAGAACGGTGCATAGGTCATTGATCTGAGATCACTCCATCAGGGTGATCTGCCCCACTTCTGCATCTCGTTGGCCCAGGCTATACATCATGACGTATTGCACCAGGGCTCTGCGGTGCTGCCACAGTCGCTGTAACATGTGGAGAGTTGAATTCCAGCGTGTCGCCACATCGCATTTCAGGCGATGAACCGGCAGGCCGAAAGACTTCTGGAGCGATGCAAGTCGCTCAGCTGCGGCGGTTGAACGGCGGAAGTGAGCACTGCAGACAGTTTACGTGCCCTGGTCAGAAGGCCATCTAGGCCGGGATAGTGTGTTAAAAATTGCTGGACAACAAGGTTCAACACGTGAGCCATACAAGGCACGTGTGTCACCTTGCCCAGGCGAAGGGCCGCACCCAGGTTTGCAGCATTGTCGCACACGGCCTTACCAGGCTGCAGGTTGAGTGGAGACAACCATTTATTAAACTCGGACCGCAGAGCTGACCACAACTCCTCAGCTGTGTGACTCTTATTCCCAAGACATGTCAAGCTAAAGACCGCCTGATGCCGTTGCGCTCTGCTGCCAGCATAGTAATGAGGGGTGCGTGATTCCTTCTGCGCAGTGAGAACGCTGGTGGCCTGACCAGGCAGGCTTGGGGCGGAGGTGGAGGACCCAGATGAGGTGGAGGATGCAGAAGCAGTGGCGGAACTTGGACAGACAGAGGATTGACACACAAGTCGTGGGGACGGCAAGACTTGTGCAGCAGACCCTTCACCATCTATCAACATAGTTACCCAGTGCCCAGTCAGCGACATGTAACGTCCCTGTCCATGCTTACTGGTCCAAGTATCGATGGTGAAATGCACCCGTTCACACACAGAGTTTCTCAAGGAAGCGGTGATGTTGTGTGCGACATGCTGGTGTAGCGCGGGCACACCTTTCTTAGAGAAGTAGTGGCGACTAGGCATCTGGTACTGGGGCACAGCGACAGACATAAGGTCTCTAAAATCCTGTGTGTCCACTAGGCGGAAAGGCAGCATTTCGGTAGCCAACAGCTTACAGAGGGATAGAGTCAACCTCTTAGCTTTGTCATGGGTCGGAGGAAGTGGCCTTTTATTTGACCACATCTGAGGGACAGAGATCTGGCTGCTGTGTGTAGACGGTGTTGAGTAGGGTGTCCCTGGAAAAATGCAGCTTTGTGAGGAAAGTGCAGGCGGAGACATGATGTTGCCTTCATCCAACGTAGGTGCTATCGATGTCTGAGAGAGCTGTACACACTCACTTGTTTCCCCTTCCAAACCAACTGACGACCTACCAAGCAAACTGCCTGTTGCGGTTACAGTGGTGGAAGTTTTGCGTGGAAAAACAGGTGTGACAGCTGTCCCCACAGTCCTAGAAGATGAAGAGCGCGCGGATGCACTGGAAGGGGCGGGCGGTGGATGGTTCGCTCCGCTAGGCCGCATTGCAGCACAGTGAGCTTCCCACCGGGACCTATGATATTTATTCATGTGACGATTCATGGAAGAAGTTGTCAAACTGCTGAGGTTTTGACCTCTACTAAGAGAATCATGACAAATTTTACATATCACATGATTTGGGCGATCTTTTTCTATGTCAAAAAAGGAACAGGCTAGGCAAGGCTTAGAGGCCATGCGACCTGTTGATGCACCCCGAATAATGCTCATAGGCAGAGTGGTGGCTGAGGATGCAGTTGTAGACGTGCTACCAGTGCTCCGACTCTGTCCAGGAAGGCGCAAGGTAATTTCGTCGTCGGTTGCATCCTCCTCCACCGCCTCTGTTGACCTCCTCGAGTGCCTGACTGGGGGTTGACAGTAGGTGGGATCTAGAACTTCATCATCAATTGTTGTGTTTGCACTCCCCTCCCCCTCAGACCGAGCCTCTTCTTGCCCTGACCGAATATTTAAGTTGTCATCCCAATCGGGTATCTGCGTCTCATCTTCATCAGTATGTTCCTCATTGCCTATAACCACAGTTGTTGGAAAGGCAGCATTTTGGTAGCCAACAGTTTGCATTTTATGAAAGTCAACCTCCAAGCCATGTCATGCCCTTCTAAAAGCATGTATAACACAGCGAGGGGACTCCAACCACAGTCTCCCTCGTTGCCACTCACTGGGCCACACACACCCCACTTGACTGGCATCGGTTGAGCTCCCTTTTGAAAAAGAAAAAGATGCTTTGCATGAAGCACTCTCAAAAATACGCGTGCCTTTCCCGTCCCCTGGCTGACCCAGGGGAAGAAAAGTCCTCTGAGAGCCATGACTTGTTCATCTTGGTTCTTTTAGAGACACAGCGAGGGGACTCCAACCACAGTCTCCCTCGTTTCCACTCACTGGGCCACACACACCCCACTTGACTGGCATCGGTTGAGCTCCCTTTTGAAAAAGAAAAAGATGCTTTGCATGAAGCACTCTCAAAAATACGCGTGCCTTTCCCGTCCCCTGGCTGACCCAGGGGAAGAAAAGTCCTCTGAGAGCCATGACTTGTTCATCTTGGTTCTTTTAGAGACACAGCGAGGGGACTCCAACCACAGTCTCCCTCGTTTCCACTCACTGGGCCACACACACCCCACTTGACTGGCATCGGTTGAGCTCCCTTTTGAAAAAGAAAAAGATGCTTTGCATGAAGCACTCTCAAAAATACGCGTGCCTTTCCCGTCCCCTGGCTGACCCAGGGGAAGAAAAGTCCTCTGAGAGCCATGACTTGTTCATCTTGGTTCTTTTAGAGACACAGCGAGGGGACTCCAACCACAGTCTCCCTCGTTTCCACTCACTGGGCCACACACACCCCACTTGACTGGCATCGGTTGAGCTCCCTTTTGAAAAAGAAAAAGATGCTTTGCATGAAGCACTCTCAAAAATACGCGTGCCTTTCCCGTCCCCTGGCTGACCCAGGGGAAGAAAAGTCCTCTGAGAGCCATGACTTGTTCATCTTGGTTCTTTTAGAGACACAGCGAGGGGACTCCAACCACAGTCTCCCTCGTTTCCACTCACTGGGCCACACACACCCCACTTGACTGGCATCGGTTGAGCTCCCTTTTGAAAAAGAAAAAGATGCTTTGCATGAAGCACTCTCAAAAATACGCGTGCCTTTCCCGTCCCCTGGCTGACCCAGGGGAAGAAAAGTCCTCTGAGAGCCATGACTTGTTCATCTTGGTTCTTTTAGAGACACAGCGAGGGGACTCCAACCACAGTCTCCCTCGTTGCCACTCACTGGGCCACACACACCCCACTTGACTGGCATCGGTTGAGCTCCCTTTTGAAAAAGAAAAAGATGCTTTGCATGAAGCACTCTCAAAAATACGTGTGCCTTTCCCGTCCCCTGGCTGACCCAGGGGAAGAAAAGTCCTCTGAGAGCCATGACTTGTTCATCTTGGTTCTTTTAGAGACACAGCGAGGGGACTCCAACCACAGTCTCCCTCGTTTCCACTCACTGGGCCACACACACCCCACTTGACTGGCATCGGTTGAGCTCCCTTTTGAAAAAGAAAAAGATGCTTTGCATGAAGCACTCTCAAAAATACGCGTGCCTTTCCCGTCCCCTGGCTGACCCAGGGGAAGAAAAGTCCTCTGAGAGCCATGACTTGTTCATCTTGGTTCTTTTAGAGACACAGCGAGGGGACTCCAACCACAGTCTCCCTCGTTGCCACTCACTGGGCCATACACACCCCACTTGACTGGCATCGGTTGAGCTCCCTTTTGAAAAAGAAAAAGATGCTTTGCATGAAGCACTCTCAAAAATACGCGTGCCTTTCCCGTCCCCTGGCTGACCCAGGGGAAGAAAAGTCCTCTGAGAGCCATGACTTGTTCATCTTGGTTCTTTTAGAGACACAGCGAGGGGACTCCAACCACAGTCTCCCTCGTTGCCACTCACTGGGCCACACACACCCCACTTGACTGGCATCGGTTGAGCTCCCTTTTGAAAAAGAAAAAGATGCTTTGCATGAAGCACTCTCAAAAATACGCGTGCCTTTCCCGTCCCCTGGCTGACCCAGGGGAAGAAAAGTCCTCTGAGAGCCATGACTTGTTCATCTTGGTTCTTTTAGAGACACAGCGAGGGGACTCCAACCACAGTCTCCCTCGTTTCCACTCACTGGGCCACACACACCCCACTTGACTGGCATCGGTTGAGCTCCCTTTTGAAAAAGAAAAAGATGCTTTGCATGAAGCACTCTCAAAAATACGCGTGCCTTTCCCATCCCCTGGCTGACCCAGGGGAAGAAAAGTCCTCTGAGAGCCATGACTTGTTCATCTTGGTTCTTTTAGAGACACAGCGAGGGGACTCCAACCACAGTCTCCCTCGTTTCCACTCACTGGGCCACACACACCCCACTTGACTGGCATCGGTTGAGCTCCCTTTTGAAAAAGAAAAAGATGCTTTGCATGAAGCACTCTCAAAAATACGCGTGCCTTTCCCGTCCCCTGGCTGACCCAGGGGAAGAAAAGTCCTCTGAGAGCCATGACTTGTTCATCTTGGTTCTTTTAGAGACACAGCGAGGGGACTCCAACCACAGTCTCCCTCGTTGCCACTCACTGGGCCACACACACCCCACTTGACTGGCATCGGTTGAGCTCCCTTTTGAAAAAGAAAAAGATGCTTTGCATGAAGCACTCTCAAAAATACGCGTGCCTTTCCCGTCCCCTGGCTGACCCAGGGGAAGAAAAGTCCTCTGAGAGCCATGACTTGTTCATCTTGGTTCTTTTAGAGACACAGCGAGGGGACTCCAACCACAGTCTCCCTCGTTTCCACTCACTGGGCCACACACACCCCACTTGACTGGCATCGGTTGAGCTCCCTTTTGAAAAAGAAAAAGATGCTTTGCATGAAGCACTCTCAAAAATACGCGTGCCTTTCCCGTCCCCTGGCTGACCCAGGGGAAGAAAAGTCCTCTGAGAGCCATGACTTGTTCATCTTGGTTCTTTTAGAGACACAGCGAGGGGACTCCAACCACAGTCTCCCTCGTTTCCACTCACTGGGCCACACACACCCCACTTGACTGGCATCGGTTGAGCTCCCTTTTGAAAAAGAAAAAGATGCTTTGCATGAAGCACTCTCAAAAATACGCGTGCCTTTCCCGTCCCCTGGCTGACCCAGGGGAAGAAAAGTCCTCTGAGAGCCATGACTTGTTCATCTTGGTTCTTTTAGAGACACAGCGAGGGGACTCCAACCACAGTCTCCCTCGTTTCCACTCACTGGGCCACACACACCCCACTTGACTGGCATCGGTTGAGCTCCCTTTTGAAAAAGAAAAAGATGCTTTGCATGAAGCACTCTCAAAAATACGCGTGCCTTTCCCGTCCCCTGGCTGACCCAGGGGAAGAAAAGTCCTCTGAGAGCCATGACTTGTTCATCTTGGTTCTTTTAGAGACACAGCGAGGGGACTCCAACCACAGTCTCCCTCGTTTCCACTCACTGGGCCACACACACCCCACTTGACTGGCATCGGTTGAGCTCCCTTTTGAAAAAGAAAAAGATGCTTTGCATGAAGCACTCTCAAAAATACGCGTGCCTTTCCCGTCCCCTGGCTGACCCAGGGGAAGAAAAGTCCTCTGAGAGCCATGTCCACATTGTCAGTGGACAGACACGTGTGCTTATCTGCCAGCAGACCCACAGCAGCACTGAAGACAGGTTCCGAGAGAACGCTGGCTGCAGGACACGACAAGATCCCCAAGACGTACGTGGCGAGCTCAGGCAATTTATCAAGATTGGAAGCCAAGAATGAGCAGGGCTCAAGTTGCACATTAATGGAATCGATGTTTCCTTGCATATACTCATATATCTGTGTGTCCTCCTCTTTTTCCTTGTCCAGCTCTTTTGTTTTCGCATGAGTATATGTCCTTGTCACTTTCCCATGTGTTGTGAGTTGTTTGTGACCTTTTGGACACCTTTGAGGGTGTTTTCTAGGTGTTTTTCTGTGTTTGTGATTGCCTGCCATTGTTTCCTATGCAGTTCGAGTTCGGTTCGTCGAACGTTCGACGAACCGAACTCGAACGGGAGGTCCGTTCGGCGAACCAACCTCGAGCCGAACCGCGACCGGTTCGCTCATCTCTAATCGTTACTGCTGCAGTAACGATAATCGAGAATCCCGATATCGCTAGTGTGGGTACCCGCCCCATCTGTTGCGCGACACGGGCAAATCGCTGCCCATGCCGCACAACACCGACCAGACCCGTCACACATACTTACCTGACCGGCGACGTCGCTGTGACCGGCGAACCGCCTCCTTTCTAAGGGGGCGGTCCGTGCGGCGTCACAGCGACGTCACTGAGCGACCGCCCAATAGCAGCGGAGGGGCGGAGATGAGTGGCCGGAACATCCCGCCCACCTCCTTCCTTCCTCATAGCGGCTGGGAGGCAGGTAAGGAGAGGTTCCTCGTTTCTGCGGTGTCACACGGAGTGATGTGTGCTGCCGCAGGAGCGACGAACTACATCGTTACTGCTGCAGTAACGATAATCGAGAATGGAGACCCATGTCACCGATGAGCGATTTTGCACGTTTTTGCAACGATGCAAAATCGCTCATCGGTGTCACACGCAGCAACATCGCTAATGCGGCCGGATGTGCGTCACAAATTCCGTGACCCCAACGACTCCGCATTAGCGATGTCGCAGCGTGTAAAGCCCCCTTTAGTGGGAGTGGTGTACAGGGTCTTAGCAGTAAAGAGTATTCCATATTTCTGCCAGATACCCACAGAGATATTGAAATCTGAAAAAAGAGACTTCTGCTCATTGAAGGTAAGAACTGCTCACATAGCGTTCAACTCCACAGCAAACGAGTGCTCTAGCACTGGCATCTCAGCAGGGATATTCCCCTACTACACATGTGTGTCTGGGTCGCTGTGACAGTTTACAGGACATAACTCAGGGCACCTAGACAGAAGGCAGAGGGACTACTTTCTATTTCTGGTGTAGAGCTTAGTACAATATATATATATATACTATTACATGTGACACATGTACCTTGTATTACCATTATTCGCTGTATATGAACCCCTTTTCTCCGGGCATTATTTGTCTATAGCATTTTTCACGAACCTGAGGCAACTGAGAACCCTTCAGTGAAGGAATTCCACTAACCCTCACAATACCAACCAGGGGCCTCCCTGCAGTAACTCAGGTAGTTGTACCCATTCTCTTTCCGCATTCTATGTGTTCTTCTTTCTTCTTTTTTTTCTTTTTTCTTCTTTTTATTTCTATCATGTAGTTCAGGGGTTTATAGATATATGTCCTGCATTTCATATTTCCTTTAGTGGTGCTTCTTACCCATTCTCATATCATTTACCCTAGTATTTCATGATCCTGAGGCGACTGAGAACCCTTTAATAAAGGAATCCTTTTTCACCTGAATTGTCAAGTGATACTTACCAGTGACTATCACGTAATGTTACAGGTAGTTCCATTTTCTTCCTCTTCTTTCTCTCCTTTCTTCTTTGTCACACGGTCCATTGTGTTATAGCCCACGTGTCATGATAACACTTGTACCATCTTTTCATTTAGATTCCACCTACAATTATTTACCGATTCCAGTTCTGGAATAGGCTTTCATCATCTACTCACTAGAATTCTCAAGTGCA
This sequence comes from Anomaloglossus baeobatrachus, assembly GCF_048569485.1. Lineage (NCBI taxonomy): Eukaryota > Metazoa > Chordata > Amphibia > Anura > Aromobatidae > Anomaloglossus > Anomaloglossus baeobatrachus. The sequence continues at coordinate 833,959 of NW_027442954.1, read as the reverse complement.
TAAGGTACTGAGACATATACATGTTCACACCATTATAAAGAACAAAGTATAAACATTGAGGTTTTTCTCACACCCATGTTCCTGTGTTCTTTGATATGATATGTGTTCATTTCCTTCACTATATAGGATTGCAAGTTTTCCATTTGTACCTTAATGGCAATGACGCTATACAATTGAACACATATCATCCTGTTATGAAATATAGGTGTGTATTTACCTGCTTGACTATTTTTGGTTGTTTGATCCAGAATGTTTCTCCAGATAGGTCATGTGGAAATTTTCTTTCCTCAGTACAAATGTTTTCACTATGGCTTTGGAAAAATTTTTTGTATGTGCCTCATGGTCATTTGACCCATTGTACTCTCAAGTAGCAATATATTGTACTGTTATGTTGTACTATGTACTAATTACGTGTTTATATGGTTTTGTAACCCTTTATGATCTTAGATAACTTTATCCTTGATAAAGACCTAAAAACAAGGTCGAAACGTTGGATGAATTATCCTTTTGCACAAATAAAGAATTTTCAGCATTCCAAGAGTTCTTTTCTTACGTTATTAATCACTATAGTGTACCAGAGCTATTTCTTTTGAATTGACTCTTATTTTTTCTGAGCACCTGCTATATACACAGTGAGCCAGACATATTCAATTTTCATTCAGAAGGCAGAGGGAAGCCTTAGCAGCTGAGCATATATCTTTGCTTGTGAGCATTAGAACAGGCCGGCGATTACAGGGTAACATGAAAAATGTCCAGCTTGCATTATGACTAGAACATGACAATATCCTTTTAAGTACTAACCTATGATGCGTTCCTAAGCAGTTGATGTTATATGTTCTACATTTCATTTTCTGCATACTTTACAAGTAGTAGAATTTGCTTTGATATAGGCAACTGGATTTTCACAATGAAAAGGCAAAGGATAACGCCCGAAAAAGACGCCATACATTATGTCAGTGCCATCACTGACAAACCTGGATTGACCATGAAATACGGTATGGAGAGCTGTTGTCATCGTATTAGATAGATAAGAATGATTATATGTATTGTAGAAATGTCTCCTATCATGTTGCCTAATTTTTTATTATGTCCACATCCTGGTCCCCATCTTGGACATCATAACAAACGTGCACTTTTTTGTTTAATTTACACATTGGACCATAGGAAAAATGACACTACAGCTACAGAGGTGACCGTCTGATAGCCCAGCTCGACTATCCATCTTTACTGAAGACCCTTTCAGCTATTTGAGAGTTGGGTGGAGAACATCATCTCTGAAAATAGGGTCCCACAGCTGCACCCCATCAGTGTGAGCAGGACTCTTAGGACTCTTAGAAGAGTCAATGCTCTGAGACCATGGGGGGCGCTTAGCCCCCTCTCTTCGTCACTGAGGATGATTTCACTTTTCAGGGAATAGAGAGGGTGGTCCTTGTGGTGGACTGCAGGTATGGAGAGCTGTTGTCATCGTATTAGATAGATAAGAATGATTATATGTATTGTAGAAATGTCTCCTATCATGTTACCTATTTTTTTATTATGTCCACATCCTGGTCCCCATCTTGGACATCATAACAAACGTGCACTTTTTTGTTTAATTTACACATTGGACCATAGGAAAAATGACACTACAGCTACAGAGGTGACCGTCTGATAGCCCAGCTCGACTATCCATCTCTACTGAAGACCCTTTCAGCTTTTTGAGAGTTGGGTGGAGGACATCATCTCTGAAAATAGGGTCCCACAGCTGCACCCCATCAGTGTGAGCAGGAATCTTAGGACTCTTAGAAGAGTCAATGCTCTGAGACCATGGGGGGCGCTTAGCCCCCTCTCTTCGTCACTGAGGATGATTTCATTTTTCAGGGATTAGAGAGAGTGGTCCTTGTGGTGGACTGCAGGTATGGAGAGCTGTTGTGATCGTATTAGATAGATAAGAATGATTATATGTATTGTAGAAATGTCTCCTATCATGTTCCCTAATTTTTTATTATGTCCACATCCTGGTCCCCATCTTGGACATCATAACAAACGTGCACTTTTTTGTTTAATTTACACATTGGACCATAGGAAAAATGACACTACAGCTACAGAGGTGACCGTCTGATAGCCCAGCTCGACTATCCATCTCTACTGAAGACCCTTTCAGCTTTTTGAGAGTTGGGTGGAGGACATCATCTCTGAAAATAGGGTCCCACAGCTGCACCCCATCAGTGTAAGCAGGACTCTTAGGACTCTTAGAAGAGTCAATGCTCTAAAACCATGGGGGGCGCTTAGCCCCCTCTCCTCGTCCCTGAGGATGATTTCATTTTTCAGGGATTAGAGAGGGTGGTCCTTGTGGTGGACTGCAGGTATGGAGAGCTGTTGTCATCGTATTAGATAGATAAGAATGATTATATGTATTGTAGAAATGTCTCCTATCATGTTCCCTAATTTCTTATTATGTCCACATCCTGGTCCCCATCTTGGACATCATAACAAACGTGCACTTTTTTGTTTAATTTACACATTGGACCATAGGAAAAATGACACTACAGCTACAGAGGTGACCGTCTGATAGCCCAGCTCGACTACCCATCTCTACTGAAGACCCTTTCAGCTTTTTGAGAGTTGGGTGGAGGACATCATCTCTGAAAATAGGGTCCCACAGCTTCACCCCATCAGTGTGAGCAGGACTCTTAGGACTCTTAGAAGAGTCAATGCTCTGGTACCATGGGGGGCGCTTGGCCCCCTCTCTTCGTCACTGAGGATGATTTCATTTTTCAGGGATTAGAGAGGGTGGTCCTTGTGGTGGACTGCAGGTATGGAGAGCTGTTGTCATCGTATTAGATAGATAAGAATGATTATATGTATTGTAGAAATGTCTCCTATCATGTTCCCTAATTTTTTATTATGTCCACATCCTGGTCCCCATCTTGGACATCATAACAAACGTGCACTTTTTTGTTTAATTTACACATTGGACCATAGGAAAAATGACACTACAGCTACAGAGGTGACCGTCTGATAGCCCAGCTCGACTATCCATCTCTACTGAAGACCCTTTCAGCTTTTTGAGAGTTGGGTGGAGGACATCATCTCTGAAAATAGGGTCCCACAGCTGCACCCCATCAGTGTGAGCAGGACTCTTAGGACTCTTAGAAGAGTTAATGCTCTGAGACCATGGGGGCGCTTAGCCCCCTCTCTTCGTCACTGAGGATGATTTCATTTTTCAGGGATTAGAGAGGGTGGTCCTTGTGGTGGACTGCAGGTATGGAGAGCTGTTGTCATCGTATTAGATAGATAAGAATGATTATATGTATTGTAGAAATGTCTCCTATCATGTTCCCTAATTTTTTATTATGTCCACATCCTGGTCCCCATCTTGGACATCATAACAAACGTGCACTTTTTTGTTTAATTTACACATTGGACCATAGGAAAAATGACACTACAGCTACAGAGGTGACCGTCTGATAGCCCAGCTCGACTATCCATCTCTACTGAAGACCCTTTCAGCTTTTTGAGAGTTGGGTGGAGGACATCATCTCTGAAAATAGGGTCCCACAGCTGCACCCCATCAGTGTGAGCAGGACTCTTAGGACTCTTAGAAGAGTTAATGCTCTGAGACCATGGGGGCGCTTAGCCCCCTCTCTTCGTCACTGAGGATGATTTCATTTTTCAGGGATTAGAGAGGGTGGTCCTTGTGGTGGACTGCAGGTATGGAGAGCTGTTGTCATCGTATTAGATAGATAAGAATGATTATATGTATTGTAGAAATGTCTCCTATCATGTTCCCTAATTTTTTATTATGACCACATCCTGGTCCCCATCTTGGACATCATAACAAACGTGCACTTTTTTGTTTAATTTACACATTGGACCATAGGAAAAATGACACTACAGCTACAGAGGTGACCGTCTGATAGCCCAGCTCGACTATCCATCTCTACTGAAGACCCTTTCAGCTTTTTGAGAGTTGGGTGGAGGACATCATCTCTGAAAATAGGGTCCCACAGCTGCACCCCATCAGTGTGAGCAGGACTCTTAGGACTCTTAGAAGAGTCAATGCTCTGAGACCATTGGGGGCACTTAGCCCCCTCTCTTCATCACTGAGGATGATTTCATTTTTCAGGGATTAGAGAGGGTGGTCCTTGTGGTGGACTGCAGATATGGAGAGCTGTTATCATCGTATTAGATAGATAAGAATGATTATATGTATTGTAGAAATGTCTAGTATCATGTTCCCTAATTTTTTATTATGTCCACATCCTGGTCCCCATCTTGGACATCATAACAAACGTGCACTTTTTTGTTTAATTTACACATTGGACCATAGGAAAAATGACACTACAGCTACAGAGGTGACCGTCTGATAGCCCAGCTCGACTATCCATCTCTACTGAAGACCCTTTCAGCTTTTTGAGAGTTGGGTAGAGGACATCATCTCTGAAAATAGGGTCCCACAGCTGCACCCCATCAGTGTGAGCAGGACTCTGAGGACTCTTAGAAGAGTCAATGCTCTGAGACCATGGGGGGCGCTTAGCCCCCTCTCTTTGTCACTGAGGATGATTTCATTTTTCAGGGATTAGAGAGGGTGGTCCTTGTGGTGGACTGCAGGTATGGAGAGCTGTTGTCATCGTATTAAATAGATAAGAATGATTATATGTATTGTAGAAATGTCTCCTATCATGTTCCCTAATTTTTTATTATGTCCACATCCTGGTCCCCATCTTGGACATCATAACAAACGTGCACTTTTTTGTTTAATTTACACATTGGACCATAGGAAAAATGACACTACAGCTACAGAGGTGACCGTCTGATAGCCCAGCTCGACTATCCATCTCTACTGAAGACCCTTTCAGCTTTTTGAGAGTTGGGTGGAGAACATCATCTCTGAAAATAGGGTCCCACAGCTGCACCCCATCAGTGTGAGCAGGACTCTTAGGACTCTTAGAAGAGTCAATGCTCTGAGACCATGGGGGGCGCTTAGCCCCCTCTCTTCGTCACTGAGGATGATTTCACTTTTCAGGGAATAGAGAGGGTGGTCCTTGTGGTGGACTGCAGGTATGGAGAGCTGTTGTCATCGTATTAGATAGATAAGAATGATTATATGTATTGTAGAAATGTCTCCTATCATGTTCCCTATTTTTTTATTATGTCCACATCCTGGTCCCCATCTTGGAAATCATAACAAACGTGCACTTTTTTGTTTAATTTACACATTGGACCATAGGAAAAATGACACTACAGCTACAGAGGTGACCGTCTGATAGCCCAGCTCGACTATCCATCTCTACTGAAGACCCTTTCAGCTTTTTGAGAGTTGGGTGGAGGACATCATCTCTGAAAATAGGGTCCCACAGCTGCACCCCATCAGTGTGAGCAGGAATCTTAGGACTCTTAGAAGAGTCAATGCTCTGAGACCATGGGGGGCGCTTAGCCCCCTCTCTTCGTCACTGAGGATGATTTCATTTTTCAGGGATTAGAGAGAGTGGTCCTTGTGGTGGACTGCAGGTATGGAGAGCTGTTGTGATCGTATTAGATAGATAAGAATGATTATATGTATTGTAGAAATGTCTCCTATCATGTTCCCTAATTTTTTATTATGTCCACATCCTTGTCCCCATCTTGGACATCATAACAAACGTGCACTTTTTTGTTTAATTTACACATTGGACCATAGGAAAAATGACACTACAGCTACAGAGGTGACCGTCTGATAGCCCAGCTCGACTATCCATCTCTACTGAAGACCCTTTCAGCTTTTTGAGAGTTGGGTGGAGAACATCATCTCTGAAAATAGGGTCCCACAGCTGCACCCCATCAGTGTGAGCAGGAATCTTAGGACTCTTAGAAGAGTCAATGCTCTGAGACCATGGGGGGCGCTTAGCCCCCTCTCTTCGTCACTGAGGATGATTTCATTTTTCAGGGATTAGAGAGAGTGGTCCTTGTGGTGGACTGCAGGTATGGAGAGCTGTTGTGATCGTATTAGATAGATAAGAATGATTATATGTATTGTAGAAATGTCTCCTATCATGTTCCCTAATTTTTTATTATGTCCACATCCTGGTCCCCATCTTGAACATCATAACAAACGTGCACTTTTTTGTTTAATTTACACATTGGACCATAGGAAAAATGACACTACAGCTACAGAGGTGACCGTCTGATAGCCCAGCTCGACTATCCATCTCTACTGAAGACCCTTTCAGCTTTTTGAGAGTTGGGTGGAGGACATCATCTCTGAAAATAGGGTCCCACAGCTGCACCCCATCAGTGTAAGCAGGACTCTTAGGACTCTTAGAAGAGTCAATGCTCTAAAACCATGGGGGGCGCTTAGCCCCCTCTCTTCGTCCCTGAGGATGATTTCATTTTTCAGGGATTAGAGAGGGTGGTCCTTGTGGTGGACTGCAGGTATGGAGAGCTGTTGTCATCGTATTAGATAGATAAGAATGATTATATGTATTGTCGAAATGTCTCCTATCATGTTCCCTAATTTCTTATTATGTCCACATCCTGGTCCCCATCTTGGACATCATAACAAACGTGCACTTTTTTGTTTAATTTACACATTGGACCATAGGAAAAATGACACTACAGCTACAGAGGTGACCGTCTGATAGCCCAGCTCGACTATCCATCTCTACTGAAGACCCTTTCAGCTTTTTGAGAGTTGGGTGGAGGACATCATCTCTGAAAATAGGGTCCCACAGCTTCACCCCATCAGTGTGAGCAGGACTCTTAGGACTCTTAGAAGAGTCAATGCTCTGGTATCATGGGGGGCGCTTGGCCCCCTCTCTTCGTCACTGAGGATGATTTCATTTTTCAGGGATTAGAGAGGGTGGTCCTTGTGGTGGACTGCAGGTATGGAGAGCTGTTGTGATCGTATTAGATAGATAAGAATGATTATATGTATTGTAGAAATGTCTCCTATCATGTTCCCTAATTTTTTATTATGTCCACATCCTGGTCCCCATCTTGGACATCATAACAAACGTGCACTTTTTTGTTTAATTTACACATTGGGCCATAGGAAAAATGACACTACAGCTACAGAGGTGACCGTCTGATAGCCCAGCTCGACTATCCATCTCTACTGAAGACCCTTTCAGCTTTTTGAGAGTTGGGTGGAGGACATCATCTCTGAAAATAGGGTCCCACAGCTGCACCCCATCAGTGTGAGCAGGACTCTTAGGACTCTTAGAAGAGTTAATGCTCTGAGACCATGGGGGCGCTTAGCCCCCTCTCTTCGTCACTGAGGATGATTTCATTTTTCAGGGATTAGAGAGGGTGGTCCTTGTGGTGGACTGCAGGTATGGAGAGCTGTTGTCATCGTATTAGATAGATAAGAATGATTATATGTATTGTAGAAATGTCTCCTATCATGTTCCCTAATTTTTTATTATGTCCACATCCTGGTCCCCATCTTGGACATCATAACAAACGTGCACTTTTTTGTTTAATTTACACATTGGACCAAAGGAAAAATGACACTACAGCTACAGAGGTGACCGTCTGATAGCCCAGCTCGACTATCCATCTCTACTGAAGACCCTTTCAGCTTTTTGAGAGTTGGGTGGAGGACATCATCTCTGAAAATAGGGTCCCACAGCTGCACCCCATCAGTGTGAGCAGGACTCTTAGGACTCTTAGAAGAGTCAATGCTCTGAGACCATTGGGGGCACTTAGCCCCCTCTCTTCGTCACTGAGGATGATTTCATTTTTCAGGGATTAGAGAGGGTGGTCCTTGTGGTGGACTGCAGGTATGGAGAGCTGTTATCATGGTATTAGGTAGATAAGAATGATTATATGTATTGTAGAAATGTCTCCTATCATGTTCCCTAATTTTTTATTATGTCCACATCCTGGTCCCCATCTTGGACATCATAACAAACGTGCACTTTTTTGTTTAATTTACACATTGGACCATAGGAAAAATGACACTACAGCTACAGAGGTGACCGTCTGATAGCCCAGCTCGACAATCCATCTCTACTGAAGACCCTTTCAGCTTTTTGAGAGTTGGGTGGAGGACATCATCTCTGAAAATAGGGTCCCACAGCTGCACCCCATCAGTGTGAGCAGGACTCTTAGGACTCTTAGAAGAGTCAATGCTCTGAGACCATGGGGGGCGCCTAGCCCCCTCTCTTCGTCACTGAGGATGATTTCATTTTTCAGGGATTAGAGAGGGTGGTCCTTGTGGTGGACTGCAGGTATGGAGAGCTGTTGTCATCGTATTAAATAGATAAGAATGATTATATGTATTGTAGAAATGTCTCCTATCATGTTCCCTAATTTTTTATTATGTCCACATCCTGGTCCCCATCTTGGACATTATAACAAACGTGCACTTTTTTGTTTAATTTACACATTGGACCATAGGAAAAATGACACTACAGCTACAGAGGTGACCGTCTGATAGCCCAGCTCGACTATCCATCTCTACTGAAGACCCTTTCAGCTTTTTGAGAGTTGGGTGGAGGACATCATCTCTGAAAATAGGGTCCCACAGCTGCACCCCATCAGTGTGAGCAGGACTCTTAGGACTCTTAGAAGAGTCAATGCTCTGAGACCATGGGGGGCGCTTAGCCCCCTCTCTTCGTCACTGAGGATGATTTCATTTTTCAGGGATTAGAGAGGGTGGTCCTTGTGGTGGACTGCAGGTATGGAGAGCTGTTGTCATCGTATTAAATAGATAAGAATGATTATATGTATTGTAGAAATGTCTCCTATCATGTTCCCTAATTTTTTATTATGTCCACATCCTGGTCCCCATCTTGGACATCATAACAAACGTGCACTTTTTTGTTTAATTTACACATTGGACCATAGGAAAAATGACACTACAGCTACAGAGGTGACCGTCTGATAGCCCAGCTCGACTATCCATCTCTACTGAAGACCCTTTCAGCTTTTTGAGAGTTGGGTGGAGAACATCATCTCTGAAAATAGGGTCCCACAGCTGCACCCCATCAGTGTGAGCAGGACTCTTAGGACTCTTAGAAGAGTCAATGCTCAGAGACCATGGGGGGCGCTTAGCCCCCTCTCCTCGTCACTGAGGATGATTTCACTTTTCAGGGAATAGAGAGGGTGGTCCTTGTGGTGGACTGCAGGTATGGAGAGCTGTTGTCATCGTATTAGATAGATAAGAATGATTATATGTATTGTAGAAATGTCTCCTATCATGTTCCCTATTTTTTTATTATGTCCACATCCTGGTTCCCATCTTGGAAATCATAACAAACGTGCACTTTTTTGTTTAATTTACAAATTGGACAATAGGAAAAATGACACTACAGCTACAGAGGTGACCGTCTGATAGCCCAGCTCGACTATCCATCTCTACTGAAGACCCTTTCAGCTTTTTGAGAGTTGGGTGGAGGACATCATCTCTGAAAATAGGGTCCCACAGCTGCACCCCATCAGTGTGAGCAGGACTCTTAGGACTCTTAGAAGAGTCAATGCTCTGGTACCATGGGGGGCGCTTGGCCCCCTCTCTTCGTCACTGAGGATGATTTCATTTTTCAGGGATTAGAGAGGGTGGTCCTTGTGGTGGACTGCAGGTATGGAGAGCTGTTGTCATCGTATTAGATAGATAAGAATGATTATATGTATTGTAGAAATGTCTCCTATCATGTTCCCTAATTTTTTATTATGTCCACATCCTGGTCCCCATCTTGGACATCATAACAAACGTGCACTTTTTTGTTTAATTTCCACATTGGACCATAGGAAAAATGACACTACAGCTACAGAGGTGACCGTCTGATAGCCCAGCTCGACTATCCATCTCTACTGAAGACCCTTTCAGCTTTTTGAGAGTTGGGTGGAGGACATCATCTCTGAAAATAGGGTCCCACAGCTGCACCCCATCAGTGTGAGCAGGACTCTTAGGACTCTTAGAAGAGTTAATGCTCTGAGACCATGGGGGCGCTTAGCCCCCTCTCTTCGTCACTGAGGATGATTTCATTTTTCAGGGATTAGAGAGGGTGGTCCTTGTGGTGGACTGCAGGTATGGAGAGCTGTTGTCATCGTATTAGATAGATAAGAATGATTATATGTATTGTAGAAATGTCTCCTATCATGTTCCCTAATTTTTTATTATGTCCACATCCTGGTCCCCATCTTGGACATCATAACAAACGTGCACTTTTTTGTTTAATTTACACATTGGACCATAGGAAAAATGACACTACAGCTACAGAGGTGACCGTCTGATAGCCCAGCTCGACTATTCATCTCTACTGAAGACCCTTTCAGCATTTTGAGAGTTGGGTGGAGGACATCATCTCTGAAAATAGGGTCCCACAGCTGCACCCCATCAGTGTGAGCAGGACTCTTAAGACTCTTAGAAGAGTCAATGCTCTGAGACCATGGGGGGCGCTTAGCCCCCTCTCTTCGTCACTGAGGATGATTTCACTTTTCAGGGAATAGAGAGGGTGGTCCTTGTGGTGGACTGCAGGTATGGAGAGCTGTTGTCATCGTATTAGATAGATAAGAATGATTATATGTATTGTAGAAATGTCTCCTATCATGTTCCCTATTTTTTTATTATGTCCACATCCTGGTCCCCATCTTGGAAATCATAACAAACGTGCACTTTTTTGTTTAATTTACACATTGGACCATAGGAAAAATGACACTACAGCTACAGAGGTGACCGTCTGATAGCCCAGCTCGACTATCCATCTCTACTGAAGACCCTTTCAGCTTTTTGAGAGTTGGGTGGAGGACATCATCTCTGAAAATAGGGTCCCACAGCTGCACCCCATCAGTGTGAGCAGGAATCTTAGGACTCTTAGAAGAGTCAATGCTCTGAGACCATGGGGGGCGCTTAGCCCCCTCTCTTCGTCACTGAGGATGATTTCATTTTTCAGGGATTAGAGAGAGTGGTCCTTGTGGTGGACTGCAGGTATGGAGAGCTGTTGTGATCGTATTAGATAGATAAGAATGATTATATGTATTGTAGAAATGTCTCCTATCATGTTCCCTAATTTTTTATTATGTCCACATCCTGGTCCCCATCTTGGACATCATAACAAACGTGCACTTTTTTGTTTAATTTACACATTGGACCATAGGAAAAATGACACTACAGCTACAGAGGTGACCGTCTGATAGCCCAGCTCGACTATCCATCTCTACTGAAGACCCTTTCAGCTTTTTGAGAGTTGGGTGGAGAACATCATCTCTGAAAATAGGGTCCCACAGCTGCACCCCATCAGTGTGAGCAGGACTCTTAGGACTCTTAGAAGAGTCAATGCTCTGAGACCATGGGGGGCGCTTAGCCCCCTCTCTTCGTCACTGAGGATGATTTCACTTTTCAGGGAATAGAGAGGGTGGTCCTTGTGGTGGGCTGCAGGTATGGAGAGCTGTTGTCATCGTATTAGATAGATAAGAATGATTATATGTATTGTAGAAATGTCTGCTATCATGTTCCCTATTTTTTTATTATGTCCACATCCTGGTCCCCATCTTGGAAATCATAACAAACGTGCACTTTTTTGTTTAATTTACACATTGGACCATAGGAAAAATGACACTACAGCTACAGAGGTGACCGTCTGATAGCCCAGCTCGACTATCCATCTCTACTGAAGACCCTTTCAGCTTTTTGAGAGTTGGGTGGAGGACATCATCTCTGAAAATAGGGTCCCACAGCTGCACCCCATCAGTGTAAGCAGGACTCTTAGGACTCTTAGAAGAGTCAATGCTCTAAAACCATGGGGGGCGCTTAGCCCCCTCTCTTCGTCCCTGAGGATGATTTCATTTTTCAGGGATTAGAGAGGGTGGTCCTTGTGGTGGACTGCAGGTATGGAGAGCTGTTGTCATCGTATTAGATAGATAAGAATGATTATATGTATTGTAGAAATGTCTCCTATCATGTTCCCTAATTTCTTATTATGTCCACATCCTGGTCCCCATCTTGGACATCATAACAAACGTGCACTTTTTTGTTTAATTTACACATTGGACCATAGGAAAAATGACACTACAGCTACACAGGTGACCATCTGATAGCCCAGCTCGACTATCCATCTCTACTGAAGACCCTTTCAGCTTTTTGAGAGTTGGGTGGAGGACATCATCTCTGAAAATAGGGTCCCACAGCTTCACCCCATCAGTGTGAGCAGGACTCTTAGGACTCTTAGAAGAGTCAATGCTCTGGTACCATGGGGGGCGCTTGGCCCCCTCTCTTCGTCACTGAGGATGATTTCATTTTTCAGGGATTAGAGAGGGTGGTCCTTGTGGTGGACTGCAGGTATGGAGAGCTGTTGTGATCGTATTAGATAGATAAGAATGATTATATGTATTGTAGAAATGTCTCCTATTATGTTCCCTAATTTTTTATTATGTCCACATCCTGGTCCCCATCTTGGACATCATAACAAACGTGCACTTTTTTGTTTAATTTACACATTGGGCCATAGGAAAAATGACACTACAGCTACAGAGGTGACCGTCTGATAGCCCAGCTCGACTATCCATCTCTACTGAAGACCCTTTCAGCTTTTTGAGAGTTGGGTGGAGGACATCATCTCTGAAAATAGGGTCCCACAGCTGCACCCCATCAGTGTGAGCAGGACTCTTAGGACTCTTAGAAGAGTTAATGCTCTGAGACCATGGGGGCGCTTAGCCCCCTCTCTTCGTCACTGAGGATGATTTCATTTTTCAGGGATTAGAGAGGGTGGTCCTTGTGGTGGACTGCAGGTATGGAGAGCTGTTGTCATCGTATTAGATAGATAAGAATGATTATATGTATTGTAGAAATGTCTCCTATCATGTTCCCTAATTTTTTATTATGTCCACATCCTGGTCCCCATCTTGGACATCATAACAAACGTGCACTTTTTTGTTTAATTTACACATTGGACCAAAGGAAAAATGACACTACAGCTACAGAGGTGACCGTCTGATAGCCCAGCTCGACTATCCATCTCTACTGAAGACCCTTTCAGCTTTTTGAGAGTTGGGTGGAGGACATCATCTCTGAAAATAGGGTCCCACAGCTGCACCCCATCAGTGTGAGCAGGACTCTTAGGACTCTTAGAAGAGTCAATGCTCTGAGACCATTGGGGGCACTTAGCCCCCTCTCTTCGTCACTGAGGATGATTTCATTTTTCAGGGATTAGAGAGGGTGGTCCTTGTGGTGGACTGCAGGTATGGAGAGCTGTTATCATGGTATTAGGTAGATAAGAATGATTATATGTATTGTAGAAATGTCTCCTATCATGTTCCCTAATTTTTTATTATGTCCACATCCTGGTCCCCATCTTGGACATCATAACAAACGTGCACTTTTTTGTTTAATTTACACATTGGACCATAGGAAAAATGACACTACAGCTACAGAGGTGACCGTCTGATAGCCCACCTCGACAATCCATCTCTACTGAAGACCCTTTCAGCTTTTTGAGAGTTGGGTGGAGGACATCATCTCTGAAAATAGGGTCCCACAGCTGCACCCCATCAGTGTGAGCAGGACTCTTAGGACTCTTAGAAGAGTCAATGCTCTGAGACCATGGGGGGCGCTTAGCCCCCTCTCTTCGTCACTGAGGATGATTTCATTTTTCAGGGATTAGAGAGGGTGGTCCTTGTGGTGGACTGCAGGTATGGAGAGCTGTTGTCATCGTATTAAATAGGTAAGAATGATTATATGTATTGTAGAAATGTCTCCTATCATGTTCCCTAATTTTTTATTATGTCCACATCCTGGTCCCCATCTTGGACATCATAACAAACGTGCACTTTTTTGTTTAATTTACACATTGGACCATAGGAAAAATGACACTACAGCTACAGAGGTGACCGTCTGATAGCCCAGCTCGACTATCCATCTCTACTGAAGACCCTTTCAGCTTTTTGAGAGTTGGGTGGAGGACATCATCTCTGAAAATAGGGTCCCACAGCTGCACCCCATCAGTGTGAGCAGGACTCTTAGGACTCTTAGAAGAGTCAATGCTCTGAGACCATGGGGGGCGCTTAGCCCCCTCTCTTCGTCACTGAGGATGATTTCATTTTTCAGGGATTAGAGAGGGTGGTCCTTGTGGTGGACTGCAGGTATGGAGAGCTGTTGTCATCGTATTAAATAGATAAGAATGATTATATGTATTGTAGAAATGTCTCCTATCATGTTCCCTAATTTTTTATTATGTCCACATCCTGGTACCTATCTTGGACATCATAACAAACGTGCACTTTTTTGTTTAATTTACACATTGGACCATAGGAAAAATGACACTACAGCTACAGAGGTGACCGTCTGATAGCCCAGCTCGACTATCCATCTCTACTGAAGACCCTTTCAGCTTTTTGAGAGTTGGGTGGAGAACATCATCTCTGAAAATAGGGTCCCACAGCTGCACCCCATCAGTGTGAGCAGGACTCTTAGGACTCTTAGAAGAGTCAATGCTCTGAGACCATGGGGGGCGCTTAGCCCCCTCTCCTCGTCACTGAGGATGATTTCACTTTTCAGGGAATAGAGAGGGTGGTCCTTGTGGTGGACTGCAGGTATGGAGAGCTGTTGTCATCGTATTAGATAGATAAGAATGATTATATGTATTGTAGAAATGTCTCCTATCATGTTCCCTATTTTTTTATTATGTCCACATCCTGGTTCCCATCTTGGAAATCATAACAAACGTGCACTTTTTTGTTTAATTTACAAATTGGACAATAGGAAAAATGACACTACAGCTACAGAGGTGACCGTCTGATAGCCCAGCTCGACTATCCATCTCTACTGAAGACCCTTTCAGCTTTTTGAGAGTTGGGTGGAGGACATCATCTCTGAAAATAGGGTCCCACAGCTGCACCCCATCAGTGTGAGCAGGACTCTTAGGACTCTTAGAAGAGTCAATGCTCTGGTACCATGGGGGGCGCTTGGCCCCCTCTCTTCGTCACTGAGGATGATTTCATTTTTCAGGGATTAGAGAGGGTTGTCCTTGTGGTGGACTGCAGGTATGGAGAGCTGTTGTCATCGTATTAGATAGATAAGAATGATTATATGTATTGTAGAAATGTCTCCTATCATGTTCCCTAATTTTTTATTATGTCCACATCCTGGTCCCCATCTTGGACATCATAACAAACGTGCACTTTTTTGTTTAATTTCCACATTGGACCATAGGAAAAATGACACTACAGCTACAGAGGTGACCGTCTGATAGCCCAGCTCGACTATCCATCTCTACTGAAGACCCTTTCAGCTTTTTGAGAGTTGGGTGGAGGACATCATCTCTGAAAATAGGGTCCCACAGCTGCACCCCATCAGTGTGAGCAGGACTCTTAGGACTCTTAGAAGAGTTAATGCTCTGAGACCATGGGGGCGCTTAGCCCCCTCTCTTCGTCACTGAGGATGATTTCATTTTTCAGGGATTAGAGAGGGTGGTCCTTGTGGTGGACTGCAGGTATGGAGAGCTATTGTCATCATATTAGATAGATAAGAATGATTATATGTATTGTAGAAATGTCTCCTATCATGTTCCCTAATTTTTTATTATGTCCACATCCTGGTCCCCATCTTGGACATCATAACAAACGTGCACTTTTTTGTTTAATTTACACATTGGACCATAGGAAAAATGACACTACAGCTACAGAGGTGACCGTCTGATAGCCCAGCTCGACTATTCATCTCTACTGAAGACCCTTTCAGCATTTTGAGAGTTGGGTGGAGGACATCATCTCTGAAAATAGGGTCCCACAGCTGCACCCCATCAGTGTGAGCAGGACTCTTAAGACTCTTAGAAGAGTCAATGCTCTGAGACCATTGGGGGCACTGAGCCCCCTCTCTTCGTCACTGAGGATGATTTCATTTTTCAGGGTTTAGAGAGGGTGGTCCTTGTGGTGGACTGCAGGTATGGAGAGCTGTTATCATCGTATTAGATAGATAAGAATGATTATATGTATTGTAGAAATGTCTCCTATCATGTTCCCTAATTTTTTATTATGTCCACATCCTGGTCCCCATCTTGGACATCATAACAAACGTGCACTTTTTTGTTTAATTTACACATTGGACCATAGGAAAAATGACACTACAGCTACAGAGGTGACCGTCTGATAGCCCAGCTCGACAATCCATCTCTACTGAAGACCCTTTCAGCTTTTTGAGAGTTGGGTGGAGGACATCATCTCTGAAAATAGGGTCCCACAGCTGCACCCCATCAGTGTGAGCAGGACTCTTAGGACTCTTAGAAGAGTCAATGCTCTGAGACCATGGGGGGCGCTTAGCCCCCTCTCTTCGTCACTGAGGATGATTTCATTTTTCAGGGATTAGAGAGGGTGGTCCTTGTGGTGGACTGCAGGTATGGAGAGCTGTTGTCATCGTATTAAATAGATAAGAATGATTATATGTATTGTAGAAATGTCTCCTATCATGTTCCCTAATTTTTTATTATGTCCACATCCTGGTCCCCATCTTGGACATCATAACAAACGTGCACTTTTTTGTTTAATTTACACATTGGACCATAGGAAAAATGACACTACAGCTACAGAGGTGACCGTCTGATAGCCCAGCTCGACTATACATCTCTACTGAAGACCCTTTCAGCTTTTTGAGAGTTGGGTGGAGAACATCATCTCTGAAAATAGGGTCCCACAGCTGCACCCCATCAGTGTGAGCAGGACTCTTAGGACTCTTAGAAGAGTCAATGTTTTGAGACCATGGGGGGCGCTTAGCCCCCTCTCTTCGTCACTGAGGATGATTTCACTTTTCAGGGAATAGAGAGGGTGGTACTTGTGGTGGACTGCAGGTATGGAGAGCTGTTGTCATCGTATTAGATAGATAAGAATGATTATATGTATTGTAGAAATGTCTCCTATCATGTTCCCTATTTTTTTATTATGTCCACATCCTGGTCCCCATCTTGGAAATCATAACAAACGTGCACTTTTTTGTTTAATTTACACATTGGACCATAAGAAAAATGACACTACAGCTACAGAGGTGACCGTCTGGTAGCCCAGCTCGACTATCCATCTCTACTGAAGACCCTTTCAGCTTTTTGAGAGTTGGGTGGAGGACATCATCTCTGAAAATACGGTCCCACAGCTGCACCCCATCAGTGTGAGCAGGACTCTTAGGACTCTTAGAAGAGTCAATGTTTTGAGACCATGGGGGGCGCTTAGCCCCCTCTCTTCGTCACTGAGGATGATTTCATTTTTCAGGGATTAGAGAGAGTGGTCCTTGTGGTGGACTGCAGGTATGGAGAGCTGTTGTGATCGTATTAGATAGATAAGAATGATTATATGTATTGTAGAAATGTCTCCTATCATGTTCCCTAATTTTTTATTATGTCCACATCCTGGTCCCCATCTTGGACATCATAACAAACGTGCACTTTTTTGTTTAATTTCCACATTGGACCATAGGAAAAATGACACTACAGCTACAGAGGTGACCGTCTGATAGCCCAGCTCGACTATCCATCTCTACTGAAGACCCTTTCAGCTTTTTGAGAGTTGGGTGGAGGACATCATCTCTGAAAATCGGGTCCCACAGCTGCACCCCATCAGTGTGAGCAGGACTCTTAGGACTCTTAGAAGAGTTAATGCTCTGAGACCATGGGGGCGCTTAGCCCCCTCTCTTTGTCACTGAGGATGATTTCATTTTTCAGGGATTAGAGAGGGTGGTCCTTGTGGTGGACTGCAGGTATGGAGAGCTGTTGTCATCGTATTAGATAGATAAGAATGATTATATGTATTGTAGAAATGTCTCCTATCATGTTCCCTAATTTTTTATTATGTCCACATCCTGGTCCCCATCTTGGACATCATAACAAACGTGCACTTTTTTGTTTAATTTACACATTGGACCATAGGAAAAATGACACTACAGCTACAGAGGTGACCGTCTGATAGCCCAGCTCGACTATCCATCTCTACTGAAGACCCTTTCAGCATTTTGAGAGTTGGGTGGAGGACATCATCTCTGAAAATAGGGTCCCACAGCTGCACCCCATCAGTGTGAGCAGGACTCTTAAGACTCTTAGAAGAGTCAATGCTCTGAGACCATTGGGGGCACTGAGCCCCCTCTCTTCGTCACTGAGGATGATTTCATTTTTCAGGGTTTAGAGAGGGTGGTCCTTGTGGTGGACTGCAGGTATGGAGAGCTGTTATCATCGTATTAGATAGATAAGAATGATTATATGTATTGTAGAAATGTCTCCTATCATGTTCCCTAATTTTTTATTATGTCCACATCCTGGTCCCCATCTTGGACATCATAACAAACGTGCACTTTTTTGTTTAATTTACACATTGGACCATAGGAAAAATGACACTACAGCTACAGAGGTGACCGTCTGATAGCCCAGCTCGACTATCCATCTCTACTGAAGACCCTTTCAGCTTTTTGAGAGTTGGGTGGAGGACATCATCTCTGAAAATAGGGTCCCACAGCTTCACCCCATCAGTGTGAGCAGGACTCTTAGGACTCTTAGAAGAGTCAATGCTCTGGTACCATGGGGGGCGCTTGGCCCCCTCTCTTCGTCACTGAGGATGATTTCATTTTTCAGGGATTAGAGAGGGTGGTCCTTGTGGTGGACTGCAGGTATGTAGAGCTGTTGTCATCGTATTAGATAGATAAGAATGATTATATGTATTGTAGAAATGTCTCCTATCATGTTCCCTAATTTTTTATTATGTCCACATCCTGGTCCCCATCTTGGACATCATAACAAACGTGCACTTTTTTGTTTAATTTACACATTGGACCATAGGAAAAATGACACTACAGCTACAGAGGTGACCGTCTGATAGCCCAGCTCGACTATACATCTCTACTGAAGACCCTTTCAGCTTTTTGAGAGTTGGGTGGAGAACATCATCTCTGAAAATAGGGTCCCACAGCTGCACCCCATCAGTGTGAGCAGGACTCTTAGGACTCTTAGAAGAGTCAATGTTTTGAGACCATGGGGGGCGCTTAGCCCCCTCTCTTCGTCACTGAGGATGATTTCACTTTTCAGGGAATAGAGAGGGTGGTACTTGTGGTGGACTGCAGGTATGGAGAGCTGTTGTCATCGTATTAGATAGATAAGAATGATTATATGTATTGTAGAAATGTCTCCTATCATGTTCCCTATTTTTTTATTATGTCCACATCCTGGTCCCCATCTTGGAAATCATAACAAACGTGCACTTTTTTGTTTAATTTACACATTGGACCATAGGAAAAATGACACTACAGCTACAGAGGTGACCGTCTGGTAGCCCAGCTCGACTATCCATCTCTACTGAAGACCCTTTCAGCTTTTTGAGAGTTGGGTGGAGGACATCATCTCTGAAAATACGGTCCCACAGCTGCACCCCATCAGTGTGAGCAGGACTCTTAGGACTCTTAGAAGAGTCAATGTTTTGAGACCATGGGGGGCGCTTAGCCCCCTCTCTTCGTCACTGAGGATGATTTCATTTTTCAGGGATTAGAGAGAGTGGTCCTTGTGGTGGACTGCAGGTATGGAGAGCTGTTGTGATCGTATTAGATAGATAAGAATGATTATATGTATTGTAGAAATGTCTCCTATCATGTTCCCTAATTTTTTATTATGTCCACATCCTGGTCCCCATCTTGGACATCATAACAAACGTGCACTTTTTTGTTTAATTTCCACATTGGACCATAGGAAAAATGACACTACAGCTACAGAGGTGACCGTCTGATAGCCCAGCTCGACTATCCATCTCTACTGAAGACCCTTTCAGCTTTTTGAGAGTTGGGTGGAGGACATCATCTCTGAAAATCGGGTCCCACAGCTGCACCCCATCAGTGTGAGCAGGACTCTTAGGACTCTTAGAAGAGTTAATGCTCTGAGACCATGGGGGCGCTTAGCCCCCTCTCTTTGTCACTGAGGATGATTTCATTTTTCAGGGATTAGAGAGGGTGGTCCTTGTGGTGGACTGCAGGTATGGAGAGCTGTTGTCATCGTATTAGATAGATAAGAATGATTATATGTATTGTAGAAATGTCTCCTATCATGTTCCCTAATTTTTTATTATGTCCACATCCTGGTCCCCATCTTGGACATCATAACAAACGTGCACTTTTTTGTTTAATTTACACATTGGACCATAGGAAAAATGACACTACAGCTACAGAGGTGACCGTCTGATAGCCCAGCTCGACTATCCATCTCTACTGAAGACCCTTTCAGCATTTTGAGAGTTGGGTGGAGGACATCATCTCTGAAAATAGGGTCCCACAGCTGCACCCCATCAGTGTGAGCAGGACTCTTAAGACTCTTAGAAGAGTCAATGCTCTGAGACCATTGGGGGCACTGAGCCCCCTCTCTTCGTCACTGAGGATGATTTCATTTTTCAGGGTTTAGAGAGGGTGGTCCTTGTGGTGGACTGCAGGTATGGAGAGCTGTTATCATCGTATTAGATAGATAAGAATGATTATATGTATTGTAGAAATGTCTCCTATCATGTTCCCTAATTTTTTATTATGTCCACATCCTGGTCCCCATCTTGGACATCATAACAAACGTGCACTTTTTTGTTTAATTTACACATTGGACCATAGGAAAAATGACACTACAGCTACAGAGGTGACCGTCTGATAGCCCAGCTCGACTATCCATCTCTACTGAAGACCCTTTCAGCTTTTTGAGAGTTGGGTGGAGGACATCATCTCTGAAAATAGGGTCCCACAGCTTCACCCCATCAGTGTGAGCAGGACTCTTAGGACTCTTAGAAGAGTCAATGCTCTGGTACCATGGGGGGCGCTTGGCCCCCTCTCTTCGTCACTGAGGATGATTTCATTTTTCAGGGATTAGAGAGGGTGGTCCTTGTGGTGGACTGCAGGTATGTAGAGCTGTTGTCATCGTATTAGATAGATAAGAATGATTATATGTATTGTAGAAATGTCTCCTATCATGTTCCCTAATTTTTTATTATGTCCACATCCTGGTCCCCATCTTGGACATCATAACAAACGTGCACTTTTTTGTTTAATTTACCCATTGGACCATAGGAAAAATGACACTACAGCTACAGAGGTGACCGTCTGATAGCCCAGCTCGACTATCCATCTCTACTGAAGACCCTTTCAGCTTTTTGAGAGTTGGGTGGAGGACATCATCTCTGAAAATAGGGTCCCACAGCTGCACCCCATCAGTGTGAGCAGGACTCTTAGGACTCTTAGAAGAGTTAATGCTCTGAGACCATGGGGGCGCTTAGCCCCCTCTCTTCGTCACTGAGGATGATTTCATTTTTCAGGGATTAGAGAGGGTGGTCCTTGTGGTGGACTGCAGGTATGGAGAGCTGTTGTCATCGTATTAGATAGATAAGAATGATTATATGTATTGTAGAAATGTCTCCTATCATGTTCCCTAATTTTTTATTATGTCCACATCCTGGTCCCCATCTTGGACATCATAACAAACGTGCACTTTTTTGTTTAATTTACACATTGGACCATAGGAAAAATGACACTACAGCTACAGAGGTGACCGTCTGATAGCCCAGCTCGACTATCCATCTCTACTGAAGACCCTTTCAGCTTTTTGAGAGTTGGGTGGAGGACATTATCTCTGAAAATAGGGTCCCACAGCTGCACCCCATCAGTGTGAGCAGGACTCTTAGGACTCTTAGAAGAGTCAATGCTCTGAGACCATTGGGGGCACTTAGCCCCCTCTCTTCGTCACTGAGGATGATTTCATTTTTCAGGGATTAGAGAGGGTGGTCCTTGTGGTGGACTGCAGGTATGGAGAGCTGTTATCATCGTATTAGATAGATAAGAATGATTATATGTATTGTAGAAATGTCTCCTATCATGTTCCCTAATTTTTTATTATGTCCACATCCTGGTCCCCATCTTGGACATCATAACAAACGTGCACTTTTTTGTTTAATTTACACATTGGACCATAGGAAAAATGACACTACAGCTACAGAGGTGACCGTCTGATAGCCCAGCTCGACAATCCATCTCTACTGAAGACCCTTTCAGCTTTTTGAGAGTTGGGTGGAGGACATCATCTCTGAAAATAGGGTCCCACAGCTGCACCCCATCAGTGTGAGCAGGACTCTTAGGACTCTTAGAAGAGTCAATGCTCTGAGACCATGGGGGGCGCTTAGCCCCCTCTCTTCGTCACTGAGGATGATTTCATTTTTCAGGGATTAGAGAGGGTGGTCCTTGTGGTGGACTGCAGGTATGGAGAGCTGTTGTCATCGTATTAAATAGATAAGAATGATTATATGTATTGTAGAAATGTCTCCTATCATGTTCCCTAATTTTTTATTATGTCCACATCCTGGTCCCCATCTTGGACATCATAACAAACGTGCACTTTTTTGTTTAATTTACACATTGGACCATAGGAAAAATGACACTACAGCTACAGAGGTGACCGTCTGATAGCCCAGCTCGACTATCCATCTCTACTGAAGACCCTTTCAGCTTTTTGAGAGTTGGGTGGAGAACATCATCTCTGAAAATAGGGTCCCACAGCTGCACCCCATCAGTGTGAGCAGGACTCTTAGGACTCTTAGAAGAGTCAATGTTTTGAGACCATGGGGGGCGCTTAGCCCCCTCTCTTCGTCACTGAGGATGATTTCACTTTTCAGGGAATAGAGAGGGTGGTACTTGTGGTGGACTGCAGGTATGGAGAGCTGTTGTCATCGTATTAGATAGATAAGAATGATTATATGTATTGTAGAAATGTCTCCTATCATGTTCCCTATTTTTTTATTATGTCCACATCCTGGTCCCCATCTTGGAAATCATAACAAACGTGCACTTTTTTGTTTAATTTACACATTGGACCATAGGAAAAATGACACTACAGCTACAGAGGTGACCGTCTGGTAGCCCAGCTCGACTATCCATCTCTACTGAAGACCCTTTCAGCTTTTTGAGAGTTGGGTGGAGGACATCATCTCTGAAAATAGGGTCCCACAGCTGCACCCCATCAGTGTGAGCAGGACTCTTAGGACTCTTAGAAGAGTCAATGTTTTGAGACCATGGGGGGCGCTTAGCCCCCTCTCTTCGTCACTGAGGATGATTTCATTTTTCAGGGATTAGAGAGGGTGGTCCTTGTGGTGGACTGCAGGTATGGAGAGCTGTTGTCATCGTATTAAATAGATAAGAATGATTATATGTATTGTAGAAATGTCTCCTATCATGTTCCCTAATTTTTTATTATGTCCACATCCTGGTCCCCATCTTGGACATCATAACAAACGTGCACTTTTTTGTTTAATTTACACATTGGACCATAGGAAAAATGACACTACAGCTACAGAGGTGACCGTCTGATAGCCCAGCTCGACTATCCATCTCTACTGAAGACCCTTTCAGCTTTTTGAGAGTTGGGTGGAGAACATCATCTCTGAAAATAGGGTCCCACAGCTGCACCCCATCAGTGTGAGCAGGACTCTTAGGACTCTTAGAAGAGTCAATGTTTTGAGACCATGGGGGGCGCTTAGCCCCCTCTCTTCGTCACTGAGGATGATTTCACTTTTCAGGGAATAGAGAGGGTGGTACTTGTGGTGGACTGCAGGTATGGAGAGCTGTTGTCATCGTATTAGATAGATAAGAATGATTATATGTATTGTAGAAATGTCTCCTATCATGTTCCCTATTTTTTTATTATGTCCACATCCTGGTCCCCATCTTGGAAATCATAACAAACGTGCACTTTTTTGTTTAATTTACACATTGGACCATAGGAAAAATGACACTACAGCTACAGAGGTGACCGTCTGGTAGCCCAGCTCGACTATCCATCTCTACTGAAGACCCTTTCAGCTTTTTGAGAGTTGGGTGGAGGACATCATCTCTGAAAATAGGGTCCCACAGCTGCACCCCATCAGTGTGAGCAGGACTCTTAGGACTCTTAGAAGAGTCAATGTTTTGAGACCATGGGGGGCGCTTAGCCCCCTCTCTTCGTCACTGAGGATGATTTCATTTTTCAGGGATTAGAGAGAGTGGTCCTTGTGGTGGACTGCAGGTATGGAGAGCTGTTGTGATCGTATTAGATAGATAAGAATGATTATATGTATTGTAGAAATGTCTCCTATCATGTTCCCTAATTTTTTATTATGTCCACATCCTGGTCCCCATCTTGGACATCATAACAAACGTGCACTTTTTTGTTTAATTTACACATTGGACCATAGGAAAAATGACACTACAGCTACAGAGGTGACCGTCTGATAGCCCAGCTCGACTATCCATCTCTACTGAAGACCCTTTCAGCTTTTTGAGAGTTGGGTGGAGGACATCATCTCTTAAAATAGGGTCCCACAGCTGCACCCCATCAGTGTAAGCAGGACTCTTAGGACTCTTAGAAGAGTCAATGCTCTAAAACCATGGGGGGCGCTTAGCCCCCTCTCTTCGTCCCTGAGGATGATTTCATTTTTCAGGGATTAGAGAGGGTGGTCCTTGTGGTGGACTGCAGGTATGGAGAGCTGTTGTCATCGTATTAGATAGATAAGAATGATTATATGTATTGTAGAAATGTCTCCTATCATGTTCCCTAATTTTTTATTATGTCCACATCCTGGTCCCCATCTTGGACATCATAACAAACGTGCACTTTTTTGTTTAATTTACACATTGGACCATAGGAAAAATGACACTACAGCTACAGAGGTGACCGTCTGATAGCCCAGCTCGACTATCCATCTCTACTGAAGACCCTTTCAGCTTTTTGAGAGTTGGGTGGAGGACATCATCTCTGAAAATAGGGTCCCACAGCTGCACCCCATCAGTGTGAGCAGGACTCTTAGGACTCTTAGAAGAGTTAATGCTCTGAGACCATGGGGGTGCTTAGCCCCCTCTCTTCGTCACTGAGGATGATTTCATTTTTCAGGGATTAGAGAGGGTGGTCCTTGTGGTGGACTGCAGGTATGGAGAGCTGTTGTCATCGTATTAGATAGATAAGAATGATTATATGTATTGTAGAAATGTCTCCTATCATGTTCCCTAAATTTTTATTATGTCCACATCCTGGTCCCCATCTTGGACATCATAACAAACGTGCACTTTTTTGTTTAATTTACACATTGGACCATAGGAAAAATGACACTACAGCTACAGAGGTGACCGTCTGGTAGCCCAGCTCGACTATCCATCTCTACTGAAGACCCTTTCAGCTTTTTGAGAGTTGGGTGGAGGACATCATCTCTGAAAATAGGGTCCCACAGCTGCACCCCATCAGTGTGAGCAGGACTCTTAGGACTCTTAGAAGAGTCAATGTTTTGAGACCATGGGGGGCGCTTAGCCCCCTCTCTTCGTCACTGAGGATGATTTCATTTTTCAGGGATTAGAGAGAGTGGTCCTTGTGGTGGACTGCAGGTATGGAGAGCTGTTGTGATCGTATTAGATAGATAAGAATGATTATATGTATTGTAGAAATGTCTCCTATCATGTTCCCTAATTTTTTATTATGTCCACATCCTGGTCCCCATCTTGGACATCATAACAAACGTGCACTTTTTTGTTTAATTTACACATTGGACCATAGGAAAAATGACACTACAGCTACAGAGGTGACCGTCTGATAGCCCAGCTCGACTATCCATCTCTACTGAAGACCCTTTCAGCTTTTTGAGAGTTGGGTGGAGGACATCATCTCTTAAAATAGGGTCCCACAGCTGCACCCCATCAGTGTAAGCAGGACTCTTAGGACTCTTAGAAGAGTCAATGCTCTAAAACCATGGGGGGCGCTTAGCCCCCTCTCTTCGTCCCTGAGGATGATTTCATTTTTCAGGGATTAGAGAGGGTGGTCCTTGTGGTGGACTGCAGGTATGGAGAGCTGTTGTCATCGTATTAGATAGATAAGAATGATTATATGTATTGTAGAAATGTCTCCTATCATGTTCCCTAATTTTTTATTATGTCCACATCCTGGTCCCCATCTTGGACATCATAACAAACGTGCACTTTTTTGTTTAATTTACACATTGGACCATAGGAAAAATGACACTACAGCTACAGAGGTGACCGTCTGATAGCCCAGCTCGACTATCCATCTCTACTGAAGACCCTTTCAGCTTTTTGAGAGTTGGGTGGAGGACATCATCTCTGAAAATAGGGTCCCACAGCTGCACCCCATCAGTGTGAGCAGGACTCTTAGGACTCTTAGAAGAGTTAATGCTCTGAGACCATGGGGGTGCTTAGCCCCCTCTCTTCGTCACTGAGGATGATTTCATTTTTCAGGGATTAGAGAGGGTGGTCCTTGTGGTGGACTGCAGGTATGGAGAGCTGTTGTCATCGTATTAGATAGATAAGAATGATTATATGTATTGTAGAAATGTCTCCTATCATGTTCCCTAATTTTTTATTATGTCCACATCCTGGTCCCCATCTTGGACATCATAACAAACGTGCACTTTTTTGTTTAATTTACACATTGGACCATAGGAAAAATGACACTACAGCTACAGAGGTGACCGTCTGGTAGCCCAGCTCGACTATCCATCTCTACTGAAGACCCTTTCAGCTTTTTGAGAGTTGGGTGGAGGACATCATCTCTGAAAATAGGGTCCCACAGCTGCACCCCATCAGTGTGAGCAGGACTCTTAGGACTCTTAGAAGAGTCAATGTTTTGAGACCATGGGGGGCGCTTAGCCCCCTCTCTTCGTCACTGAGGATGATTTCATTTTTCAGGGATTAGAGAGAGTGGTCCTTGTGGTGGACTGCAGGTGTGTTATGTCTGTGACTAACTGGCTAGTCCAGGGCGTCACACTTGCACCCCCTTCTTGTGATGTGAAGGTGTGTAGTCAGTGCCTACGTGTAATTCCTTACACCACTCCTCTGGCTGACTTGGTGAGCAGTCACTGACTGGGTGGGGTGCAGTAATAGTGGATGCTGCTACTTGGATAGCATGTGTATCTACTGTGAACAGCTTATCAATGGTGGCAAGTCGGGGCAGCTTAACCTCCTGCTCTCCGCAGTTTAACACTCTCACGGGCACTCTTCCCTTCCGCACTAATGAATAAAACTATGATGTAAATATCATATAGATACCCCACAATTGTAAATAAAGGTAGGTTATGGGAAAAGGGGGAACAGGGAAAGAGGAAAATAGTGTAATAAAGTATACCTTCTGGGGGTGAGAGGAAATGGCAGCACAGCCAGTGGAGGTGAAGCAAAAGGAAGCCTGCAACTAAAGAGTTGAGAGCGTTATCACATGGTGACTGAGCCTGATTGTAAAGGGAGCATAGAGTGGAGCATACTCTGGGCACGTTAGAACCCAAGTTCTTAAACCATGAATATGGACCCCTTTTATTCTCCCAAAGTCTAGCGGATGTTTGCTGAAGACTTGCTCGTATTCTTGCACTACCCTGTGGACCCGCTTCTTGTGATGTGAAGGTGTGGAGTCAGTGCCTACGTGTAATTCCTTACACCACTCCTCTGGTTGACTTGGTGAGCTGTCACTGAATGGGTGTGGTGAAGTAACGGTGGATGCTGTGGCTTGGATATCATATTAAATATAGGGACCCCCATACAGTAGTATGAGAAATTTTTTTGTATTCAATGATCGG
Organism: Anomaloglossus baeobatrachus; assembly: GCF_048569485.1. Classification (NCBI taxonomy): domain Eukaryota; kingdom Metazoa; phylum Chordata; class Amphibia; order Anura; family Aromobatidae; genus Anomaloglossus; species Anomaloglossus baeobatrachus. The sequence goes on along the minus strand of NW_027442954.1, from coordinate 806,482 downwards.
TATTACCTTCAGGGGCGCGGCACGTGGACGTGCGTTCCATTAGCCTCACTGCATTCCACTCCCATACAGGAAGTGGGCGCAGCTATTACTACGGTCGCACATAAAAGAACCCACAGCCACCACTGCACACAGCTGACTCCACCACTGGAAACCCACTTCTACACCAACGCAGGTAAGACAGGATCGGCACCTCTATGCTCCCGTTACAATCAGGCTCAGTCACCATGTGATAATGCTCTCAACAATTTAGTTGCAGGCTTCCCCTTGCTTCACCTCCACTGGCTGTGCTGCCATTTCCTCTCCCCCCTGGAAGGTATACTTTATTACACTATTTTCCTGTTTCCCTCTTCTCCCTTTTCCCATAACCTACCTTTATCTGCATTTGTGGGGTATCTATATACTATTTATATCACAGTTTTATTCATTAATACGGAAGGGAAGAGTGCGCGTGAGAGTGTTGAACTGCGGAGAGCAAGAGGTTAAGCTGCCCCAATTTGCCACCATTGATAAGCTGTTCACAGTAGATACACATGCTATCCAAGCAGCAGCAGCATCCACCATTACTGCACCCCACCCAGTCAGTGACAGCTCACCAAGTCAGCCAGAGGAGTGGTGTCAGGAATTACACGTAGGCACTGACTACACACCTTCACATCACAAGAAGGGGGTGCAAGTGTGACGCCCTGGACTAGCCAGTTAGTCACAGACATAACACACACACACCCCCTTTCCCGGATAGTTGCACTAGTCAGACACAAAACCGTTGTTGCCTCCCTCCAGAGGCTGATGTCCACACCAGGTGGGGCGGAGCCAGGCGGTTGGCCCCACCCACCAAGGAGTTCACAGGCCTGGAGGTGGGAAAACCAGTCAGTTAGTTGAAGTTCAGTTAAGAGTTGAACCGTGGAGGTAGTGAGTTCAGTGAAGAGCCCAGTTTTGGGTAGGAGTGCAAAACTGCTAGTGTCTGGGTCAGATCCCAGGCACTATGGGGAGATAAGGTATGCACACCAGTGACTATGTAAGGGGAATACATGAAATAGCAGAAACTGCTGTGTGAATACTGACTTGAAAAATTCAATAGCTATATGCAAGAGTGAATATGTGAAAAATGGAATCTGCATTACTGCCATGAACATATGAATCAAGAGAAATTTAGCTACTGAATTGATCAATGCAATAGAGCCCCAACACTACGCCAAAGTATTTCTCTACGTTGGGGTCCCTAGCTTGTGTGTGTCCTCTCATGCAGTTAAAAAACCTACCGTGTATGAAAAATTGTTTAAAAGAACCGAAGTCCTCAGTGGTTGATACCTTTTAAAAAGATATATTTTACTTGTATCTACCGTGTATGGGAAGCTGAGACCCAGGCTATTTATGCGTATGATATGGATTGGCAATAGGTGTGGTTGGGGAGGGTTCACAAACGAAAAAATACTAACAAATAGGAATAACGTTTGGAACACCATTCTAAGTCCGAACTGGGTGCAAAAACCTAAAAAAACATCACTATGGGGAGATAAGGTATGCACACCAGTGACTATGTAAGGGGAATACATGAAATAGCAGAAACTGCTGTGTGAATACTGACTTGAAAAATCCAATAGCATTAATTCACATAATCCTAGTGACTGCGCACACAACATGGCCAAACGAAAACAAAAGACAGTACCTGGCCATTCAATCAAATGGAAACTCATAGGCAACACAGTCCATTAGACTAGGCAATTACATGCAGCCAAACAAAGTTCATGGGCCTTGCCTCAGAGTCGAATCCACAACCTCTTGGAGAACAAGCAAAGAGCCTACCACTAAACCAACTCAGTGAAGTTGGAAACCGATTCTACATTAATTAACATAATCCTAGTGACTGCGCACACAACATGGCCAAACAAAAGCAAAAGACAGTACCTGGCCTATCAATCCAATGGAAACTCATAGGTAACACAGTACATTGGACTAGGCAATTACATGCAGCCATACAAAGCCCATGGGTCTTGCCCCAGAGTCGAACCCACAACCTCTCGTAGCCAGGGCAAAGAGCCTACCACTACACCAACACAGAGAAGTAGGTGAATGACTCTACATTAATTCACATAATCCTAGTGACTGCGCACACAACATGGCCAAACAAATGCAAAAGACATTATCTGGCCTATCAATCCAATGGAAACTCATAGGCAACACAGTCCATTAGACTAGGCACTTACATGCAGCCATGTAAAGTTCATGGGCATTGCCTCAGAGTCGAACCCACAACCTCTTGGAGAACAAGCAAAGAGCCTACCACTAAACCAACTCAGAGAAGTTGGAAACCGACTCTACATTAATTAACATAATCCTAGTGACTGCGCACACAACATGGCCAAACAAAAGCAAAAGACAGTACGTGGCCTATCAATCCAACGGAAACTCATAGGTAACACAGTACATTGGACTAGGCAATTACATGCAGCCATACAAAGCCCATGGGCCTTGCCCCAGAGTCAAACCCACAACCTCTCATAGCCAAGGCAAAGAGCCTACCAATACACCAACACAGAGAAGTGGAAAACTGTTTCTACATTAATTCACATAATCCTAGTGACTGCGCACACAACATGGCCAAACAAAAGCAAAAGACAGTACCTGGCCTATCAATCCAATGGAAACTCATAGGCAACACAGTCCATTGGACTAGACAATTACATGGAGACATACAAAGTCCATGGGCCTTGCCTCAGAGTCAAACCCACAACTTCTCGCAGCCAAGCAAAGAGCCTACCACTACACTAACACAGAGAAGTGGGAAACTGATTCTACATTAATTCACATAATCCTACCGACTGCGCACACAACATGGCCAAACAAAAGACAATACCTAGCCTATTCATTCAATGAAAACTCATAGGCAACACAGTCCATTGGACTAGGCAATTACATTCAACCATACAAAGTCCATGGGCTTTGCCTCAAAGTCAAACCCACAACTTCTTGTAACCCAAGGAAAGAGCCTACCACTACACCAACACAGAGAAGACAATGACTCTACATTAATTCACATAATCCTAGTGACTGCGCACACAACATGACCAAACGAAAACAAAAGACAGTCCCTGGCCTATCAATCCAATGGAAACTCATAGACAACATAGTCCATTGGACTACGCAATTACATGCAGCCATACAAACTCCATGGGCCTTGCCTCAGAGTCAAACCCACAACCTCTTGCAGCTAAGCAAAGAGCCTTCCACTACAGCAACACAGAGAACTGGGAAACTGATTCTACATTAATTCACATAATCCTACCGACTGCGCACACAACATAACCAAACAAAAGATAATACCTGGCCAATCAATCCAATGGAAACTCATAGGCAACACAGTCCATTGGACTAGGCAATTACATGCAGCCATATAAAGTCCATGGGCTTTGCCTCAGAGTCAAACCCACAATTTCTCGCAGCCCAAGCAAAGAGCCTACCACTACACCAAGACAGAGAAGTTGGAAACTGAGTTTACATTAGTTCACATAATCCTAGTGACTGCGCACACAACATGGCCAAACAAAAGCAAAAGACAGTACCTGGCCTATCAATCCAATGGGAACTCATAGGCAACACGGTTAATTGAAATAGGCAATTACATGCAGCCATACAAACTCCATGAACCTTGCCTCAGAGTCGAACCCACAACCTCTTGCAGCTTAAGCAAAGAGACTACCACTACACCAACACAGAGAAGTAGGTAAATGACTCTACATTAATTCACATAATCCTAGTGACTGCGCACACAACATGGCCAAACGAAAACAAAAGACTGTAACTGGCCTATCAATCCAATAGAAACTCATAGGCAAAGCAATCAATGGGACTAGGCAATTACATGCAGCCATACAAAGTCCATGGGCCTTGCCTCAAAGTCGAACTCACAACCTCTCGCAGCTCAAGCAAAGAGCCTACCACTACACCAACACAGAGAAATGTAAACCTGACTCTACATTAATTCACATAATCCTAGTGACTGCGCACACAACATGGCCAAACGTAAACAAAAGACAGTAACTGGCCTATCAATCCAATAGAAACTCATAGGCAACACAGTCCATTGGACTAAGAAATTACATGCAGCCATTCAAAGTCCATGAGCCTTGCATTAAAGTCGAACCCACAACCTCTCGCAGCCCAAGCAAAGAGCCTACCACTACACCAACACAGAGAAGTGGGAAACTGACTCTACATTAATTCCCATAACCCTAGTGACTGCGCACACAACATGGTCAAACAATAGCAAAAGGCAGTACCTGGCCTATCAATCCAATGGAAACTCATAGGCAACATAGTCCATTGGACTAGGCAATTACATGCAGCCATACAAAGTCCATGGGCCTTGCCTCAGAGTCAAACCCACAACCTCTGGCAGAACAAGCAAAGAGCCTACAACTACAAAAACACAAAGAAGTAGGAAGCTGCGTCTACATTAATTCACATAATCCTAGTGACTGCGCACACAACATGGCCAAACAAAAGCAGAAGACATTACCTAGCCTATCAAGCCAATGGAAACTCATAGGCAACACAGTCAATTGAACTAGGCGATTACATGCAGCCATACAAACTCCATGGGCCTTGCCTCAGAGTCGAACCCACAACCTCTCGCAGCCCAAGCAAAGAGCCTACCACTACACCAACACAGAGAAGTTGGAATGTGAGTTTACATTAGTTCACATAATCCTAGTGACTACGCACACAACATGGCCAAACAAAAGCAAAAGACAGTACCTGGCCTATCAATCCGATGGGAACTCATAGGCAACACAGTCAATTGTACTAGGCGATTACATGCAGCCATACAAACTCCATGGGCCTTGCCTCAGAGTCGAACCCACAACCTCTCACAGCTTAAGCAAAGAGACTACCACTACACCAACACAAAGAATTAGGTGAATGACTCTACATTAATTCACATAATCCTAGTGACTGCGCACACAACATGGCCAAACAAAAGCAAAAGACAGTACCTGGTCTATTAATCCAATGGAAACTCATAGGCAACGCAATCCTTTGGACTAGGCAATAACATGCAGCCATACAAAGTCCATGGGCCTTGCCTCAGAGTCAAAACCACTACCTCTCAAAGACCAAGCAAAGACCCTACCACTACACCAACACAGAGAAGTGCGAAACTGACTCAACATAAATTCACATAATCCTAGTGACTGCGCACACAACATGGCCAAACAAAAGCAATAGACAGTCCCTGGCCTATCAATCCAATGGAAACTCATAGACAACATAGTCCATTGGACTAGGCAATTACATGCAGCCATACAAAGTCCATGGGCTTTGCCTCAGAGTCAAACCACAACTGCTCGCAGCCCAAGCAAAGAGCCTACCACTACACCAACACAGAGAAGTAGGAGAATGATTCTACATTAATTCACATAATCCTAGTGACTGCGCACACAACATGGCCAAACAAAAGCAAAAGACAGTACCTGGCCTATCATTCCAATTGAAACTCATAGGTAACATAGTCCATTGGACTAGGCAATAACATGCAGCCATACAAAGTCCATGGGCCTTGCCTCAGAGTCGAACTCACAACCTCTCGCAGCCCAAGAAAAAAGCCTACCACTACAGCAACACAGAGAAGTGTGAAACTGACTCTACATTAATTCACATAATCCTAGTGACTGCGCACACAACATGGCCAAACAAAAGCAAAAGACAGTACCTGGCCTATCATTCCAATTGAAACTCATAGGTAACATAGTCCATTGGACTAGGCAATAACATGCAGCCATACAAAGTCCATGGGCCTTGCTTCAAAGTTGAACTCACAACCTCTCGCAGTTCTAGCAAAGAGCCTACAACTACACCAACACAGAAAAATGTGAACCTGACTCTACATTAATTCACATAATCCTAGTGACTGCGCACACAACATGGCCAAACAAAAGCAAAAGACAGTACCTGGTCCATCAATCCAATGGAAACTCATAGGCAACACAGTCCATCGGACTAGACAATTACATGGAGACATACAAAGTCCATGGGCCTTGCCTCAGAGTCAAACCCACAACCTCTCGCAGCCAAGCAAAGAGCCTACCACTACACCAACAAAGAGAAGTGGGAAACTGATTCTACATTAATTCACATAATCCTACCGACTGCGCACACAACGTGGCCAAACAAAAGAAAATACCTGGCCTATCAATCCAATGGAAACTCATAGGCAACACAGTCCATTAGACTAGGCAAATATATGCAGCCATACAAAGCCCATGGGCCTTGCCCCAGAGTCGAACCCACAACCTCTTGTAGCCCAAGCAAAGAGCCTACAAATACACCAACACAGAGAAGTGGAAAACTGATTCTACATTAATTCACATAATCCTAGTGACTGCGCACACAACATGGCCAAACAAAAGCAAAAGACATTACCTGGCCTATAAATCCAATAGAAACTCATAGGCAAAGCAATCAATTGGACTAGGCAATTACATGCAGCCATACAAAGTCCATGGGCCTTGCCTCAGAGTCGAACCCACAACCTCTTGTAGCCCAAGCAAATAGCCTACCACTACACCAACACAGAGAAGTTGGTACAGAGTTTACATTAGTTCACATAATCCTAGTGACTGTGCACACAACATGGCCAAACAAAAGCAAAAGACAGTCCCTGGCCTATCAATCCAATGGAAACTCATATACAACATAGTCCATTGGACTAGGCAATTACATGCAGCCATACAAAGTCCATGGGCCTTGCCTCAGAGTCAAACCCACAACCTCTGGCAGAACAAGCAAAGAGCTTACAACTACACCAACACAAAAAAGTAGGAAGCTGCGTCTACATTAATTCACATATTCCTAGCGACTGCGCACACAACATGGCCAAACAAAAGCAAAAGACATTACCTGGCCTATCAAGCCAATGGAAACTCATAGGCAACACAGTCCATTGGACTAAACAATTACATGCAGCCATACAAAGTCCATGGGCTTTGCCTCAGAGTCAAACCCACAATTTCTCACAGCCCAAGAAATGAGCCTACCACTACACCAACACAGACAAGTTGGAAACAGAGTTTACATTAGTTCACATAATCCTAGTGACTGTGCACACAACATGGCGAAACAAATGCAAAAGACATTATCTGGCCTATCAATCCAATGGAAACTCATAGGCAACACAGTCCATTAGACTAGGCAAATACATGCAGCCATACAAAGTTCATGGGCCTTGCCTCAGAGTCGAACCCACAACCTCTTGGAGAACAAGCAAAGAGCCTACCACTAAACCAACACAGAGAAGTTGGAAACTGACTCTACATTAATTCACATAATCCTAGTGACTGCGCACACAACATGGCCAAACAAAAGCAAAAGACAGTACCTGGCCTATCAATCCAATGGAAACTCATAGGAAACACAGTCCATTGGACCAGGCAATAACATGCAGCCATACACAGTCCATGGGCCTTGCTTCATAGTCGAACTCACAACCTCTCGCAGCTCAAGCAAAGAGCCTACCACTACACCAACACAGAGAAATGTGAACCTGCCTCTACATTAATTCACATAATCCTAGTGAGTGCGCACACAACATGGCCAAACGAAAACAAAAGACAGTACCTGGCCTATCAATCCAATGGAAACTCATAGGCAACACAGTCCATTGGACTAGGCAATTACATGCAGCCATAAAAAGTCCATGGGCCTTGCCTCAAAGTCAAACCCACAACCTCTCGCAGCCCAAGCAAAGAGCCTACCACTACACCAACACAGAGAAATGTGAAACAGACTCTACATTAATTCACATAATCCTAGTGACTGCGCACACAACATGGCCAAACGAAAGCAAAAGTCAATACCTGGCCTATCAATCCAATGGAAACTCATAGGCAACAAAGTCTATTGGACTAGGCAATTACATGCAGCCATACAAAGTCCATAAGCCTTGCATTAGAGTCAAACCCACAACCTCTTGCAGCCCAAGCAAAAAGCCTACCACTACACCAACACAGAGAAGTCTGAAACTGACTCTACATTAATTCACATAATACTAGTGACTGCGCACACAACATGGCTAAACGAAAGCAAAAGTCAATACCTGGCCTATCAATCCAATGGAAACTCATAGGCAACACAGTCCATTGGACTAGGCAATTACATGCAGCCATAAAAAGTCCATGGGCCTTGCCTCAGAGTCAAACCCACAACCTCTCACGGCCCAAGCAAAGAGCCTACCACTACACCAACAAAGAGAAATGTGAAACTGACTCTACATTAATTCACATATTCCTAGTGACTGCGCACACAACATGGCCAAACAAAAGCAAAAGAAAGCACCTGGCCTATCAATCCAATGGAAACTCATAGGTAACGCAGTCCATTGGACTAGGCAATTACATGCAGCCATACAAAGTCCATGGGCCTTGCCTCAGAGTCGAACTCACAACCTCTCGCAGACCAACAAAAGAGCCTACCACTTCAGCAACACAGAGAAGTGTGAAACTGTCTCTACATTAACTCACATAATCCTAGTGACTGCGCACAAAACATGGCCAAACGAAAACAAAAGACAGTACCTGGCCTATCAATCCATTGGACTAGGCAATTACATGCAGCCATACAAAGTCCATGGGACTTGCCTCAGAGTCAAACCCACAACCTCTCACAGCCCAAGCAAAGAGCCTACCACTACACCAACACAGAGAAGTACGAAACTGACTCAACATAAATTCACATAATCCTAGTGACTGCGCACACAACATGGCCAAACAAAAGCTAAAGACAGTCCCTTGCCTATCAATCCAATGGAAACTCATAGACAACATAGTCCATTGGAATAGGCAATTACATGCAGCCTCACAAAGTCCATGGGCCTTGCCTCAGAGTCAAACCCACAACCTCTGGCAGAACAAGCAAAGAGCCTACAACTACACCAACACAAAGAAGTAGGAAGCTGTGTCTACATTAATTCACATAATCCTAGTGAATGCGCACACAACATGGCCAAACAAAAGCAAAAGACATTACCTGGCCTATCAGGCCAATGGAAACCCATAGGCAACACAGTCCATTGAACTAGGCGATTACATGCAGCCATACAAAGTCCATGGGCCATGCCGCAGATTCAAACCCACAACCTCTCGCAGCCAAGCAAAGCAGCTTCCACTACACCAACACAGAGAAGTGGGAAATGGATTCTACATTAATTCACATAATCCTAGTGACTGCGCACACAACATGGCCAAACAAAAGCAAAAGACAATACCTGGCCTATCAATCCAATGGAAACTCATAGGTAACACAGTCCATTGGACTTGGCAATTACATGCAGCCATACAAAGTCCATGGGCCTTGCCTCAGAGTCAAACCCACAACCTCTGGCAGAACAAGCAAAGAGCCTACAACTACACCAACACAAAGAAGTAGGAAGCTGCGTCTACATTAATTCACATAATCCTAGTGAATGTGCACACAACATGGCCAAACAAAAGCAAAAGACATTACCTGGCCTATCAAGCCAATGGAAACTCATAGGCAACACAGTCCATTGAACTAGACAATTACATGGAGACATACAAAGTCCATGGGCCTTGCCTCAGAGTCAAACCCACAACCTCTCGCAGCCAAGCAAAGAGCCTACCACTACACCAACACAGATAAGTGGGAAACTGATTCTACATTAATTCACATAATCCTACCGACTGCGCACACAACATGGCCAAACAAAAGACAATACCTGGCCTATCAATCCAATGGAAACTCATAGGCAATACAGTCCATTAGACTAGGCAAATACATGCAGCCATACAAAGTTCATGGGCCTTGCCTCAGAGTCGAACCCACAACTTCTTGGAGAACAAGCAAAGAGCCTACCACTACACCAACACAGAGAAGTTGGAAACCGACTCTACATTAATTCACATAATCCTAGTGACTGCGCACACAACATGGCCAAACAAAAGCAAAAGACAGTACCTGGCCTATCAATCCAATGGAAACTCAAAGGTAACACAGTACATTAGACTAGGCAATTAAATGCAGACATACAAAGCCCATGGGCCTTGCCCCAGAGTCGAACCCACAACCTCTCGTAGCCCAAGCAAAGAGCCTACCAATACACCAACACAGAGAAGTGAAAAACTGATTCTACATTAATTCACATAATCCTAGTGACTGCGCACACAACATGGCCAAACAAAAGCAAAAGACAGTACCTGGCCTATCAATCCAATAGAAACTCATAGGCAAAGCAATCAATTGGACTAGGCAATTACATGCAGCCATACAAAGTCCATGGGCCTTGCCTCAGAGTCGAACCCACAACCTCTTGTAGCCCAAGCAAAGAGCCTACCACTACACCAACACAGAGAAGAGCGAAACTGACTCAACATAAATTCACATAATCCTAGTGACTGCGCACACAACATGGCCAAACAAAAGCAAAAGACAGTCCCTGGCCTATCAATCCAATGGAAACTCATATACAACATAGTCCATTGGACTAGGCAATTACATGCAGCCATACAAAGTCCATGGGCCTTGCCTCAGAGTCAAACCCACAACCTCTGGCAGAACAAGCAAAGAGCTTACAACTACACCAACACAAAAAAGTAGGAAGGTGCGTCTACATTAATTCACATATTCCTAGAGACTGCGCACACAACATGGCCAAACAAAAGCAAAAGACATTACCTGGCCTATCAAGCCAATGGAAACTCATAGGCAACACAGTCCATTGGACTAAACAATTACATGCAGCCATACAAAGTCCATGGGCTTTGCCTCAGAGTCAAACCCACAATTTCTTGCAGCCCAAGCAAAGAGCCTACCACTACACCAACACAGACAAGATGGAAACTGAGTTTACATTAGTTCACATAATCCTAGTGACTTTGCACACAACATTGTGAAACAAATGCAAAAGACATTATCTGGCCTATCAATCCAATGGAAACTCATAGGCAACACAGTCCATTAGACTAGGCAAATACATGCAGCCATACAAAGTTCATGGGCCTTGCCTCAGAGTCGAACCCACAACCTCTTGGAGAACAAGCAAAGAGCCTACCACTAAACCAACACAGAGAAGTTAGAAACTGACTCTACATTAATTCACATAATCCTAGTGACTGCGCACACAACATGGCCAAACAAAAGCAAAAGACAGTACCTGGCCTATCAATCCAATGGAAACTCATAGGCAACACAGTCCATTGGACTAGACAATTACATGGAGACATACAAAGTCCATGGGCCTTGCCTCAGAGTCAAAACCACTACCTCTCAAAGCCCAAGCAAAGAGCCTACCACTACACCAACACAGAGAAGTGCGAAACAGACTCAACATAAATTCACATAATCCTAGTGACTGCGCACACAACATGGCCAAACAAAAGCAAAAGACAGTACCTGGCCTATTAATCCAATGGAAACTCATAGGCAACGCAATCCTTTGGACTAGGCAATAACATGCAGCCATACAAAGTCCATGGGCCTTGCCTCAGAGTCAAAACCACTACCTCTCAAAGCCCAAGCAAAGAGCCTACCACTACACCAACACAGAGAAGTGCGAAACAGACTCAACATAAATTCACATAATCCTAGTGACTGCGCACACAACATGGCCAAACAAAAGCAATAGACAGTCCCTGGCCTATCAATCCAATGGAAACTCATAGACAACATAGTCCATTGGACTAGGCAATTACATGCAGCCATACAAAGTCCATGGGCTTTGCCTCAGAGTCAAACCACAACTGCTCGCAGCCCAAGCAAAGAGCCTACCACTACACCAACACAGATAAGTGGGAAACTGATTCTACATTAATTCACATAATCCTACCGACTGCGCACACAACATGGCCAAACAAAAGACAATACCTGGCCTATCAATCCAATGGAAACTCATAGGCAATACAGTCCATTAGACTAGGCAAATACATGCAGCCATACAAAGTTCATGGGCCTTGCCTCAGAGTCGAACCCACAACTTCTTGGAGAACAAGCAAAGAGCCTACCACTACACCAACACAGAGAAGTTGGAAACCGACTCTACATTAATTCACATAATCCTAGTGACTGCGCACACAACATGGCCAAACAAAAGCAAAAGACAGTACCTGGCCTATCAATCCAATGGAAACTCAAAGGTAACACAGTACATTAGACTAGGCAATTAAATGCAGACATACAAAGCCCATGGGCCTTGCCCCAGAGTCGAACTCACAACCTCTCGTAGCCCAAGCAAAGAGCCTACCAATACACCAACACAGAGAAGTGAAAAACTGATTCTACATTAATTCACATAATCCTAGTGACTGCGCACACAACATGGCCAAACAAAAGCAAAAGACAGTACCTGGCCTATCAATCCAATAGAAACTCATAGGCAAAGCAATCAATTGGACTAGGCAATTACATGCAGCCATACAAAGTCCATGGGCCTTGCCTCAGAGTCGAACCCACAACCTCTTGTAGCCCAAGCAAAGAGCCTACCACTACACCAACACAGAGAAGAGCGAAACTGACTCAACATAAATTCACATAATCCTAGTGACTGCGCACACAACATGGCCAAACAAAAGCAAAAGACAGTCCCTGGCCTATCAATCCAATGGAAACTCATATACAACATAGTCCATTGGACTAGGCAATTACATGCAGCCATACAAAGTCCATGGGCCTTGCCTCAGAGTCAAACCCACAACCTCTGGCAGAACAAGCAAAGAGCTTACAACTACACCAACACAAAAAAGTAGGAAGGTGCGTCTACATTAATTCACATATTCCTAGAGACTGCGCACACAACATGGCCAAACAAAAGCAAAAGACATTACCTGGCCTATCAAGCCAATGGAAACTCATAGGCAACACAGTCCATTGGACTAAACAATTACATGCAGCCATACAAAGTCCATGGGCTTTGCCTCAGAGTCAAACCCACAATTTCTTGCAGCCCAAGCAAAGAGCCTACCACTACACCAACACAGACAAGATGGAAACTGAGTTTACATTAGTTCACATAATCCTAGTGACTTTGCACACAACATTGTGAAACAAATGCAAAAGACATTATCTGGCCTATCAATCCAATGGAAACTCATAGGCAACACAGTCCATTAGACTAGGCAAATACATGCAGCCATACAAAGTTCATGGGCCTTGCCTCAGAGTCGAACCCACAACCTCTTGGAGAACAAGCAAAGAGCCTACCACTAAACCAACACAGAGAAGTTAGAAACTGACTCTACATTAATTCACATAATCCTAGTGACTGCGCACACAACATGGCCAAACAAAAGCAAAAGACAGTACCTGGCCTATCAATCCAATGGAAACTCATAGGCAACACAGTCCATTGGACTAGACAATTACATGGAGACATACAAAGTCCATGGGCCTTGCTTCAGAGTCAAAACCACAACTTCTCGCAGCCAAGCAAAGAGCCTACCACTACACCAATACAGAGAAGTGGGAAACTGATTCTACATTAATTCACATAATCCTACCGACTGCGCACACAACATGGCTAAACAAAAGCAAAAGACAGTACCTGGCTTATCAATCCAATGGAAACTCATAGGCAACACAGTCCATTGGACTAGGCAATAACATGCAGCCATACAAAGTCCATGGGCCTTGCCTCAAAGTCGAACTCACAACCTCTCGCAGCTCATGCAAAGAGCCTACCACTACACGAACACAGAGAAATGTGAACCTGCCTCTACATTAATTCACATAATCCTAGTGACTGCGCACACAACATGGCCAAACGAAAGCAAAAGTCCATATCTGGCCTATCAATCCAATGGAAACTCATAGGCAACACAGTCCATTGGACTATGCAATTACATGCAGCCATACAAAGGCCATGGGCCTTGCCTCAGAGTCAAACCCACAACCTCTAACAGCTCAAGCAAAAAGCCTACCACTACACCAACACAGAGAAGTGCGAAACTACTTGAACATAAATTCACAAAATCCTAGTGACTGCGCACACAACATGGCAAAACTAAAGCAAAAGACAGTACCTGGCCTATCAATCCAATGGAAACTCATAGGTAACACAGTCCATTGGACTATGCAATTACATGCAGCCATACAAAGTCCATGGGCCTTGCCTCAGAGTCGAACTCACAACCTCTCGCAGCCCAAGAAAAAAGCCTACCACTACAGCAACACAGAGAAGTGTGAAACTGACTCTACATTAATTCACATAATCCTAGTGACTGCGCACACAACATGGCCAAACAAAAGCAAAAGACGGTACCTGGCCTATCATTCCAATTAGAACTCATAGGCAACATAGTCCATTGGACTAAGCAATAACATGCAGCCATACAACGTCCATGGGCCTTGCCTCAAAGTCGAACTCACAACCTCTCGCAGCTCAAGCAAAGAGCCTACCACTACACCAACACAGAGAAATGTGAACCTGACTCTACATTAATTCACATAATCTTAGTGACTGCGCACACAACATGGCCAAACAAAAGCAAAAGGCAGTACCTGGCCTATCAATCCAATGGGAACTCATAGGCAACACAGTCAATTGAACTACGCAATTATATGCAGCCATACAAACTCCATGGGCCTTGCCTCAGAGTCGAACCCACAACCTCTCGCAGCTTAAGCAAAGAGCCTACCCCTAAACCAACACAGAGAAGTGGGAAACTGATTCTACATTAATTCACATAATCCTAGTGACTGCGCACACAACATGGCCAAACAAAAGCAAAAGACGGTACCTGGCCTATCAATCCAATGGAAACTCATAGGCAACGCAATCAATTGGACTAGGCAATTACATGCAGCCATACAAAGTCCATGGGCCTTGCCTCAGAGTCAAACCCACAACCTCTGGCAGAACAAGCAAAGAGCTTACAACTACACCAACACAAAAAAGTAGGAAGCTGCGTCTACATTAATTCACATATTCCTAGTGACTGCGCACACAACATGGCCAAACAAAAGCAAAAGACAGTATCTGGCCTATCAATCCAATTGAAGCTCATAAGCAACATAGTCCATTGGACTAGGCAATAACATGCAACCATACAATGTCCATGGGCCTTGCCTCAAAGTCGAACTCACAACCTCTCGCAGCTCAAGCAAAGAGCCTACTACTACACCAACACAGAGAAATGTGAACCTGACTCTACATTAATTCACATAAACCTAGTGACTGCGCACACAACATGGCCAAACGAAAGCAAAAGTCAATACCTGGCCTATCAATCCAATGGAAACTCATAGGTAACACAGTCCATTGGACTATGCAATTACATGCAGCCATAAAAAGTCCATGGGCCTTGCCTCAGAGTCGAACTCACAACCTCTCGCAGCCCAAGAAAAAGCCTACCACTACAGCAACACGGAGAAGTGTGAAACCGACTCTACATTAACTCACATAATCCTAGTGACTGCGCACACAACATGGCCAAACAGAAGCAAAAGTCAATACCTGGCCTATCAAGCCAATGGAAACTCATAGGCAACACAGTCCATTGAACTATGCAATTACATGCAGCCATACAAAGTCCATGGGCCTTGCCTCAGAGTCAAACCCACAACTTCTCGCAGCCAAGCAAAGCGCCTTCCACTACACCAACACAGAGAAGTGGGAAACTGATTCTACATTAATTCACATAATCCTACCGACTTCGCACACAACATAACCAAAGAAAAGACAATACCTGGCCTATCAGTCCAATGAAAACTCATAGGCAACACAGTCCATTGGACTAGGCAATTACATGCAGCCATACAAAGTCTATGGGCTTTGCCTCAGAGTCAAACCCACATTTTCTCGCAGCCCAAGAAAAGAGCCTACCACTACACCAACACAGAGAAGTTGAAAACTGAGTTTACATTAGTTCACATAATCCTAGTGACTGCGCACACAACATGGCCAAACAAAAGCAAAAGGTAGTACCTGGCCTATCAATCCAATAGGAACGCATAGGTAACACAGTCAACTGAAATAGGCAATTACATGCATCCATACAAACTCCATGGGCCTTGCCTCAAAGTCAAACCAACAACCTTTCGCAGCTTAAGCAGAAAGACTACCACTACACCAACACAGAGAAGTAGGTAAATGACTCTACATTAATTCACATAATCCTAGAGACTGCGCACACAACATGGCCAAACAAATGCAAAAGACATTATCTGGCCTATCAATCCAATGAAATCATAGGCAACATAGTCCATTAGACTAAGCAAATATATGCAGCCATACAAAGTTAATGGGCCTTGCCTCAGAGTCGAACCCACAACCTCTTGGAGAACAAGCAAAGAGCCTACCACTAAACCAACACAGAGAAGTTGGAAACAAACTCTACATTAATTCACAGAATCCTAGTGACTGCGCACACAACATGGCAAAACAAAAGCAAAAGACAGCACCTGGCCTTTCAATCCAATGGAAACTCAAAGCTAACACAGTACATTGGACTAGGCAATTACATGCAGCCATACAAAGCCCATTGGCCTTGCCCCAGAGTCGAACCCACACCCTCTCGTAGCCCAAGGAAAGAGCCTACTAATACACCAACACAGAGAAGTGGAAAACCAATTCTTCATTAACTCACATAATCCTAGTGACTGCGCACATAACATGGCCAAACAAAAGCAAAAGACAGTACCTGGCCTATCAAACCAATGGAAACTCATAGGCAACACAGTTCATTGGACTAGACAATTACATGGAGACATACAAAGTCCATGGGCCTTGCATTAGAGTCGAACCCACAACCTCTCGCAGCCGAAGCAAAGAGCCTACCACTACACCAACACAGAGAAGTGGGAAACTGATTCTACATTAATTCAAATAATCCTACCGACTGCGCACACAACATGGCCAAACAAAAGACAATACCTGGCCTATCAATTCAAAGGAAACTCATAGGCAACACAGTCCATTGGACTTGGCAATTACATGCAGCCATACAAAGTCCATGGGCTTTGCCTCAGAGTCAAACCCACGATTTCTCGCAGCCCAAGGAAATAGCCTACGATTACACCAACACAGAGAAGTTGGAAACTGAGTTTACATTAGTTCACATAATCCTAGTGACTGCGCACACAACATGGCCAAACAAAAGACAACACATGGCCTATCAATTCAATGAAACTCATAGGCAACACAGTCAATTGAACTAGGCAATTACATGCTGCCATACAAACTCCATGGGCTTTGCCTCAGAGTCGAACCCACAACCTCTCGCAGTTTAAGCAAAGAGACTACCACTACACCAACACAGAGAAGTAGGTGAATGACTCTACATTAATTCACATAATCCTAGTGACTGCGCACATAACATGGCCAAACAAAAGCAAAAGACAGTACCTGGCCTATCAATCAAATTGAAACTCATAAGCAACAAAGAGACTACAACTACACCAACACAGAGAAGTAGGTGAATGACTCTACATTAATTCACATAATCCTAGTGACTGCGAACACAACATGGCCAAACAAAAGCAAAAGACAGTACCTGGCCTATCAATCCAATTGAAACTCATAGGCAACATAGTCCATTGGACTAGGCAATAACATGCAGCCATACAAAGTCCATGGACCATGCCTCAAAGTCTAACTCACAACCTCTCGCAGCTCAAGCAAAGAGCCTACCACTACACCAACACAGAGAAATGTGAACCTGACTCTACATTAACTCACATAATCCTAGTAATGTACTGTGTTACCTATGAGTTTACATTGGATTGATAGGCCAGGTAATGTCTTTTGCATTTGTTTGGCCATGTTGTGTGCGCAGTCACTAGGATTATGTGAACTTCTCTGTGTTGGTTTAGTGGTAGGCTCTTTGCTTGTTCTCCAAGAGGATGTCGGTTCGACTCTGAGGCAAGGCCCATGAACTTTATATGGCTGCATGTATTTGCCTAGTCTAATGGACTGTGTTGCCTATGAGTTTCCATTGGATTGATAGGCCAGGTATTGTCTTTTGTTTGGCCATGTTGTGTGCGCAGTCGGTAGGATTATGTGAATTAATGTAGAATCAGTTTCCCACTTCTCTGTGTTGGTGTAGTGGTAGGCTCTTTGCTTGGCTGCGAGATGTTGTGGGTTTGACTCTGAGGAAAGGCCCATGGACTTTGTATGTCTCCATGTAATTGTCTAGTCCAATGGACTGTGTTGCCTATGATTTTCCATTGGATTGATAGGCCAGGTACTGTCTTTTGCTTTTGTTTGGCCATGTTGTGTGCGCAGTCACTAGGATTATGTGAATTAATGTAAACTCAGTTACCAACTTCTCTGTGTTGGTGTAGTGGTAGGCTCTTTGCTTGGGCTGCGAGAAGTTGTGGGTTTGACTTTTAGGCAAAGCCCATGGACTTTGTATGGCTGCATGTAATTGCCTAGTCCAATGGACTGTGTTGCCTATGAGTTTCCATTGAATTGATAGGCCAGGTATTGTCTTTTGTTTGGCCGTGTTGTGTGCGCAGTCGGTAGGATTATGTGAATTAATGTAGAATCAGTTTCCCACTTCTCTGTGTTGGTTTAGGGGTAGGCTCTTTGCTTAAGCTGCGAGAGGTTGTGGGTACGACTCTGAGGCAAGGCCCATGGAGTTTGTATGGCTGCATGTAATTGCGTAGTTCAATTGACTGTGTTGCCTATGAGTTCCCATTGGATTGATAGGCCATGTACTGCCTTTTGCTTATGTTTGGCCATGTTGTGTTCGCAGTCACTAGGATTATGTGAATTAATGTAGAGTCGGGTTCACATTTCTCTGTGTTGGTGTAGTGGTAGGCTCTTTGCTTGAGCTGCGAGAGGTTGTGAGTTAGACTTTGAGGCAAGGCCCATGGACTTTGTATGGCTGCATGTTATTGCCTAGTCCAATGGACTATGTTGCCTATGAGTTTCAATTGGATTGATAGGCCAGGTACTGTCTTTTGCTTTTGTTTGGCTATGTTGTGTTCGCAGTCACTAGGATTATGTGAATTAATGTAGACTCATTCACCTACTTCTCTGTGTTGGTGTAGTTGTAGTCTCTTTGCTTAAGCTGTGAGAGGTTGTGGGTTCGACTCTGAGGCAAAGCCCATGGAGTTTGTATGGCAGCATGTAATTGCCTTGTTCAATTGACTGTGTTGCCTATGAGTTTCCATTGAATTCATAGGCCAGGTATTGTCTTTTGTTTGGCCATGTTGTGTGCGCAGTCACTAGGATTATGTGAACTAATGTAAACTCAGTTTCCAACTTCTCTGTGTTGGTGTAATCGTAGGCTATTTCCTTGGGCTGCGAGAAATTGTGGGTTTGACTCTGAGGCAAAGCCCATGGACTTTCTATGGCTGCATGTAATTGCCAAGTCCAATGGACTGTGTTGCCTATGAGTTTCCTTTGAATTGGTAGGCCAGGTATTGTCTTTTGTTTGGCCATGTTGTGTGCGCAGTCAGTAGGATTATTTGAATTAATGTAGAATCAGTTTCCCACTTCTCTGTGTTGGTGTAGTGGTAGGCTCTTTGCTTGGGCTGCGAGAGGTTGTGGGTTCGACTCTAATGCAAGGCCCGTGGACTTTGTATGTCTGCATGTAATTGTCTAGTCCAATGGACTGTGTTGCCTATGAGTTTCCATTGGTTTGATAGGCCAGGTACTGTCTTTTGCTTTTGTTTGGCCATGTTATGTGCGCAGTCACTAGGATTATGTGAATTAATGAAGAATCAGTTTTCCACTTCTCTGTGTTGGTGTATTAGTAGGCTCTTTCCTTGGGCTACGAGAGGGTGTGGGTTCGACTCTTGGGCAACGCCAATGGGCTTTGTATGGCTGCATGTAATTGCCTAGTCCAATGTACTGTGTTAGCTTTGGGTTTCCATTGGATTGATAGGCCAGGTACTGTCTTTTGCTTTTGTTTGGCCATGTTGTGTGCGCAGTCACTAGGATTCTGTGAATTAATGTAGAGTCTGTTTCCAACTTCTCTGTGTTGGTTTAGTGGTAGGCTCTTTGCTTGTTCTCCAAGAGGTTGTGGGTTCGACTCTGAGGCAAGGCCCATTAACTTTGTATGGCTGCATATATTTGCTTAGTCTAATGGACTATGTTGCCTATGATTTCATTGGATTGATAGGCCAGATAATGTCTTTTGCATTTGTTTGGCCATGTTGTGTGCGCAGTCACTAGGATTATGTGAATTAATGTAGAGTCATTTACCTACTTCTCTGTGTTGGTGTAGTGGTAGTCTCTTTGCTTAAGCTGCGAAAGGTTGTTGGTTCGACTTTGAGGCAAGGCCCATGGAGTTTGTATGGCTGCATGTAATTGCCTATTTTAGTTGACTGTGTTACCTATGAGTTCCTATTGGATTGATAGGCCAGGTACTACCTTTTGCTTTTGTTTGGCCATGTTGTGTGCGCAGTCACTAGGATTATGTGAACTAATGTAAACTCAGTTTTCAACTTCTCTGTGTTGGTGTAGTGGTAGGCTCTTTTCTTGGGCTGCGAGAAAATGTGGGTTTGACTCTGAGGCAAAGCCCATAGACTTTGTATGACTGCATGTAATTGCCTAGTCCAATAGACTGTGTTGCCTATGAGTTTTCATTGGACTGATAGGCCAGGTATTGTCTTTTGTTTGGTTATGTTGTGTGCGAAGTCGGTAGGATTATGTGAATTAATGTAGAATCAGTTTCCCACTTCTCTGTGTTGGTGTAGTGGAAGGCGCTTTGCTTGGCTGCGAGAGGTTGTGGGTTTGACTCTGAGGCAAGGCCCATGGACTTTGTATGGCTGCATGTGATTGCCAAGTTCAATGGACTGTGTTGCCTATGAGTTTCCATTGGCTTGATAGGCAAGGTAATGTCTTTTGCTTCTGTTTGGCCATGTTGTGTGCGCAGTCACTAGGATTATGTGAATTAATGTAGATGCAGCTTCCTACTTCTTTGTGTTGGTGTGGTTGTAGGCTCTTTGCTTGTTCTGCCAGAGGTTGTGGGATAGACTTTGAGGCAAGGCCCATGACCTCTGTATGGCTGCATGTAATTGCCTAGTCCAATGGATGGGGTTGCCTCTGAGTTTCCATTGGATTGATAGGCCAGGTACTGTCTTTTGCTTTCGTTTGGCCATGTTGTGTGCGCAGTCACTAGGATTATGTGAGTTAATGTAGAGACGGTTTCACACTACTCCGTGTTGCTGTAGTGGTAGGCTTTTTTCTTGGGCTGCGAGAGGTTGTGAGTTCGACTCTGAGGCAAGGCCCATGGACTTTTTATGGCTGCATGTAATTGCATAGTCCAATGGACTGTGTTACCTATGAGATTCCATTGGATTGATAGGCCAGGTGCCTTCTTTTGCTTTTGTTTGGCCATGTTTTGTGCGCAGTCACTAGGATTATGTGAATTAATGTTGAGTCAGTTTCCCACATCTCTGTGTTGGTGTAGTGGTAGGCTCTTTGCTTGGGCTGGGAGAGGTTGTGAGTTCGACTCAAATGCAAGGCTCATGGACTTTGTATGGCTGCATGTAATTGCCTAGTCCAAAGGACTGTGTTGCCTATGAGTTTCCATTGGATTGATAGGCCAGGTATTGACTTTTGCTTTCGTTTGGCCATGTTGTGTGCGCAGTCACTAGGATTATGTGAATTAATATAGAGTCAGTTTCACATTTCTCTGTGTTGGTGTAGTGGTAGGCTCTTTGCTTGAGCTGCGAGAGGTTGTGGATTTGACTCTGAGGCAAGGCCCATGGACTTTTTATGGTTGCATGTAATTGCCTAGTCCAATGGACTGTGTTGCCTATGAGTTTCCATTGGATTGATAGGCCAGGTATTGACTTTTGCTTTCGTTTGGCCATGTTGTGTGCGCAGTCACTAGGTTTATGTGAATTAATGTAGAGTCAGGTACACATTTCTCTGTGTTGGTGTAGTAGTAGGCTCTTTGCTTGAGCTGCGAGAGGTTGTGAGTTCGACTTTGAGGCAAGGCCCATGGACATTGTATGGCTGCATGTTATTGCCTAGTCCAATGGACTATGTTGCTTATGAGCTTCAATTGGATTGATAGGCCAGATACCGTCTTTTGCTTTTGTTTGGCCATGTTGTGTGCGCAGTCACTAGGATTATGTGAATTAATGTAGAGTCAATCACCTACTTCTCTGTGTTGGTTTAGTGGTAGGCTCTTTGCTTGTTCTCCAAGAGGTTGTGGGTTCGACTCTGAGGCAAGGCCCATGAACTTTGTATGGCTGCATGTATTTGCCTAGTCTAATGGACTGTGTTGCCTATGAGTTTCCATTGGATTGATAGGCCAGATAATGTCTTTTGCATTTGTTTGGCCATGTTGTGTGCACAGTCACTAGGATTATGTGAACTAATGTAAACTCTGTTACCAACTTCTCTGTGTTGGTGTAGTGGTAGGCTCTTTGCTTGGGCTGCGAGAAATTGTGGGTTTGACTCTGAGGCAAAGCCCATGGACTTTGTATGGCTGCATGTAATTGCCTAGTCCAATGGACTGTGTTGCCTATGAGTTTCCATTGGTTTGATAGGCCAGGTAATGTCTTTTGCTTTTGTTTGGCCATGTTGTGTGCGCATTCACTAGGAATATGTGAATTAATGTAGACGCAGCTTCCTACTTTTTTGTGTTGGTGTTAGTTGTAAGCTCTTTGCTTGTTCTGCCAGAGGTTGTGGGTTTGACTCTGAGGCAAGGCCCATGGACTTTGTATGGCTGCATGTAATTGCCTAGTCCAATTGATTGCGTTGCCTATGAGTTTCCATTGGATTAATAGGCCAGGTACCGTCTTTTGCTTTTGTTTGGCCATGTTGTGTGCGCAGTCACTAGGATTATGTGAATTAATGTAGAATCTGTTTTCCACTTCTCTGTGTTGGTGTATTGGTAGGCTCTTTGCTTGGGCTACGAGAGGTTGTGGGTTTGACTCTGGGGCAAGGCCCATGGGCTTTGTATGGCTGCATGCAATTGCCTAGTCCAATGTACTGTGTTACCTATGAGTTTACATTGGATTGATAGGCCAGGTAATGTCTTTTGCTTTTGTTTGGCCATGTTGTGTGCGCAGTCACTAGGATTATATGAATTAATGTAGAGTCAGTTTCCAACTTCTCTGTGTTGGTTTAGTGGTAGGCTCTTTGCTTGTTCTCCAAGAGGATGTGGGTTCGACTCTGAGGCAAGGCCCATGAACTTTGTATGGCTGCATGTATTTGCCTAGTCTAATGGACTGTGTTGCCTATGAGTTTCCATTGGATTGATAGGCAAGGTATTGTCTTTTGTTTGGCCATGTTGTGTGCGCAGTCGGTAGGATTATGTGAATTAATGTAGAATCAGTTTCCCACTTCTCTGTGTTGGTGTAGTGGTAGGCTCTTTGCTTGGGCTGCGAGAAGTTGTGGGTTTGACTTTTAGGCAAAGCCCATGGACTTTGTATGGCTGCATGTAATTGCCTAGTCCAATGGACTGTGTTGCCTATGAGTTTCCATTGAATTGATAGGCCAGGTATTGTCTTTTGTTTAGCCATGTTGTGTGCGCAGTCGGTAGGATTATGTGAATTAATGTAGAATCAGTTTCCCACTTCTCTGTGTTGGTGTAGTGGTAGGCTCTTTGCTTGGCTGCGAGAGGTTGTGGGTTTGACTCTGAGGCAAGGCCCATGGACTTTGTATGTCTCCATGTAATTTTCTAGTCCAATGGACTGTGTTGCCTATGAGTTTCCATTGGATTGATAAGCCAGGTACTGACTTTTGCTTTTGTTTGGCCATGTTGTGTGCGCAGTCGGTAGGATTATGTGAATTAATGTAGTACCAGTTTCCCACTTTTCTGTGTTGGTGTAGTAGTAGGCTCTTTGCTTGGCTGCGAGAGGTTGTGGGTTTGACTCTGAGGCAAGGCCCATGGACTTTGTATGTCTCCATGTAATTGTCTAGTCCAATGGACTGCGTTGCCTATGAGTTTCCATTGGATTGATAGGCCAGGTACTGTCTTTTGCTTTTGTTTGGCCATGTTGTGTGCGCAGTCACTAGGATTATATGAATTAATGTAGAGTCGGTTTCCAACTTCTCTGTGTTGGTTTAGTGGTAGGCTCTTTGCTTGTTCTCCAAGAGGATGTGGGTTCGACTCTGAGGCAAGGCCCATGAACTTTGTATGGCTGCATGTATTTGCCTAGTCTAATGGACTGTGTTGCCTATGAGTTTCCATTGGATTGATAGGCCAGGTATTGTCTTTTGTTTGGCCATGTTGTGTGCGCAGTCGGTAGGATTATGTGAATTAATGTAGAATCAGTTTCTCACTTCTCTGTGTTGGTGTAGTGGTAGGCTCTTTGCTTGGGCTGCGAGAAGTTGTGGGTTTGACTTTTAGGCAAAGCCCATGGACTTTGTATGGCTGCATGTAATTTTCTAGTCCAATGGACTGTGTTGCCTATGAGTTTCCATTGAATTGATAAGCCAGGTACTGACTTTTGCTTTTGTTTGGCCATGTTGTGTGCGCAGTCGGTAGGATTATGTGAATTAATGTAGTACCAGTTTCCCACTTTTCTGTGTTGGTGTAGTAGTAGGCTCTTTGCTTGGCTGCGAGAGGTTGTGGGTTTGACTCTGAGGCAAGGCCCATGGACTTTGTATGTCTCCATGTACTTGTCTAGTCCAATGGACTGTGTTGCCTATGAGTTTCCATTGGATTGATAGGCCAGGTACTGCCTTTTGCTTTTGTTTGGCCATGTTGTGTGCGCAGTCACTAGGATTATGTGAATTAATGTAGAGTCAGGTTCACATTTCTCTGTGTTGGTGTAGTGGTAGGCTCTTTGCTTGGGCTGCGAGAGGTTGTGAGTTCGACTTTGAGGCAAGGCCCATGGACGTTGTATGGCTGCATGTTATTGCCTAGTCCAATGGACTATGTTGCCTATGAGTTTTAATTGGAATGATAGGCCAGGTACTGTCTTTTGCTTTTGTTTGGCCATGTTGTGTGCGCAGTCACTAGGATTATGTGAATTAATGTAGAGTCAGTTTCACACTTCTCTGTGTTGCTGTGATGGTAGGCTTTTTTCTTGGGCTGCGAGAGGTTGTGAGTTCGACTCTGAGGCAAGGCCCATGGACTTTGTATGGCTGCATGTAATTGCATAGTCCAATGGACTGTGTTACCTATGAGTTTCCATTGGATTGATAGGCCAGGTACTGTCTTTTGCTTTCGTTTGGCCATGTTGTGTGCGCAGTCACTAGGATTATGTGAATTTATGTTCAATTAGTTTCGCACTTCTCTGTGTTGGTGTAGTGGTAGGCTTTTTGCTTGAGCTGTTAGAGGTTGTGGGTTTGACTCTGAGGCAAGGCCCATGGACTTTGTATGGCTGCATGTAATTGCATAGTCCAATGGACTGTGTTACCTATGAGTTTCCATTGGATTGATAGGCCAGGTATTGACTTTTGCTTTTGTTTGGCCATGTTGTGTGCACAGTCACTAGGATTATGTGAATTAATGTAGAGTCAGTTTCACATTTCTCTGTGTTGGTGTAGTGGTAGGCTCTTTGCTTGGGCTGCGTAGATGTTGTGGGTTTGACTCTGGGGCAAGGCCCATGGACTTATTATGGCTGTATGTAATTGCCTAGTCTAATGGACTGTGTTGCCTATGAGTTTCCATTGGATTGATAGGCCAGGTACTGTCTTTTGCTTTCGTTTAGCCATGTTGTGTGCGCAGTCACTAGGATTATGTGAGTTAATGAAGAGTCAGTTTCAAACTTCTCTGTGTTGGTGTAGTGGTAGGCTCTTTGCTTTGGCTGCGAGAAGTTGTGGGTTTGACTCTAATGCAAGGTTCATGGACTTTGTATAACTGCATGTAATTGCCTAGTCCAATGGACTGTGTTGCCAATGAGTTTCTATTGGATTGATAGGCCAGGTATTGACTTTTGCTTTCGTTTGGCCATGTTGTGTGCGCAGTCACTAGGATTATGTGATTTAATGTAGAGTCAGTTTCACATTTCTCTGTGTTGGTGTAGTGGTAGGATCTTTGCTTGGGCTGCGAGAAGTTGTGGGTTTGACTCTGAGGCAAGGCCCATGGACTTTTTATGGCTGCATGCAATTGCCTAGTCCAATGGACTGTGTTGCCTATTAGTTTCCAATGAATTGATAGGCCAGGTACTGTCTTTTGTTTTTGTTTGGCCATGTTGTGTGCGCAGTCACTAGGATTATGTGAATTAATGTAGACGCAGCTTCCTACTTCTTTGTGTTGGTGTAGTTGTAGGCTCTTTGCTTGTTCTGCCAGAGGTTGTGGGTTTGACTCTGAGGCAAGGCCCATGGACTTTGTGAGGCTGCATGTAATTGCCTATTCCAATGGACTATGTTGTCTATGAGTTTCCATTGGATTGATAGGCAAGGGACTGTCTTTTGCTTTTGTTTGGCCATGTTGTGTGCGCAGTCACTAGGATTATGTGAATTTATGTTGAGTCAGTTTCGCACTTCTCTGTGTTGGTGTAGTGGTAGGCTCTTTGCTTGGGCTGTGAGAGGTTGTGGGTTTGACTCTGAGGCAAGGCCCATGGACTTTGTATGGCTGCATGTAATTGCCTAGTCCAATGGATTGATAGGCCAGGTACTGTCTTTTGTTTTCGTTTGGCCATGTTTTGTGCGCAGTCACTATGATTATGTGAGTTAATGTAGAGACAGTTTCACACTTCTCTGTGTTGCTGAAGTAGTAGGCTTTTTTGTTGGGCTGCGAGAGGTTGTGAGTTCGACTCTGAGGCAAGGCCCATGGACTTTGTATGGCTGCATGTAATTGCATAGTCCAATGGACTGCGTTACCTATGAGTTTCCATTGGATTGATAGGCCAGGTGCTTTCTTTTGCTTTTGTTTGGCCATGTTGTGTGCGCAGTCACTAGGAATATGTGAATTAATGTAGAGTCAGTTTCACATTTCTCTTTGTTGGTGTAGTGGTAGGCTCTTTGCTTGGGCTGTGAGAGGTTGTGGGTTTGACTCTGAGGCAAGGCCCATGGACTTTTTATGGCTGCATGTAATTGCCTAGTCCAATGGACTCTGTTGCCTATGAGTTTCCATTGGATTGATAGGCCAGGTATTGACTTTTGCTTTCGTTTGGCCATGTTGTGTGCGCAGTCACTAGGATTATGTGAATTAATGTAGAGGCAGGTTCACATTTCTCTGTGTTGGTGTAGTGGTAGGCTCTTTGCTTGAGCTGCGAGAGGTTGTGAGTTCGACTTTGAGGCAAGGCCCATGGACTTTGTATGGCTGCATGTTATTGCCTAGTCCAATGGACTGTGTTGCCTATGAGTTTCCATTGGATTGATAAGCCAGGTACTGTCTTTTGCTTTCGTTTGGCCATGTTGTGTGCGCAGTCGGTAGGATTATGTGAATTAATGTAGAATCAGTTTCCCACTTCTCTGTATTGGTGTAGTGGTAGGCTCTTTGCTTGGCTGCGAGAGGTTGTGGGTTTGACTCTGAGGCAAGGCCCATGGACTTTGTATGTCTCCATGTAATTGTCTAGTCCAATGGACTGTGTTGCCTATGAGTTTCCATTGGATTGATAGGCCAGGTACTGTCTTTTGCTTTTGTTTGGCCATGTTGTGTGCGCAGTCACTAGGATTATGTGAATTAATGTAGAGTCGGTTTCCAACTTCTCTGTGTTGGTTTAGTGGTAGGCTCTTTGCTTGTTCTCCAAGAGGTTGTGGGATCGACTCTGAGGCAAGGCCCATGAACTTTGTATGGCTGCATGTATTTGCCTAGTCTAATGGACTGTGTTGCCTATGAGTTTCCATTGGATTGATAGGCCAGATAATGTCTTTTGCATTTGTTTCGCCATGTTGTGTGCACAGTCACTAGGATTATGTGAACTAATGTAAACTCGGTTTCCATCTTGTCTGTGTTGGTGTAGTGGTAGGCTCTTTGCTTGGGCTGCGAGAAATTGTGGGTTTGACTCTGAGGCAAAGCCCATGGACTTTGTATGGCTGCATGTAATTGTTTAGTCCAATGGACTGTGTTGCCTATGAGTTTCCATTGGCTTGATAGGCCAGGTAATGTCTTTTGCTTTTGTTTGGCCATGTTGTGTGCGCAGTCTCTAGGAATATGTGAATTAATGTAGACGCAGCTTCCTACTTTTTTGTGTTGGTGTAGTTGTAAGCTCTTTGCTTGTTCTGCCAGAGGTTGTGGGTTTGACTCTGAGGCAAGGCCCATGGGCTTTGTATGGCTGCATGTAATTGCATAGTCCAATTGATTGCTTTGCCTATGAGTTTCTATTGGATTGATAGGCCAGGTACTGTCTTTTGCTTTTGTTTGGCCATGTTGTGTGCGCAGTCACTAGGATTATGTGAATTAATGTAGAATCAGTTTTCCACTTCTCTGTGTTGGTGTATTGGTAGCGTCTTTGCTTGGGCTACGAGAGGTTGTGGGTTTGACTCTGGGGCAAGGCCCATGGGCTTTGTATGGCTGCATTTAATTGCCTAGTCTAATGTACTGTGTTACCTTTGAGTTTCTATTGGATTGATAGGCCAGGTACTGTCTTTTGCTTTTGTTTGGCCATGTTGTGTGCGCAGTCACTAGGATTATGTGAATTAATGTAGAGTCGGTTTCCAACTTCTCTGTGTTGGTGTAGTGGTAGGCTCTTTGCTTGTTCTCCAAGAAGTTGTGGGTTCGACTCTGAGGCAAGGCCCATGAACTTTGTATGGCTGCATGTATTTGCCTAGTCTAATGGACTGTGTTGCCTATGATTTTCCATTGGATTGATAGGCCAGGTAATGTCTTTTGCTTTTGTTTGGCCATGTTGTGTGCGCATTCACTAGGATTATGTGAATTAATGTAGACGCAGCTTCCTACTTCTTTGTGTTGGTGTAGTTGTAGGCTCTTTGCTTGTTCTGCCAGAGGTTGTGGGTTTGACTCTGAGGCAAGGTCCATGGACTTTGTGAGGCTGCATGTAATTGCCTATTCCAATGGACTATGTTGTCTATGAGTTTCCATTGGATTGATAGGCAAGGGACTGTCTTTAGCTTTTGTTTGGCCATGTTGTGTGCGCAGTCACTAGGATTATGTGAATTTATGTTGAGTCAGTTTCGCAATTCTCTGTGTTGGTGTAGTGGTAGGCTCTTTGCTTGGGCTGTGAGAGGTTGTGGGTTTGACTCTGAGGCAAGGCCCATGGACTTTGTATGGCTGCATGTAATTGCCTAGTCCAATGGATTGATAGGCCAGGTACTGTCTTTTGTTTTCGTTTGGCCATGTTTTGTGCGCAGTCACTAGGATTATGTGAATTAATGTAGAGTCAGTTTCACACTTCTCTGTGTTGCTGTAGTGGTAGGCTTTTTTCTTGGGCTGCGAGAGGTTGTGAGTTCGACTCTGAGGCAAGGCCAATGGACTTTGTATGGCTGCATGTTATTGCCTAGTCCAATGGACTATGTTACCTATGAGTTTCAATTGGAATGATAGGCCAGGTACTGTCTTTTGCTTTTGTTTGGCCATGTTGTGTGCGCAGTCACTAGGATTATGTGAATTAATGTAGAATCATTTTCCTACTTCTCTGAGTTGGTGTAGTGGTAGGCTCTTTGCTTGGGCTGCGAGCAGTTGTGGTTTGACTCTGAGGCAAAGCCCATGGACTTTGTATGGCTGCATGTAATTGCCTAGTCCAATGGACTATGTTGTCTATGAGTTTCCATTGGATTGATAGGCCAGGGACTGTCTATTGCTTTTGTTTGGCCATGTTGTGTGCGCAGTCACTAGGATTATGTGAATTTATGTTGAGTCTGTTTCGCACTTCTCTGTGTTGGTGTAGTGGTAGGCTCTTTGCTTGGGCTTTGAGAGGTAGTGGTTTTGACTCTGAGGCAAGGCCCATGGACTTTGTATGGCTGCATGTTATTGCCTAGTCCAAAGGATTGCGTTGCCTATGAGTTTCCATTGGATTAATAGGCCAGGTACTGTCTTTTGCTTTTGTTTGGCCATGTTGTGTGCGCAGTCACTAGGATTATGTGAATTAATGTAGAGTCATTCACCTACTTCTCTGTGTTGGTGTAGTGGTAGTCTCTTTGCTTAAGCTGCGAGAGGTTGTGGGTTCGACTCTGAGGCTAGGCCCATGGAGTTTGTATGGCTGCATGTAATCGCCTAGTTCAATTGACTGTGTTGCCTATGAGTTCCTATCGGATTGATAGGCCAGGTACTGTCTTTTGCTTTTGTTTGGCCATGTTGTGTGCGCAGTCACTAGGATTATGTGAACTAATGTAAACTTAGTTTCCAACTTCTCTGTGTTGGTGTAGTGGTAGGCTCTTTGCTTGGGCTGCGAGAAATTGTGGGTTTGACTCTGCGGCAAAGCCCATGGACTTTGAATGGCTGCATGTAATTGCCTAGTTCAATGGACTGTGTTGCCTATGAGTTTCCATTGGCTTGATAGGCTAGGTAATGTCTTCTGCTTTTGTTTGGCCATGTTGTGTGCACAGTCACTAGGATTATGTGAATTAATGTAGACGCAGCTTCCTACTTCTTTGTGTTTTTGTAGTTGTAGGCTCTTTGCTTGTTCTGCCAGAGGTTGTGGGTTTGACTCTGAGGCAAGGCCCATGGACTTTGTATGACTGCATGTAATTGCCTAGTCCAATGGACTATGTTGCCTATGAGTTTCCATTGGATTGATAGGCCAGGTACTGCCTTTTGCTTTTGTTTGACCATGTTGTGTGCGCAGTCACTAGGGTTATGGGAATTAATGTAGAGTCAGTTTCCCACTTCTCTGTGTTGGTGTAGTGGTAGGCTCTTTCCTTGGGCTGCGAGAGGTTGTGGGTTCGACTCTAATGCAAGGCACATGGACTTTGAATGGCTGCATGTAATTGCTTAGTCCAATGGACTGTGTTGCCTATGAGTTTCTATTGGATTGATAGGCCAGTTACTGTCTTTTGTTTTTGTTTGGCCATGTTGTGTGCGCAGTCACTAGGATTATGTGAATTAATGTAGAGTCAGGTTTACATTTCTCTGTGTTGGTGTAGTGGTAGGCTCTTTGCTTGAGCTGCGAGAGGTTGTGAGTTCGACTTTGAGGCAAGGCCCATGGACTTTGTATGGCTGCATGTAATTGCCTAGTCCAATTGATTGCTTTGCCTATGAGTTTCTATTGGATTGATAGGCCAGGTACTGTCTTTTGCTTTTGTTTGGCCATGTTGTGTGCGCAGTCACTAGGATTATGTGAATTAATGTAGAGTCATTCACCTACTTCTCTGTGTTGGTGTAGTGGTAGTCTCTTTGCTTAAGCTGCAAGAGGTTGTGGGTTCGACTCTGAGTCAAGGCCCATGGAGTTTGTATGGCTGCATGTAATTGCCTATTTCAATTAACTGTGTTGCCTATGAGGTCCCATTGGATTGATAGGCCAGGTACTGTCTTTTGCTTTTGTTTGGCCATGTTGTGTGCGCAGTCACTAGGATTATGTGAACTAATGTAAACTCAGTTTCCAACTTCTCTGTCTTGGTGTAGTGGTAGGCTCTTTGCTTGGGCTGCGAGAAATTGTGGGTTTGACTCTGAGGCAAAGCCCATGGACTTTATATGGCTGCATGTAATTGCCTAGTCCAATGGACTGTGTTGCCTTTGAGTTTCCATTGGATTGATTGGCCAGGTATTATCTTTTGTTTGGTTATGTTGTGTGCGCAGTCGGTAGGATTATGTGAATTAATGTAGAATCAGTTTCCCAGTTCTCTGTGTTGCTGTAGTGGAAGGCTCTTTGCTTAGCTGCAAGAGGTTGTGGGTTTGACTCTGAGGCAAGGCCCATGGAGTTTGTATGGCTGCATGTAATTGCCTAGTTCAATTAACTGTGTTGCCTATGAGTTCCCATTGGATTGATAGGCCAGGTACTGTCTTTTGCTTTTGTTTGGCCATGTTGTGTGCGCAGTCACTAGGATTATGTGAATTAATGTAGACGCAGCTTCCTACTTCTTTGTGTTGGTGAAGTTGTAGGCTCTTTGCTTGTTCTGCCAGAGATTGTGGGTATGACTCTGAGGCAAGGCCCATGGACTTTGTATGGCTGCATGTAATTGCGTAGTCCAATGGACTATGTTGTCTATGAGTTTCCATTGGATTGATAGGCCAGGGACTGTCTTTTGTTTTCGTTTGGTCATGTTGTGTGCGCAGTCACTAGGATTATGTGAATTAATGTAGAGTCATTCTCTTCTCTGTGTTGGTGTAGTGGTAGGCTCTTTCCTTGGGTTACAAGAAGTTGTGGGTTTGACTTTGAGGCAAAGCCCATGGACTTTGTATGGTTGAATGTAATTGCCTAGTCCAATGGACTGTGTTGCCCATGAGTTTTCATTGAATGAATAGGCCAGGTATTGTCTTTTGTTTGGCCATGTTGTGTGCGCAGTCGGTAGGATTATGTGAATTAATGTAGAATCAGTTTCCCACTTCTCTGTGTTAGTGTAGTGGTAGGCTCTTTGCTTGGTTGCGAGAAGTTGTGGGTTTGACTCTGAGGCAAGGCCCATGGACTTTGTATGTCTCCATGTAATTGTCTAGTCCAATGGACTGTGTTGCCTATGAGTTTCCATTGGATTGATAGGCCAGGTACCGTCTTTTGCTTTTGTTTGGCCATGTTGTGTGCGTAGTCACTAGGATTATGTGAATTAATGTAGAAACGGTTTTCCACTTCTCTGTGTTGGTGTATTGGTAGGCTCTTTACCTTGGCTATGAGAGGTTGTGGGTTTGACTCTGGGGCAAGGCCCATGGGCTTTGTATGGCTGCATGTAATTGCCTAGTCCAATGTACTGTGTTACCTATGAGTTTCCGTTGGATTGATAGGCCACGTACTGTCTTTTGCTTTTGTTTGGCCATGTTGTGTGCGCAGTCACTAGGATTATGTTAATTAATGTAGAGTCGGTTTCCAACTTCTCTGAGTTGGTTTAGTGGTAGGCTCTTTGCTTGTTCTCCAAGAGGTTGTGGGTTCGACTCTGAGTCAATGCCCATGAACTTTACATGGCTGCGTGTAAGTGCCTTGTCTAATGGACTGTGTTGCCTATGAGTTTCCATTGGATTGATAGGCCAGATAATGTCTTTTGCATTTGTTTGGCCATGTTGTGTGCGCAGTCACTAGGATTATGTTAATTAATGTAGAGTTGGTTTCCAATTTCACTGAGTTGGTTTAGTGGTAGGCTCTTTGCTTGTTCTCCAAGAGGTTGTGGGTTCGACTCTGAGGCAAGGCCCATGAACTTTGTTTGGCTGCATGTAATTGCCTAGTCTAATGGACTGTGTTGCCTATGAGTTTCCATTGGATAGAATGGC
This sequence comes from Anomaloglossus baeobatrachus, assembly GCF_048569485.1. Lineage (NCBI taxonomy): Eukaryota > Metazoa > Chordata > Amphibia > Anura > Aromobatidae > Anomaloglossus > Anomaloglossus baeobatrachus. The sequence continues at coordinate 773,363 of NW_027442954.1, read as the reverse complement.
CAGGTACTGTCTTTTGTTTTCGTTTGGCCATGTTGTGTGCGCAGTCACTAGGATTATGTGAATTAATGCTATTGGATTTTTCAAGTCAGTATTCACACAGCAGTTTCTGCTATTTCATGTATTCCCCTTACATAGTCACTGGTGTGCATACCTTATCTCCCCATAGTGATGTTTTTTTAGGTTTTTGCACCCAGTTCGGACTTAGAATGGTGTTCCAAACGTTATTCCTATTTGTTAGTATTTTTTCGTTTGGGAACCCTCCCCAACCACACCTATTGCCAATCCATATCATACGCATAAATAGCCTGGGTCTCAGCTTCCCATACACGGTAGGTTTTTTAACTGCATGAGAGGACACACACAAGCTAGGGACCCCAACGTAGAGAAATACTTTGGCGTAGTGTTGGGGCTCTATTGCATTGATCAATTCAGTAGCTAAATTTCTCTTGATTCATATGTTCATGGCAGTAATGCAGATTCCATTTTTCACATATTCACTCTTGCATATAGCTATTGAATTTTTCAAGTCAGTATTCACACTGCAGTTTCTGCTATTTCATGTATTCCCCTTACATAGTCACTGGTGTGCATACCTTATCTCCCCATAGTGCCTGGGATCTGACCCAGACACTAGCAGTTTTGCACTCCTACCCAAAACTGGGCTCCTCACTGAACTCACTACCTCCACGGTTCAACTCTAAACTGAACTTCAACTAACTGACTGGTTTTCCCACCTCCAGGCCTGTGAACTCCTTGGTGGGTGGGGCCAACCGCCTGGCTCCGCCCCACCTGGTGTGGACATCAGCCCCTGGAGGGAGGCAACAACGGTTTTGTGTCTGACTAGTGTAACTATCCGGGAAAGGGGGTGTGTGTGTGTTATGTCTGTGACTAACTGGCTAGTCCAGGGCGTCACACTTGCACCCCCTTCTTGTGATGTGAAGGTGTGTAGTCAGTGCCTACGTGTAATTCCTGACACCACTCCTCTGGCTGACTTGGTGAGCTGTCACTGACTGGGTGGGGTGCAGTAATGGTGGATGCTGCTGCTGCTTGGATAGCATGTGTATCTACTGTGAACAGCTTATCAATGGTGGCAAATCGGGGCAGCTTAACCTCTTGCTCTCCGCAGTTCAACACTCTCACGCGCACTCTTCCCTTCCGTATTAATGAATAAAACTGTGATATAAATAGTATATAGATACCCCACAAATGCAGATAAAGGTAGGTTATGGGAAAAGGGAGAAGAGGAAAATAGTGTAATAAAGTATACCTTCCAGGGGGGAGAGGAAATGGCAGCACAGCCAGTGGAGGTGAAGCAAGGGGAAGCCTGCAACTAAATTGTTGAGAGCATTATCACATGGTGACTGAGCCTGATTGTAACGGGAGCATAGAGGTGCCGATCCTGTCTTACCTGCGTTGGTGTAGAAGTGGGTTTCCAGTGGTGGAGTCAGCTGTGTGCAGTGGTGGCTGTGGGTTCTTTTATGTGCGACCGTAGTAATAGCTGCGCCCACTTCCTGTATGGGAGTGGAATGCAGTGAGGCTAATGGAACGCACGTCCACGTGCCGCGCCCCTGAAGGTAATACCGATCATTGAATACAAAAAAATTTCTCATACTACTGTATGGGGGTCCCTATATTTAATATGATATCCAAGCCACAGCATCCACCGTTACTTCACCACACCCATTCAGTGACAGCTCACCAAGTCAACCAGAGGAGTGGTGTAAGGAATTACACGTAGGCACTGACTCCACACCTTCACATCACAAGAAGCGGGTCCACAGGGTAGTGCAAGAATACGAGCAAGTCTTCAGCAAACATCCGCTAGACTTTGGGAGAATAAAAGGCGTCCATATTCATGGTTTAAGAACTTGGGTTCTAACGTGCCCAGAGTATGCTCCACTCTATGCTCCCTTTACAATCAGGCTCAGTCACCATGTGATAACGCTCTCAACTCTTTAGTTGCAGGCTTCCTTTTGCTTCACCTCCACTGGCTGTGCTGCCATTTCCTATCACCCCCAGAAGGTATACTTTATTACACTATTTTCCTCTTTCCCTGTTCCCCCTTTTCCCATAACCTACCTTTATTTACAATTGTGGGGTATCTATATGATATTTACATCATAGTTTTATTCATTAGTGCGGAAGGGAAGAGTGCCCGTGAGAGTGTTAAACTGCGGAGAGCAGGAGGTTAAGCTGCCCCGACTTGCCACCATTGATAAGCTGTTCACAGTAGATACACGCTATCCAAGTAGCAGCATCCACTATTACTGCACCCCACCCAGTCAGTGACTGCTCACCAAGTCAGCCAGAGGAGTGGTGTAAGGAATTACACGTAGGCACTGACTCCACACCTTCACATCACAAGAAGCGGGTCCACAGGGTAGTGCAAGAATACGAGCGAGCAAGTCTTCAGCAAACATCCGCTAGATTTTGGGGGAATAAAAGGGGTCCAACACTACATCCCCACAGGTGCACACCCACCCATCAAAGAGAGCTATAAGCCAATACCACCTTCACATTACCAGTGTACCAAGGACATGTTGAGCAACATGAAGGCGGCTGGGGTTATCCGTGACAGTTGTAGCCTTTGGGCAGCTCCGTTGGTCCTGTTAAAGAAGAAGGACGGCACCACTCCCCCGTATTGAGGAATCGCTAGCTGCATTGAGAACTGCAAATTATTTTTCTACCCTTGATCTCACTAGTCACTATTGGCTAGTGTCCGTTGCTGAGGCAGACCGGGGGAAGACCGCCTTTGCCACCCCTATGGCGCTGGAGGTCGGCAGACTGTTGTTCAAAAGCAGTGTCTGACGAACAAATTTGCTTCATCCTGAGGAACTGGCCAGTCGGTAAGGCCCGGATGGTGGAGGGAGTATGAGCAGAAGAAGCATGCAGCAGTGCATTGACTGATGTTTCCTTCCTATGGACGTCGGTCTGAACAATTCGCTCAGAACCGAATGAAATTTTAATATCCAGGAAGTCAACGCAACTGCTGCTATGCTTATGCGTCAATCTGATGTTAAAGGTGTTGTTATTAAGTTCCTCCATAAATGTCTCGAGCTGCTCCACAGTGCCCTGCCAAAAAATCAAAATATCATCAATATACCTTAGCCAGCACTGCACATGGGCGCCAGCCCCTGCACCTCCGTCACCAAAAACCAACCAATCCCAGTACCTCTGCCTTCTATCTAGGTGCCTTGAGTTATGTCCTGTAAACTGTCACAGCGACCCAGACACACATGTGTAGTAGGGGAATATCCCTGCTGAGATGCCAGTGCTAGAGCACTCGTTTGCTGTGGAGTTGAACGCTATGTGAGCAGTTCTTACCTTCAATGAGCAGAAGTCTCTTTTTTCAGATTTCAATATCTCTGTGGGTATCTGGCAGAAATATGGAATACTCTTTACTGCTAAGACCCTGTACACCACTCCCACTAAAGGGGGCTTTACACGCTGCGACATCGCTAATGCGGAGTCGTTGGGGTCACGGAATTTGTGACGCACATCCGGCCGCATTAGCGATGTTGCTGCGTGTGACACCGATGAGCGATTTTGCATCGTTGCAAAAACGTGCAAAATCGCTCATCGGTGACATGGGTCTCCATTCTCGATTATCGTTACTGCAGCAGTAACGATGTAGTTCGTCGCTCCTGCGGCAGCACACATCACTCCGTGTGACACCGCAGAAACGAAGAACCTCTCCTTACCTGCCTCCCAGCCGCTATGAGGAAGGAAGGAGGTGGGTGGGATGTTCCGGCCACTCATCTCCGCCCCTCCGCTGCTATTGGGCGGTCGCTCAGTGACGTCGCTGTGACGCCGCACGGACCGCCCCCTTAGAAAGGAGGCGGTTCGCCGGTCACAGCGACGTCGCCGGGCAGGTAAGTATGTGTGACGGGTCTGGTCGGTGTTGTGCGGCATGGGCAGCGATTTGCCCGTGTCGCGCAACAGATGGGGCGGGTACCCACACTAGCGATATCGGGACCGATATCGCAGTGTGTAAAGTAGCCTTTAGTCACATGACCAAGACTGTATCTGTGTCCCTACAACACACTTGAGACAAATGTGTGTGTGAGCCTGCATTGTGGGGTATATATAATATATTATAGAGCTGGGAAGAATCATTCTAAGCAGTGAGCTGTTCCAGTATTTGTAGGAAAATACCCAGTAGAAGCATCAAACACAGCACCAATACCTCCCATCAGTATCCCACCACAGTGCCATGTAACCCATGCCCTACACTCCCATCTACACCAATACTATACAGGCACAAACTAGTATATCTGACTAAAAGCCCCCAAAATATGAAGAACGGCCTATAGTTGAGTGTGGATATAAAATCTATGTGAGCAGAGCTAGAATAGAAATCACTGATCGCATTGAAGTCATTCTGACCATAAATCACCATGATATCAAGGTGAGGAGTTGTGTGTTACTGCTGGGAGGAAAGGGTTAACAGTGGAATATTAAGGTGCATTTCTGTGTGCAGTGTTACTAGTCAATGTAACAATTCAATATGAGCTGCTCTTGGTGCCGGGGGAGGGAGATGCTCTCCTGAGCAAGATAGATGGGGAATTAACATGATATCTATATAGTGTAAGGCAGGGGGTCTCAAACTCGGCTGGGTGTATGGGCCGCACAGAGGAAAAAAATAATTTGGGGGGCTGCATTCTTTGCAGGACAAAGTGACATTTTTATTGGTACCATATATATATATTTTTTTCACACACCTTTGGATGACTGATTTTCAACATTTTTCACTTGTTTATTATAACAAATGTGCACATTCTTTGGTTAAATCTAAAAAAAAAAAATTTGATGTTAAAAAAAAGTCATGCCTTATTTTGTTTTTTTTTACATTTTATCCCTTTCTTTTAACTAATAGTGTTACAATTATGACGCTAGCGTTTTGTGAAGGGAATGCTTTGCCTACTTCCGTGACTATGGCCTTCCGGAACTGCTGCATTTTGGCTGACCTCTCCGCCTCGGGAATAAGAGACATAAAGTTCTCCTTGTAGCGTGGGTCTAACAGTGTTACCAACCAGTAATGATTGTCGGCCAAGATGTTCTTAACGCGAGGGTCACGAGACAGGCAGCTTACCACAAAGTCATCCATGTGCGCCAGACTCTTAACAGCCATCACTTCAGGATCCAGACCAACACGATGACTGAACATGCTGTCCTCCTCCTTCTCCTCCTCCTCCTCCTCCTCCTCATCATCTACCCTGTCCTCTGGCCAGCCACGCTGAACTGAGCATATGACTGGTATGCATGTCATATCCTCAATTTGGCCGGAGAGTTGCTCCATGTCTTCATCCTCCTCCTCGTCATAGTCCTCCACTGCACGTTGTGATGAGACGAGGCTGGGCTGTGTGTTATCACCCACACCCACTACTGTTTCTTGCTCCAACTCATCGTGTTCCGCCTGCAATGCATCATGTTTGGTTTTGAGCAGAGACCGTTTTAGAAGGCAGAGAAACGGTATGGTGACGCTAATAATGGCGTCATCGCCGCTCACCATCTTGGTGGAGTCCTCAAAGTTTTGGAGGATGGTACATAGGTCGGACATCCATCTCCACTCCTCAGGTGTTATGTGTGGAGTTTGACCCATTTCCCGACGGCTTAGGTGATGCAGGTACTCAACAACTGCCCTCTTCTGCTCACATATCCTGATCAACATGTGCAGAGTTGAATTCCAACGCGTGGGGACATCACACACCAGTCTGTGAGCCGGAAGATGCAAACGACGCTGAAAGCCGGGAAGGCCGGCTGAAGCAGTAGGTGACTTTCGAAAATGTGCAGACAGGCAGCAAACTTTTACCAGCAGATCAGACAGCTCTGGGTATGACTTTAGAAACCGCTGAACCACGAGGTTGAGCACATGGGCCATGCATGGAACATGTGTCAGCTGGCCTCGCCTCAAAGCCGCCACCAGGTTCCGGCCATTGTCACACACAACCTTTCCTGGCTTTAGGTTCAGAGGTGTGAGCCAGTGATCTGCATGCTGTTTTAGAGCTGTCCACACCTCTTCTGCATTGTGGGGTTTGTCACCTATGCAGATTAGCTGCAGCACAGTCTGTTGCCGCTTCGCCGAGGCAGTGCTGCAGTGCTTCCAGCTTGGGACTGGTGTGGAGGGTAAAGTGGATGAGGATGCGCAGGAGGAGGAGGAGGCTGAAGAGCATGACATTCCGGAGCTGTAGAGTGTGGGTGAAACCCTGACTGAGGTAGGGCCTGCAAACCTTGGTGTGGGAAGGACTTGTTCAGTTCCTCGCTCAAACTGGGTCCCAGCTGGGCTGGGCTGGGTCCCTACCCGGCTGGGTAGGGCGTTGTGGGGGGTTTGTCTATCTCCGTTTGAGGTGAGTTTGTTTAAGTTAGCCTTTTCTTTGGCGTTTTTTGGAGCCCTGCGGGTTGGGGAGTTGGTATCGCCCAGTAAGGCGTTCCCCGGGGGCTTGGATTGGGGTGACATTATGTCAGTGGAAAACGGAGTTGAATTTTGGATTAGGAAATCGAAAACTGATCAGAGAGGTGTGGGTAGACTAGTCCGTTTGGGGATGGTTGTGGCATCTGATATGTGCCCGTTCAAGTGTCTCGGGAATTTTCAACAGATCCGTCCGAAGGTGGATGGCCCCTTATTATGTCATGAGGATGGGTCCTTTTTATCGAGATACCAATTTGTGAGTGTTTTTAGGGCATGTTTGAAGTCGTTGGGGTTAGATCCGAAGTCTTTCGGATTGGGGCAGCGACGGAGGCCTCTATATGCGGCCTACCGGAGGAGACAGTTAAGCAGATTGGTAGGTGGAAGTCGCAGCGCTTTAAGTCGTATGTACGTCCCCAGGTGGTTGTTGGCAATTGAGGGGAAAAGGGGGGGGTATTAGGGTAGCAATGGGGGGGGGTGAGAGTGTGTGTTTTTTGTAAATTTGGTTTGGTGAGGCAATAAAATGGTGTCGTCTGTACATTTTGTATTGCAGAAGCACCCCCTCTTCCTTCCCTGGTCTGGATCCTTGGCCACTCTTATGTGTATTGGGGAGCCCGACGAGCGGACGCGAGATGGAACGGGAGACAGCTAGGTTTTGAGAAGGACCTGGCTCTCGTGCGATGGCTCGGTGTTCGGAGGTTAGGGTGGAACAGGGTGTTGCAGGAGGTGCATAGATACGCCCGGTTGGACAGACCTCCTGACATGTTAGTGTTGCATGCCGGGGGGAATGATTTGGGTGGGCGTCCTTTTCGAATCTTGATAAAGGACATCAAACATGATTTGTTACGGTTATGGGTGTCGTTTCCAGGTCTAACGATAGTCTGGTCGGAGATAGTAGCGAGAAAGAGTTGGCAGAAAGCGCGGTCAGTTGACAGGTTGAACAAGGCGCGGGCGAAGGTTAATAGGGCGATCTCGAAGTTTGTTAGTCGGAACGGGGGTATAGCAATACGGCATGTTGAGTTGGAAAGGACGGAAGAGGAATTTTGGTTGGCTGACGGGGTACACCTTAATGCGGTGGGAACTGACTTATGGGCTCTTGGCTTGCAGGGAGGTATTGAGAGGGCCCTTTGGTTGCGGGGGGTCTCAGGCACTTGAAGGGTTTCAAGGTGCCTTCGTTGTGGTGTTGTTTATTGGTGGGTCCTTGAAGTTGGTTTAAAATTGGTTCGGGGATTCATCCGGGTATGGATCCCCTCATTGGCAGAATTGATGGTCCCCTGGTGATTTTGGGGGGGAACCCCGACGGGGTATGTCGGGGCCCCTGGGGGTGTGGTTGGGGTTGACGGAGGATTAACCCTTACCATTTGGTGCTCCTGAGCCAGTGTGGGTAACGGCTGGGAGCAAGTTGAGGTTTTTTATTGCTCGGTTATGGGAATCACCAGGGTTTTGGTAGCTTCAAGGACCTTACCACATTGCAAATTTTATTGGTTATGTATTCTTGTTAATAAAATGGCTGCTATGGCCAAAATTATCCAAAGATAAATTTGTGTCTGTGTAATTACTTTTAAATAAGAAATGGGAATGGAGGTGTGGGGTATGAAAGGAAGACCGGAGTCAACAATTCCAGGGTCAAGCATGTTTATTTGCCTAAGCTTCGTTCCAGGGTAGAAAGGGTAAGAGTGCCTTTCAGAATTCGAAGTGGTCGGACTGTACGGGCCACCAAGAACTGCAGGAGAGCTTGAACATCTTCCCATGGATTTGCGACATCCTCCCTCATCAGTTACGTAGGTAAGCAGGTTCTCAGCATTGCAGCCCATTTGTTATCTTAAGTTAGTTAAGCGGGGTTAACTAACCTGTCAGTTCAGCCTCAGGTCTAAAGCAGAGGCCTGGACTCCACTCCTTACTCCTCACTCCACAACTCTCCTTAAAAACAACTGACTCCTTTTTCCTGCCCCGGGGTCTCCAGACCCTTAGGTGGGCGTTTCCTTCCGTCTGGTCCTGCCCACTGGTGTGCCTGTCTTTCCCTGGGGGAGGTGACTAGGGTTTTCTGGTTGGCTTTGTGTGACTTAGGTGAGGGAAGTTGGGCGCTTAGCCCCCTCTCTTCGTCACTGAGGATGATTTCATTTTTCAGGGATTAGAGAGGGTGGTCCTTGTGGTGGACTGCAGGTATGGAGAGCTGTTGTCATCGTATTAAATAGATAAGAATGATTATATGTATTGTAGAAATGTCTCCTATCATGTTCCCTAATTTTTTATTATGTCCACATCCTGGTCCCCATCTTGGACATCATAACAAACGTGCACTTTTTTGTTTAATTTACACATTGGACCATAGGAAAAATGACACTACAGCTACAGAGGTGACCGTCTGATAGCCCAGCTCGACTATCCATCTCTACTGAAGACCCTTTCAGCTATTTGAGAGTTGGGTGGAGAACATCATCTCTGAAAATAGGGTCCCACAGCTGCACCCCATCAGTGTGAGCAGGACTCTTAGGACTCTTAGAAGAGTCAATGCTCTGAGACCATGGGGGGCGCTTAGCCCCCTCTCTTCGTCACTGAGGATGATTTCACTTTTCAGGGAATAGAGAGGGTGGTCCTTGTGGTGGACTGCAGGTATGGAGAGCTGTTGTCATCGTATTAGATAGATAAGAATGATTATATGTATTGTAGAAATGTCTCCTATCATGTTCCCTAATTTTTTATTATGTCCACATCCTGGTCCCCATCTTGGACATCATAACAAACGTGCACTTTTTTGTTTAATTTACACATTGGACCATAGGAAAAATGACACTACAGCTACAGAGGTGACCGTCTGATAGCCCAGCTCGACTATCCATCTCTACTGAAGACCCTTTCAGCTTTTTGAGAGTTGGGTGGAGGACATCATCTCTGAAAATAGGGTCCCACAGCTGCACCCCATCAGTGTGAGCAGGAATCTTAGGACTCTTAGAAGAGTCAATGCTCTGAAACCATGGGGGGCGCTTAGCCCCCTCTCTTCGTCCCTGAGGATGATTTCATTTTTCAGGGATTAGAGAGGGTGGTCCTTGTGGTGGACTGCAGGTATGGAGAGCTGTTGTCATCGTATTAGATAGATAAGAATGATTATATGTATTGTAGAAATGTCTCCTATCATGTTCCCTAATTTCTTATTATGTCCACATCCTGGTCCCCATCTTGGACATCATAACAAACGTGCACTTTTTTGTTTAATTTACACATTGGACCATAGGAAAAATGACACTACAGCTACAGAGGTGACCGTCTGATAGCCCAGCTCGACTATCCATCTCTACTGAAGACCCTTTCAGCTTTTTGAGAGTTGGGTGGAGGACATCATCTCTGAAAATAGGGTCCCACAGCTTCACCCCATCAGTGTGAGCAGGACTCTTAGGACTCTTAGAAGAGTCAATGCTCTGGTACCATGGGGGACGCTTGGCCCCCTCTCTTCGTCACTGAGGATGATTTCATTTTTCAGGGATTAGAGAGGGTGGTCCTTGTGGTGGACTGCAGGTATGGAGAGCTGTTGTCATCGTATTAGATAGATAAGAATGATTATATGTATTGTAGAAATGTCTCCTATCATGTTCCCTAATTTTTTATTATGTCCACATCCTGGTCCCCATCTTGGACATCATAACAAACGTGCACTTTTTTGTTTAATTTACACATTGGACCATAGGAAAAATGACACTACAGCTACAGAGGTGACCGTCTGATAGCCCAGCTCGACTATCCATCTCTACTGAAGACCCTTTCAGCTTTTTGAGAGTTGGGTGGAGGACATCATCTCTGAAAATAGGGTCCCACAGCTGCACCCCATCAGTGTGAGCAGGACTCTTAGGACTCTTAGAAGAGTTAATGCTCTGAGACCATGGGGGCGCTTAGCCCCCTCTCTTCGTCACTGAGGATGATTTCATTTTTCAGGGATTAGAGAGGGTGGTCCTTGTGGTGGACTGCAGGTATGGAGAGCTGTTGTCATCGTATTAGATAGATAAGAATGATTATATGTATTGTAGAAATGTCTCCTATCATGTTCCCTAATTTTTTATTATGTCCACATCCTGGTCCCCATCTTGGACATCATAACAAACGTGCACTTTTTTGTTTAATTTACACATTGGACCATAGGGAAAATGACACTACAGCTACAGAGGTGACCGTCTGATAGCCCAGCTCGACTATCCATCTCTACTGAAGACCCTTTCAGCTTTTTGAGAGTTGGGTGGAGGACATCATCTCTGAAAATAGGGTCCCACAGCTGCACCCCATCAGTGTGAGCAGGACTCTTAGGACTCTTAGAAGAGTCAATGCTCTGAGACCATTGGGGGCACTTAGCCCCCTCTCTTCATCACTGAGGATGATTTCATTTTTCAGGGATTAGAGAGGGTGGTCCTTGTGGTGGACTGCAGATATGGAGAGCTGTTATCATCGTATTAGATAGATAAGAATGATTATATGTATTGTAGAAATGTCTCCTATCATGTTCCCTAATTTTTTATTATGTCCACATCCTGGTCCCCATCTTGGACATCATAACAAACGTGCACTTTTTTGTTTAATTTACACATTGGACCATAGGAAAAATGACACTACAGCTACAGAGGTGACCGTCTGATAGCCCAGCTCGACTATCCATCTCTACTGAAGACCCTTTCAGCTTTTTGAGAGTTGGGTGGAGGACATCATCTCTGAAAATAGGGTCCCACAGCTGCACCCCATCAGTGTGAGCAGGACTCTTAGGACTCTTAGAAGAGTCAATGCTCTGAGACCATGGGGGGCGCTTAGCCCCCTCTCTTCGTCACTGAGGATGATTTCATATTTCAGGGATTAGAGAGGGTGGTCCTTGTGGTGGACTGCAGGTATGGAGAGCTGTTGTCATCGTATTAAATAGATAAGAATGATTATATGTATTGTAGAAATGTCTCCTATCATGTTCCCTAATTTTTTATTATGTCCACATCCTGGTCCCCATCTTGGACATCATAACAAACGTGCACTTTTTTGTTTAATTTACACATTGGACCATAGGAAAAATGACACTACAGCTACAGAGGTGACCGTCTGATAGCCCAGCTCGACTATCCATCTCTACTGAAGACCCTTTCAGCTTTTTGAGAGTTGGGTGGAGAACATCATCTCTGAAAATAGGGTCCCACAGCTGCACCCCATCAGTGTGAGCAGGACTGTTAGGACTCTTAGAAGAGTCAATGCTCTGAGACCATGGGGGGCGCTTAGCCCCCTCTCTTCGTCACTGAGGATGATTTCACTTTTCAGGGAATAGAGAGGGTGGTCCTTGTGGTGGACTGCAGGTATGGAGAGCTGTTGTCATCGTATTAGATAGATAAGAATGATTATATGTATTGTAGAAATGTCTCCTATCATGTTCCCTATTTTTTTATTATGTCCACATCCTGGTCCCCATCTTGGAAATCATAACAAACGTGCACTTTTTTGTTTAATTTACACATTGGACCATAGGAAAAATGACACTACAGCTACAGAGGTGACCGTCTGATAGCCCAGCTCGACTATCCATCTCTACTGAAGACCCTTTCAGCTTTTTGAGAGTTGGGTGGAGGACATCATCTCTGAAAATAGGGTCCCACAGCTGCACCCCATCAGTGTGAGCAGGAATCTTAGGACTCTTAGAAGAGTCAATGCTCTGAGACCATGGGGGGCGCTTAGCCCCCTCTCTTCGTCACTGAGGATGATTTCATTTTTCAGGGATTAGAGAGAGTGGTCCTTGTGGTGGACTGCAGGTATGGAGAGCTGTTGTGATCGTATTAGATAGATAAGAATGATTATATGTATTGTAGAAATGTCTCCTATCATGTTCCCTAATTTTTTATTATGTCCACATCCTGGTCCCCATCTTGAACATCATAACAAACGTGCACTTTTTTGTTTAATTTACACATTGGACCATAGGAAAAATGACACTTTAGCTACAGAGGTGACCGTCTGATAGCCCAGCTCGACTATCCATCTCTACTGAAGACCCTTTCAGCTTTTTGAGAGTTGGGTGGAGGACATCATCTCTGAAAATAGGGTCCCACAGCTGCACCCCATCAGTGTAAGCAGGACTCTTAGGACTCTTAGAAGAGTCAATGCTCTAAAACCATGGGGGGCGCTTAGCCCCCTCTCTTCGTCCCTGAGGATGATTTCATTTTTCAGGGATTAGAGAGGGTGGTCCTTGTGGTGGACTGCAGGTATGGAGAGCTGTTGTCATCGTATTAGATAGATAAGAATGATTATATGTATTGTAGAAATGTCTCCTATCATGTTCCCTAATTTCTTATTATGTCCACATCCTGGTCCCCATCTTGGACATCATAACAAACGTGCACTTTTTTGTTTAATTTACACATTGGACCATAGGAAAAATGACACTACAGCTACAGAGGTGACCGTCTGATAGCCCAGCTCGACTATCCATCTCTACTGAAGACCCTTTCAGCTTTTTGAGAGTTGGGTGGAGGACATCATCTCTGAAAATAGGGTCCCACAGCTTCACCCCATCAATGTGAGCAGGACTCTTAGGACTCTTAGAAGAGTCAATGCTCTGGTACCATGGGGGGCGCTTGGCCCCCTCTCTTCGTCACTGAGGATGATTTCATTTTTCAGGGATTAGAGAGGGTGGTCCTTGTGGTGGACTGCAGGTATGGAGAGCTGTTGTCATTGTATTAGATAGATAAGAATGATTATATGTATTGTAGAAATGTCTCCTATCATGTTCCCTAATTTTTTATTATGTCCACATCCTGGTCCCCATCTTGGACATCATAACAAACGTGCACTTTTTTGTTTAATTTACACATTGGACCATAGGAAAAATGACACTACAGCTACAGAGGTGACCATCTGATAGCCCAGCTCGACTATCCATCTCTACTGAAGACCCTTTCAGCTTTTTGAGAGTTGGGTGGAGGACATCATCTCTGAAAATAGGGTCCCACAGCTGCACCCCATCAGTGTGAGCAGGACTCTTATGACTCTTAGAAGAGTTAATGCTCTGAGACCATGGGGGCGCTTAGCCCCCTCTCTTCGTCACTGAGGATGATTTCATTTTTCAGGGTTTAGAGAGGGTGGTCCTTGTGGTGGACTGCAGGTATGGAGAGCTGTTTTCATCGTATTAGATAGATAAGAATGATTATATGTATTGTAGAAATGTCTCCTATCATGTTCCCTAATTTTTTATTATGTCCACATCCTGGTCCCCATCTTGGACATCATAACAAACGTGCACTTTTTTGTTTAATTTACACATTGGACCATAGGAAAAATGACACTACAGCTACAGAGGTGACCGTCTGATAGCCCAGCTCGACTATCCATCTCTACTGAAGACCCTTTCAGCTTTTTGAGAGTTGGGTGGAGGACATCATCTCTGAAAATAGGGTCCCACAGCTGCACCCCATCAGTGTGAGCAGGACTCTTAGGACTCTTAGAAAAGTCAATGCTCTGAGACCATTGGGGGCACTTAGCCCCCTCTCTTCGTCACTGAGGATGATTTCATTTTTCAGGGATTAGAGAGGGTGGTCCTTGTGGTGGACTGCAGGTATGGAGAGCTGTTGTCATCGTATTAAATAGATAAGAATGATTATATGTATTGTAGAAATGTCTCCTATCATGTTCCCTAATTTTTTATTATGTCCACATCCTGGTCCCCATCTTGGACATCATAACAAACGTGCACTTTTTTGTTTAATTTACACATTGGACCATAGGAAAAATGACACTACAGCTACAGAGGTGACCGTCTGATAGCCCAGCTCGACTATCCATCTCTACTGAAGACCCTTTCAGCTTTTTGAGAGTTGGGTGGAGGACATCATCTCTGAAAATAGGGTCCCACAGCTGCACCCCATCAGTGTGAGCAGGACTCTTAGGACTCTTAGAAGAGTCAATGCTCTGAGACCATTGGGGGCACTTAGCCCCCTCTCTTCATCACTGAGGATGATTTCATTTTTCAGGGATTAGAGAGGGTGGTCCTTGTGGTGGACTGCAGATATGGAGAGCTGTTATCATCGTATTAGATAGATAAGAATGATTACATGTATTGTAGAAATGTCTCCTATCATGTTCCCTAATTTTTTATTATGTCCACATCCTGGTCCCCATCTTGGACATCATAACAAACGTGCACTTTTTTGTTTAATTTACACATTGGACCATAGGAAAAATGACACTACAGCTACAGAGGTGACCGTCTGATAGCCCAGCTCGACTATCCATCTCTACTGAAGAACCTTTCAGCTTTTTGAGAGTTGGGTGGAGGACATCATCTCTGAAAATAGGGTCCCACAGCTGCACCCCATCAGTGTGAGCAGGACTCTTAGGACTCTTAGAAGAGTCAATGCTCTGAGACCATGAGGGCGCTTAGCCCCCTCATTTCGTCACTGAGGATGATTTCATTTTTCAGGGATTAGAGAGGGTGGTCCTTGTAGTGGACTGCAGGTATGGAGAGCTGTTGTCATCGTATTAAATAGATAAGAATGATTATATGTATTGTAGAAATGTCTCCTATCATGTTCCCTAATTTTTTATTATGTCCACATCCTGGTCCCCATCTTGGACATCATAACAAACGTGCACTTTTTTGTTTAATTTACACATTGGACCATAGGAAAAATGACACTACAGCTACAGAGGTGACCGTCTGATAGCCCAGCTCGACTATCCATCTCTACTGAAGACCCTTTCAGCTTTTTGAGAGTTGGGTGGAGAACATCATCTCTGAAAATAGGGTCCCACAGCTGCACCCCATCAGTGTGAGCAGGACTCTTAGGACTCTTAGAAGAGTCAATGCTCTGAGACCATGGGGGGCGCTTAGCCCCCTCTCCTCGTCACTGAGGATGATTTCACTTTTCAGGGAATAGAGAGGGTGGTCCTTGTGGTGGACTGCAGGTATGGAGAGCTGTTGTCATCGTATTAGATAGATAAGAATGATTATATGTATTGTAGAAATGTCTCCTATCATGTTCCCTATTTTTTTATTATGTCCACATCCTGGTCCCCATCTTGGAAATCATAACAAACGTGCACTTTTTTGTTTAATTTACAAATTGGACCATAGGAAAAATGACACTACAGCTACAGAGGTGACCGTCTGATAGCCCAGCTCGACTATCCATCTCTACTGAAGACCCTTTCAGCTTTTTGAGAGTTGGGTGGAGGACATCATCTCTGAAAATAGGGTCCCACAGCTGCACCCCATCAGTGTGAGCAGGAATCTTAGGACTCTTAGAAGAGTCAATGCTCTGAGACCATGGGGGGCGCTTAGCCCCCTCTCTTCGTCACTGAGGATGATTTCATTTTTCAGGGATTAGAGAGAGTGGTCCTTGTGGTGGACTGCAGGTATGGAGAGCTGTTGTGATCGTATTAGATAGATAAGAATGATTATATGTATTGTAGAAATGTCTCCTATCATGTTCCCTAATTTTTTATTATGTCCACATCCTGGTCCCCATCTTGAACATCATAACAAACGTGCACTTTTTTGTTTAATTTACACATTGGACCATAGGAAAAATGACACTACAGCTACAGAGGTGACCGTCTGATAGCCCAGCTCGACTATCCATCTCTACTGAAGACCCTTTCAGCTTTTTGAGAGTTGGGTGGAGGACATCATCTCTGAAAATAGGGTCCCACAGCTTCACCCCATCAGTGTGAGCAGGACTCTTAGGACTCTTAGAAGAGTCAATGCTCTGGTACCATGGGGGGCGCTTGGCCCCCTCTCTTCGTCACTGAGGATGATTTCATTTTTCAGGGATTAGAGAGGGTGGTCCTTGTGGTGGACTGCAGGTATGGAGAGCTGTTGTCATCGTATTAGATAGATAAGAATGATTATATGTATTGTAGAAATGTCTCCTATCATGTTCCCTAATTTTTTATTATGTCCACATCCTGGTCCCCATCTTGGACATCATAACAAACGTGCACTTTTTTGTTTAATTTACACATTGGACCATAGGAAAAATGACACTACAGCTACAGAGGTGACCGTCTGATAGCCCAGCTCGACTATCCATCTCTACTGAAGACCCTTTCAGCTTTTTGAGAGTTGGGTGGAGGACATCATCTCTGAAAATAGGGTCCCACAGCTGCACCCCATCAGTGTGAGCAGGACTCTTAGGACTCTTAGAAGAGTTAATGCTCTGAGACCATGGGGGCGCTTAGCCCCCTCTCTTCGTCACTGAGGATGATTTCATTTTTCAGGGATTAGAGAGGGTGGTCCTTGTGGTGGACTGCAGGTATGGAGAGCTGTTGTCATCGTATTAGATAGATAAGAATGATTAAATGTATTGTAGAAATGTCTCCTATCATGTTCCCTAATTTTTTATTATGTCCACATCCTGGTCCCCATCTTGGACATCATAACAAACGTGCACTTTTTTGTTTAATTTACACATTGGACCATAGGAAAAATGACACTACAGCTACAGAGGTGACCGTCTGATAGCCCAGCTCGACTATCCATCTCTACTGAAGACCCTTTCAGCATTTTGAGAGTTGGGTGGAGGACATCATCTCTGAAAATAGGGTCCCATAGCTGCACCCCATCAGTGTGAGCAGGACTCTTAGGACTCTTAGAAGAGTCAATGCTCTGAGACCATTGGGGGCACTTAGCCCCCTCTCTTCGTCACTGAGGATGATTTCATTTTTCAGGGATTAGAGAGGGTGGTCCTTGTGGTGGACTGCAGGTATGGAGAGCTGTTATCATCGTATTAGATAGATAAGAATGATTATATGTATTGTAGAAATGTCTCCTATCATGTTCCCTAATTTTTTATTATGTCCACATCCTGGTCCCCATCTTGGACATCATAACAAACGTGCACTTTTTTGTTTAATTTACACATTGGACCATAGGAAAAATGACACTACAGCTACAGAGGTGACCGTCTGATAGCCCAGCTCGACTATCCATCTCTACTGAAGACCCTTTCAGCTTTTTGAGAGTTGGGTGGAGGACATCATCTCTGAAAATAGGGTTCCACAGCTTCACCCCATCAGTGTGAGCAGGACTCTTAGGACTCTTAGAAGAGTCAATGCTCTGGTACCATGGGGGGCGCTTGGCCCCCTCTCTTCGTCACTGAGGATGATTTCATTTTTCAGGGATTAGAGAGGGTGGTCCTTGTGGTGGACTGCAGGTATGGAGAGCTGTTGTCATCGTATTAGATAGATAAGAATGATTATATGTATTGTAGAAATGTCTCCTATCATGTTCCCTAATTTTTTAATATGTCCACATCCTGGTCCCCATCTTGGACATCATAACAAACGTGCACTTTTTTGTTTAATTTACACATTGGACCATAGGAAAAATGACACTACAGCTACAGAGGTGACCGTCTGATAGCCCAGCTCGACTATCCATCTCTACTGAAGACCCTTTCAGCTTTTTGAGAGTTGGGTGGAGGACATCATCTCTGAAAATAGGGTCCCACAGCTGCACCCCATCAGTGTGAGCAGGACTCTTAGGACTCTTAGAAGAGTCAATGCTCTGAGACCATTGGGGGCACTTAGCCCCCTCTCTTCATCACTGAGGATGATTTCATTTTTCAGGGATTAGAGAGGGTGGTCCTTGTGGTGGACTGCAGATATGGAGAGCTGTTATCATCGTATTAGATAGATAAGAATGATTACATGTATTGTAGAAATGTCTCCTATCATGTTCCCTAATTTTTTATTATGTCCACATCCTGGTCCCCATCTTGGACATCATAACAAACGTGCACTTTTTTGTTTAATTTCCACATTGGACCATAGGAAAAATGACACTACAGCTACAGAGGTGACCGTCTGATAGCCCAGCTCGACTATCCATCTCTACTGAAGAACCTTTCAGCTTTTTGAGAGTTGGGTGGAGGACATCATCTCTGAAAATAGGGTCCCACAGCTGCACCCCATCAGTGTGAGCAGGACTCTTAGGACTCTTAGAAGAGTCAATGCTCTGAGACCATGGGGGCGCTTAGCCCCCTCATTTCGTCACTGAGGATGATTTCATTTTTCAGGGATGAGAGAGGGTGGTCCTTGTAGTGGACTGCAGGTATGGAGAGCTGTTGTCATCGTATTAAATAGATAAGAATGATTATATGTATTGTAGAAATGTCTCCTATCATGTTCCCTAATTTTTTATTATGTCCACATCCTGGTCCCCATCTTGGACATCATAACAAACGTGCACTTTTTTGTTTAATTTACACATTGGACCATAGGAAAAATGACACTACAGCTACAGAGGTGACCGTCTGATAGCCCAGCTCGACTATCCATCTCTACTGAAGACCCTTTCAGCTTTTTGAGAGTTGGGTGGAGAACATCATCTCTGAAAATAGGATCCCACAGCTGCACCTTATCAGTGTGAGCAGGACTCTTAGGACTCTTAGAAGAGTCAATGCTCTGAGACCATGGGGGGCGCTTAGCCCCCTCTCCTCGTCACTGAGGATGATTTCACTTTTCAGGGAATAGAGAGGGTGGTCCTTGTGGTGGACTGCAGGTATGGAGAGCTGTTGTCATCGTATTAGATAGATAAGAATGATTATATGTATTGTAGAAATGTCTCCTATCATGTTCCCTATTTTTTTATTATGTCCACATCCTGGTCCCCATCTTGGAAATCATAACAAACGTGCACTTTTTTGTTTAATTTACAAATTGGACCATAGGAAAAATGACACTACAGCTACAGAGGTGACCGTCTGATAGCCCAGCTCGACTATCCATCTCTACTTAAGACCCTTTCAGCTTTTTGAGAGTTGGGTGGAGGACATCATCTCTGAAAATAGGGTCCCACAGCTGCACCCCATCAGTGTGAGCAGGAATCTTAGGACTCTTAGAAGAGTCAATGCTCTGAGACCATGGGGGGCGCTTAGCCCCCTCTCTTCGTCACTGAGGATGATTTCATTTTTCAGGGATTAGAGAGGGTGGTCCTTGTGGTGGACTGCAGGTATGGAGAGCTGTTGTCATCGTATTAGATAGATAAGAATGATTATATGTATTGTAGAAATGTCTCCTATCATGTTCCCTAATTTTTTATTATGTCCACATCCTGGTCCCCATCTTGGACATCATAACAAACGTGCACTTTTTTGTTTAATTTACACATTGGACCATAGGAAAAATGACACTACAGCTACAGAGGTGACCGTCTGATAGCCCAGCTCGACTATCCATCTCTACTGAAGACCCTTTCAGCTTTTTGAGAGTTGGGTGGAGGACATCATCTCTGAAAATAGGGTCCCACAGCTTCACCCCATCAGTGTGAGCAGGACTCTTAGGACTCTTAGAAGAGTCAATGCTCTGGTACCATGGGGGGCGCTTGGCCCCCTCTCTTCGTCACTGAGGATGATTTCATTTTTCAGGGATTAGAGAGGGTGGTCCTTGTGGTGGACTGCAGGTATGGAGAGCTGTTGTCATCGTATTAGATAGATAAGAATGATTATATGTATTGTAGAAATGTCTCCTATCATGTTCCCTAATTTTTTATTATGTCCACATCCTGGTCCCCATCTTGGACATCATAACAAACGTGCACTTTTTTGTTTAATTTACACATTGGACCATAGGAAAAATGACACTACAGCTACAGAGGTGACCGTCTGATAGCCCAGCTCGACTATCCATCTCTACTGAAGACCCTTTCAGCTTTTTGAGAGTTGGGTGGAGGACATCATCTCTGAAAATAGGGTCCCACAGCTGCACCCCATCAGTGTGAGCAGGACTCTTAGGACTCTTAGAAGAGTTAATGCTCTGAGACCATGGGGGCGCTTAGCCCCCTCTCTTCGTCACTGAGGATGATTTCATTTTTCAGGGATTAGAGAGGGTGGTCCTTGTGGTGGACTGCAGGTATGGAGAGCTGTTGTCATCGTATTAGATAGATAAGAATGATTAAATGTATTGTAGAAATGTCTCCTATCATGTTCCCTAATTTTTTATTATGTCCACATCCTGGTCCCCATCTTGGACATCATAACAAACGTGCACTTTTTTGTTTAATTTACACATTGGACCATAGGAAAAATGACACTACAGCTACAGAGGTGACCGTCTGATAGCCCAGCTCGACTATCCATCTCTACTGAAGACCCTTTCAGCATTTTGAGAGTTGGGTGGAGGACATCATCTCTGAAAATAGGGTCCCATAGCTGCACCCCATCAGTGTGAGCAGGACTCTTAGGACTCTTAGAAGAGTCAATGCTCTGAGACCATTGGGGGCACTTAGCCCCCTCTCTTCGTCACTGAGGATGATTTCATTTTTCAGGGATTAGAGAGGGTGGTCCTTGTGGTGGACTGCAGGTATGGAGAGCTGTTATCATCGTATTAGATAGATAAGAATGATTATATGTATTGTAGAAATGTCTCCTATCATGTTCCCTAATTTTTTATTATGTCCACATCCTGGTCCCCATCTTGGACATCATAACAAACGTGCACTTTTTTGTTTAATTTACACATTGGACCATAGGAAAAATGACACTACAGCTACAGAGGTGACCGTCTGATAGCCCAGCTCGACTATCCATCTCTACTGAAGACCCTTTCAGCTTTTTGAGAGTTGGGTGGAGGACATCATCTCTGAAAATAGGGTCCCACAGCTTCACCCCATCAGTGTGAGCAGGACTCTTAGGACTCTTAGAAGAGTCAATGCTCTGGTACCATGGGGGGCGCTTGGCCCCCTCTCTTCGTCACTGAGGATGATTTCATTTTTCAGGGATTAGAGAGGGTGGTCCTTGTGGTGGACTGCAGGTATGGAGAGCTGTTGTCATCGTATTAGATAGATAAGAATGATTATATGTATTGTAGAAATGTCTCCTATCATGTTCCCTAATTTTTTAATATGTCCACATCCTGGTCCCCATCTTGGACATCATAACAAACGTGCACTTTTTTGTTTAATTTACACATTGGACCATAGGAAAAATGACACTACAGCTACAGAGGTGACCGTCTGATAGCCCAGCTCGACTATCCATCTCTACTGAAGACCCTTTCAGCTTTTTGAGAGTTGGGTGGAGGACATCATCTCTGAAAATAGGGTCCCACAGCTGCACCCCATCAGTGTGAGCAGGACTCTTAGGACTCTTAGAAGAGTCAATGCTCTGAGACCATTGGGGGCACTTAGCCCCCTCTCTTCATCACTGAGGATGATTTCATTTTTCAGGGATTAGAGAGGGTGGTCCTTGTGGTGGACTGCAGATATGGAGAGCTGTTATCATCGTATTAGATAGATAAGAATGATTACATGTATTGTAGAAATGTCTCCTATCATGTTCCCTAATTTTTTATTATGTCCACATCCTGGTCCCCATCTTGGACATCATAACAAACGTGCACTTTTTTGTTTAATTTCCACATTGGACCATAGGAAAAATGACACTACAGCTACAGAGGTGACCGTCTGATAGCCCAGCTCGACTATCCATCTCTACTGAAGAACCTTTCAGCTTTTTGAGAGTTGGGTGGAGGACATCATCTCTGAAAATAGGGTCCCACAGCTGCACCCCATCAGTGTGAGCAGGACTCTTAGGACTCTTAGAAGAGTCAATGCTCTGAGACCATGGGGGCGCTTAGCCCCCTCATTTCGTCACTGAGGATGATTTCATTTTTCAGGGATGAGAGAGGGTGGTCCTTGTAGTGGACTGCAGGTATGGAGAGCTGTTGTCATCGTATTAAATAGATAAGAATGATTATATGTATTGTAGAAATGTCTCCTATCATGTTCCCTAATTTTTTATTATGTCCACATCCTGGTCCCCATCTTGGACATCATAACAAACGTGCACTTTTTTGTTTAATTTACACATTGGACCATAGGAAAAATGACACTACAGCTACAGAGGTGACCGTCTGATAGCCCAGCTCGACTATCCATCTCTACTGAAGACCCTTTCAGCTTTTTGAGAGTTGGGTGGAGAACATCATCTCTGAAAATAGGATCCCACAGCTGCACCTTATCAGTGTGAGCAGGACTCTTAGGACTCTTAGAAGAGTCAATGCTCTGAGACCATGGGGGGCGCTTAGCCCCCTCTCCTCGTCACTGAGGATGATTTCACTTTTCAGGGAATAGAGAGGGTGGTCCTTGTGGTGGACTGCAGGTATGGAGAGCTGTTGTCATCGTATTAGATAGATAAGAATGATTATATGTATTGTAGAAATGTCTCCTATCATGTTCCCTATTTTTTTATTATGTCCACATCCTGGTCCCCATCTTGGAAATCATAACAAACGTGCACTTTTTTGTTTAATTTACAAATTGGACCATAGGAAAAATGACACTACAGCTACAGAGGTGACCGTCTGATAGCCCAGCTCGACTATCCATCTCTACTTAAGACCCTTTCAGCTTTTTGAGAGTTGGGTGGAGGACATCATCTCTGAAAATAGGGTCCCACAGCTGCACCCCATCAGTGTGAGCAGGAATCTTAGGACTCTTAGAAGAGTCAATGCTCTGAGACCATGGGGGGCGCTTAGCCCCCTCTCTTCGTCACTGAGGATGATTTCATTTTTCAGGGATTAGAGAGGGTGGTCCTTGTGGTGGACTGCAGGTATGGAGAGCTGTTGTCATCGTATTAGATAGATAAGAATGATTATATGTATTGTAGAAATGTCTCCTATCATGTTCCCTAATTTTTTATTATGTCCACATCCTGGTCCCCATCTTGGACATCATAACAAACGTGCACTTTTTTGTTTAATTTACACATTGGACCATAGGAAAAATGACACTACAGCTACAGAGGTGACCGTCTGATAGCCCAGCTCGACTATCCATCTCTACTGAAGACCCTTTCAGCTTTTTGAGAGTTGGGTGGAGGACATCATCTCTGAAAATAGGGTCCCACAGCTGCACCCCATCAGTGTGAGCAGGACTCTTAGGACTCTTAGAAGAGTTAATGCTCTGAGACCATGGGGGCGCTTAGCCCCCTCTCTTCGTCACTGAGGATGATTTCATTTTTCAGGGATTAGAGAGGGTGGTCCTTGTGGTGGACTGCAGGTATGGAGAGCTGTTGTCATCGTATTAGATAGATAAGAATGATTATATGTATTGTAGAAATGTCTCCTATCATGTTCCCTAATTTTTTATTATGTCCACATCCTGGTCCCCATCTTGGACATCATAACAAACGTGCACTTTTTTGTTTAATTTACACATTGGACCATAGGAAAAATGACACTACAGCTACAGAGGTGACCGTCTGATAGCCCAGCTCGACTATCCATCTCTACTGAAGACCCTTTCAGCATTTTGAGAGTTGGGTGGAGGACATCATCTCTGAAAATAGGGTCCCACAGCTGCACCCCATCAGTGTGAGCAGGACTCTTAGGACTCTTAGAAGAGTCAATGCTCTGAGACCATTGGGGGCACTTAGCCCCCTCTCTTCGTCACTGAGGATGATTTCATTTTTCAGGGATTAGAGAGGGTGGTCCTTGTGGTGGACTGCAGGTATGGAGAGCTGTTATCATCGTATTAGATAGATAAGAATGATTATATGTATTGTAGAAATGTCTCCTATCATGTTCCCTAATTTTTTATTATGTCCACATCCTGGTCCCCATCTTGGACATCATAACAAACGTGCACTTTTTTGTTTAATTTACACATTGGACCATAGGAAAAATGACACTACAGCTACAGAGGTGACTGTCTGATAGCCCAGCTCGACTATCCATCTCTACTGAAGACCCTTTCAGCTTTTTGAGAGTTGGGTGGAGGACATCATCTCTGAAAATAGGGTCCCACAGCTTCACCCCATCAGTGTGAGCAGGACTCTTAGGACTCTTAGAAGAGTCAATGCTCTGGTACCATGGGGGGCGCTTGGCCCCCTCTCTTCGTCACTGAGGATGATTTCATTTTTCAGGGATTAGAGAGGGTGGTCCTTGTGGTGGACTGCAGGTATGGAGAGCTGTTGTCATCGTATTAGATAGATAAGAATGATTATATGTATTGTAGAAATGTCTCCTATCATGTTCCCTAATTTTTTATTATGTCCACATCCTGGTCCCCATCTTGGACATCATAACAAACGTGCACTTTTTTGTTTAATTTACACATTGGACCATAGGAAAAATGACACTACAGCTACAGAGGTGACCGTCTGATAGCCCAGCTCGACTATCCATCTCTACTGAAGACCCTTTCAGCTTTTTGAGAGTTGGGTGGAGGACATCATCTCTGAAAATAGGGTCCCACAGCTGCACCCCATCAGTGTGAGCAGGACTCTTAGGACTCTTAGAAGAGTTAATGCTCTGAGACCATGGGGGCGCTTAGCCCCCTCTCTTCGTCACTGAGGATGATTTCATTTTTCAGGGATTAGAGAGGGTGGTCCTTGTGGTGGACTGCAGGTATGGAGAGCTGTTGTCATCGTATTAGATAGATAAGAATGATTATATGTATTGTAGAAATGTCTCCTATCATGTTCCCTAATTTTTTATTATGTCCACATCCTGGTCCCCATCTTGGACATCATAACAAACGTGCACTTTTTTGTTTAATTTACACATTGGACCATAGGAAAAATGACACTACAGCTACAGAGGTGACCGTCTGATAGCCCAGCTCGACTATCCATCTCTACTGAAGACCCTTTCAGCTTTTTGAGAGTTGGGTGGAGGACATCATCTCTGAAAATAGGGTCCCACAGCTGCACCCCATCAGTGTGAGCAGGACTCTTAGGACTCTTAGAAGAGTCAATGCTCTGAGACCATTGGGGGCACTTAGCCCCCTCTCTTCGTCACTGAGGATGATTTCATTTTTCAGGGATTAGAGAGGGTGGTCCTTGTGGTGGACTGCAGGTATGGAGAGCTGTTATCATCGTATTAGATAGATAAGAATGATTATATGTATTGTAGAAATGTCTCCTATCATGTTCCCTAATTTTTTATTATGTCCACATCCTGGTCCCCATCTTGGACATCATAACAAACGTGCACTTTTTTGTTTAGTTTACACATTGGACCATAGGAAAAATGACACTACAGCTACAGAGGTGACCGTCTGATAGCCCAGCTCGACTATCCATCTCTACTGAAGACCCTTTCAGCATTTTGAGAGTTGGGTGGAGGACATCATCTCTGAAAATAGGGTCCCACAGCTGCACCCCATCAGTGTGAGCAGGACTCTTAGGACTCTTAGAAGAGTCAATGCTCTGAGACCATTGGGGGCACTTAGCCCCCTCTCTTCGTCACTGAGGATGACTTCATTTTTCAGGGATTAGAGAGGGTGGTCCTTGTGGTGGACTGCAGGTATGGAGAGCTGTTATCATCGTATTAGATAGATAAGAATGATTATATGTATTGTAGAAATGTCTCCTATCATGTTCCCTAATTTTTTATTATGTCCACATCCTGGTCCCCATCTTGGACATCATAACAAACGTGCACTTTTTTGTTTAATTTACACATTGGACCATAGGAAAAATGACACTACAGCTACAGAGGTGACTGTCTGATAGCCCAGCTCGACTATCCATCTCTACTGAAGACCCTTTCAGCTTTTTGAGAGTTGGGTGGAGGACATCATCTCTGAAAATAGGGTCCCACAGCTTCACCCCATCAGTGTGAGCAGGACTCTTAGGACTCTTAGAAGAGTCAATGCTCTGGTACCATGGGGGGCGCTTGGCCCCCTCTCTTCGTCACTGAGGATGATTTCATTTTTCAGGGATTAGAGAGGGTGGTCCTTGTGGTGGACTGCAGGTATGGAGAGCTGTTGTCATCGTATTAGATAGATAAGAATGATTATATGTATTGTAGAAATGTCTCCTATCATGTTCCCTAATTTTTTATTATGTCCACATCCTGGTCCCCATCTTGGACATCATAACAAACGTGCACTTTTTTGTTTAATTTACACATTGGACCATAGGAAAAATGACACTACAGCTACAGAGGTGACTGTCTGATAGCCCAGCTCGACTATCCATCTCTACTGAAGACCCTTTCAGCTTTTTGAGAGTTGGGTGGAGGACATCATCTC
Organism: Anomaloglossus baeobatrachus; assembly: GCF_048569485.1. NCBI lineage: Eukaryota > Metazoa > Chordata > Amphibia > Anura > Aromobatidae > Anomaloglossus > Anomaloglossus baeobatrachus. The sequence goes on along the minus strand of NW_027442954.1, from coordinate 746,973 downwards.
TGAAAATAGGGTCCCACAGCTTCACCCCATCAGTGTGAGCAGGACTCTTAGGACTCTTAGAAGAGTCAATGCTCTGGTACCATGGGGGGCGCTTGGCCCCCTCTCTTCGTCACTGAGGATGATTTCATTTTTCAGGGATTAGAGAGGGTGGTCCTTGTGGTGGACTGCAGGTATGGAGAGCTGTTGTCATCGTATTAGATAGATAAGAATGATTATATATATTGTAGAAATGTCTCCTATCATGTTCCCTAATTTTTTATTATGTCCACATCCTGGTCCCCATCTTGGACATCATAACAAACGTGCACTTTTTTGTTTAATTTACACATTGGACCATAGGAAAAATGACACTACAGCTACAGAGGTGACCGTCTGATAGCCCAGCTCGACTATCCATCTCTACTGAAGACCCTTTCAGCTTTTTGAGAGTTGGGTGGAGGACATCATCTCTGAAAATAGGGTCCCACAGCTGCACCCCATCAGTGTGAGCAGGACTCTTAGGACTCTTAGAAGAGTTAATGCTCTGAGACCATGGGGGCGCTTAGCCCCCTCTCTTCGTCACTGAGGATGATTTCATTTTTCAGGGATTAGAGAGGGTGGTCCTTGTGGTGGACTGCAGGTATGGAGAGCTGTTGTCATCGTATTAGATAGATAAGAATGATTATATGTATTGTAGAAATGTCTCCTATCATGTTCCCTAATTTTTTATTATGTCCACATCCTGGTCCCCATCTTGGACATCATAACAAACGTGCACTTTTTTGTTTAATTTACACATTGGACCATAGGAAAAATGACACTACAGCTACAGAGGTGACCGTCTGATAGCCCAGCTCGACTATCCATCTCTACTGAAGACCCTTTCAGCTTTTTGAGAGTTGGGTGGAGGACATCATCTCTGAAAATAGGGTCCCACAGCTGCACCCCATCAGTGTGAGCAGGACTCTTAGGACTCTTAGAAGAGTCAATGCTCTGAGACCATTGGGGGCACTTAGCCCCCTCTCTTCGTCACTGAGGATGATTTCATTTTTCAGGGATTAGAGAGGGTGGTCCTTGTGGTGGACTGCAGGTATGGAGAGCTGTTATCATCGTATTAGATAGATAAGAATGATTATATGTATTGTAGAAATGTCTCCTATCATGTTCCCTAATTTTTTATTATGTCCACATCCTGGTCCCCATCTTGGACATCATAACAAACGTGCACTTTTTTGTTTAATTTACACATTGGACCATAGGAAAAATGACACTACAGCTACAGAGGTGACCGTCTGATAGCCCAGCTCGACAATCCATCTCTACTGAAGACCCTTTCAGCTTTTTGAGAGTTGGGTGGAGGACATCATCTCTGAAAATAGGGTCCCACAGCTGCACCCCATCAGTGTGAGCAGGACTCTTAGGACTCTTAGAAGAGTCAATGCTCTGGTACCATGGGGGGCGCTTGGCCCCCTCTCTTCGTCACTGAGGATGATTTCATTTTTCAGGGATTAGAGAGGGTGGTCCTTGTGGTGGACTGCAGGTATGGAGAGCTGTTGTCATCGTATTAGATAGATAAGAATGATTATATGTATTGTAGAAATGTCTCCTATCATGTTCCCTAATTTTTTATTATGTCCACATCCTGGTCCCCATCTTGGACATCATAACAAACGTGCACTTTTTTGTTTAATTTACACATTGGACCATAGGAAAAATGACACTACAGCTACAGAGGTGACCGTCTGATAGCCCAGCTCGACTATCCATCTCTACTGAAGACCCTTTCAGCTTTTTGAGAGTTGGGTGGAGGACATCATCTCTGAAAATAGGGTCCCACAGCTGCACCCCATCAGTGTGAGCAGGACTCTTAGGACTCTTAGAAGAGTCAATGCTCTGAGACCATTGGGGGCACTTAGCCCCCTCTCTTCGTCACTGAGGATGATTTCATTTTTCAGGGATTAGAGAGGGTGGTCCTTGTGGTGGACTGCAGGTATGGAGAGCTGTTATCATCGTATTAGATAGATAAGAATGATTATATGTATTGTAGAAATGTCTCCTATCATGTTCCCTAATTTTTTATTATGTCCACATCCTGGTCCCCATCTTGGACATCATAACAAACGTGCACTTTTTTGTTTAATTTACACATTGGACCATAGGAAAAATGACACTACAGCTACAGAGGTGACCGTCTGATAGCCCAGCTCGACAATCCATCTCTACTGAAGACCCTTTCAGCTTTTTGAGAGTTGGGTGGAGGACATCATCTCTGAAAATAGGGTCCCACAGCTGCACTTCATCAGTGTGAGCAGGACTCTTAGGACTCTTAGAAGAGTCAATGCTCTGAGACCATGGGGGGCGCTTAGCCCCCTCTCTTCGTCACTGAGGATGATTTCATTTTTCAGGGATTAGAGAGGGTGGTCCTTGTGGTGGACTGCAGGTATGGAGAGCTGTTGTCATCGTATTAAATAGATAAGAATGATTATATGTATTGTAGAAATGTCTCCCATCATGTTCCCTAATTTTTTATTATGTCCACATCCTGGTCCCCATCTTGGACATCATAACAAACGTGCACTTTTTTGTTTAATTTACACATTGGACCATAGGAAAAATGACACTACAGCTACAGAGGTGACCGTCTGATAGCCCAGCTCGACTATCCATCTCTACTGAAGACCCTTTCAGCTTTTTGAGAGTTGGGTGGAGAACATCATCTCTGAAAATAGGGTCCCACAGCTGCACCCCATCAGTGTGAGCAGGACTCTTAGGACTCTTAGAAGAGTCAATGCTCTGAGACCATGGGGGGCGCTTAGCCCCCTCTCTTCGTCACTGAGGATGATTTCACTTTTCAGGGAATAGAGAGGGTGGTCCTTGTGGTGGACTGCAGGTATGGAGAGCTGTTGTCATCGTATTAGATAGATAAGAATGATTATATGTATTGTAGAAATGTCTCCTATCATGTTCCCTATTTTTTTATTATGTCCACATCCTGGTCCCCATCGTGGAAATCATAACAAACGTGCACTTTTTTGTTTAATTTACACATTGGACCATAGGAAAAATGACACTACAGCTACAGAGGTGACCGTCTGGTAGCCCAGCTCGACTATCCATCTCTACTGAAGACCCTTTCAGCTTTTTGAGAGTTGGGTGGAGGACATCATCTCTGAAAATAGGGTCCCACAGCTGCACCCCATCAGTGTGAGCAGGACTCTTAGGACTCTTAGAAGAGTTAATGCTCTGAGACCATGGGGGCGCTTAGCCCCCTCTCTTCGTCACTGAGGATGATTTCATTTTTCAGGGATTAGAGAGGGTGGTCCTTGTGGTGGACTGCAGGTATGGAGAGCTGTTGTCATCGTATTAGATAGATAAGAATGATTATATGTATTGTAGAAATGTCTCCTATCATGTTCCCTAATTTTTTATTATGTCCACATCCTGGTCCCCATCTTGGACATCATAACAAACGTGCACTTTTTTGTTTAATTTACACATTGGACCATAGGAAAAATGACACTACAGCTACAGAGGTGACCGTCTGATAGCCCAGCTCGACTATCCATCTCTACTGAAGACCCTTTCAGCTTTTTGAGAGTTGGGTGGAGGACATCATCTCTTAAAATAGGGTCCCACAGCTGCACCCCATCAGTGTAAGCAGGACTCTTAGGACTCTTAGAAGAGTCAATGCTCTAAAACCATGGGGGGCGCTTAGCCCCCTCTCTTCGTCCCTGAGGATGATTTCATTTTTCAGGGATTAGAGAGGGTGGTCCTTGTGGTGGACTGCAGGTATGGAGAGCTGTTGTCATCGTATTAGATAGATAAGAATGATTATATGTATTGTAGAAATGTCTCCTATCATGTTCCCTAATTTTTTATTATGTCCACATCCTGGTCCCCATCTTGGACATCATAACAAACGTGCACTTTTTTGTTTAATTTACACATTGGACCATAGGAAAAATGACACTACAGCTACAGAGGTGACCGTCTGATAGCCCAGCTCGACTATCCATCTCTACTGAAGACCCTTTCAGCTTTTTGAGAGTTGGGTGGAGGACATCATCTCTGAAAATAGGGTCCCACAGCTGCATCCCATCAGTGTGAGCAGGACTCTTAGGACTCTTAGAAGAGTTAATGCTCTGAGACCATGGGGGCGCTTAGCCCCCTCTCTTCGTCACTGAGGATGATTTCATTTTTCAGGGATTAGAGAGAGTGGTCCTTGTGGTGGACTGCAGGTATGGAGAGCTGTTGTCATCGTATTAGATAGATAAGAATGATTATATGTATTGTAGAAATGTCTCCTATCATGTTCCCTAATTTTTTATTATGTCCACATCCTGGTCCCCATCTTGGACATCATAACAAACGTGCACTTTTTTGTTTAATTTACACATTGGACCATAGGAAAAATGACACTACAGCTACAGAGGTGACCGTCTGATAGCCCAGCTCGACTATCCATCTCTACTGAAGACCCTTTCAGCTTTTTGAGAGTTGGGTGGAGGACATCATCTCTGAAAATAGGGTCCCACAGCTGCACCCCATCAGTGTGAGCAGGACTCTTAGGACTCTTAGAAGAGTTAATGCTCTGAGACCATGGGGGCGCTTAGCCCCCTCTCTTCGTCACTGAGGATGATTTCATTTTTCAGGGATTAGAGAGGGTGGTCCTTGTGGTGGACTGCAGGTATGGAGAGCTGTTGTCATCGTATTAGATAGATAAGAATGATTATATGTATTGTAGAAATGTCTCCTATCATGTTCCCTAATTTTTTATTATGTCCACATCCTGGTCCCCATCTTGGACATCATAACAAACGTGCACTTTTTTGTTTAATTTACACATTGGACCATAGGAAAAATGACACTACAGCTACAGAGGTGACCGTCTGATAGCCCAGCTCGACTATCCATCTCTACTGAAGACCCTTTCAGCTTTTTGAGAGTTGGGTGGAGGACATCATCTCTTAAAATAGGGTCCCACAGCTGCACCCCATCAGTGTAAGCAGGACTCTTAGGACTCTTAGAAGAGTCAATGCTCTAAAACCATGGGGGGCGCTTAGCCCCCTCTCTTCGTCCCTGAGGATGATTTCATTTTTCAGGGATTAGAGAGGGTGGTCCTTGTGGTGGACTGCAGGTATGGAGAGCTGTTGTCATCGTATTAGATAGATAAGAATGATTATATGTATTGTAGAAATGTCTCCTATCATGTTCCCTAATTTTTTATTATGTCCACATCCTGGTCCCCATCTTGGACATCATAACAAACGTGCACTTTTTTGTTTAATTTACACATTGGACCATAGGAAAAATGACACTACAGCTACAGAGGTGACCGTCTGATAGCCCAGCTCGACTATCCATCTCTACTGAAGACCCTTTCAGCTTTTTGAGAGTTGGGTGGAGGACATCATCTCTGAAAATAGGGTCCCACAGCTGCACCCCATCAGTGTGAGCAGGACTCTTAGGACTCTTAGAAGAGTTAATGCTCTGAGACCATGGGGGCGCTTAGCCCCCTCTCTTCGTCACTGAGGATGATTTCATTTTTCAGGGATTAGAGAGGGTGGTCCTTGTGGTGGACTGCAGGTATGGAGAGCTGTTGTCATCGTATTAGATAGATAAGAATGATTATATGTATTGTAGAAATGTCTCCTATCATGTTCCCTAATTTTTTAATATGTCCACATCCTGGTCCCCATCTTGGACATCATAACAAACGTGCACTTTTTTGTTTAATTTACACATTGGACCATAGGAAAAATGACACTACAGCTACAGAGGTGACCGTCTGATAGCCCAGCTCGACTATCCATCTCTACTGAAGACCCTTTCAGCTTTTTGAGAGTTGGGTGGAGGACATCATCTCTTAAAATAGGGTCCCACAGCTGCACCCCATCAGTGTAAGCAGGACTCTTAGGACTCTTAGAAGAGTCAATGCTCTAAAACCATTGGGGGCGCTTAGCCCCCTCTCTTCGTCCCTGAGGATGATTTCATTTTTCAGGGATTAGAGAGGGTGGTCCTTGTGGTGGACTGCAGGTATGGAGAGCTGTTGTCATCGTATTAGATATATAAGAATGATTATATGTATTGTAGAAATGTCTCCTATCATGTTCCCTAATTTTTTATTATGTCCACATCCTGGTCCCCATCTTGGACATCATAACAAACGTGCACTTTTTTGTTTAATTTACACATTGGACCATAGGAAAAATGACACTACAGCTACAGAGGTGACCGTCTGATAGCCCAGCTCGACTATCCATCTCTACTGAAGACCCTTTCAGCTTTTTGAGAGTTGGGTGGAGGACATCATCTCTGAAAATAGGGTCCCACAGCTGCACCCCATCAGTGTGAGCAGGACTCTTAGGACTCTTAGAAGAGTCAATGCTCTGAGACCATTGGGGGCACTTAGCCCCCTCTCTTCATCACTGAGGATGATTTCATTTTTCAGGGATTAGAGAGGGTGGTCCTTGTGGTGGACTGCAGATATGGAGAGCTGTTATCATCGTATTAGATAGATAAGAATGATTATATGTATTGTAGAAATGTCTCCTATCATGTTCCCTAATTTTTTATTATGTCCACATCCTGGTCCCCATCTTGGACATCATAACAAACGTGCACTTTTTTGTTTAATTTACACATTGGACCATAGGAAAAATGACACTACAGCTACAGAGGTGACCGTCTGATAGCCCAGCTCGACTATCCATCTCTACTGAAGACCCTTTCAGCTTTTTGAGAGTTGGGTGGAGAACATCATCTCTGAAAATAGGGTCCCACAGCTGCACCCCATCAGTGTGAGCAGGACTCTTAGGACTCTTAGAAGAGTCAATGCTCTGAGACCATGGGGGGCGCTTAGCCCCCTCTCTTCGTCACTGAGGATGATTTCACTTTTCAGGGAATAGAGAGGGTGGTCCTTGTGGTGGACTGCAGGTATGGAAAGCTGTTGTCATCGTATTAGATAGATAAAAATGATTATATGTATTGTAGAAATGTCTCCTATCATGTTCCCTATTTTTTTATTATGTCCACATCCTGGTCCCCATCTTGGAAATCATAACAAACGTGCACTTTTTTGTTTAATTTACACATTGGACCATAGGAAAAATGACACTACAGCTACAGAGGTGACCGTCTGATAGCCCAGCTCGACTATCCATCTCTACTGAAGACCCTTTCAGCTTTTTGAGAGTTGGGTGGAGGACATCATCTCTGAAAATAGGGTCCCACAGCTGCACCCCATCAGTGTGAGCAGGAATCCTAGGACTCTTAGAAGAGTCAATGCTCTGAGACCATGGGGGGCGCTTAGCCCCCTCTCTTCGTCACTGAGGATGATTTCATTTTTCAGGGATTAGAGAGAGTGGTCCTTGTGGTGGACTGCAGGTATGGAGAGCTGTTGTGATCGTATTAGATAGATAAGAATGATTATATGTATTGTAGAAATGTCTCCTATCATGTTCCCTAATTTTTTATTATGTCCACATCCTGGTCCCCATCTTGGACATCATAACAAACGTGCACTTTTTTGTTTAATTTACACATTGGACCATAGGAAAAATGACACTACAGCTACAGAGGTGACCGTCTGATAGCCCAGCTCGACTATCCATCTCTACTGAAGACCCTTTCAGCTTTTTGAGAGTTGGGTGGAGGACATCATCTCTGAAAATAGGGTCCCACAGCTGCACCCCATCAGTGGGAGCAGGACTCTTAGGACTCTTAGAAGAGTCAATGCTCTGAGACCATTGGGGGCACTTAGCCCCCTCTCTTCATCACTGAGGATGATTTCATTTTTCAGGGATTAGAGAGGGTGGTCCTTGTGGTGGACTGCAGATATGGAGAGCTGTTATCATCGTATTAGATAGATAAGAATGATTATATGTATTGTAGAAATGTCTCCTATCATGTTCCCTAATTTTTTATTATGTCCACATCCTGGTCCCCATCTTGGACATCATAACAAACGTGCACTTTTTTGTTTAATTTACACATTGGACCATAGGAAAAATGACACTACAGCTACAGAGGTGACCGTCTGATAGCCCAGCTCGTCTATCCATCTCTACTGAAGACCCTTTCAGCTTTTTGAGAGTTGGGTGGAGGACATCATCTCTGAAAATAGGGTCCCACAGCTGCACCCCATCAGTGTGAGCAGGACTCTTAGGACTCTTAGAAGAGTCAATGCTCTGAGACCATGGGGGGCGCTTAGCCCCCTCTCTTCGTCACTGAGGATGATTTCATTTTTCAGGGATTAGAGAGGGTGGTCCTTGTGGTGGACTGCAGGTATGGAGAGCTGTTGTCATCGTATTAGATAGATAAGAATGATTATATGTATTGTAGAAATGTCTCCTATCATGTTCCCTAATTTTTTATTATGTCCACATCCTGGTCCCCATCTTGGACATCATAACAAACGTGCACTTTTTTGTTTAATTTACACATTGGACCATAGGAAAAATGACACTACAGCTACAGAGGTGACCGTCTGATAGCCCAGCTCGACTATCCATCTCTACTGAAGACCCTTTCAGCTTTTTGAGAGTTGGGTAGAGAACATCATCTCTGAAAATAGGGTCCCACAGCTGCACCCCATCAGTGTGAGCAGGACTCTTAGGACTCTTAGAAGAGTCAATGCTCTGAGACCATGGAGGGCGCTTAGCCCCCTCTCTTCGTCACTGAGGATGATTTCACTTTTCAGGGATTAGAGAGAGTGGTCCTTGTGGTGGACTGCAGGTATGGAGAGCTGTTGTGATCGTATTAGATAGATAAGAATGATTATATGTATTGTAGAAATGTCTCCTATCATGTTCCCTAATTTTTTATTATGTCCACATCCTGGTCCCCATCTTGAACATCATAACAAACGTGCACTTTTTTGTTTAATTTACACATTGGACCATAGGAAAAATGACACTACAGCTACAGAGGTGACCGTCTGATAGCCCAGCTCGACTATCCATCTCTACTGAAGACCCTTTCAGCTTTTTGAGAGTTGGGTGGAGGACATCATCTCTGAAAATAGGGTCCCACAGCTGCACCCCATCAGTGTGAGCAGGACTCTTAGGACTCTTAGAAGAGTTAATGCTCTGAGACCATGGGGGCGCTTAGCCCCCTCTCTTCGTCACTGAGGATGATTTCATTTTTCAGGGATTAGAGAGGGTGGTCCTTGTGGTGGACTGCAGGTATGGAGAGCTGTTGTCATCGTATTAGATAGATAAGAATGATTATATGTATTGTAGAAATGTCTCCTATCATGTTCCCTAATTTTTTATTATGTCCACATCCTGGTCCCCATCTTGGACATCATAACAAACGTGCACTTTTTTGTTTAATTTACACATTGGACCATAGGAAAAATGACACTACAGCTACAGAGGTGACCGTCTGATAGCCCAGCTCGACTATCCATCTCTACTGAAGACCCTTTCAGCTTTTTGAGAGTTGGGTGGAGGACATCATCTCTGAAAATAGGGTCCCACAGCTGCACCCCATCAGTGTGAGCAGGAATCTTAGGACTCTTAGAAGAGTCAATGCTCTGAGACCATGGGGGGCGCTTAGCCCCCTCTCTTCGTCACTGAGGATGATTTCATTTTTCAGGGATTAGAGAGAGTGGTCCTTGTGGTGGACTGCAGGTATGGAGAGCTGTTGTGATCGTATTAGATAGATAAGAATGATTATATGTATTGTAGAAATGTCTCCTATCATGTTCCCTAATTTTTTATTATGTCCACATCCTGGTCCCCATCTTGAACATCATAACAAACGTGCACTTTTTTGTTTAATTTACACATTGGACCATAGGAAAAATGACACTACAGCTACAGAGGTGACCGTCTGATAGCCCAGCTTGACTGTCCATCTCTACTGAAGACCCTTTCAGCTTTTTGAGAGTTGGGTGGAGGACATCATCTCTGAAAATAGGGTCCCACAGCTGCACCCCATCAGTGTAAGCAGGACTCTTAGGACTCTTAGAAGAGTCAATGCTCTAAAACCATGGGGGGCGCTTAGCCCCCTCTCTTCGTCCCTGAGGATGATTTCATTTTTCAGGGATTAGAGAGGGTGGTCCTTGTGGTGGACTGCAGGTATGGAGAGCTGTTGTCATCGTATTAGATAGATAAGAATGATTATATGTATTGTAGAAATGTCTCCTATCATGTTCCCTAATTTCTTATTATGTCCACATCCTGGTCCCCATCTTGGACATCATAACAAACGTGCACTTTTTTGTTTAATTTACACATTGGACCATAGGAAAAATGACACTACAGCTACAGAGGTGACCGTCTGATAGCCCAGCTCGACTATCCATCTCTACTGAAGACCCTTTCAGCTTTTTGAGAGTTGGGTGGAGGACATCATCTCTGAAAATAGGGTCTCACAGCTTCACCCCATCAGTGTGAGCAGGACTCTTAGGACTCTTAGAAGAGTGAATGCTCTGGTACCATGGGGGGCGCTTGGCCCCCTCTCTTCGTCACTGAGGATGATTTCATTTTTCAGGGATTAGAGAGGGTGGTCCTTGTGGTGGACTGCAGGTATGGAGAGCTGTTGTCATCGTATTAGATAGATAAGAATGATTATATGTATTGTAGAAATGTCTCCTATCATGTTCCCTAATTTTTTATTATGTCCACATCCTGGTCCCCATCTTGGACATCATAACAAACGTGCACTTTTTTCTGATAGCCCAGCTCGACTATCCATCTCTACTGAAGACCCTTTCAGCTTTTTGAGAGTTGGGTGGAGGACATCATCTCTGAAAATAGGGTCCCACAGCTGCACCCATCAGTGTGAGCAGGACTCTTAGGACTCTTAGAAGAGTTAATGCTCTGAGACCATGGGGGCGCTTAGCCCCCTCTCTTCGTCACTGAGGATGATTTCATTTTTCAGGGATTAGAGAGGGTGGTCCTTGTGGTGGACTGCAGGTATGGAGAGCTGTTGTCATCGTATTAGATAGATAAGAATGATTATATGTATTGTAGAAATGTCTCCTATCATGTTCCCTAATTTTTTATTATGTCCACATCCTGGTCCCCATCTTGGACATCATAACAAACGTGCACTTTTTTGTTTAATTTACACATTGGACCATAGGAAAAATGACACTACAGCTACAGAGGTGACCGTCTGATAGCCCAGCTCGACTATCCATCTCTACTGAAGACCCTTTCAGCTTTTTGAGAGTTGGGTGGAGGACATCATCTCTGAAAATAGGGTCCCACAGCTGCACCCCATCAGTGTGAGCAGGACTCTTAGGACTCTTAGAAGAGTCAATGCTCTGAGACCATTGGGGGCACTTAGCCCCCTCTCTTCGTCACTGAGGATGATTTCATTTTTCAGGGATTAGAGAGGGTGGTCCTTGTGGTGGACTGCAGGTATGGAGAGCTGTTATCATCGTATTAGGTAGATAAGAATGATTATATGTATTGTAGAAATGTCTCCTATCATGTTCCCTAATTTTTTATTATGTCCACATCCTGGTCCCCATCTTGGACATCATAACAAACGTGCACTTTTTTGTTTAAATTACACATTGGACCATAGGAAAAATGACACTACAGCTACAGAGGTGACCGTCTGATAGCCCAGCTCGACTATCCATCTCTACTGAAGACCCTTTCAGCTTTTTGAGAGTTGGGTGGAGAACATCATCTCTGAAAATAGGGTCCCACAGCTGCACCCCATCAGTGTGAGCAGGACTCTTAGGACTCTTAGAAGAGTCAATGCTCTGAGACCATGGGGGGCGCTTAGCCCCCTCTCTTCGTCACTGAGGATGATTTCACTTTTCAGGGAATAGAGAGGGTGGTCCTTGTGGTGGACTGCAGGTATGGAGAGCTGTTGTCATCGTATTACATAGATAAGAATGATTATATGTATTGTAGAAATGTCTCCTATCATGTTCCGTATTTTTTTATTATGTCCACATCCTGGTCCCCATCTTGGAAATCATAACAAACGTGCACTTTTTTGTTTAATTTACACATTGGACCATAGGAAAAATGACACTACAGCTACAGAGGTGACCGTCTGATAGCCCAGCTCGACTATCCATCTCTACTGAAGACCCTTTCAGCTTTTTGAGAGTTGGGTGGAGGACATCATCTCTGAAAATAGGGTCCCACAGCTGCACCCCATCAGTGTGAGCAGGAATCTTAGGACTCTTAGAAGAGTCAATGCTCTGAGACCATGGGGGGCGCTTAGCCCCCTCTCTTCGTCACTGAGGATGATTTCATTTTTCAGGGATTAGAGAGAGTGGTCCTTGTGGTGGACTGCAGGTATGGAGAGCTGTTGTGATCGTATTAGATAGATAAGAATGATTATATGTATTGTAGAAATGTCTCCTATCATGTTCCCTAATTTTTTATTATGTCCACATCCTGGTCCCCATCTTGAACATCATAACAAACGTGCACTTTTTTGTTTAATTTACACATTGGACCATAGGAAAAATGACACTACAGCTACAGAGGTGACCGTCTGATAGCCCAGCTTGACTGTCCATCTCTACTGAAGACCCTTTCAGCTTTTTGAGAGTTGGGTGGAGGACATCATCTCTGAAAATAGGGTCCCACAGCTGCACCCCATCAGTGTAAGCAGGACTCTTAGGACTCTTAGAAGAGTCAATGCTCTAAAACCATGGGGGGCGCTTAGCCCCCTCTCTTCGTCCCTGAGGATGATTTCATTTTTCAGGGATTAGAGAGGGTGGTCCTTGTGGTGGACTGCAGGTATGGAGAGCTGTTGTCATCGTATTAGATAGATAAGAATGATTATATGTATTGTAGAAATGTCTCCTATCATGTTCCCTAATTTCTTATTATGTCCACATCCTGGTCCCCATCTTGGACATCATAACAAACGTGCACTTTTTTGTTTAATTTACACATTGGACCATAGGAAAAATGACACTACAGCTACAGAGGTGACCGTCTGATAGCCCAGCTCGACTATCCATCTCTACTGAAGACCCTTTCAGCTTTTTGAGAGTTGGGTGGAGGACATCATCTCTAAAAATAGGGTCTCACAGCTTCACCCCATCAGTGTGAGCAGGACTCTTAGGACTCTTAGAAGAGTGAATGCTCTGGTACCATGGGGGGCGCTTGGCCCCCTTATTCGGCACTGAGGATGATTTCATTTTTCAGGGATTAGAGAGGGTGGTCCTTGTGGTGGACTGCAGGTATGGAGAGCTGTTGTCATCGTATTAGATAGATAAGAATGATTATATGTATTGTAGAAATGTCTCCTATCATGTTCCCTAATTTTTTATTATGTCCACATCCTGGTCCCCATCTTGGACATCATAACAAACGTGCACTTTTTTGTTTAATTTACACATTGGGCCATAGGAAAAATGACACTACAGCTACAGAGGTGACCGTCTGATAGCCCAGCTCGACTATCCATCTCTACTGAAGACCCTTTCAGCTTTTTGAGAGTTGGGTGGAGGACATCATCTCTGAAAATAGGGTCTCACAGCTTCACCCCATCAGTGTGAGCAGGACTCTTAGGACTCTTAGAAGAGTGAATGCTCTGGTACCATGGGGGGCGCTTGGCCCCCTCTCTTCGTCACTGAGGATGATTTCATTTTTCAGGGATTAGAGAGGGTGGTCCTTGTGGTGGACTGCAGGTATGGAGAGCTGTTGTCATCGTATTAGATAGATAAGAATGATTATATGTATTGTAGAAATGTCTCCTATCATGTTCCCTAATTTTTTATTATGTCCACATCCTGGTCCCCATCTTGGACATCATAACAAACGTGCACTTTTTTGTTTAATTTACACATTGGGCCATAGGAAAAATGACACTACAGCTACAGAGGTGACCGTCTGATAGCCCAGCTCGACTATCCATCTCTACTGAAGACCCTTTCAGCTTTTTGAGAGTTGGGTGGAGGACATCATCTCTGAAAATAGGGTCCCACAGCTGCACCCATCAGTGTGAGCAGGACTCTTAGGACTCTTAGAAGAGTTAATGCTCTGAGACCATGGGGGCGCTTAGCCCCCTCTCTTCGTCACTGAGGATGATTTCATTTTTCAGGGATTAGAGAGGGTGGTCCTTGTGGTGGACTGCAGGTATGGAGAGCTGTTGTCATCGTATTAGATAGATAAGAATGATTATATGTATTGTAGAAATGTCTCCTATCATGTTCCCTAATTTTTTATTATGTCCACATCCTGGTCCCCATCTTGGACATCATAACAAACGTGCACTTTTTTGTTTAATTTACACATTGGACCATAGGAAAAATGACACTACAGCTACAGAGGTGACCGTCTGATAGCCCAGCTCGACTATCCATCTCTACTGAAGACCCTTTCAGCTTTTTGAGAGTTGGGTGGAGGACATCATCTCTGAAAATAGGGTCCCACAGCTGCACCCCATCAGTGTGAGCAGGACTCTTAGGACTCTTAGAAGAGTCAATGCTCTGAGACCATTGGGGGCACTTAGCCCCCTCTCTTCGTCACTGAGGATGATTTCATTTTTCAGGGATTAGAGAGGGTGGTCCTTGTGGTGGACTGCAGGTATGGAGAGCTGTTATCATCGTATTAGGTAGATAAGAATGATTATATGTATTGTAGAAATGTCTCCTATCATGTTCCCTAATTTTTTATTATGTCCACATCCTGGTCCCCATCTTGGACATCATAACAAACGTGCACTTTTTTGTTTAATTTACACATTGGACCATAGGAAAAATGACACTACAGCTACAGAGGTGACCGTCTGATAGCCCAGCTCGACAATCCATCTCTACTGAAGACCCTTTCAGCTTTTTGAGAGTTGGGTGGAGGACATCATCTCTGAAAATAGGGTCCCACATCTGCACCCCATCAGTGTGAGCAGGACTTTTAGGACTCTTAGAAGAGTCAATGCTCTGAGACCATGGGGGGCGCTTAGCCCCCTCTCTTCGTCACTGAGGATGATTTTATTTTTCAGGGATTAGAGAGGGTGGTCCTTGTGGTGGACTGCAGGTATGGAGAGCTGTTGTCATCGTATTAAATAGATAAGAATGATTATATGTATTGTAGAAATGTCTCCTATCATGTTCCCTAATTTTTTATTATGTCCACATCCTGGTCCCCATCTTGGACATCATAACAAACGTGCACTTTTTTGTTTAATTTACACATTGGACCATAGGAAAAATGACACTACAGCTACAGAGGTGACCGTCTGATAGCCCAGCTCGACTATCCATCTCTACTGAAGACCCTTTCAGCTTTTTGAGAGTTGGGTGGAGGACATCATCTCTGAAAATAGGGTCCCACAGCTGCACCCCATCAGTGTGAGCAGGACTCTTAGGACTCTTAGAAGAGTCAATGCTCTGAGACCATGGGGGGCGCTTAGCCCCCTCTCTTCGTCACTGAGGATGATTTCATTTTTCAGGGATTAGAGAGGGTGGTCCTTGTGGTGGACTGCAGGTATGGAGAGCTGTTGTCATCGTATTAGATAGATAAGAATGATTATATGTATTGTAGAAATGTCTCCTATCATGTTCCCTAATTTTTTATTATGTCCACATCCTGGTCCCCATCTTGGACATCATAACAAACGTGCACTTTTTTGTTTAATTTACACATTGGACCATAGGAAAAATGACACCACAGCTACAGAGGTGACCGTCTGATAGCCCAGCTCGACTATCCATCTCTACTGAAGACCCTTTCAGCTTTTTGAGAGTTGGGTGGAGAACATCATCTCTGAAAATAGGGTCCCGCAGCTGCACCCCATCAGTGTGAGCAGGACTCTTAGGACTCTTAGAAGAGTCAATGCTCTGAGACCATGGGGGGCGCTAAGCCCCCTCTCCTCGTCACTGAGGATGATTTCACTTTTCAGGGAATAGAGAGGGTGGTCCTTGTGGTGGACTGCAGGTATGGAGAGCTGTTGTCATCGTATTAGATAGATAAGAATGATTATATGTATTGTAGAAATGTCTCCTATCATGTTCCCTATTTTTTTATTATGTCCACATCCTGGTCCCCATCTTGGAAATCATAACAAACGTGCACTTTTTTGTTTAATTTACAAATTGGACAATAGGAAAAATGACACTACAGCTACAGAGGTGACCGTCTGATAGCCCAGCTCGACTATCCATCTCTACTGAAGACCCTTTCAGCTTTTTGAGAGTTGGGTGGAGGACATCATCTCTGAAAATAGGGTCCCACAGCTGCACCCCATCAGTGTGAGCAGGAATCTTAGGACTCTTAGAAGAGTCAATGCTCTGAGACCATGGGGGGCGCTTAGCCCCCTCTCTTCGTCACTGAGGATGATTTCATTTTTCAGGGATTAGAGAGAGTGGTCCTTGTGGTGGACTGCAGGTATGGAGAGCTGTTGTGATCGTATTAGATAGATAAGAATGATTATATGTATTGTAGAAATGTCTCCTATCATGTTCCCTAATTTTTTATTATGTCCACATCCTGGTCCCCATCTTGAACATCATAACAAACGTGCACTTTTTTGTTTAATTTACACATTGGACCATAGGAAAAATGACACTACAGCTACAGAGGTGACCGTCTGATAGCCCAGCTCGACTATCCATCTCTACTGAAGACCCTTTCAGCTTTTTGAGAGTTGGGTGGAGGACATCATCTCTGAAAATAGGGTCCCACAGCTTCACCCCATCAGTGTGAGCAGGACTCTTAGGACTCTTAGAAGAGTCAATGCTCTGGTACCATGGGGGGCGCTTGGCCCCCTCTCTTCGTCACTGAGGATGATTTCATTTTTCAAGGATTAGAGAGGGTGGTCCTTGTGGTGGACTGCAGGTATGGAGAGCTGTTGTCATCGTATTAGATAGATAAGAATGATTATATGTATTGTAGAAATGTCTCCTATCATGTTCCCTAATTTTTTATTATGTCCACATCCTGGTCCCCATCTTGGACATCATAACAAACGTGCACTTTTTTGTTTAATTTACACATTGGACCATAGGAAAAATGACACTACAGCTACAGAGGTGACCGTCTGATAGCCCAGCTCGACTATCCATCTCTACTGAAGACCCTTTCAGCTTTTTGAGAGTTGGGTGGAGGACATCATCTCTGAAAATAGGGTCCCACAGCTGCACCCCATCAGTGTGAGCAGGACTCTTAGGACTCTTAGAAGAGTTAATGCTCTGAGACCATGGGGGCGCTTAGCCCCCTCTCTTCGTCACTGAGGATGATTTCATTTTTCAGGGATTAGAGAGGGTGGTCCTTGTGGTGAACTGCAGGTATGGAGAGCTGTTGTCATCGTATTAGATAGATAAGAATGATTATATGTATTGTAGAAATGTCTCCTATCATGTTCCCTAATTTTTTATTATGTCCACATCCTGGTCCCCATCTTGGACATCATAACAAACGTGCACTTTTTTGTTTAATTTACACATTGGACCATAGGAAAAATGACACTACAGCTACAGAGGTGACCGTCTGATAGCCCAGCTCGACTATCCATCTCTACTGAAGACCCTTTCAGCATTTTGAGAGTTGGGTGGAGGACATCATCTCTGAAAATAGGGTCCCACAGCTGCACCCCATCAGTGTGAGCAGGACTCTTAGGACTCTTAGAAGAGTCAATGCTCTGAGACCATTGGGGGCACTGAGCCCCCTCTCTTCGTCACTGAGGATGATTTCATTTTTCAGGGATTAGAGAGGGTGGTCCTTGTGGTGGACTGCAGGTATGGAGAGCTGTTGTCATCGTATTAGATAGATAAGAATGATTATATGTATTGTAGAAATGTCTCCTATCATGTTCCCTAATTTTTTATTATGTCCACATCCTGGTCCCCATCTTGGACATCATAACAAACGTGCACTTTTTTGTTTAATTTACACATTGGACCATAGGAAAAATGACACTACAGCTACAGCGGTGACCGTCTGATAGCCCAGCTCGACTATCCATCTCTACTGAAGACCCTTTCAGCTTTTTGAGAGTTGGGTGGAGGACATCATCTCTGAAAATAGGGTCCCACAGCTGCACCCCATCAGTGTGAGCAGGACTCTTAGGACTCTTAGAAGAGTTAATGCTCTGAGACCATAGGGGCGCTTAGCCCCCTCTCTTCGTCACTGAGGATGATTTCATTTTTCAGGGATTAGAGAGGGTGGTCCTTGTGGTGGACTGCAGGTATGGAGAGCTGTTGTCATCGTATTAGATAGATAAGAATGATTATATGTATTGTAGAAATGTCTCCTATCATGTTCCCTAATTTTTTATTATGTCCACATCCTGGTCCCCATCTTGGACATCATAACAAACGTGCACTTTTTTGTTTAATTTACACATTGGACCATAGCAAAAATGACACTACAGCTACAGAGGTGACCGTCTGATAGCCCAGCTCGACTATCCATCTCTACTGAAGACCCTTTCAGCTTTTTGAGAGTTGGGTGGAGGACATCATCTCTGAAAATAGGGTCCCACAGCTGCACCCCATCAGTGTGAGCAGGACTCTTAGGACTCTTAGAAGAGTCAATGCTCTGAGACCATTGGGGGCACTTAGCCCCCTCTCTTCGTCACTGAGGATGATTTCATTTTTCAGGGATTAGAGAGGGTGGTCCTTGTGGTGGACTGCAGGTATGGAGAGCTGTTATCATCGTATTAGATAGATAAGAATGATTATATGTATTGTAGAAATGTCTCCTATCATGTTCCCTAATTTTTTATTATGTCCACATCCTGGTCCCCATCTTGGACATCATAACAAACGTGCACTTTTTTGTTTAATTTACACATTGGACCATAGGAAAAATGACACTACAGCTACAGAGGTGACCGTCTGATAGCCCAGCTCGACAATCCATCTCTACTGAAGACCCTTTCAGCTTTTTGAGAGTTGGGTGGAGGACATCATCTCTGAAAATAGGGTCCCACAGCTGCACCCCATCAGTGTGAGCAGGACTCTTAGGACTCTTAGAAGAGTCAATGCTCTGAGACCATGGGGGGCGCTTAGCCCCCTCTCTTCGTCACTGAGGATGATTTCATTTTTCAGGGATTAGAGAGGGTGGTCCTTGTGGTGGACTGCAGGTATGGAGAGCTGTTGTCATCGTATTAAATAGATAAGAATGATTATATGTATTGTAGAAATGTCTCCTATCATGTTCCCTAATTTTTTATTATGTCCACATCCTGGTCCCCATCTTGGACATCATAACAAACGTGCACTTTTTTGTTTAATTTACACATTGGACCATAGGAAAAATGACACTACAGCTACAGAGGTGACCGTCTGATAGCCCAGCTCGACAATCCATCTCTACTGAAGACCCTTTCAGCTTTTTGAGAGTTGGGTGGAGAACATCATCTCTGAAAATAGGGTCCCACAGCTGCACCCCATCAGTGTGAGCAGGACTCTTAGGACTCTTAGAAGAGTCAATGTTTTGAGACCATGGGGGGCGCTTAGCCCCCTCTCTTCGTCACTGAGGATGATTTCACTTTTCAGGGAATAGAGAGGGTGGTCCTTGTGGTGGACTGCAAGTATGTTGAGCTGTTGTCATCGTATTAGATAGATAAGAATGATTATATGTATTGTAGAAATGTCTCCTATCATGTTCCCTATTTTTTTATTATGTCCACATCCTGGTCCCCATCTTGGAAATCATAACAAACGTGCACTTTTTTGTTTAATTTACACATTGGACCATAGGAAAAATGACACTACAGCTACAGAGGTGACCGTCTGGTAGCCCAGCTCGACTATCCATCTCTACTGAAGACCCTTTCAGCTTTTTGAGAGTTGGGTGGAGGACATCATCTCTGAAAATAGGGTCCCACAGCTGCACCCCATCAGTGTGAGCAGGACTCTTAGGACTCTTAGAAGAGTCAATGTTTTGAGACCATGGGGGGCGCTTAGCCCCCTCTCTTCGTCACTGAGGATGATTTCATTTTTCAGGGATTAGAGAGAGTGGTCCTTGTGGTGGACTGCAGGTATGGAGAGCTGTTGTCATCGTATTAGATAGATAAGAATGATTATATGTATTGTAGAAATGTCTCCTATCATGTTCCCTAATTTTTTATTATGTCCACATCCTGGTCCCCATCTTGGACATCATAACAAACGTGCACTTTTTTGTTTAATTTACACATTGGACCATAGGAAAAATGACACTACAGCTACAGAGGTGACCGTCTGATAGCCCAGCTCGACTATCCATCTCTACTGAAGACCCTTTCAGCTTTTTGAGAGTTGGGTGGAGGACATCATCTCTTAAAATAGGGTCCCACAGCTGCACCCCATCAGTGTAAGCAGGACTCTTAGGACTCTTAGAAGAGTCAATGCTCTAAAACCATGGGGGGCGCTTAGCCCCCTCTCTTCGTCCCTGAGGATGATTTCATTTTTCAGGGATTAGAGAGGGTGGTCCTTGTGGTGGACTGCAGGTATGGAGAGCTGTTGTCATCGTATTAGATAGATAAGAATGATTATATGTATTGTAGAAATGTCTCCTATCATGTTCCCTAATTTTTTATTATGTCCACATCCTGGTCCCCATCTTGGACATCATAACAAACGTGCACTTTTTTGTTTAATTTACACATTGGACCATAGGAAAAATGACACTACAGCTACAGAGGTGACCGTCTGATAGCCCAGCTCGACTATCCATCTCTACTGAAGACCCTTTCAGCTTTTTGAGAGTTGGGTGGAGGACATCATCTCTGAAAATAGGGTCCCACAGCTGCACCCCATCAGTGTGAGCAGGACTCTTAGGACTCTTAGAAGCGTTAATGCTTTGAGACCATGGGGGCGCTTAGCCCCCTCTCTTCGTCACTGAGGATGATTTCATTTTTCAGGGATTAGAGAGGGTGGTCCTTGTGGTGGACTGCAGGTATGGAGAGCTGTTGTCATCGTATTAGATAGATAAGAATGATTATATGTATTGTAGAAATGTCTCCTATCATGTTCCCTAATTTTTTATTATGTCCACATCCAGGTCCCCATCTTGGACATCATAACAAACGTGCACTTTTTTGTTTAATTTACACATTGGACCATAGGAAAAATGACACTACAGCTACAGAGGTGACCGTCTGATAGCCCAGCTCGACTATCCATCTCTACTGAAGACCCTTTCAGCTTTTTGAGAGTTGGGTGGAGGACATCATCTCTTAAAATAGGGTCCCACAGCTGCACCCCATCAGTGTAAGCAGGACTCTTAGGACTCTTAGAAGAGTCAATGCTCTAAAACCATGGGGGGCGCTTAGCCCCCTCTCTTCGTCCCTGAGGATGATTTCATTTTTCAGGGATTAGAGAGGGTGGTCCTTGTGGTGGACTGCAGGTATGGAGAGCTGTTGTCATCGTATTAGATAGATAAGAATGATTATATGTATTGTAGAAATGTCTCCTATCATGTTCCCTAATTTTTTATTATGTCCACATCCTGGTCCCCATCTTGGACATCATAACAAACGTGCACTTTTTTGTTTAATTTACACATTGGACCATAGGAAAAATGACACTACAGCTACAGAGGTGACCGTCTGATAGCCCAGCTCGAGTATCCATCTCTACTGAAGACCCTTTCAGCTTTTTGAGAGTTGGGTGGAGGACATCATCTCTGAAAATAGGGTCCCACAGCTGCACCCCATCAGTGTGAGCAGGACTCTTAGGACTCTTAGAAGAGTCAATGCTCTGAGACCATTGGGGGCACTTAGCCCCCTCTCTTCAACACTGAGGATGATTTCATTTTTCAGGGATTAGAGAGGGTGGTCCTTGTGGTGGACTGCAGGTATGGAGAGCTGTTGTCATCGTATTAGATAGATAAGAATGATTATATGTATTGTAGAAATGTCTCCTATAATGTTCCCTAATTTTTTATTATGTCCACATCCTGGTCCCCATCTTGGACATCATAACAAACGTGCACTTTTTTGTTTAATTTACACATTGGACCATAGGGAAAATGAAACTACAGCTACAGAGGTGACCGTCTGATAGCCCAGCTCGACTATCCATCTCTACTGAAGAACCTTTCAGCTTTTTGAGAGTTGGGTGGAGGACATCATCTCTGAAAATAGGGTGCCACAGCTGCACCCCATCAGTGTGAGCAGGACTCTTAGGACTCTTACACCCTTTCAGCTTTTTGAGAGTTGGGTGGAGGACATCATCTCTGAAAATAGGGTCCCACAGCTGCACCCCATCAGTGTGAGCAGGACTCTTAGGACTCTTAGAAGAGTCAATGCTCTGAGACCATTGGGGGCACTTAGCCCCCTCTCTTCATCACTGAGGATGATTTCATTTTTCAGGGATTAGAGAGGGTGGTCCTTGTGGTGGACTGCAGATATGGAGAGCTGTTATCATCGTATTAGATAGATAAGAATGATTATATGTATTGTAGAAATGTCTCCTATCATGTTCCCTAATTTTTTATTATGTCCACATCCTGGTCCCCATCTTGGACATCATAACAAACGTGCACTTTTTTGTTTAATTTACACATTGGACCATAGGAAAAATGACACTACAGCTACAGAGGTGACCGTCTGATAGCCCAGCTCGACTATCCATCTCTACTGAAGACCCTTTCAGCTTTTTGAGAGTTGGGTGGAGGACATCATCTCTGAAAATAGGGTCCCACAGCTGCACCCCATCAGTGTGAGCAGGACTCTTAGGACTCTTAGAAGAGTCAATGCTCTGAGACCATGGGGGGCGCTTAGCCCCCTCTCTTCGTCACTGAGTATGATTTCATTTTTCAGGGATTAGAGAGGGTGGTCCTTGTAGTGGACTGCAGGTATGGAGAGCTGTTGTCATCGTATTAAATAGATAAGAATGATTATATGTATTGTAGAAATGTCTCCTATCATGTTCCCTAATTTTTTATTATGTCCACATCCTGGTCCCCATCTTGGACATCATAACAAACGTGCACTTTTTTGTTTAATTTACACATTGGACCATAGGAAAAATGACACTACAGCTACAGAGGTGACCGTCTGATAGCCCAGCTCGACTATCCATCTCTACTGAAGACCCTTTCAGCTTTTTGAGAGTTGGGTGGAGGACATCATCTCTGAAAATAGGGTCCCACAGCTGCACCCCATCAGTGTGAGCAGGAATCTTAGGACTCTTAGAAGAGTCAATGCTCTGGTACCATGGGGGGCGCTTGGCCCCCTCTCTTCGTCACTGAGGATGATTTCATTTTTCAGGGATTAGAGAGGGTGGTCCTTGTGGTGGACTGCAGGTATGGAGAGCTGTTGTCATCGTATTAGATAGATAAGAATGATTATATGTATTGTAGAAATGTCTCCTATCATGTTCCCTATTTTTTTATTATGTCCACATCCTGGTCCCCATCTTGGAAATCATAACAAACGTGCACTTTTTTGTTTAATTTACAAATTGGACCATAGGAAAAATGACACTACAGCTACAGAGGTGACCGTCTGATAGCCCAGCTCGACTATCCATCTCTACTGAAGACCCTTTCAGCTTTTTGAGAGTTGGGTGGAGGACTTCATCTCTGAAAATAGGGTCCCACAGCTGCACCCCATCAGAGTGAGCAGGAATCTTAGGACTCTTAGAAGAGTCAATGCTCTGAGACCATGGGGGGCGCTTAGCCCCCTCTCTTCGTCACTGAGGATGATTTCATTTTTCAGGGATTAGAGAAAGTGGTCCTTGTGGTGGACTGCAGGTATGGAGAGCTGTTGTGATCGTATTAGATAGATAAGAATGATTATATGTATTGTAGAAATGTCTTCAGTAGAGATGGATAGTCGAGCTGGGCTATCAGACGGTCACCTCTGTAGCTGTAGTGTCATTTTTCCTATGGTCCAATGTGTAAATTAAACAAAAAAGTGCACGTTTGTTATGATGTCCAAGATGGGGACCAGGATGTGGACATAATAAAAAATTAGGGAACATGATAGGAGACATTTCTACAATACATATAATCATTCTTATCTATCTAATACAATGACAACAGCTCTCCATACCTGCAGTCCACCACAAGGACCACCCTCTCTAATCCCTGAAAAATGAAATCATCCTCAGTGACGAAGAGAGGGGGCTAAGCGCCCCCATGGTCTCAGAGCATTAACTCTTCTAAGAGTCCTAAGGGCATTTCGCGCATAAATGAAATGATCACATTTTTCTCCAAAACTATAACAGATGCAAGCTTGTCCTGTTTGGTGGAGATAATATTTAATAAAATAAGTAGAAACCTAGTAAAAGTTTTGTTTGTTTATATTGCAATCCTGAGATAATCGTCTCCATGCTCCAAATCCATTTTAAAGCCATTTCAAAGGCATTTCACGCATAAATGAAATGATCACATTTTTCTCCAAAACTATAACACATGCAAGCTTGTCCTGTTTGGTGGAGATGATATTTAATAAAATAAGTAGAAATCCACTAAAAGTTTTGTTTGGTTATCTTGCAATCCCAAGATAATCGTCTCCATGCTCCAAATCCATTTTAAAGCCATTTTTAAGGCATTTCGCGCATAAATGAAATGATCACATTTTTCTCCAAAACTATAACAGATGCAAGCTTGTCCTGTTTGGTGGAGATAATATTTAATAAAATAAGTAGAAATCTACTAAAAGTTTTGTTTGTTTATATTGCCATCCTGAGATAATCGTCTCCATGCTCCAAATCCATTTTAAAGCCATTTCAAAGGCATTTTGCGCATAAATGAAATGATCACATTTTTCTCCAAAACTATAACACATGCAAGCTTGTCCTGTTTGGTGGAGATGATATTTGGTAAAATAAGTAGAAATCCACTAAAAGTTTTGTTTGGTTATCTTGCAATCCCGAGATAATCGTCTCCATGCTCCAAATCTATTTTAAAGCCATTTCAAAGGCATTGTGCGCATAAATGAAATGATCACATTTTTCTCCAAAACTATAACAGATGCAAGCTTGTCCTGTTTGGTGGGGATAATATTTAATAAAATAAGTAGAAATCCACTAAAAGTTTTGTTTGGTTATCTTGCAATCCCGAGATAATCGTCTCCATGCTCCAAATCCATTTTAAAGCTATTTTTAAGGCATTTCGCGCATAAATGAAATGATCACATTTTTCTCCAAAACTATAACAGATGGAAGCTCGTCCTGTTTGGAGGGGATAATATTTAATAAAATAAGTAGAAATCCACTAAAAGTTTTGTTTGGTTATCTTGCAATCCCGAGATAATCGTCTCCATGCTTCAAATGCATTTAAAAGCCATTTTGAAGGCATTTTGCGCATAAATGAAATGATCACATTTTTCTTCAAAACTAAAACAGATGCAAGCTTGTCCTGTTTGGTAGAGATGATATTTAATAAAATATGTAGAAATCCACTAAAAGTTTTGTTTGGTTTTCTTGCAATCCCGAGATAATCGTCTCCATGCTTCAAAACTATTTTAAAGCCATTTTTAAGGCATTTCGCGCATACATGAAATGATCACATTTTTCTCCAAAACTATAACAGATGCAAGCTTGTCCTGTTTGGTGGAGATAATATTTAATAAAATAAGTAGAAACCTACTAAAAGTTTCGTTTGTTTATATTGCAATCCTGAGATAATCGTCTCCATGCTCCAAATCCATTTTAAAGCCATTTCAAAGGCATTTCGCGCATAAATGAAATGATCACATTTTTCTCCAAAACTATAACACATGCAAGCTTGTCCTGTTTGGTGGAGATGATATTTAATAAAATAAGTAGAAATCCACTAAAAGTTTTGTTTGGTTATCTTGCAATCCCAAGATAATCGTCTCCTTGCTCCAAATCCATTTTAAAGCCATTTTTAAGGCATTTCGCGCATAAATGAAATGATCACATTTTTCTCCAAAACTATAACAGATGCAAGCTTGTCCTGTTTGGTGGAGATAATATTTAATAAAATAGGTAGAAATCTACTAAAAGTTTCGTTTGTTTATATTGCAATCCTGATATAATCGTCTCCATGCTCCAAATCCATTTTAAAGCCATTTCAAAGGCATTTCGCGCATAAATGAAATGATCACATTTTTCTCCAAAACTATAACAGATGCAAGCTTCTCCTGTTTGGTGGAGATGATATTTAATAAAATAAGTAGAAATCCACTAACAGATTTGTTTGGTTATCTTGCAATCCCGAGATAGTCGTCTCCATGCTCCAAATCCATTTTAAAGCCATCTTTAAGGCATTTCGCGCATAAATGAAATGATCACATTTTTCTCCAAAACTATAACAGATGCAAGCTTGTCCTGTTTGGTGGAGATGATATTTCATAAAATAAGTAGAAATCCACTAAAAGTTTTGTTTGGTTATCTTGCAATCCCGAGATAATCGTCTCCATGCTCCAAACCCTTTTTAAAGCCATTTTTAAGGCATTTCGCGCATAAATGAAATGATCACATTTTTCTCCAAAACTATAACAGATGCAAGCTTGTCCTGTTTGGTGGGGATAATATTTAATAAAATAAGTAGAAATCCACTAAAAGTTTTGTTTGGTTATCTTGCAATCCCAAGATAATCGTCTCCATGCTCCAAATCCATTTTAAAGCCATTTTTAAGGCATTTCGCGCATAAATGAAATGATCACATTTTTCTCCAAAACTATAACAGATGCAAGCTTGTCCTGTTTGGTGGAGATAATATTTAATAAAATAAGTAGAAATCTACTAAAAGTTTCGTTTGTTTATATTGCCATCCTGAGATAATCGTCTCCATGCTCCAAATCCATTTTAAAGCCATTTCAAAGGCATTTTGCGCATAAATGAAATGATCACATTTTTCTCCAAAACTATAACACATGCAAGCTTGTCCTGTTTGGTGGAGATGATATTTGGTAAAATAAGTAGAAATCCACTAAAAGTTTTGTTTGGTTATCTTGCAATCCCGAGATAATCGTCTCCATGCTCCAAATCTATTTTAAAGCCATTTCAAAGGCATTGTGCGCATAAATGAAATGATCACATTTTTCTCCAAAACTATAACAGATGCAAGCTTGTCCTGTTTGGAGGGGATGATATTTAATAAAATAATTAGAAATCCACTAAAAGTTTTGTTTGGTTATCTTGCAATCCCGAGATAATCGTCTCCATGCTTCAAAACCATTTTAAAGCCATTTTTAAGGCATTTCGCGCATAAATGAAATGATCACATTTTTCTCCAAAACTATAACAGATGCAAGCTTGTCCTGTTTGGTGGAGATAATATTTAATAAAATAAGTAGAAACCTACTAAAAGTTTCGTTTGTTTATATTGCAATCCTGAGATAATCGTCTCCATGCTCCAAATCCATTTTAAAGCCATTTCAAAGGCATTTCGCGCATAAATGAAATGATCACATTTTTCTCCAAAACTATAACACATGCAAGCTTGTCCTGTTTGGTGGAGATGATATTTAATAAAATAAGTAGAAATCCACTAAAAGTTTTGTTTGGTTATCTTGCAATCCCGAGATAATCGTCTCCATGCTTCAAAACCATTTTAAAGCCATTTTTAAGGCATTTCGCGCATAAATGAAATGATCACATTTTTCTCCAAAACTATAACAGATGCAAGCTTGTCCTGTTTGGAGGGGATGATATTTAATAAAATAATTAGAAATCCACTAAAAGTTGTGTTTGGTTATCTTGCAATCCCGAGATAATCGTCTCCATGCTTCAAAACCATTTTAAAGCCATTTTAAGGCATTTCGCGCATAAATGAAATGATCACATTTTTCTCCAAAACTATAACAGATGCAAGCTTGTCCTGTTTGGTGGAGATGATATTTAAAAAAAATAAGTAGAAATCCACTAAAAGTTTTGTTTGGTTATCTTGCAATCCCGAGATAATCGTCTCCGTGCTCCAAACCCTTTTTAAAGCCATTTTTAAGGCATTTCGCGCATAAATGAAATGATCACATTTTTCTCCAAAACTATAACAGATGCAAGCTTGTCCTGTTTGGTGGGGATAATATTTAATAAAATAAGTAGAAATCCACTAAAAGTTTTGTTTGGCGCCCCCCATGGTTTTAGAGCATTGACTCTTCTAAGAGTCCTAAGAGTCCTGCTTACACTGATGGGGTGCAGCTGTGGGACCCTATTTTAAGAGATGATGTCCTCCACCCAACTCTCAAAAAGCTGAAAGGGTCTTCAGTAGAGATGGATAGTCGAGCTGGGCTATCAGACGGTCACCTCTGTAGCTGTAGTGTCATTTTTCCTATGGTCCAATGTGTAAATTAAACAAAAAAGTGCACGTTTGTTATGATGTCCAAGATGGGGACCAGGATGTGGACATAATAAAAAATTAGGGAACATGATAGGAGACATTTCTACAATACATATAATCATTCTTATCTATCTAATACGATCACAACAGCTCTCCATTCCTGCAGTCCACCACAAGGACCACTCTCTCTAATCCCTGAAAAATGAAATCATCCTCAGTGACGAAGAGAGGGGGCTAAGCGCCCCCCATGGTCTCAGAGCATTGACTCTTCTAAGAGTCCTAAGAGTCCTGCTCACACTGATGGGGTGCAGCTGTGGGACCCTATTTTCAGAGATGATGTCCTCCACCCAACTCTCAAAAAGCTGAAAGGGTCTTCAGTAGAGATGGATAGTCGAGCTGGGCTATCAGACGGTCACCTCTGTAGCTGTAGTGTCATTTTTCCTATGGTCCAATGTGTAAATTAAACAAAAAAGTGCACGTTTGTTATGATGTCCAAGATGGGGACCAGGATGTGGACATAATAAAAAATTAGGGAACATGATAGGAGACATTTCTACAATACATATAATCATTCTTATCTATCTAATACGATCACAACAGCTCTCCATTCCTGCAGTCCACCACAAGGACCACTCTCTCTAATCCCTGAAAAATGAAATCATCCTCAGTGACGAAGAGAGGGGGCTAAGCGCCCCCCATGGTCTCAGAGCATTGACTCTTCTAAGAGTCCTAAGAGTCCTGCTCACACTGATGGGGTGCAGCTGTGGGACCCTATTTTCAGAGATGATGTCCTCCACCCAACTCTCAAAAAGCTGAAAGGGTCTTCAGTAGAGATGGATAGTCGAGCTGGGCTATCAGACGGTCACCTCTGTAGCTGTAGTGTCATTTTTCCTATGGTCCAATGTGTAAATTAAACAAAAAAGTGCACGTTTGTTATGATTTCCAAGATGGGGACCAGGATGTGGACATAATAAAAAAATAGGGAACATGATAGGAGACATTTCTACAATACATATAATTATTCTTATCTATCTAATACGATGACAACAGCTCTCCATACCTGCAGTCCACCACAAGGACCACCCTCTCTAATCCCTGAAAAATGAAATCATCCTCAGTGACGAAGAGAGGGGGCTAAGCGCACCCCATGGTCTCAAAACATTGACTCTTCTAAGAGTCCTAAGAGTCCTGCTCACACTGATGGGGTGCAGCTGTGGGACCCTATTTTCAGAGATGATGTCCTCCACCCAACTCTCAAAAAGCTGAAAGGGTCTTCAGTAGAGATGGATAGTCGAGCTGGGCTATCAGACGGTCACCTCTGTAGCTGTAGTGTCATTTTTCCTATGGTCCAATGTGTAAATTAAACAAAAAAGTGCACGTTTGTTATGATTTCCAAGATGGGGACCAGGATGTGGACATAATAAAAAAATAGGGAACATGATAGGAGACATTTCTACAATACATATAATCATTCTTATCTATCTAATACGATGACAACAGCTCTCCATACCTGCAGTCCACCACAAGGACCACCCTCTCTATTCCCTGAAAAGTGAAATCATCCTCAGTGACGAAGAGAGGGGGCTAAGCGCCCCTCATGGTCTCAGAGCATTGACTCTTCTAAGAGTCCTAAGAGTCCTGCTCACACTGATGGGGTGCAGCTGTGGGACCCTATTTTCAGAGATGATGTTCTCCACCAAACTCTCAAAAAGCTGAAAGGGTCTTCAGTAGAGATGGATAGTCGAGCTGGGCTATCAGACGGTCACCTCTGTACCTGTAGTGTCATTTTTCCTATGGTCCAATGTGTAAATTAAACAAAAAAGTGCACGTTTGTTATGATGTCCAAGATGGGGACCAGGATGTGGACATAATAAAAAATTAGGGAACATGATAGGAGACATTTCTACAATACATATAATAATTCTTATCTATTTAATACGATGACAACAGCTCTCCATACCTGCAGTCCACCACAAGGACCACCCTCTCTAATCCCTGAAAAATGAAATCATCCTCAGTGACGAAGAGAGGGGGCTAAGCGCCCCCCATGGTCTCAGAGCATTGACTCTTCTAAGAGTCCTAAGAGTCCTGCTCACACTGATGGGGTGCAGCTGTGGGACCCTATTTTCAGAGATGATGTCCTCCACCCAACTCTCAAAAAGCTGAAAGGGTCTTCAGTAGAGATGGATTGTCGAGCTGGGCTATCAGACGGTCACCTCTGTAGCTGTAGTGTCATTTTTCCTATGGTCCAATGTGTAAATTAAACAAAAAAGTGCACGTTTGTTATGATGTCCAAGATGGGGACCAGGATGTGGACATAATAAAAAATTAGGGAACATGATAGGAGACATTTCTACAATACATATAATCATTCTTATCTATCTAATACGATAACAGCTCTCCATACCTGCAGTCCACCACAAGGACCACCCTCTCTAATCCCTGAAAAATGAAATCATCCTCAGTGACGAAGAGAGGGGGCTAAGTGCCCCCAATGGTCTCAGAGCATTGACTCTTCTAAGAGTCCTAAGAGTCCTGCTCACACTGATGGGGTGCAGCTGTGGGACCCTATTTTCAGAGATGATGTCCTCCACCCAACTCTCAAAAAGCTGAAAGGGTCTTCAGTAGAGATGGATAGTCGAGCTGGGCTATCAGACGGTCACCTCTGTAGCTGTAGTGTCATTTTTCCTATGGTCCAATGTGTAAATTAAACAAAAAAGTGCACGTTTGTTATGATGTCCAAGATGGGGACCAGGATGTGGACATAATAAAAAATTAGGGAACATGATAGGAGACATTTCTACAATACATATAATCATTCTTATCTATCTAATACGATGACAACAGCTCTCCATATCTGCAGTCCACCACAAGGACCACCCTCTCTAATCCCTGAAAAATGAAATCATCCTCAGTGACGAAGAGAGGGGGCTAAGCGCCCCCATGGTCTCAGAGCATTAACTCTTCTAAGAGTCCTAAGAGTCCTGCTCACACTGATGGGGTGCAGCTGTGGGACCCTATTTTCAGAGATGATGTCCTCCACCCAACTCTCAAAAAGCTGAAAGGGTCTTCAGTAGAGATGGATAGTCGAGCTGGGCTATCAGACGGTCACCTCTGTAGCTGTAGTGTCATTTTTCCTATGGTCCAATGTGTAAATTAAACAAAAAAGTGCACGTTTGTTATGATGTCCAAGATGGGGACCAGGATGTGGACATAATAAAAAATTAGGGAACATGATAGGAGACATTTCTACAATACATATAATCATTCTTATCTATCTAATACGATGACAACAGCTCTCCATACCTGCAGTCCACCACAAGGACCACCCTCTCTAATCCCTGAAAAATGAAATCATCCTCAGTGACGAAGAGAGGGGGCCAAGCGCCCCCCATGGTACCAGAGCATTGACTCTTCTAAGAGTCCTAAGAGTCCTGCTCACACTGATGGGGTGAAGCTGTGGGACCCTATTTTCAGAGATGATGTCCTCCACCCAACTCTCAAAAAGCTGAAAGGGTCTTCAGTAGAGATGGATAGTCGAGCTGGGCTATCAGACGGTCACCTCTGTAGCTGTAGTGTCATTTTTCCTATGGTCCAATGTGTAAATTAAACAAAAAAGTGCACGTTTGTTATGATGTCCAAGATGGGGACCAGGATGTGGACATAATAAAAAATTAGGGAACATGATAGGAGACATTTCTACAATACATATAATCATTCTTATCTATCTAATACGATCACAACAGCTCTCCATACCTGCAGTCCACCACAAGGACCACTCTCTCTAATCCCTGAAAAATGAAATCATCCTCAGTGACGAAGAGAGGGGCCTAAGCGCCCCCCATGGTCTCAAAACATTGACTCTTCTAAGAGTCCTAAGAGTCCTGCTCACACTGATGGGGTGCAGCTGTGGGACCCTATTTTCAGAGATGATGTCCTCCACCCAACTCTCAAAAAGCTGAAAGGGTCTTCAGTAGAGATGGATAGTCGAGCTGGGCTATCAGACGGTCACCTCTGTAGCTGTAGTGTCATTTTTCCTATGGTCCAATGTGTAAATTAAACAAAAAAGTGCACGTTTGTTATGATGTCCAAGATGGGGACCAGGATGTGGACATAATAAAAAATTAGGGAACATGATAGGAGACATTTCTACAATACATATAATCATTCTTATCTATCTAATACGATGACAACAGCTCTCCATACCTGCAGTCCACCACAAGGACCACCCTCTCTAATCCCTGAAAAATGAAATCATCCTCAGGGACGAAGAGAGGGGGCTAAGCGCCCCCCATGGTTTTAGAGCATTGACTCTTCTAAGAGTCCTAAGAGTCCTGCTTACACTGATGGGGTGCAGCTGTGGGACCCTATTTTAAGAGATGATGTCCTCCACCCAACTCTCAAAAAGCTGAAAGGGTCTTCAGTAGAGATGGATAGTCGAGCTGGGCTATCAGACGGTCACCTCTGTAGCTGTAGTGTCATTTTTCCTATGGTCCAATGTGTAAATTAAACAAAAAAGTGCACGTTTGTTATGATGTCCAAGATGGGGACCAGGATGTGGACATAATAAAAAATTAGGGAACATGATAGGAGACATTTCTACAATACATATAATCATTCTTATCTATCTAATACGATGACAACAGCTCTCCATACCTGCAGTCCACCACAAGGACCACCCTCTCTAATCCCTGAAAAATGAAATCATCCTCAGTGACGAAGAGAGGGGGCTAAGCGCCCCCATGGTCTCAGAGCATTAACTCTTCTAAGAGTCCTAAGAGTCCTGCTCACACTGATGGGGTGCAGCTGTGGGACCCTATTTTCAGAGATGATGTCCTCCACCCAACTCTCAAAAAGCTGAAAGGGTCTTCAGTAGAGATGGATAGTCGAGCTGGGCTATCAGACGGTCACCTCTGTAGCTGTAGTGTCATTTTTCCTATGGTCCAATGTGTAAATTAAACAAAAAAGTGCACGTTTGTTATGATGTCCAAGATGGGGACCAGGATGTGGACATAATAAAAAATTAGGGAACATGATAGGAGACATTTCTACAATACATATAATCATTCTTATCTATCTAATACGATCACAACAGCTCTCCATACCTGCAGTCCACCACAAGGACCACTCTCTCTAATCCCTGAAAAATGAAATCATCCTCAGTGACGAAGAGAGGGGGCTAAGCGCCCCCCATGGTCTCAAAACATTGACTCTTCTAAGAGTCCTAAGAGTCCTGCTCACACTGATGGGGTGCAGCTGTGGGACCCTATTTTCAGAGATGATGTCCTCCACCCAACTCTCAAAAAGCTGAAAGGGTCTTCAGTAGAGATGGATAGTCGAGCTGGGCTATCAGACGGTCACCTCTGTAGCTGTAGTGTCATTTTTCCTATGGTCCAATGTGTAAATTAAACAAAAAAGTGCACGTTTGTTATGATGTCCAAGATGGGGACCAGGATGTGGACATAATAAAAAATTAGGGAACATGATAGGAGACATTTCTACAATACATATAATCATTCTTATCTATCTAATACGATGACAACAGCTCTCCATACCTGCAGTCCACCACAAGGACCACCCTCTCTAATCCCTGAAAAATGAAATCATCCTCAGGGACGAAGAGAGGGGGCTAAGCGCCCCCCATGGTTTTAGAGCATTGACTCTTCTAAGAGTCCTAAGAGTCCTGCTTACACTGATGGGGTGCAGCTGTGGGACCCTATTTTAAGAGATGATGTCCTCCACCCAACTCTCAAAAAGCTGAAAGGGTCTTCAGTAGAGATGGATAGTCGAGCTGGGCTATCAGACGGTCACCTCTGTAGCTGTAGTGTCATTTTTCCTATGGTCCAATGTGTAAATTAAACAAAAAAGTGCACGTTTGTTATGATGTCCAAGATGGGGACCAGGATGTGGACATAATAAAAAATTAGGGAACATGATAGGAGACATTTCTACAATACATATAATCATTCTTATCTATCTAATACGATGACAACAGCTCTCCATACCTGCAGTCCACCACAAGGACCACCCTCTCTAATCCCTGAAAAATGAAATCATCCTCAGTGACGAAGAGAGGGGGCGAAGCGCCCCCATGGTCTCAGAGCATTAACTCTTCTAAGAGTCCTAAGAGTCCTGCTCACACTGATGGGGTGCAGCTGTGGGACCCTATTTTCAGAGATGATGTCCTCCACCCAACTCTCAAAAAGCTGAAAGGGTCTTCAGTAGAGATGGATAGTCGAGCTGGGCTATCAGACGGTCACCTCTGTAGCTGTAGTGTCATTTTTCCTATGGTCCAATGTGTAAATTAAACAAAAAAGTGCACGTTTGTTATGATGTCCAAGATGGGGACCAGGATGTGGACATAATAAAAAATTAGGGAACATGATAGGAGACATTTCTACAATACATATAATCATTCTTATCTATCTAATACGATCACAACAGCTCTCCATACCTGCAGTCCACCACAAGGACCACTCTCTCTAATCCCTGAAAAATGAAATCATCCTCAGTGACGAAGAGAGGGGGCTAAGCGCCCCCCATGGTCTCAAAACATTGACTCTTCTAAGAGTCCTAAGAGTCCTGCTCACACTGATGGGGTGCAGCTGTGGGACCCTATTTTCAGAGATTATGTCCTCCACCCAACTCTCAAAAAGCTGAAAGGGTCTTCAGTAGAGATGGATAGTCGAGCTGGGCTACCAGACGGTCACCTCTGTAGCTGTAGTGTCATTTTTCCTATGGTCCAATGTGTAAATTAAACAAAAAGTGCACGTTTGTTATGATTTCCAAGATGGGGACCAGGATGTGGACATAATAAAAAAATAGGGAACATGATAGGAGACATTTCTACAATACATATAATCATTCTTATCTATCTAATACGATGACAACAGCTCTCCATACCTGCAGTCCACCACAAGGACCACCCTCTCTATTCCCTGAAAAGTGAAATCATCCTCAGTGACGAAGAGAGGGGGCTAAGCGCCCCCCATGGTCTCAAAACATTGACTCTTCTAAGAGTCCTAAGAGTCCTGCTCACACTGATGGGGTGCAGCTGTGGGACCCTATTTTCAGAGATGATGTTCTCCACCCAACTCTCAAAAAGCTGAAAGGGTCTTCAGTAGAGAGGGATAGTCGAGCTGGGCTATCAGACGGTCACCTCTGTAGCTGTAGTGTCATTTTTCCTATGGTCCAATGTGTAAATTAAACAAAAAAGTGCACGTTTGTTATGATGTCCAAGATGGGGACCAGGATGTGGACATAATAAAAAATTAGGGAACATGATAGGAGACATTTCTACAATACATATAATCATTCTTATCTATTTAATACGATGACAACAGCTCTCCATACCTGCAGTCCACCACAAGGACCACCCTCTCTAATCCCTGAAAAATGAAATCATCCTCAGTGACGAAGAGAGGGGGCTAAGCGCCCCCCATGGTCTCAGAGCATTGACTCTTCTAAGAGTCCTAAGAGTCCTGCTCACACTGATGGGGTGCAGCTGTGGGACCCTATTTTCAGAGATGATGTCCTCCACCCAACTCTCAAAAAGCTGAAAGGGTCTTCAGTAGAGATGGATTGTCGAGCTGGGCTATCAGACGGTCACCTCTGTAGCTGTAGTGTCATTTTTCCTATGGTCCAATGTGTAAATTAAACAAAAAAGTGCACGTTTGTTATGATGTCCAAGATGGGGACCAGGATGTGGACATAATAAAAAATTAGGGAACATGATAGGAGACATTTCTACAATACATATAATCATTCTTATCTATCTAATACGATGATAACAGCTCTCCATACCTGCAGTCCACCACAAGGACCACCCTCTCTAATCCCTGAAAAATGAAATCATCCTCAGTGACGAAGAGAGGGGGCTAAGTGCCCCCAATGATCTCAGAGCATTGACTCTTCTAAGAGTCCTAAGAGTCCTGCTCACACTGATGGGGTGCAGCTGTGGGACCCTATTTTCAGAGATGATGTCCTCCACCCAACTCTCAAAAAGCTGAAAGGGTCTTCAGTAGAGATGGATAGTTGAGCTGGGCTATCAGACGGTCACCTCTGTAGCTGTAGTGTCATTTTTCCTATGGTCCAATGTGTAAATTAAACAAAAAAGTGCACGTTTGTTATGATGTCCAAGATGGGGACCAGGATGTGGACATAATAAAAAATTAGGGAACATGATAGGAGACATTTCTACAATACATATAATCATTCTTATCTATCTAATACGATGATAACAGCTCTCCATACCTGCAGTCCACCACAAGGACCACCCTCTCTAAACCCTGAAAAATG
The DNA here is from genome assembly GCF_048569485.1 of Anomaloglossus baeobatrachus. Lineage (NCBI taxonomy): Eukaryota > Metazoa > Chordata > Amphibia > Anura > Aromobatidae > Anomaloglossus > Anomaloglossus baeobatrachus. Next base: position 710,575 of record NW_027442954.1, on the reverse strand, counting down.
AAATCATCCTCAGTGACGAAGAGAGGGGGCTCAGTGCCCCCAATGGTCTCAGAGCATTGACTCTTCTAAGAGTCTTAAGAGTCCTGCTCACACTGATGGGGTGCAGCTGTGGGACCCTATTTTCAGAGATGATGTCCTCCACCCAACTCTCAAAATGCTGAAAGGGTCTTCAGTAGAGATGGATAGTCGAGCTGGGCTATCAGACGGTCACCTCTGTAGCTGTAGTGTCATTTTTCCTATGGTCCAATGTGTAAATTAAACAAAAAAGTGCACGTTTGTTATGATGTCCAAGATGGGGACCAGGATGTGGACATAATAAAAAATTAGGGAACATGATAGGAGACATTTCTACAATACATATAATCATTCTTATCTATCTAATACGATGACAACAGCTCTCCATACCTGCAGTCCACCACAAGGACCACCCTCTCTAATCCCTGAAAAATGAAATCATCCTCAGTGACGAAGAGAGGGGGCGAAGCGCCCCCCATGGTACCAGAGCATTGACTCTTCTAAGAGTCCTAAGAGTCCTGCTCACACTGATGGGGTGCAGCTGTGGGACCCTATTTTCAGAGATGATGCCCCCCACCCAACTCTCAAAAAGCTGAAAGGGTCTTCAGTAGAGATGGATAGTCGAGCTGGGCTATCAGACGGTCACCTCTGTAGCTGTAGTGTCATTTTTCCTATGGTCCAATGTGTAAATTAAACAAAAAAGTGCACGTTTGTTATGATGTTCAAGATGGGGACCAGGATGTGGACATAATAAAAAGTTAGGGAACATGATAGGAGACATTTCTACAATACATATAATCATTCTTATCTATCTAATACGATCACAACAGCTCTCCATACCTGCAGTCCACCACAAGGACCACTCTCTCTAATCCCTGAAAAATGAAATCATCCTCAGTGACGAAGAGAGGGGGCTAAGCGCCCCCCATGGTCTCAGAGCATTGACTCTTCTAAGAGTCCTAAGATTCCTGCTCACACTGATGGGGTGCAGCTGTGGGACCCTATTTTCAGAGATGATGTCCTCCACCCAACTCTCAAAAAGCTGAAAGGGTCTTCAGTAGAGATGGATAGTCGAGCTGGGCTATCAGACGGTCACCTCTGTAGCTGTAGTGTCATTTTTTCTATTGTCCAATTTGTAAATTAAACAAAAAAGTGCACGTTTGTTATGATTTCCAAGATGGGAACCAGGATGTGGACATAATAAAAAAATAGGGAACATGATAGGAGACATTTCTACAATACATATAATCATTCTTATCTATCTAATACGATGACAACAGCTCTCCATACCTGCAGTCCACCACAAGGACCACCCTCTCTATTCCCTGAAAAGTGAAATCATCCTCAGTGACGAGGAGAGGGGGCTAAGCGCCCCCCATGGTCTCAGAGCATTGACTCTTCTAAGAGTCCTAAGAGTCCTGCTCACACTGATGGGGTGCAGCTGTGGGACCCTATTTTCAGAGATGATGTTCTCCACCCAATTCTCAAAAAGTTGAAAGGGTCTTCAGTAGAGATGGATAGTCGAGCTGGGCTATCAGACGGTCACCTCTGTAGCTGTAGTGTCATTTTTCCTATGGTCCAATGTGTAAATTAAACAAAAAAGTGCACGTTTGTTATGATGTCCAAGATGGGGACCAGGATGTGGACATAATAAAAAATTAGGGAACATGATAGGAGACATTTCTACAATACATATAATTATTCTTATCTATTTAATACGATGACAACAGCTCTCCATACCTGCAGTCCACCACAAGGACCACCCTCTCTAATCCCTGAAAAATGAAATCATCCTCAGTGATGAAGAGAGGGGGCTAAGCGCCCCCCATGGTCTCAGAGCATTGACTCTTCTAAGAGTCCTAAGAGTCCTGCTCACACTGATGGGGTGCAGCTGTGGGACCCTATTTTCAGAGATGATGTCCTCCACCCAACTCTCAAAAAGCTGAAAGGGTCTTCAGTAGAGATGGATAGTCGAGCTGGGCTATCAGACGGTCACCTCTGTAGCTGTAGTGTCATTTTTCCTATGGTCCAATGTGTAAATTAAACAAAAAAGTGCACGTTTGTTATGATGTCCAAGATGGGGACCAGGATGTGGACATAATAAAAAATTAGGGAACATGATAGGAGACATTTCTACAATACATATAATCATTCTTATCTATCTAATACGATGATAACAGCTCTCCATATCTGCAGTCCACCACAAGGACCACCCTCTCTAATCCCTGAAAAATGAAATCATCCTCAGTGATGAAGAGAGGGGGCTAAGTGCCCCCAATGGTCTCAGAGCATTGACTCTTCTAAGAGTCCTAAGAGTCCTGCTCACACTGATGGGGTGCAGCTGTGGGACCCTATTTTCAGAGATGATGTCCTCCACCCAACTCTCAAAAAGCTGAAAGGGTCTTCAGTAGAGATGGATAGTCGAGCTGGGCTATCAGACGGTCACCTCTGTAGCTGTAGTGTCATTTTTCCTATGGTCCAATGTGTAAATTAAACAAAAAAGTGCACGTTTGTTATGATGTCCAAGATGGGGACCAGGATGTGGACATAATAAAAAATTAGGGAACATGATAGGAGACATTTCTACAATACATATAATCATTCTTATCTATCTAATACGATGACAACAGCTCTCCATACCTGCAGTCCACCACAAGGACCACCCTCTCTAATCCCTGAAAAATGAAATCATCCTCAGTGACGAAGAGAGGGGGCTAAGCGCCCCCCATGGTTTTAGAGCATTGACTCTTCTAAGAGTCCTAAGAGTCCTGCTTACACTGATGGGGTGCAGCTGTGGGACCCTATTTTAAGAGATGATGTCCTCCACCCAACTCTCAAAAAGCTGAAAGGGTCTTCAGTAGAGATGGATAGTCGAGCTGGGCTATCAGACGGTCACCTCTGTAGCTGTAGTGTCATTTTTCCTATGGTCCAATGTGTAAATTAAACAAAAAAGTGCACGTTTGTTATGATGTCCAAGATGGGGACCAGGATGTGGACATAATAAAAAATTAGGGAACATGATAGGAGACATTTCTACAATACATATAATCATTCTTATCTATTTAATACGATGACAACAGCTCTCCATACCTGCAGTCCACCACAAGGACCACCCTCTCTAATCCCTGAAAAATGAAATCATCCTCAGTGACGAAGAGAGGGGGCTAAGCGCCCCCCATGGTCTCAGAGCATTGACTCTTCTAAGAGTCCTAAGAGTCCTGCTCACACTGATGGGGTGCAGCTGTGGGACCCTATTTTCAGAGATGATGTCCTCCACCCAACTCTCAAAAAGCTGAAAGGGTCTTCAGTAGAGATGGATTGTCGAGCTGGGCTATCAGACGGTCACCTCTGTAGCTGTAGTGTCATTTTTCCTATGGTCCAATGTGTAAATTAAACAAAAAAGTGCACGTTTGTTATGATGTCCAAGATGGGGACCAGGATGTGGACATAATAAAAAATTAGGGAACATGATAGGAGACATTTCTACAATACATATAATCATTCTTATCTACCTAATATGATGATAACAGCTCTCCATACCTGCAGTCCACCACAAGGACCACCCTCTCTAATCCCTGAAAAATGAAATCATCCTCAGTGACGAAGAGAGGGGGCTAAGTGCCCCCAATGGTCTCAGAGCATTGACTCTTCTAAGAGTCCTAAGAGTCCTGCTCACACTGATGGGGTGCAGCTGTGGGACCCTATTTTCAGAGATGATGTCCTCCACCCAACTCTCAAAAAGCTGAAAGGGTCTTCAGTAGAGATGGATAGTCGAGCTGGGCTATCAGACGGTCACCTCTGTAGCTGTAGTGTCATTTTTCCTATGGTCCAATGTGTAAATTAAACAAAAAAGTGCACGTTTGTTATGATGTCCAACATGGGGACCAGGATGTGGACATAATAAAAAATTAGGGAACATGATAGGAGACATTTCTACAATACATATAATCATTCTTATCTATCTAATACGATGATAACAGCTCTCCATATCTGCAGTCCACCACAAGGACCACCCTCTCTAATCCCTGAAAAATGAAATCATCCTCAGTGATGAAGAGAGGGGGCTAAGTGCCCCCAATGGTCTCAGAGCATTGACTCTTCTAAGAGTCCTAAGAGTCCTGCTCACACTGATGGGGTGCAGCTGTGGGACCCTATTTTCAGAGATGATGTCCTCCACCCAACTCTCAAAAAGCTGAAAGGGTCTTCAGTAGAGATGGATAGTCGAGCTGGGCTATCAGACGGTCACCTCTGTAGCTGTAGTGTCATTTTTCCTATGGTCCAATGTGTAAATTAAACAAAAAAGTGCACGTTTGTTATGATGTCCAAGATGGGGACCAGGATGTGGACATAATAAAAAATTAGGGAACATGATAGGAGACATTTCTACAATACATATAATCATTCTTATCTATCTAATACGATGATAACAGCTCTCCATACCTGCAGTCCACCACAAGGACCACCCTCTCTAATCCCTGAAAAATGAAATCATCCTCAGTGACGAAGAGAGGGGGCTAAGCGCCCCCATGGTCTCAGAGCATTAACTCTTCTAAGAGTCCTAAGAGTCCTGCTCACACTGATGGGGTGAAGCTGTGGGACCCTATTTTCAGAGATGATGTCCTCCACCCAACTCTCAAAAAGCTGAAAGGGTCTTCAGTAGAGCTCGACTATCCATCTCTACTGAAGACCCTTTCAGCTTTTTGAGAGTTGGGTGGAGGACATCATCTCTGAAAATAGAGTGTGTGTCTGGGTCGCTGTGACAGTTTACAGGACATAACTCAGGGCACCTAGACAGAAGGCAGAGGGACTACTTTCTATTTCTGGTGTAGAGCTTAGTACAATATATATATATATATACTATTACATGTGACACATGTACCTTGTATTACCATTATTCGCTGTATATGAACCCCTTTTCTCCGGGCATTATTTGTCTATAGCATTTTTCACGAACCTGAGGCAACTGAGAACCCTTCAGTGAAGGAATTCCACTAACCCTCACAATACCAACCAGGGGCCTCCCTGCAGTAACTCAGGTAGTTGTACCCATTCTCTTTCCGCATTCTATGTGTTCTTCTTTCTTCTTTTTTTTTCTTTTTTCTTCTTTTTATTTCTATCATGTAGTTCAGGGGTTTATAGATATATGTCCTGCATTTCATATTTCCTTTAGTGGTGCTTCTTACCCATTCTCATATCATTTACCCTAGTATTTCATGATCCTGAGGCGACTGAGAACCCTTTAATAAAGGAATCCTTTTTCACCTGAATTGTCAAGTGATACTTACCAGTGACTATCACGTAATGTTACAGGTAGTTCCATTTTCTTCCTCTTCTTTCTCTCCTTTCTTCTTTGTCACACGGTCCATTGTGTTATAGCCCACGTGTCATGATAACACTTGTACCATCTTTTCATTTAGATTCCACCTACAATTATTTACCGATTCCAGTTCTGGAATAGGCTTTCATCATCTACTCACTAGAATTCTCAAGTGCATAAGGTACTGAGACATATACATGTTCACACCATTATAAAGAACAAAGTATAAACATTGAGGTTTTTCTCACACCCATGTTCCTGTGTTCTTTGATATGATATGTGTTCATTTCCTTCACTATATAGGATTGCAAGTTTTCCATTTGTACCTTAATGGCAATGACGCTATACAATTGAACACATATCATCCTGTTATCCATATAGGTGTGTATTTACCTGCTTGACTATTTTTGGTTGTTTGATCCAGAATGTTTCTCCAGATAGGTCATGTGGAAATTTTCTTTCCTCAGTACAAATGTTTTCACTATGGCTTTGGAAAAATTTTTTGTATGTGCCTCATGGTCATTTGACCCATTGTACTCTCAAGTAGCAATATATTGTACTGTTATGTTGTACTATGTACTAATTACGTGTTTATATGGTTTTGTAACCCTTTATGATCTTAGATAACTTTATCCTTGATAAAGACCTAAAAACAAGGTCGAAACGTTGGATGAATTATCCTTTTGCACAAATAAAGAATTTTCAGCATTCCAAGAGTTCTTTTCTTACGTTATTAATCACTATAGTGTACCAGAGCTATTTCTTTTGAATTGACTCTTATTTTTTCTGAGCACCTGCTATATACACAGTGAGCCAGACATATTCAATTTTCATTCAGAAGGCAGAGGGAAGCCTTAGCAGCTGAGCATATATCTTTGCTTGTGAGTATTAGAACAGGCCGGCGATTACAGGGTAACATGAAAAATGTCCAGCTTGCATTATGACTAGAACATGACAATATCCTTTTAAGTACTAACCTATGATGCGTTCCTAAGCAGTTGATGTTATATGTTCTACATTTCATTTTCTGCATACTTTACAAGTAGTAGAATTTGCTTTGATATAGGCAACTGGATTTTCACAATGAAAAGGCAAAGGATAACGCCCGAAAAAGACGCCATACATTATGTCAGTGCCATCACTGACAAACCTGGATTGACCATGAAATACGGTATGGAGAGCTGTTGTCATCGTATTAGATAGATAAGAATGATTATATGTATTGTAGAAATGTCTCCTATCATGTTCCCTAATTTTTTATTATGTCCACATCCTGGTCCCCATCTTGGACATCATAACAAACGTGCACTTTTTTGTTTAATTTACACATTGGACCATAGGAAAAATGACACTACAGCTACAGAGGTGACCGTCTGATAGCCCAGCTCGACTATCCATCTCTACTGAAGACCCTTTCAGCTTTTTGAGAGTTGGGTGGAGGACATCATCTCTGAAAATAGGGTCCCACAGCTGCACCCCATCAGTGTGAGCAGGACTCTTAGGACTCTTAGAAGAGTCAATGCTCTGAGACCATGGGGGGCGCTTAGCCCCCTCTCTTCGTCACTGAGGATGATTTCATTTTTCAGGGATTAGAGAGGGTGGTCCTTGTGGTGGACTGCAGGTATGGAGAGCTGTTGTCATCGTATTAAATAGATAAGAATGATTATATGTATTGTAGAAATGTCTCCTATCATGTTCCCTAATTTTTTATTATGTCCACATCCTGGTCCCCATCTTGGACATCATAACAAACGTGCACTTTTTTGTTTAATTTACACATTGGACCATAGGAAAAATGACACTACAGCTACAGAGGTGACCGTCTGATAGCCCAGCTCGACTATCCATCTCTACTGAAGACCCTTTCAGCTATTTGAGAGTTGGGTGGAGAACATCATCTCTGAAAATAGGGTCCCACAGCTGCACCCCATCAGTGTGAGCAGGACTCTTAGGACTCTTAGAAGAGTCAATGCTCTGAGACCATGGGGGGCGCTTAGCCCCCTCTCTTCGTCACTGAGGATGATTTCACTTTTCAGGGAATAGAGAGGGTGGTCCTTGTGGTGGACTGCAGGTATGGAGAGCTGTTGTCATCGTATTAGATAGATAAGAATGATTATATGTATTGTAGAAATGTCTCCTATCATGTTCCCTATTTTTTTATTATGTCCACATCCTGGTCCCCATCTTGGACATCATAACAAACGTGCACTTTTTTGTTTAATTTACACATTGGACCATAGGAAAAATGACACTACAGCTACAGAGGTGACCGTCTGATAGCCCAGCTCGACTATCCATCTCTACTGAAGACCCTTTCAGCTTTTTGAGAGTTGGGTGGAGGACATCATCTCTGAAAATAGGGTCCCACAGCTTCACCCCATCAGTGTGAGCAGGACTCTTAGGACTCTTAGAAGAGTCAATGCTCTGGTACCATGGGGGGCACTTGGCCCCCTCTCTTCGTCACTGAGGATGATTTCATTTTTCAGGGATTAGAGAGGGTGGTCCTTGTGGTGGACTGCAGGTATGGAGAGCTGTTGTCATCGTATTAGATAGATAAGAATGATTATATGTATTGTAGAAATGTCTCCTATCATGTTCCCTAATTTTTTATTATGTCCACATCCTGGTCCCCATCTTGGACATCATAACAAACGTGCACTTTTTTGTTTAATTTACACATTGGACCATAGGAAAAATGACACTACAGCTACAGAGGTGACCGTCTGATAGCCCAGCTCGACTATCCATCTCTACTGAAGACCCTTTCAGCTTTTTGAGAGTTGGGTGGAGGACATCATCTCTGAAAATAGGGTCCCACAGCTGCACCCCATCAGTGTGAGCAGGACTCTTAGGACTCTTAGAAGAGTTAATGCTCTGAGACCATGGGGGCGCTTAGCCCCCTCTCTTCGTCACTGAGGATGATTTCATTTTTCAGGGATTAGAGAGGGTGGTCCTTGTGGTGGACTGCAGGTATGGAGAGCTGTTGTCATCGTATTAGATAGATAAGAATGATTATATGTATTGTAGAAATGTCTCCTATCATGTTCCCTAATTTTTTATTATGTCCACATCCTGGTCCCCATCTTGGACATCATAACAAACGTGCACTTTTTTGTTTAATTTACACATTGGACCATAGGAAAAATGACACTACAGCTACAGAGATGACCGTCTGATAGCCCAGCTCGACTATCCATCTCTACTGAAGACCCTTTCAGCTTTTTGAGAGTTGGGTGGAGGACATCATCTCTGAAAATAGGGTCCCACAGCTGCACCCCATCAGTGTGAGCAGGACTCTTAGGACTCTTAGAAGAGTCAATGCTCTGAGACCATTGGGGGCACTTAGCCCCCTCTCTTAATCACTGAGGATGATTTCATTTTTCAGGGATTAGAGAGGGTGGTCCTTGTGGTGGACTGCAGATATGGAGAGCTGTTATCATCGTATTAGATAGATAAGAATGATTATATGTATTGTAGAAATGTCTCCTATCATGTTCCCTAATTTTTTATTATGTCCACATCCTGGTCCCCATCTTGGACATCATAACAAACGTGCACTTTTTTGTTTAATTTACACATTGGACCATAGGAAAAATGACACTACAGCTACAGAGGTGACCGTCTGATAGCCCAGCTCGACTATCCATCTCTACTGAAGACCCTTTCAGCTTTTTGAGAGTTGGGTGGAGGACATCATCTCTGAAAATAGGGTCCCACAGCTGCACCCCATCAGAGTGAGCAGGACTCTTAGGACTCTTAGAAGAGTCAATGCTCTGAGACCATTGGGGGCACTTAGCCCCCTCTCTTCGTCACTGAGGATGATTTCATTTTTCAGGGATTAGAGAGGGTGGTCCTTGTGGTGGACTGCAGGTATGGAGAGCTGTTATCATCGTATTAGGTAGATAAGAATGATTATATGTATTGTAGAAATGTCTCCTATCATGTTCCCTAATTTTTTATTATGTCCACATCCTGGTCCCCATCTTGGACATCATAACAAACGTGCACTTTTTTGTTTAATTTACACATTGGACCATAGGAAAAATGACACTACAGCTACAGAGGTGACCGTCTGATAGCCCAGCTCGACAATCCATCTCTACTGAAGACCCTTTCAGCTTTTTGAGAGTTGGGTGGAGGACATCATCTCTGAAAATAGGGTCCCACAGCTGCACCCCATCAGTGTGAGCAGGACTCTTAGGACTCTTAGAAGAGTCAATGCTCTGAGACCATGGGGGGCGCTTAGCCCCCTCTCTTCGTCACTGAGGATGATTTCATTTTTCAGGGATTAGAGAGGGTGGTCCTTGTGGTGGACTGCAGGTATGGAGAGCTGTTGTCATCGTATTAAATAGATAAGAATGATTATATGTATTGTAGAAATGTCTCCTATCATGTTCCCTAATTTTTTATTATGTCCACATCCTGGTCCCCATCTTGGACATCATAACAAACGTGCACTTTTTTGTTTAATTTACACATTGGACCATAGGAAAAATGACACTACAGCTACAGAGGTGACCGTCTGATAGCCCAGCTCGACTATCCATCTCTACTGAAGACCCTTTCAGCTTTTTGAGAGTTGGGTGGAGGACATCATCTCTTAAAATAGGGTCCCACAGCTGCACCCCATCAGTGTAAGCAGGACTCTTAGGACTCTTAGAAGAGTCAATGCTCTAAAACCATGGGGGGCGCTTAGCCCCCTCTCTTCGTCACTGAGGATGATTTCATTTTTCAGGGATTAGAGAGGGTGGTCCTTGTGGTGGACTGCAGGTATGGAGAGCTGTTGTCATCGTATTAGATAGATAAGAATGATTATATGTATTGTAGAAATGTCTCCTATCATGTTCCCTAATTTTTTATTATGTCCACATCCTGGTCCCCATCTTGGACATCATAACAAACGTGCACTTTTTTGTTTAATTTACACATTGGACCATAGGAAAAATGACACTACAGCTACAGAGGTGACCGTCTGATAGCCCAGCTCGACTATCCATCTCTACTGAAGACCCTTTCAGCTTTTTGAGAGTTGGGTGGAGGACATCATCTCTGAAAATAGGGTCCCACAGCTGCACCCCATCAGTGTGAGCAGGACTCTTAGGACTCTTAGAAGAGTCAATGCTCTGAGACCATTGGGGGCACTTAGCCCCCTCTCTTCATCACTGAGGATGATTTCATTTTTCAGGGATTAGAGAGGGTGGTCCTTGTGGTGGACTGCAGATATGGAGAGCTGTTATCATCGTATTAGATAGATAAGAATGATTATATGTATTGTAGAAATGTCTCCTATCATGTTCCCTAATTTTTTATTATGTCCACATCCTGGTCCCCATCTTGGACATCATAACAAACGTGCACTTTTTTGTTTAATTTACACATTGGACCATAGGAAAAATGACACTACAGCTACAGAGGTGACCGTCTGATAGCCCAGCTCGACTATCCATCTCTACTGAAGACCCTTTCAGCTTTTTGAGAGTTGGGTGGAGGACATCATCTCTGAAAATAGGGTCCCACAGCTGCACCCCATCAGTGTGAGCAGGACTCTTAGGACTCTTAGAAGAGTCAATGCTCTGAGACCATGGGGGGCGCTTAGCCCCCTCTCTTCATCACTGAGGATGATTTCATTTTTCAGGGATTAGAGAGGGTGGTCCTTGTGGTGGACTGCAGGTATGGAGAGCTGTTGTCATCGTATTAAATAGATAAGAATAATTATATGTATTGTAGAAATGTCTCCTATCATGTTCCCTAATTTTTTATTATGTCCACATCCTGGTTCCCATCTTGGAAATCATAACAAACGTGCACTTTTTTGTTTAATTTACAAATTGGACAATAGGAAAAATGACACTACAGCTACAGAGGTGACCGTCTGATAGCCCAGCTCGACTATCCATCTCTACTGAAGACCCTTTCAGCTTTTTGAGAGTTGGGTGGAGGACATCATCTCTGAAAATAGGGTCCCACAGCTGCACCCCATCAGTGTGAGCAGGAATCTTAGGACTCTTAGAAGAGTCAATGCTCTGAGACCATGGGGGGCGCTTAGCCCCCTCTCTTCGTCACTGAGGATGATTTCATTTTTCAGGGATTAGAGAGAGTGGTCCTTGTGGTGGACTGCAGGTATGGAGAGCTGTTGTGATCGTATTAGATAGATAAGAATGATTATATGTATTGTAGAAATGTCTCCTATCATGTTCCCTAACTTTTTATTATGTCCACATCCTGGTCCCCATCTTGAACATCATAACAAACGTGCACTTTTTTGTTTAATTTACACATTGGACCATAGGAAAAATGACACTACAGCTACAGAGGTGACCGTCTGATAGCCCAGCTCGACTATCCATCTCTACTGAAGACCCTTTCAGCTTTTTGAGAGTTGGGTGGGGGACATCATCTCTGAAAATAGGGTCCCACAGCTTCACCCCATCAGTGTGAGCAGGACTCTTAGGACTCTTAGAAGAGTCAATGCTCTGGTACCATGGGGGGCGCTTCGCCCCCTCTCTTCGTCACTGAGGATGATTTCATTTTTCAGGGATTAGAGAGGGTGGTCCTTGTGGTGGACTGCAGGTATGGAGAGCTGTTGTCATCGTATTAGATAGATAAGAATGATTATATGTATTGTAGAAATGTCTCCTATCATGTTCCCTAATTTTTTATTATGTCCACATCCTGGTCCCCATCTTGGACATCATAACAAACGTGCACTTTTTTGTTTAATTTCCACATTGGACCATAGGAAAAATGACACTACAGCTACAGAGGTGACCGTCTGATAGCCCAGCTCGACTATCCATCTCTACTGAAGACCCTTTCAGCTTTTTGAGAGTTGGGTGGAGGACATCATCTCTGAAAATAGGGTCCCACAGCTGCACCCCATCAGTGTGAGCAGGACTCTTAGGACTCTTAGAAGAGTTAATGCTCTGAGACCATGGGAGCGCTTAGCCCCCTCTCTTCGTCACTGAGGATGATTTCATTTTTCAGGGATTAGAGAGGGTGGTCCTTGTGGTGGACTGCAGGTATGGAGAGCTGTTGTCATCGTATTAGATAGACAAGAATGATTATATGTATTGTAGAAATGTCTCCTATCATGTTCCCTAATTTTTTATTATGTCCACATCCTGGTCCCCATCTTGGACATCATAACAAACGTGCACTTTTTTGTTTAATTTACACATTGGACCATAGGAAAAATGACACTACAGCTACAGAGGTGACCGTCTGATAGCCCAGCTCGACTATCCATCTCTACTGAAGACCCTTTCAGCATTTTGAGAGTTGGGTGGAGGACATCATCTCTGAAAATAGGGTCCCACAGCTGCACCCCATCAGTGTGAGCAGGACTCTTAAGACTCTTAGAAGAGTCAATGCTCTGAGACCATTGGGGGCACTGAGCCCCCTCTCTTCGTCACTGAGGATGATTTCATTTTTCAGGGTTTAGAGAGGGTGGTCCTTGTGGTGGACTGCAGGTATGGAGAGCTGTTATCATCGTATTAGATAGATAAGAATGATTATATGTATTGTAGAAATGTCTCCTATCATGTTCCCTAATTTTTTATTATGTCCACATCCTGGTCCCCATCTTGGACATCATAACAAACGTGCACTTTTTTGTTTAATTTACACATTGGACCATAGGAAAAATGACACTACAGCTACAGAGGTGACCGTCTGATAGCCCAGCTCGACTATCCATCTCTACTGAAGACCCTTTCAGCTTTTTGAGAGTTGGGTGGAGGACATCATCTCTGAAAATAGGGTCCCACAGCTTCACCCCATCAATGTGAGCAGGACTCTTAGGACTCTTAGAAGAGTCAATGCTCTGGTACCATGGGGGGCGCTTGGCCCCCTCTCTTCGTCACTGAGGATGATTTCATTTTTCAGGGATTAGAGAGGGTGGTCCTTGTGGTGGACTGCAGGTATGTAGAGCTGTTGTCATCGTATTAGATAGATAAGAATGATTATATGTATTGTAGAAATGTCTCCTATCATGTTCCCTAATTTTTTATTATGTCCACATCCTGGTCCCCATCTTGGACATCATAACAAACGTGCACTTTTTTGTTTAATTTACACATTGGACCATAGGAAAAATGACACTACAGCTACAGAGGTGACCGTCTGATAGCCCAGCTCGACCATCCATCTCTACTGAAGACCCTTTCAGCTTTTTGAGAGTTGGGTGGAGGACATCATCTCTGAAAATAGGGTCCCACAGCTGCACCCCATCAGTGTGAGCAGGACTCTTAGGACTCTTAGAAGAGTTAATGCTCTGAGACCATGGGGGCGCTTAGCCCCCTCTCTTCGTCACTGAGGATGATTTCATTTTTCAGGGATTAGAGAGGGTGGTCCTTGTGGTGGACTGCAGGTATGGAGAGCTGTTGTCATCGTATTAGATAGATAAGAATGATTATATGTATTTTAGAAATGTCTCCTATCATGTTCCCTAATTTTTTATTATGTCCACATCCTTGTCCCCATCTTGGACATCATAACAAACGTGCACTTTTTTGTTTAATTTACACATTGGACCATAGGAAAAATGACACTACAGCTACAGAGGTGACCGTCTGATAGCCCAGCTCGACAATCCATCTCTACTGAAGACCCTTTCAGCTTTTTGAGAGTTGGGTGGAGGACATCATCTCTGAAAATAGGGTCCCACAGCTGCACCCCATCAGTGTGAGCAGGACTCTTAGGACTCTTAGAAGAGTCAATGCTCTGAGACCATTGGGGGCACTTAGCCCCCTCTCTTCGTCACTGAGGATGATTTCATTTTTCAGGGATTAGAGAGGGTGGTCCTTGTGGTGGACTGCAGGTATGGAGAGCTGTTATCATCGTATTAGATAGATAAGAATGATTATATGTATTGTAGAAATGTCTCCTATCATGTTCCCTAATTTTTTATTATGTCCACATCCTGGTCCCCATCTTGGACATCATAACAAACGTGCACTTTTTTGTTTAATTTACACATTGGACCATAGGAAAAATGACACTACAGCTACAGAGGTGACCGTCTGATAGCCCAGCTCGACAATCCATCTCTACTGAAGACCCTTTCAGCTTTTTGAGAGTTGGGTGGAGGACATCATCTCTGAAAATAGGGTCCCACAGCTGCACCCCATCAGTGTGAGCAGGACTCTTAGGACTCTTAGAAGAGTCAATGCTCTGAGACCATGGGGGGCGCTTAGCCCCCTCTCTTCGTCACTGAGGATGATTTCATTTTTCAGGGATTAGAGAGGGTGGTCCTTGTGGTGGACTGCAGGTATGGAGAGCTGTTGTCATCGTATTAAATAGATAAGAATGATTATATGTATTGTAGAAATGTCTCCTATCATGTTCCCTAATTTTTTATTATGTCCACATCCTGGTCCCCATCTTGGACATCATAACAAACGTGCACTTTTTTGTTTAATTTACACATTGGACCATAGGAAAAATGACACTACAGCTACAGAGGTGACCGTCTGATAGCCCAGCTCGACTATCCATCTCTACTGAAGACCCTTTCAGCTTTTTGAGAGTTGGGTGGAGAACATCATCTCTGAAAATAGGGTCCCACAGCTGCACCCCATCAGTGTGAGCAGGACTCTTAGGACTCTTAGAAGAGTCAATGTTTTGAGACCATGGGGGGCGCTTAGCCCCCTCTCTTCGTCACTGAGGATGATTTCACTTTTCAGGGAATAGAGAGGGTGGTCCTTGTGGTGGACTGCAGGTATGGAGAGCTGTTGTCATCGTATTAGATAGATAAGAATGATTATATGTATTGTAGAAATGTCTCCTATCATGTTCCCTATTTTTTTATTATGTCCACATCCTGGTCCCCATCTTGGAAATCATAACAAACGTGCACTTTTTGTTTAATTTACACATTGGACCATAGGAAAAATGACACTACAGCTACAGAGGTGACCGTCTGGTAGCCCAGCTCGACTATCCATCTCTACTGAAGACCCTTTCAGCTTTTTGAGAGTTGGGTGGAGGACATCATCTCTGAAAATAGGGTCCCACAGCTGCACCCCATCAGTGTGAGCAGGACTCTTAGGACTCTTAGAAGAGTCAATGTTTTGAGACCATGGGGGGCGCTTAGCCCCCTCTCTTCGTCACTGAGGATGATTTCATTTTTCAGGGATTAGAGAGAGTGGTCCTTGTGGTGGACTGCAGGTATGGAGAGCTGTTGTCATCGTATTAGATAGATAAGAATGATTATATGTATTGTAGAAATGTCTCCTATCATGTTCCCTATTTTTTTATTATGTCCACATCCTGGTCCCCATCTTGGAAATCATAACAAACGTGCACTTTTTGTTTAATTTACACATTGGACCATAGGAAAAATGACACTACAGCTACAGAGGTGACCGTTTGGTAGCCCAGCTCGACTATCCATCTCTACTGAAGACCCTTTCAGCTTTTTGAGAGTTGGGTGGAGGACATAATCTCTGAAAATAGGGTCCCACAGCTGCACCCCATCAGTGTGAGCAGGACTCTTAGGACTCTTAGAAGAGTCAATGTTTTGAGACCATGGGGGGCGCTTAGCCCCCTCTCTTCGTCACTGAGGATGATTTCATTTTTCAGGGATTAGAGAGAGTGGTCCTTGTGGTGGACTGCAGGTATGGAGAGCTGTTGTGATCGTATTAGATAGATAAGAATGATTATATGTATTGTAGAAATGTCTCCTCTCATGTTCCCTAATTTTTTATTATGTCCACATCCTGGTCCCCATCTTGGACATCATAACAAACGTGCACTTTTTTGTTTAATTTACACATTGGACCATAGGAAAAATGACACTACAGCTACAGAGGTGACCGTCTGATAGCCCAGCTCGACTATCCATCTCTACTGAAGACCCTTTCAGCTTTTTGAGAGTTGGGTGGAGGACATCATCTCTGAAAATAGGGTCCCACAGCTGCACCCCATCAGTGTGAGCAGGACTCTTAGGACTCTTAGAAGAGTTAATGCTCTGAGACCATGGGGGCGCTTAGCCCCCTCTCTTCGTCACTGAGGATGATTTCATTTTTCAGGGATTAGAGAGGGTGGTCCTTGTGGTGGACTGCAGGTATGGAGAGCTGTTGTCATCGTATTAGATAGATAAGAATGATTATATGTATTGTAGAAATATCTCCTATCATGTTCCCTAATTTTTTATTATGTCCACATCCTGGTCCCCATCTTGGACATCATA
Source organism: Anomaloglossus baeobatrachus (assembly GCF_048569485.1). NCBI lineage: Eukaryota > Metazoa > Chordata > Amphibia > Anura > Aromobatidae > Anomaloglossus > Anomaloglossus baeobatrachus. The sequence goes on along the minus strand of NW_027442954.1, from coordinate 694,052 downwards.
ACAAACGTGCACTTTTTTGTTTAATTTACACATTGGACCATAGCAAAAATGACACTACAGCTACAGAGGTGACCGTCTGATAGCCCAGCTCGACTATCCATCTCTACTGAAGACCCTTTCAGCTTTTTGAGAGTTGGGTGGAGGACATCATCTCTTAAAATAGGGTCCCACAGCTGCACCCCATCAGTGTAAGCAGGACTCTTAGGACTCTTAGAAGAGTCAATGCTCTAAAACCATGGGGGGCGCTTAGCCCCCTCTCTTCGTCCCTGAGGATGATTTCATTTTTCAGGGATTAGAGAGGGTGGTCCTTGTGGTGGACTGCAGGTATGGAGAGCTGTTGTCATCGTATTAGATAGATAAGAATGATTATATGTATTGTAGAAATGTCTCCTATCATGTTCCCTAATTTTTTATTATGTCCACATCCTGGTCCCCATCTTGGACATCATAACAAACGTGCACTTTTTTGTTTAATTTACACATTGGACCATAGGAAAAATGACACTACAGCTACAGAGGTGACCGTCTGATAGCCCAGCTCGACTATCCATCTCTACTGAAGACCCTTTCAGCTTTTTGAGAGTTGGGTGGAGGACATCATCTCTGAAAATAGGGTCCCACAGCTGCACCCCATCAGTGTGAGCAGGACTCTTAGGACTCTTAGAAGAGTCAATGTTTTGAGACCATGGGGGGCGCTTAGCCCCCTCTCTTCGTCACTGAGGATGATTTCATTTTTCAGGGATTAGAGAGAGTGGTCCTTGTGGTGGACTGCAGGTATGGAGAGCTGTTGTGATCGTATTAGATAGATAAGAATGATTATATGTATTGTAGAAATGTCTCCTATCATGTTCCCTAATTTTTTATTATGTCCACATCCTGGTCCCCATCTTGGACATCATAACAAACGTGCACTTTTTTGTTTAATTTACACATTGGACCATAGGAAAAATGACACTACAGCTACAGAGGTGACCGTCTGATAGCCCAGCTCGACTATCCATCTCTACTGAAGACCCTTTCAGCTTTTTGAGAGTTGGGTGGAGGACATCATCTCTGAAAATAGGGTCCCACAGCTGCACCCCATCAGTGTGGATGGAAAGGAGTGTGCTGCTCACTGAGCAGCAGCTTGCTGGGTCAGATGTGAGGGAGGATCGTAGTAGGGAGCGGCAGGACGGTGAGGTAGGTAGCTGGGTGACAGTTAGAAAGGGGGGTAAAGGGAAAAGTGCTAGGGAGGCTAGTCCTGAACTGACACACCCCAATAGGTTTGCAAACTTGGCAGATGAGGGGGATGTCATTACAGGGGTAGCATTGCTGCAGCAAGGCATGACCTCTGAACGCCAGAGGAGTGTCTGCTCCAGTAAGGGGGGGAATAGGAGTGCAGGGCAGGCAAGACAGGTACTGGTAGTGGGGGACTCAATTATTAGGGGGACAGATAGGGCAATCTGTCACAAAGACAGGGATCGCCGAACAGTGTGTTGTCTTCCTGGCGCTCGAGTTCGGCACATCGCTGATCGGGTTGACAGATTACTGGGAGGGGCTGGGGAGGACCCAGCGGTCATTGTACATATTGGCACAAATGACAAAGTTAGAGGTAGGTGGAAGGTCCTTAAAGATGATTTCAGGGAATTAGGTTGTAAGCTTAAAGCATGGACCTCAAAGGTGGTATTTTCGGAAATACTACCTGTGCCACGAGCCACACCAGAGAGGCAAAGAGAGATCAGGGAGGTTAACAGGTGGCTCAAGAATTGGTGTAGGAAAGAGGGTTTTGGGTTCCTGGAGAATTGGGCCGACTTTTCAGTTGGCTACAGATTCTATGCTAGGGATGGGCTGCATCTTAATGGGGAGGGTGCAGCTCTGCTGGGGCAGAAAATGGCTAGAAGGTTGGAGGAGTGTTTAAACTAGGAATGGGGGGCGAGGGTATTCACTTTATAGAAGGGGAATGTAGTGCAGATAGTGACCAGGGCACAAGTAATGAAATTGGGGGTGGTACGGGGGGAAGGGTTAGGACAGTCAATACAGTAAGCAGGAATATAGGTACAGAGTCATACGTAACGTGCATGTACACTAATGCCCGAAGCCTCACAAATAAGGTGGAGGAATTAGAATTAATATTGTTGGAAGAAAATTATGATATAGTGGGGATATCAGAGACATGGCTGGATGAGAGCTATGACTGGGCTGTTAATTTACAGGGTTATAGCCTATTCAGGAATGACCGTACAAATAAGCGAGGGGGAGGTGTGTGTCTATATGTAAAATCATCCTTAAAACCCATCCTGCGTGACAACATATGTGAGGGTACTGAGAATGTAGAGTCCCTATGGGTGGAGATAAGGGGGGGGAGAGTGAATAATAAAATACTGATAGGGGTGTGTTATAAGACGCCGAATATTATGGAAGAGGTAGAGAATCTCCTCATAAAGCAAATTGATAAAGCAGCGAGTCTCGGAGAGGTAATTATTATGGGGGACTTTAACTATCCTGATATAAATTGGGGAACAGAAACTTGCAGTTCCAGCAAAGGAAATAGATTTTTGATAACAATGAAAGATAATTACCTTTCACAAATGGTACAGGACCCCACAAGACGGGGAGCACTACTAGACCTTGTACTAACCAATAGGCCAGACCGCATATCAAATATACAAGTTGGGGGTTACTTGGGGAATAGTGATCACAAAATAATAAGTTTTCATGTATTCTTTAGTAAGATGTATAGTAGAGGGGCTACAAGGACACTAAACTTCAGGAAAGCAAATTTTAAACGGTTGAGAGATGATCTTAGTGCAATAAACTGGGATGATGTACTAAGTAATAAAAGTACACAAAGCAAATGGGAGACTTTTATGAGCATCCTGAATAGGGCTTGTGCAGAAAATATACCCTATGGAAACAAACATGCTAGAAATAGGAGGAAACCCCTATGGCTAAATAGAGCTGTAAGGGAAGCAATAAAAGAAAAACAGAAAGCCTTAAAAGAATTAAAGAGGGTAGGTAGTGATGAGGCATTATATAATTATAGAAAATTAAATAAAATATGTAAAAAGCAAATTAAGTTAGCTAAGTTTGAGACAGAGAGACTCATTGCGAGAGAAAGTAAAAATAATCCTAAAATATTCTTTAACTACATAAACAGTAAAAAACTGAAAAGCGATAGTGTTGGCCCCCTTAAAAATAGTCTTGGTGAAATGGTGGAAGGGGATGAGGGTAAAGCCAACCTGCTGAATGACTTTTTTTCTACGGTTTTTATACAAGAAAATGCCATGGCAGATGACATGACCAGTGATGCCATAAATTCACCCTTGAATATTACCTGCTTAACCCAGCAGGAAGTACGCCGCCGCCTCGAAATCACTAAGGTTGACAAATCTCCGGGCCCGGATGGCATACACCCCAGAGTACTACAGGAATTGAGTTGTGTGATAGATAGACCATTATTTTTAATCTTCTCAGATTCCTTAATAACAGGGTCGGTACCGCAGGACTGGCGCATAGCAAATGTGGTGCCAATATTCAAAAAGGGGACAAAAACTGAGCCGGGAAATTATAGGCCGGTAAGTTTAACCTCTACGGTTGGTAAAATCCTTGAGGGTTTCTTGAGAGATGCTATACTGGAGTATCTCAAGAAAAATAACCTTATGACAGAGTATCAACATGGGTTTATGAGGGATCGATCCTGTCAAACTAATTTGATCAGCTTCTATGAAGAGGTAAGTTCAAGCCTGGACCAGGGAAATGCAGTGGATGTTGTGTATATGGACTTTTCAAAAGCTTTTGATACGGTGCCACACAAAAGGTTGGTACATAAAATGAGAATAATGGGGATAGGGGAAAATATGTGTAACTGGGTTAAAAACTGGCTCAGTGATAGGAAACAAAGGGTGGTTATTAATGGTACGTACTCGGACTGGGTCTCAGTTCATAGTGGGGTACCACAGGGGTCAGTATTGGGCCCGCTTCTTTTCAACATATTTATAAATGACCTTGTTGGGGGCATGCGGAGTAGAATTTCAATATTTGCAGATGATACTAAACTCTGCAGGGTAATCAATACAGAGGAGGATAATTTTATATTACAGGGAGATTTATGTAAATTGGAGGATTGGGCTGAGAAGTGGCAATTGAAGTTTAATGTAGATAAATGTAAGGTCATGCACTTGGGTAGAGGAAATAACATTTATGATTATGTACTTAATTGTAGAACACTGGGTAAAACAGACACAGAAAAAGACTTGGGTGTATGGGTGGATGGTAAACTTCACTTTAGTGGACAGTGTCAGGCAGCTGCTGCCAGGGCTAATAAAATAATGGGATGTATTAAAAGAGGTATAAGTGTTCATGAAAAAAATATAGTTCTACCTCTGTACAAGTCACTAGTGCGACCGCACTTAGAATACTGTGTACAATTCTGGTCACCGATATATAAGAAGGACATAGCTGAACTGGAGAGGGTGCAAAGAAGAGCGACCAAGATTATTAGAGGAATGGGGGGGCTGCAATACGAAGACAGGTTATTAAACTTGGGGTTATTTAGTCTGGAAAAACGAAGGCTTAGGGGAGATCTAATCACAATGTATAAATATATGAGGGGACAGTACAGAGACCTTTCCAAAGATCTATTTACACCTAGGCCTGCGACTGGAACACGGGGGCATCCGCTACGTCTTGAGGAAAGAAGGTTTAATCATAATCACAGACGAGGATTCTTTACTGTACGAGCAGTGAGACTATGGAACTCTCTGCCACATGATGTTGTAATGAGTGATTCACTACTAACATTTAAGCAGAGCCTGGATGCCTTTCTTGAAAAATTTAATATAACCAGTTATGTATATTAGATTTTATGACAGGGTATTGATCCAGGGAACTAGTCTGATTGCCGGATGTGGAGTCAGGAAGGAAATTTTTTCCCCATTGGAACTTATTTGCCACATTGGGGTTTTTTGCCTTCCTCTGGATCAACATGTTAGGCTACGGGTTGAACTAGATGGACTTAGAGTCTCCCTTCAACCTTAAAAACTATGATACTATGATACTATGAGTGTGAGCAGGACTCTTAGGACTCTTAGAAGAGTCAATGCTCTGAGACCATTGGGGGCACTTAGCCCCCTCTCTTCATCACTGAGGATGATTTCATTTTTCAGGGATTAGAGAGGGTGGTCCTTGTGGTGGACTGCAGGTATGGAGAGCTGTTGTCATCGTATTAGATAGATAAGAATGATTATATGTATTGTAGAAATGTCTCCTATCATGTTCCCTAATTTTTTATTATGTCCACATCCTGGTCCCCATCTTGGACATCATAACAAACGTGCACTTTTTTGTTTAATTTACACATTGGACCATAGGAAAAATGACACTACAGCTACAGAGGTGACCGTCTGATAGCCCAGCTCGACTATCCATCTCTACTGAAGACCCCTTCAGCTTTTTGAGAGTTGGGTGGAGGACATCATCTCTGAAAATAGGGTCCCACAGCTGCACCCCATCAGTGTGACCAGGACTCTTAGGACTCTTAGAAGAGTCAATGCTCTGAGACCATGGGGGGCGCTTAGCCCCCTCTCTTCGTCACTGAGGATGATTTCACTTTTCAGGGAATAGAGAGGGTGGTCCTTGTGGTGGACTGCAGGTATGGAGAGCTGTTGTCATCGTATTAGATAGATAAGAATGATTATATGTATTGTAGAAATGTCTCCTATCATGTTCCCTATTTTTTTATTATGTCCACATCCTGGTCCCCATCTTGGAAATCATAACAAACGTGCACTTTTTTGTTTAATTTACACATTGGACCATAGGAAAAATGACACTACAGCTACAGAGGTGACCGTCTGATAGCCCAGCTCGACTATCCATCTCTACTGAAGACCCTTTCAGCTTTTTGAGAGTTGGGTGGAGGACATCATCTCTGAAAATAGGGTCCCACAGCTGCACCCCATCAGTGTGAGCAGGACTCTTAGGACTCTTAGAAGAGTTAATGCTCTGAGACCATGGGGGCGCTTAGCCCCCTCTCTTCGTCACTGAGGATGATTTCATTTTTCAGGGATTAGAGAGGGTGGTCCTTGTGGTGGACTGCAGGTATGGAGAGCTGTTGTCATCGTATTAGATAGATAAGAATGATTATATGTATTGTAGAAATGTCTCCTATCATGTTCCCTAATTTTTTATTATGTCCACATCCTGGTCCCCATCTTGGACATCATAACAAACGTGCACTTTTTTGTTTAATTTACACATTGGACCATAGGAAAAATGACACTACAGCTACAGAGGTGACCGTCTGATAGCCCAGCTCGACTATCCATCTCTACTGAAGACCCTTTCAGCTTTTTGAGAGTTGGGTGGAGGACATCATCTCTGAAAATAGGGTCCCACAGCTGCACCCCATCAGTGTGAGCAGGACTCTTAGGACTCTTAGAAGAGTCAATGCTCTGAGACCATTGGGGGCACTTAGCCCCCTCTCTTCATCACTGAGGATGATTTCATTTTTCAGGGATTAGAGAGGGTGGTCCTTGTGGTGGACTGCAGATATGGAGAGCTGTTGTCATCGTATTAGATAGATAAGAATGATTATATGTATTGTAGAAATGTCTCCTATCATGTTCCCTAATTTTTTATTATGTCCACATCCTGGTCCCCATCTTGGACATCATAACAAACGTGCACTTTTTTGTTTAATTTACACATTGGACCATAGGAAAAATGACACTACAGCTACAGAGGTGACCGTCTGATAGCCCAGCTCGACTATCCATCTCTACTGAAGACCCCTTCAGCTTTTTGAGAGTTGGGTGGAGGACATCATCTCTGAAAATAGGGTCCCACAGCTGCACCCCATCAGTGTGACCAGGACTCTTAGGACTCTTAGAAGAGTCAATGCTCTGAGACCATGGGGGGCGCTTAGCCCCCTCTCTTCGTCACTGAGGATGATTTCACTTTTCAGGGAATAGAGAGGGTGGTCCTTGTGGTGGACTGCAGGTATGGAGAGCTGTTGTCATCGTATTAGATAGATAAGAATGATTATATGTATTGTAGAAATGTCTCCTATCATGTTCCCTATTTTTTTATTATGTCCACATCCTGGTCCCCATCTTGGAAATCATAACAAACGTGCACTTTTTTGTTTAATTTACACATTGGACCATAGGAAAAATGACACTACAGCTACAGAGGTGACCGTCTGATAGCCCAGCTCGACTATCCATCTCTACTGAAGACCCTTTCAGCTTTTTGAGAGTTGGGTGGAGGACATCATCTCTGAAAATAGGGTCCCACAGCTGCACCCCATCAGTGTGAGCAGGACTCTTAGGACTCTTAGAAGAGTTAATGCTCTGAGACCATGGGGGCGCTTAGCCCCCTCTCTTCGTCACTGAGTATGATTTCATTTTTCAGGGATTAGAGAGGGTGGTCCTTGTGGTGGACTGCAGGTATGGAGAGCTGTTGTCATCGTATTAGATAGATAAGAATGATTATATGTATTGTAGAAATGTCTCCTATCATGTTCCCTAATTTTTTATTATGTCCACATCCTGGTCCCCATCTTGGACATCATAACAAACGTGCACTTTTTTGTTTAATTTACACATTGGACCATAGGAAAAATGACACTACAGCTACAGAGGTGACCGTCTGATAGCCCAGCTCGACTATCCATCTCTACTGAAGACCCTTTCAGCTTTTTGAGAGTTGGGTGGAGGACATCATCTCTGAAAATAGGGTCCCACAGCTGCACCCCATCAGTGTGAGCAGGACTCTTAGGACTCTTAGAAGAGTCAATGCTCTGAGACCATGGGGGGCGCTTAGCCCCCTCTCTTCGTCACTGAGGATGATTTCATTTTTCAGGGATTAGAGAGGGTGGTCCTTGTGGTGGACTGCAGGTATGGAGAGCTGTTGTCATCGTATTAAATAGATAAGAATGATTATATGTATTGTAGAAATGTCTCCTATCATGTTCCCTAATTTTTTATTATGTCCACATCCTGGTCCCCATCTTGGACATCATAACAAACGTGCACTTTTTTGTTTAATTTACACATTGGACCATAGGAAAAATGACACTACAGCTACAGAGGTGACCGTCTGATAGCCCAGCTCGACTATCCATCTCTACTGAAGACCCTTTCAGCTTTTTGAGAGTTGGGTAGAGAACATCATCTCTGAAAATAGGGTCCCACAGCTGCACCCCATCAGTGTGAGCAGGACTCTTAGGACTCTTAGAAGAGTCAATGCTCTGAGACCATGGGGGGCGCTTAGCCCCCTCTCTTCGTCACTGAGGATGATTTAATTTTTCAGGGATTAGAGAGAGTGGTCCTTGTGGTGGACTGCAGGTATGGAGAGCTGTTGTGATCGTATTAGATAGATAAGAATGATTATATGTATTGTAGAAATGTCTCCTATCATGTTCCCTAATTTTTTATTATGTCCACATCCTGGTCCCCATCTTGAACATCATAACAAACGTGCACTTTTTTGTTTAATTTACACATTGGACCATAGGAAAAATGACACTACAGCTACAGAGGTGACCGTCTGATAGCCCAGCTCGACTATCCATCTCTACTGAAGACCCTTTCAGCTTTTTGAGAGTTGGGTGGAGGACATCATCTCTGAAAATAGGGTCCCACAGCTGCACCCCATCAGTGTAAACAGGACTCTTAGGACTCTTAGAAGAGTCAATGCTCTAAATCCATGGGGGGCGCTTAGCCCCCTCTCTTCGTCCCTGAGGATGATTTCATTTTTCAGGGATTAGAGAGGGTGGTCCTTGTGGTGGACTGCAGGTATGGAGAGCTGTTGTCATCGTATTAGATAGATAAGAATGATTATATGTATTGTAGAAATGTCTCCTATCATGTTCCCTAATTTCTTATTATGTCCACATCCTGGTCCCCATCTTGGACATCATAACAAACGTGCACTTTTTTGTTTAATTTACACATTGGACCATAGGAAAAATGACACTACAGCTACAGAGGTGACCGTCTGATAGCCCAGCTCGACTATCCATCTCTACTGAAGACCCTTTCAGCTTTTTGAGAGTTGGGTGGAGGACATCATCTCTGAAAATAGGGTCCCACAGCTTCACCCCATCAGTGTGAGCAGGACTCTTAGGACTCTTAGAAGAGTCAATGCTCTGGTACCATGGGGGGCGCTTGGCCCCCTCTCTTCGTCACTGAGGATGATTTCATTTTTCAGGGATTAGAGAGGGTGGTCCTTGTGGTGGACTGCAGGTATAGAGAGCTGTTGTCATCGTATTAGATAGATAAGAATGATTATATGTATTGTAGAAATGTCTCCTATCATGTTCCCTAATTTTTTATTATGTCCACATCCTGGTCCCCATCTTGGACATCATAACAAACGTGCACTTTTTTGTTTAATTTACACATTGGACCATAGGAAAAATGACACTACAGCTACAGAGGTGACCGTCTGATAGCCCAGCTCGACTATCCATCTCTACTGAAGACCCTTTCAGCTTTTTGAGAGTTGGGTGGAGGACATCATCTCTGAAAATAGGGTCCCACAGCTGCACCCCATCAGTGTGAGCAGGACTCTTAGGACTCTTAGAAGAGTTAATGCTCTGAGACCATGGGGGCGCTTAGCCCCCTCTCTTCGTCACTGAGGATGATTTCATTTTTCAGGGATTAGAGAGGGTGGTCCTTGTGGTGGACTGCAGGTATGGAGAGCTGTTGTCATCGTATTAGATAGATAAGAATGATTATATGTATTGTAGAAATGTCTCCTATCATGTTCCCTAATTTTTTATTATGTCCACATCCTGGTCCCCATCTTGGACATCATAACAAACGTGCACTTTTTTGTTTAATTTACACATTGGACCATAGGAAAAATGACACTACAGCTACAGAGGTGACCGTCTGATAGCCCAGCTCGACTATCCATCTCTACTGAAGACCCTTTCAGCTTTTTGAGAGTTGGGTGGAGGACATCATCTCTGAAAATAGGGTCCCACAGCTGCACCCCATCAGTGTGAGCAGGACTCTTAGGACTCTTAGAAGAGTCAATGCTCTGAGACCATTGGGGGCACTTAGCCCCCTCTCTTCGTCACTGAGGATGATTTCATTTTTCAGGGATTAGAGAGGGTGGTCCTTGTGGTGGACTGCAGGTATGGAGAGCTGTTATCGTATTAGATAGATAAGAATGATTATATGTATTGTAGAAATGTCTCCTATCATGTTCCCTAATTTTTTATTATGTCCACATCCTGGTCCCCATCTTGGACATCATAACAAACGTGCACTTTTTTGTTTAATTTACACATTGGACCATAGGAAAAATGACACTACAGCTACAGAGGTGACCGTCTGATAGCCCAGCTCGACAATCCATCTCTACTGAAGACCCTTTCAGCTTTTTGAGAGTTGGGTGGAGAACATCATCTCTGAAAATAGGGTCCCACAGCTGCACCCCATCAGTGTGAGCAGGACTCTTAGGACTCTTAGAAGAGTCAATGCTCTGAGACCATGGGGGGCGCTTAGCCCCCTCTCTTCGTCACTGAGGATGATTTCATTTTTCAGGGATTAGAGAGGGTGGTCCTTGTGGTGGACTGCAGGTATGGAGAGCTGTTGTCATCGTATTAAATAGATAAGAATTATTATATGTATTGTAGAAATGTCTCCTATCATGTTCCCTAATTTTTTATTATGTCCACATCCTGGTCCCCATCTTGGACATCATAACAAACGTGCACTTTTTTGTTTAATTTACACATTGGACCATAGGAAAAATGACACTACAGGTACAGAGGTGACCGTCTGATAGCCCAGCTCGACTATCCATCTCTACTGAAGACCCTTTCAGCTTTTTGAGAGTTTGGTGGAGAACATCATCTCTGAAAATAGGGTCCCACAGCTGCACCCCATCAGTGTGAGCAGGACTCTTAGGACTCTTAGAAGAGTCAATGCTCTGAGACCATGAGGGGCGCTTAGCCCCCTCTCTTCGTCACTGAGGATGATTTCACTTTTCAGGGAATAGAGAGGGTGGTCCTTGTGGTGGACTGCAGGTATGGAGAGCTGTTGTCATCGTATTAGATAGATAAGAATGATTATATGTATTGTAGAAATGTCTCCTATCATGTTCCCTATTTTTTTATTATGTCCACATCCTGGTCCCCATCTTGGAAATCATAACAAACGTGCACTTTTTTGTTTAATTTACACATTGGACCATAGGAAAAATGACACTACAGCTACAGAGGTGACCGTCTGATAGCCCAGCTCGACTATCCATCTCTACTGAAGACCCTTTCAGCTTTTTGAGAGTTGGGTGGAGGACATCATCTCTGAAAATAGGGTCCCACAGCTGCACCCCATCAGTGTGAGCAGGACTCTTAGGACTCTTAGAAGAGTCAATGCTCTGAGACCATGGGGGGCGCTTAGCCCCCTCTCTTCGTCACTGAGGATGATTTCATTTTTCAGGGATTAGAGAGAGTGGTCCTTGTGGTGGACTGCAGGAATGGAGAGCTGTTGTGATCGTATTAGATAGATAAGAATGATTATATGTATTGTAGAAATGTCTCCTATCATGTTCCCTAATTTTTTATTATGTCCACATCCTGGTCCCCATCTTGGACATCATAACAAACGTGCACTTTTTTGTTTAATTTACACATTGGACCATAGGAAAAATGACACTACAGCTACAGAGGTGACCGTCTGATAGCCCAGCTCGACTATCCATCTCTACTGAAGACCCTTTCAGCTTTTTGAGAGTTGGGTGGAGGACATCATCTCTTAAAATAGGGTCCCACAGCTGCACCCCATCAGTGTAAGCAGGACTCTTAGGACTCTTAGAAGAGTCAATGCTCTAAAACCATGGGGGGCGCCAAACAAAACTTTTAGTGGATTTCTACTTATTTTATTAAATATTATCCCCACCAAACAGGACAAGCTTGCATGTGTTATAGTTTTGGAGAAAAATGTGATCATTTCATTTATGCGCGAAATGCCTTTGAAATGGCTTTAAAATGGATTTGGAGCATGGAGACGATTATCTCAGGATTGCAATATAAACAAACGAAACTTTTAGTAGGTTTCTACTTATTTTATTAAATATTATCTCCACCAAACAGGACAAGCTTGCATCTGTTATAGTTTTGGAGAAAAATGTGATCATTTCATTTATGCGCGAAATGCCTTAAAAATGGCTTTAAAATGGTTTTGAAGCATGGAGACGATTATCTCGGGATTGCAAGATAACCAAACAAAACTTTTAGTGGATTTCTAATTATTTTATTAAATATCATCCCCTCCAAACAGGACAAGCTTGCATCTGTTATAGTTTTGGAGAAAAATGTGATCATTTCATTTATGCGCACAATGCCTTTGAAATGGCTTTAAAATAGATTTGGAGCATGGAGACGATTATCTCGGGATTGCAAGATAACCAAACAAAACTTTTAGTGGATTTCTACTTATTTTACCAAATATCATCTCCACCAAACAGGACAAGCTTGCATGTGTTATAGTTTTGGAGAAAAATGTGATCATTTCATTTATGCGCAAAATGCCTTTGAAATGGCTTTAAAATGGATTTGGAGCATGGAGACGATTATCTCAGGATGGCAATATAAACAAACGAAACTTTTAGTAGATTTCTACTTATTTTATTAAATATTATCTCCACCAAACAGGACAAGCTTGCATCTGTTATAGTTTTGGAGAAAAATGTGATCATTTCATTTATGCGCGAAATGCCTTAAAAATGGCTTTAAAATGGATTTGGAGCATGGAGACGATTATCTTGGGATTGCAAGATAACCAAACAAAACTTTTAGTGGATTTCTACTTATTTTATTAAATATTATCCCCACCAAACAGGACAAGCTTGCATCTGTTATAGTTTTGGAGAAAAATGTGATCATTTCATTTATGCGCGAAATGCCTTAAAAATGGCTTTAAAAAGGGTTTGGAGCATGGAGACGATTATCTCGGGATTGCAAGATAACCAAACAAAACTTTTAGTGGATTTCTACTTATTTTATGAAATATCATCTCCACCAAACAGGACAAGCTTGCATCTGTTATAGTTTTGGAGAAAAATGTGATCATTTCATTTATGCGCGAAATGCCTTAAAGATGGCTTTAAAATGGATTTGGAGCATGGAGACGACTATCTCGGGATTGCAAGATAACCAAACAAATCTGTTAGTGGATTTCTACTTATTTTATTAAATATCATCTCCACCAAACAGGAGAAGCTTGCATCTGTTATAGTTTTGGAGAAAAATGTGATCATTTCATTTATGCGCGAAATGCCTTTGAAATGGCTTTAAAATGAATTTGGAGCATGGAGACGATTATCTCAGGATTGCAATATAAACAAACGAAACTTTTAGTAGATTTCTACCTAGTTTATTAAATATTATCTCCACCAAACAGGACAAGCTTGCATCTGTTATAGTTTTGGAGAAAAATGTGATCATTTCATTTATGCGCGAAATGCCTTAAAAATGGCTTTAAAATGGATTTGGAGCAAGGAGACGATTATCTTGGGATTGCAAGATAACCAAACAAAACTTTTAGTGGATTTCTACTTATTTTATTAAATATCATCTCCACCAAACAGGACAAGCTTGAATGTGTTATAGTTTTGGAGAAAAATGTGATAATTTCATTTATGCGCGAAATGCCTTTGAAATGGCTTTAAAATGGATTTGGAGCATGGAGACGATTATCTCAGGATTGCAATATAAACAAACGAAACTTTTAGTAGGTTTCTACTTATTTTATTAAATATTATCTCCACCAAACAGGACAAGCTTGCATCTGTTATAGTTTTGGAGAAAAATGTGATCATTTCATGTATGCGCGAAATGCCTTAAAAATGGCTTTAAAATAGTTTTGAAGCATGGAGACGATTATCTCGGGATTGCAAGAAAACCAAACAAAACTTTTAGTGGATTTCTACATATTTTATTAAATATCATCTCTACCAAACAGGACAAGCTTGCATCTGTTTTAGTTTTGAAGAAAAATGTGATCATTTCATTTATGCGCGAAATGCCTTCAAAATGGCTTTTAAATGCATTTGAAGCATGGAGACGATTATCTCGGGATTGCAAGATAACCAAACAAAACTTTTAGTGGATTTCTAATTATTTTTTTAAATATCATCTCCACCAAACAGGACAAGCTTGCATCTGTTATAGTTTTGGAGAAAAATGTGATCATTTCATTTATGCGCGAAATGCCTTAAAATGGCTTTAAAATGGTTTTGAAGCATGGAGACGATTATCTCGGGATTGCAAGATAACCAAACACAACTTTTAGTGGATTTCTAATTATTTTATTAAATATCATCCCCTCCAAACAGGACAAGCTTGCATCTGTTATAGTTTTGGAGAAAAATGTGATCATTTCATTTATGCGCGAAATGCCTTAAAAATGGCTTTAAAATGGATTTGGAGCATGGAAACGATTATCTTGGGATTGCAAGATAACCAAATAAAACTTTTAGTGGATTTCTACTTATTTTATTAAATATCATCTCCACCAAACAGGACAAGCTTGCATGTGTTATAGTTTTGGAGAAAAATGTGATCATTTCATTTATGCGCGAAATGCCTTTGAAATGGCTTTAAAATGGATTTGGAGCATGGAGACGATTATCTCAGGATTGCAATATAAACAAACGAAACTTTTAGTAGGTTTCTACTTATTTTATTAAATATTATCTCCACCAAACAGGACAAGCTTGCATCTGTTATAGTTTTGGAGAAAAATGTGATCATTTCATTTATGCGCGAAATGCCTTAAAAATGGCTTTAAAATGGTTTTGAAGCATGGAGACGATTATCTCGGGATTGCAAGATAACCAAACAAAACTTTTAGTGGATTTCTAATTATTTTATTAAATATCATCCCCTCCAAACAGGACAAGCTTGCATCTGTTATAGTTTTGGAGAAAAATGTGATCATTTCATTTATGCGCACAATGCCTTTGAAATGGCTTTAAAATAGATTTGGAGCATGGAGACGATTATCTCGGGATTGCAAGATAACCAAACAAAACTTTTAGTGGATTTCTACTTATTTTACCAAATATCATCTCCACCAAACAGGACAAGCTTGCATGTGTTATAGTTTTGGAGAAAAATGTGATCATTTCATTTATGCGCAAAATGCCTTTGAAATGGCTTTAAAATGGATTTGGAGCATGGAGACGATTATCTCAGGATGGCAATATAAACAAACGAAACTTTTAGTAGATTTCTACTTATTTTATTAAATATTATCTCCACCAAACAGGACAAGCTTGCATCTGTTATAGTTTTGGAGAAAAATGTGATCATTTCATTTATGCGCGAAATGCCTTAAAAATGGCTTTAAAATGGATTTGGAGCATGGAGACGATTATCTTGGGATTGCAAGATAACCAAACAAAACTTTTAGTGGATTTCTACTTATTTTATTAAATATTATCCCCACCAAACAGGACAAGCTTGCATCTGTTATAGTTTTGGAGAAAAATGTGATCATTTCATTTATGCGCGAAATGCCTTAAAAATGGCTTTAAAAAGGGTTTGGAGCATGGAGACGATTATCTCGGGATTGCAAGATAACCAAACAAAACTTTTAGTGGATTTCTACTTATTTTATGAAATATCATCTCCACCAAACAGGACAAGCTTGCATCTGTTATAGTTTTGGAGAAAAATGTGATCATTTCATTTATGCGCGAAATGCCTTAAAGATGGCTTTAAAATGGATTTGGAGCATGGAGACGACTATCTCGGGATTGCAAGATAACCAAACAAATCTGTTAGTGGATTTCTACTTATTTTATTAAATATCATCTCCACCAAACAGGAGAAGCTTGCATCTGTTATAGTTTTGGAGAAAAATGTGATCATTTCATTTATGCGCGAAATGCCTTTGAAATGGCTTTAAAATGGATTTGGAGCATGGAGACGATTATCTCAGGATTGCAATATAAACAAACGAAACTTTTAGTAGATTTCTACCTATTTTATTAAATATTATCTCCACCAAACAGGACAAGCTTGCATCTGTTATAGTTTTGGAGAAAAATGTGATCATTTCATTTATGCGCGAAATGCCTTAAAAATGGCTTTAAAATGGATTTGGAGCAAGGAGACGATTATCTTGGGATTGCAAGATAACCAAACAAAACTTTTAGTGGATTTCTACTTATTTTATTAAATATCATCTCCACCAAACAGGACAAGCTTGCATGTGTTATAGTTTTGGAGAAAAATGTGATCATTTCATTTATGCGCGAAATGCCTTTGAAATGGCTTTAAAATGGATTTGGAGCATGGAGACGATTATCTCAGGATTGCAATATAAACAAACGAAACTTTTAGTAGGTTTCTACTTATTTTATTAAATATTATCTCCACCAAACAGGACAAGCTTGCATCTGTTATAGTTTTGGAGAAAAATGTGATCATTTCATGTATGCGCGAAATGCCTTAAAAATGGCTTTAAAATAGTTTTGAAGCATGGAGACGATTATCTCGGGATTGCAAGAAAACCAAACAAAACTTTTAGTGGATTTCTACATATTTTATTAAATATCATCTCTACCAAACAGGACAAGCTTGCATCTGTTTTAGTTTTGAAGAAAAATGTGATCATTTCATTTATGCGCGAAATGCCTTCAAAATGGCTTTTAAATGCATTTGAAGCATGGAGACGATTATCTCGGGATTGCAAGATAACCAAACAAAACTTTTAGTGGATTTCTACTTATTTTATTAAATATTATCCCCTCCAAACAGGACGAGCTTCCATCTGTTATAGTTTTGGAGAAAAATGTGATCATTTCATTTATGCGCGAAATGCCTTAAAAATGGCTTTAAAATGGATTTGGAGCATGGAGACGATTATCTCGGGATTGCAAGATAACCAAACAAAACTTTTAGTGGATTTCTACTTATTTTATTAAATATTATCCCCACCAAACAGGACAAGCTTGCATCTGTTATAGTTTTGGAGAAAAATGTGATAATTTCATTTATGCGCACAATGCCTTTGAAATGGCTTTAAAATAGATTTGGAGCATGGAGACGATTATCTCGGGATTGCAAGATAACCAAACAAAACTTTTAGTGGATTTCTACTTATTTTACCAAATATCATCTCCACCAAACAGGACAAGCTTGCATGTGTTATAGTTTTGGAGAAAAATGTGATCATTTCATTTATGCGCAAAATGCCTTTGAAATGGCTTTAAAATGGATTTGGAGCATGGAGACGATTATCTCAGGATGGCAATATAAACAAACAAAACTTTTAGTAGATTTCTACTTATTTTATTAAATATTATCTCCACCAAACAGGACAAGCTTGCATCTGTTATAGTTTTGGAGAAAAATGTGATCATTTCATTTATGCGCGAAATGCCTTAAAAATGGCTTTAAAATGGATTTGGAGCATGGAGACGATTATCTTGGGATTACAAGATAACCAAACAAAACTTTTAGTGGATTTCTACTTATTTTATTAAATATCATCTCCACCAAACAGGACAAGCTTGCATGTGTTATAGTTTTGGAGAAAAATGTGATCATTTCATTTATGCGTGAAATGCCTTTGAAATGGCTTTAAAATGGATTTGGAGCATGGAGACGATTATCTCAGGATTGCAATATAAACAAACAAAACTTTTACTAGGTTTCTACTTATTTTATTAAATATTATCTCCACCAAACAGGACAAGCTTGCATCTGTTATAGTTTTGGAGAAAAATGTAATCATTTCATTTATGCGCGAAATGCCCTTAGGACTCTTAGAAGAGTTAATGCTCTGAGACCATGGGGGCGCTTAGCCCCCTCTCTTCGTCACTGAGGATGATTTCATTTTTCAGGGATTAGAGAGGGTGGTCCTTGTGGTGGACTGCAGGTATGGAGAGCTGTTGTCATCGTATTAGATAGATAAGAATGATTATATCTATTGTAGAAATGTCTCCTATCATGTTCCCTAATTTTTTATTATGTCCACATCCTGGTCCCCATCTTGGACATCATAACAAACGTGCACTTTTTTGTTTAATTTACACATTGGACCATAGGAAAAATGACACTACAGCTACAGAGGTGACCGTCTGATAGCCCAGCTCGACTATCCATCTCTACTGAAGACATTTCTACAATACATATAATCATTCTTATCTATCTAATACGATCACAACAGCTCTCCATACCTGCAGTCCACCACAAGGACCACTTTCTCTAATCCCTGAAAAATGAAATCATCCTCAGTGACGAAGAGAGGGGGCTAAGCGCCCCCCATGGTCTCAGAGCATTGACTCTTCTAAGAGTCCTAAGATTCCTGCTCACTCTGATGGGGTGCAGCTGTGGGACCCTATTTTCAGAGATGAAGTCCTCCACCCAACTCTCAAAAAGCTGAAAGGGTCTTCAGTAGAGATGGATAGTCGAGCTGGGCTATCAGACGGTCACCTCTGTAGCTGTAGTGTCATTTTTCCTATGGTCCAATTTGTAAATTAAACAAAAAAGTGCACGTTTGTTATGATTTCCAAGATGGGGACCAGGATGTGGACATAATAAAAAAATAGGGAACATGATAGGAGACATTTCTACAATACATATAATCATTCTTATCTATCTAATACGATGACAACAGCTCTCCATACCTGCAGTCCACCACAAGGACCACCCTCTCTATTCCCTAAAAAGTGAAATCATCCTCAGTGACGAGGAGAGGGGGCTAAGCGCCCCCCATGGTCTCAGAGCATTGACTCTTCTAAGAGTCCTAAGAGTCCTGCTCACACTGATGGGGTGCAGCTGTGGGACCCTATTTTCAGAGATGATGTTCTCCACCCAACTCTCAAAAAGCTGAAAGGGTCTTCAGTAGAGATGGATAGTCGAGCTGGGCTATCAGACGGTCACCTCTGTAGCTGTAGTGTCATTTTTCCTATGGTCCAATGTGTAAATTAAACAAAAAAGTGCACGTTTGTTATGATGTCCAAGATGGGGACCAGGATGTGGACATAATAAAAAATTAGGGAACATGATAGGAGACATTTCTACAATACATATAATCATTCTTATCTATTTAATACGATGACAACAGCTCTCCATACCTGCAGTCCACTACAAGGACCACCCTCTCTAATCCCTGAAAAATGAAATCATACTCAGTGACGAAGAGAGGGGGCTAAGCGCCCCCCATGGTCTCAGAGCATTGACTCTTCTAAGAGTCCTAAGAGTCCTGCTCACACTGATGGGGTGCAGCTGTGGGACCCTATTTTCAGAGATGATGTCCTCCACCCAACTCTCAAAAAGCTGAAAGGGTCTTCAGTAGAGATGGATAGTCGAGCGGGGCTATCAGACGGTCACCTCTGTAGCTGTAGTGTCATTTTTCCTATGGTCCAATGTGTAAATTAAACAAAAAAGTGCACGTTTGTTATGATGTCCAAGATGGGGACCAGGATGTGGACATAATAAAAAATTAGGGAACATGATAGGAGACATTTCTACAATACATATAATCATTCTTATCTATCTAATACGATGATAACAGCTCTCCATATCTGCAGTCCACCACAAGGACCACCCTCTCTAATCCCTGAAAAATGAAATCATCCTCAGTGATGAAGAGAGGGGGCTAAGTGCCCCCAATGGTCTCAGAGCATTGACTCTTCTAAGAGTCCTAAGAGTCCTGCTCACACTGATGGGGTGCAGCTGTGGGACCCTATTTTCAGAGATGATGTCCTCCACCCAACTCTCAAAAAGCTGAAAGGGTCTAAGAGTCCTAAGAGTCCTGCTCACACTGATGGGGTGCAGCTGTGGGACCCTATTTTCAGAGATGATGTCCTCCACCCAACTCTCAAAAAGCTGAAAGGTTCTTCAGTAGAGATGGATAGTCGAGCTGGGCTATCAGACGGTCACCTCTGTAGCTGTAGTTTCATTTTCCCTATGGTCCAATGTGTAAATTAAACAAAAAAGTGCACGTTTGTTATGATGTCCAAGATGGGGACCAGGATGTGGACATAATAAAAAATTAGGGAACATTATAGGAGACATTTCTACAATACATATAATCATTCTTATCTATCTAATACGATGACAACAGCTCTCCATACCTGCAGTCCACCACAAGGACCACCCTCTCTAATCCCTGAAAAATGAAATCATCCTCAGTGATGAAGAGAGGGGGCTAAGTGCCCCCAATGGTCTCAGAGCATTGACTCTTCTAAGAGTCCTAAGAGTCCTGCTCACACTGATGGGGTGCAGCTGTGGGACCCTATTTTCAGAGATGATGTCCTCCACCCAACTCTCAAAAAGCTGAAAGGGTCTTCAGTAGAGATGGATACTCGAGCTGGGCTATCAGACTGTCACCTCTGTAGCTGTAGTGTCATTTTTCCTATGGTCCAATGTGTAAATTAAACAAAAAAGTGCACGTTTGTTATGATGTCCAAGATGGGGACCAGGATGTGGACATAATAAAAAATTAGGGAACATGATAGGAGACATTTCTACAATACATATAATCATTCTTATCTATCTAATACGATGACAACAGCTCTCCATACCTGCAGTCCACCACAAGGACCACCCTCTCTAATCCCTGAAAAATGAAATCATCCTCAGGGACGAAGAGAGGGGGCTAAGCGCCCCCCATGGTTTTAGAGCATTGACTCTTCTAAGAGTCCTAAGAGTCCTGCTTACACTGATGGGGTGCAGCTGTGGGACCCTATTTTAAGAGATGATGTCCTCCACCCAACTCTCAAAAAGCTGAAAGGGTCTTCAGTAGAGATGGATAGTCGAGCTGGGCTATCAGACGGTCACCTCTGTAGCTGTAGTGTCATTTTTCCTATGGTCCAATGTGTAAATTAAACAAAAAAGTGCACGTTTGTTATGATGTCCAAGATGGGGACCTGGATGTGGACATAATAAAAAATTAGGGAACATGATAGGAGACATTTCTACAATACATATAATCATTCTTATCTATCTAATACGATGACAACAGCTCTCCATACCTGCAGTCCACCACAAGGACCACCCTCTCTAATCCCTGAAAAATGAAATCATCCTCAGTGACGAAGAGAGGGGGCTAAGCGCCCCCATGGTCTCAGAGCATTAACGCTTCTAAGAGTCCTAAGAGTCCTGCTCACACTGATGGGGTGCAGCTGTGGGACCCTATTTTCAGAGATGATGTCCTCCACCCAACTCTCAAAAAGCTGAAAGGGTCTTCAGTAGAGATGGATAGTCGAGCTGGGCTATCAGACGGTCACCTCTGTAGCTGTAGTGTCATTTTTCCTATGGTCCAATGTGTAAATTAAACAAAAAAGTGCACGTTTGTTATGATGTCCAAGATGGGGACCAGGATGTGGACATAATAAAAAATTAGGGAACATGATAGGAGACATTTCTACAATACATATAATCATTCTTATCTATCTAATACGATGACAACAGCTCTCCATACCTGCAGTCCACCACAAGGACCACCCTCTCTAATCCCTGAAAAATGAAATCATCCTCAGGGACGAAGAGAGGGGGCTAAGCGCCCCCCATGGTTTTAGAGCATTGACTCTTCTAAGAGTCCTAAGAGTCCTGCTTACACTGATGGGGTGCAGCTGTGGGACCCTATTTTAAGAGATGATGTCCTCCACCCAACTCTCAAAAAGCTGAAAGGGTCTTCAGTAGAGATGGATAGTCGAGCTGGGCTATCAGACGGTCACCTCTGTAGCTGTAGTGTCATTTTTCCTATGGTCCAATGTGTAAATTAAACAAAAAAGTGCACGTTTGTTATGATGTCCAAGATGGGGACCAGGATGTGGACATAATAAAAAATTAGGGAACATGATAGGAGACATTTCTACAATACATATAATCATTCTTATCTATCTAATACGATGACAACAGCTCTCCATACCTGCAGTCCACCACAAGGACCACTCTCTCTAATCCCTGAAAAATGAAATCATCCTCAGTGACGAAGAGAGGGGGCTAAGCGCCCCCCATGGTCTCAAAACATTGACTCTTCTAAGAGTCCTAAGAGTCCTGCTCACACTGATGGGGTGCAGCTGTGGGACCCTATTTTCAGAGATGATGTCCTCCACCCAACTCTCAAAAAGCTGAAAGGGTCTTCAGTAGAGATGGATAGTCGAGCTGGGCTACCAGACGGTCACCTCTGTAGCTGTAGTGTCATTTTTCCTATGGTCCAATGTGTAAATTAAACAAAAAAGTGCACGTTTGTTATGATTTCCAAGATGGGGACCAGGATGTGGACATAATAAAAAAATAGGGAACATGATAGGAGACATTTCTACAATACATATAATCATTCTTATCTATCTAATACGATGACAACAGCTCTCCATACTTGCAGTCCACCACAAGGACCACCCTCTCTATTCCCTGAAAAGTGAAATCATCCTCAGTGACGAAGAGAGGGGGCTAAGCGCCCCCCATGGTCTCAAAACATTGACTCTTCTAAGAGTCCTAAGAGTCCTGCTCACACTGATGGGGTGCAGCTGTGGGACCCTATTTTCAGAGATGATGTTCTCCACCCAACTCTCAAAAAGCTGAAAGGGTCTTCAGTAGAGATGGATTGTCGAGCTGGGCTATCAGACGGTCACCTCTGTAGCTGTAGTGTCATTTTTCCTATGGTCCAATGTGTAAATTAAACAAAAAAGTGCACGTTTGTTATGATTTCCAAGATGGGGACCAGGATGTGGACATAATAAAAAATTAGGGAACATGATAGGAGACATTTCTACAATACATATAATCATTCTTATCTATTTAATACGATGACAACAGCTCTCCATACCTGCAGTCCACCACAAGGACCACCCTCTCTAATCCCTGAAAAATGAAATCATCCTCAGTGACGAAGAGAGGGGGCTAAGCGCCCCCCATGGTCTCAGAGCATTGACTCTTCTAAGAGTCCTAAGAGTCCTGCTCACACTGATGGGGTGCAGCTGTGGGACCCTATTTTCAGAGATGATGTCCTCCACCCAACTCTCAAAAAGCTGAAAGGGTCTTCAGTAGAGATGGATAGTCGAGCTGGGCTATCAGACGGTCACCTCTGTAGCTGTAGTGTCATTTTTCCTATGGTCCAATGTGTAAATTAAACAAAAAAGTGCACGTTTGTTATGATGTCCAAGATGGGGACCAGTATGTGGACATAATAAAAAATTAGGGAACATGATAGGAGACATTTCTACAATACATATAATCATTCTTATCTATCTAATACGATGACAACAGCTCTCCATACCTGCAGTCCACCACAAGGACCACCCTCTCTAATCCCTGAAAAATGAAATCATCCTCAGTGACGAAGAGAGGGGGCTAAGCGCCCCCATGGTCTCAGAGCATTAACTCTTCTAAGAGTCCTAAGAGTCCTGCTCACACTGATGGGGTGCAGCTGTGGGACCCTATTTTCAGAGATGATGTCCTCCACCCAACTCTCAAAAAGCTGAAAGGGTCTTCAGTAGAGATGGATAGTCGAGCTGGGCTATCAGACGGTCACCTCTGTAGCTGTAGTGTCATTTTTCCTATGGTCCAATGTGTAAATTAAACAAAAAAGTGCACGTTTGTTATGATGTCCAAGATGGGGACCAGGATGTGGACATAATAAAAAATTAGGGAACATGATAGGAGACATTTCTACAATACATATAATCATTCTTATCTATCTAATACGATGACAACAGCTCTCCATACCTGCAGTCCACCACAAGGACCACCCTCTCTAATCCCTGAAAAATGAAATCATCCTCAGTGACGAAGAGAGGGGGCTCAGTGCCCCCAATGGTCTCAGAGCATTGACTCTTCTAAGAGTCCTAAGAGTCCTGCTCACACTGATGGGGTGCAGCTGTGGGACCCTATTTTCAGAGATGATGTCCTCCACCCAACTCTCAAAATGCTGAAAGGGTCTTCAGTAGAGATGGATAGTCGAGCTGGGCTATCAGACGGTCACCTCTGTAGCTGTAGTGTCATTTTTCCTATGGTCCAATGTGTAAATTAAACAAAAAAGTGCACGTTTGTTATGATGTCCAAGATGGGGACCAGGATGTGGACATAATAAAAAATTAGGGAACATGATAGGAGACATTTCTACAATACATATAATCATTCTTATCTATCTAATACGATGACAACAGCTCTCCATACCTGCAGTTCACCACAAGGACCACCCTCTCTAATCCCTGAAAAATGAAATCATCCTCAGTGACGAAGAGAGGGGGCTAAGCGCCCCCATGGTCTCAGAGCATTAACTCTTCTAAGAGTCCTAAGAGTCCTGCTCACACTGATGGGGTGCAGCTGTGGGACCCTATTTTCAGAGATGATGTCCTCCACCCAACTCTCAAAAAGCTGAAAGGGTCTTCAGTAGAGATGGATAGTCGAGCTGGGCTATCAGACGGTCACCTCTGTAGCTGTAGTGTCATTTTTCCTATGGTCCAATGTGTAAATTAAACAAAAAAGTGCACGTTTGTTATGATGTCCAAGATGGGGACAAGGATGTGGACATAATAAAAAATTAGGGAACATGATAGGAGACATTTCTACAATACATATAATCATTCTTATCTATCTAATACGATGACAACAGCTCTCCATACCTGCAGTCCACCACAAGGACCACCCTCTCTAATCCCTGAAAAATGAAATCATCCTCAGTGACGAAGAGAGGGGGCCAAGCGCCCCCCATGGTACCAGAGCATTGACTCTTCTAAGAGTCCTAAGATTCCTGCTCACACTGATGGGGTGCAGCTGTGGGACCCTATTTTCAGAGATGATGTCCTCCACCCAACTCTCAAAAAGCTGAAAGGGTCTTCAGTAGAGATGGATAGTCGAGCTGGGCTATCAGACGGTCACCTCTGTAGCTGTAGTGTCATTTTTCCTATTGTCCAATTTGTAAATTAAACAAAAAAGTGCACGTTTGTTATGATTTCCAAGATGGGGACCAGGATGTGGACATAATAAAAAAATAGGGAACATGATAGGAGACATTTCTACAATACATATAATCATTCTTATCTATCTAATACGATGACAACAGCTCTCCATACCTGCAGTCCACCACAAGGACCACCCTCTCTATTCCCTGAAAAGTGAAATCATCCTCAGTGACGAGGAGAGGGGGCTAAGCGCCCCCCATGGTCTCAGAGCATTGACTCTTCTAAGAGTCCTAAGAGTCCTGCTCACACTGATGGGGTGCAGCTGCGGGACCCTATTTTCAGAGATGATGTTCTCCACCCAACTCTCAAAAAGCTGAAAGGGTCTTCAGTAGAGATGGATAGTCGAGCTGGGCTATCAGACGGTCACCTCTGTAGCTGTAGTGTCATTTTTCCTATTGTCCAATTTGTAAATTAAACAAAAAAGTGCACGTTTGTTATGATTTCCAAGATGGGGACCAGGATGTGGACATAATAAAAAAATAGGGAACATGATAGGAGACATTTCTACAATACATATAATCATTCTTATCTATCTAATACGATGACAACAGCTCTCCATACCTGCAGTCCACCACAAGGACCACCCTCTCTATTCCCTGAAAAGTGAAATCATCCTCAGTGACGAGGAGAGGGGGCTAAGCGCCCCCCATGGTCTCAGAGCATTGACTCTTCTAAGAGTCCTAAGAGTCCTGCTCACACTGATGGGGTGCAGCTGCGGGACCCTATTTTCAGAGATGATGTTCTCCACCCAACTCTCAAAAAGCTGAAAGGGTCTTCAGTAGAGATGGATAGTCGAGCTGGGCTATCAGACGGTCACCTCTGTAGCTGTGGTGTCATTTTTCCTATGGTCCAATGTGTAAATTAAACAAAAAAGTGCACGTTTGTTATGATGTCCAAGATGGGGACCAGGATGTGGACATAATAAAAAAATAGGGAACATGATAGGAGACATTTCTACAATACATATAATCATTCTTATCTATCTAATACGATGACAACAGCTCTCCATACCTGCAGTCCACCACAAGGACCACCCTCTCTATTCCCTGAAAAGTGAAATCATCCTCAGTGACGAGGAGAGGGGGCTAAGCGCCCCCCATGGTCTCAGAGCATTGACTCTTCTAAGAGTCCTAAGATTCCTGCTCACTCTGATGGGGTGCAGCTGTGGGACCCTATTTTCAGAGATGAAGTCCTCCACCCAACTCTCAAAAAGCTGAAAGGGTCTTCAGTAGAGATGGATAGTCGAGCTGGGCTATCAGACGGTCACCTCTGTAGCTGTAGTGTCATTTTTCCTATGGTCCAATTTGTAAATTAAACAAAAAAGTGCACGTTTGTTATGATTTCCAAGATGGGGACCAGGATGTGGACATAATAAAAAAATAGGGAACATGATAGGAGACATTTCTACAATACATATAATCATTCTTATCTATCTAATACGATGACAACAGCTCTCCATACCTGCAGTCCACCACAAGGACCACCCTCTCTATTCCCTAAAAAGTGAAATCATCCTCAGTGACGAGGAGAGGGGGCTAAGCGCCCCCCATGGTCTCAGAGCATTGACTCTTCTAAGAGTCCTAAGAGTCCTGCTCACACTGATGGGGTGCAGCTGTGGGACCCTATTTTCAGAGATGATGTCCTCCACCCAACTCTCAAAAAGCTGAAAGGGTCTTCAGTAGAGATGGATAGTCGAGCTGGGCTATCAGACGGTCACCTCTGTAGCTGTAGTGTCATTTTTCCTATGGTCCAATGTGTAAATTAAACAAAAAAGTGCACGTTTGTTATGATGTCCAAGATGGGGACCAGGATGTGGACATAATAAAAAATTAGGGAACATGATAGGAGACATTTCTACAATACATATAATCATTCTTATCTATCTAATACGATGATAACAGCTCTCCATATCTGCAGTCCACCACAAGGACCACCCTCTCTAATCCCTGAAAAATGAAATCATCCTCAGTGATGAAGAGAGGGGGCTAAGTGCCCCCAATGGTCTCAGAGCATTGACTCTTCTAAGAGTCCTAAGAGTCCTGCTCACACTGATGGGGTGCAGCTGTGGGACCCTATTTTCAGAGATGATGTCCTCCACCCAACTCTCAAAAAGCTGAAAGGGTCTAAGAGTCCTAAGAGTCCTGCTCACACTGATGGGGTGCAGCTGTGGGACCCTATTTTCAGAGATGATGTCCTCCACCCAACTCTCAAAAAGCTGAAAGGTTCTTCAGTAGAGATGGATAGTCGAGCTGGGCTATCAGACGGTCACCTCTGTAGCTGTAGTTTCATTTTCCCTATGGTCCAATGTGTAAATTAAACAAAAAAGTGCACGTTTGTTATGATGTCCAAGATGGGGACCAGGATGTGGACATAATAAAAAATTAGGGAACATTATAGGAGACATTTCTACAATACATATAATCATTCTTATCTATCTAATACGATGACAACAGCTCTCCATACCTGCAGTCCACCACAAGGACCACCCTCTCTAATCCCTGAAAAATGAAATCATCCTCAGTGATGAAGAGAGGGGGCTAAGTGCCCCCAATGGTCTCAGAGCATTGACTCTTCTAAGAGTCCTAAGAGTCCTGCTCACACTGATGGGGTGCAGCTGTGGGACCCTATTTTCAGAGATGATGTCCTCCACCCAACTCTCAAAAAGCTGAAAGGGTCTTCAGTAGAGATGGATACTCGAGCTGGGCTATCAGACTGTCACCTCTGTAGCTGTAGTGTCATTTTTCCTATGGTCCAATGTGTAAATTAAACAAAAAAGTGCACGTTTGTTATGATGTCCAAGATGGGGACCAGGATGTGGACATAATAAAAAATTAGGGAACATGATAGGAGACATTTCTACAATACATATAATCATTCTTATCTATCTAATACGATGACAACAGCTCTCCATACCTGCAGTCCACCACAAGGACCACCCTCTCTAATCCCTGAAAAATGAAATCATCCTCAGGGACGAAGAGAGGGGGCTAAGCGCCCCCCATGGTTTTAGAGCATTGACTCTTCTAAGAGTCCTAAGAGTCCTGCTTACACTGATGGGGTGCAGCTGTGGGACCCTATTTTAAGAGATGATGTCCTCCACCCAACTCTCAAAAAGCTGAAAGGGTCTTCAGTAGAGATGGATAGTCGAGCTGGGCTATCAGACGGTCACCTCTGTAGCTGTAGTGTCATTTTTCCTATGGTCCAATGTGTAAATTAAACAAAAAAGTGCACGTTTGTTATGATGTCCAAGATGGGGACCTGGATGTGGACATAATAAAAAATTAGGGAACATGATAGGAGACATTTCTACAATACATATAATCATTCTTATCTATCTAATACGATGACAACAGCTCTCCATACCTGCAGTCCACCACAAGGACCACCCTCTCTAATCCCTGAAAAATGAAATCATCCTCAGTGACGAAGAGAGGGGGCTAAGCGCCCCCATGGTCTCAGAGCATTAACGCTTCTAAGAGTCCTAAGAGTCCTGCTCACACTGATGGGGTGCAGCTGTGGGACCCTATTTTCAGAGATGATGTCCTCCACCCAACTCTCAAAAAGCTGAAAGGGTCTTCAGTAGAGATGGATAGTCGAGCTGGGCTATCAGACGGTCACCTCTGTAGCTGTAGTGTCATTTTTCCTATGGTCCAATGTGTAAATTAAACAAAAAAGTGCACGTTTGTTATGATGTCCAAGATGGGGACCAGGATGTGGACATAATAAAAAATTAGGGAACATGATAGGAGACATTTCTACAATACATATAATCATTCTTATCTATCTAATACGATGACAACAGCTCTCCATACCTGCAGTCCACCACAAGGACCACCCTCTCTAATCCCTGAAAAATGAAATCATCCTCAGGGACGAAGAGAGGGGGCTAAGCGCCCCCCATGGTTTTAGAGCATTGACTCTTCTAAGAGTCCTAAGAGTCCTGCTTACACTGATGGGGTGCAGCTGTGGGACCCTATTTTAAGAGATGATGTCCTCCACCCAACTCTCAAAAAGCTGAAAGGGTCTTCAGTAGAGATGGATAGTCGAGCTGGGCTATCAGACGGTCACCTCTGTAGCTGTAGTGTCATTTTTCCTATGGTCCAATGTGTAAATTAAACAAAAAAGTGCACGTTTGTTATGATGTCCAAGATGGGGACCAGGATGTGGACATAATAAAAAATTAGGGAACATGATAGGAGACATTTCTACAATACATATAATCATTCTTATCTATCTAATACGATGACAACAGCTCTCCATACCTGCAGTCCACCACAAGGACCACTCTCTCTAATCCCTGAAAAATGAAATCATCCTCAGTGACGAAGAGAGGGGGCTAAGCGCCCCCCATGGTCTCAAAACATTGACTCTTCTAAGAGTCCTAAGAGTCCTGCTCACACTGATGGGGTGCAGCTGTGGGACCCTATTTTCAGAGATGATGTCCTCCACCCAACTCTCAAAAAGCTGAAAGGGTCTTCAGTAGAGATGGATAGTCGAGCTGGGCTACCAGACGGTCACCTCTGTAGCTGTAGTGTCATTTTTCCTATGGTCCAATGTGTAAATTAAACAAAAAAGTGCACGTTTGTTATGATTTCCAAGATGGGGACCAGGATGTGGACATAATAAAAAAATAGGGAACATGATAGGAGACATTTCTACAATACATATAATCATTCTTATCTATCTAATACGATGACAACAGCTCTCCATACTTGCAGTCCACCACAAGGACCACCCTCTCTATTCCCTGAAAAGTGAAATCATCCTCAGTGACGAAGAGAGGGGGCTAAGCGCCCCCCATGGTCTCAAAACATTGACTCTTCTAAGAGTCCTAAGAGTCCTGCTCACACTGATGGGGTGCAGCTGTGGGACCCTATTTTCAGAGATGATGTTCTCCACCCAACTCTCAAAAAGCTGAAAGGGTCTTCAGTAGAGATGGATTGTCGAGCTGGGCTATCAGACGGTCACCTCTGTAGCTGTAGTGTCATTTTTCCTATGGTCCAATGTGTAAATTAAACAAAAAAGTGCACGTTTGTTATGATGTCCAAGATGGGGACCAGGATGTGGACATAATAAAAAATTAGGGAACATGATAGGAGACATTTCTACAATACATATAATCATTCTTATCTATTTAATATGATGACAACAGCTCTCCATACCTGCAGTCCACCACAAGGACCACCCTCTCTAATCCCTGAAAAATGAAATCATCCTCAGTGACGAAGAGAGGGGGCTAAGCGCCCCCCATGGTCTCAGAGCATTGACTCTTCTAAGAGTCCTAAGAGTCCTGCTCACACTGATGGGGTGCAGCTGTGGGACCCTATTTTCAGAGATGATGTCCTCCACCCAACTCTCAAAAAGCTGAAAGGGTCTTCAGTAGAGATGGATAGTCGAGCTGGGCTATCAGACGGTCACCTCTGTAGCTGTAGTGTCATTTTTCCTATGGTCCAATGTGTAAATTAAACAAAAAAGTGCACGTTTGTTATGATGTCCAAGATGGGGACCAGTATGTGGACATAATAAAAAATTAGGGAACATGATAGGAGACATTTCTACAATACATATAATCATTCTTATCTATCTAATACGATGACAACAGCTCTCCATACCTGCAGTCCACCACAAGGACCACCCTCTCTAATCCCTGAAAAATGAAATCATCCTCAGTGACGAAGAGAGGGGGCTAAGCGCCCCCATGGTCTCAGAGCATTAACTCTTCTAAGAGTCCTAAGAGTCCTGCTCACACTGATGGGGTGCAGCTGTGGGACCCTATTTTCAGAGATGATGTCCTCCACCCAACTCTCAAAAAGCTGAAAGGGTCTTCAGTAGAGATGGATAGTCGAGCTGGGCTATCAGACGGTCACCTCTGTAGCTGTAGTGTCATTTTTCCTATGGTCCAATGTGTAAATTAAACAAAAAAGTGCACGTTTGTTATGATGTCCAAGATGGGGACCAGGATGTGGACATAATAAAAAATTAGGGAACATGATAGGAGACATTTCTACAATACATATAATCATTCTTATCTATCTAATACGATGACAACAGCTCTCCATACCTGCAGTCCACCACAAGGACCACCCTCTCTAATCCCTGAAAAATGAAATCATCCTCAGTGACGAAGAGAGGGGGCTCAGTGCCCCCAATGGTCTCAGAGCATTGACTCTTCTAAGAGTCCTAAGAGTCCTGCTCACACTGATGGGGTGCAGCTGTGGGACCCTATTTTCAGAGATGATGTCCTCCACCCAACTCTCAAAATGCTGAAAGGGTCTTCAGTAGAGATGGATAGTCGAGCTGGGCTATCAGACGGTCACCTCTGTAGCTGTAGTGTCATTTTTCCTATGGTCCAATGTGTAAATTAAACAAAAAAGTGCACGTTTGTTATGATGTCCAAGATGGGGACCAGGATGTGGACATAATAAAAAATTAGGGAACATGATAGGAGACATTTCTACAATACATATAATCATTCTTATCTATCTAATACGATGACAACAGCTCTCCATACCTGCAGTTCACCACAAGGACCACCCTCTCTAATCCCTGTAAAATGAAATCATCCTCAGTGACGAAGAGAGGGGGCTAAGCGCCCCCATGGTCTCAGAGCATTAACTCTTCTAAGAGTCCTAAGAGTCCTGCTCACACTGATGGGGTGCAGCTGTGGGACCCTATTTTCAGAGATGATGTCCTCCACCCAACTCTCAAAAAGCTGAAAGGGTCTTCAGTAGAGATGGATAGTCGAGCTGGGCTATCAGACGGTCACCTCTGTAGCTGTAGTGTCATTTTTCCTATGGTCCAATGTGTAAATTAAACAAAAAAGTGCACGTTTGTTATGATGTCCAAGATGGGGACCAGGATGTGGACATAATAAAAAATTAGGGAACATGATAGGAGACATTTCTACAATACATATAATCATTCTTATCTATCTAATACGATGACAACAGCTCTCCATACCTGCAGTCCACCACAAGGACCACCCTCTCTAATCCCTGAAAAATGAAATCATCCTCAGTGACGAAGAGAGGGGGCCAAGCGCCCCCCATGGTACCAGAGCATTGACTCTTCTAAGAGTCCTAAGATTCCTGCTCACACTGATGGGGTGCAGCTGTGGGACCCTATTTTCAGAGATGATGTCCTCCACCCAACTCTCAAAAAGCTGAAATGGTCTTCAGTAGAGATGGATAGTCGAGCTGGGCTATCAGACGGTCACCTCTGTAGCTGTAGTGTCATTTTTCCTATTGTCCAATTTGTAAATTAAACAAAAAAGTGCACGTTTGTTATGATTTCCAAGATGGGGACCAGGATGTGGACATAATAAAAAAATAGGGAACATGATAGGAGACATTTCTACAATACATATAATCATTCTTATCTATCTAATACGATGACAACAGCTCTCCATACCTGCAGTCCACCACAAGGACCACCCTCTCTATTCCCTGAAAAGTGAAATCATCCTCAGTGACGAGGAGAGGGGGCTAAGCGCCCCCCATGGTCTCAGAGCATTGACTCTTCTAAGAGTCCTAAGAGTCCTGCTCACACTGATGGGGTGCAGCTGCGGGACCCTATTTTCAGAGATGATGTTCTCCACCCAACTCTCAAAAAGCTGAAAGGGTCTTCAGTAGAGATGGATAGTCGAGCTGGGCTATCAGACGGTCACCTCTGTAGCTGTGGTGTCATTTTTCCTATGGTCCAATGTGTAAATTAAACAAAAAAGTGCACGTTTGTTATGATGTCCAAGATGGGGACCAGGATGTGGACATAATAAAAAATTAGGGAACATGATAGGAGACATTTCTACAATACATATAATCATTCTTATCTATCTAATACGATGACAACAGCTCTCCATACCTGCAGTCCACCACAAGGACCACCCTCTCTAATCCCTGAAAAATGAAATCATCCTCAGTGACGAAGAGAGGGGGCTAAGCGCCCCCCATGGTCTCAGAGCATTGACTCTTCTAAGAGTCCTAAGAGTCCTGCTCACACTGATGGGGTGCAGCTGTGGGACCCTATTTTCAGAGATGATGTCCTCCACCCAACTCTCAAAAAGCTGAAAGGGTCTTCAGTAGAGATGGATAGTCGAGCTGGGCTATCAGACGGTCACCTCTGTAGCTGTAGTGTCATTTTTCCTATGGTCCAATGTGTAAATTAAACAAAAAAGTGCACGTTTGTTATGATGTCCAAGATGGGGACCAGGATGTGGACATAATAAAAAATTAGGGAACATGATAGGAGACATTTCTACAATACATATAATCATTCTTATCTATTTAATACGATGACAACAGCTCTCCATACCTGCAGTCCACCACAAGGACCACCCTCTCTAATCCCTGAAAAATAAAATCATCCTCAGTGACGAAGAGAGGGGGCTAAGCGCCCCCCATGGTCTCAGAGCATTGACTCTTCTAAGAGTCCTAAAAGTCCTGCTCACACTGATGGGGTGCAGCTGTGGGACCCTATTTTCAGAGATGATGTCCTCCACCCAACTCTCAAAAAGCTGAAAGGGTCTTCAGTAGAGATGGATTGTCGAGCTGGGCTATCAGACGGTCACCTCTGTAGCTGTAGTGTCATTTTTCCTATGGTCCAATGTGTAAATTAAACAAAAAAGTGCACGTTTGTAATGATGTCCAAGATGGGGACCAGGATGTGGACATAATAAAAAATTAGGGAACATGATAGGAGACATTTCTACAATACATATAATCATTCTTATCTACCTAATACGATGATAACAGCTCTCCATACCTGCAGTCCACCACAAGGACCACCCTCTCTAATCCCTGAAAAATGAAATCATCCTCAGTGACGAAGAGAGGGGGCTAAGTGCCCCCAATGGTCTCAGAGCATTGACTCTTCTAAGAGTCCTAAGAGTCCTGCTCACACTGATGGGGTGCAGCTGTGGGACCCTATTTTCAGAGATGATGTCCTCCACCCAACTCTCAAAAAGCTGAAAGGGTCTTCAGTAGAGATGGATAGTCGAGCTGGGCTATCAGACGGTCACCTCTGTAGCTGTAGTGTCATTTTTCCTATGGCCCAATGTGTAAATTAAACAAAAAAGTGCACGTTTGTTATGATGTCCAAGATGGGGACCAGGATGTGGACATAATAAAAAATTAGGGAACATGATAGGAGACATTTCTACAATACATATAATCATTCTTATCTATCTAATACGATGACAACAGCTCTCCATACCTGCAGTCCACCACAAGGACCACCCTCTCTAATCCCTGAAAAATGAAATCATCCTCAGTGACGAAGAGAGGGGGCCAAGCGCCCCCCATGGTACCAGAGCATTCACTCTTCTAAGAGTCCTAAGAGTCCTGCTCACACTGATGGGGTGAAGCTGTGGGACCCTATTTTCAGAGATGATGTCCTCCACCCAACTCTCAAAAAGCTGAAAGGGTCTTCAGTAGAGATGGATAGTCGAGCTGGGCTATCAGACGGTCACCTCTGTAGCTGTAGTGTCATTTTTCCTATGGTCCAATGTGTAAATTAAACAAAAAAGTGCACGTTTGTTATGATGTCCAAGATGGGGACCAGGATGTGGACATAATAAGAAATTAGGGAACATGATAGGAGACATTTCTACAATACATATAATCATTCTTATCTATCTAATACGATGACAACAGCTCTCCATACCTGCAGTCCACCACAAGGACCACCCTCTCTAATCCCTGAAAAATGAAATCATCCTCAGGGACGAAGAGAGGGGGCTAAGCGCCCCCCATGGTTTTAGAGCATTGACTCTTCTAAGAGTCCTAAGAGTCCTGCTTACACTGATGGGGTGCAGCTGTGGGACCCTATTTTCAGAGATGATGTCCTCCACCCAACTCTCAAAAAGCTGAAAGGGTCTTCAGTAGAGATGGACAGTCAAGCTGGGCTATCAGACGGTCACCTCTGTAGCTGTAGTGTCATTTTTCCTATGGTCCAATGTGTAAATTAAACAAAAAAGTGCACGTTTGTTATGATGTTCAAGATGGGGACCAGGATGTGGACATAATAAAAAATTAGGGAACATGATAGGAGACATTTCTACAATACATATAATCATTCTTATCTATCTAATACGATCACAACAGCTCTCCATACCTGCAGTCCACCACAAGGACCACTCTCTCTAATCCCTGAAAAATGAAATCATCCTCAGTGACGAAGAGAGGGGGCTAAGCGCCCCCCATGGTCTCAGAGCATTGACTCTTCTAAGAGTCCTAAGATTCCTGCTCACACTGATGGGGTGCAGCTGTGGGACCCTATTTTCAGAGATGATGTCCTCCACCCAACTCTCAAAAAGCTGAAAGGGTCTTCAGTAGAGATGGATAGTCGAGCTGGGCTATCAGACGGTCACCTCTGTAGCTGTAGTGTCATTTTTCCTATGGTCCAATGTGTAAATTAAACAAAAAAGTGCACGTTTGTTATGATTTCCAAGATGGGGACCAGGATGTGGACATAATA
This sequence comes from Anomaloglossus baeobatrachus, assembly GCF_048569485.1. Classification (NCBI taxonomy): domain Eukaryota; kingdom Metazoa; phylum Chordata; class Amphibia; order Anura; family Aromobatidae; genus Anomaloglossus; species Anomaloglossus baeobatrachus. Next base: position 658,652 of record NW_027442954.1, on the reverse strand, counting down.
AAAAAATACGGAACATGATAGGAGACATTTCTACAATACATATAATCATTCTTATCTATGTAATACGATGACAACAGCTCTCCATACCTGCAGTCCACCACAAGGACCACCCTCTCTATTCCCTGAAAAGTGAAATCATCCTCAGTGACGAAGAGAGGGGGCTAAGCGCCCCCCATGGTCTCAGAGCATTGACTCTTCTAAGAGTCCTAAGAGTCCTGCTCACACTGATGGGGTGCAGCTGTGGGACCCTATTTTCAGAGATGATGTTCTCCACCCAACTCTCAAAAAGCTGAAAGGGTCTTCAGTAGAGATGGATAGTCGAGCTGGGCTATCAGACGGTCACCTCTGTAGCTGTAGTGTCATTTTTCCTATGGTCCAATGTGTAAATTAAACAAAAAAGTGCACGTTTGTTATGATGTCCAAGATGGGGACCAGGATGTGGACATAATAAAAAATTAGGGAACATGATAGGAGACATTTCTACAATACATATAATCATTCTTATCTATTTAATACGATGACAACAGCTCTCCATACCTGCAGTCCACCACAAGGACCACCCTCTCTAATCCCTGAAAAATGAAATCATCCTCAGTGATGAAGAGAGGGGGCTAAGTGCCCCCAATGGTCTCAGAGCATTGACTCTTCTAAGAGTCCTAAGAGTCCTGCTCACACTGATGGGGTGCAGCTGTGGGACCCTATTTTCAGAGATGATGTCCTCCACCCAACTCTCAAAAAGCTGAAAGGGTCTTCAGTAGAGATGGATAGTCGAGCTGGGCTATCAGACGGTCACCTCTGTAGCTGTAGTGTCATTTTTTCTATGGTCCAATGTGTAAATTAAACAAAAAAGTGCACGTTTGTTATGATGTCCAAGATGGGGACCAGGATGTGGACATAATAAAAAATTAGGGAACATGATAGGAGACATTTCTACAATACATATAATCATTCTTATCTATCTAATACGATGACAACAGCTCTCCATACCTGCAGTCCACCACAAGGACCACCCTCTCTAATCCCTGAAAAATGAAATCATCCTCAGTGACGAAGAGAGGGGGCTAAGCGCCCCCATGGTCTCAGAGCATTAACTCTTCTAAGAGTCCTAAGAGTCCTGCTCACACTGATGGGGTGCAGCTGTGGGACCCTATTTTCAGAGATGATGTCCTCCACCCAACTCTCAAAAAGCTGAAAGGGTCTTCAGTAGAGATGGATAGTCGAGCTGGGCTATCAGACGGTCACCTCTGTAGCTGTAGTGTCATTTTTCCTATGGTCCAATGTGTAAATTAAACAAAAAAGTGCACGTTTGTTATGATGTTCAAGATGGGGACCAGGATGTGGACATAATAAAAAATTAGGGAACATGATAGGAGACATTTCTACAATACATATAATCATTCTTATCTATCTAATACGATCACAACAGCTCTCCATACCTGCAGTCCACCACAAGGACCACTCTCTCTAATCCCTGAAAAGTGAAATCATCCTCAGTGACGAAGAGAGGGGGCTAAGCGCCCTCCATGGTCTCAGAGCATTGACTCTTCTAAGAGTCCTAAGAGTCCTGCTCACACTGATGGGGTGCAGCTGTGGGACCCTTTTTTCAGAGATGATGTTCTCTACCCAACTCTCAAAAAGCTGAAAGGGTCTTCAGTAGAGATGGATAGTCGAGCTGGGCTATCAGACGGTCACCTCTGTAGCTGTAGTGTCATTTTTCCTATGGTCCAATGTGTAAATTAAACAAAAAAGTGCACGTTTGTTATGATGTCCAAGATGGGGACCAGGATGTGGACATAATAAAAAATTAGGGAACATGATAGGAGACATTTCTACAATACATATAATCATTCTTATCTATCTAATACGATGACAACAGCTCTCCATACCTGCAGTCCACCACAAGGACCACCCTCTCTAATCCCTGAAAAATGAAATCATCCTCAGTGACGAAGAGAGGGGGCTAAGCGCCCCCCATGGTCTCAGAGCATTGACTCTTCTAAGAGTCCTAAGAGTCCTGCTCACACTGATGGGGTGCAGCTGTGGGACCCTATTTTCAGAGATGATGTCCTCCACCCAACTCTCAAAAAGCTGAAAGGGTCTTCAGTAGAGATGGATAGTCGAGCTGGGCTATCAGACGGTCACCTCTGTAGCTGTAGTGTCATTTTTCCTATGGTCCAATGTGTAAATTAAACAAAAAAGTGCACGTTTGTTATGATGTCCAAGATGGGGACCAGGATGTGGACATAATAAAAAATTAGGGAACATGATAGGAGACATTTCTACAATACATATAATCATTCTTATCTATCTAATACGATGATAACAGCTCTCCATATCTGCAGTCCACCACAAGGACCACCCTCTCTAATCCCTGAAAAATGAAATCATCCTCATTGATGAAGAGAGGGGGCTAAGTGCCCCCAATGGTCTCAGAGCATTGACTCTTCTAAGAGTCCTAAGAGTCCTGCTCACACTGATGGGGTGCAGCTGTGGGACCCTATTTTCAGAGATGATGTCCTCCACCCAACTCTCAAAAAGCTGAAAGGGTCTTCAGTAGAGATGGATAGTCGAGCTGGGCTATCAGACGGTCATCTCTGTAGCTGTAGTGTCATTTTTCCTATGGTCCAATGTGTAAATTAAACAAAAAAGTGCACGTTTGTTATGATGTCCAAGATGGGGACCAGGATGTGGACATAATAAAAAATTAGGGAACATGATAGGAGACATTTCTACAATACATATAATCATTCTTATCTATCTAATACGATCACAACAGCTCTCCATACCTGCAGTCCACCACAAGGACCACTCTCTCTAATCCCTGAAAAATGAAATCATCCTCAGTGACGAAGAGAGGGGGCTAAGCGCCCCCCATGGTCTCAGAGCATTGACTCTTCTAAGAGTCCTAGGATTCCTGCTCACACTGATGGGGTGCAGCTGTGGGACCCTATTTTCAGAGATGATGTCCTCCACCCAACTCTCAAAAAGCTGAAAGGGTCTTCAGTAGAGATGGATAGTCGAGCTGGGCTATCAGACGGTCACCTCTGTAGCTGTAGTGTCATTTTTCCTATGGTCCAATGTGTAAATTAAACAAAAAAGTGCACGTTTGTTATGATTTCCAAGATGGGGACCAGGATGTGGACATAATAAAAAAATAGGGAACATGATAGGAGACATTTCTACAATACATATAATCATTCTTATCTATCTAATACGATGACAACAGCTTTCCATACCTGCAGTCCACCACAAGGACCACCCTCTCTATTCCCTGAAAAGTGAAATCATCCTCAGTGACGAAGAGAGGGGGCTAAGCGCCCCCCATGGTCTCAGAGCATTGACTCTTCTAAGAGTCCTAAGAGTCCTGCTCACACTGATGGGGTGCAGCTGTGGGACCCTATTTTCAGAGATGATGTTCTCCACCCAACTCTCAAAAAGCTGAAAGGGTCTTCAGTAGAGATGGATAGTCGAGCTGGGCTATCAGACGGTCACCTCTGTAGCTGTAGTGTCATTTTTCCTATGGTCCAATGTGTAAATTAAACAAAAAAGTGCACGTTTGTTATGATGTCCAAGATGGGGACCAGGATGTGGACATAATAAAAAATTAGGGAACATGATAGGAGACATTTCTACAATACATATAATCATTCTTATCTATCTAATACGATGACAACAGCTCTCCATACCTGCAGTCCACCACAAGGACCACCCTCTCTAATCCCTGAAAAATGAAATCATCCTCAGGGACGAAGAGAGGGGGCTAAGCGCCCCCCATGGTTTTAGAGCATTGACTCTTCTAAGAGTCCTAAGAGTCCTGCTTACACTGATGGGGTGCAGCTGTGGGACCCTATTTTAAGAGATGATGTCCTCCACCCAACTCTCAAAAAGCTGAAAGGGTCTTCAGTAGAGATGGATAGTCGAGCTGGGCTATCAGACGGTCACCTCTGTAGCTGTAGTGTCATTTTTCCTATGGTCCAATGTGTAAATTAAACAAAAAAGTGCACGTTTGTTATGATGTCCAAGATGGGGACCAGGATGTGGACATAATAAAAAATTAGGGAACATGATAGGAGACATTTCTACAATACATATAATCATTCTTATCTATCTAATACGATGACAACAGCTCTCCATACCTGCAGTCCACCACAAGGACCACCCTCTCTAATCCCTGAAAAATGAAATCATCCTCAGTGACGAAGAGAGGGGGCTAAGCGCCCCCATGGTCTCAGAGCATTAACTCTTCTAAGAGTCCTAAGAGTCCTGCTCACACTGATGGGGTGCAGCTGTGGGACCCTATTTTCAGAGATGATGTCCTCCACCCAACTCTCAAAAAGCTGAAAGGGTCTTCAGTAGAGATGGATAGTCGAGCTGGGCTATCAGACGGTCACCTCTGTAGCTGTAGTGTCATTTTTCCTATGGTCCAATGTGTAAATTAAACAAAAAAGTGCACGTTTGTTATGATGTCCAAGATGGGGACCAGGATGTGGACATAATAAAAAATTAGGGAACATGATAGGAGACATTTCTACAATACATATAATCATTCTTATCTATCTAATACGATGACAACAGCTCTCCATACCTGCAGTCCACCACAAGGACCACTCTCTCTAATCCCTGAAAAATGAAATCATCCTCAGTGACGAAGAGAGGGGGCTAAGCGCCCCCATGGTCTCAGAGCATTAACTCTTCTAAGAGTCCTAAGAGTCCTGCTCACACTGATGGGGTGCAGCTGTGGGACCCTATTTTCAGAGATGATGTCCTCCACCCAACTCTCAAAAAGCTGAAAGGGTCTTCAGTAGAGATGGATAGTCGAGCTGGGCTATCAGACGGTCACCTCTGTAGCTGTAGTGTCATTTTTCCTATGGTCCAATGTGTAAATTAAACAAAAAAGTGCACGTTTGTTATGATGTCCAAGATGGGGACCAGGATGTGGACATAATAAAAAATTAGGGAACATGATAGGAGACATTTCTACAATACATATAATCATTCTTATCTATCTAATACGATGACAACAGCTCTCCATACCTGCAGTCCACCACAAGGACCACCCTCTCTAATCCCTGAAAAATGAAATCATCCTCAGGGACGAAGAGAGGGGGCTAAGCGCCCCCCATGGTTTTAGAGCATTGACTCTTCTAAGAGTCCTAAGAGTCCTGCTTACACTGATGGGGTGCAGCTGTGGGACCCTATTTTAAGAGATGATGTCCTCCACCCAACTCTCAAAAAGCTGAAAGGGTCTTCAGTAGAGATGGATAGTCGAGCTGGGCTATCAGACGGTCACCTCTGTAGCTGTAGTGTCATTTTTCCTATGGTCCAATGTGTAAATTAAACAAAAAAGTGCACGTTTGTTATGATGTCCAAGATGGGGACCAGGATGTGGACATAATAAAAAATTAGGGAACATGATAGGAGACATTTCTGCAATTCATATAATCATTCTTATCTATCTAATACGATGACAACAGCTCTCCATACCTGCAGTCCACCACAAGGACCACCCTCTCTAATCCCTGAAAAATGAAATCATCCTCAGTGACGAAGAGAGGGGGCTAAGCGCCCCCATGGTCTCAGAGCATTAACTCTTCTAAGAGTCCTAAGAGTCCTGCTCACACTGATGGGGTGCAGCTGTGGGACCCTATTTTCAGAGATGATGTCCTCCACCCAACTCTCAAAAAGCTGAAAGGGTCTTCAGTAGAGATGGATAGTCGAGCTGGGCTACCAGACGGTCACCTCTGTAGCTGTAGTGTCATTTTTCCTATGGTCCAATGTGTAAATTAAACAAAAAAGTGCACGTTTGTTATGATTTCCACGATGGGGACCAGGATGTGGACATAATAAAAAAATAGGGAACATGATAGGAGACATTTCTACAATACATATAATCATTCTTATCTATCTAATACGATGACAACAGCTCTCCATACCTGCAGTCCACCACAAGGACCACCCTCTCTATTCCCTGAAAAGTGAAATCATCCTCAGTGACGAAGAGAGGGGGCTAAGCGCCCCCCATGGTCTCAGAGCATTGACTCTTCTAAGAGTCCTAAGAGTCCTGCTCACACTGATGGGGTGCAGCTGTGGGACCCTATTTTCAGAGATGATGTTCTCCACCCAACTCTCAAAAAGCTGAAAGGGTCTTCAGTAGAGATGGATAGTCGAGCTGGGCTATCAGACGGTCACCTCTGTAGCTGTAGTGTCATTTTTCCTATGGTCCAATGTGTAAATTAAACAAAAAAGTGCACGTTTGTTATGATGTCCAAGATGGGGACCAGGATGTGGACATAATAAAAAATTAGGGAACATGATGGGAGACATTTCTACAATACATATAATCATTCTTATCTATTTAATACGATGACAACAGCTCTCCATACCTGCAGTCCACCACAAGGACCACCCTCTCTAATCCCTGAAAAATGAAATCATCCTCAGTGACGAAGAGAGGGGGCTAAGCGCCCCCCATGGTCTCAGAGCATTGACTCTTCTAAGAGTCCTAAGAGTCCTGCTCACACTGATGAAGTGCAGCTGTGGGACCCTATTTTCAGAGATGATGTCCTCCACCCAACTCTCAAAAAGCTGAAAGGGTCTTCAGTAGAGATGGATAGTCGAGCTGGGCTATCAGACGGTCACCTCTGTAGCTGTAGTGTCATTTTTCCTATGGTCCAATGTGTAAATTAAACAAAAAAGTGCACGTTTGTTATGATGTCCAAGATGGGGACCAGGATGTGGACATAATAAAAAATTAGGGAACATGATAGGAGACATTTCTACAATACATATAATCATTCTTATCTATCTAATACGATGACAACAGCTCTCCATACCTGCAGTCCACCACAAGGACCACCCTCTCTAATCCCTGAAAAATGAAATCATCCTCAGTGACGAAGAGAGGGGGCTAAGCGCCCCCATGGTCTCAGAGCATTAACTCTTCTAAGAGTCCTAAGAGTCCTGCTCACACTGATGGGGTGCAGCTGTGGGACCCTATTTTCAGAGATGATGTCCTCCACCCAACTCTCAAAAAGCTGAAAGGGTCTTCAGTAGAGATGGATAGTCGAGCTGGGCTATCAGACGGTCACCTCTGTAGCTGTAGTGTCATTTTTCCTATGGTCCAATGTGTAAATTAAACAAAAAAGTGCACGTTTGTTATGATGTCCAAGATGGGGACCAGGATGTGGACATAATAAAAAATTAGGGAACATGATAGGAGACATTTCTACAATACATATAATCATTCTTATCTATCTAATACGATGATAACAGCTCTCCATACCTGCAGTCCACCACAAGGACCACCCTCTCTAATCCCTGAAAAATGAAATCATCCTCAGTGACGAAGAGAGGGGGCTAAGTGCCCCCAATGGTCTCAGAGCATTGACTCTTCTAAGAGTCCTAAGAGTCCTGCTCACACTGATGGGGTGCAGCTGTGGGACCCTATTTTCAGAGATGATGTCCTCCACCCAACTCTCAAAATGCTGAAAGGGTCTTCAGTAGAGATGGATAGTCGAGCTGGGCTATCAGACGGTCACCTCTGTAGCTGTAGTGTCATTTTTCCTATGGTCCAATGTGTAAATTAAACAAAAAAGTGCACGTTTGTTATGATGTCCAAGATGGGGACCAGGATGTGGACATAATAAAAAATTAGGGAACATGATAGGAGACATTTCTACAATACATATAATCATTCTTATCTATCTAATACGATGACAACAGCTCTCCATACCTGCAGTCCACCACAAGGACCACCCTCTCTAATCCCTGAAAAATGAAATCATCCTCAGTGACGAAGAGAGGGGGCTAAGCGCCCCCATGGTCTCAGAGCATTAACTCTTCTAAGAGTCCTAAGAGTCCTGCTCACACTGATGGGGTGCAGCTGTGGGACCCTATTTTCAGAGATGATGTCCTCCACCCAACTCTCAAAAAGCTGAAAGGGTCTTCAGTAGAGATGGATAGTCGAGCTGGGCTATCAGACGGTCACCTCTGTAGCTGTAGTGTCATTTTTCCTATGGTCCAATGTGTAAATTAAACAAAAAAGTGCACGTTTGTTATGATGTCCAAGATGGGGACCAGGATGTGGACATAATAAAAAATTAGGGAACATGATAGGAGACATTTCTACAATACATATAATCATTCTTATCTATCTAATACGATCACAACAGCTCTCCATACCTGCAGTCCACCACAAGGACCACCCTCTCTAATCCCTGAAAAATGAAATCATCCTCAGTGACGAAGAGAGGGGGCTAAGCGCCCCCCATGGTCTCAGAGCATTGACTCTTCTAAGAGTCCTAAGATTCCTGCTCACACTGATGGGGTGCAGCTGTGGGACCCTATTTTCAGAGATGATGTCCTCCACCCAACTCTCAAAAAGCTGAAAGGGTCTTCAGTAGAGATGGATAGTCGAGCTGGGCTATCAGACGGTCACCTCTGTAGCTGTAGTGTCATTTTTCCTATGGTCCAATGTGTAAATTAAACAAAAAAGTGCACGTTTGTTATGATGTTCAAGATGGGGACCAGGATGTGGACATAATAAAAAATTAGGGAACATGATAGGAGACATTTCTACAATACATATAATCATTCTTATCTATCTAATACGATCACAACAGCTCTCCATACCTGCAGTCCACCACAAGGACCACCCTCTCTAATCCCTGAAAAATGAAATCATCCTCAGTGACGAATAGAGGGGGCTAAGCGCCCCCCATGGTCTCAGAGCATTGACTCTTCTAAGAGTCCTAAGATTCCTGCTCACACTGATGGGGTGCAGCTGTGGGACCCTATTTTCAGAGATGATGTCCTCCACCCAACTCTCAAAAAGCTGAAAGGGTCTTAAGTAGAGATGGATAGTCGAGCTGGGCTATCAGACGGTCACCTCTGTAGCTGTAGTGTCATTTTTCCTATGGTCCAATTTGTAAATTAAACAAAAAAGTGCACGTTTGTTATGATTTCCAAGATGGGGACCAGGATGTGGACATAATAAAAAAATAGGGAACATGATAGGAGACATTTCTACAATACATATAATCATTCTTATCTATCTAATACGATGACAACAGCTCTCCATACCTGCAGTCCACCACAAGGACCACCCTCTCTTTTCCCTGAAAAGTGAAATCATCCTCAGTGACGAGGAGAGGGGGCTAAGCGCCCCCCATGGTCTCAGAGCATTGACTCTTCTAAGAGTCCTAAGAGTCCTGCTCACACTGATAAGGTGCAGCTGTGGGATCCTATTTTCAGAGATGATGTTCTCCACCCAACTCTCAAAAAGCTGAAAGGGTCTTCAGTAGAGATGGATAGTCGAGCTGGGCTATCAGACGGTCACCTCTGTAGCTGTAGTGTCATTTTTCCTATGGTCCAATGTGTAAATTAAACAAAAAAGTGCACGTTTGTTATGATGTCCAAGATGGGGACCAGGATGTGGACATAATAAAAAATTAGGGAACATGATAGGAGACATTTCTTCAATACATATAATCATTCTTATCTATTTAATACGATGACAACAGCTCTCCATACCTGCAGTCCACTACAAGGACCACCCTCTCTAATCCCTGAAAAATGAAATCATCCTCAGTGACGAAATGAGGGGGCTAAGCGCCCCCATGGTCTCAGAGCATTGACTCTTCTAAGAGTCCTAAGAGTCCTGCTCACACTGATGGGGTGCAGCTGTGGGACCCTATTTTCAGAGATGATGTCCTCCACCCAACTCTCAAAAAGCTGAAAGGTTCTTCAGTAGAGATGGATAGTCGAGCTGGGCTATCAGACGGTCACCTCTGTAGCTGTAGTGTCATTTTTCCTATGGTCCAATGTGGAAATTAAACAAAAAAGTGCACGTTTGTTATGATGTCCAAGATGGGGACCAGGATGTGGACATAATAAAAAATTAGGGAACATGATAGGAGACATTTCTACAATACATGTAATCATTCTTATCTATCTAATACGATGATAACAGCTCTCCATATCTGCAGTCCACCACAAGGACCACCCTCTCTAATCCCTGAAAAATGAAATCATCCTCAGTGATGAAGAGAGGGGGCTAAGTGCCCCCAATGGTCTCAGAGCATTGACTCTTCTAAGAGTCCTAAGAGTCCTGCTCACACTGATGGGGTGCAGCTGTGGGACCCTATTTTCAGAGATGATGTCCTCCACCCAACTCTCAAAAAGCTGAAAGGGTCTTCAGTAGAGATGGATAGTCGAGCTGGGCTATCAGACGGTCACCTCTGTAGCTGTAGTGTCATTTTTCCTATGGTCCAATGTGTAAATTAAACAAAAAAGTGCACGTTTGTTATGATGTCCAAGATGGGGACCAGGATGTGGACATAATAAAAAATTAGGGAACATGGTAGGAGACATTTCTACAATACATATAATCATTCTTATCTATCTAATACGATGACAACAGCTCTCCATACCTGCAGTCCACCACAAGGACCACACTCTCTAATCCCTGAAAAATGAAATCATCCTCAGTGACGAAGAGAGGGGGCCAAGCGCCCCCCATGGTACCAGAGCATTGACTCTTCTAAGAGTCCTAAGAGTCCTGCTCACACTGATGGGGTGAAGCTGTGGGACCCTATTTTCAGAGATGATGTCCTCCACCCAACTCTCAAAAAGCTGAAAGGGTCTTCAGTAGAGATGGATAGTCGAGCTGGGCTATCAGACGGTCACCTCTGTAGCTGTAGTGTCATTTTTCCTATGGTCCAATGTGTAAATTAAACAAAAAAGTGCACGTTTGTTATGATGTCCAAGATGGGGACCAGGATGTGGACATAATAAAAAATTAGGGAACATGATAGGAGACATTTCTACAATACATATAATCATTCTTATCTATCTAATACGATGATAACAGCTCTCCATACCTGCAGTCCACCACAAGGACCACCCTCTCTAATCCCTGAAAAATGAAATCATCCTCAGTGACGAAGAGAGGGGGCTAAGTGCCCCCAATGGTCTCAGAGCATTGACTCTTCTAAGAGTCCTAAGAGTCCTGCTCACACTGATGGGGTGCAGCTATGGGACCCTATTTTCAGAGATGATGTCCTCCACCCAACTCTCAAAATGCTGAAAGGGTATTCAGTAGAGATGGATAGTCGAGCTGGGCTATCAGACGGTCACCTCTGTAGCTGTAGTGTCATTTTTCCTATGGTCCAATGTGTAAATTAAACAAAAAAGTGCACGTTTGTTATGATGTCCAAGATGGGGACCAGGATGTGGACATAATAAAAAATTAGGGAACATGATAGGAGACATTTCTACAATACATATAATCATTCTTATCTATCTAATACGATGACAACAGCTCTCCATACCTGCAGTCCACCACAAGGACCACCCTCTCTAATCCCTGAAAAATGAAATCATCCTCAGTGACGAAGAGAGGGGGCTAAGCGCCCCCATGGTCTCAGAGCATTAACTCTTCTAAGAGTCCTAAGAGTCCTGCTCACACTGATGGGGTGCAGCTGTGGGACCCTATTTTCAGAGATGATGTCCTCCACCCAACTCTCAAAAAGCTGAAAGGGTCTTCAGTAGAGATGGATAGTCGAGCTGGGCTATCAGACGGTCACCTCTGTAGCTGTAGTGTCATTTTTCCTATGGTCCAATGTGTAAATTAAACAAAAAAGTGCACGTTTGTTATGATGTCCAAGATGGGGACCAGGATGTGGACATAATAAAAAATTAGGGAACATGATAGGAGACATTTCTACAATACATATAATCATTCTTATCTATCTAATACGATGACAACAGCTCTCCATACCTGCAGTCCACCACAAGGACCACCCTCTCTAATCCCTGAAAAATGAAATCATCCTCAGTGACGAAGAGAGGGGGCCAAGCGCCCCCCATGGTACCAGAGCATTGAATCTTCTAAGAGTCCTAAGAGTCCTGCTCACACTGATGGGGTGAAGCTGTGGGACCCTATTTTCAGAGATGATGTCCTCCACCCAACTCTCAAAAAGCTGAAAGGGTCTTCAGTAGAGATGGATAGTCGAGCTGGGCTATCAGACGGTCACCTCTGTAGCTGTAGTGTCATTTTTCCTATGGTCCAATGTGTAAATTAAACAAAAAAGTGCACGTTTGTTATGATGTTCAAGATGGGGACCAGGATGTGGACATAATAAAAAATTAGGGAACATGATAGGAGACATTTCTACAATACATATAATCATTCTTATCTATCTAATACGATCACAACAGCTCTCCATACCTGCAGTCCACCACAAGGACCACTCTCTCTAATCCCTGAAAAATGAAATCATCCTCAGTGACGAAGAGAGGGGGCTAAGCGCCCCCCATGGTCTCAAAGCATTGACTCTTCTAAGAGTCCTAAGATTCCTGCTCACACTGATGGGGTGCAGCTGTGGGACCCTATTTTCAGAGATGATGTCCTCCACCCAACTCTCAAAAAGCTGAAAGGGTCTTCAGTAGAGATGGATAGTCGAGCTGGGCTATCAGACGGTCACCTCTGTAGCTGTAGTGTCATTTTTCCTATGGTCCAATTTGTAAATTAAACAAAAAAGTGCACGTTTGTTATGATTTCCAAGATGGGGACCAGGATGTGGACATAATAAAAAAATAGGGAACATGATAGGAGACATTTCTACAATACATATAATCATTCTTATCTATCTAATACGATGACAACAGCTCTCCATACCTGCAGTCCACCACAAGGACCACCCTCTCTATTCCCTGAAAAGTGAAATCATCCTCAGTGACGAGGAGAGGGGGCTAAGCGCCCCCCATGGTCTCAGAGCATTGACTCTTCTAAGAGTCCTAAGAGTCCTGCTCACACTGATGGGGTGCAGCTGTGGGACCCTATTTTCAGAGATGATGTTCTCCACCCAACTCTCAAAAAGCTGAAAGGGTCTTCAGTAGAGATGGATAGTCGAGCTGGGCTATCAGACGGTCACCTCTGTAGCTGTAGTGTCATTTTTCCTATGGTCCAATGTGTAAATTAAACAAAAAAGTGCACGTTTGTTATGATGTCCAAAATGGGGACCAGGATGTGGACATAATAAAAAATTAGGGAACATGATAGGAGACATTTCTACAATACATATAATCATTCTTATCTATTTAATACGATGACAACAGCTCTCCATACCTGCAGTCCACTACAAGGACCACCCTCTCTAATCCCTGAAAAATGAAATCATCCTCAGTGACGAAATGAGGGGGCTAAGCGCCCCCATGGTCTCAGAGCATTGACTCTTCTAAGAGTCCTAAGAGTCCTGCTCACACTGATGGGGTGCAGCTGTGGGACCCTATTTTCAGAGATGATGTCCTCCACCCAACTCTCAAAAAGCTGAAAGGTTCTTCAGTAGAGATGGATAGTCGAGCTGGGCTATCAGACGGTCACCTCTGTAGCTGTAGTGTCATTTTTCCTATGGTCCAATGTGTAAATTAAACAAAAAAGTGCACGTTTGTTATGATGTCCAAGATGGGGACAAGGATGTGGACATAATAAAAAATTAGGGAACATGATAGGAGACATTTCTACAATACATGTAATCATTCTTATCTATCTAATACGATGATAACAGCTCTCCATATCTGCAGTCCACCACAAGGACCACCCTCTCTAATCCCTGAAAAATGAAATCATCCTCAGTGATGAAGAGAGGGGGCTAAGTGCCCCCAATGGTCTCAGAGCATTGACTCTTCTAAGAGTCCTAAGAGTCCTGCTCACACTGATGGGGTGCAGCTGTGGGACCCTATTTTCAGAGATGATGTCCTCCACCCAACTCTCAAAAAGCTGAAAGGGTCTTCAGTAGAGATGGATAGTCGAGCTGGGCTATCAGACGGTCACCTCTGTAGCTGTAGTGTCATTTTTCCTATGGTCCAATGTGTAAATTAAACAAAAAAGTGCACATTTGTTATGATGTCCAAGATGGGGACAAGGATGTGGACATAATAAAAAATTAGGGAACATGATAGGAGACATTTCTACAATACATATAATCATTCTTATCTATTTAATACGATGACAACAGCTCTCCATACCTGCAGTCCACCACAAGGACCACCCTCTCTAATCCCTGAAAAATGAAATCATCCTCAGTGACGAAGAGAGGGGGCTAAGTGCCCCCAATGGTCTCAGAGCATTGACTTTTCTAAGAGTCCTAAGAGTCCTGCTCACACTGATGGGGTGCAGCTGTGGGACCCTATTTTCAGAGATGATGTCCTCCACCCAACTCTCAAAAAGCTGAAAGGGTCTTCAGTAGAGATGGATAGTCGAGCTGGGCTATCAGACGGTCACCTCTGTAGCTGTAGTGTCATTTTTCCTATGGTCCAATGTGTAAATTAAACAAAAAAGTGCACGTTTGTTATGATGTCCAAGATGGGGACCAGGATGTGGACATAATAAAAAATTAGGGAACATGATAGGAGACATTTCTACAATACATATAATCATTCTTATCTATCTAATACGATGATAACAGCTCTCCATACCTGCAGTCCACCACAAGGACCACCCTCTCTAATCCCTGAAAAATGAAATCATCCTCAGTGACGAAGAGAGGGGGCTAAGTGCCCCCAATGGTCTCAGAGCATTGACTCTTCTAAGAGTCCTAAGAGTCCTGCTCACACTGATGGGGTGCAGCTATGGGACCCTATTTTCAGAGATGATGTCCTCCACCCAACTCTCAAAATGCTGAAAGGGTCTTCAGTAGAGATGGATAGTCGAGCTGGGCTATCAGACGGTCACCTCTGTAGCTGTAGTGTCATTTTTCCTATGGTCCAATGTGTAAATTAAACAAAAAAGTGCACGTTTGTTATGATGTCCAAGATGGGGACCAGGATGTGGACATAATAAAAAATTAGGGAACATGATAGGAGACATTTCTACAATACATATAATCATTCTTATCTATCTAATACGATGACAACAGCTCTCCATACCTGCAGTCCACCACAAGGACCACCCTCTCTAATCCCTGAAAAATGAAATCATCCTCAGTGACGAAGAGAGGGGGCTAAGCGCCCCCATGGTCTCAGAGCATTAACTCTTCTAAGAGTCCTAAGAGTCCTGCTCACACTGATGGGGTGCAGCTGTGGGACCCTATTTTCAGAGATGATGTCCTCCACCCAACTCTCAAAAAGCTGAAAGGGTCTTCAGTAGAGATGGATAGTCGAGCTGGGCTATCAGACGGTCACCTCTGTAGCTGTAGTGTCATTTTTCCTATGGTCCAATGTGTAAATTAAACAAAAAAGTGCACGTTTGTTATGATGTCCAAGATGGGGACCAGGATGTGGACATAATAAAAAATTAGGGAACATGATAGGAGACATTTCTACAATACATATAATCATTCTTATCTATCTAATACGATGACAACAGCTCTCCATACCTGCAGTCCACCACAAGGACCACCCTCTCTAATCCCTGAAAAATGAAATCATCCTCAGTGACGAAGAGAGGGGGCCAAGCGCCCCCCATGGTACCAGAGCATTGACTCTTCTAAGAGTCCTAAGAGTCCTGCTCACACTGATGGGGTGAAGCTGTGGGACCCTATTTTCAGAGATGATGTCCTCCACCCAACTCTCAAAAAGCTGAAAGGGTCTTCAGTAGAGATGGATAGTCGAGCTGGGCTATCAGACGGTCACCTCTGTAGCTGTAGTGTCATTTTTCCTATGGTCCAATGTGTAAATTAAACAAAAAAGTGCACGTTTGTTATGATGTTCAAGATGGGGACCAGGATGTGGACATAATAAAAAATTAGGGAACATGATAGGAGACATTTCTACAATACATATAATCATTCTTATCTATCTAATACGATCACAACAGCTCTCCATACCTGCAGTCCACCACAAGGACCACTCTCTCTAATCCCTGAAAAATGAAATCATCCTCAGTGACGAAGAGAGGGGGCTAAGCGCCCCCCATGGTCTCAGAGCATTGACTCTTCTAAGAGTCCTAAGATTCCTGCTCACACTGATGGGGTGCAGCTGTGGGACCCTATTTTCAGAGATGATGTCCTCCACCCAACTCTCAAAAAGCTGAAAGGGTCTTCAGTAGAGATGGATAGTCGAGCTGGGCTATCAGACGGTCACCTCTGTAGCTGTAGTGTCATTTTTCCTATGGTCCAATTTGTAAATTAAACAAAAAAGTGCACGTTTGTTATGATTTCCAAGATGGGGACCAGGATGTGGACATAATAAAAAAATAGGGAACATGATAGGAGACATTTCTACAATACATATAATCATTCTTATCTATCTAATACGATGACAACAGCTCTCCATACCTGCAGTCCACCACAAGGACCACCCTCTCTATTCCCTGAAAAGTGAAATCATCCTCAGTGACGAGGAGAGGGGGCTAAGCGCCCCCCATGGTCTCAGAGCATTGACTCTTCTAAGAGTCCTAAGAGTCCTGCTCACACTGATGGGGTGCAGCTGTGGGACCCTATTTTCAGAGATGATGTTCTCCACCCAACTCTCAAAAAGCTGAAAGGGTCTTCAGTAGAGATGGATAGTCGAGCTGGGCTATCAGACGGTCACCTCTGTAGCTGTAGTGTCATTTTTCCTATGGTCCAATGTGTAAATTAAACAAAAAAGTGCACGTTTGTTATGATGTCCAAGATGGGGACCAGGATGTGGACATAATAAAAAATTAGGGAACATGATAGGAGACATTTCTACAATACATATAATCATTCTTATCTATTTAATACGATGACAACAGCTCTCCATACCTGCAGTCCACTACAAGGACCACCCTCTCTAATCCCTGAAAAATGAAATCATCCTCAGTGACGAAATGAGGGGGCTAAGCGCCCCCATGGTCTCAGAGCATTGACTCTTCTAAGAGTCCTAAGAGTCCTGCTCACACTGATGGGCTGCAGCTGTGGGACCCTATTTTCAGAGATGATGTCCTCCACCCAACTCTCAAAAAGCTGAAAGGTTCTTCAGTAGAGATGGATAGTCGAGCTGGGCTATCAGACGGTCACCTCTGTAGCTGTAGTGTCATTTTTCCTATGGTCCAATGTGTAAATTAAACAAAAAAGTGCACGTTTGTTATGATGTCCAAGATGGGGACAAGGATGTGGACATAATAAAAAATTAGGGAACATGATAGGAGACATTTCTACAATACATGTAATCATTCTTATCTATCTAATACGATGATAACAGCTCTCCATATCTGCAGTCCACCACAAGGACCACCCTCTCTAATCCCTGAAAAATGAAATCATCCTCAGTGATGAAGAGAGGGGGCTAAGTGCCCCCAATGGTCTCAGAGCATTGACTCTTCTAAGAGTCCTAAGAGTCCTGCTCACACTGATGGGGTGCAGCTGTGGGACCCTATTTTCAGAGATGATGTCCTCGACCCAACTCTCAAAAAGCTGAAAGGGTCTTCAGTAGAGATGGATAGTCGAGCTGGGCTATCAGACGGTCACCTCTGTAGCTGTAGTGTCATTTTTCCTATGGTCCAATGTGTAAATTAAACAAAAAAGTGCACGTTTGTTATGATGTCCAAGATGGGGACCAGGATGTGGACATAATAAAAAATTAGGGAACATGA
This sequence comes from Anomaloglossus baeobatrachus, assembly GCF_048569485.1. Lineage (NCBI taxonomy): Eukaryota > Metazoa > Chordata > Amphibia > Anura > Aromobatidae > Anomaloglossus > Anomaloglossus baeobatrachus. The sequence continues at coordinate 641,095 of NW_027442954.1, read as the reverse complement.
TAGGAGACATTTCTACAATACATATAATCATTCTTATCTATTTAATACGATGACAACAGCTCTCCATACCTGCAGTCCACCACAAGGACCACCCTCTCTAATCCCTGAAAAATGAAATCATCCTCAGTGACGAAGAGAGGGGGCTAAGTGCCCCCAATGGTCTCAGAGCATTGACTTTTCTAAGAGTCCTAAGAGTCCTGCTCACACTGATGGGGTGCAGCTGTGGGACCCTATTTTCAGAGATGATGTCCTCCACCCAACTCTCAAAAAGCTGAAAGGGTCTTCAGTAGAGATGGATAGTCGAGCTGGGCTATCAGACGGTCACCTCTGTAGCTGTAGTGTCATTTTTCCTATGGTCCAATGTGTAAATTAAACAAAAAAGTGCACGTTTGTTATGATGTCCAAGATGGGGACCAGGATGTGGACATAATAAAAAATTAGGGAACATGATAGGAGACATTTCTACAATACATATAATCATTCTTATCTATCTAATACGATGAAAACAGCTCTCCATACCTGCAGTCCACCACAAGGACCACCCTCTCTAAACCCTGAAAAATGAAATCATCCTCAGTGACGAAGAGAGGGGGCTAAGCGCCCCCATGGTCTCAGAGCATTAACTCTTCTAAGAGTCATAAGAGTCCTGCTCACACTGATGGGGTGCAGCTGTGGGACCCTATTTTCAGAGATGATGTCCTCCACCCAACTCTCAAAAAGCTGAAAGGGTCTTCAGTAGAGATGGATAGTCGAGCTGGGCTATCAGATGGTCACCTCTGTAGCTGTAGTGTCATTTTTCCTATGGTCCAATGTGTAAATTAAACAAAAAAGTGCACGTTTGTTATGATGTCCAAGATGGGGACCAGGATGTGGACATAATAAAAAATTAGGGAACATGATAGGAGACATTTCTACAATACATATAATCATTCTTATCTATCTAATACAATGACAACAGCTCTCCATACCTGCAGTCCACCACAAGGACCACCCTCTCTAATCCCTGAAAAATGAAATCATCCTCAGTGACGAAGAGAGGGGGCCAAGCGCCCCCCATGGTACCAGAGCATTGACTCTTCTAAGAGTCCTAAGAGTCCTGCTCACATTGATGGGGTGAAGCTGTGGGACCCTATTTTCAGAGATGATGTCCTCCACCCAACTCTCAAAAAGCTGAAAGGGTCTTCAGTAGAGATGGATAGTCGAGCTGGGCTATCAGACGGTCACCTCTGTAGCTGTAGTGTCATTTTTCCTATGGTCCAATGTGTAAATTAAACAAAAAAGTGCACGTTTGTTATGATGTCCAAGATGGGGACCAGGATGTGGACATAATAAGAAATTAGGGAACATGATAGGAGACATTTCTACAATACATATAATCATTCTTATCTATCTAATACGATGACAACAGCTCTCCATACCTGCAGTCCACCACAAGGACCAACCTCTCTAATCCCTGAAAAATGAAATCATCCTCAGGGACGAAGAGAGGGGGCTAAGCGCCCCCCATGGTTTTAGAGCATTGACTCTTCTAAGAGTCCTAAGAGTCCTGCTTACACTGATGGGGTGCAGCTGTGGGACCCTATTTTCAGAGATGATGTCCTCCACCCAACTCTCAAAAAGCTGAAAGGGTCTTCAGTAGAGATGGATAGTCGAGCTGGGCTATCAGACGGTCACCTCTGTAGCTAAAGTGTCATTTTTCCTATGGTCCAATGTGTAAATTAAACAAAAAAGTGCACGTTTGTTATGATGTTCAAGATGGGGACCAGGATGTGGACATAATAAAAAATTAGGGAACATGATAGGAGACATTTCTACAATACATATAATCATTCTTATCTATCTAATACGATCACAACAGCTCTCCATACCTGCAGTCCACCACAAGGACCACTCTCTCTAATCCCTGAAAAATGAAATCATCCTCAGTGACGAAGAGAGGGGGCTAAGCGCCCCCCATGGTCTCAGACCATTGACTCTTCTAAGAGTCCTAAGATTCCTGCTCACACTGATGGGGTGCAGCTGTGGGACCCTATTTTCAGAGATGATGTCCTCCACCCAACTCTCAAAAAGCTGAAAGGGTCTTCAGTAGAGATGGATAGTCGAGCTGGGCTATCAGACGGTCACCTCTGTAGCTGTAGTGTCATTTTTCCTATGGTCCAATGTGTAAATTAAACAAAAAAGTGCACGTTTGTTATGATTTCCAAGATGGGGACCAGGATGTGGACATAATAAAAAAATAGGGAACATGATAGGAGACATTTCTACAATACATATAATCATTCTTATCTATCTAATACGATGACAACAGCTCTCCATACCTGCAGTCCACCACAAGGACCACCCTCTCTATTCCCTGAAAAGTGAAATCATCCTCAGTGACGAAGAGAGGGGGCTAAGCGCCCCCCATGGTCTCAGAGCATTGACTCTTCTAAGAGTCCTAAGAGTCCTGCTCACACTGATGGGGTGCAGCTGTGGGACCCTATTTTCAGAGATGATGTTCTCCACCCAACTCTCAAAAAGCTGAAAGGGTCTTCAGTAGAGATGGATAGTCGAGCTGGGCTATCAGACGGTCACCTCTGTAGCTGTAGTGTCATTTTTCCTATGGTCCAATGTGTAAATTAAACAAAAAAGTGCACGTTTGTTATGATGTCCAAGATGGGGACCAGGATGTGGACATAATAAAAAATTAGGGAACATGATAGGAGACATTTCTACAATACATATAATCATTCTTATCTATTTAATACGATGACAACAGCTCTCCATACCTGCAGTCCACCACAAGGACCACCCTCTCTAATCCCTGAAATATGAAATCATCCTCAGTGACGAAGAGAGGGGGCTAAGCGCCCCCCATGGTCTCAGAGCATTGACTCTTCTAAGAGTCCTAAGAGTCCTGCTCACACTGATGGGGTGCAGCTGTGGGACCCTATTTTCAGAGATGATGTCCTCCACCCAACTCTCAAAAAGCTGAAAGGGTCTTCAGTAGAGATGGATAGTCGAGCTGGGCTATCAGACGGTCACCTCTGTAGCTGTAGTGTCATTTTTCCTATGGTCCAATGTGTAAATTAAACAAAAAAGTGCACGTTTGTTATGATGTCCAAGATGGGGACCAGGATGTGGACATAATAAAAAATTAGGGAACATGATAGGAGACATTTCTACAATACATATAATCATTCTTATCTATCTAATACGATGATAACAGCTCTCCATATCTGCAGTCCACCACAAGGACCACCCTCTCTAATCCCTGAAAAATGAAATCATCCTCAGTGATGAAGAGAGGGGGCTAAGTGCCCCCAATGGTCTCAGAGCATTGACTCTTCTAAGAGTCCTAAGAGTCCTGCTCACACTGATGGGGTGCAGCTGTGGGACCCTATTTTCAGAGATGATGTCCTCCACCCAACTCTCAAAAAGCTGAAAGGGTCTTCAGTAGAGATGGATAGTCGAGCTGGGCTATCAGACGGTCACCTCTGTAGCTGTAGTGTCATTTTCCCTATGGTCCAATGTGTAAATTAAACAAAAAAGTGCACGTTTGTTATGATGTCCAAGATGGGGACCAGGATGTGGACATAATAAAAAATTAGGGAACATGATAGGAGACATTTCTACAATACATATAATCATTCTTATCTATCTAATACGATGACAACAGCTCTCCATACCTGCAGTCCACCACAAGGACCACCCTCTCTAATCCCTGAAAAATGAAATCATCCTCAGTGACGAAGAGAGGGGGCTAAGCGCCCCCATGGTCTCAGAGCATTAACTCTTCTAAGAGTCCTAAGAGTCCTGCTCACACTGATGGGGTGCAGCTGTGGGACCCTATTTTCAGAGATGATGTCCTCCACCCAACTCTCAAAAAGCTGAAAGGGTCTTCAGTAGAGATGGATAGTCGAGCTGGGCTATCAGACGGTCACCTCTGTAGCTGTAGTGTCATTTTTCCTATGGTCCAATGTGTAAATTAAACAAAAAAGTGCACGTTTGTTATGATGTCCAAGATGGGGACCAGGATGTGGACATAATAAAAAATTAGGGAACATGATAGGAGACATTTCTACAATACATATAATCATTCTTATCTATCTAATACGATGACAACAGCTCTCCATACCTGCAGTCCACCACAAGGACCACCCTCTCTAATCCCTGAAAAATGAAATCATCCTCAGTGACGAAGAGAGGGGGCCAAGCGCCCCCCATGGTACCAGAGCATTGACTCTTCTAAGAGTCCTAAGAGTCCTGCTCACACTGATGGGGTGAAGCTGTGGGACCCTATTTTCAGAGATGATGTCCTCCACCCAACTCTCAAAAAGCTGAAAGGGTCTTCAGTAGAGATGGATAGTCGAGCTGGGCTATCAGACGGTCACCTCTGTAGCTGTAGTGTCATTTTTCCTATGGTCCAATGTGTAAATTAAACAAAAAAGTGCACGTTTGTTATGATGTCCAAGATGGGGACCAGGATGTGGACATAATAAGAAATTAGGGAACATGATAGGAGACATTTCTACAATACATATAATCATTCTTATCTATCTAATACGATGACAACAGCTCTCCATACCTGCAGTCCACCACAAGGACCACCCTCTCTAATCCCTGAAAAATGAAATTATCCTCAGGGACGAAGAGAGGGGGCTAAGCGCCCCCCATGGTTTCAGAGCATTGACTCTTCTAAGAGTCCTAAGATTCCTGCTCACACTGATGGGGTGCAGCTGTGGGACCCTATTTTCAGAGATGATGTCCTCCACCCAACTCTCAAAAAGCTGAAAGGGTCTTCAGTAGAGATGGATAGTCGAGCTGGGCTATCAGACGGTCACCTCTGTAGCTGTAGTGTCATTTTTCCTATGGTCCAATGTGTAAATTAAACAAAAAAGTGCACGTCTGTTATGATGTCCAAGATGGGGACCAGGATGTGGACATAATAAAAAATTAGGGAACATGATAGGAGACATTTCTACAATACATATAATCATTCTTATCTATTTAATACGATGACAACAGCTCTCCATACCTGCAGTCCACCACAAGGACCACCCTCTCTAATCCCTGAAAAATGAAATCATCCTCAGTGACGAAGAGAGGGGGCTAAGCGCCCCCCATGGTCTCAGAGCATTGACTCTTCTAAGAGTCCTAAGAGTCCTGCTCACACTGATGGGGTGCAGCTGTGGGACCCTATTTTCAGAGATGATGTCCTCCACCCAACTCTCAAAAAGCTGAAAGGGTCTTCAGTAGAGATGGATAGTCGAGCTGGGCTATCAGACGGTCACCTCTGTAGCTGTAGTGTCATTTTTCCTATGGTCCAATGTGTAAATTAAACAAAAAAGTGCACGTTTGTTATGATGTCCAAGATGGGGACCAGGATGTGGACATAATAAAAAATTAGGGAACATGATAGGAGACATTTCTACAATACATATAATCATTCTTATCTATCTAATACGATGACAACAGCTCTCCATACCGTATTTCATGGTCAATCCAGGTTTGTCAGTGATGGCACTGACATAATGTATGGCGTCTTTTTCGGGCGTTATCCTTTGCCTTTTCATTGTGAAAATCCAGTTGCCTATATCAAAGCAAATTCTACTACTTGTAAAGTATGCAGAAAATGAAATGTAGAACATATAACATCAACTGCTTAGGAACGCATCATAGGTTAGTACTTAAAAGGATATTGTCATGTTCTAGTCATAATGCAAGCTGGACATTTTTCATGTTACCCTGTAATCGCCGGCCTATTCTAATGCTCACAAGCAAAGATATATGCTCAGCTGCTAAGGCTTCCCTCTGCCTTCTGAATGAAAATTGAATATGTCTGGCTCACTGTGTATATAGCAGGTGCTCAGAAAAAATAAGAGTCAATTCAAAAGAAATAGCTCTGGCACACTATAGTGATTAATAACGTAAGAAAAGAACTCTTGGAATGCTGAAAATTCTTTATTTGTGCAAAAGGATAATTCATCCAACGTTTCGACCTTGTTTTTAGGTCTTTATCAAGGATAAAGTTATCTAAGATCATAAAGGGTTACAAAACCATATAAACACGTAATTAGTACATAGTACAACATAACAGTACAATATATTGCTACTTGAGAGTACAATGGGTCAAATGACCATGAGGCACATACAAAAATTTTTTCCAAAGCCATAGTGAAAACATTTGTACTGAGGAAAGAAAATTTCCACATGACCTATCTGGAGAAACATTCTGGATCAAACAACCAAAAATAGTCAAGCAGGTAAATACACACCTATATGGATAACAGGATGATATGTGTTCAATTGTATAGCGTCATTGCCATTAAGGTACAAATGGAAAACTTGCAATCCTATATAGTGAAGGAAATGAACACATATCATATCAAAGAACACAGGAACATGGGTGTGAGAAAAACCTCAATGTTTATACTTTGTTCTTTATAATGGTGTGAACATGTATATGTCTCAGTACCTTATGCACTTGAGAATTCTAGTGAGTAGATGATGAAAGCCTATTCCAGAACTGGAATCGGTAAATAATTGTAGGTGGAATCTACATGAAAAGATGGTACAAGTGTTATCATGACACGTGGGCTATAACACAATGGACCGTGTGACAAAGAAGAAAGGAGAGAAAGAAGAGGAAGAAAATGGAACTACCTGTAACATTACGTGATAGTCACTGGTAAGTATCACTTGACAATTCAGGTGAAAAAGGATTCCTTTATTAAAGGGTTCTCAGTCGCCTCAGGATCATGAAATACTAGGGTAAATGATATGAGAATGGGTAAGAAGCACCACTAAAGGAAATATGAGATGCAGGACATATATCTATAAACCCCTGAACTACATGATAGAAATAAAAAGAAGAAAAAAGAAAAAAAAGAAGAAAGAAGAAGAACACATAGAATGCGGAAAGAGAATGGGTACAACTACCTGAGTTACTGCAGGGAGGCCCCTGGTTGGTATTGTGAGGGTTAGTGGAATTCCTTCACTGAAGGGTTCTCAGTTGCCTCAGGTTCGTGAAAAATGCTATAGACAAATAATGCCCGGAGAAAAGGGGTTCATATACAGCGAATAATGGTAATACAAGGTACATGTGTCACATGTAATAGTATATATATATATATATATTGTACTAAGCTCTACACCAGAAATAGAAAGTAGTCCCTCTGCCTTTTGTCTAGGTGCCCTGAGTTATGTCCTGTAAACTGTCACAGCGACCCAGACACACATGTGTAGTAGGGGAATATCCCTGCTGAGATGCCAGTGCTAGAGCACTCGTTTGCTGTGGAGTTGAACGCTATGTGAGCAGTTCTTACCTTCAATGAGCAGAAGTCTCTTTTTTCAGATTTCAATATCTCTGTGGGTATCTGGCAGAAATATGGAATACTCTTTACTGCTAAGACCCTGTACACCACTCCCACTAAAGGGGGCTTTACACGCTGCGACATCGCTAATGCGGAGTCGTTGGGGTCACGGAATTTGTGACGCACATCCGGCCGCATTAGCGATGTTGCTGCGTGTGACACCGATGAGCGATTTTGCATCGTTGCAAAAACGTGCAAAATCGCTCATCGGTGACATGGGTCTCCATTCTCGATTATCGTTACTGCAGCAGTAACGATGTAGTTCGTCGCTCCTGCGGCAGCACACATCACTCCGTGTGACACCGCAGAAACGAGGAACCTCTCCTTACCTGCCTCCCAGCCGCTATGAGGAAGGAAGGAGGTGGGCGGGATGTTCCGGCCACTCATCTCCGCCCCTCCGCTGCTATTGGGCGGTCACTCAGTGACGTCGCTGTGACGCCGCACGGACCGCCCCCTTAGAAAGGAGGCGGTTCGCCGGTCACAGCGACGTCGCCGGGCAGGTAAGTATGTGTGACGGGTCTGGTCGGTGTTGTGCGGCATGGGCAGCGATTTACCCGTGTCGCGCAACAGATGGGGGCGGGTACCCACACTAGCGATATCGGGACCGATATCGCAGTGTGTAAAGTAGCCTTTAGTCACATGACCAAGACTGTATCTGTGTCCCTACAACACACTTGAGACAAATGTGTGTGTGAGCCTGCATTGTGGGGTATATATAATATATTATAGAGCTGGGAAGGATCATTCTAAGCAGTGAGCTGTTCCAGTATTTGTAGGAAAATACCCAGTAGAAGCATCAAACACAGCACCAATACCTCCCATCAGTATCCCACCACAGTGCCATGTAACCCATGCCCTACACACCCATCTACACCAATACTATACAGGCACAAACTAGTATATCTGACTAAAAGCCCCCAAAATATGAAGAACGGCCTATAGTTGAGTGTGGATATAAAATCTATGTGAGCAGAGCTAGAATAGAAATCACTGATCGCATTGAAGTCATTCTGACCATAAATCACCATGATATCAAGGTGAGGAGTTGTGTGTTACTGCTGGGAGGAAAGGGTTAACAGTGGAATATTAAGGTGCATTTCTGTGTGCAGTGTTACTAGTCAATGTAACAATTCAGTATGAGCTGCTCTTGGTGCCGGGGGAGGGAGATGCTCTCCTGAGCAAGATAGATGGGGAATGAACATAATATCTATATAGTGTAAGGCAGGGGGTCTCAAACTCGGCTGGGTGTATGGGCCGCACAGAGGAAAAAAATAATTTGGGGGGCTGCATTCTTTGCAAGACAAAGTGACATTTTTATTGGTACCATATATGTATATATTTTTTTTACACACCTTTGTATGACTGATTTTCAACATTTTTCACTTGTTTATTATAACAAATGTGCACATTCTTTGGTTAAATCTAAAAAAAATAAATGTGATGTTAAAAAAAAGTCATGCCTTATTTTGTTTTTTTTTACATTTTATCCCTTTCTTTTAACTAATAGTGTTACAATTATGACGCTAGCGTTTTGTGAAGGGAATGCTTTGCCTACTTCCGTGACTATGGCCTTCCGGAACTGCTGCATTTTGGCTGACCTCTCCGCCTCGGGAATAAGAGACATAAAGTTCTCCTTGTAGCGTGGGTCTAACAGTGTTACCAACCAGTAATGATTGTCGGCCAAGATGTTCTTAACGCGAGGGTCACGAGACAGGCAGCTTACCATAAAGTCATCCATGTGCGCCAGACTCTTAACAGCCATCACTTCAGTATCCAGACCAACACGATGACTGAACATGCTGTCCTCCTCCTTCTCCTCCTCCTCCTCCTCATCTACCCTGTCCTCTGGCCAGCCACGCTGAACTGAGCATATGACTGGTATGCATGTCATATCCTCAATTTGGCCGGAGAGTTGCTCCATGTCTTCATCTTCCTCCTCGTCATAGTCCTCCACTGCACGTTGTGATGAGACGAGGCTGGGCTATGTGTTATCACCCACACCCACTACTGTTTCTTGCTCCAACTCATCGTGTTCCGCCTGCAATGCATCATGTTTGGTTTTGAGCAGAGACCGTTTTAGAAGGCAGAGAAGCGGTATGGTGACGCTAATAATGGCGTCATCGCCGCTCACCATCTTGGTGGAGTCCTCAAAGTTTTGGAGGATGGTACATAGGTCGGACATCCATCTCCACTCCTCAGGTGTTATGTGTGGAGTTTGACCCATTTCCCGACGGCTTAGGTGATGCAGGTACTCAACAACTGCCCTCTTCTGCTCACATATCCTGATCAACATGTGCAGAGTTGAATTCCAACGCGTGGGGACATCACACACCAGTCTGTGAGCCGGAAGATGCAAACGACGCTGAAAGCCGGCAAGGCCGGCTGAAGCAGTAGGTGACTTTCGAAAATGTGCAGACAGGCGGCGAACTTTTACCAGCAGATCAGACAGCTCTGGGTATGACTTTAGAAACCGCTGAACCACGAGGTTGAGCACATGGGCCATGCATGGAACATGTGTCAGCTGGCCTCGCCTCAAAGCCGCCACTAGGTTCCGGCCATTGTCACACACAACCTTTCCTGGCTTTAGGTTCAGAGGTGTGAGCCAGTGATCTGCATGCTGTTTTAGAGCTGTCCACACCTCTTCTGCATTGTGGGATTTGTCACTTATGCAGATTAGCTGCAGCACAGCCTGTTGCCGCTTCGCCGAGGCAGTGCTGCAGTGCTTCCAGCTTGGGACTGGTGTGGAGGGTAAAGTGGATGAGGATGCGCAGGAGGAGGAGGAGGCTGAAGAGCATGACATTCCGGAGCTGTAGAGTGTGGGTGAAACCCTGACTGAGGTAGGGCCTGCAAACCTTGGTGTGGGAAGGACTTGTTCCGTTCCTCGCTCAAACTGGGTCCCAGCTGGGCTGGGCTGGGTCCCTACCCGGCTGGGTAGGGCGTTGTGGGGGGTTTGTCTATCTCCGTTTGAGGTGAGTTTGTTTAAGTTAGCCTTTTCTTTGGCGTTTTTTGGAGCCCTGCGGGTTGGGGAGTTGGTATAGCCCAGTAAGGCGTTCCCCGGGGGCTTGGATTGGGGTGACATTGTCAGTGGAAAACGGAGTTGAATTTTGGATTAGGAAATCGAAAACTGATCAGAGAGGTGTGGGTAGACTAGTCCGTTTGGGGATGGTTGTGGCATCTGATATGTGCCCGTTCAAGTGTCTCGGGAATTTTCAACAGATCCGTCCGAAGGTGGATGGCCCCTTATTATGTCACGAGGATGGGTCCTTTTTATCGAGATACCAATTTGTGAGTGTTTTTTAGGGCATGTTTGAAGTCGTTGGGGTTAGATCCGAAGTCTTTCGGATTGGGGCAGCGACGGAGGCCTCTATATGCGGCCTACCGGAGGAGACAGTTAAGCAGATTGGTAGGTGGAAGTCGCAGCGCTTTAAGTCGTATGTACGTCCCCAGGTGGTTGTTGGCAATTGAGGGGAAAAGGGGGGGGTATTAGGGTAGCAATGGGGGGGGGTGAGAGTGTGTGTTTTTTGTCAATTTGGTTTGGTGAGGCAATAAAATGGTGTCGTCTGTACATTTTGTATTGCAGAAGCACCCCCCCTTCCTTCCCTGGTCTGGATCCTTGGCCACTCTTATGTGTATTGGGGAGCCCGACGAGCGGACGCGAGATGGAACGGGAGACAGCTAGGTTTTGAGAAGGACCTGGCTCTCGTGCGATGGCTCGGTGTTCGGGGGTTAGGGTGGAACAGGGTGTTGCAGGAGGTGCATAGATACGCCCGGTTGGACAGACCTCCTGACATGTTAGTGTTGCATGCCGGGGGGAATGATTTGGGTGGGCGTCCTTTTCGAATCTTGATAAAGGACATCAAACATGATTTGTTACGGTTATGGGTGTCGTTTCCAGGTCTAACGATAGTCTGGTCGGAGATAGTAGCGAGAAAGAGTTGGCAGAAAGCGCGGTCAGTTGACAGGTTGAACAAGGCGCGGGCGAAGGTTAATAGGGCGATCTCGAAGTTTGTTAGTCGGAACGGGGGTATAGCAATACGGCATGTTGAGTTGGAAAGGACGGAAGAGGAATTTTGGTTGGCTGACGGAGTACACCTTAATGCGGTGGGAACTGACTTATGGGCTCTTGGCTTGCAGGGAGGTATTGAGAGGGCCCTTTGGTTGCGGGGGGTCTCAGGCACTTGAAGGGTTTCAAGGTGCCTTCGTTGTGGTGTTGTTTATTGGTGGGTCCTTGAAGTTGGTTTAAAATTGGTTCGGGGATTCATCCGGGTATGGATCCCCTCATTGGCAGAATTGATGGTCCCCTGGTGATTTTGGGGGGGAACCCCGACGGGGTATGTCGGGGCCCCTGGGGGTGTGGTTGGGGTTGACGGAGGATTAACCCTTACCATTTGGTGCTCCTGAGCCAGTGTGGGTAACGGCTGGGAGCAAGTTGAGGTTTTTTATTGCTCGGTTATGGGAATCACCAGGGTTTTGGTAGCTTCAAGGACCTTACCACATTGCAAATTTTATTGGTTATGTATTCTTGTTAATAAAATGGCTGCTATGGCCAAAATTATCCAAAGATAAATTTGTGTCTGTGTAATTACTTTTAAATAAGAAATGGGAATGGAGGTGTGGGGTATGAAAGGAAGACCGGAGTCAACAATTCCAGGGTCAAGCATGTTTATTTGCGTAAGCTTCGTTCCAGGGTAGAAAGGGTAAGAGTGCCTTTCAGAATTCGAAGTGGTCGGACTGTACGGACCACCAAGAACTGCAGGAGAGCTTGAACATCTTCCCATGGATTTGCGACATCCTCCCTCATCAGTTACGTAGGTAAGCAGGTTCTCAGCATTGCAGCCCATTTGTTGTCTTAAGTTAGTTAAGCGGGGTTAACTAACCTGTCAGTTCAGCCTCAGGTCTAAAGCAGAGGCCTGGACTCCACTCCTTACTCCTCACTCCACAACTCTCCTTAAAAACAACTGACTCCTTTTTCCTGCCCCGGGGTCTCCAGACCCCTAGGTGGGCGTTTCCTTCCGTCTGGTCCTGCCCACTGGTGTGCCTGTCTTTCCCTGGGGGAGGTGACTAGGATTTTCTGGTTGGCTTTGTGTGACTTAGGTGAGGGAAGTTGTTATGCGGGGGCCTATGTGTGACTACCTGCAGTGTCAGGGCGTCACATATGTATGTGTGTATGTCTGCTAAAGGAATCCGCACCGTCATATTTACAAACACAAAATTTTGCAGACACCTCATGTGACTCAGGGAACGTCGTAGACTATGTTTTAACAGGAATATTTAACCCCGCGCTTTACAGTTACTCTCCAAAAAACCTGCCTCCATTAAACTGAATGGAGGTGGGAGCTGCAAGTTATTAATAGCAGCTGTGATTGGTTGCTATAGGAACAAAGGACATTCATAGTATAAGAAGCTTATGTGTGAGATAATATGATGTCAGTGGGGAGACAGATAGAGAGAGACAGACACAGACTGAGAGACAAACAGACAGAGACAGATAGGCATAGACAGACAGGGAAAGAGACAGAGACAAACAGACAGAGGCAGACAGGGAAAGAGACAGACAGAGATAGACAGGGAAAAAAGGCAGACAGACAGAGACAGAGAAAGAGACAGAGGCAGATAGGGAAACAGACAGAGACAAACATACAGAGACAGGCAGGAGAAAAGGCAGACCGACAGGGAAAGAGACAGACAGGGGAAGAGACAGACAGAGAGAGACAGACAGATAGACACAGACAAAGAAATACAGAGATAGACAGGGAAAGAGACAAACGGGGAATGAGTCAGACAGAGAGAGACAAAGAGAGACAGGCAGAGAGAGACAGGGAAAGAGACAGACAGGGGAAGAGAAAGACAGAGACAGACAAAGAAATACAGAGACAGACAGGGGAAGAGACAGACAGGGGAAGAGACAGACAGGGGAAGAGACAGACAGACAGGGAAAGAGACAGACCTGGAAAAGAGACAGACCTGGAAAAGAGACAGGCCTGGAAAAGAGACAGACAGACATAGAAACAGACAGCCACAAAGAGAGAGAGAGACAGACAGACACAGAGAGACAGACAGAGATAGAGAGACAGACAGACATGGATAGAGATAGAGACACACAGAGACAGACAGATGACAGAGACTGGGAGAGAGACAGACAGAAGCATAAATCCCTAACTAAAACTTAACATTTAATGATAGTTTTAAAAGGTAAAAAAACACAAATCATGTAAATAGAATGACTCTCTTCTGTGCATAGAGTCAACATTTTGTGTTTGTAAATATGACGGTGCGGATTCCTTTAGCAGACATACACACATACATATGTGACGCCCTGACACTGCAGGTAGTCACACATAGGCCCCCGCATAACAACTTCCCTCACCTAAGTCACACAAAGCCAACCAGAAAACCCTAGTCACCTCCCCCAGGGAAAGACAGGCACACCAGTGGGCAGGACCAGACGGAAGGAAACGCCCACCTAAGGGTCTGGAGACCCCGGGGCAGGAAAAAGGAGTCAGTTGTTTTTAAGGAGAGTTGTGGAGTGAGGAGTAAGGAGTGGAGTCCAGGCCTCTGCTTGAGACCTGAGGCTGAACTGACAGGTTAGTTAACCCCGCTTAACTAACTTAAGATAACAAATGGGCTGCAATGCTGAGAACCTGCTTACCTACGTAACTGATGAGGGAGGATGTCGCAAATCCATGGGAAGATGTTCAAGCTCTCCTGCAGTTCTTGGTGGCCCGTACAGTCCGACCACTTCGAATTCTGAAAGGCACTCTTACCCTTTCTACCCTGGAACGAAGCTTAGGCAAATAAACATGCTTGACCCTGGAATTGTTGACTCCGGTCTTCCTTTCATACCCCACACCTCCATTCCCATTTCTTATTTAAAAGTAATTACACAGACACAAATTTATCTTTGGATAATTTTGGCCATAGCAGCCATTTTATTAACAAGAATACATAACCAATAAAATTTGCAATGTGGTAAGGTCCTTGAAGCTACCAAAACCCTGGTGATTCCCATAACCGAGCAATAAAAAACCTCAACTTGCTCCCAGCCGTTACCCACACTGGCTCAGGAGCACCAAATGGTAAGGGTTAATCCTCCGTCAACCCCAACCACACCCCCAGGGGCCCCGACATACCCCGTCGGGGTTCCCCCCCAAAATCACCAGGGGACCATCAATTCTGCCAATGAGGGGATCCATACCCGGATGAATCCCCGAACCAATTTTAAACCAACTTCAAGGACCCACCAATAAACAACACCACAACGAAGGCACCTTGAAACCCTTCAAGTGCCTGAGACCCCCCGCAACCAAAGGGCCCTCTCAATACCTCCCTGCAAGCCAAGAGCCCATAAGTCAGTTCCCACCGCATTAAGGTGTACCCCGTCAGCCAACCAAAATTCCTCTTCCGTCCTTTCCAACTCAACATGCCGTATTGCTATACCCCCGTTCCGACTAACAAACTTCGAGATCGCCCTATTAACCTTCGCCCGCGCCTTGTTCAACCTGTCAACTGACCGCGCTTTCTGCCAACTCTTTCTCGCTACTATCTCCGACCAGACTATCGTTAGACCTGGAAACGACACCCATAACCGTAACAAATCATGTTTGATGTCCTTTATCAAGATTCGAAAAGGACGCCCACCCAAATCATTCCCCCCGGCATGCAACACTAACATGTCAGGAGGTCTGTCCAACCGGGCGTATCTATGCACCTCCTGCAACACCCTGTTCCACCCTAACCCCCGAACACCGAGCCATCGCACGAGAGCCAGGTCCTTCTCAAAACCTAGCTGTCTCCCGTTCCATCTCGCGTCCGCTCGTCGGGCTCCCCAATACACATAAGAGTGGCCAAGGATCCAGACCAGGGAAGGAAGAGGGGGTGCTTCTGCAATACAAAATGTACAGACGACACCATTTTATTGCCTCACCAAACCAAATTTACAAAAAACACACACTCTCACCCCCCCCCATTGCTACCCTAATACCCCCCCCTTTTCCCCTCAATTGCCAACAACCACCTGGGGACGTACATACGACTTAAAGCGCTGCGACTTCCACCTACCAATCTGCTTAACTGTCTCCTCCGGTAGGCCGCATATAGAGGCCTCCGTCGCTGCCCCAATCCGAAAGACTTCGAATCTAACCCCAACGACTTCAAACATGCCCTAAAAACACTCACAAATTGGTATCTCGATAAAAAGGACCCATCCTCATGACATAATAAGGGGCCATCCACCTTCGGACGGATCTGTTGAAAATTCCCGAGACACTTGAACGGGCACATATCAGATGCCACAACCATCCCCAAACGGACTAGTCTACCCACACCTCTCTGATCAGTTTTCGATTTCCTAATCCAAAATTCAACTCCGTTTTCCACTGACATAATGTCACCCCAATCCAAGCCCCCGGGGAACGCCTTACTGGGCGATACCAACTCCCCAACCCGCAGGGCTCCAAAAAACGCCAAAGAAAAGGCTAACTTAAACAAACTCACCTCAAACGGAGATAGACAAACCCCCCACAACGCCCTACCCAGCCGGGTAGGGACCCAGCCCAGCCCAGCTGGGACCCAGTTTGAGCGAGGAACGGAACAAGTCCTTCCCACACCAAGGTTTGCAGGCCCTACCTCAGTCAGGGTTTCACCCACACTCTACAGCTCCGGAATGTCATGCTCTTCAGCCTCCTCCTCCTCCTGCGCATCCTCATCCACTTTACCCTCCACACCAGTCCCAAGCTGGAAGCACTGCAGCACTGCCTCGGCGAAGCGGCAACAGACTGTGCTGCAGCTAATCTGCATAGGTGACAAACCCCACAATGCAGAAGAGGTGTGGACAGCTCTAAAACAGCATGCAGATCACTGGCTCACACCTCTGAACCTAAAGCCAGGAAAGGTTGTGTGTGACAATGGCCGGAACCTGGTGGCGGCTTTGAGGCGAGGCCAGCTGACACATGTTCCATGCATGGCCCATGTGCTCAACCTCGTGGTTCAGCGGTTTCTAAAGTCATACCCAGAGCTGTCTGATCTGCTGGTAAAAGTTCGCTGCCTGTCTGCACATTTTCGAAAGTCACCTACTGCTTCAGCCGGCCTTGCCGGCTTTCAGCGTCGTTTGCATCTTCCGGCTCACAGACTGGTGTGTGATGTCCCCACGCGTTGGAATTCAACTCTGCACATGTTGATCAGGATATGTGAGCAGAAGAGGGCAGTTGTTGAGTACCTGCATCACCTAAGCCGTCGGGAAATGGGTCAAACTCCACACATAACACCTGAGGAGTGGAGATGGATGTCCGACCTATGTACCATCCTCCAAAACTTTGAGGACTCCACCAAGATGGTGAGCGGCGATGACGCCATTATTAGCGTCACCATACCGCTTCTCTGCCTTCTAAAACGGTCTCTGCTCAAAACCAAACATGATGCATTGCAGGCGGAACACGATGAGTTGGAGCAAGAAACAGTAGTGGGTGTGGGTGATAACACACAGCCCAGCCTCGTCTCATCACAACGTGCAGTGGAGGACTATGACGAGGAGGAGGATGAAGACATGGAGCAACTCTCTGGCCAAATTGAGGATATGACATGCATACCAGTCATATGCTCAGTTCAGCGTGGCTGGCCAGAGGACAGGGTAGATGATGAGGAGGAGGAGGAGGAGAAGGAGGAGGACAGCATGTTCAGTCATCGTGTTGGTCTGGATCCTGAAGTGATGGCTGTTAAGAGTCTGGCGCACATGGATGACTTTGTGGTAAGCTGCCTGTCTCGTGACCCTCGCGTTAAGAACATCTTGGCCGACAATCATTACTGGTTGGTAACACTGTTAGACCCACGCTACAAGGAGAACTTTATGTCTCTTATTCCCGAGGCGGAGAGGTCAGCCAAAATGCAGCAGTTCCGGAAGGCCATAGTCACGGAAGTAGGCAAAGCATTCCCTTCACAAAACGCTAGCGTCATAATTGTAACACTATTAGTTAAAAGAAAGGGATAAAATGTAAAAAAAACCAAAATAAGGCATGACTTTTTTTTAACATCAAATTTTTTTTTTTTAGATTTAACCAAAGAATGTGCACATTTGTTATAATAAACAAGTGAAAAATGTTGAAAATCAGTCATCCAAAGGTGTGTGAAAAAAATATATATATATGGTACCAATAAAAATGTCACTTTGTCCTGCAAAGAATGCAGCCCCCCAAATTATTTTTTTCCTCTGTGCGGCCCATACACCCAGCCGAGTTTGAGACCCCCTGCCTTACACTATATAGATATCATGTTAATTCCCCATCTATCTTGCTCAGGAGAGCATCTCCCTCCCCCGGCACCAAGAGCAGCTCATATTGAATTGTTACATTGACTAGTAACACTGCACACAGAAATGCACCTTAATATTCCACTGTTAACCCTTTCCTCCCAGCAGTAACACACAACTCCTCACCTTGATATCATGGTGATTTATGGTCAGAATGACTTCAATGCGATCAGTGATTTCTATTCTAGCTCTGCTCACATAGATTTTATATCCACACTCAACTATAGGCCGTTCTTCATATTTTGGGGGCTTTTAGTCAGATATACTAGTTTGTGCCTGTATAGTATTGGTGTAGATGGGAGTGTAGGGCATGGGTTACATGGCACTGTGGTGGGATACTGATGGGAGGTATTGGTGCTGTGTTTGATGCTTCTACTGGGTATTTTCCTACAAATACTGGAACAGCTCACTGCTTAGAATGATTCTTCCCAGCTCTATAATATATTATATATACCCCACAATGCAGGCTCACACACACATTTGTCTCAAGTGTGTTGTAGGGACACAGATACAGTCTTGGTCATGTGACTAAAGGCTACTTTACACACTGCGATATCGGTCCCGATATCGCTAGTGTGGGTACCCGCCCCATCTGTTGCGCGACACGGGCAAATCGCTGCCCATGCCGCACAACACCGACCAGACCCGTCACACATACTTACCTGCCCGGCGACGTCGCTGTGACCGGCGAACCGCCTCCTTTCTAAGGGGGCGGTCCGTGCGGCGTCACAGCGACGTCACTGAGCGACCGCCCAATAGCAGCGGAGGGGCGGAGATGAGTGGCCGGAACATCCCGCCCACCTCCTTCCTTCCTCATAGCGGCTGGGAGGCAGGTAAGGAGAGGTTCCTCGTTTCTGCGGTGTCACACGGAGTGATGTGTGCTGCCGCAGGAGCGACGAACTACATCGTTACTGCTGCAGTAACGATAATCGAGAATGGAGACCCATGTCACCGATGAGCGATTTTGCACGTTTTTGCAACGATGCAAAATCGCTCATCGGTGTCACACGCAGCAACATCGCTAATGCGGCCGGATGTGCGTCACAAATTCCGTGACCCCAACGACTCCGCATTAGCGATGTCGCAGCGTGTAAAGCCCCCTTTAGTGGGAGTGGTGTACAGGGTCTTAGCAGTAAAGAGTATTCCATATTTCTGCCAGATACCCACAGAGATATTGAAATCTGAAAAAAGAGACTTCTGCTCATTGAAGGTAAGAACTGCTCACATAGCGTTCAACTCCACAGCAAACGAGTGCTCTAGCACTGGCATCTCAGCAGGGATATTCCCCTACTACACATGTGTGTCTGGGTCGCTGTGACAGTTTACAGGACATAACTCAAGGCACCTAGATAGAAGGCAGAGGTACTGGGATTGGTTGGTTTTTGGTGACAGAGGTGCAGGGGCTGGCGCCCATGTGCAGTGCTGGCTAAGGTATATTGATGATATTTTGATTTTTTGGCAGGGCACTGTGGAGCAGCTCGAGACATTTATGGAGGAACTTAATAACAACACCTTTAACATCAGATTGACGCATAAGCATAGCAGCAGTTGCGTTGACTTCCTGGATATTAAAATTTCATTCGGTTCTGAGCGAATTGTTCAGACCGACGTCCATAGGAAGGAAACATCAGTCAACGCACTGCTGCATGCTTCTTCTGCTCATACTCCCTCCACCATCCGGGCCTTACCGACTGGCCAGTTCCTCAGGATGAAGCAAATTTGTTCGTCAGACACTGCTTTTGAACAACAGTCTGCCGACCTCCAGCGCCATAGGGGTGGCAAAGGCGGTCTTCCCCCGGTCTGCCTCAGCAACGGACACTAGCCAATAGTGACTAGTGAGATCAAGGGTAGAAAAATAATTTGCAGTTCTCAATGCAGCTAGCGATTCCTCAATACGGGGGAGTGGTGCCGTCCTTCTTCTTTAACAGGACCAACGGAGCTGCCCAAAGGCTACAACTGTCACGGATAACCCCAGCCGCCTTCATGTTGCTCAACATGTCCTTGGTACACTGGTAATGTGAAGGTGGTATTGGCTTATAGCTCTCTTTGATGGGTGGGTGTGCACCTGTGGGGATGTAGTGTTGGACCCCTTTTATTCCCCCAAAATCTAGCGGATGTTTGCTGAAGACTTGCTCGCTCGTATTCTTGCACTACCCTGTGGACCCGCTTCTTGTGATGTGAAGGTGTGGAGTCAGTGCCTACGTGTAATTCCTTACACCACTCCTCTGGCTGACTTGGTGAGCAGTCACTGACTGGGTGGGGTGCAGTAATAGTGGATGCTGCTACTTGGATAGCATGTGTATCTACTGTGAACAGCTTATCAATGGTGGCAAGTCGGGGCAGCTTAACCTCCTGCTCTCCGCAGTTTAACACTCTCACGGGCACTCTTCCCTTCCGCACTAATGAATAAAACTATGATGTAAATATCATATAGATACCCCACAATTGTAAATAAAGGTAGGTTATGGGAAAAGGGGGAACAGGGAAAGAGGAAAATAGTGTAATAAAGTATACCTTCTGGGGGTGAGAGGAAATGGCAGCACAGCCAGTGGAGGTGAAGCAAAAGGAAGCCTGCAACTAAAGAGTTGAGAGCGTTATCACATGGTGACTGAGCCTGATTGTAAAGGGAGCATAGAGTGGAGCATACTCTGGGCACGTTAGAACCCAAGTTCTTAAACCATGAATATGGACCCCTTTTATTCTCCCAAAGTCTAGCGGATGTTTGCTGAAGACTTGCTCGTATTCTTGCACTACCCTGTGGACCCGCTTCTTGTGATGTGAAGGTGTGGAGTCAGTGCCTACGTGTAATTCCTTACACCACTCCTCTGGTTGACTTGGTGAGCTGTCACTGAATGGGTGTGGTGAAGTAACGGTGGATGCTGTGGCTTGGATATCATATTAAATATAGGGACCCCCATACAGTAGTATGAGAAATTTTTTTGTATTCAATGATCGGTATTACCTTCAGGGGCGCGGCACGTGGACGTGCGTTCCATTAGCCTCACTGCATTCCACTCCCATACAGGAAGTGGGCGCAGCTATTACTACGGTCGCACATAAAAGAACCCACAGCCACCACTGCACACAGCTGACTCCACCACTGGAAACCCACTTCTACACCAACGCAGGTAAGACAGGATCGGCACCTCTATGCTCCCGTTACAATCAGGCTCAGTCACCATGTGATAATGCTCTCAACAATTTAGTTGCAGGCTTCCCCTTGCTTCACCTCCACTGGCTGTGCTGCCATTTCCTCTCCCCCCTGGAAGGTATACTTTATTACACTATTTTCCTGTTTCCCTCTTCTCCCTTTTCCCATAACCTACCTTTATCTGCATTTGTGGGGTATCTATATACTATTTATATCACAGTTTTATTCATTAATACGGAAGGGAAGAGTGCGCGTGAGAGTGTTGAACTGCGGAGAGCAAGAGGTTAAGCTGCCCCGATTTGCCACCATTGATAAGCTGTTCACAGTAGATACACATGCTCTCCAAGCAGCAGCAGCATCCACCATTACTGCACCCCACCCAGTCAGTGACAGCTCACCAAGTCAGCCAGAGGAGTGGTGTCAGGAATTACACGTAGGCACTGACTACACACCTTCACATCACAAGAAGGGGGTGCAAGTGTGACGCCCTGGACTAGCCAGTTAGTCACAGACATAACACACACACACCCCCTTTCCCGGATAGTTACACTAGTCAGACACAAAACCGTTGTTGCCTCCCTCCAGGGGCTGATGTCCACACCAGGTGGGGCGGAGCCAGGCGGTTGGCCCCACCCACCAAGGAGTTCACAGGCCTGGAGGTGGGAAAACCAGTCAGTTAGTTGAAGTTCAGTTTAGAGTTGAACCGTGGAGGTAGTGAGTTCAGTGAGGAGCCCAGTTTTGGGTAGGAGTGCAAAACTGCTAGTGTCTGGGTCAGATCCCAGGCACTATGGGGAGATAAGGTATGCACACCAGTGACTATGTAAGGGGAATACATGAAATAGCAGAAACTGCAGTGTGAATACTGACTTGAAAAATTCAATAGCTATATGCAAGAGTGAATATGTGAAAAATGGAATCTGCATTACTGCCATGAACATATGAATCAAGAGAAATTTAGCTACTGAATTGATCAATGCAATAGAGCCCCAACACTACGCCAAAGTATTTCTCTACGTTGGGGTCCCTAGCTTGTGTGTGTCCTCTCATGCAGTTAAAAAACCTACCGTGTATGGGAAGCTGAGACCCAGGCTATTTATGCGTATGATATGGATTGGCAATAGGTGTGGTTGGGGAGGGTTCCCAAACGAAAAAATACTAACAAATAGGAATAACGTTTGGAACACCATTCTAAGTCCGAACTGGGTGCAAAAACCTAAAAAAACATCACTATGGGGAGATAAGGTATGCACACCAGTGACTATGTAAGGGGAATACATGAAATAGCAGAAATTGCTGTGTGAATACTGACTTGAAAAATCCAATAGCATTAATTCACATAATCCTAGTGACTGCGCACACAACATGGCCAAACGAAAACAAAAGACAGTACCTGGCCATTCTATCCAATGGAAACTCATAGGCAACACAGTCCATTAGACTAGGCAATTACATGCAGCCAAACAAAGTTCATGGGCCTTGCCTCAGAGTCGAACCCACAACCTCTTGGAGAACAAGCAAAGAGCCTACCACTAAACCAACTCAGTGAAATTGGAAACCAACTCTACATTAATTAACATAATCCTAGTGACTGCGCACACAACATGGCCAAACAAAAGCAAAAGACAGTACCTGGCCTATCAATCCAATAGAAACTCATAGGTAACACAGTACATTGGACTAGGCAATTACATGCAGCCATACAAAGCCCATGGGTCTTGCCCCAGAGTCGAACCCACAACCTCTCGTAGCCAGGGCAAAGAGCCTACCACTACACCAACACAGAGAAGTAGGTGAATGACTCTACATTAATTCACATAATCCTAGTGACTGCGCACACAACATGGCCAAACAAATGCAAAAGACATTATCTGGCCTATCAATCCAATGGAAACTCATAGGCAACACAGTCCATTAGACTAGGCACTTACACGCAGCCATGTAAAGTTCATGGGCATTGACTCAGAGTCGAACCCACAACCTCTTGGAGAACAAGCAAAGAGCCTACCACTAAACCAACTCAGAGAAGTTGGAAACCGACTCTACATTAATTAACATAATCCTAGTGACTGCGCACACAACATGGCCAAACAAAAGCAAAAGACAGTACGTGGCCTATCAATCCAACGGAAACTCATAGGTAACACAGTACATTGGACTAGGCAATTACATGCAGCCATACAAAGCCCATGGGCCTTGCCCCAGAGTCAAACCCACAACCTCTCATAGCCAAGGTAAAGAGCCTACCAATACACCAACACAGAGAAGTGGAAAACCGTTTCTACATTAATTCACATAATCCTAGTGACTGCGCACACAACATGGCCAAACAAAAGCAAAAGACAGTACCTGGCCTATCAATCCAATGGAAACTCATAGGCAACACAGTCCATTGGACTAGACAATTACATGGAGACATACAAAGTCCATGGGCCTTGCCTCAGAGTCAAACCCACAACTTCTCGCAACCAAGCAAAGAGCCTACCACTACACTAACACAGAGAAGTGGGAAACTGATTCTACATTAATTCACATAATCCTACCGACTGCGCACACAACATGGCCAAACAAAAGACAATACCTGGCCTATTCATTCAATGAAAACTCATAGGCAACACAGTCCATTGGACTAGGCAATTACATTCAACCATACAAAGTCCATGGGCTTTGCCTCAAAGTCAAACCCACAACTTCTTGTAACCCAAGGAAAGAGCCTACCACTACACCAACACAGAGAAGAGAATGACTCTACATTAATTCACATAATCCTAGTGACTGCGCACACAACATGACCAAACGAAAACAAAAGACAGTCCCTGGCCTATCAATCCAATGGAAACTCATAGACAACATAGTCCATTGGACTACGCAATTACATGCAGCCATACAAAGTCCATGGGCCTTGCCTCAGAGTCATAACCACAATCTCTGGCAGAACAAGCAAAGAGCCTTCCACTACAGCAACACAGAGAACTGGGAAACTGATTCTACATTAATTCACATAATCCTACCGACTGCGCACACAACATAACCAAACAAAAGATAATACCTGGCCAATCAATCCAATGGAAACTCAAAGGCAACACAGTCCATTGGACTAGGCAATTACATGCAGCCATATTAAGTCCATGGGCTTTGCCTCAGAGTCAAACCCACAATTTCTCGCAGCCCAAGCAAAGAGCCTACCACTACACCAAGACAGAGAAGTTGGAAACTGAGTTTACATTAGTTCACATAATCCTAGTGACTGCGCACACAACATGGCCAAACAAAAGCAAAAGACAGTACCTGGCCTATCAATCCAATGGGACCTCATAGGCAACACAGTTAATTGAAATAGGCAATTACATGCAGCCATACAAACTCCATGGGCCTTGACTCAGAGTCGAACCCACAACCTCTTGCAGCTTAAGCAAAGAGACTACCACTACACCAACACAGAGAAGTAGGTGAATGACTCTACATTAATTCACATAATCCTAGTGACTGCGCACACAACATGGCCAAACAAAAGCAAAAGACAGTACCTGGCCTATCAATCCAATAGAAACTCATAGGCAAAGCAATCAATTGGACTAGGCAATTACATGCAGCCATACAAAGTCCATGGGCCTTGCCTCAAAGTCGAACCCACAACCTCTCGCAGCTCAAGCAAAGAGCCTACCACTACACCAACACAGAGAAATGTAAACCTGACTCTACATTAATTCACATAATCCTAGTGACTGCGCACACAACATGGCCAAACGAAAACAAAAGACAGTAACTGGCCTATCAATCCAATAGAAACTCATAGGCAACACAGTCCATTGGACTAAGCAATTACATGCAGCCATTCAAAGTCCATGTGCCTTGCATTAGAGTCGAACCCACAACCTCTTGCAGCCCAAGCAAAGAGCCTACCACTACACCAACACAGAGAAGTGGGAAACTGACTCTACATTAATTCCCATAACCCTAGTGACTGCGCACACAACATGGTCAAACAAACGCAAAAGGCAGTACCTGGCCTATCAATCCAATGGAAACTCATAGGCAACATAGTCCATTGGACTAGGCAATTACATGCAGTCATACAAAGTCCATGGGCCTTGCCTCAGAGTCAAACCCACAACCTCTGGCAGAACAAGCAAAGAGCCTACAACTACAAAAACACAAAGAAGTAGGAAGCTGCGTCTACATTAATTCACATAATCCTAGTGACTGTGCACACAACATGGCCAAACAAAAGCAGAAGACATTACCTAGCCTATCAAGCCAATGGAAACTCATAGGCAACACAGTCCATTGAACTAGGCAATTACATGCAGCCATTCAAAGTCCATGGGCTTTGCCCCAGAGTCAAACCCACAATTTCTCGCAGCCCAAGCAAAGAGCCTACCACTACACCAACACAGAGAAGTTGGAAACTAAGTTTACATTAGTTCACATAATCCTAGTGACTGCGCACACAACATGGCCAAACAAAAGCAAAAGACAGTACCTGGCCTATCAATTCGATAGGAACTCATAGGCAACACAGTCAATTGAACTAGGCGATTACATGCAGCCATACAAACTCCATGGGCCTAGCCTCAGAGTCGAACCCACAACCTCTCGCAGCTTAAGCAAAGAGACTACCACTACACCAACACAGAGAAGTAGGTGAATGACTCTACATTAATTCACATAATCCTAGTGACTGCGCACACAACATGGCCAAACAAAAGCAAAAGACAGTACCTGGCCTATTAATCCAATGGAAACTCATAGGCAACGCAATCCTTTGGACTAGGCAATAACATGCAGCCATACAAAGTCCATGGGCCTTGCCTCAGAGTCAAAACCACTACCTCTCAAAGCCCAAATAAAGAGCCTACCACTACACCAACACAGAGAAGTGCGAAACAGACTCAACATAAATTCACATAATCCTAGTGACTGCGCACACAACATGGCCAAACAAAAGCAATAGACAGTCCCTGGCCTATCAATCCAATGGAAACTCATAGACAACATAGTCCATTGGACTAGGCAATTACATGCAGCCATACAAAGTCCATGGGCTTTGCCTCAGAGTCAAACCACAACTGCTCGCAGCCCAAGCAAAGAGCCTACCACTACACCAACTCAGAGAAGTAGGAAAATGATTCTACATTAATTCACATAATCCTAGTGACTGCGCACACAACATGGCCAAACAAAAGCAAAAGACAGTACCTGGCCTATCATTCCAATTGAAACTCATAGGTAACATAGTCCATTGGACTAGGCAATAACATGCAGCCATACAAAGTCCATGGGCCTTGCCTCAGAGTCGAACTCACAACCTCTCGCAGCCCAAGAAAAAAGCCTACCACTACAGCAACACAGAGAAGTGTGAAACTGACTCTACATTAATTCACATAATCCTAGTGACTGCGCACAAAACATGGCCAAACGAAAACAAAAGACAGTACCTGGCCTATCAATCCATTGGACTAGGCAATTACATGCAGCCATACAAAGTCCATGGGCCTTGCCTCAGAGTCAAACCCACAACCTCTCACAGCCCAAGCAAAGAGCCTACCACTACACCAACACAGAGAATTGCGAAACTGACTCAACATAAATTCACATAATCCTAGTGACTGCGCACACAACATGGCCAAACAAAAGCTAAAGACAGTCCCTTGCCTATCAATCCAATGGAAACTCATAGACAACATAGTCCATTGGAATAGGCAATTACATGCAGCCTCACAAAGTCCATGGGCCTTGCCTCAGAGTCAAACCCACAACCTCTGGCAGAACAAGCAAAGAGCCTACAACTACACCAACACAAAGAAGTAGGAAGCTGCGTCTACATTAATTCACATAATCCTAGTGAATGCGCACACAACATGGCCAAACAAAAGCAAAAGACATTACCTGGCCTATCAGGCCAATGGAAACTCAAAGGCAACACAGTCCATTGAACTAGGCAATTACATGCAGCCATACAAAGTTCATGGGCCATGCCTCAGAGTCAAACCCACAACCTCTCGCAGACAAGCAAAGCAGCTTCCACTACACCAACACAGAGAAGTGGGAAACAGATTCTACATTAATTCACATAATCCTAGTGACTGCGCACACAACATGGCCAAACAAAAGCAAAAGACAATACGTGGCCTATCAATCCAATGGAAACTCATAGGCAACACAGTCCATTAGACTAGGCAAATACATGCAGCCATACAAAGTTCATGGGCCTTGCCTCAGAGTCGAACCCACAACTTCTTGGAGAACAAGCAAAGAGCCTACCACTACACCAACACAGAGAAGTTGGAAACCGACTCTACATTAATTCACATAATCCTAGTGACTGCGCACACAACATGGCCAAACAAAAGCAAAAGACAGTACCTGGCCTATCAATCCAATGGAAACTCAAAGGAAACACAGTACATTAGACTAGGCAATTAAATGCAGCCATACAAAGCCCATGGGCCTTGCCCCAGAGTCGAACCCACAACCTCTCGTAGCCCAAGCAAAGAGGCTACCAATACACCAACACAGAGAAGTGGAAAACTGATTCTACATTAATTCACATAATCCTAGTGACTGCGCACACAACATGGCCAAACAAAAGCAAAAGACAGTACCTGGCCTATCAATCCAATAGAAACTCATAGGCAAAGCAATCAATTGGACTAGGCAATTACATGCAGCCATACAAAGCCCATGGGCCTTGCCTCAGAGTCAAACCCACAACCTCTGGCAGAACAAGCAAAGAGCTTACAACTACACCAACACAAAAAAGTAGGAAGCTGCGTCTACATTAATTCACATATTCCTAGAGACTGCGCACACAACATGGCCAAACAAAAGCAAAAGACATTACCTGGCCTATCAAGCCAATGGAAACTCATAGGCAACACAGTCCATTGGACTAAACAATTACATGCAGCCATACAAAGTCCATGGGCTTTGCCTCAGAGTCAAACCCACAATTTCTCGCAGCCCAAGCAAAGAGCCTACCACTACACCAACACAGACAAGATGGAAACTGAGTTTACATTAGTTCACATAATCCTAGTGACTGTGCACACAACATGGCGAAACAAATGCAAAAGACATTATCTGGCCTATCAATCCAATGGAAACTCATAGGCAACACAGTCCATTAGACTAGGCAAATACATGCAGCCATACAAAGTTCATGGGCCTTGCCTCAGAGTCGATCCCACAACCTCTTGGAGAAAAAGCAAAGAGCCTACCACTAAACCAACACAGAGAAGTTGGAAACCGACTCTACATTAATTCACATAATCCTAGTGACTGCGCACACAACATGGCCAAACAAAAGCAAAAGACAGTACCTGGCCTATCAATCCAATGGAAACTCATAGGCAACACAGTCCATTGGACTAGACAATTACATGGAGACATACAAAGTCCATGGGCCTTGCCTCAGAGTCAAACCCACAACCTCTCGCAGCCAAGCAAAGAGCCTACCACTACACCAATACAGAGAAGTGGGAAACTGATTCTACATTAATTCACATAATCCTACCGACTGCGCACACAACATGGCCAAACGAAAGCAAAAGACAGTACCTGGCTTATCAATCCAATGGAAACTCATAGGCAACACAGTCCATTGGACTAGGCAATAGCATGCAGCCATACAAAGTCCATGGGCCTTGCCTCAAAGTCGAACTCACAACCTCTCGCAGCTCAAGCAAAGAGCCTACCACTACACCAACACAGAGAAATGTGAACCTGCCTCTACATTAATTCACATAATCCTAGTGACTGCGCAAACAACATGGCCAAACGAAAGCAAAAGTCAATACCTGGCCTATCAATCCAATGGAAACTCATAGGCAACACAGTCCATTGGACTAGGCAATTACATGCAGCCATAAAAAGTCCATGGGCCTTGCCTCAGAGTCAAACCCACAACCTCTCACAGCCCAAGCAAAGAGCCTACCACTACACCAACAAAGAGAAATGTGAAACTGACTCTACATTAATTCACATATTCCTAGTGACTGCGCACACAACATGGCCAAACAAAAGCAAAAGAAAGCACCTGGCCTATCAATCCAATGGAAACTCATAGGTAACGCAGTCCATTGGACTATGCAATTACATGCAGCCATACAAAGTCCATGGGCCTTGCCTCAGAGTCGAACTCACAACCTCTCGCAGCCCAACAAAAAAGCCTACTACTTCAGCAACACAGAGAAGTGTAAAACTGTCTCTACATTAACTCACATAATCATAGTGACTGCGCACAAAACATGGCCAAACGAAAACAAAAGACAGTACCTGGCCTATCAATCCATTGGACTAGGCAATTACATGCAGCCATACAAAGTCCATGGGCCTTGCCTCAGAGTCAAACCCACAACCTCTCACAGCCCAAGCAAAGAGCCTACCACTACACCAACACAGAGACGTGCGAAACTGACTCAACATAAATTCACATAATCCTAGTGACTGCGCACACAACATGGCCAAACAAAAGCAAAAGACAGTCCCTTGCCTATCAATCCAATGGAAACTCATAGACAACATAGTCCATTGGAATAGGCAATTACATGCAGCCTCACAAAGTCCATGGGCCTTGCCTCAGAGTCAAACCCACAACCTCTGGCAGAACAAGCAAAGAGCCTACAACTACACCAACACAAAGAAGTAGGAAGCTGTGTCTACATTAATTCACATAATCCTAGTGAATGCGCACACAACATGGCCAAACAAAAGCAAAAGACATTACCTGGCCTATCAGGCCAATGGAAACTCAAAGGCAACACAGTCCATTGAACTAGGCAATTACATGCAGCCATACAAAGTCCATGGGCCATGCCTCAGAGTCAAACCCACAACCTCTCGCAGACAAGCAAAGCAGCTTCCACTACACCAACACAGAGAAGTGGGAAACAGATTCTACATTAATTCACATAATCCTAGTGACTGCGCACACAACATGGCCAAACAAAAGCAAAAGACAATACGTGGCCTATCAATCCAATGGAAACTCATAGGCAACACAGTCCATTAGACTAGGCAAATACATGCAGCCATACAAAGTTCATGGGCCTTGCCTCAGAGTCAAACCCACAACTTCTTGGAGAACAAGCAAAGAGCCTACCACTACACCAACACAGAGAAGTTGGAAACCGACTCTACATTAATTCACATAATCCTAGTGACTGCGCACACAACATGGCCAAACAAAAGCAAAAGACAGTACCTGGCCTATCAATCCAATGGAAACTCAAAGATAACACAGTACATTAGACTAGGCAATTAAATGCAGCCATACAAAGCCCATGGGCCTTGCCCCAGAGTCGAACCCACAACCTCTCGTAGCCCAAGCAAAGAGGCTACCAATACACCAACACAGAGAAGTGGAAAACTGATTCTACATTAATTCACATAATCCTAGTGACTGCGCACACAACATGGCCAAACAAAAGCAAAAGACAGTACCTGGACTATCAATCCAATAGAAACTCATAGGCAAAGCAATCAATTGGACTAGGCAATTACATGCAGCCATACAAAGCCCATGGGCCTTGCCTCAGAGTCAAACCCACAACCTCTGGCAGAACAAGCAAAGAGCTTACAACTACACCAACACAAAAAAGAAGGAAGCTGCGTCTACATTAATTCACATATTCCTAGAGACTGCGCACACAACATGGCCAAACAAAAGCAAAAGACATTACCTGGCCTATCAAGCCAATGGAAACTCATAGGCAACACAGTCCATTGGACTAAACAATTACATGCAGCCATACAAAGTCCATGGGCTTTGCCTCAGAGTCAAACCCACAATTTCTCGCAGCCCAAGCAAAGAGCCTACCACTACACCAACACAGACAAGATGGAAACCGAGTTTACATTAGTTCACATAATCCTAGTGACTGTGCACACAACATGGCGAAACAAATGCAAAAGACATTATCTGGCCTATCAATCCAATGGAAACTCATAGGCAACACAGTCCATTAGACTAGGCAAATACATGCAGCCATACAAAGTTCATGGGCCTTGCCTCAGAGTCGATCCCACAACGTCTTGGAGAACAAGCAAAGAGCCTACCACTAAACCAACACAGAGAAGTTGGAAACCGACTCTACATTAATTCACATAATCCTAGTGACTGCGCACACAACATGGCCAAACAAAAGCAAAAGACAGTACCTGGCCTATCAATCCAATGGAAACTCATAGGCAACACAGTCCATTGGACTAGACAATTACATGGAGACATACAAAGTCCATGGGCCTTGCCTCAGAGTCAAACCCACAACCTCTCCAGCCAAGCAAAGAGCCTACCACTACACCAATACAGAGAAGTGGGAAACTGATTCTACATTAATTCACATAATCCTACCGACTGCGCACACAACATGGCCAAACGAAAGCAAAAGACAGTACCTGGCTTATCAATCCAATGGAAACTCATAGGCAACACAGTCCATTGGACTAGGCAATAACATGCAGCCATACAAAGTCCACGGGCCTTGCCTCAAAGTCGAACTCACAACCTCTCGCAGCTCAAGCAAAGAGCCTACCACTACACCAACACAGAGAAATGTGAACCTGCCTCTACATTAATTCACATAATCCTAGTGACTGCGCACACAACATGGCCAAACGAAAGCAAAAGTCAATACCTGGCCTATCAATCCAATGGAAACTCATAGGCAACACAGTCCATTGGACTAGGCAATTACATGCAGCCATAAAAAGTCCATGGGCCTTGCCTCAGAGTCAAACCCACAACCTCTCACAGCCCAAGCAAAGAGCCTACCACTACACCAACAAAGAGAAATGTGAAACTGACTCTACATTAATTCACATATTCCTAGTGACTGCGCACACAACATGGCCAAACAAAAGCAAAAGAAAGCACCTGGCCTATCAATCCAATGGAAACTCATAGGTAACGCAGTCCATTGGACTATGCAATTACATGCAGCCATACAAAGTCCATGGGCCTTGCCTCAGAGTCGAACTCACAACCTCTCGCAGCCCAACAAAAAAGCCTACTACTTCAGCAACACAGAGAAGTGTAAAACTGTCTCTACATTAACTCACATAATCATAGTGACTGCGCACAAAACATGGCCAAACGAAAACAAAAGACAGTACCTGGCCTATCAATCCATTGGACTAGGCAATTACATGCAGCCATACAAAGTCCATGGGCCTTGCCTCAGAGTCAAACCCACAACCTCTCACAGCCCAAGCAAAGAGCCTACCACTACACCAACACAGAGACGTGCGAAACTGACTCAACATAAATTCACATAATCCTAGTGACTGCGCACACAACATGGCCAAACAAAAGCAAAAGACAGTCCCTTGCCTATCAATCCAATGGAAACTCATAGACAACATAGTCCATTGGAATAGGCAATTACATGCAGCCTCACAAAGTCCATGGGCCTTGCCTCAGAGTCAAACCCACAACCTCTGGCAGAACAAACAAAGAGCCTACAACTACACCAACACAAAGAAGTAGGAAGCTGCGTCTACATTAATTCACATAATCCTAGTGAATGCGCACACAACATGGCCAAACAAAAGCAAAAGACATTACCTGGCCTATCAGGCCAATGGAAACTCAAAGGCAACACAGTCCATTGAACTAGGCAATTACATGCAGCCATACAAAGTCCATGGGCCATGCCTCAGAGTCAAACCCACAACCTCTCGCAGACAAGCAAAGCAGCTTCCACTACACCAACACAGAGAAGTGGGAAACAGATTCTACATTAATTCACATAATCCTAGTGACTGCGCACACAACATGGCCAAACAAAAGCAAAAGACAATACGTGGCCTATCAATCCAATGGAAACTCATAGGCAACACAGTCCATTAGACTAGGCAAATACATGCAGCCATACAAAGTTCATGGGCCTTGCCTCAGAGTCAAACCCACAACTTCTTGGAGAACAAGCAAAGAGCCTACCACTACACCAACACAGAGAAGTTGGAAACCGACTCTACATTAATTCACATAATCCTAGTGGCTGCGCACACAACATGGCCAAACAAAAGCAAAAGACAGTACCTGGCCTATCAATCCAATGGAAACTCAAAGATAACACAGTACATTAGACTAGGCAATTAAATGCAGCCATACAAAGCCCATGG
Organism: Anomaloglossus baeobatrachus; assembly: GCF_048569485.1. Taxonomy (NCBI): domain Eukaryota; kingdom Metazoa; phylum Chordata; class Amphibia; order Anura; family Aromobatidae; genus Anomaloglossus; species Anomaloglossus baeobatrachus. The sequence continues at coordinate 608,166 of NW_027442954.1, read as the reverse complement.
GCCTTGCCCCAGAGTCGAACCCACAACCTCTCGTAGCCCAAGCAAAGAGGCTACCAATACACCAACACAGAGAAGTGGAAAACTGATTCTACATTAATTCACATAATCCTAGTGACTGCGCACACAACATGGCCAAACAAAAGCAAAAGACAGTACCTGGCCTATCAATCCAATAGAAACTCATAGGCAAAGCAATCAATTGGACTAGGCAATTACATGCAGCCATACAAAGCCCATGGGCCTTGCCTCAGAGTCAAACCCACAACCTCTGGCAGAACAAGCAAAGAGCTTACAACTACACCAACACAAAAAAGTAGGAAGCTGCGTCTACATTAATTCACATATTCCTAGAGACTGCGCACACAACATGGCCAAACAAAAGCAAAAGACATTACCTGGCCTATCAAGCCAATGGAAACTCATAGGCAACACAGTCCATTGGACTAAACAATTACATGCAGCCATACAAAGTCCATGGGCTTTGCCTCAGAGTCAAACCCACAATTTCTCGCAGCCCAAGCAAAGAGCCTACCACTACACCAACACAGACAAGATGGAAACCGAGTTTACATTAGTTCACATAATCCTAGTGACTGTGCACACAACATGGCGAAACAAATGCAAAAGACATTATCTGGCCTATCAATCCAATGGAAACTCATAGGCAACACAGTCCATTAGACTAGGCAAATACATGCAGCCATACAAAGTTCATGGGCCTTGCCTCAGAGTCGATCCCACAACCTCTTGGAGAACAAGCAAAGAGCCTACCACTAAACCAACACAGAGAAGTTGGAAACCGACTCTACATTAATTCACATAATCCTAGTGACTGCGCACACAACATGGCCAAACAAAAGCAAAAGACGGTATCTGGCCTATCAATCCAATTGAAGCTCATAAGCAACATAGTCCATTGGACTAGGCAATAACATGCAGCCATACAATGTCCATGGGCCTTGCCTCAAAGTCGAACTCACAACCTCTCGCAGCTCAAGCAAAGAGCCTACTACTACACCAACACAGAGAAATGTGTACCTGACTCTACATTAATTCACATAAACCTAGTGACTGCGCACACAACATGGCCAAACGAAAGCAAAAGTCAATACCTGGCCTATCAATCCAATGGAAACTCATAGGCAACACAGGCCATTGGACTAGGCAATTACATGCAGCCATAAAAAGTCCATGGGCCTTGCCTCAGAGTCAAATCCACAACCTCTCGCAGCTCAAGCAAAGAGCCTACCACTACACCAACACAGAGAAATGTGAAACTGACTCTATATTAATTCACATAATCCTAGTGACTGCGCACACAACATGGCCAAACGAAAGCAAAAGTCAATACCTGGCCTATCAATCCAATGGAAACTCATAGGCAACACAGTCCTTTGGACTAGGCAATTACATGCAGCCATACAAAGTCCATGAGCCTTGCATTTGAGTCGAACTCACAACCTCTCCCAGCCCAAGCAAAGAGCCTACCACTACACCAACACAGAGATGTGGGAAACTGACTCAACATTAATTCACATAATCCTAGTGACTGCGCACAAAACATGGCCAAACAAAAGCAAAAGAAGGCACCTGGCCTATCAATCCAATGGAATCTCATAGGTAACACAGTCCATTGGACTATGCAATTACATGCAGCCATAAAAAGTCCATGGGCCTTGCCTCAGAGTCGAACTCACAACCTCTCGCAGCCCAAGAAAAAAGCCTACCACTACAGCAACACGGAGAAGTGTGAAACCGACTCTACATTAACTCACATAATCCTAGTGACTGCGCACACAACATGGCCAAACGAAAGCAAAAGACAGTACCTGGCCTATCAATCCAATGGAAACTCAGAGGCAACCCCATCCATTGGACTAGGCAATTACATGCAGCCATACAGAGGTCATGGGCCTTGCCTCAGAGTCTATCCCACAACCTCTGGCAGAACAAGCAAAGAGCCTACAACCACACCAACACAAAGAAGTAGGAAGCTGCATCTACATTAATTCACATAATCCTAGTGACTGCGCACACAACATGGCCAAACAGAAGCAAAAGACATTACCTGGCCTATCAAGCCAATGGAAACTCATAGGCAACACAGTCCATTGAACTTGGCAATCACATGCAGCCATACAAAGTCCATGGGCCTTGCCTCAGAGTCAAACCCACAACCTCTCGCAGCCCAAGAAAAGAGCCTACCACTACACCAACACAGAGAAGTGGGAAACTGATTCTACATTAATTCACATAATCCTACCGACTTCGCACACAACATAACCAAACAAAAGACAATACCTGGCCTATCAGTCCAATGAAAACTCATAGGCAACACAGTCTATTGGACTAGGCAATTACATGCAGTCATACAAAGTCTATGGGCTTTGCCTCAGAGTCAAACCCACATTTTCTCGCAGCCCAAGAAAAGAGCCTACCACTACACCAACACAGAGAAGTTGAAAACTGAGTTTACATTAGTTCACATAATCCTAGTGACTGCGCACACAACATGGCCAAACAAAAGCAAAAGGTAGTACCTGGCCTATCAATCCAATAGGAACTCATAGGTAACACAGTCAACTAAAATAGGCAATTACATGCAGCCATACAAACTCCATGGGCCTTGCCTCAAAGTCGAACCAACAACCTTTCGCAGCTTAAGCAAAGAGACTACCACTACACCAACACAGAGAAGTAGGTAAATGACTCTACATTAATTCACATAATCCTAGTGACTGTGCACACAACATGGCCAAACAAATGCAAAAGACATTATCCGGCCTATCAATCCAATGAAATCATAGGCAACATAGTCCATTAGACTAAGCAAATATATGCAGCCATACAAAGTTAATGGGCCTTGCCTCAGAGTCGAACCCACAACCTCTTGGAGAACAAGCAAAGAGCCTACCACTAAACCAACACAGAGAAGTTGGAAACAGACTCTACATTAATTCACAGAATCCTAGTGACTGCGCACACAACATGGTCAAACAAAAGCAAAAGACAGTACCTGGCCTATCAATCCAATGGAAACCCAAAGCTAACACAGTACATTGGACTAGGCAATTACATGCAGCCATACAAAGCCCATTGGCGTTGCCCAAGAGTCGAACCCACACCCTCTCGTAGCCCAAGGAAAGAGCCTACTAATACACCAACACAGAGAAGTGGAAAACCGATTCTTCATTAATTCACATAATCCTAGTGACTGTGCACATAACATGGCCAAACAAAAGCAAAAGACAGTACCTGGCCTATCAAACCAATGGAAACTCATAGGCAACACAGTCCATTGGACTAGACAATTACATGCAGACATACAAAGTCCACGGGCCTTGCATTAGAGTCGAACCCACAACCTCTCGCAGCCCAAGCAAAGAGCCTACCACTACACCAACACAGAGAAGTGGGAAACTGATTCTACATTAATTCAAATAATCCTACTGACTGCGCACACAACATGGCCAAACAAAAGACAATACCTGGCCTACCAATTCAAAGGAAACTCATAGGCAACACAGTCCATTGGACTTGGCAATTATATGCAGCCATAGAAAGTCCATGGGCTTTGCCTCAGAGTCAAACCCACAATTTCTCGAAGCCCAAGGAAATAGCCTACGATTACACCAACACAGAGAAGTTGGAAACTGAGTTTACATTAGTTCACATAATCCTAGTGACTGCGCACACAACATGGCCAAACAAAAGACAATACCTGGCCTATCAATTCAATGGAAACTCATAGGCAACACAGTCAATTGAACTAGGCAATTACATGCTGCCATACAAACTCCATGGGCTTTGCCTCAGAGTCGAACCCACAACCTCTCACAGCTTAAGCAAAGAGACTACAACTACACCAACACAGAGAAGTAGGTGAATGAGTCTACATTAATTCACATAATCCTAGTGACTGCGAACACAACATAGCCAAACAAAAGCAAAAGACAGTACCTGGCCTATCAATCCAATTGAAACTCATAGGCAACATAGTCCATTGGACTAGGCAATAACATGCAGCCATACAAAGTCCATGGGCCTTGCCTCAAAGTCTAACTCACAACCTCTCGCAGCTCAAGCAAAGAGCCTACCACTACACCAACACAGAGAAATGTGAACCTGACTCTACATTAATTCACATAATCCTAGTGACTGCGAACACAACATGGCCAAACATAAGCAAAAGGCAGTACCTGGCCTATCAATCCAATGGGAACTCATAGGCAACACAGTCAATTGAACTACGCAATTACATGCAGCCATACAAACTCCATGGGCCTTGCCTCAGAGTCGTACCCACAACCTCTCGCAGCTTAAGCAAAGAGCCTACCCCTCAACCAACACAGAGAAGTGGGAATCTGATTCTACATTAATTCACATAATCCTACCGACTGCGCACACAACACGGCCAAACAAAAGACAATACCTGGCCTATCAATTCAATGGAAACTCATAGGCAACACAGTCCATTGGACTAGGCAATTACATGCAGCCATACAAAGTCCATGGGCTTTGCCTAAAAGTCAAACCCACAACTTCTCACAGCCCAAGCAAAGAGCCTACCACTACACCAACACAGAGAAGTTGGTAACTGAGTTTACATTAATTCACATAATCCTAGTGACTGCGCACACAACATGGCCAAACAAAAGCAAAAGACAGTACCTGGCCTATCAATCCAATGGAAAATCATAGGCAACACAGTCCATTGGACTAGACAATTACATGGAGACATACAAAGTCCATGGGCCTTTCCTCAGAGTCAAACCCACAACATCTCGCAGCCAAGCAAAGAGCCTACCACTACACCAACACAGAGAAGTGGGAAACTGATTCTACATTAATTCACATAATCCTACCGACTGCGCACACAACATGGCCAAACAAAAGACAATACCTGGCCTATCAATCCAATGGAAACTCATAGGCAACACAGTCCATTAGACTAGGCAAATACATGCAGCCATATAAAGTTCATGGGCCTTGCCTCAGAGTTGAACCGACATCCTCTTGGAGAACAAGCAAAGAGCCTACCACTAAACCAACACAGAGAAGTTGGAAACCGACTCTACATTAATTCACATAATCCTAGTGACTGCGCACACAACATGGCCAAACAAAAGCAAAAGACATTACCTGGCCTATCAATCCAATGTAAACTCATAGGTAACACAGTACATTACTAGGATTATGTGAGTTAATGTAGAGTCAGGTTCACATTTCTCTGTGTTGGTGTGGTGGTAGGCTCTTTGCTTGAGCTGCGAGAGGTTGTGAGTTAGACTTTGTATGGCTGCATGTTATTGCCTAGTCCAATGGACTATGTTGCCTATGAGTTTCAATTGGATTGATAGGCCAGGTACTGTCTTTTGCTTTTGTTTGGCCATGTTGTGTTCGCAGTCACTAGGATTATGTGAATTAATGTAGAGTCATTCACCTACTTCTCTGTGTTGGTGTAGTTGTAGTCTCTTTGTTGCTTATGAGTTTCAATTTGATTGATAGGCCAGGTACTGTCTTTTGCTTTTGTTTGGCCATGTTATGTGCGCAGTCACTAGGATTATGTGAATTAATGTAGAGTCATTCACCTACTTCTCTGTGTTGGTGTAGTGGTAGTCTCTTTGCTTAAACTGCGAGAGGTTGTGGGTTCGACTCTGAGGCAAAGCCCATGGAGTTTGTATGGAAGCATGTAATTGCCTAGTTCAATTGACTGTGTTGCCTATGAGTTTCATTGAATTGATAGGCCAGGTATTGTCTTTTGTTTGGCCATGTTGTGTGCGCAGTCACTAGGATTATGTGAACTAATGTAAACTCAGTTTCCAACTTCTCTGTGTTGGTGTAATCGTAGGCTATTTCCTTGGGCTGCGAGAAATTGTGGGTTTGACTCTGAGGCAAAGCCCATGGACTTTGTATGGCTGCATGTAATTGCCAAGTCCAATGGACTGTGTTGCCTATGAGTTTCCTTTGAATTGATAGGCCAGGTATTGTCTTTTGTTTGGCCATGTTGTGTGCGCAGTCGGTAGGATTATTTGAATTAATGTAGAATCAGTTTCCCACTTCTCTGTGTTGGTGTAGTGGTAGGCTCTTTGCTTCGGCTGCGAGAGGTTGTGGGTTCGACTCTAATGCAAGGCCCATGGACTTTGTATGTCTCCATGTAATTGTCTAGTCCAATGGACTGTGTTGCCTATGAGTTTCCATTGGTTTCATAGGCCAGGTACTGTCTTTTGCTTTTGTTTGGCCATGTTATGTGCGCAGTCACTAGGATTATGTGAGTTAATGAAGAATTGGTTTTCCACTTCTCTGTGTTGGTGTATTAGTAGGCTCTTTCCTTGGGCTACGAGAGGGTGTGGGTTCGACTCTGGGGCAAGGCCAATGGGCTTTGTATGGCTGCATGTAATTGCCTAGTCCAATGTACTGTGTTAGCTTTGAGTTTCCATTGGATTGATAGGCCAGGTGCTGTCTTTTGCTTTTGTTTTGCCATGTTGTGTGCGCAGTCACTAGGATTCTGTGAATTAATGTAGAGTTTGTTCCCAACTTCTCTGTGTTGGTTTAGTGGTAGGCTCTTTGCTTTTTCTCCAAGAGGTTGTGGGTTCGACTCTGAGGCAAGGCCCATTAACTTTGTATGGCTGCATATATTTGCTTAGTCTAATGGACTATGTTGCCTATGATTTCATTGGATTGATAGGCCAGATAATGTCTTTTGCATTTGTTTGGCCATGTTGTGTGCGCAGTCTCTAGGATTATGTGAATTAATGTAGAGTCATTTACCTACTTCTCTGTGTTGGTGTAGTGGTAGTCTTTCTGCTTAAGCTGCGAAAGGTTGTTGGTTTGACTTTGAGGCAAGGCCCATGGAGTTTGTATGGATGCATGTAATTGCCTATTTCAGTTGACTGTGTTACCTATGAGTTCCTATTGGATTGATAGGCCAGGTACTACCTTTTGCTTTTGTTTGGCCATGTTGTGTGCGCAGTCACTAGGATTATGTGAACTAATGTAAACTCAGTTTTCAACTTCTCTGTGTTGGTGTAGTGGTAGGCTCTTTTCTTGGGCTGCGAGAAAATGTGGGTTTGACTCTGAGGCAAAGCCCATAGACTTTGTATGGCTGCATGTAATTGCCTAGTCCAATGGACTGTGTTGCCTATGAGTTTTCATTGGACTGATAGGCCAGGTATTGTCTTTTGTTTGGTTATGTTGTGTGCGAAGTCGGTAGGATTATGTGAATTAATGTAGAATCAGTTTCCCACTTCTCTGTGTTGGTGTAGTGGAAGGCGCTTTGCTTGGCTGCGAGAAGTTGTGGGTTTGACTCTGAGGCAAGGCCCATGGACTTTGTATGGCTGCATGTAATTGCATAGTTCAATGGACTGTGTTGCCTATGAGTTTCCATTGGCTTGATAGGCCAGGTATTGACTTTTGCTTCTGTTTGGCCATGTTGTGTGCGCAGTCACTAGGATTATGTGAGTTAATGTAGAGTCGGTTTCACACTACTCCGTGTTGCTGTAGTGGTAGGCTTTTTTCTTGGGCTGCGAGAGGTTGTGAGTTCGACTCTGAGGCAAGGCCCATGGACTTTTTATGGCTGCATGTAATTGCATAGTCCAATGGACTTTGTTACCTATGAGATTCCATTGGATTGATAGGCCAGGTGCCTTCTTTTGCTTTTGTTTGGCCATGTTTTGTGCGCAGTCACTAGGATTATGTGAATTAATGTTGAGTCAGTTTCCCACTTCTCTGTGTTGGTGTAGTGGTAGGCTCTTTGCTTGGGCTGGGAGAGGTTGTGAGTTCAACTCAAATGCAAGGCTCATGGACTTTGTATGGCTGCATGTAATTGCCTAGTCCAATGGACTGTGTTGCCTATGAGTTTCCATTGGATTGATAGGCCAGGTATTGACTTTTGCTTTCGTTTGGCCATGTTGTGTGCGCAGTCACTAGGTTTATGTGAATTAATGTAGAGTCAGGTTCACATTTCTCTGTGTTGGTGTAGTAGTAGGCTCTTTGCTTGAGCTGCGAGAGGTTGTGAGTTCGACTTTGAGGCAAGGCCCATGGACATTGTATGGCTGCATGTTATTGCCTAGTCCAATGGACTATGTTGCTTATGAGCTTCAATTGGATTGATAGGCCAGATACTGTCTTTTGCTTTTGTTTGGCCATGTTGTGTGCGCAGTCACTAGGAATATGTGAATTAATGTAGACGCAGCTTCCTACTTTTTTGTGTTGGTGTAGTTGTAAGCTCTTTGCTTGTTCTGCCAGAGGTTGTGGGTTTGACTCTGAGGCAAGGCCCATGGACTTTGTATGGCTGCATGTAATTGCCTAGTCCAATGGACTATGTTGTCTATGAGTTTCCATTGGATTGATAGACCAGGGACTGTCTTTTGCTTTTGTTTGGCCATGTTGTGTGCGCAGTCACTAGGATTATGTGAATTTATGTTGAGTCAGTTTCGCTCTTCTCTGTGTTGGTGTAGTGGTAGGCTCTTTGCTTGGGCTGAGAGAGGTTGTGGGTTTGACTCTGAGACAAGGCCCATGGACTTTGTATGGCTGCATGTAATTGCCTAGTCCAATTGATTGCGTTGCCTATGAGTTTCCATTGGATTGATAGGCCAGGTACCGTCTTTTGCTTTTGTTTGGCCATGTTGTGTGCGCAGTCACTAGGATTATGTGAATTAATGTAGAATCAGTTTCCCACTTCTCTGTGTTGGTTTAGGGGTAGGCTCTTTGCTTAAGCTGCGAGAGGTTGTGGGTTCGACTCTGAGGCAAGGCCCATGGAGTTTGTATGGCTGCATATAATTGCGTAGTTCAATTGACTGTGTTGCCTATGAGTTTCCATTGGATTGATAGGCCAGGTATTGACTTTTGCTTTCGTTTAGCCATGTTGTGTGCGCAGTCACTAGGATTATGTGAATTAATGTAGAGTCAGTTTCAGACTTCTCTGTGTTGGTGTAGTGGTAGGCTCTTTGCTTGGCTGCGAGAGGTTGTGGGTTTGACGCTGAGGCAAGGCCCATGGACTTTGTATGTCTCCATGTAATTGTCTAGTCCAATGGACTGTGTTGCCTATGAGTTTCCATTGGATTGATAGGCCAGGTACTGTCTTTTGCTTTTGTTTGGCCATGTTGTGTGCGCAGTCACTAGGATTATGTGAATTAATGTAGAGTCAGTTTCCAACTTCTCTGTGTTGGTTTAGTGGTAGGCTCTTTGCTTGTTCTCCAAGAGGTTGTGGGTTCGACTCTGAGGCAAGGCCCATGAACTTTGTATGGCTGCATGTATTTGCCTAGTCTAATGGACTGTGTTGCCTATGAGTTTCCATTGGATTGATAGGCCAGATAATGTCTTTTGCATTTGTTTCGCCATGTTGTGTGCACAGTCACTAGGATTATGTGAACTAATGTAAACTCTGTTTCCAACTTGTCTGTGTTGGTGTAGTGGTAGGCTCATTTCTTGGGCTGTGAGAAATTGTGGGTTTGACTCTGAGGCAAAGCCCATGGACTTTGTATGGCTGCATGTAATTGTTTAGTCCAATGGACTGTGTTGCCTATGAGTTTCCATTGGCTTGATAGGCCAGGTAATGTCTTTTGCTTTTGTTTGGCCATGTTGTGTGCGCAGTCGCTAGGAATATGTGAATTAATGTAGACGCAGCTTCCTACTTTTTTGTGTTGGTGTAGTTGTAAGCTCTTTGCTTGTTCTGCCAGAGGTTGTGGGTTTGACTCTGAGGCAAGGCCCATGGACTTTGTATGGCTGCATGTAATTGCCTAGTCCAATGGACTATGTTGTATATGAGTTTCCATTGGATTGATAGGCCAGGGACTGTCTTTTGCTTTTGTTTGGCCATGTTGTGTGCACAGTCACTAGGATTATGTGAACTAATGTAAACTCTGTACCAACTTCTCTGTGTTGGTGTAGTGGTAGGCTCTTTGCTTGGGCTACAAGAGGTTGTGGGTTCGACTCTGAGGCAAGGCCCATGGACTTTGTATGGCTGCATGTAATTGCCTAGTCCAATTGATTGCTTTGCCTATGAGTTTCTATTGGATTTATAGGCCAGGTAATGTCTTTTGCTTTTGTTTGGCCATGTTGTGTGCGCAGTCACTAGGATTATGTGAATTAATGTAGAATCAGTTTTCCACTTCTCTGTGTTGGTGTATTTGTAGGCTCTTTGCTTGGGCTACAAGAGGTTGTGGGTTCGACTCTGGGGCAAGGCCCATGGGCTTTGTATGGCTGCATGTATTTGCCTAGTCTAATGGACTGTGTTGCCTATGAGTTTCCATTGGATTGATAGGCCAGGTATTTTCTTTTGTTTGGCCACGTTGTGTGCGCAGTCGGTAGGATTATGTGAATTAATGTAGAATCAGTTTCCCACTTCTCTTTGTTGGTGTAGTGGTAGGCTCTTTGGTTGGCTGCGAGAGGTTGTGGGTTTGACTCTGAGGCAAGGCCCATGGACTTTGTATGTCTCCATGTAATTGTCTAGTCCAATGGACTGTGTTGCCTATGAGTTTCCATTGGATTGATGGGCCAGGTACTGTCTTTTGCTTTTGTTTGGCCATGTTGTGTGCGCAGTCACTAGGATTATGTGAATTAATGTAGAGTCAGGTTCACATTTCTCTGTGTTGGTGTAGTTGTAGGCTCTTTGCTAGAGCTGCGAGAGGTTGTGAGTTCAACTTTGAAGCAAGGCCCATGGACTTTGTATGGCTGCATGTTATTGCCTAGTCCAATGGACTATGTTACCTATGAGTTTCAATTGGAATGATAGGCCAGGTACTCTCTTTTGCTTTTGTTTGGCCATGTTGTGTGCGCAGTCACTAGGATTATGTGAATTAATGTAGAGTCAGTTTCACACTTCTCTGTGTTGCTGTAGTGGTAGGCTTTTTTCTTGGGCTGCGAGAGGTTGTGAGTTCGACTCTGAGGCAAGGCCCATGGACTTTGTATGGCTGCATGTTATTGCCTAGTCCAATGGACTATGTTACCTATGAGTTTCAATTGGAATGATAGGCCAGGTACTGTCTTTTGCTTTTGTTTGGCCATGTTGTGTGCGCAGTCACTAGGATTATGTGAATTAATGTAGAATCATTCTCCTACTTCTCTGTGTTGGTGTAGTGGTAGGCTCTTTGCTTGGGCTGCGAGCAGTTGTGGTTTGACTCTGAGGCAAAGCCCATGGACTTTGTATGGCTGCATGTAATTGCCTAGTCCAATGGACTATGTTACCTATGAGTTTCAATTGGATTGATAGGCCAGGGACTGTCTATTGCTTTTGTTTGGCCATGTTGTGTGCGCAGTCACTAGGATTATGTGAATTTATGTTGAGTCAATTTCGCACTTCTCTGTGTTGGTGTAGTGGTAGGCTCTTTGCTTGGTCTTTGAGAGGTAGTGGTTTTGACTCTGAGGTAAGGCCCTTGGACTTTGTATGGCTGCATGTTATTGCCTAGTCCAAAGGATTGCGTTGCCTATGAGTTTCCATTGGATTAATAGACCAGGTACTGTCTTTTGCTTTTGTTTGGCCATGTTGTGTGCGCAGTCACTAGGATTATGTGAATTAATGTAGAGTCATTCACCTAATTCTTTGTGTTGGTGTAGTGGTAGTCTCTTTGCTTAAGCTGCGAGAGGTTGTGGGTTCGACTCTGAGGCAAGGCCCATGGAGTTTGTATGGCTGCATGTAATCGCCTAGTACAATTGACTGTGTTGCCTATGAGTTCCCATCGGATTGATAGGCCAGGTACTGTCTTTTGCTTTTGTTTGGCCATGTTGTGTGCGCAGTCACTAGGATTATGTGAACTAATGTAAACTCACATTCCAACTTCTCTGTGTTGGTGTAGTGGTAGGCTCTTTGCTTGGGCTGCGAGAGGTTGTGGGTTCGACTCTGAGGCAAGGCCCATGGAGTTTGTATGGCTGCATGTAATCGCCTAGTTCAATTGACTGTGTTGCCTATGAGTTTCCATTGGCTTGATAGGCTAGGTAATGTCTTCTGCTTTTGTTTGGCCATGTTGTGTGCGCAGTCACTAGGATTATGTGAATTAATGTAGAGTCAGGTTCACATTTCTCTGTGTTGGTGTAGTGGTAGGCTCTTTGCTTGAGCTGCGAGAGGTTGTGAGTTCGACTTTGAGGCAAGGCCCATGGACGTCGTATAGCTGCATGTTATTGCTTAGTCCAATGGACTATGTTGCCTATGAGTTTTAATTGGAATGATAGGCCAGGTAATGTCTTCTGCTTTTGTTTGGCCATGTTGTGTGCGCAGTCACTAGGATTATGTGAATTAATGTAGAGTCAGTTTCACACTTCTCTGTGTTGCTGTAGTGGTAGGCTTTTTTTCTTGGGCTGCGAGAGGTTGTGAGTTCGACTCTGAGGCAAGGCCCATGGACTTTGTATGGCTGCATGTAATTGCATAGTCCAATGGACTGTGTTACCTATGAGTTTCCATTGGATTGATAGGCCAGGTACTGTCTTTTGCTTTCGTTTGGCCATGTTGTGTGCGCAGTCACTAGGATTATGTGAATTTATGTTCAATTAGTTTCGCACTTCTCTGTGTTGGTGTAGTGGTAGGCTTTTTGCTTGAGCTGTTAGAGGTTGTGGGTTTGACTCTGAGGCAAGGCCCATGGCCTTTGTATGGCTGCATGTAATTGCATAGTCCAATGGACTGTGTTGCCTATGAGTTTCCATTGGATTGATAGGCCAGATATGGACTTTTGCTTTCGTTTGGCCATGTTGTGTGCGCAGTCACTAGGATTATGTGAATTAATGTAGAGGCAGGTTCACATTTCTCTGTGTTCGTGTAGTGGTAGGCTCTTTGCTTGAGCTGCGAGAGGTTGTGAGTTCGACTTTGAGGCAAGGCCCATGGACTTTGTATGGCTGCATGTTATTGCCTAGTCCAATGGACTGTGTTGCCTATGAGTTTCCATTGGATTGATAAGCCAGGTACTGTCTTTTGCTTTTGTTTAGCCATGTTGTGTGCGCAGTCGGTAGGATTATGTGAATTAATGTAGAATCAGTTTCCCACTTCTCTGTATTGGTGTAGTGGTAGGCTCTTTGCTTGGCTGCGAGAGGTTGTGGGTTTGACTCTGAAGCAAGGCCCATGGACTTTGTATGTCTCCATGTAATTGTCTAGTCCAATGGACTGTGTTGCCTATGAGTTTCCATTGGATTGATAGGCCAGGTACTGTCTTTTGCTTTTGTTTGGCCATGTTGTGTGCGCAGTCACTAGGATTATGTGAATTAATGTAGAGTCAGTTTCTAACTTCTCTGTGTTGGTTTAGTGGTAGGCTTTTTGCTTGTTCTCCAAGAGGTTGTGGGTTCGACTCTGAGGCAAGGCCCATGAACTTTGTATGGCTGCATGTATTTGCCTAGTCTAATGGACTGTGTTGCCTATGAGTTTCCTTTGGATTGATAGGCCAGATAATGTCTTTTGCATTTGTTTCACAATGTTGTGTGCAAAGTCACTAGGATTATGTGAACTAATGTAAACTCAGTTTCCATCTTGTCTGTGTTGGTGTAGTGGTAGGCTCTTTGCTTGGGCTGCAAGAAATTGTGGGTTTGACTCTGAGGCAAAGCCCATGGACTTTGTATGGCTGCATGTAATTGTTTAGTCCAATGGACTGTGTTGCCTATGAGTTTCCATTGGCTTGATAGGCCAGGTAATGTCTTTTGCTTTTGTTTGGCCATGTTGTGTGCGCAGTCTCTAGGAATATGTGAATTAATGTAGACGCACCTTCCTACTTTTTTGTGTTGGTGTAGTTGTAAGCTCTTTGCTTGTTCTGCCAGAGGTTGTGGGTTTGACTCTGAGGCAAGGCCCATGGACTTTGTATGGCTGCATGTAATTGCCTAGTCCAATGGACTATGTTGTATATGAGTTTCCATTGGATTGATAGGCCAGGGACTGTCTTTTGCTTTTGTTTGGCCATGTTGTGTGCGCAGTCACTAGGATTATGTGAATTTATGTTGAGTCAGTTTCGCTCTTCTCTGTGTTGGTGTAGTGGTAGGCTCTTTGCTTGGGCTACAAGAGGTTGTGGGTTCGACTCTGAGGCAAGGCCCATGGACTTTGTATGGCTGCATGTAATTGCCTAGTCCAATTGATTGCTTTGCCTATGAGTTTCTATTGGATTGATAGGCCAGGTACTGTCTTTTGCTTTTGTTTGGCCATGTTGTGTGCGCAGTCACTAGGATTATGTGAATTAATGTAGAATCAGTTTTTCACTTCTCTGTGTTGGTGTATTGGTAGGCTCTTTGCTTGGGCTACGAGAGGTTGTGGGTTCGACTCTGGGGCAAGGCCCATGGGCTTTGTATGTCTGCATTTAATTGCCTAGTCTAATGTACTGTGTTACCTTTGAGTTTCCATTGGATTGATAGGCCAGGTACTGTCTTTTGCTTTTGTTTGGCCATGTTGTGTGCGCAGTCACTAGGATTATGTGAATTAATGTAGAGTCGGTTTCCAACTTCTCTGTGTTGGTGTAGTGGTAGGCTCTTTGCTTGTTCTCCAAGAAGTTGTGGGTTCGACTCTGAGGCAAGGCCCATGAACTTTGTATGGCTGCATGTATTTGCCTAGTCTAATGGACTGTATTGCCTATGAGTTTCCATTGGATTGATAGGCCAGGTATTGTCTTTTGTTTGGCCATGTTGTGTGCGCAGTCGGTAGGATTATGTGAATTAATGTAGAATCAGTTTCCCACTTATCTGTGTTGGTGTAGTGGTAGGCTCTTTGCTTGGCTGCGAGAGGTTGTGGGTTTGACTCTGAGGCAAGGCCCATGGACTTTGTATGTCTCCATGTAATTGTCTAGTTCAATGGACTGTGTTGCCTATGAGTTTCCATTGGCTTGATAGGCCAGGTAATGTCTTTTGCTTTTGTTTGGCCATGTTGTGTGCACATTCACTAGGATTATGTGAATTAATGTAGACGCAGCTTCCTACTTCTTTGTGTTGGTGTAGTTGTAGGCTCTTTGCTTGTTCTGCCAGAGGTTGTGGGTTTGACTCTGAGGCAAGGCCCATGGACTTTGTATGGCTGCATGTAATTGCCAAGTCCAATGGACTGTGTTGCCTATGAGTTTCCATTGGATTGATAGGCCAGGTATTGTCTTTTGCTTTTGTTTGGCCATGTTGTGTGCGCAGTCACTAGGATTATGTGAATTAATGTAGAATCCATTTCCCACTTCTCTGTGTTGGTGTAGTGGAAGCTGCTTTGCTTGGCTGCGAGAGGTTGTGGGTTTGAATCTGCGGCATGGCCCATGGACTTTGTATGGCTGCATGTAATCGCCTAGTTCAATGGACTGTGTTGCCTATGGGCTTCCATTGGCCTGATAGGCCAGGTAATGTCTTTTGCTTTTGTTTGGCCATGTTGTGTGCGCATTCACTAGGATTATGTGAATTAATGTAGACGCAGCTTCCTACTTCTTTGTGTTGGTGTAGTTGTAGGCTCTTTGCTTGTTCTGCCAGAGGTTGTGGGTTTGAATCTGAGGCAAGGCCCATGGACTTTGTGAGGCTGCATGTAATTGCCTATTCCAATGGACTATGTTGTCTATGAGTTTCCATTGGATTGATAGGCAAGGGACTGTCTTTAGCTTTTGTTTGGCCATGTTGTGTGCGCAGTCACTAGGATTATGTGAATTTATGTTGAGGCAGTTTCGTACTTCTCTGTGTTGGTGTAGTGGTAGGCTCTTTGCTTGGGCTGTGAGAGGTTGTGGGTTTGACTCTGAGGCAAGGCCCATGGACTTTGTATGGCTGCATGTAATTGCCTAGTCCAATGGATTGATAGGCCAGGTACTGTCTTTTGTTTTCGTTTGGCCATGTTTTGTGCGCAGTCACTAGGATTATGTGAGTTAATGTAGAGACAGTTTCACACTTCTCTGTGTTGCTGAAGTGGTAGGCTCTTTTGTTGGGCTGCGAGAGGTTGTGAGTTCGACTCTGAGGCAAGGCCCATGGACTTTGTATGGCTGCATGTAATTGCATAGTCCAATGGACTGCGTTACCTATGAGTTTCCATTGGATTGATAGGCCAGGTGCTTTCTTTTGCTTTTGTTTGGCCATGTTGTGTGCGCAGTCACTAGGAATATGTGAATTAATGTAGAGTCAGTTTCACATTTCTCTTTGTTGGTGTAGTGGTAGGCTCTTTGCTTGGGCTGTGAGAGGTTGTGGGTTTGACTCTGAGGCAAGGCCCATGGACTTTGTATGGCTGCATGTAATTGCCTAGTCCAATAGACTTTGTTGCCTATGAGTTTCCATTGGATTGATAGGCCAGGTATTGACTTTTGCTTTCGTTTGGCCATGTTGTGTGCGCAGTCACTAGGATTATGTGAATTAATGTAGAGTCTGTTTCACATTTCTCTGTGTTGGTGTAGTGGTAGGCTCTTTGCTTGGGCTGCGAGAGGTTGTGGGTTTGACTTTGAGGCAAGGCCCATGGACTTTTTATGGCTGCATGTAATTGCCTAGTCCAATGGACTGTGTTGCCTATGAGTTTCCATTGGATTGATAGGCCAGGTACTGTCTTTTGTTTTCGTTTGGCCATGTTGTGTGCGCACTCACTAGGATTATGTGAATTAATGTAGAGGCAGGTTCACATTTCTCTGTGTTGGTGTAGTGGTAGGCTCTTTGCTTGAGCTGCGAGAGGTTGTGTGTTCGACTATGAAGCAAGGCCCATGGACTGTGTATGGCTGCATGTTATTGCCTGGTCCAATGGACTGTGTTGCCTATGAGTTTCCATTGGATTGATAAGCCAGGTACTGTCTTTTGCTTTTGTTTAGCCATGTTGTGTGCGCAGTCACTAGGATTATGTGAATTAATGTAGAGTCAGTTTCCAACTTCTCTGTGTTGGTTTAGTGGTAGGCTCTTTGCTTGTTCTCCAAGAGGTTGTGGGTTCGACTCTGAGGCAAGGCCCATGAACTTTGTATGGCTGCATGTATTTGCCTAGTCTAATGGACTGTGTTGCCTATGAGTTTCCATTGGATTGATAGGCCAGATAATGTCTTTTGCATTTGTTTCGCCATGTTGTGTGCACAGTCACTAGGATTATGTGAACTAATGTAAACTCTGTTTCCAACTTGTCTGTGTTGGTGTAGTGGTAGGCTCATTTCTTGGGCTGTGAGAAATTGTGGGTTTGACTCTGAGGCAAAGCCCATGGACTTTGTATGGCTGCATGTAATTGTTTAGTCCAATGGACTGTGTTGCCTATGAGTTTCCATTGGCTTGATAGGCCAGGTAATGTCTTTTGCTTTTGTTTGGCCATGTTGTGTGCGCAGTCGCTAGGAATATGTGAATTAATGTAGACGCAGCTTCCTACTTTTTTGTGTTGGTGTAGTTGTAAGCTCTTTGCTTGTTCTGCCAGAGGTTGTGGGTTTGACTCTGAGGCAAGGCCCATGGACTTTGTATGGCTGCATGTAATTGCCTAGTCCAATGGACTATGTTGTATATGAGTTTCCATTGGATTGATAGGCCAGGGACTGTCTTTTGCTTTTGTTTGGCCATGTTGTGTGCGCAGTCACTAGGATTATGTGAATTAATGTAGAATCATTCTCCTACTTCTCTGTGTTGGTGTAGTGGTAGGCTCTTTGCTTGGGCTGCGAGCAGTTGTGGTTTGACTCTGAGGCAAAGCCCATGGACTTTGTATGGCTGCATGTAATTGCCTAGTCCAATGGACTATGTTGTCTATGAGTTTCCATTGGATTGATAGGCCAGGGACTGTCTATTGCTTTTGTTTGGCCATGTTGTGTGCGCAGTCACTAGGATTATGTGAATTTATGTTGAGTCAATTTCGCACTTCTCTGTGTTGGTGTAGTGGTAGGCTCTTTGCTTGGTCTTTGAGAGGTAGTGGTTTTGACTCTGAGGCAAGGCCCTTGGACTTTGTATGGCTGCATGTTATTGCCTAGTCCAAAGGATTGCGTTGCCTATGAGTTTCCATTGGATTAATAGACCAGGTACTGTCTTTTGCTTTTGTTTGGCCATGTTGTGTGCGCAGTCACTAGGATTATGTGAATTAATGTAGAGTCATTTACCTAATTCTTTGTGTTGGTGTAGTGGTAGTCTCTTTGCTTAAGCTGCGAGAGGTTGTGGGTTCGACTCTGAGGCAAGGCCCATGGAGTTTGTATGGCTGCATGTAATCGCCTAGTACAATTGACTGTGTTGCCTATGAGTTCCCATCGGATTGATAGGCCAGGTACTGTCTTTTGCTTTTGTTTGGCCATGTTGTGTGCGCAGTCACTAGGATTATGTGAACTAATGTAAACTCACATTCCAACTTCTCTGTGTTGGTGTAGTGGTAGGCTCTTTGCTTGGGCTGCGAGAGGTTGTGGGTTCGACTCTGAGGCAAGGCCCATGGAGTTTGTATGGCTGCATGTAATCGCCTAGTTCAATTGACTGTGTTGCCTGTGAGTTTCCATTGGCTTGATAGGCTAGGTAATGTCTTCTGCTTTTGTTTGGCCATGTTGTGTGCGCAGTCACTAGGATTATGTGAATTAATGTAGACGCAGCTTCCTACTTCTTTGTGTTTTTGTAGTTGTAGGCTCTTTGCTTGTTCTGCCAGAGGTTGTGGGTTTGACTCTGAGGCAAGGCCCATGGACTTTGTATGGCTGCATGTAATTGCCTAGTCCAATGGACTATGTTGCCTATGAGTTTCCATTGGATTGATAGGCCAGGTACTGCCTTTTGCTTTTGTTTGACCATGTTGTGTGCGCAGTCACTAGGGTTATGGGAATTAATGTAGAGTCAGTTGCCCACTTCTCTGTGTTGGTGTAGTGGTAGGCTCTTTGCTTGGGCTGCGAGAGGTTGTGGGTTCGACTTTATTGCAAGGCTCATGGACTTTGAATGGCTGCATGTAATTTCTTAGTCCAATGGACTGTGTTGCCTATGAGTTTCTATTGCATTGATAGGCCAGTTACTGTCTTTTGTTTACGTTTGGCCATGTTGTGTGCGCAGTCACTAGGATTATGTGAATTAATGTAGAGTCAGGTTTACATTTCTCTGTGTTGGTGTAGTGGTAGGCTCTTTGCTTGAGCTGCGAGAGGTTGTGAGTTCGACTTTGAGGCAAGGCCCATGGACTTTGTATGGCTGCATGTAATTGCCTAGTCCCATTGATTGCTTTGCCTATGAGTTTCTATTGGATTGATAGGCCAGTTACCGTCTTTTGTTTTCGTTTGGCCATGTTGTGTGCGCAGTCACTAGGATTATGTGAATTAATGTAGAGTCATTTACCTACTTCTCTGTGTTGGTGTAGTGGTAGTCTCTTTGCTTAAGCTGCAAGAGGTTGTGGGTTCGACTCTGAGGCAAGGTTCATGGAGTTTGTATGGCTGCATGTAATTGCCTATTTCAATTAACTGTGTTGCCTATGAGTTCCCATTGGATTGATAGGCCAGGTACTGTCTTTTGCTTTTGTTTGGCCATGTTGTGTGCGCAGTCACTAGGATTATGTGAACTAATGTAAACTCAGTTTCCAACTTCTCTGTCTTGGTGTAGTGGTAGGCTCTTTGCTTGGGCTGCGAGAAATTGTGGGTTTGACTCTGAGGCAAAGCCCATGGACTTTATATGGCTGCATGTAATTGCCTAGTCCAATGGACTGTGTTGCCTATGAGTTTCCATTGGATTGATTGGCCAGGTATTATCTTTTGTTTGGTTATGTTGTGTGCGCAGTCGGTAGGATTATGTGAATTAATGTAGAATCAGTTTCCCAGTTCTCTGTGTTGCTGTAGTGGAAGGCTCTTTGCTTAGCTGCAAGAGGTTGTGGGTTTGACTCTGAGGCAAGGCCCATGGAGTTTGTAAGGCTGCATGTAATTGCGTAGTCTAATGGACTATGTTGTCTATGAGTTTCCATTGGATTGATAGGCCAGGGACTGTCTTTTGTTTTCGTTTGGTCATGTTGTGTGCGCAGTCACTAGGATTATGTGAATTAATGTAGAGTCATTCTCTTCTCTGTGTTGGTGTAGTGGTAGGCTCTTTCCTTGGGTTACAAGAAGTTGTGGGTTTGACTTTGAGGCAAAGCCCATGGACTTTGTATGGTTGAATGTAATTGCCTAGTCCAATGGACTGTGTTGCCTATGAGTTTTCATTGAATGAATAGGCTAGGTATTGTCTTTTGTTTGGCCATGTTGCGTGCGCAGTCGGTAGGATTATGTGAATTAATGTAGAATCAGTTTCCCACTTCTCTGTGTTAGTGTAGTGGTAGGCTCTTTGCTTGGCTGCGAGAAGTTGTGGGTTTGACTCTGAGGCAAGGCCCATGGACTTTGTATGTCTCCATGTAATTGTCTAGTCCAATGGACTGTGTTGCCTATGAGTTTCCATTGGATTGATAGACCAGGTACTGTCTTTTGCTTTTGTTTGGCCATGTTGTGTGCGCAGTCACTAGGATTATGTGAATTAATGTAGAAACAGTTTTCCACTTCTCTGTGTTGGTGTATTGGTAGGCTCTTTGCCTTGGCTATGAGAGGTTGTGGGTTTGACTCTGGGGCAAGGCCCATGGGCTTTGTATGGCTGCATGTAATTGCCTAGTCCAATGTACTGTGTTACCTATGAGTTTCCGTTGGATTGATAGGCCACGTACTGTCTTTTGCTTTTGTTTGGCCATGTTGTGTGCGCAGTCACTAGGATTATGTTAATTAATGTAGAGTCGGTTTCCAACTTCTCTGAGTTGGTTTAGTGGTAGGCTCTTTGCTTGTTCTCCAAGAGGTTGTGGGTTCGACTCTGAGGCAATGCCCATGAACTTTACATGGCTGCATGTAAGTGCCTAGTCTAATGGACTGTGTTGCCTATGAGTTTCCATTGGATTGATAGGCCAGATAATGTCTTTTGCATTTGTTTGGCCATGTTGTGTGCGCAGTCACTAGGATTATGTGAATTAATGTAGAGTCATTCACCTACTTCTCTGTGTTGGTGTAGTGGTAGGCTCTTTGCCCTGGCTACGAGAGGTTGTGGGTTCGACTCTGGGGCAAGACCCATGGGCTTTGTATGGCTGCATGTAATTGCCTAGTCCAATGTACTGTGTTACCTATGAGTTTCCATTGGATTGATAGGCCAGGTACTGTCTTTTGCTTTTGTTTGGCCATGTTGTGTGCGCAGTCACTAGGATTATGTTAATTAATGTAGAATCGGTTTCCAACTTCACTGAGTTGGTTTAGTGGTAGGCTCTTTGCTTGTTCTCCAAGAGGTTGTGGATTCGACTCTGAGGCAAGGCCCATGAACTTTGTTTGGCTGCATGTAATTGCCTAGTCTAATGGACTGTGTTGCCTATGAGTTTCCATTTGATTGAATGGCCAGGTACTGTCTTTTGTTTTCGTTTGGCCATGTTGTGTGCGCAGTCACTAGGATTATGTGAATTAATGCTATTGGATTTTTCAAGTCAGTATTCACACAGCAGTTTCTGCTATTTCATGTATTCCCCTTACATAGTCACTGGTGTGCATACCTTATCTCCCCATAGTGATGTTTTTTTAGGTTTTTGCACCCAGTTCGGACTTAGAATGGTGTTCCAAACGTTATTCCTATTTGTTAGTATTTTTTCGTTTGTGAACCCTCCCCAACCACACCTATTGCCAATCCATATCATACGCATAAATAGCCTGGGTCTCAGCTTCCCATACACGGTAGATACAAGTAAAATATATCTTTTTAAAAGGTATCAACCACTGAGGACTTCGGTTCTTTTAAACAATTTTTCATACACGGTAGGTTTTTTAACTGCATGAGAGGACACACACAAGCTAGGGACCCCAACGTAGAGAAATACTTTGGCGTAGTGTTGGGGCTCTATTGCATTGATCAATTCAGTAGCTAAATTTCTCTTGATTCATATGTTCATGGCAGTAATGCAGATTCCATTTTTCACATATTCACTCTTGCATATAGCTATTGAATTTTTCAAGTCAGTATTCACACAGCAGTTTCTGCTATTTCATGTATTCCCCTTACATAGTCACTGGTGTGCATACCTTATCTCCCCATAGTGCCTGGGATCTGACCCAGACACTAGCAGTTTTGCACTCCTACCCAAAACTGGGCTCTTCACTGAACTCACTACCTCCACGGTTCAACTGTTAACTGAACTTCAACTAACTGACTGGTTTTCCCACCTCCAGGCCTGTGAACTCCTTGGTGGGTGGGGCCAACCGCCTGGCTCCGCCCCACCTGGTGTGGACATCAGCCTCTGGAGGGAGGCAACAACGGTTTTGTGTCTGACTAGTGCAACTATCCGGGAAAGGGGGTGTGTGTGTGTTATGTCTGTGACTAACTGGCTAGTCCAGGGCGTCACACTTGCACCCCCTTCTTGTGATGTGAAGGTGTGTAGTCAGTGCCTACGTGTAATTCCTGACACCACTCCTCTGGCTGACTTGGTGAGCTGTCACTGACTGGGTGGGGTGCAGTAATGGTGGATGCTGCTGCTGCTTGGATAGCATGTGTATCTACTGTGAACAGCTTATCAATGGTGGCAAATCGGGGCAGCTTAACCTCTTGCTCTCCGCAGTTCAACACTCTCACGCGCACTCTTCCCTTCCGTATTAATGAATAAAACTGTGATATAAATAGTATATAGATACCCCACAAATGCAGATAAAGGTAGGTTATGGGAAAAGGGAGAAGAGGGAAACAGGAAAATAGTGTAATAAAGTATACCTTCCAGGGGGGAGAGGAAATGGCAGCACAGCCAGTGGAGGTGAAGCAAGGGGAAGCCTGCAACTAAATTGTTGAGAGCATTATCACATGGTGACTGAGCCTGATTGTAACGGGAGCATAGAGGTGCCGATCCTGTCTTACCTGCGTTGGTGTAGAAGTGGGTTTCCAGTGGTGGAGTCAGCTGTGTGCAGTGGTGGCTGTGGGTTCTTTTATGTGCGACCGTAGTAATAGCTGCGCCCACTTCCTGTATGGGAGTGGAATGCAGTGAGGCTAATGGAACGCACGTCCACGTGCCGCGCCCCTGAAGGTAATACCGATCATTGAATACAAAAAAATTTCTCATACTACTGTATGGGGGTCCCTATATTTAATATGATATCCAAGCCACAGCATCCACCGTTACTTCACCACACCCATTCAGTGACAGCTCACCAAGTCAACCAGAGGAGTGGTGTAAGGAATTACACGTAGGCACTGACTCCACACCTTCACATCACAAGAAGCGGGTCCACAGGGTAGTGCAAGAATACGAGCAAGTCTTCAGCAAACATCCGCTAGACTTTGGGAGAATAAAAGGGGTCCATATTCATGGTTTAAGAACTTGGGTTCTAACGTGCCCAGAGTATGCTCCACTCTATGCTCCCTTTACAATCAGGCTCAGTCACCATGTGATAACGCTCTCAACTCTTTAGTTGCAGGCTTCCTTTTGCTTCACCTCCACTGGCTGTGCTGCCATTTCCTCTCACCCCCAGAAGGTATACTTTATTACACTATTTTCCTCTTTCCCTGTTCCCCCTTTTCCCATAACCTACCTTTATTTACAATTGTGGGGTATCTATATGATATTTACATCATAGTTTTATTCATTAGTGCGGAAGGGAAGAGTGCCCGTGAGAGTGTTAAACTGCGGAGAGCAGGAGGTTAAGCTGCCCCGACTTGCCACCATTGATAAGCTGTTCACAGTAGATACACATGCTATCCAAGTAGCAGCATCCACTATTACTGCACCCCACCCAGTCAGTGACTGCTCACCAAGTCAGCCAGAGGAGTGGTGTAAGGAATTACACGTAGGCACTGACTCCACACCTTCACATCACAAGAAGCGGGTCCACAGGGTAGTGCAAGAATACGAGCGAGCAAGTCTTCAGCAAACATCCGCTAGATTTTGGGGGAATAAAAGGGGTCCAACACTACATCCCCACAGGTGCACACCCACCCATCAAAGAGAGCTATAAGCCAATACCACCTTCACATTACCAGTGTACCAAGGACATGTTGAGCAACATGAAGGCGGCTGGGGTTATCCGTGACAGTTGTAGCCTTTGGGCAGCTCCGTTGGTCCTGTTAAAGAAGAAGGACGGCACCACTCCCCCGTATTGAGGAATCGCTAGCTGCATTGAGAACTGCAAATTATTTTTCTACCCTTGATCTCACTAGTCACTATTGGCTAGTGTCCGTTGCTGAGGCAGACCGGGGGAAGACCGCCTTTGCCACCCCTATGGCGCTGGAGGTCGGCAGACTGTTGTTCAAAAGCAGTGTCTGACGAACAAATTTGCTTCATCCTGAGGAACTGGCCAGCCGGTACGGCCCGGATGGTGGAGGGGGTATGAGCAGAAGAAGCATGCAGCAGTGCGTTGACTGATGTTTCCTTCCTATGGACGTCGGTCTGAACAATTCGCTCAGAACCGAATGAAATTTTAATATCCAGGAAGTCAACGCAACTGCTGCTATGCTTATGCGTCAATCTGATGTTAAAGGTGTTGTTATTAAGTTCCTCCATAAATGTCTCGAGCTGCTCCACAGTGCCCTGCCAAAAAATCAAAATATCATCAATATACCTTAGCCAGCACTGCACATGGGCGCCAGCCCCTGCACCTCCGTCACCAAAAACCAACCAATCCCAGTACCTCTGCCTTCTATCTAGGTGCCTTGAGTTATGTCCTGTAAACTGTCACAGCGACCCAGACACACATGTGTAGTAGGGGAATATCCCTGCTGAGATGCCAGTGCTAGGGCACTCGTTTGCTGTGGAGTTGAACGCTATGTGAGCAGTTCTTACCTTCAATGAGCAGAAGTCTCTTTTTTCAGATTTCAATATCTCTGTGGGTATCTGGCAGAAATATGGAATACTCTTTACTGCTAAGACCCTGTACACCACTCCCACTAAAGGGGGCTTTACACGCTGCGACATCGCTAATGCGGAGTCGTTGGGGTCACGGAATTTGTGACGCACATCCGGCCGCATTAGCGATGTTGCTGCGTGTGACACCGATGAGCGATTTTGCATCGTTGCAAAAACGTGCAAAATCGCTCATCGGTGACATGGGTCTCCATTCTCGAGTATCGTTACTGCAGCAGTAACGATGTAGTTCGTCGCTCCTGCGGCAGCACACATCACTCCGTGTGACACCGCAGAAACGAGGAACCTCTCCTTACCTGCCTCCCAGCCGCTATGAGGAAGGAAGGAGGTGGGCGGGATGTTCCGGCCACTCATCTCCGCCCCTCCGCTGCTATTGGGCGGTCGCTCAGTGACGTCGCTGTGACGCCGCACGGACCGCCCCCTTAGAAAGGAGGCGGTTCGCCGGTCACAGCGACGTCGCCGGTCAGGTAAGTATGTGTGACGGGTCTGGTCGGTGTTGTGCGGCATGGGCAGCGATTTGCCCGTGTCGCGCAACAGATGGGGCGGGTACCCACACTAGCGATATCGGGACCGATATCGCAGTGTGTAAAGTAGCCTTTAGTCACATGACCAAGACTGTATCTGTGTCCCTACAACACACTTGAGACAAATGTGTGTGTGAGCCTGCATTGTGGGGTATATATAATATATTATAGAGCTGGGAAGGATCATTCTAAGCAGTGAGCTGTTCCAGTATTTGTAGGAAAATACCCAGTAGAAGCATCAAACACAGCACCAATACCTCCCATCAGTATCCCACCACAGTGCCATGTAACCCATGCCCTACACTCCCATCTACACCAATACTATACAGGCACAAACTAGTATATCTGACTAAAAGCCCCCAAAATATGAAGAACGGCCTATAGTTGAGTGTGGATATAAAATCTATGTGAGCAGAGCTAGAATAGAAATCACTGATCGCATTGAAGTCATTCTGACCATAAATCACCATGATATCAAGGTGAGGAGTTGTGTGTTACTGCTGGGAGGAAAGGGTTAACAGTGGAATATTAAGGTGCATTTCTGTGTGCAGTGTTACTAGTCAATGTAACAATTCAATATGAGCTGCTCTTGGTGCCGGGGGAGGGAGATGCTCTCCTGAGCAAGATAGATGGGGAATGAACATGATATCTATATAGTGTAAGGCAGGGGGTCTCAAACTCGGCTGGGTGTATGGGCCGCACAGAGGAAAAAAATAATTTGGGGGGCTGCATTCTTTGCAGGACAAAGTGACATTTTTATTGGTACCATATATATATATTTTTTTCACACA
This sequence comes from Anomaloglossus baeobatrachus, assembly GCF_048569485.1. NCBI lineage: Eukaryota > Metazoa > Chordata > Amphibia > Anura > Aromobatidae > Anomaloglossus > Anomaloglossus baeobatrachus. The sequence continues at coordinate 582,160 of NW_027442954.1, read as the reverse complement.
CCTTTGGATGACTGATTTTCAACATTTTTCACTTGTTTATTATAACAAATGTGCACATTCTTTGGTTAAATCTAAAAAAAAAAAATTTGATGTTAAAAAAAAGTCATGCCTTATTTTGTTTTTTTTTACATTTTATCCCTTTCTTTTAACTAATAGTGTTACAATTATGACGCTAGCGTTTTGTGAAGGGAATGCTTTGCCTACTTCCGTGACTATGGCCTTCCGGAACTGCTGCATTTTGGCTGACCTCTCCGCCTCGGGAATAAGAGACATAAAGTTCTCCTTGTAGCGTGGGTCTAACAGTGTTACCAACCAGTAATGATTGTCGGCCAAGATGTTCTTAACGCGAGGGTCACGAGACAGGCAGCTTACCACAAAAAGTCATCCATGTGCGCCAGACTCTTAACGGCCATCACTTCAGTATCCAGACCAACACGATGACTGAACATGCTGTCCTCCTCCTTCTCCTCCTCCTCCTCCTCCTCCTCCTCATCATCTACCCTGTCCTCTGGCCAGCCACGCTGAACTGAGCATATGACTGGTATGCATGTCATATCCTCAATTTGGCCGGAGAGTTGCTCCATGTCTTCATCCTCCTCCTCGTCATAGTCCTCCACTGCACGTTGTGATGAGACGAGGCTGGGCTATGTGTTATCACCCACACCCACTACTGTTTCTTGCTCCAACTCATCGTGTTCCGCCTGCAATGCATCATGTTTGGTTTTGAGCAGAGACCGTTTTAGAAGGCAGAGAAGCGGTATGGTGACGCTAATAATGGCGTCATCGCCGCTCACCATCTTGGTGGAGTCCTCAAAGTTTTGGAGGATGGTACATAGGTCGGACATCCATCTCCACTCCTCAGGTGTTATGTGTGGAGTTTGACCCATTTCCCGACGGCTTAGGTGATGCAGGTACTCAACAACTGCCCTCTTCTGCTCACATATCCTGATCAACATGTGCAGAGTTGAATTCCAACGCGTGGGGACATCACACACCAGTCTGTGAGCCGGAAGATGCAAACGACGCTGAAAGCCGGCAAGGCCGGCTGAAGCAGTAGGTGACTTTCGAAAATGTGCAGACAGGCAGCGAACTTTTACCAGCAGATCAGACAGCTCTGGGTATGACTTTAGAAACCGCTGAACCACGAGGTTGAGCACATGGGCCATGCATGGAACATGTGTCAGCTGGCCTCGCCTCAAAGCCGCCACCAGGTTCCGGCCATTGTCACACACAACCTTTCCTGGCTTTAGGTTCAGAGGTGTGAGCCAGTGATCTGCATGCTGTTTTAGAGCTGTCCACACCTCTTCTGCATTGTGGGGTTTGTCACCTATGCAGATTAGCTGCAGCACAGTCTGTTGCCGCTTCGCCGAGGCAGTGCTGCAGTGCTTCCAGCTTGGGACTGGTGTGGAGGGTAAAGTGGATGAGGATGCGCAGGAGGAGGAGGAGGCTGAAGAGCATGACATTCCGGAGCTGTAGAGTGTGGGTGAAACCCTGACTGAGGTAGGGCCTGCAAACCTTGGTGTGGGAAGGACTTGTTCCGTTCCTCGCTCAAACTGGGTCCCAGCTGGGCTGGGCTGGGTCCCTACCCGGCTGGGTAGGGCGTTGTGGGGGGTTTGTCTATCTCCGTTTGAGGTGAGTTTGTTTAAGTTAGCCTTTTCTTTGGCGTTTTTTGGAGCCCTGCGGGTTGGGGAGTTGGTATCGCCCAGTAAGGCGTTCCCCAGGGGCTTGGATTGGGGTGACATTATGTCAGTGGAAAACGGAGTTGAATTTTGGATTAGGAAATCGAAAACTGATCAGAGAGGTGTGGGTAGACTAGTCCGTTTGGGGATGGTTGTGGCATCTGATATGTGCCCGTTCAAGTGTCTCGGGAATTTTCAACAGATCCGTCCGAAGGTGGATGGCCCCTTATTATGTCACGAGGATGGGTCCTTTTTATCGAGATACCAATTTGTGAGTGTTTTTAGGGCATGTTTGAAGTCGTTGGGGTTAGATCCGAAGTCTTTCGGATTGGGGCAGCGACGGAGGCCTCTATATGCGGCCTACCGGAGGAGACAGTTAAGCAGATTGGTAGGTGGAAGTCGCAGCGCTTTAAGTCGTATGTACGTCCCCAGGTGGTTGTTGGCAATTGAGGGGAAAAGGGGGGGGTATTAGGGTAGCAATGGGGGGGGGGGGGTGAGAGTGTGTGTTTTTTGTAAATTTGGTTTGGTGAGGCAATAAAATGGTGTCGTCTGTACATTTTGTATTGCAGAAGCACCCCCTCTTCCTTCCCTGGTCTGGATCCTTGGCCACTCTTATGTGTATTGGGGAGCCCGACGAGCGGACGCGAGATGGAACGGGAGACAGCTAGGTTTTGAGAAGGACCTGGCTCTCGTGCGATGGCTCGGTGTTCGGGGGTTAGGGTGGAACAGGGTGTTGCAGGAGGTGCATAGATACGCCCGGTTGGACAGACCTCCTGACATGTTAGTGTTGCATGCCGGGGGGAATGATTTGGGTGGGCGTCCTTTTCGAATCTTGATAAAGGACATCAAACATGATTTGTTACGGTTATAGGTGTCGTTTCCAGGTCTAACGATAGTCTGGTCGGAGATAGTAGCGAGAAAGAGTTGGCAGAAAGCGCGGTCAGTTGACAGGTTGAACAAGGCGCGGGCGAAGGTTAATAGGGCGATCTCGAAGTTTGTTAGTCGGAACGGGGGTATAGCAATACGGCATGTTGAGTTGGAAAGGACGGAAGAGGAATTTTGGTTGGCTGACGGGGTACACCTTAATGCGGTGGGAACTGACTTATGGGCTCTTGGCTTGCAGGGAGGTATTGAGAGGGCCCTTTGGTTGCGGGGGGTCTCAGGCACTTGAAGGGTTTCAAGGTGCCTTCGTTGTGGTGTTGTTTATTGGTGGGTCCTTGAAGTTGGTTTAAAATTGGTTCGGGGATTCATCCGGGTATGGATCCCCTCATTGGCAGAATTGATGGTCCCCTGGTGATTTTGGGGGGGAACCCCGACGGGGTATGTCGGGGCCCCTGGGGGTGTGGTTGGGGTTGACGGAGGATTAACCCTTACCATTTGGTGCTCCTGAGCCAGTGTGGGTAACGGCTGGGAGCAAGTTGAGGTTTTTTATTGCTCGGTTATGGGAATCACCAGGGTTTTGGTAGCTTCAAGGACCTTACCACATTGCAAATTTTATTGGTTATGTATTCTTGTTAATAAAATGGCTGCTATGGCCAAAATTATCCAAAGATAAATTTGTGTCTGTGTAATTACTTTTAAATAAGAAATGGGAATGGAGGTGTGGGGTATGAAAGGAAGACCGGAGTCAACAATTCCAGGGTCAAGCATGTTTATTTGCCTAAGCTTCGTTCCAGGGTAGAAAGGGTAAGAGTGCCTTTCAGAATTCGAAGTGGTCGGACTGTACGGGCCACCAAGAACTGCAGGAGAGCTTGAACATCTTCCCATGGATTTGCGACATCCTCCCTCATCAGTTACGTAGGTAAGCAGGTTCTCAGCATTGCAGCCCATTTGTTATCTTAAGTTAGTTAAGCGGGGTTAACTAACCTGTCAGTTCAGCCTCAGGTCTAAAGCAGAGGCCTGGACTCCACTCCTTACTCCTCACTCCACAACTCTCCTTAAAAACAACTGACTCCTTTTTCCTGCCCCGGGGTCTCCAGACCCCTAGGTGGGCGTTTCCTTCCGTCTGGTCCTGCCCACTGGTGTGCCTGTCTTTCCCTGGGGGAGGTGACTAGGGTTTTCTGGTTGGCTTTGTGTGACTTAGGTGAGGGAAGTTGTTATGCGGGGGCCTATGTGTGACTACCTGCAGTGTCAGGGCGTCACATATGTATGTGTGTATGTCTGCTAAAGGAATCCGCACCGTCATATTTACAAACACAAAATGTTGACTCTATGCACAGAAGAGAGTCATTCTATTTACATGATTTGTGTTTTTTTACCTTTTAAAACTATCATTAAATGTTAAGTTTTAGTTAGGGATTTATGCTTCTGTCTGTCTCTCTCCCAGTCTCTGTCATCTGTCTGTCTCTGTGTGTCTCTATCTCTATCCATGTCTGTCTGTCTCTCTATCTCTGTCTGTCTCTCTGTGTCTGTCTGTCTCTCTCTCTCTTTGTGGCTGTCTGTTTCTATGTCTGTCTGTCTCTTTTCCAGGCCTGTCTCTTTTCCAGGTCTGTCTCTTTTCCAGGTCTGTCTCTTTCCCTGTCTGTCTCTTCCCCTGTCTGTCTCTTCCCCTGTCTGTCTCTTCCCCTGTCTGTCTCTGTATTTCTTTGTCTGTCTCTGTCTTTCTCTTCCCCTGTCTGTCTCTTTCCCTGTCTCTCTCTGCCTGTCTCTCTTTGTCTCTCTCTGTCTGACTCATTCCCCGTTTGTCTCTTTCCCTGTCTATCTCTGTATTTCTTTGTCTGTCTCTATCTGTCTGTCTCTCTCTGTCTGTCTCTTCCCCTGTCTGTCTCTTTCCCTGTCGGTCTGCCTTTTCTCCTGCCTGTCTCTGTATGTTTGTCTCTGTCTGTTTCCCTATCTGCCTCTGTCTCTTTCTCTGTCTCTGTCTGTCTGCCTTTTTTCCCTGTCTATCTCTGTCTGTCTCTTTCCCTGTCTGCCTCTGTCTGTTTGTCTCTGTCTCTTTCCCTGTCTGTCTATGCCTATCTGTCTCTGTCTGTTTGTCTCTCAGTCTGTGTCTGTCTCTCTCTATCTGTCTCCCCACTGACATCATATTATCTCACACATAAGCTTCTTATACTATGAATGTCCTTTGTTCCTATAGCAACCAATCACAGCTGCTATTAATAACTTGCAGCTCCCACCTCCATTCAGTTTAATGGAGGCAGGTTTTTTGGAGAGTAACTGTAAAGCGCGGGGTTAAATATTCCTGTTAAAACATAGTCTACGACGTTCCCTGAGTCACATGAGGTGTCTGCAAAATTTTGTGTTTGTAAATATGACGGTGCGGATTCCTTTAGCAGACATACACACATACATATGTGACGCCCTGACACTGCAGGTAGTCACACATAGGCCCCCGCATAACAACTTCCCTCACCTAAGTCACACAAAGCCAACCAGAAAATCCTAGTCACCTCCCCCAGGGAAAGACAGGCACACCAGTGGGCAGGACCAGACGGAAGGAAACGCCCACCTAGGGGTCTGGAGACCCCGGGGCAGGAAAAAGGAGTCAGTTGTTTTTAAGGAGAGTTGTGGAGTGAGGAGTAAGGAGTGGAGTCCAGGCCTCTGCTTTAGACCTGAGGCTGAACTGACAGGTTAGTTAACCCCGCTTAACTAACTTAAGACAACAAATGGGCTGCAATGCTGAGAACCTGCTTACCTACGTAACTGATGAGGGAGGATGTCGCAAATCCATGGGAAGATGTTCAAGCTCTCCTGCAGTTCTTGGTGGTCCGTACAGTCCGACCACTTCGAATTCTGAAAGGCACTCTTACCCTTTCTACCCTGGAACGAAGCTTACGCAAATAAACATGCTTGACCCTGGAATTGTTGACTCCGGTCTTCCTTTCATACCCCACACCTCCATTCCCGTTTCTTATTTAAAAGTAATTACACAGACACAAATTTATCTTTGGATAATTTTGGCCATAGCAGCCATTTTATTAACAAGAATACATAACCAATAAAATTTGCAATGTGGTAAGGTCCTTGAAGCTACCAAAACCCTGGTGATTCCCATAACCGAGCAATAAAAAACCTCAACTTGCTCCCAGCCGTTACCCACACTGGCTCAGGAGCACCAAATGGTAAGGGTTAATCCTCCATCAACCCCAACCACACCCCCAGGGGCCCCGACATACCCCGTCGGGGTTCCCCCCCAAAATCACCAGGGGACCATCAATTCTGCCAATGAGGGGATCCATACCCGGATGAATCCCCGAACCAATTTTAAACCAACTTCAAGGACCCACCAATAAACAACACCACAACGAAGGCACCTTGAAACCCTTCAAGTGCCTGAGACCCCCCGCAACCAAAGGGCCCTCTCAATACCTCCCTGCAAGCCAAGAGCCCATAAGTCAGTTCCCACCGCATTAAGGTGTACCCCGTCAGCCAACCAAAATTCCTCTTCCGTCCTTTCCAACTCAACATGCCGTATTGCTATACCCCCGTTCCGACTAACAAACTTCGAGATCGCCCTATTAACCTTCGCCCGCGCCTTGTTCAACCTGTCAACTGACCGCGCTTTCTTCCAACTCTTTCTCGCTACTATCTCCGACCAGACTATCGTTAGACCTGGAAACGACACCCATAACTGTAACAAATCATGTTTGATGTCCTTTATCAAGATTCGAAAAGGACGCCCACCCAAATCATTCCCCCCGGCATGCAACACTAAGATGTCAGGAGGTCTGTCCAACCGGGCGTATCTATGCACCTCCTGCAACACCCTGTTCCACCCTAACCCCCGAACACCGAGCCATCGCACGAGAGCCAGGTCCTTCTCAAAACCTAGCTGTCTCCTGTTCCATCTCGCGTCCGCTCGTCGGGCTCCCCAATACACATAAGAGTGGCCAAGGATCCAGACCAGGGAAGGAAGGGGGGGTGCTTCTGCAATACAAAATGTACAGACGACACCATTTTATTGCCTCACCAAACCAAATTGACAAAAAACACACACTCTCCCCCCCCCCCATTGCTACCCTAATACCCCCCCCTTTTCCCATCAATTGCCAACAACCACCTGGGGACGTACATACGACTTAAAGCGCTGCGACTTCCACCTACCAATCTGCTTAACTGTCTCCTCCGGTAGGCCGCATATAGAGGCCTCCGTCGCTGCCCCAATCCGAAAGACTTCGGATCTAACCCCAACGACTTCAAACATGCCCTAAAAAAACTCACAAATTGGTATCTCGATAAAAAGGACCCATCCTCGTGACATAATAAGGGGCCATCCACCTTCGGACGGATCTGTTGAAAATTCCCGAGACACTTGAACGGGCACATATCAGATGCCACAACCATCCCCAAACGGACTAGTCTACCCACACCTCTCTGATCAGTTTTCGATTTCCTAATCCAAAATTCAACTCCGTTTTCCACTGACAATGTCACCCCAATCCAAGCCCCCGGGGAACGCCTTACTGGGCGATACCAACTCCCCAACCCGCAGGGCTCCAAAAAACGCCAAAGAAAAGGCTAACTTAAACAAACTCACCTCAAACGGAGATAGACAAACCCCCCACAACGCCCTACCCAGCCCAGCCCAGCTGGGACCCAGTTTGAGCGAGGAACGGAACAAGTCCTTCCCACACCAAGGTTTGCAGGCCCTACCTCAGTCAGGGTTTCACCCACACTCTACAGCTCCGGAATGTCATGCTCTTCAGCCTCCTCCTCCTCCTGCGCATCCTCATCCACTTTACCCTCCACACCAGTCCCAAGCTGGAAGCACTGCAGCACTGCCTTGGCGAAGCGGCAACAGGCTGTGCTGCAGCTAATCTGCATAAGTGACAAATCCCACAATGCAGAAGAGGTGTGGACAGCTCTAAAACAGCATGCAGATCACTGGCTCACACCTCTGAACCTAAAGCCAGGAAAGGTTGTGTGTGACAATGGCCGGAACCTAGTGGCGGCTTTGAGGCGAGGCCAGCTGACACATGTTCCATGCATGGCCCATGTGCTCAACCTCGTGGTTCAGCGGTTTCTAAAGTCATACCCAGAGCTGTCTGATCTGCTGGTAAAAGTTCGCCGCCTGTCTGCACATTTTCGAAAGTCACCTACTGCTTCAGCCGGCCTTGCCGGCTTTCAGCGTCGTTTGCATCTTCCGGCTCACAGACTGGTGTGTGATGTCCCCACGCGTTGGAATTCAACTCTGCACATGTTGATCAGGATATGTGAGCAGAAGAGGGCAGTTGTTGAGTACCTGCATCACCTAAGCCGTCGGGAAATGGGTCAAACTCCACACATAACACCTGAGGAGTGGAGATGGATGTCCGACCTATGTACCATCCTCCAAAACTTTGAGGACTCCACCAAGATGGTGAGCGGCGATGACGCCATTATTAGCGTCACCATACCGCTTCTCTGCCTTCTAAAACGGTCTCTGCTCAAAACCAAACATGATGCATTGCAGGCGGAACACGATGAGTTGGAGCAAGAAACAGTAGTGGGTGTGGGTGATAACACATAGTCCAGCCTCGTCTCATCACAACGTGCAGTGGAGGACTATGACGAGGAGGAAGATGAAGACATGGAGCAACTCTCCGGCCAAATTGAGGATATGACATGCATACCAGTCATATGCTCAGTTCAGCGTGGCTGGCCAGAGGACAGGGTAGATGAGGAGGAGGAGGAGAAGGAGGAGGACAGCATGTTCAGTCATCGTGTTGGTCTGGATACTGAAGTGATGGCTGTTAAGAGTCTGGCGCACATGGATGACTTTATGGTAAGCTGCCTGTCTCGTGACCCTCGCGTTAAGAACATCTTGGCCGACAATCATTACTGGTTGGTAACACTGTTAGACCCACGCTACAAGGAGAACTTTATGTCTCTTATTCCCGAGGCGGAGAGGTCAGCCAAAATGCAGCAGTTCCGGAAGGCCATAGTCACGGAAGTAGGCAAAGCATTCCCTTCACAAAACGCTAGCGTCATAATTGTAACACTATTAGTTAAAAGAAAGGGATAAAATGTAAAAAAAAACAAAATAAGGCATGACTTTTTTTTAACATCACATTTATTTTTTTTAGATTTAACCAAAGAATGTGCACATTTGTTATAATAAACAAGTGAAAAATGTTGAAAATCAGTCATCCAAAGGTGTGTGAAAAAAATATATACATATATGGTACCAATACAAATGTCACTTTGTCTTGCAAAGAATGCAGCCCCCCAAATTATTTTTTTCCTCTGTGCGGCCCATACACCCAGCCGAGTTTGAGACCCCCTGACTTACACTATATAGATATTATGTTCATTCCCCATCTATCTTGCTCAGGAGAGCATCTCCCTCCCCCGGCACCAAGAGCAGCTCATACTGAATTGTTACATTGACTAGTAACACTGCACACAGAAATGCACCTTAATATTCCACTGTTAACCCTTTCCTCCCAGCAGTAACACACAACTCCTCACCTTGATATCATAGTGATTTATGGTCAGAATGACTTCAATGCGATCAGTGATTTCTATTCTAGCTCTGCTCACATAGATTTTATATCCACACTCAACTATAGGCCGTTCTTCATATTTTGGGGGCTTTTAGTCAGATATACTAGTTTGTGCCTGTATAGTATTGGTGTAGATGGGAGTGTAGGGCATGGGTTACATGGCACTGTGGTGGGATACTGATGGGAGGTATTGGTGCTGTGTTTGATGCTTCTACTGGGTATTTTCCTACAAATACTGGAACAGCTCACTGCTTAGAATGATCCTTCCCAGCTCTATAATATATTATATATACCCCACAATGCAGGCTCACACACACATTTGTCTCAAGTGTGTTGTAGGGACACAGATACAGTCTTGGTCATGTGACTAAAGGCTACTTTACACACTGCGATATCGGTCCCGATATCGCTAGTGTGGGTACCCGCCCCCATCTGTTGCGCGACACGTGTAAATCGCTGCCCATGCCGCACAACACCGACCAGACCCGTCACACATACTTACCTGCCCGGCGACGTCGCTGTGACCGGCGAACCGCCTCCTTTCTAAGGGGGCGGTCCGTGCGGCGTCACAGCGACGTCACTGAGCGACCGCCCAATAGCAGCGGAGGGGCGGAGATGAGTGGCCGGAACATCCCGCCCACCTCCTTCCTTCCTCATAGCGGCTGGGAGGCAGGTAAGGAGAGGTTCCTCGTTTCTGCGGTGTCACACGGAGTGATGTGTGCTGCCGCAGGAGCGACGAACTACATCGTTACTGCTGCAGTAACGATAATCGAGAATGGAGACCCATGTCACCGATGAGCGATTTTGCACGTTTTTGCAACGATGCAAAATCGCTCATCGGTGTCACACGCAGCAACATCGCTAATGCGGCCGGATGTGCGTCACAAATTCCGTGACCCCAACGACTCCGCATTAGCGATGTCGCAGCGTGTAAAGCCCCCTTTAGTGGGAGTGGTGTACAGGATCTTAGCAGTAAAGAGTATTCCATATTTCTGCCAGATACCCACAGAGATATTGAAATCTGAAAAAAGAGACTTCTGCTCATTGAAGGTAAGAACTGCTCACATAGCGTTCAACTCCACAGCAAACGAGTGCTCTAGCACTGGCATCTCAGCAGGGATATTCCCCTACTACACATGTGTGTCTGGGTCGCTGTGACAGTTTACAGGACATAACTCAGGGCACCTAGACAGAAGGCAGAGGGACTACTTTCTATTTCTGGTGTAGAGCTTAGTACAATATATATATATATACTATTACATGTGACACATGTACCTTGTATTACCATTATTCGCTGTATATGAACCCCTTTTCTCCGGGCATTATTTGTCTATAGCATTTTTCACGAACCTGAAGCAACTGAGAACCCTTCAGTGAAGGAATTCCACTAACCCTCACAATACCAACCAGGGGCCTCCCTGCAGTAACTCAGGTAGTTGTACCCATTCTCTTTCCGCATTCTATGTGTTCTTCTTCTTTCTTCTTCTTTTTCTTTTTTCTTCTTTTTATTTCTATCATGTAGTTCAGGGGTTTATAGATATATGTCCTGCATTTCATATTTCCTTTAGTGGTGCTTCTTACCCATTCTCATATCATTTACCCTAGTATTTCATGATCCTGAGGCGACTGAGAACCCTTTAATAAAGGAATCCTTTTTCACCTGAATTGTCAAGTGATACTTACCAGTGACTATCACGTAATGTTACAGGTAGTTCCATTTTCTTCCTCTTCTTTCTCTCCTTTCTTCTTTGTCACACGGTCCATTGTGTTATAGCCCACGTGTCATGATAACACTTGTACCATCTTTTCATTTAGATTCCACCTACAATTATTTACCGATTCCAGTTCTGGAATAGGCTTTCATCATCTACTCACTAGAATTCTCAAGTGCATAAGGTACTGAGACATATACATGTTCACACCATTATAAAGAACAAAGTATAAACATTGAGGTTTTTCTCACACCCATGTTCCTGTGTTCTTTGATATGATATGTGTTCATTTCCTTCACTATATAGGATTGCAAGTTTTCCATTTGTACCTTAATGGCAATGACGCTATACAATTGAACACATATCATCCTGTTATCCATATAGGTGTGTATTTACCTGCTTGACTATTTTTGGTTGTTTGATCCAGAATGTTTCTCCAGATAGGTCATGTGGAAATTTTCTTTCCTCAGTACAAATGTTTTCACTATGGCTTTGGAAAAATTTTTTGTATGTGCCTCATGGTCATTTGACCCATTGTACTCTCAAGTAGCAATATATTGTACTGTTATGTTGTACTATGTACTAATTACGTGTTTATATGGTTTTGTAACCCTTTATGATCTTAGATAACTTTATCCTTGATAAAGACCTAAAAACAAGGTCGAAACGTTGGATGAATTATCCTTTTGCACAAATAAAGAATTTTCAGCATTCCAAGAGTTCTTTTCTTACGTTATTAATCACTATAGTGTACCAGAGCTATTTCTTTTGAATTGACTCTTATTTTTTCTGAGCACCTGCTATATACACAGTGAGCCAGACATATTCAATTTTCATTCAGAAGGCAGAGGGAAGCCTTAGCAGCTGAGCATATATCTTTGCTTGTGAGCATTAGAACAGGCCGGCGATTACAGGGTAACATGAAAAATGTCCAGCTTGCATTATGACTAGAACATGACAATATCCTTTTAAGTACTAACCTATGATGCGTTCCTAAGCAGTTGATGTTATATGTTCTACATTTCATTTTCTGCATACTTTACAAGTAGTAGAATTTGCTTTGATATAGGCAACTGGATTTTCACAATGAAAAGGCAAAGGATAACGCCCGAAAAAGACGCCATACATTATGTCAGTGCCATCACTGACAAACCTGGATTGACCATGAAATACGGTATGGAGAGCTGTTGTCATCGTATTAGATAGATAAGAATGATTATATGTATTGTAGAAATGTCTCCTATCATGTTCCCTATTTTTTTATTATGTCCACATCCTGGTCCCCATCTTGGACATCATAACAAACGTGCACTTTTTTGTTTAATTTACACATTGGACCATAGGAAAAATGACACTACAGCTACAGAGGTGACCGTCTGATAGCCCAGCTCGACTATCCATCTCTACTGAAGACCCTTTCAGCTTTTTGAGAGTTGGGTGGAGGACATCATCTCTGAAAATAGGGTCCCACAGCTGCACCCCATCAGTGTGAGCAGGAATCTTAGGACTCTTAGAAGAGTCAATGCTCTGAGACCATGGGGGGCGCTTAGCCCCCTCTCTTCGTCACTGAGGATGATTTCATTTTTCAGGGATTAGAGAGAGTGGTCCTTGTGGTGGACTGCAGGTATGGAGAGCTGTTGTGATCGTATTAGATAGATAAGAATGATTATATGTATTGTAGAAATGTCTCCTATCATGTTCCCTAATTTTTTATTATGTCCACATCCTGGTCCCCATCTTGGACATCATAACAAACGTGCACTTTTTTGTTTAATTTACACATTGGACCATAGGAAAAATGACACTATAGCTACAGAGGTGACCGTCTGATAGCCCAGCTCGACTATCCATCTCTACTGAAGACCCTTTCAGCTTTTTGAGAGTTGGGTGGAGGACATCATCTCTGAAAATAGGGTCCCACAGCTGCACCCCATCAGTGTAAGCAGGACTCTTAGGACTCTTAGAAGAGTCAATGCTCTAAAACCATGGGGGGCGCTTAGCCCCCTCTCTTCGTCCCTGAGGATGATTTCATTTTTCAGGGATTAGAGAGGGTGGTCCTTGTGGTGGACTGCAGGTATGGAGAGCTGTTGTCATCGTATTAGATAGATAAGAATGATTATATGTATTGTAGAAATGTCTCCTATCATGTTCCCTAATTTCTTATTATGTCCACATCCTGGTCCCCATCTTGGACATCATAACAAACGTGCACTTTTTTGTTTAATTTACACATTGGACCATAGGAAAAATGACACTACAGCTACAGAGGTGACCGTCTGATAGCCCAGCTCGACTATCCATCTCTACTGAAGACCCTTTCAGCTTTTTGAGAGTTGGGTGGAGGACATCATCTCTGAAAATAGGGTCCCACAGCTTCACCCCATCAGTGTGAGCAGGACTCTTAGGACTCTTAGAAGAGTCAATGCTCTGGTACCATGGGGGGCGCTTGGCCCCCTCTCTTCGTCACTGAGGATGATTTCATTTTTCAGGGATTAGAGAGGCTGGTCCTTGTGGTGGACTGCAGGTATGGAGAGCTGTTGTCATCGTATTAGATAGATAAGAATGATTATATGTATTGTAGAAATGTCTCCTATCATGTTCCCTAATTTTTTATTATGTCCACATCCTGGTCCCCATCTTGGACATCATAACAAACGTGCACTTTTTTGTTTAATTTACACATTGGACAATAGGAAAAATGACACTACAGCTACAGAGGTGACCGTCTGATAGCCCAGCTCGACTATCCATCTCTACTGAAGACCCTTTCAGCTTTTTGAGAGTTGGGTGGAGGACATCATCTCTGAAAATAGGGTCCCACAGCTGCACCCCATCAGTGTGAGCAGGACTCTTAGGACTCTTAGAAGAGTCAATGCTCTGAGACCATTGGGGGCACTTAGCCCCCTCTCTTCATCACTGAGGATGATTTCATTTTTCAGGGATTAGAGAGGGTGGTCCTTGTGGTGGACTGCAGATATGGAGAGCTGTTATCATCGTATTAGATAGATAAGAATGATTATATGTATTGTAGAAATGTCTCCTATCATGTTCCCTAATTTTTTATTATGTCCACATCCTGGTCCCCATCTTGGACATCATAACAAACGTGCACTTTTTTGTTTAATTTACACATTGGACCATAGGAAAAATGACACTACAGCTACAGAGGTGACCGTCTGATAGCCCAGCTCGACTATCCATCTCTACTGAAGACCCTTTCAGCTTTTTGAGAGTTGGGTGGAGGACATCATCACTGAAAATAGGGTCCCACAGCTGCACCCCATCAGTGTGAGCAGGACTCTTAGGACTCTTAGAAGAGTCAATGCTCTGAGACCATGGGGGGCGCTTAGCCCCCTCTCTTCGTCACTGAGGATGATTTCATTTTTCAGGGATTAGAGAGGGTGGTCCTTGTGGTGGACTGCAGGTATGGAGAGCTGTTGTCATCGTATTAAATAGATAAGAATGATTATATGTATTGTAGAAATGTCTCCTATCATGTTCCCTAATTTTTTATTATGTCCACATCCTGGTCCCCATCTTGGACATCATAACAAATGTGCACTTTTTTGTTTAATTTACACATTGGACCATAGGAAAAATGACACTACAGCTACAGAGGTGACCGTCTGATAGCCCAGCTCGACTATCCATCTCTACTGAAGACCCTTTCAGCTTTTTGAGAGTTGGGTGGAGGACATCATCACTGAAAATAGGGTCCCACAGCTGCACCCCATCAGTGTGAGCAGGACTCTTAGGACTCTTAGAAGAGTCAATGCTCTGAGACCATGGGGGGCGCTTAGCCCCCTCTCTTCGTCACTGAGGATGATTTCATTTTTCAGGGATTAGAGAGGGTGGTCCTTGTGGTGGACTGCAGGTATGGAGAGCTGTTGTCATCGTATTAAATAGATAAGAATGATTATATGTATTGTAGAAATGTCTCCTATCATGTTCCCTATTTTTTTATTATGTCCACATCCTGGTCCCCATCTTGGAAATCATAACAAATGTGCACTTTTTTGTTTAATTTACACATTGGACCATAGGAAAAATGACACTACAGCTACAGAGGTGACCGTCTGATAGCCCAGCTCGACTATCCATCTCTACTGAAGACCCTTTCAGCTTTTTGAGAGTTGGGTGGAGGACATCATCTCTGAAAATAGGGTCCCACAGCTGCACCACATCAGTGTGAGCAGGAATCTTAGGACTCTTAGAAGAGTCAATGCTCTGAGACCATGGGGGGCGCTTAGCCCCCTCTCTTCGTCACTGAGGATGATTTCATTTTTCAGGGATTAGAGAGAGTGGTCCTTGTGGTGGACTGCAGGTATGGAGAGCTGTTGTGATCGTATTAGATAGATAAGAATGATTATATGTATTGTAGAAATGTCTCCTATCATGTTCCCTAATTTTTTATTATGTCCACATCCTGGTCCCCATCTTGAACATCATAACAAACGTGCACTTTTTTGTTTAATTTACACATTGGATTATAGGAAAAATGACACTACAGCTACAGAGGTGACCGTCTGATAGCCCAGCTCGACTATCCATCTCTACTGAAGACCCTTTCAGCTTTTTGAGAGTTGGGTGGAGGACATCATCTCTGAAAATAGGGTCCCACAGCTGCACCCCATCAGTGTAAGCAGGACTCTTAGGACTCTTAGAAGAGTCAATACTCTAAAACCATGGGGGGCGCTTAGCCCCCTCTCTTCGTCCCTGAGGATGATTTCATTTTTCAGGGATTAGAGAGGGTGGTCCTTGTGGTGGACTGCAGGTATGGAGAGCTGTTGTCATCGTATTAGATAGATAAGAATGATTATATGTATTGTAGAAATGTCTCCTATCATGTTCCCTAATTTCTTATTATGTCCACATCCTGGTCCCCATCTTGGACATCATAACAAACGTGCACTTTTTTGTTTAATTTACACATTGGACCATAGGAAAAATGACACTACAGCTACAGAGGTGACCGTCTGATAGCCCAGCTCGACTATCCATCTCTACTGAAGACCCTTTCAGCTTTTTGAGAGTTGGGTGGAGGACATCATCTCTGAAAATAGGGTCCCACAGCTTCACCCCATCAGTGTGAGCAGGACTCTTAGGACTCTTAGAAGAGTCAATGCTCTGGTACCATGGGGGGCGCTTGGCCCCCTCTCTTCGTCACTGAGGATGATTTCATTTTTCAGGGATTAGAGAGGGTGGTCCTTGTGGTGGACTGCAGGTATGGAGAGCTGTTGTCATCGTATTAGATAGATAAGAATGATTATATGTATTGTAGAAATGTCTCCTATCATGTTCCCTAATTTTTTATTATGTCCACATCCTGGTCCCCATCTTGGACATCATAACAAACGTGCACTTTTTTGTTTAATTTACACATTGGGCCATAGGAAAAATGACACTACAGCTACAGAGGTGACCGTCTGATAGCCCAGCTCGACTATCCATCTCTACTGAAGACCCTTTCAGCTTTTTGAGAGTTGGGTGGAGGACATCATCTCTGAAAATAGGGTCCCACAGCTGCACCCATCAGTGTGAGCAGGACTCTTAGGACTCTTAGAAGAGTCAATGCTCTGAGACCATTGGGGGCACTTAGCCCCCTCTCTTCGTCACTGAGGATGATTTCATTTTTCAGGGAATAGAGAGGGTGTTCCTTGTGGTGGACTGCAGGTATGGAGAGCTGTTATCATCGTATTAGGTAGATAAGAATGATTATATGTATTGTAGAAATGTCTCCTATCATGTTCCCTAATTTTTTATTATGTCCACATCCTGGTCCCCATCTTGGACATCATAACAAACGTGCACTTTTTTGTTTAATTTACACATTGGACCATAGGAAAAATGACACTACAGCTACAGAGGTGACCGTCTGATAGCCCAGCTCGACAATCCATCTCTACTGAAGACCCTTTCAGCTTTTTGAGAGTTGGGTGGAGGACATCATCTCTGAAAATAGGGTCCCACAGCTGCACCCCATCAGTGTGAGCAGGACTCTTAGGACTCTTAGAAGAGTCAATGCTCTGAGACCATGGGGGGCGCTTAGCCCCCTCTCTTCGTCACTGAGGATGATTTCATTTTTCAGGGATTAGAGAGGGTGGTCCTTGTGGTGGACTGCAGGTATGGAGAGCTGTTGTCATCGTATTAAATAGATAAGAATGATTATATGTATTGTAGAAATGTCTCCTATCATGTTCCCTAATTTTTTATTATGTCCACATCCTGGTGCCCATCTTGGACATCATAACAAACGTGCACTTTTTTGTTTAATTTACACATTGGACCATAGGAAAAATGACACTACAGCTACAGAGGTGACCGTCTGATAGCCCAGCTCGACTATCCATCTCTACTGAAGACCCTTTCAGCTTTTTGAGAGTTGGGTGGAGGACATCATCTCTTAAAATAGGGTCCCACAGCTGCACCCCATCAGTGTAAGCAGGACTCTTAGGACTCTTAGAAGAGTCAATGCTCTAAAACCATGGGGGGCGCTTAGCCCCCTCTCTTCGTCACTGAGGATGATTTCATTTTTCAGGGATTAGAGAGGGTGGTCCTTGTTGTGGACTGCAGGTATGGAGAGCTGTTGTCATCGTATTAGATAGATAAGAATGATTATATGTATTGTAGAAATGTCTCCTATCATGTTCCCTAATTTTTTATTATGTCCACATCCTGGTCCCCATCTTGGACATCATAACAAACGTGCACTTTTTTGTTTAATTTACACATTGGACCATAGGAAAAATGACACTACAGCTACAGAGGTGACCGTCTGATAGCCCAGCTCGACTATCCATCTCTACTGAAGACCCTTTCAGCTTTTTGAGAGTTGGGTGGAGGACATCATCTCTGAAATTAGGGTCCCACAGCTGCACCCCATCAGTGTGAGCAGGACTCTTAGGACTCTTAGAAGAGTCAATGCTCTGAGACCATTGGGGGCACTTAGCCCCCTCTCTTCGTCACTGAGGATGATTTCATTTTTCAGGGATTAGAGAGGGTGGTCCTTGTGGTGGACTGCAGGTATGGAGAGCTGTTATCATCGTATTAGGTAGATAAGAATGATTATATGTATTGTAGAAATGTCTCCTATCATGTTCCCTAATTTTTTATTATGTCCACATCCTGGTCCCCATCTTGGACATCATAACAAACGTGCACTTTTTTGTTTAATTTACACATTGGACCATAGGAAAAATGACACTACAGCTACAGAGGTGACCGTCTGATAGCCCAGCTCGACAATCCATCTCTACTGAAGACCCTTTCAGCTTTTTGAGAGTTGGGTGGAGGACATCATCTCTGAAAATAGGGTCCCACAGCTGCACCCCATCAGTGTGAGCAGGACTCTTAGGACTCTTAGAAGAGTCAATGCTCTGAGACCATGGGGGGCGCTTAGCCCCCTCTCTTCGTCACTGAGGATGATTTCATTTTTCAGGGATTAGAGAGGGTGGTCCTTGTGGTGGACTGCAGGTATGGAGAGCTGTTGTCATCGTATTAAATAGATAAGAATGATTATATGTATTGTAGAAATGTCTCCTATCATGTTCCCTAATTTTTTATTATGTCCACATCCTGGTCCCCATCTTGGACATCATAACAAACGTGCACTTTTTTGTTTAATTTCCACATTGGACCATAGGAAAAATGACACTACAGCTACAGAGGTGACCGTCTGATAGCCCAGCTCGACTATCCATCTCTACTGAAGACCCTTTCAGCTTTTTGAGAGTTGGGTGGAGGACATCATCTCTTAAAATAGGGTCCCACAGCTGCACCCCATCAGTGTAAGCAGGACTCTTAGGACTCTTAGAAGAGTCAATGCTCTAAAACCATGGGGGGCGCTTAGCCCCCTCTCTTCGTCACTGAGGATGATTTCATTTTTCAGGGATTAGAGAGGGTGGTCCTTGTGGTGGACTGCAGGTATGGAGAGCTGTTTTCATCGTATTAGATAGATAAGAATGATTATATGTATTGTAGAAATGTCTCCTATCATGTTCCCTAATTTTTTATTATGTCCACATCCTGGTCCCCATCTTGGACATCATAACAAACGTGCACTTTTTTGTTTAATTTACACATTGGACCATAGGAAAAATGACACTACAGCTACAGAGGTGACCGTCTGATAGCCCAGCTCGACTATCCATCTCTACTGAAGACCCTTTCAGCTTTTTGAGAGTTGGGTGGAGGACATCATCTCTGAAAATAGGGTCCCACAGCTGCACCCCATCAGTGTGAGCAGGACTCTTAGGACTCTTAGAAGAGTCAATGCTCTGAGACCATTGGGGGCACTTAGCCCCCTCTCTTCATCACTGAGGATGATTTCATTTTTCAGGGATTAGAGAGGGTGGTCCTTGTGGTGGACTGCAGATATGGAGAGCTGTTATCATCGTATTAGATAGATAAGAATGTATGTCCACATCCTGGTCCCCATCTTGGACATCATAACAAACGTGCACTTTTTTGTTTAATTTACACATTGGACCATAGGAAAAATGACACTACAGCTACAGAGGTGACCGTCTGATAGCCCAGCTCGACTATCCATCTCTACTGAAGACCCTTTCAGCTTTTTGAGAGTTGGGTGGAGGACATCATCTCTGAAAATAGGGTCCCACAGCTGCACCCCATCAGTGTGAGCAGGACTCTTAGGACTCTTAGAAGAGTCAATGCTCTGAGACCATGGGGGGCGCTTAGCTCCCTCTCTTCGTCACTGAGGATGATTTCATTTTTCAGGGATTAGAGAGGGTGGTCCTTGTGGTGGACTGCAGGTATGGAGAGCTGTTGTCATCGTATTAAATAGATAAGAATGATTATATGTATTGTAGAAATGTCTCCTATCATGTTCCCTAATTTTTTATTATGTCCACATCCTGGTCCCCATCTTGGACATCATAACAAACGTGCACTTTTTTGTTTAATTTACACATTGGACCATAGGAAAAATGACACTACAGCTACAGAGGTGACCGTCTGATAGCCCAGCTCGACTATCCATCTCTACTGAAGACCCTTTCAGCTTTTTGAGAGTTGGGTGGAGAACATCATCTCTGAAAATAGGGTCCCACAGCTGCACCCCATCAGTGTGAGCAGGACTCTTAGGACTCTTAGAAGAGTCAATGCTCTGAGACCATGGGGGGCGCTTAGCCCCCTCTCCTCGTCACTGAGGATGATTTCACTTTTCAGGGAATAGAGAGGGTGGTCCTTGTGGTGGACTGCAGGTATGGAGAGCTGTTGTCATCGTATTAGATAGATAAGAATGATTATATGTATTGTAGAAATGTCTCCTATCATGTTCCCTATTTTTTTATTATGTCCACATCATGGTCCCCATCTTGGAAATCATAACAAACGTGCACTTTTTTGTTTAATTTACACATTGGACCATAGGAAAAATGACACTACAGCTACAGAGGTGACCGTCTGATAGCCCAGCTCGACTATCCATCTCTACTGAAGACCCTTTCAGCTTTTTGAGAGTTGGGTGGAGGACATCATCTCTGAAAATAGGGTCCCACAGCTGCACCCCATCAGTGTGAGCAGGACTCTTAGGACTCTTAGAAGAGTTAATGCTCTGAGACCATGGGGGCGCTTAGCCCCCTCTCTTCGTCACTGAGGATGATTTCATTTTTCAGGGATTAGAGAGGGTGGTCCTTGTGGTGGACTGCAGGTATGGAGAGCTGTTGTCATCGTATTAGATAGATAAGAATGATTATATGTATTGTAGAAATGTCTCCTATCATGTTCCCTAATTTTTTATTATGTCCACATCCTGGTCCCCATCTTGGACATCATAACAAACGTGATCATAACAAACGTGCACTTTTTTGTTTAATTTACACATTGGACCATAGGAAAAATGACACTACAGCTACAGAGGTGACCGTCTGATAGCCCAGCTCGACTATCCATCTCTACTGAAGACCCTTTCAGCATTTTGAGAGTTGGGTGGAGGACATCATCTCTGAAAATAGGGTCCCACAGCTGCACCCCATCAGTGTGAGCAGGACTCTTAGGACTCTTAGAAGAGTCAATGCTCTTAGACCATTGGGGGCACTGAGCCCCCTCTCTTCGTCACTGAGGATGATTTCATTTTTCAGGGATTAGAGAGGGTGGTCCTTGTGGTGGACTGCAGGTATGGAGAGCTGTTATCATCGTATTAGATAGATAAGAATGATTATATGTATTGTAGAAATGTCTCCTATCATGTTCCCTAATTTTTTATTATGTCCACATCCTGGTCCCCATCTTGGACATCATAACAAACGTGATCATAACAAACGTGCACTTTTTTGTTTAATTTACACATTGGACCATAGGAAAAATGACACTACAGCTACAGAGGTGACCGTCTGATAGCCCAGCTCGACTATCCATCTCTACTGAAGACCCTTTCAGCATTTTGAGAGTTGGGTGGAGGACATCATCTCTGAAAATAGGGTCCCACAGCTGCACCCCATCAGTGTGAGCAGGACTCTTAGGACTCTTAGAAGAGTCAATGCTCTTAGACCATTGGGGGCACTGAGCCCCCTCTCTTCGTCACTGAGGATGATTTCATTTTTCAGGGATTAGAGAGGGTGGTCCTTGTGGTGGACTGCAGATATGGAGAGCTGTTATCATCGTATTAGATAGATAAGAATGTATGTCCACATCCTGGTCCCCATCTTGGACATCATAACAAACGTGCACTTTTTTGTTTAATTTACACATTGGACCATAGGAAAAATGACACTACAGCTACAGAGGTGACCTTCTGATAGCCCAGCTCGACTATCCATCTCTACTGAAGACCCTTTCAGCTTTTTGAGAGTTGGGTGGAGGACATCATCTCTGAAAATAGGGTCCCACAGCTGCACCCCATCAGTGTGAGCAGGACTCTTAGGACTCTTAGAAGAGTCAATGCTCTGAGACCATGGGGGGCGCTTAGCTCCCTCTCTTCGTCACTGAGGATGATTTCATTTTTCAGGGATTAGAGAGGGTGGTCCTTGTGGTGGACTGCAGGTATGGAGAGCTGTTGTCATCGTATTAAATAGATAAGAATGATTATATGTATTGTAGAAATGTCTCCTATCATGTTCCCTAATTTTTTATTATGTCCACATCCTGGTCCCCATCTTGGACATCATAACAAACGTGCACTTTTTTGTTTAATTTACACATTGGACCATAGGAAAAATGACACTACAGCTACAGAGGTGACCGTCTGATAGCCCAGCTCGACTATCCATCTCTACTGAAGACCCTTTCAGCTTTTTGAGAGTTGGGTGGAGAACATCATCTCTGAAAATAGGGTCCCACAGCTGCACCCCATCAGTGTGAGCAGGACTCTTAGGACTCTTAGAAGAGTCAATGCTCTGAGACCATGGGGGGCGCTTAGCCCCCTCTCCTCGTCACTGAGGATGATTTCACTTTTCAGGGAATAGAGAGGGTGGTCCTTGTGGTGGACTGCAGGTATGGAGAGCTGTTGTCATCGTATTAGATAGATAAGAATGATTATATGTATTGTAGAAATGTCTCCTATCATGTTCCCTATTTTTTTATTATGTCCACATCATGGTCCCCATCTTGGAAATCATAACAAACGTGCACTTTTTTGTTTAATTTACACATTGGACCATAGGAAAAATGACACTACAGCTACAGAGGTGACCGTCTGATAGCCCAGCTCGACTATCCATCTCTACTGAAGACCCTTTCAGCATTTTGAGAGTTGGGTGGAGGACATCATCTCTGAAAATAGGGTCCCACAGCTGCACCCCATCAGTGTGAGCAGGACTCTTAGGACTCTTAGAAGAGTCAATGCTCTTAGACCATTGGGGGCACTGAGCCCCCTCTCTTCGTCACTGAGGATGATTTCATTTTTCAGGGATTAGAGAGGGTGGTCCTTGTGGTGGACTGCAGGTATGGAGAGCTGTTATCATCGTATTAGATAGATAAGAATGATTATATGTATTGTAGAAATGTCTCCTATCATGTTCCCTAATTTTTTATTATGTCCACATCCTGGTCCCCATCTTGGACATCATAACAAACATGCACTTTTTTGTTTAATTTACACATTGGACCATAGGAAAAATGACACTACAGCTACAGAGGTGACCGTCTGATAGCCCAGCTCGACAATCCATCTCTACTGAAGACCCTTTCAGCTTTTTGAGAGTTGGGTGGAGGACATCATCTCTGAAAATAGGGTCCCACAGCTGCACCCCATCAGTGTGAGCAGGACTCTTAGGACTCTTAGAAGAGTCAATGCTCTGAGACCATGGGGGGCGCTTAGCCCCCTCTCTTCGTCACTGAGGATGATTTCATTTTTCAGGGATTAGAGAGGGTGGTCCTTGTGGTGGACTGCAGGTATGGAGAGCTGTTGTCATCGTATTAAATAGATAAGAATGATTATATGTATTGTAGAAATGTCTCCTATCATGTTCCCTAATTTTTTATTATGTCCACATCCTGGTCCCCATCTTGGACATCATAACAAACGTGCACTTTTTTGTTTAATTTACACATTGGACCATAGGAAAAATGACACTACAGCTACAGAGGTGACCGTCTGATAGCCCAGCTCGACTATTCATCTCTACTGAAGACCCTTTCAGCTTTTTGAGAGTTGGGTGGAGGACATCATCTCTTAAAATAGGGTCCCACAGCTGCACCCCATCAGTGTAAGCAGGACTCTTAGGACTCTTAGAAGAGTCAATGCTCTAAAACCATGGGGGGCGCTTAGCCCCCTCTCTTCGTCACTGAGGATGATTTCATTTTTCAGGGATTAGAGAGGGTGGTCCTTGTTGTGGACTGCAGGTATGGAGAGCTGTTGTCATCGTATTAGATAGATAAGAATGATTATATGTATTGTAGAAATGTCTCCTATCATGTTCCCTAATTTTTTATTATGTCCACATCCTGGTCCCCATCTTGGACATCATAACAAACGTGCACTTTTTTGTTTAATTTACACATTGGACCATAGGAAAAATGACACTACAGCTACAGAGGTGACCGTCTGATAGCCCAGCTCGACTATCCATCTCTACTGAAGACCCTTTCAGCTTTTTGAGAGTTGGGTGGAGGACATCATCTCTGAAATTAGGGTCCCACAGCTGCACCCCATCAGTGTGAGCAGGACTCTTAGGACTCTTAGAAGAGTCAATGCTCTGAGACCATTGGGGGCACTTAGCCCCCTCTCTTCGTCACTGAGGATGATTTCATTTTTCAGGGATTAGAGAGGGTGGTCCTTGTGGTGGACTGCAGGTATGGA
Source organism: Anomaloglossus baeobatrachus (assembly GCF_048569485.1). Classification (NCBI taxonomy): domain Eukaryota; kingdom Metazoa; phylum Chordata; class Amphibia; order Anura; family Aromobatidae; genus Anomaloglossus; species Anomaloglossus baeobatrachus. The sequence goes on along the minus strand of NW_027442954.1, from coordinate 558,084 downwards.
GAGCTGTTATCATCGTATTAGGTAGATAAGAATGATTATATGTATTGTAGAAATGTCTCCTATCATGTTCCCTAATTTTTTATTATGTCCACATCCTGGTCCCCATCTTGGACATCATAACAAACGTGCACTTTTTTGTTTAATTTACACATTGGACCATAGGAAAAATGACACTACAGCTACAGAGGTGACCGTCTGATAGCCCAGCTCGACAATCCATCTCTACTGAAGACCCTTTCAGCTTTTTGAGAGTTGGGTGGAGGACATCATCTCTGAAAATAGGGTCCCACAGCTGCACCCCATCAGTGTGAGCAGGACTCTTAGGACTCTTAGAAGAGTCAATGCTCTGAGACCATGGGGGGCGCTTAGCCCCCTCTCTTCGTCACTGAGGATGATTTCATTTTTCAGGGATTAGAGAGGGTGGTCCTTGTGGTGGACTGCAGGTATGGAGAGCTGTTGTCATCGTATTAAATAGATAAGAATGATTATATGTATTGTAGAAATGTCTCCTATCATGTTCCCTAATTTTTTATTATGTCCACATCCTGGTCCCCATCTTGGACATCATAACAAACGTGCACTTTTTTGTTTAATTTCCACATTGGACCATAGGAAAAATGACACTACAGCTACAGAGGTGACCGTCTGATAGCCCAGCTCGACTATCCATCTCTACTGAAGACCCTTTCAGCTTTTTGAGAGTTCGGTGGAGGACATCATCTCTTAAAATAGGGTCCCACAGCTGCACCCCATCAGTGTAAGCAGGACTCTTAGGACTCTTAGAAGAGTCAATGCTCTAAAACCATGGGGGGCGCTTAGCCCCCTCTCTTCGTCACTGAGGATGATTTCATTTTTCAGGGATTAGAGAGGGTGGTCCTTGTGGTGGACTGCAGGTATGGAGAGCTGTTGTCATCGTATTAGATAAATAAGAATGATTATATGTATTGTAGAAATGTCTCCTATCATGTTCCCTAATTTTTTATTATGTCCACATCCTGGTCCCCATCTTGGACATCATAACAAACGTGCACTTTTTTGTTTAATTTACACATTGGACCATAGGAAAAATGACACTACAGCTACAGAGGTGACCGTCTGATAGCCCAGCTCGACTATCCATCTCTACTGAAGACCCTTTCAGCTTTTTGAGAGTTGGGTGGAGGACATCATCTCTGAAAATAGGGTCCCACAGCTGCACCCCATCAGTGTGAGCAGGACTCTTAGGACTCTTAGAAGAGTCAATGCTCTGAGACCATTGGGGGCACTTAGCCCCCTCTCTTCATCACTGAGGATGATTTCATTTTTCAGGGATTAGAGAGGGTGGTCCTTGTGGTGGACTGCAGATATGGAGAGCTGTTATCATCGTATTAGATAGATAAGAATGTATGTCCACATCCTGGTCCCCATCTTGGACATCATAACAAACGTGCACTTTTTTGTTTAATTTACACATTGGACCATAGGAAAAATGACACTACAGCTACAGAGGTGACCGTCTGATAGCCCAGCTCGACTATCCATCTCTACTGAAGACCCTTTCAGCTTTTTGAGAGTTGGGTGGAGGACATCATCTCTGAAAATAGGGTCCCACAGCTGCACCCCATCAGTGTGAGCAGGACTCTTAGGACTCTTAGAAGAGTCAATGCTCTGAGACCATGGGGGGCGCTTAGCCCCCTCTCTTCGTCACTGAGGATGATTTCATTTTTCAGGGATTAGAGAGGGTGGTCCTTGTGGTGGACTGCAGGTATGGAGAGCTGTTGTCATCGTATTAAATAGATAAGAATGATTATATGTATTGTAGAAATGTCTCCCATCATGTTCCCTAATTTTTTATTATGTCCACATCCTGGTCCCCATCTTGGACATCATAACAAACGTGCACTTTTTTGTTTAATTTACACATTGGACCATAGGAAAAATGACACTACAGCTACAGAGGTGACCGTCTGATAGCCCAGCTCGACTATCCATCTCTACTGAAGACCCTTTCAGCTTTTTGAGAGTTGGGTGGAGAACATCATCTCTGAAAATAGGGTCCCACAGCTGCACCCCATCAGTGTGAGCAGGACTCTTAGGACTCTTAGAAAAGTCAATGCTCTGAGACCATGGGGGGCGCTTAGCCCCCTCTCCTCGTCACTGAGGATGATTTCACTTTTCAGGGAATAGAGAGGGTGGTCCTTGTGGTGGACTGCAGGTATGGAGAGCTGTTGTCATCGTATTAGATAGATAAGAATGATTATATGTATTGTAGAAATGTCTCCTATCATGTTCCCTATTTTTTTATTATGTCCACATCATGGTCCCCATCTTGGAAATCATAACAAACGTGCACTTTTTTGTTTAATTTACACATTGGACCATAGGAAAAATGACACTACAGCTACAGAGGTGACCGTCTGATAGCCCAGCTCGACTATACATCTCTACTGAAGACCCTTTCAGCTTTTTGAGAGTTGGGTGGAGGACATCATCTCTGAAAATAGGGTCCCACAGCTTCACCCCATCAGTGTGAGCAGGACTCTTAGGACTCTTAGAAGAGTCAATGCTCTGGTACCATGGGGGGCGCTTGGCCCCCTCTCTTCGTCACTGAGGATGATTTCATTTTTCAGGGATTAGAGAGGGTGGTCCTTGTGGTGGACTGCAGGTATGGAGAGCTGTTGTCATCGTATTAGATAGATAAGAATGATTATATGTATTGTAGAAATGTCTCCTATCATGTTCCCTAATTTTTTATTATGTCCACATCCTGGTCCCCATCTTGGACATCATAACAAACGTGCACTTTTTTGTTTAATTTACACATTGGACCATAGGAAAAATGACACTACAGCTACAGAGGTGACCGTCTGATAGCCCAGCTCGACTATCCATCTCTACTGAAGACCCTTTCAGCATTTTGAGAGTTGGGTGGAGGACATCATCTCTGAAAATAGGGTCCCACAGCTGCACCCCATCAGTGTGAGCAGGACTCTTAGGACTCTTAGAAGAGTCAATGCTCTGAGACCATTGGGGGCACTGAGCCCCCTCTCTTCGTCACTGAGGATGGTTTCATTTTTCAGGGATTAGAGAGGGTGGTCCTTGTGGTGGACTGCAGGTATGGAGAGCTGTTATCATCGTATTAGATAGATAAGAATGATTATATGTATTGTAGAAATGTCTCCTATCATGTTCCCTAATTTTTTATTATGTCCACATCCTGGTCCCCATCTTGGACATCATAACAAACATGCACTTTTTTGTTTAATTTACACATTGGACCATAGGAAAAATGACACTACAGCTACAGAGGTGACCGTCTGATAGCCCAGCTCGACAATCCATCTCTACTGAAGACCCTTTCAGCTTTTTGAGAGTTGGGTGGAGGACATCATCTCTGAAAATAGGGTCCCACAGCTGCACCCCATCAGTGTGAGCAGGACTCTTAGGACTCTTAGAAGAGTCAATGCTCTGAGACCATGGGGGGCGCTTAGCCCCCTCTCTTCGTCACTGAGGATGATTTCATTTTTCAGGGATTAGAGAGGGTGGTCCTTGTGGTGGACTGCAGGTATGGAGAGCTGTTGTCATCGTATTAAATAGATAAGAATGATTATATGTATTGTAGAAATGTCTCCTATCATGTTCCCTAATTTTTTATTATGTCCACATCCTGGTCCCCATCTTGGACATCATAACAAACGTGCACTTTTTTGTTTAATTTACACATTGGACCATAGGAAAAATGACACTACAGCTACAGAGGTGACTGTCTGATAGCCCAGCTCGACTATCCATCTCTACTGAAGACCCTTTCAGCTTTTTGAGAGTTGGGTGGAGAACATCATCTCTGAAAATAGGGTCCCACAGCTGCACCCCATCAGTGTGAGCAGGACTCTTAGGACTCTTAGAAGAGTCAATGTTTTGAGACCATGGGGGGCGCTTAGCCCCCTCTCTTCGTCACTGAGGATGATTTCACTTTTCAGGGAATAGAGAGGGTGGTCCTTGTGGTGGACTGCAGGTATGGAGAGCTGTTGTCATCGTATTAAATAGATAAGAATGATTATATGTATTGTAGAAATGTCTCCTATCATGTTCCCTAATTTTTTATTATGTCCACATCCTGGTCCCCATCTTGGACATCATAACAAACGTGCACTTTTTTGTTTAATTTACACATTGGACCATAGGAAAAATGACACTACAGCTACAGAGGTGACCGTCTGATAGCCCAGCTCGACTATCCATCTCTACTGAAGACCCTTTCAGCTTTTTGAGAGTTGGGTGGAGAACATCATCTCTGAAAATAGGGTCCCACAGCTGCACCCCATCAGTGTGAGCAGGACTCTTAGGACTCTTAGAAGAGTCAATGTTTTGAGACCATGGGGGGCGCTTAGCCCCCTCTCTTCGTCACTGAGGATGATTTCACTTTTCAGGGAATAGAGAGGGTGGTCCTTGTGGTGGACTGCAGGTATGGAGAGCTGTTGTCATCGTATTAAATAGATAAGAATGATTATATGTATTGTAGAAATGTCTCCTATCATGTTCCCTAATTTTTTATTATGTCCACATCCTGGTCCCCATCTTGGACATCATAACAAACGTGCACTTTTTTGTTTAATTTACACATTGGACCATAGGAAAAATGACACTACAGCTACAGAGGTGACCGTCTGATAGCCCAGCTCGACTATCCATCTCTACTGAAGACCCTTTCAGCTTTTTGAGAGTTGGGTGGAGAACATCATCTCTGAAAATAGGGTCCCACAGCTGCACCCCATCAGTGTGAGCAGGACTCTTAGGACTCTTAGAAGAGTCAATGTTTTGAGACCATGGGGGGCGCTTAGCCCCCTCTCTTCGTCACTGAGGATGATTTCACTTTTCAGGGAATAGAGAGGGTGGTCCTTGTGGTGGACTGCAGGTATGGAGAGCTGTTGTCATCGTATTAAATAGATAAGAATGATTATATGTATTGTAGAAATGTCTCCTATCATGTTCCCTAATTTTTTATTATGTCCACATCCTGGTCCCCATCTTGGACATCATAACAAACGTGCACTTTTTTGTTTAATTTACACATTGGACCATAGGAAAAATGACACTACAGCTACAGAGGTGACCGTCTGATAGCCCAGCTCGACTATCCATCTCTACTGAAGACCCTTTCAGCTTTTTGAGAGTTGGGTGGAGAACATCATCTCTGAAAATAGGGTCCCACAGCTGCACCCCATCAGTGTGAGCAGGACTCTTAGGACTCTTAGAAGAGTCAATGTTTTGAGACCATGGGGGGCGCTTAGCCCCCTCTCTTCGTCACTGAGGATGATTTCACTTTTCAGGGAATAGAGAGGGTGGTCCTTGTGGTGGACTGCAGGTATAGAGAGCTGTTGTCATCGTATTAGATAGATAAGAATGATTATATGTATTGTAGAAATGTCTCCTATCATGTTCCCTATTTTTTTATTATGTCCACATCCTGGTCCCCATCTTGGAAATCATAACAAACGTGCACTTTTTTGTTTAATTTACACATTGGACCATAGGAAAAATGACACTACAGCTACAGAGGTGACCGTCTGGTAGCCCAGCTCGACTATCCATCTCTACTGAAGACCCTTTCAGCTTTTTGAGAGTTGGGTGGAGGACATCATCTCTGAAAATAGGGTCCCACAGCTGCACCCCATCAGTGTGAGCAGGACTCTTAGGACTCTTAGAAGAGTCAATGTTTTGAGACCATGGGGGGCGCTTAGCCCCCTCTCTTCGTCACTGAGGATGATTTCATTTTTCAGGGATTAGAGAGAGTGGTCCTTGTGGTGGACTGCAGGTATGGAGAGCTGTTGTCATCGTATTAGATAGATAAGAATGATTATATGTATTGTAGAAATGTCTCCTATCATGTTCCCTAATTTTTTATTATGTCCACATCCTGGTCCCCATCTTGGACATCATAACAAACGTGCACTTTTTTGTTTAATTTACACATTGGACCATAGGAAAAATGACACTACAGCTACAGAGGTGACCGTCTGATAGCCCAGCTCGACTATCCATCTCTACTGAAGACCCTTTCAGCTTTTTGAGAGTTGGGTGGAGAACATCATCTCTGAAAATAGGGTCCCACAGCTGCACCCCATCAGTGTGAGCAGGACTCTTAGGACTCTTAGAAGAGTCAATGTTTTGAGACCATGGGGGGCGCTTAGCCCCCTCTCTTCGTCACTGAGGATGATTTCACTTTTCAGGGAATAGAGAGGGTGGTCCTTGTGGTGGACTGCAGGTATGGAGAGCTGTTGTCATCGTATTAAATAGATAAGAATGATTATATGTATTGTAGAAATGTCTCCTATCATGTTCCCTAATTTTTTATTATGTCCACATCCTGGTCCCCATCTTGGACATCATAACAAACGTGCACTTTTTTGTTTAATTTACACATTGGACCATAGGAAAAATGACACTACAGCTACAGAGGTGACCGTCTGATAGCCCAGCTCGACTATCCATCTCTACTGAAGACCCTTTCAGCTTTTTGAGAGTTGGGTGGAGAACATCATCTCTGAAAATAGGGTCCCACAGCTGCACCCCATCAGTGTGAGCAGGACTCTTAGGACTCTTAGAAGAGTCAATGTTTTGAGACCATGGGGGGCGCTTAGCCCCCTCTCTTCGTCACTGAGGATGATTTCACTTTTCAGGGAATAGAGAGGGTGGTCCTTGTGGTGGACTGCAGGTATAGAGAGCTGTTGTCATCGTATTAGATAGATAAGAATGATTATATGTATTGTAGAAATGTCTCCTATCATGTTCCCTATTTTTTTATTATGTCCACATCCTGGTCCCCATCTTGGAAATCATAACAAACGTGCACTTTTTTGTTTAATTTACACATTGGACCATAGGAAAAATGACACTACAGCTACAGAGGTGACCGTCTGGTAGCCCAGCTCGACTATCCATCTCTACTGAAGACCCTTTCAGCTTTTTGAGAGTTGGGTGGAGGACATCATCTCTGAAAATAGGGTCCCACAGCTGCACCCCATCAGTGTGAGCAGGACTCTTAGGACTCTTAGAAGAGTCAATGTTTTGAGACCATGGGGGGCGCTTAGCCCCCTCTCTTCGTCACTGAGGATGATTTCATTTTTCAGGGATTAGAGAGAGTGGTCCTTGTGGTGGATTGCAGGTATGGAGAGCTGTTGTCATCGTATTAGATAGATAAGAATGATTATATGTATTGTAGAAATGTCTCCTATCATGTTCCCTAATTTTTTATTATGTCCACATCCTGGTCCCCATCTTGGACATCATAACAAACGTGCACTTTTTTGTTTAATTTACACATTGGACCATAGGAAAAATGACACTACAGCTACAGAGGTGACCGTCTGATAGCCCAGCTCGACTATCCATCTCTACTGAAGACCCTTTCAGCTTTTTGAGAGTTGGGTGGAGGACATCATCTCTTAAAATAGGGTCCCACAGCTGCACCCCATCAGTGTAAGCAGGACTCTTAGGACTCTTAGAAGAGTCAATGCTCTAAAACCATGGGGGGCGCTTAGCCCCCTCTCTTCGTCCCTGAGGATGATTTCATTTTTCAGGGATTAGAGAGGGTGGTCCTTGTGGTGGACTGCAGGTATGGAGAGCTGTTGTCATCGTATTAGATAGATAAGAATGATTATATGTATTGTAGAAATGTCTCCTATCATGTTCCCTATTTTTTTATTATGTCCACATCCTGGTCCCCATCTTGGACATCATAACAAACGTGCACTTTTTTGTTTAATTTACACATTGGACCATAGGAAAAATGACACTACAGCTACAGAGGTGACCGTCTGATAGCCCAGCTCGACTATCCATCTCTACTGAAGACCCTTTCAGCTTTTTGAGAGTTGGGTGGAGGACATCATCTCTGAAAATAGGGTCCCACAGCTGCACCCCATCAGTGTGAGCAGGACTCTTAGGACTCTTAGAAGAGTTAATGCTCTGAGACCATGGGGGCGCTTACCCCCTCTCTTCGTCACTGAGGATGATTTCATTTTTCAGGGATTAGAGAGGGTGGTCCTTGTGGTGGACTGCAGGTATGGAGAGCTGTTGTCATCGTATTAGATAGATAAGAATGATTATATGTATTGTAGAAATGTCTCCTATGATGTTCCCTAATTTTTTATTATGTCCACATCCTGGTCCCCATCTTGGACATCATAACAAACGTGCACTTTTTTGTTTAATTTACACATTGGACCATAGGAAAAATGACACTACAGCTACAGAGGTGACCGTCTGATAGCCCAGCTCGACTATCCATCTCTACTGAAGACCCTTTCAGCTTTTTGAGAGTTGGGTGGAAAACATCATCTCTTAAAATAGGGTCCCACAGCTGCACCCCATCAGTGTAAGCAGGACTCTTAGGACTCTTAGAAGAGTCAATGCTCTAAAACCATGGGGGGCGCTTAGCCCCCTCTCTTCGTCCCTGAGGATGATTTCATTTTTCAGGGATTAGAGAGGGTGGTCCTTGTGGTGGACTGCAGGTATGGAGAGCTGTTGTCATCGTATTAGATAGATAAGAATGATTATATGTATTGTAGAAATGTCTCCTATCATGTTCCCTAATTTTTTATTATGTCCACATCCTGGTCCCCATCTTGGACATCATAACAAACGTGCACTTTTTTGTTTAATTTACACATTGGACCATAGGAAAAATGACACTACAGCTACAGAGGTGACCGTCTGATAGCCCAGCTCGACTATCCATCTCTACTGAAGACCCTTTCAGCTTTTTGAGAGTTGGGTGGAGGACATCATCTCTGAAAATAGGGTCCCACAGCTGCACCCCATCAGTGTGAGCAGGACTCTTAGGACTCTTAGAAGAGTTAATGCTCTGAGACCATGGGGGCGCTTAGCCCCCTCTCTTCGTCACTGAGGATGATTTCATTTTTCAGGGATTAGAGAGGGTGGTCCTTGTGGTGGACTGCAGGTATGGAGAGCTGTTGTCATCGTATTAGATAGATAAGAATGATTATATGTATTGTAGAAATGTCTCCTATCATGTTCCCTAATTTTTTATTATGTCCACATCCTGGTCCCCATCTTGGACATCATAACAAACGTGCACTTTTTTGTTTAATTTACACATTGGACCATAGGAAAAATGACACTACAGCTACAGAGGTGACCGTCTGATAGCCCAGCTCGACTATCCATCTCTACTGAAGACCCTTTCAGCTTTTTGAGAGTTGGGTGGAGGACATCATCTCTGAAAATAGGGTCCCACAGCTGCACCCCATCAGTGTGAGCAGGACTCTTAGGACTCTTAGAAGAGTCAATGCTCTGAGACCATTGGGGGCACTTAGCCCCCTCTCTTCATCACTGAGGATGATTTCATTTTTCAGGGATTAGAGAGGGTGGTCCTTGTGGTGGACTGCAGGTATGGAGAGCTGTTGTCATCGTATTAGATAGATAAGAATGATTATATGTATTGTAGAAATGTCTCCTATCATGTTCCCTAATTTTTTATTATGTCCACATCCTGGTCCCCATCTTGGACATCATAACAAACGTGCACTTTTTTGTTTAATTTACACATTGGACCATAGGGAAAATGAAACTACAGCTACAGAGGTGACCGTCTGATAGCCCAGCTCGACTATCCATCTCTACTGAAGACCCTTTCAGCTTTTTGAGAGTTGGGTGGAGGACATCATCTCTGAAAATAGGGTCCCACAGCTGCACCCCATCAGTGTGAGCAGGACTCTTAGGACTCTTAGACCCTTTCAGCTTTTTGAGAGTTGGGTGGAGGACATCATCTCTGAAAATAGGGTCCCACAGCTGCACCCCATCAGTGTGAGCAGGACTCTTAGGACTCTTAGAAGAGTCAATGCTCTGAGACCATTGGGGGCACTTAGCCCCCTCTCTTCATCACTGAGGATGATTTCATTTTTCAGGGATTAGAGAGGGTGGTCCTTGTGGTGGACTGCAGATATGGAGAGCTGTTATCATCGTATTAGATAGATAAGAATGATTATATGTATTGTAGAAATGTCTCCTATCATGTTCCCTAATTTTTTATTATGTCCACATCCTGGTCCCCATCTTGGACATCATAACAAACGTGCACTTTTTTGTTTAATTTACACATTGGACCATAGGAAAAATGACACTACAGCTACAGAGGTGACCGTCTGATAGCCCAGCTCGACTATCCATCTCTACTGAAGACTAGAGTTGAGCGCGGTTCGTGGTTCGTGGTTCTCCAGTTCTAGGCTCGAGTGATTTTGGGGCATGTTCTAGATCGAACTAGAACTCGAGCTTTTTGCAAAAGCTCGATAGTTCTAGAAACGTTCGAGAACGGTTCTAGCAGCCAAAAAACAGCTAAATCATAGCTTGGTTTCTGCTGTAATAGTGTAAGTCACTCTGTGAATCAAACTATTATCACATTTCAGTGTATAGTGTGCGTGAACAGCGCCTTCAGATCACTGCTGTTTCTATAATTTTTTTTTTTTCTTGTCTTCCTTCCCTAAGCGCGCGCGTCTTGTGGGGCGGGCCAGCATGTCAGCCAATCACAGACACACACACAGCTAAGTGGACTTTGAGCCAGAGAAGCAACGGCATGTGTGATAGGATCTGCATGTCACATGTCCCTGCATTATAAAACCGGACATTTTCTTCACGAACGCCATTATCTGCCTTCTGCGTCTTTGGTGTCAGACATCAGTGTCGCAGCTCCGTCCTCCTGAGTCCTATAGCCGATACAGCTGTATGCGCTGCATACACAACGTTAGACAGCTTAGGGAGAGCACATTCTAGCAGTCCTTTTAAGGGCTCAAAGCGGCAGGGTCAGAGAGCCATAGGTGACAGGTCCTGCAAACAGCAACAGCGTCTGTGTAGCCCAGGTCAGGGATTTCCTCCCTGCATTTCACCATTAGGAGGAAATAGAAAGGCAGGCTTCCATTCCTCTACCCAGAGCACCACAATCCTGCCACTGTACCCTCTTGTCCTCTGCACACTCCAACTCATTCTAACTAAGCCATTATACTAGCAAACACTCAGTGTACCTAGTGGCATCCTATACGTGGCTATTGGACTTTGCTTTAGTCCCACTAGTGCCAAGACATTTGCAGAGCGCATCTGCCTGCGTTGCACACTCCAACTAATTATAACTAAGCCATTATACTAGCAAACACTCAGTGTACCTAGTGGCATCCTATACGTGGCTATTGGACTTTGCTTTAGTCCCACTAGTGCCAAGACATTTGCAGAGCGCATCTGCCTGCGTTGCACACTCCAACTAATTATAACTAAGCCATTATACTAGCAAACACTCAGTGTACCTAGTGGCATCCTATACGTGGCTATTGGACTTTGCTATAGTCCCACTAGTGCCAAGACATTTGCAGAGCGCAACTGCCTGCGTTGCACACTCCAACTAATTATAACTAAGCCATTATACTAGCACACACTCAGTGTACCTAGTGGCATCCTATACGTGGCTATTGGACTTTGCTATAGTCCCACTAGTGCCAAGACATTTGCAGAGCGCATCTGCCTGCGTTGCACACTCCAACTAATTATAACTAAGCCATTATACTAGCACACACTCAGTGTACCTAGTGGCATCCTATACGTGGCTATTGGACTTTGCTATAGTCCCACTAGTGCCAAGACATTTGCAGAGCGCATCTGCCTGCGTTGCACACTCCAACTAATTATAACTAAGCCATTATACTAGCAAACACTCAGTGTACCTAGTGGCATCCTATACGTGGCTATTGGACTTTGCTATAGTCCCACTAGTGCCAAGACATTTGCAGAGCGCATCTGCCTGCGTTGCACACTCCAACTAATTATAACTAAGCCATTATACTAGCACACACTCAGTGTACCTAGTGGCATCCTATACGTGGCTATTGGACTTTGCTATAGTCCCACTAGTGCCAAGACATTTGCAGAGCGCATCTGCCTGCGTTGCACACTCCAACTAACTATAACTAAGCCATTATACTAGCACACACTCAGTGTACCTAGTGGCATCCTATACGTGGCTATTGGACTTTGCTATAGTCCCACTAGTGCCAAGACATTTGCAGAGCGCATCTGCCTGCGTTGCACACTCCAACTAATTATAACTAAGCCATTATACTAGCAAACACTTAGTGTACCTAGTGGCATCCTATACGTGGCTATTGGACTTTGCTTTAGTCCCACTAGTGCCAAGACATTTGCAGAACGCATCTGCCTGCGTTGCACACTCCAACTAATTATAACTAAGCCATTATACTAGCACACACTCAGTGTACCTAGTGGCATCCTATACGTGGCTATTGGACTTTGCTATAGTCCCACTAGTGCCAAGACATTTGCAGAGCGCATCTGCCTGCGTTGCACACTCCAACTAATTATAACTAAGCCATTATACTAGCACACACTCAGTGTACCTAGTGGCATCCTATACGTGGCTATTGGACTTTGCTATAGTCCCACTAGTGCCAAGACATTTGCAGAGCGCATCTGCCTGCGTTGCACACTCCAACTAACTATAACTAAGCCATTATACTAGCACACACTCAGTGTACCTAGTGGCATCCTATACGTGGCTATTGGACTTTGCTATAGTCCCACTAGTGCCAAGACATTTGCAGAGCGCATCTGCCTGCGTTGCACACTCCAACTAATTATAACTAAGCCATTATACTAGCAAACACTTAGTGTACCTAGTGGCATCCTATACGTGGCTATTGGACTTTGCTTTAGTCCCACTAGTGCCAAGACATTTGCAGAACGCATCTGCCTGCGTTGCACACTCCAACTAATTATAACTAAGCCATTATACTAGCACACACTCAGTGTACCTAGTGGCATCCTATACGTGGCTATTGGACTTTGCTATAGTCCCACTAGTGCCAAGACATTTGCAGAGCGCATCTGCCTGCGTTGCACACTCCAACTAATTATAACTAAGCCATTATACTAGCAAACACTCAGTGTACCTAGTGGCATCCTATACGTGGCTATTGGACTTTGCTATAGTCCCACTAGTGCCAAGACATTTGCAGAGCGCATCTGCCTGCGTTGCACACTCCAACTAATTATAACTAAGCCATTATACTAGCAAACAATTAGTGTACCTAGTGGCATCCTATACGTGGCTATTGGACTTTGCTTTAGTCCCACTAGTGCCAAGACATTTGCAGAACGCATCTGCCTGCGTTGCACACTCCAACTAATTATAACTAAGCCATTATACTAGCACACACTCAGTGTACCTAGTGGCATCCTATACGTGGCTATTGGACTTTGCAATAGTCCCACTAGTGCCAAGACATTTGCAGAGCGCATCTGCCTGCGTTGCACACTCCAACTAATTATAACTAAGCCATTATACTAGCAAACACTCAGTGTACCTAGTGGCATCCTATACGTGGCTATTGGACTTTGCTATAGTCCCACTAGTGCCAAGACATTTGCAGAGCGCATCTGCCTGCGTTGCACACTCCAACTAATTATAACTAAGCCATTATACTAGCACACACTCAGTGTACATAGTGGCATCCTATACGTGGCTATTGGACTTTGCTATAGTCCCACTAGTGCCAAGACATTTGCAGAGCGCATCTGCCTGCGTTGCACACTCCAACTAATTATAACTAAGCCATTATACTAGCACACACTCAGTGTACCTAGTGGCATCCTATACGTGGCTATTGGACTTTGCTATAGTCCCACTAGTGCCAAGACATTTGCAGAGCGCATCTGCCTGCGTTGCACACTCCAACTAATTATAACTAAGCCATTATACTAGCAAACACTTAGTGTACCTAGTGGCATCCTATACGTGGCTATTGGACTTTGCTTTAGTCCCACTAGTGCCAAGACATTTGCAGAACGCATCTGCCTGCGTTGCACACTCCAACTAATTATAACTAAGCCATTATACTAGCACACACTCAGTGTACCTAGTGGCATCCTATACGTGGCTATTGGACTTTGCTATAGTCCCACTAGTGCCAAGACATTTGCACAGCGCATCTGCCTGCGTTGCACACTCCAACTAATTATAACTAAGCCATTATACTAGCACACACTCAGTGTACCTAGTGGCATCCTATACGTGGCTATTGGACTTTGCTATAGTCCCACTAGTGCCAAGACATTTGCAGAGCGCATCTGCCTGCGTTGCACACTCCAACTAATTATAACTAAGCCATTATACTAGCAAACACTCAGTGTACCTAGTGGCATCCTATACGTGGCTATTGGACTTTGCTATAGTCCCACTAGTGCCAAGACATTTGCAGAGCGCATCTGCCTGCGTTGCACACTCCAACTAATTATAACTAAGCCATTATACTAGCACACACTCAGTGTACCTAGTGGCATCCTATACGTGGCTATTGGACTTTGCTATAGTCCCACTAGTGCCAAGACATTTGCAGAGCGCATCTGCCTGCGTTGCACACTCCAACTAATTATAACTAAGCCATTATACTAGCACACACTCAGTGTACCTAGTGGCATCCTATACGTGGCTATTGGACTTTGCTATAGTCCCACTAGTGTCAAGACATTTGCAGAGCGCATCTGCCTGCGTTGCACACTCCAACTAATTATAACTAAGCCATTATACTAGCAAACACTCAGTGTACCTAGTGGCATCCTATACGTGGCTATTGGACTTTGCTATAGTCCCACTAGTGCCAAGACATTTGCAGAGCGCATCTGCCTGCGTTGCACACTCCAACTAATTATAACTAAGCCATTATACTAGCACACACTCAGTGTACCTAGTGGCATCCTATACGTGGCTATTGGACTTTGCTATAAACTCACTAGTGCCAAGACATTTGCAGAGCGCATCTGCCTGCGTTGCACACTCCAACTAATTATAACTAAGCCATTATACTAGCACACACTCAGTGTACCTAGTGGCATCCTATACGTGGCTATTGGACTTTGCTATAGTCCCACTAGTGCCAAGACATTTGCAGAGCGCATCTGCCTGCGTTGCACACTCCAACTAATTATAACTAAGCCATTATACTAGCAAACACTTAGTGTACCTAGTGGCATCCTATACGTGGCTATTGGACTTTGCTTTAGTCCCACTAGTGCCAAGACATTTGCAGAACGCATCTGCCTGCGTTGCACACTCCAACTAATTATAACTAAGCCATTATACTAGCACACACTCAGTGTACCTAGTGGCATCCTATACGTGGCTATTGGACTTTGCTATAGTCCCACTAGTGCCAAGACATTTGCAGAGCGCATCTGCCTGCGTTGCACACTCCAACTAATTATAACTAAGCCATTATACTAGCACACACTCAGTGTACCTAGTGGCATCCTATACGTGGCTATTGGACTTTGCTATAGTCCCACTAGTGCCAAGACATTTGCAGAGCGCATCTGCCTGCGTTGCACACTCCAACTAATTATAACTAAGCCATTATACTAGCACACACTCAGTGTACCTAGTGGCATCCTATACGTGGCTATTGGACTTTGCTATAGTCCCACTAGTGCCAAGACATTTGCAGAGCGCATCTGCCTGCGTTGCACACTCCAACTAATTATAACTAAGCCATTATACTAGCAAACACTTAGTGTACCTAGTGGCATCCTATACGTGGCTATTGGACTTTGCTTTAGTCCCACTAGTGCCAAGACATTTGCAGAACGCATCTGCCTGCGTTGCACACTCCAACTAATTATAACTAAGCCATTATACTAGCACACACTCAGTGTACCTAGTGGCATCCTATACGTGGCTATTGGACTTTGCTATAGCCCCACTAGTGCCAAGACATTTGCAGAGCGCATCTGCCTGCGTTGCACACTCCAACTAATTATAACTAAGCCATTATACTAGCACACACTCAGTGTACCTAGTGGCATCCTATACGTGGCTATTGGACTTTGCTATAGTCCCACTAGTGCCAAGACATTTGCAGAGCGCATCTGCCTGCGTTGCACACTCCAACTAATTATAACTAAGCCATTATACTAGCAAACACTTAGTGTACCTAGTAGCATCCTATACGTGGCTATTGGACTTTGCTTTAGTCCCACTAGTGCCAAGACATTTGCAGAACGCATCTGCCTGCGTTGCACACTCCAACTAATTATAACTAAGCCATTATACTAGCACACACTCAGTGTACCTAGTGGCATCCTATACGTGGCTATTGGACTTTGCTATAGTCCCACTAGTGCCAAGACATTTGCAGAGCGCATCTGCCTGCGTTGCACACTCCAACTAATTATAACTAAGCCATTATACTAGCAAACACTCAGTGTACCTAGTGGCATCCTATACGTGGCTATTGGACTTTGCTATAGTCCCACTAGTGCCAAGACATTTGCAGAGCGCATCTGCCTGCGTTGCACACTCCAACTAATTATAACTAAGCCATTATACTAGCACACACTCAGTGTACCTAGTGGCATCCTATACGTGGCTATTGGACTTTGCTATAGTCCCACTAGTGCCAAGACATTTGCAGAGCGCATCTGCCTGCGTTGCACACTCCAACTAATTATAACTAAGCCATTATACTAGCACACACTCAGTGTACCTAGTGGCATCCTATACGTGGCTATTGGACTTTGCTATAGTCCCACTAGTGCCAAGACATTTGCAGAGCGCATCTGCCTGCGTTGCACACTCCAACTAATTATAACTAAGCCATTATACTAGCAAACACTTAGTGTACCTAGTGGCATCCTATACGTGGCTATTGGACTTTGCTTTAGTCCCACTAGTGCCAAGACATTTGCAGAACGCATCTGCCTGCGTTGCACACTCCAACTAATTATAACTAAGCCATTATACTAGCACACACTCAGTGTACCTAGTGGCATCCTATACGTGGCTATTGGACTTTGCTATAGTCCCACTAGTGCCAAGACATTTGCAGAGCGCATCTGCCTGCGTTGCACACTCCAACTAATTATAACTAAGCCATTATACTAGCACACACTCAGTGTACCTAGTGGCATCCTATACGTGGCTATTGGACTTTGCTATAGTCCCACTAGTGCCAAGACATTTGCAGAGCGCATCTGCCTGCGTTGCACACTCCAACTAATTATAACTAAGCCATTATACTAGCACACACTCAGTGTACCTAGTGGCATCCTATACGTGGCTATTGGACTTTGCTATAGTCCCACTAGTGCCAAGACATTTGCAGAGCGCATCTGCCTGCGTTGCACACTCCAACTAATTATAACTAAGCCATTATACTAGCAAACACTCAGTGTACCTAGTGGCATCCTATACGTGGCTATTGGACTTTGCTATAGTCCCACTAGTGCCAAGACATTTGCAGAGCGCATCTGCCTGCGTTGCACACTCCAACTAATTATAACTAAGCCATTATACTAGCACACACTCAGTGTACCTAGTGGCATCCTATACGTGGCTATTGGACTTTGCTATAGTCCCACTAGTGCCAAGACATTTGCAGAGCGCATCTGCCTGCATTGCACACTCCAACTAATTATAACTAAGCCATTATACTAGCACACACTCAGTGTACCTAGTGGCATCCTATACGTGGCTATTGGACTTTGCTATAGTCCCACTAGTGCCAAGACATTTGCAGAGCGCATCTGCCTGCGTTGCACACTCCAACTAATTATAACTAAGCCATTATACTAGCAAACACTTAGTGTACCTAGTGGCATCCTATACGTGGCTATTGGACTTTGCTTTAGTCCCACTAGTGCCAAGACATTTGCAGAACGCATCTGCCTGTGTTGCACACTCCAACTAATTATAACTAAGCCATTATACTAGCACACACTCAGTGTACCTAGTGGCATCCTATACGTGGCTATTGGACTTTGCTATAGTCCCACTAGTGCCAAGACATTTGCAGAGCGCATCTGCCTGCGTTGCACACTCCAACTAATTATAACTAAGCCATTATACTAGCACACACTCAGTGTACCTAGTGGCATCCTATACGTGGCTATTGGACTTTGCTATAGTCCCACTAGTGCCAAGACATTTGCAGAGCGCATCTGCCTGCGTTGCACACTCCAACTAATTATAACTAAGCCATTATACTAGCACACACTCAGTGTACCTAGTGGCATCCTATACGTGGCTATTGGACTTTGCTATAGTCCCACTAGTGCCAAGACATTTGCAGAGCGCATCTGCCTGCGTTGCACACTCCAACTAATTATAACTAAGCCATTATACTAGCAAACACTTAGTGTACCTAGTGGCATCCTATACGTGGCTATTGGACTTTGCTTTAGTCCCACTAGTGCCAAGACATTTGCAGAACGCATCTGCCTGCGTTGCACACTCCAACTAATTATAACTAAGCCATTATACTAGCACACACTCAGTGTACCTAGTGGCATCCTATACGTGGCTATTGGACTTTGCTATAGTCCCACTAGTGCCAAGACATTTGCAGAGCGCATCTGCCTGCGTTGCACACTCCAACTAATTATAACTAAGCCATTATACTAGCACACACTCAGTGTACCTAGTGGCATCCTATACGTGGCTATTGGACTTTGCTATAGTCCCACTAGTGCCAAGACATTTGCAGAGCGCATCTGCCTGCGTTGCACACTCCAACTAATTATAACTAAGCCATTATACTAGCAAACACTTAGTGTACCTAGTGGCATCCTATACGTGGCTATTGGACTTTGCTTTAGTCCCACTAGTGCCAAGACATTTGCAGAACGCATCTGCCTGCGTTGCACACTCCAACTAATTATAACTAAGCCATTATACTAGCAAACACTTAGTGTACCTAGTGGCATCCTATACGTGGCTATTGGACTTTGCTTTAGTCCCACTAGTGCCAAGACATTTGCAGAACGCATCTGCCTGCGTTGCACACTCCAACTAATTATAACTAAGCCATTATACTAGCACACACTCAGTGTACCTAGTGGCATCCTATACGTGGCTATTGGACTTTGCTATAGTCCCACTAGTGCCAAGACATTTGCAGCACGTCTGCCTGCGTTGCACACTCCAAATAATTATAACTAAGTTACATTGTCAGGGATATTTATTCTTTATTATTCTGCTGTTAATAAAGCTAGACCACCACTGCAATCTTCACCACCTCTCAATTTTTACTACCACATTTTCAGTCCACAATCTTGTCGCAATCAACATGAGTGGCAAAATGACAGATGCTGGTGGAAAGGGGAAGAGGCGTGGTGGAAAAGGCAAAAAAGGTTTTGTCAGTGGGGAAGGTGGCAAAGCTCCATTATCATCTGCTGCAGATAGACCATCTACTAGCAAAAGTAAGATGTCTACTACTTATTGTGGACAATCCGATGTGCTCCCTTTTTTACGGACACGAACAAGAGGAACAAAGGTAGATGATGGGCAAAAAAGGAAAATGCTTGAATGGATCTCAAGTGGTCCAACAAGTGCCCTCTCAGCCACTTCAAGTACCGCATCCAAAAAACACCAGTCCTCTGAGTTGTCATCCCAATCACACTTGATTTCTCCCAGCTCTGAAGTCTCCATCAGCCCTGCACAGTATGGTGGAACTGAGATGGCTGAGTCTGCAGAGCTGTTCAGTCACACTATAGCCTGGGAATCAGAGGTCTGCTCCCAAGCTACAGTGAGTACAGAACAGGAAATGGTCTGCAGTGATGCCCAGAACCTTTGTGACTCAGATTCAGGCCGTGAGGACCAAGTTTCTGAGCATAATGTTGACCCTTTGTCACAAACTGTAACACCTGTGGTTATAGACAATGAGGAACATACTGATGAAGATGAGACGCAGATACCCGATTGGGATGACAACTTAAATATTCGGTCAGGGCAAGAAGAGGCTCGGTCTGAGGGGGAGGGGAGTGCAAACACAACAATTGATGATGACGTTCTAGATCCCACCTACTGTCAACCCCCAGTCAGGCACTCGAGGAGGTCAACAGAGGCGGTGGAGGAGGATGCAACCGACGACGAAGTTACCTTGCACCGTCCTGGACAGAGTCGGAGCACTGGTAGCACGTCTACAACTGCATCCTCAGCCACCACTCTGCCTATGAGCATTATTCGGGGTGGATCAACAGGTCGCATGGCCTCTAAGCCTTGCCTAGCCTGGTCCTTTTTTCACATCGAAAAAGATCGCCCAACTCATGTGATATGTAACATTTGTCATGATTCTGTTAGTAGAGGTCAAAACCTCAGCAGTTTGACAACTTCTTCCATGAATCGTCACATGACTAAATATCATAAGTCCCGGTGGGAAGCTCACCGTGCTGCAATGCGGCCTAGCGGAGCGAACCATCCACCGCCCGCCCCTTCCAGTGCATCCGCGCGCTCTTCATCTTCTAGGACTGTGGGGACAGCTGTCACACCTGTTTTTCCACGCAAAACTTCCACCACTGTAACCGCAACAGGCAGTTTGCTTGTAAGGTCGTCAGTTGGTTTGGAAGGGGAAACAAGTGAGTGTGTACAGCTCTCTCAGACATCGATAGCACCAACGTTGGATGAAGGCAACATCATGTCTCCGCCTGCACTTTCCTCACAAACCAGCATTTTTCCAGGGACACCCTACTCAACACCGTCTACACACAGCAGCCAGATCTCTGTCCCTCAGATGTGGTCAAATAAAAGGCCACTTCCTCCGACCCATGACAAAGCTAAGAGGTTGACTCTATCCCTCTGTAAGCTGTTGGCTACTGAAATGCTGCCTTTCCGCCTAGTGGACACACAGGATTTTAGAGACCTTATGTCTGTCGCTGTGCCCCAGTACCAGATGCCTAGTCGCCACTACTTCTCTAAGAAAGGTGTGCCCGCGCTACACCAGCATGTCGCACACAACATCACCGCTTCCTTGAGAAACTCTGTGTGTGAACGGGTGCATTTCACCACCGATACTTGGACCAGTAAGCATGGACAGGGACGTTACATGTCGCTGACTGGGCACTGGGTAACTATGGTGATAGATGGTGAAGGGTCTGCTGCACAAGTCTTGCCGTCCCCACGACTTGTGTGTCAATCCTCTGTCTGTCCAAGTTCCGCCACTGCTTCTGCATCCTCCACCTCATCTGGGTCCTCCACCTCCGCCCCAAGCCTGCCTGGTCAGGCCACCAGCGTTCTCACTGCGCAGAAGGAATCACGCACCCCTCATTACTATGCTGGCAGCAGAGCGCAACGGCATCAGGCGGTCTTTAGCTTGACATGTCTTGGTAATAAGAGTCACACAGCTGAGGAGTTGTGGTCAGCTCTGCGGTCCGAGTTTAATAAATGGTTGTCTCCACTCAACCTGCAGCCTGGTAAGGCCGTGTGCGACAATGCTGCAAACCTGGGTGCGGCCCTTCGCCTGGGCAAGGTGACACACGTACCTTGTATGGCTCACGTGTTGAACCTTGTCGTGCAGCAATTTTTAACACACTATCCCGGCCTAGATGGCCTTCTGAACAGGGCACGAAAACTGTCTGCTCACTTCCGCCGTTCAAGCGCCGCAGCTGAGCGACTTGCATCGCTCCAGAAGTCTTTCGGCCTGCCGGTTCATCGCCTGAAATGCGATGTGGCGACACGCTGGAATTCAACTCTCCACATGTTACAGCGACTGTAGCAGCACCGCAGAGCCCTGGTGCAATACGTCATGACGTATAGCCTGGGCCAACGAGATGCAGAGGTGGGGCAGATCACCCTGATGGAGTGGTCTCAGATCAAGGACCTATGCACCCTTCTGCACAGTTTCGACATGGCGACGAATATGTTTAGCTCTGACAATGCCATTATCAGCATGACGATTCCAGTCATTTACATGCTGGAGCACACGCTAAACACTATTCGGAGTCAGGGGGTGGGACAACATGAAGGGGAGGAACTACAGGAGGATTCATATGCGCAAGGGACAACAACATCACCAAGGTCCAGACGTTCATCATCACCAACGCAGCAGGCATGGGACCATGGGGGACAGGGATCGACAAGGGCGCATAGTAGCAGGCGAAATGTTGAGCAAGGTGCAGGAGAACATGAAGAAATGGAGGACGAACTGTCCATGGACATGGAAGACTCAGCGGATGAGGGAGACCTTGGTCAAATTTCAGTTGAAAGAGGTTGGGGTCAGATGTCAGAGGAAGAAAGAACGGGTAGCACCTCTATGCCACAAACACAGCGTGGACTTGGTCCGCATGGCTGCGCAAGACACATGAGTGCCTTTTTGTTGCACTACCTCCAACATGACAGTCGTATTGTCAAAATTAGAAGTGATGATGACTACTGGATTGCCACACTATTAGATCCCCGGTACAAGTCCAAATTTTGTGACATAATTCCAGCCATAGAAAGGGACGCACGTATGCAGGAGTATCAGCAGAAGCTGTTACTAGATCTTAGCTCGGCTTTTCCACCAAACAACCGTGCAGGTGCAGGGAGTGAATCTCCCAGTTGTAACTTGACAAACATGGGACGGTCTCGTCATCTTCAACAGTCTACCCGTACCAGTAGGACCGTATCTGGTGCCGGTAACAGCAATTTTATGGAATCTTTTCATAATTTTTTTAGACCCTCTTTTGCAAGGCCACCAGAGACAACAAGTCTGACACATAGTCAACGGCTGGAGAGGATGATACAGGAGTATCTCCAAATGAACATCGATGCCATGACTGTGCAACTGGAGCCTTGCTCCTTTTGGGCTTCAAACCTAGAAAAATGGCCAGAGCTCGCAACTTACGCCTTGGAGATTTTGTCGTGTCCAGCTGCCAGCGTTGTCTCTGAACGTGTATTCAGTGCTGCTGGGTGTGTGCTGACAGATAAGCGCACGAGTCTGTCCAGTGACAATGTGGACAGACTGACGTTCATCAAAATGAACAAGTCATGGATCCAGAAGGAATTTACTACCCCTGTGTCATCCTGGGGAGAGTAAATGCTTGTTGATTTGGAATGTGCTTGATGCAAATCAAAACATCCTGTTTGCAACTAGGGCACAAGTGCTGCCACTGATAAGGTGTCTGTGTGGGGCCCAATTTTTGGAAAAAAGGGAGGCTCCGCTTGGAGTAACCCTTGCTTGATGTGTTTTTAAAAGAAGCCAAGATGAACAGAGCTGGGATCAGGAAAGACTTTGCTACCTACCCTGGTGTCATCCTGGGGACGGTTAATTATGGCGTATTTTTGAATGTGCTTGATGCAAATGTAGCTGTGAAGTGTACAACTAGGGCACAAGTGCTGCCACTGAATGGGTGGGTGTGTGTGGGGCACAATTTTTGGAAAAAAAGGGAGGCTCCGCTTGGAGTAACCCTTGCTTGATGTGTTTTTAAAAGAAGCCAAGATGAACAGAGCTGGGATCAGGAAAGACTTTGCTACCTACCCTGGTGTCATCCTGGGGACGGTTAATTATGGCGTTTTTTTGAATGTGCTTGATGCAAATCTAGCTGTGAAGTGTACAACTGGGGCACAACTGCTGCCACTGAATGGGTGGGTGTGTGGGGCCCAATTTTTGGAAAAAAAGGGAGACTCCGCTTGGAGTAACCCTTGCTTGCTGTGTTTTTAAAAGAAGCCAAGATGAACAGAGCTGGGATCAGGAAACACTTTGCTACCTACCCCGGTGTCATCCTGGGGACGGATAAGAATGGCGTATTTTTGAATGTGCTTGATGCAAATCTAGCTGTGAAGTGTACAACTGGGGCACAACTGCTGCCACTGAATGGGTGGGTGTGTGGGGCCCAATTTTTGGAAAAAAAGGGAGACTCCGCTTGGAGTAACCCTTGCTTACATTGTTTTTAAAAGAAGCCAAGATGAACAAGTCATGGGTCAGCAAAGACTTTGCTACCTACCCCGGTGTCATCCTGGGGATGGATAAGAATGGCGTATTTTTGAATGTGCTTGATGCAAATGTAGCTGTGAAGTGTACAACTAGGGCACAACTGCTGCCACTGAAGGGGTGGGTGTGTGTGGGGCCCAATTTTTGGAAAAAAGGGAACTCCGCTTGGAGTAACCCTTGCTTACATTGTTTTTAAAAGAAGCCAAGATGAACAAGTCATGGGTCAGCAAAGACTTTGCTACCTACCCCGGTGTCATCCTGGGGATGGATAAGAATGGCGTATTTTTGAATGTGCTTGATGCAAATGTAGCTGTGAAGTGTACAACTAGGGCACAACTGCTGCCACTGAAGGGGTGGGTGTGTGTGGGGCCCAATTTTTGGAAAAAAGGGAGACTCCGCTTGGAGTAACCCTTGATTGCTGTGTTTTTTATAAATGATCCAAGCTGCACAGAGCTGGGATCAGGAAAGACTTTGCTACCTACCCCGGTGTCATCCTGGGGATGGATAAGAATGGCGTATTTTTGAATGTGCTTGATGCAAATCTAGCTGTGAAGTGTACAACTGGGGCACAACTGCTGCCACTGAAGGGGTGGGTGTGTGTGTGGCCCAATTTTTGGAAAAAAGGGAGACTCCGCTTGGAGTCACCTTGCGGTGTTTTACATGATTTTAGAAGGGCGTGCCATGCCTATATCTGTGTGTCCTCCTCTTTTTCCTTGTCCAGCTGTTTTGTTTTCGCATGAGTATATGTCCTTGTCACTTTCCAATGTGTTTGAGTTGTTTGTCACCTTTAGGACACCTTTGAGGGTGTTTTCTAGGTGTTTTTCTGTGTTTGTGATTGCCTGCCATTGTTTCCTATGCAGTTCGAGTTCGGTTCGTCGAACGTTCGACGAACCGAACTCGAACGGGAGGTCCGTTCGGCGAACCAACCTCGAGCCGAACCGCGACCGGTTCGCTCATCTCTACTGAAGACCCTTTCAGCTTTTTGAGAGTTGGGTGGAGAACATCATCTCTGAAAATAGGGTCCCACAGCTGCACCCCATCAGTGTGAGCAGGACTCTTAGGACTCTTAGAAGAGTCAATGCTCTGAGACCATGGGGGGCGCTTAGCCCCCTCTCCTCGTCACTGAGGATGATTTCACTTTTTAGGGAATAGAGAGGGTGGTCCTTGTGGTGGACTGCAGGTATGGAGAGCTGTTGTCATCGTATTAGATAGATAAGAATGATTATATGTATTGTAGAAATGTCTTCAGTAGAGATGGATAGTCGAGCTGGGCTATCAGACGGTCACCTCTGTAGCTGTAGTGTCATTTTTCCTATGGTCCAATGTGTAAATTAAACAAAAAAGTGCACGTTTGTTATGATGTCCAAGATGGGGACCAGGATGTGGACATAATAAAAAATTAGGGAACATGATAGGAGACATTTCTACAATACATATAATCATTCTTATCTATTTAATACGATGACAACAGCTCTCCATACCTGCAGTCCACCACAAGGACCACCCTCTCTAATCCCTGAAAAATGAAATCATCCTCAGTGACGAAGAGAGGGGGCTAAGCGCCCCCCATGGTCTCAGAGCATTGACTCTTCTAAGAGTCCTAAGAGTCCTGCTCACACTGATGGGGTGCAGCTGTGGGACCCTATTTTAAGAGATGATGTCCTCCACCCAACTCTCAAAAAGCTGAAAGGGTCTTCAGTAGAGATGGATAGTCGAGCTGGGCTATCAGACGGTCACCTCTGTAGCTGTAGTGTCATTTTTCCTATGGTCCAATGTGTAAATTAAACAAAAAAGTGCACGTTTGTTATGATGTCCAAGATGGGGACCAGGATGTGGACATAATAAAAAATTAGGGAACATGATAGGAGACATTTCTACAATACATATAATCATTCTTATCTATCTAATACGATCACAACAGCTCTCCATACCTGCAGTCCACCACAAGGACCACTCTCTCTAATCCCTGAAAAATGAAATCATCCTCAGTGACGAAGAGAGGGGGCTAAGCGCCCCCCATGGTCTCAAAACATTGACTCTTCTAAGAGTCCTAAGAGTCCTGCTCACACTGATGGGGTGCAGCTGTGGGACCCTATTTTCAGAGATGATGTCCTCCACCCAACTCTCAAAAAGCTGAAAGGGTCTTCAGTAGAGATGGATAGTCGAGCTGGGCTACCAGACGGTCACCTCTGTAGCTGTAGTGTCATTTTTCCTATGGTCCAATGTGTAAATTAAACAAAAAAGTGCACGTTTGTTATGATGTCCAAGATGGGGACCAGGATGTGGACATAATAAAAAATTAGGGAACATGATAGGAGACATTTCTACAATACATATAATCATTCTTATCTATCTAATACGATGACAACAGCTCTCCATACCTGCAGTCCACCACAAGGACCACCCTCTCTAATCCCTGAAAAATGAAATCATCCTCAGTGACGAAGAGAGGGGGCTAAGCACCCCCATGGTCTCAGAGCATTAACTCTTCTAAGAGTCCTAAGAGTCCTGCTCACACTGATGGGGTGCAGCTGTGGGACCCTATTTTCAGAGATGATGTCCTCCACCCAACTCTCAAAAAGCTGAAAGGGTCTTCAGTAGAGATGGATAGTCGAGCTGGGCTATCAGACGGTCACCTCTGTAGCTGTAGTGTCATTTTTCCTATGGTCCAATGTGTAAATTAAACAAAAAAGTGCACGTTTGTTATGATGTCCAAGATGGGGACCAGGATGTGGACATAATAAAAAATTAGGGAACATGATAGGAGACATTTCTACAATACATATAATCATTCTTATCTATCTAATACGATGACAACAGCTCTCCATACCTGCAGTCCACCACAAGGACCACCCTCTCTAATCCCTGAAAAATGAAATCATCCTCAGGGACGAAGAGAGGGGGCTAAGCGCCCCCCATGGTTTTAGAGCATTGAATCTTCTAAGAGTCCTAAGAGTCCTGCTTACACTGATGGGGTGCAGCTGTGGGACCCTATTTTAAGAGATGATGTCCTCCACCCAACTCTCAAAAAGCTGAAAGGGTCTTCAGTAGAGATGGATAGTCGAGCTGGGCTATCAGACGGTCACCTCTGTAGCTGTAGTGTCATTTTTCCTATGGTCCAATGTGTAAATTAAACAAAAAAGTGCACGTTTGTTATGATGTCCAAGATGGGGACCAGGATGTGGACATAATAAAAAATTAGGGAACATGATAGGAGACATTTCTACAATACATATAATCATTCTTATCTATCTAATACGATCACAACAGCTCTCCATACCTGCAGTCCACCACAAGGACCACTCTCTCTAATCCCTGAAAAATGAAATCATCCTCAGTGACGAAGAGAGGGGGCTAAGCGCCCCCCATGGTCTCAAAACATTGACTCTTCTAAGAGTCCTAAGAGTCCTGCTCACACTGATGGGGTGCAGCTGTGGGACCCTATTTTCAGAGATGATGTCCTCCACCCAACTCTCAAAAAGCTGAAAGGGTCTTCAGTAGAGATGGATAGTCGAGCTGGGCTACCAGACGGTCACCTCTGTAGCTGTAGTGTCATTTTTCCTATGGTCCAATGTGTAAATTAAACAAAAAAGTGCACGTTTGTTATGATTTCCAAGATGGGGACCAGGATGTGGACATAATAAAAAAATAGGGAACATGATAGGAGACATTTCTACAATACATATAATCATTCTTATCTATCTAATACGATGACAACAGCTCTCCATACCTGCAGTCCACCACAAGTACCACCCTCTCTATTCCCTGAAAAGTGAAATCATCCTCAGTGACGAAGAGAGGGGGCTAAGCGCCCCCCATGGTCTCAAAACATTGACTCTTCTAAGAGTCCTAAGAGTCCTGCTCACACTGATGGGGTGCAGCTGTGGGACCCTATTTTCAGAGATGATGTTCTCCACCCAACTCTCAAAAAGCTGAAAGGGTCTTCAGTAGAGATGGATAGTCGAGCTGGGCTATCAGACGGTCACCTCTGTAGCTGTATTGTCATTTTTCCTATGGTCCAATGTGTAAATTAAACAAAAAAGTGCACGTTTGTTATGATGTCCAAGATGGGGACCAGGATGTGGACATAATAAAAAATTAGGGAACATGATAGGAGACATTTCTACAATACATATAATCATTCTTATCTATTTAATACGATGACAACAGCTCTCCATACCTGCAGTCCACCACAAGGACCACCCTCTCTAATCCCTGAAAAATGAAATCATCCTCAGTGACGAAGAGAGGGGGCTAAGCGCCCCCCATGGTCTCAAAACATTGACTCTTCTAAGAGTCCTAAGAGTCCTGCTCACACTGATGGGGTGCAGCTGTGGGACCCTATTTTCAGAGATGATGTCCTCCACCCAACTCTCAAAAAGCTGAAAGGGTCTTCAGTAGAGATGGATAGTCGAGCTGGGCTACCAGACGGTCACCTCTGTAGCTGTAGTGTCATTTTTCCTATGGTCCAATGTGTAAATTAAACAAAAAAGTGCACGTTTGTTATGATTTCCAAGATGGGGACCAGGATGTGGACATAATAAAAAAATAGGGAACATGATAGGAGACATTTCTACAATACATATAATCATTCTTATCTATCTAATACGATGACAACAGCTCTCCATACCTGCAGTCCACCACAAGTACCACCCTCTCTATTCCCTGAAAAGTGAAATCATCCTCAGTGACGAAGAGAGGGGGCTAAGCGCCCCCCATGGTCTCAAAACATTGACTCTTCTAAGAGTCCTAAGAGTCCTGCTCACACTGATGGGGTGCAGCTGTGGGACCCTATTTTCAGAGATGATGTCCTCCACCCAACTCTCAAAAAGCTGAAAGGGTCTTCAGTAGAGATGGATTGTCGAGCTGGGCTATCAGACGGTCACCTCTGTAGCTGTAGTGTCATTTTTCCTATGGTCCAATGTGTAAATTAAACAAAAAAGTGCACGTTTGTTATGATGTCCAAGATGGGGACCAGGATGTGGACATAATAAAAAATTAGGGAACATGATAGGAGACATTTCTACAATACATATAATCATTCTTATCTATCTAATACGATGATAACAGCTCTCCATACCTGCAGTCCACCACAAGGACCACCCTCTCTAATCCCTGAAAAATGAAATCATCCTCAGTGACGAAGAGAGGGGGCTAAGTGCCCCCAATGGTCTCAGAGCATTGACTCTTCTAAGAGTCCTAAGAGTCCTGCTCACACTGATGGGGTGCAGCTGTGGGACCCTATTTTCAGAGATGATGTCCTCCACCCAACTCTCAAAAAGCTGAAAGGGTCTTCAGTAGAGATGGATAGTCGAGCTGGGCTATCAGACGGTCACCTCTGTAGCTGTAGTGTCATTTTTCCTATGGTCCAATGTGTAAATTAAACAAAAAAGTGCACGTTTGTTATGATGTCCAAGATGGGGACCAGGATGTGGACATAATAAAAAATTAGGGAACATGATAGGAGACATTTCTACAATACATATAATCATTCTTATCTATCTAATACGATGACAACAGCTCTCCATACCTGCAGTCCACCACAAGGACCACCCTCTCTAATCCCTGAAAAATGAAATCATCCTCAGTGACGAAGAGAGGGGGCTAAGCGCCCCCATGGTCTCAGAGCATTAACTCTTCTAAGAGTCCTAAGAGTCCTGCTCACACTGATGGGGTGCAGCTGTGGGACCCTATTTTCAGAGATGATGTCCTCCACCCAACTCTCAAAAAGCTGAAAGGGTCTTCAGTAGAGATGGATAGTCGAGCTGGGCTATCAGACGGTCACCTCTGTAGCTGTAGTGTCATTTTTCCTATGGTCCAATGTGTAAATTAAACAAAAAAGTGCACGTTTGTTATGATGTCCAAGATGGGGACCAGGATGTGGACATAATAAAAAATTAGGGAACATGATAGGAGACATTTCTACAATACATATAATCATTCTTATCTATCTAATACGATGACAACAGCTCTCCATACCTGCAGTCCACCACAAGGACCACCCTCTCTAATCCCTGAAAAATGAAATCATCCTCAGTGACGAAGAGAGGGGGCTAAGCGCCCCCATGGTCTCAGAGCATTAACTCTTCTAAGAGTCCTAAGAGTCCTGCTCACACTGATGGGGTGCAGCTGTGGGACCCGATTTTCAGAGATGATGTCCTCCACCCAACTCTCAAAAAGCTGAAAGGGTCTTCAGTAGAGATGGATAGTCGAGCTGGGCTATCAGACGGTCACCTCTGTAGCTGTAGTGTCATTTTTCCTATGGTCCAATGTGGAAATTAAACAAAAAAGTGCACGTTTGTTATGATGTCCAAGATGGGGACCAGGATGTGGACATAATAAAAAATTAGGGAACATGATAGGAGACATTTCTACAATACATATAATCATTCTTATCTATCTAATACAATCACAACAGCTCTCCATACCTGCAGTCCACCACAAGGACCACTCTCTCTAATCCCTGAAAAATGAAATCATCCTCAGTGACGAAGAGAGGGGGCTAAGCGCCCCCCATGGTCTCAAAACATTGACTCTTCTAAGAGTCCTAAGAGTCCTGCTCACACTGATGGGGTGCAGCTGTGGGACCGTATTTTCAGAGATGATGTCCTCCACCCAACTCTCAAAAAGCTGAAAGGGTCTTCAGTAGAGATGGATAGTCGAGCTGGGCTACCAGACGGTCACCTCTGTAGCTGTAGTGTCATTTTTCCTATGGTCCAATGTGTAAATTAAACAAAAAAGTGCACGTTTGTTATGATTTCCAAGATGGGGACCAGGATGTGGACATAATAAAAAAATAGGGAACATGATAGGAGACATTTCTACAATACATATAATCATTCTTATCTATCTAATACGATGACAACAGCTCTCCATACCTGCAGTCCACCACAAGTACCACCCTCTCTATTCCCTGAAAAGTGAAATCATCCTCAGTGACGAAGAGAGGGGGCTAAGCGCCCCCCATGGTCTCAAAACATTGACTCTTCTAAGAGTCCTAAGAGTCCTGCTCACACTGATGGGGTGCAGCTGTGGGACCCTATTTTCAGAGATGATGTTCTCCACCCAACTCTCAAAAAGCTGAAAGGGTCTTCAGTAGAGATGTATAGTCGAGCTGGGCTATCAGACGGTCACCTCTGTAGCTGTAGTGTCATTTTTCCTATGGTCCAATGTGTAAATTAAACAAAAAAGTGCACGTTTGTTATGATGTCCAAGATGGGGACCAGGATGTGGACATAATAAAAAATTAGGGAACATGATAGGAGACATTTCTACAATACATATAATCATTCTTATCTATTTAATACGATGACAACAGCTCTCCATACCTGCAGTCCACCACAAGGACCACCCTCTCTAATCCCTGAAAAATGAAATCATCCTCAGTGACGAAGAGAGGGGGCTAAGCGCCCCCCATGGTCTCAGAGCATTGACTCTTCTAAGAGTCCTAAGAGTCCTGCTCACACTGATGGGGTGCAGCTGTGGGACCCTATTTTCAGAGATGATGTCCTCCACCCAACTCTCAAAAAGCTGAAAGGGTCTTCAGTAGAGATGGATTGTCGAGCTGGGCTATCAGACGGTCACCTCTGTAGCTGTAGTGTCATTTTTCCTATGGTCCAATGTGTAAATTAAACAAAAAAGTGCACGTTTGTTATGATGTCCAAGATGGGGACCAGGATGTGGACATAATAAAAAATTAGGGAACATGATAGGAGACATTTCTACAATACATATAATCATTCTTATCTATCTAATACGATGATAACAGCTCTCCATACCTGCAGTCCACCACAAGGACCACCCTCTCTAATCCCTGAAAAATGAAATCATCCTCAGTGACGAAGAGAGGGGGCTAAGTTCCCCCAATGGTCTCAGAGCATTGACTCTTCTAAGAGTCCTAAGAGTCCTGCTCACACTGATGGGGTGCAGCTGTGGGACCCTATTTTCAGAGATGATGTCCTCCACCCAACTCTCAAAAAGCTGAAAGGGTCTTCAGTAGAGATGGATAGTCGAGCTGGGCTATCAGACGGTCACCTCTGTAGCTGTAGTGTCATTTTTCCTATGGTCCAATGTGTAAATTAAACAAAAAAGTGCACGTTTGTTATGATGTCCAAGATGGGGACCAGGATGTGGACATAATAAAAAATTAGGGAACATGATAGGAGACATTTCTACAATACATATAATCATTCTTATCTATCTAATACGATGACAACAGCTCTCCATACCTGCAGTCCACCACAAGGACCACCCTCTCTAATCCCTGAAAAATGAAATCATCCTCAGTGACGAAGAGAGGGGGCTAAGCGCCCCCATGGTCTCAGAGCATTAACTCTTCTAAGAGTCCTAAGAGTCCTGCTCACACTTATGGGGTGCAGCTGTGGGACCCTATTTTCAGAGATGATGTCCTCCACCCAACTCTCAGAAAGCTGAAAGGGTCTTCAGTAGAGATGGATAGTCGAGCTGGGCTATCAGACGGTCACCTCTGTAGCTGTAGTGTCATTTTTACTATGGTCCAATGTGTAAATTAAACAAAAAAGTGCACGTTTGTTATGATGTCCAAGATGGGGACCAGGATGTGGACATAATAAAAAATTAGGGAACATGATAGGAGACATTTCTACAATACATATAATCATTCTTATCTATCTAATACGATGACAACAGCTCTACATACCTGCAGTCCACCACAAGGACCACCCTCTCTAATCCCTGAAAAATGAAATCATCCTCAGTGACGAAGAGAGGGGGCCAAGCGCCCCCCATGGTACCAGAGCATTGACTCTTCTAAGAGTCCTAAGAGTCCTGCTCACACTGATGGGGTGAAGCTGTGGGACCCTATTTTCAGAGATGATGTCCTCCACCCAACTCTCAAAAAGCTGAAAGGGTCTTCAGTAGAGATGGATAGTCGAGCTGGGCTATCAGACGGTCACCTCTGTAGCTGTAGTGTCATTTTTCCTATGGTCCAATGTGTAAATTAAACAAAAAAGTGCACGTTTGTTATGATGTCCAAGATGGGGACCAGGATGTGGACATAATAAAAAATTAGGGAACATGATAGGAGACATTTCTACAATACATATAATCATTCTTATCTATCTAATACGATGATAACAGCTCTCCATACCTGCAGTCCACCACAAGGACCACCCTCTCTAAACCCTGAAAAATGAAAGCATCCTCAGTGACGAAGAGAGGGGGCTCAGTGCCCCCAATGGTCTCAGAGCATTGACTCTTCTAAGAGTCTTAAGAGTCCTGCTCACACTGATGGGGTGCAGCTGTGGGACCCTATTTTCAGAGATGATGTCCTCCACCCAACTCTCAAAATGCTGAAAGGGTCTTCAGTAGAGATGAATAGTCGAGCTGGGCTATCAGACGGTCACCTCTGTAGCTGTAGTGTCATTTTTCCTATGGTCCAATGTGTAAATTAAACAAAAAAGTGCACGTTTGTTATGATGTCCAAGATGGGGACCAGGATGTGGACATAATAAAAAATTAGGGAACATGATAGGAGACATTTCTACAATACATATAATCATTCTTATCTATCTAATACGATGACAACAGCTCTACATACCTGCAGTCCACCACAAGGACCACCCTCTCTAATCCCTGAAAAATGAAATCATCCTCAGTGACGAAGAGAGGGGGCCAAGCGCCCCCCATGGTACCAGAGCATTGACTCTTCTAAGAGTCCTAAGAGTCCTGCTCACACTGATGGGGTGCAGCTGTGGGACCCTATTTTCAGAGATGATGTCCTCCACCCAACTCTCAAAAAGCTGAAAGGGTCTTCAGTAGAGATGGATAGTCGAGCTGGGCTATCAGACGGTCACCTCTGTAGCTGTAGTGTCATTTTTCCTATTGTCCAATTTGTAAATTAAACAAAAAAGTGCACGTTTGTTATGATTTCCAAGATGGGAACCAGGATGTGGACATAATAAAAAAATAGGGAACATGATAGGAGACATTTCTACAATACATATAATCATTCTTATCTATCTAATACGATGACAACAGCTCTCCATACCTGCAGTCCACCACAAGGACCACCCTCTCTATTCCCTGAAAAGTGAAATCATCCTCAGTGACGAAGAGAGGGGGCTCAGTGCCCCCAATGGTCTCAGAGCATTGACTCTTCTAAGAGTCTTAAGAGTCCTGCTCACACTGATGGGGTGCAGCTGTGGGACCCTATTTTCAGAGATGATGTCCTCCACCCAACTCTCAAAATGCTGAAAGGGTCTTCAGTAGAGATGAATAGTCGAGCTGGGCTATCAGACGGTCACCTCTGTAGCTGTAGTGTCATTTTTCCTATGGTCCAATGTGTAAATTAAACAAAAAAGTGCACGTTTGTTATGATGTCCAAGATGGGGACCAGGATGTGGACATAATAAAAAATTAGGGAACATGATAGGAGACATTTCTACAATACATATAATCATTCTTATCTATCTAATACGATGACAACAGCTCTCTATACCTGCAGTCCACCACAAGGACCACCCTCTCTAATCCCTGAAAAATGAAATCATCCTCAGTGACGAAGAGAGGGGGCTAAGCGCCCCCATGGTCTCAGAGCATTAACTCTTCTAAGAGTCCTAAGAGTCCTGCTCACACTTATGGGGTGCAGCTGTGGGACCCTATTTTCAGAGATGATGTCCTCCACCCAACTCTCAGAAAGCTGAAAGGGTCTTCAGTAGAGATGGATAGTCGAGCTGGGCTATCAGACGGTCACCTCTGTAGCTGTAGTGTCATTTTTACTATGGTCCAATGTGTAAATTAAACAAAAAAGTGCACGTTTGTTATGATGTCCAAGATGGGGACCAGGATGTGGACATAATAAAAAATTAGGGAACATGATAGGAGACATTTCTACAATACATATAATCATTCTTATCTATCTAATACGATGACAACAGCTCTACATACCTGCAGTCCACCACAAGGACCACCCTCTCTAATCCCTGAAAAATGAAATCATCCTCAGTGACGAAGAGAGGGGGCCAAGCGCCCCCCATGGTACCAGAGCATTGACTCTTCTAAGAGTCCTAAGAGTCCTGCTCACACTGATGGGGTGAAGCTGTGGGACCCTATTTTCAGAGATGATGTCCTCCACCCAACTCTCAGAAAGCTGAAAGGGTCTTCAGTAGAGATGGATAGTCGAGCTGGGCTATCAGACGGTCACCTCTGTAGCTGTAGTGTCATTTTTCCTATGGTCCAATGTGTAAATTAAACAAAAAAGTGCACGTTTGTTATGATGTCCAAGATGGGGACCAGGATGTGGACATAATAAAAAATTAGGGAACATGATAGGAGACATTTCTACAATACATATAATCATTCTTATCTATCTAATACGATGATAACAGCTCTCCATACCTGCAGTCCACCACAAGGACCAACCTCTCTAAACCCTGAAAAATGAAATCATCCTCAGTGACGAAGAGAGGGGGCTCAGTGCCCCCAATGGTCTCAGAGCATTGACTCTTCTAAGAGTCTTAAGAGTCCTGCTCACACTGATGGGGTGCAGCTGTGGGACCCTATTTTCAGAGATGATGTCCTCCACCCAACTCTCAAAATGCTGAAAGGGTCTTCAGTAGAGATGAATAGTCGAGCTGGGCTATCAGACGGTCACCTCTGTAGCTGTAGTGTCATTTTTCCTATGGTCCAATGTGTAAATTAAACAAAAAAGTGCACGTTTGTTATGATGTCCAAGATGGGGACCAGGATGTGGACATAATAAAAAATTAGGGAACATGATAGGAGACATTTCTACAATACATATAATCATTCTTATCTATCTAATACGATGACAACAGCTCTCCATACCTGCAGTCCACCACAAGGACCACCCTCTCTAATCCCTGAAAAATGAAATCATCCTCAGTGACGAAGAGAAGGGGCTAAGCGCCCCCATGGTCTCAGAGCATTAACTCTTCTAAGAGTCCTAAGAGTCCTGCTCACACTGATGGGGTGCAGCTGTGGGACCCTATTTTCAGAGATGATGTCCTCCACCCAACTCTCAAAAAGCTGAAAGGGTCTTCAGTAGAGATGGATAGTCGAGCTGGGCTATCAGACGGTCACCTCTGTAGCTGTAGTGTCATTTTTCCTATGGTCCAATGTGGAAATTAAACAAAAAAGTGCACGTTTGTTATGATGTCCAAGATGGGGACCAGGATGTGGACATAATAAAAAATTAGGGAACATGATAGGAGACATTTCTACAATACATATAATCATTCTTATCTATCTAATACGATGACAACAGCTCTCCATACCTGCAGTCCACCACA
This sequence comes from Anomaloglossus baeobatrachus, assembly GCF_048569485.1. Lineage (NCBI taxonomy): Eukaryota > Metazoa > Chordata > Amphibia > Anura > Aromobatidae > Anomaloglossus > Anomaloglossus baeobatrachus. The sequence continues at coordinate 522,056 of NW_027442954.1, read as the reverse complement.
AGGACCACCCTCTCTAATCCCTGAAAAATGAAATCATCCTCAGTGACGAAGAGAGGGGGCCAAGCGCCCCCCATGGTACCAGAACATTGACTCTTCTAAGAGTCCTAAGAGTCCTGCTCACACTGATGGGGTGCAGCTGTGGGACCCTATTTTCAGAGATGATGTCCTCCACCCAACTCTCAAAAAGCTGAAAGGGTCTTCAGTAGAGATGGATAGTCGAGCTGGGCTATCAGACGGTCACCTCTGTAGCTGTAGTGTCATTTTTCCTATTGTCCAATTTGTAAATTAAACAAAAAAGTGCACGTTTGTTATGATTTCCAAGATGGGAACCAGGATGTGGACATAATAAAAAAATAGGGAACATGATAGGAGACATTTCTACAATACATATAATCATTCTTATCTATCTAATACGATGACAACAGCTCTCCATACCTGCAGTCCACCACAAGGACCACCCTCTCTATTCCCTGAAAAGTGAAATCATCCTCAGTGACGAGGAGAGGGGGCTAAGCGCCCCCCATGGTCTCAGAGCATTGACTCTTCTAAGAGTCCTAAGAGTCCTGCTCACACTGATGGGGTGCAGCTGTGGGACCCTATTTTCAGAGATGATGTTCTCCACCCAACTCTCAAAAAGCTGAAAGGGTCTTCAGTAGAGATGGATAGTCGAGCTGGGCTATCAGACGGTCACCTCTGTAGCTGTAGTGTCATTTTTCCTATGGTCCAATGTGTAAATTAAACAAAAAAGTGCACGTTTGTTATGATGTCCAAGATGGGGACCAGGATGTGGACATAATAAAAAATTAGGGAACATGATAGGAGACATTTCTACAATACATATAATCATTCTTATCGATTTAATACGATGACAACAGCTCTCCATACCTGCAGTCCACCACAAGGACCACCCTCTCTAATCCCTGAAAAATGAAATCATCCTCAGTGACGAAGAGAGGGGGCTAAGCGCCCCCCATGGTCTCAGAGCATTGACTCTTCTAAGAGTCCTAAGAGTCCTGCTCACACTGATGGGGTGCAGCTGTGGGACCCTATTTTCAGAGATGATGTCCTCCACCCAACTCTCAAAAAGCTGAAAGGGTCTTCAGTAGAGATGGATAGTCGAGCTGGGCTATCAGACGGTCACCTCTGTAGCTGTAGTGTCATTTTTCCTATGGTCCAATGTGTAAATTAAACAAAAAAGTGCACGTTTGTTATGATGTCCAAGATGGGGACCAGGATGTGGACATAATAAAAAATTAGGGAACATGATAGGAGACATTTCTACAATACATATAATCATTCTTATCTATTTAATACGATGACAACAGCTCTCCATACCTGCAGTCCACCACAAGGACCACCCTCTCTAATCCCTGAAAAATGAAATCATCCTCAGTGACGAAGAGAGGGGGCTAAGCGCCCCCCATGGTCTCAGAGCATTGACTCTTCTAAGAGTCCTAAGAGTCCTGCTCACACTGATGGGGTGCAGCTGTGGGACCCTATTTTCAGAGATGATGTCCTCCACCCAACTCTCAAAAAGCTGAAAGGGTCTTCAGTAGAGATGGATTGTCGAGCTGGGCTATCAGACGGTCACCTCTGTAGCTGTAGTGTCATTTTTCCTATGGTCCAATGTGTAAATTAAACAAAAAAGTGCACGTTTGTTATGATGTCCAAGATGGGGACCAGGATGTGGACATAATAAAAAATTAGGGAACATGATAGGAGACATTTCTACAATACATATAATCATTCTTATCTACCTAATACCATGATAACAGCTCTCCATACCTGCAGTCCACCACAAGGACCACCCTCTCTAATCCCTGAAAAATGAAATCATCCTCAGTGACGAAGAGAGGGGGCTAAGTGCCCCCAATGGTCTCAGAGCATTGACTCTTCTAAGAGTCCTAAGAGTCCTGCTCACACTGATGGGGTGCAGCTGTGGGACCCTATTTTCAGAGATGATGTCCTCCACCCAACTCTCAAAAAGCTGAAAGGGTCTTCAGTAGAGATGGATAGTCGAGCTGGGCTATCAGACGGTCACCTCTGTAGCTGTAGTGTCATTTTTCCTTTGGTCCAATGTGTAAATTAAACAAAAAAGTGCACGTTTGTTATGATGTCCAAGATGGGGACCAGGATGTGGACATAATAAAAAATTAGGGAACATGATAGGAGACATTTCTACAATACATATAATCATTCTTATCTATCTAATACGATGACAACAGCTCTCCATACCTGCAGTCCACCACAAGGACCACCCTCTCTAATCCCTGAAAAATGAAATCATCCTCAGTGACGAAGAGAGGGGGCTAAGCGCCCCCATGGTCTCAGAGCATTAACTCTTCTAAGAGTCCTAAGAGTCCTGCTCACACTGATGGGGTGCAGCTGTGGGACCCTATTTTCGGGGATGATGTCCTCCACCCAACTCTCAAAAAGCTGAAAGGGTCTTCAGTAGAGATGGATAGTCGAGCTGGGCTATCAGACGGTCACCTCTGTAGCTGTAGTGTCATTTTTCCTATGGCCCAATGTGTAAATTAAACAAAAAAGTGCACGTTTGTTATGATGTCCAAGATGGGGACCAGGATGTGGACATAATAAAAAATTAGGGAACATGATAGGAGACATTTCTACAATACATATAATCATTCTTATCTATCTAATACGATCACAACAGCTCTCCATACCTGCAGTCCACCACAAGGACCACCCTCTCTAATCCCTGAAAAATGAAATCATCCTCAGTGACGAAGAGAGGGGGCCAAGCGCCCCCCATGGTACCAGAGCATTGACTCTTCTAAGAGTCCTAAGAGTCCTGCTCACACTGATGGGGTGAAGCTGTGGGACCCTATTTTCAGAGATGATGTCCTCCACCCAACTCTCAAAAAGCTGAAAGGGTCTTCAGTAGAGATGGATAGTCGAGCTGGGCTATCAGACGGTCACCTGTGTAGCTGTAGTGTCATTTTTCCTATGGTCCAATGTGTAAATTAAACAAAAAAGTGCACGTTTGTTATGATGTCCAAGATGGGGACCAGGATGTGGACATAATAAGAAATTAGGGAACATGATAGGAGACATTTCTACAATACATATAATCATTCTTATCTATCTAATATGATGACAACAGCTCTCCATACCTGCAGTCCACCACAAGGACCACCCTCTCTAATCCCTGAAAAATGAAATCATCCTCAGGGACGAAGAGAGGGGGCTAAGCGCCCCCCATGGTTTTAGAGCATTGACTCTTCTAAGAGTCCTAAGAGTCCTGCTTACACTGATGGGGTGCAGCTGTGGGACCCTATTTTCAGAGATGATGTCCTCCACCCAACTCTCAAAAAGCTGAAAGGGTCTTCAGTAGAGATGGATAGTCGAGCTGGGCTATCAGACGGTCACCTCTGTAGCTGTAGTGTCATTTTTCCTATGGTCCAATGTGTAAATTAAACAAAAAAGTGCACGTTTGTTATGATTTCCAAGATGGGGACCAGGATGTGGACATAATAAAAAAATAGGGAACATGATAGCAGACATTTCTACAATACATATAATCATTCTTATCTATCTAATGCGATGACAACAGCTCTCCATACCTGCAGTCCACCACAAGGACCACCCTCTCTATTCCCTGAAAAGTGAAATCATCCTCAGTGACGAAGAGAGGGGGCTAAGCGCCCCCCATGGTCTCAGAGCATTGACTCTTCTAAGAGTCCTAAGAGTCCTGCTCACACTGATGGGGTGCAGCTGTGGGACCCTATTTTCAGAGATGATGTTCTCCACCCAACTCTCAAAAAGCTGAAAGGGTCTTCAGTAGAGATGGATAGTCGAGCTGGGCTATCAGACGGTCACCTCTGTAGCTGTAGTGTCATTTTTCCTATGGTCCAATGTGTAAATTAAACAAAAAAGTGCACGTTTGTTATGATGTCCAAGATGGGGACCAGGATGTGGACATAATAAAAAATTAGGGAACATGATAGGAGACATTTCTACAATACATATAATCATTCTTATCTATCTAATACGATCACAACAGCTCTCCATACCTGCAGTCCACCACAAGGACCACTCTCTCTAATCCCTGAAAAATGAAATCATCCTCAGTGACGAAGAGAGGGGGCTAAGCGCCCCCCATGGTCTCAGAGCATTGACTCTTCTAAGAGTCCTAAGATTCCTGCTCACACTGATGGGGTGCAGCTGTGGGACCCTATTTTCAGAGATGATGTCCTACACCCAACTCTCAAAAAGCTGAAAGGGTCTTCAGTAGAGATGGATAGTCGAGCTGGGCTATCAGACGGTCACCTCTGTAGCTGTAGTGTCATTTTTCCTATGGTCCAATGTGTAAATTAAACAAAAAAGTGCACGTTTGTTATGATTTCCAAGATGGGGACCAGGATGTGGACATAATAAAAAAATAGGGAACATGATAGGAGACATTTCTACAATACATATAATCATTCTTATCTATCTAATACGATGACAACAGCTCTCCATACCTGCAGTCCACCACAAGGACCACCCTCTCTATTCCCTGAAAAGTGAAATCATCCTCAGTGACGAAGAGAGGGGGCTAAGCGCCCCCCATGGTCTCAGAGCATTGACTCTTCTAAGAGTCTTAAGAGTCCTGCTCACACTGATGGGGTGCAGCTGTGGGACCCTATTTTCAGAGATGATGTCCTCCACCCAACTCTCAAAATGCTGAAAGGGTCTTCAGTAGAGATGAATAGTCGAGCTGGGCTATCAGACGGTCACCTCTGTAGCTGTAGTGTCATTTTTCCTATGGTCCAATGTGTAAATTAAACAAAAAAGTGCACGTTTGTTATGATGTCCAAGATGGGGACCAGGATGTGGACATAATAAAAAATTAGGGAACATGATAGGAGACATTTCTACAATACATATAATCATTCTTATCTATCTAATACGATGACAACAGCTCTCCATACCTGCAGTCCACCACAAGGACCACCCTCTCTAATCCCTGAAAAATAAAATCATCCTCAGTGACGAAGAGAGGGGGCTAAGCGCCCCCATGGTCTCAGAGCATTAACTCTTCTAAGAGTCCTATGAGTCCTGCTCACACTGATGGGGTGCAGCTGTGGGACCCTATTTTCAGAGATGATGTCCTCCACCCAACTCTCAAAAAGCTGAAAGGGTCTTCAGTAGAGATGGATAGTCGAGCTGGGCTATCAGACGGTCACCTCTGTAGCTGTAGTGTCATTTTTCCTATGGTCCAATGTGGAAATTAAACAAAAAAGTGCACGTTTGTTATGATGTCCAAGATGGGGACCAGGATGTGGACATAATAAAAAATTAGGGAACATGATAGGAGACATTTCTACAATACATATAATCATTCTTATCTATCTAATACGATGACAACAGCTCTCCATACCTGCAGTCCACCACAAGGACCACCCTCTCTAATCCCTGAAAAATGAAATCATCCTCAGTGACGAAGAGAGGGGGCCAAGCGCCCCCCATGGTACCAGAGCATTGACTCTTCTAAGAGTCCTAAGAGTCCTGCTCACACTGATGGGGTGCAGCTGTGGGACCCTATTTTCAGAGATGATGTCCTCCACCCAACTCTCAAAAAGCTGAAAGGGTCTTCAGTAGAGATGGATAGTCGAGCTGGGCTATCAGACGGTCACCTCTGTAGCTGTAGTGTCATTTTTCCTATTGTCCAATTTGTAAATTAAACAAAAAAGTGCACGTTTGTTATGATTTCCAAGATGGGAACCAGGATGTGGACATAATAAAAAAATAGGGAACATGATAGGAGACATTTCTACAATACATATAATCATTCTTATCTATCTAATACGATGACAACAGCTCTCCATACCTGCAGTCCACCACAAGGACCACCCTCTCTATTCCCTGAAAAGTGAAATCATCCTCAGTGACGAGGAGAGGGGGCTAAGCGCCCCCCATGGTCTCAGAGCATTGACTCTTCTAAGAGTCCTGCTCACACTGATGGGGTGCAGCTGTGGGACCCTATTTTCAGAGATGATGTTCTCCACCCAACTCTCAAAAAGCTGAAAGGGTCTTCAGTAGAGATGGATAGTCGAGCTGGGCTATCAGACGGTCACCTCTGTAGCTGTAGTGTCATTTTTCCTATGGTCCAATGTGTAAATTAAACAAAAAAGTGCACGTTTGTTATGATGTCCAAGATGGGGACCAGGATGTGGACATAATAAAAAATTAGGGAACATGATAGGAGACATTTCTACAATACATATAATCATTCTTATCTATTTAATACGATGACAACAGCTCTCCATACCTGCAGTCCACCACAAGGACCACCCTCTCTAATCCCTGAAAAATGAAATCATCCTCAGTGACGAAGAGAGGGGGCTAAGCGCCCCCCATGGTCTCAGAGCATTGACTCTTCTAAGAGTCCTAAGAGTCCTGCTCACACTGATGGGGTGCAGCTGTGGGACCCTATTTTCAGAGATGATGTCCTCCACCCAACTCTCAAAAAGCTGAAAGGGTCTTCAGTAGAGATGGATAGTCGAGCTGGGCTATCAGACGGTCACCTCTGTAGCTGTAGTGTCATTTTTCCTATGGTCCAATGTGTAAATTAAACAAAAAAGTGCACGTTTGTTATGATGTCCAAGATGGGGACCAGGATGTGGACATAATAAAAAATTAGGGAACATGATAGGAGACATTTCTACAATACATATAATCATTCTTATCTATTTAATACGATGACAACAGCTCTCCATACCTGCAGTCCACCACAAGGACCACCCTCTCTAATCCCTGAAAAATGAAATCATCCTCAGTGACGAAGAGAGGGGGCTAGGCGCCCCCCATGGTCTCAGAGCATTGACTCTTCTAAGAGTCCTAAGAGTCCTGCTCACACTGATGGGGTGCAGCTGTGGGACCCTATTTTCAGAGATGATGTCCTCCACCCAACTCTCAAAAAGCTGAAAGGGTCTTCAGTAGAGATGGATTGTCGAGCTGGGCTATCAGACGGTCACCTCTGTAGCTGTAGTGTCATTTTTCCTATGGTCCAATGTGTAAATTAAACAAAAAAGTGCACGTTTGTTATGATGTCCAAGATGGGGACCAGGATGTGGACATAATAAAAAATTAGGGAACATGATAGGAGACATTTCTACAATACATATAATCATTCTTATCTACCTAATACCATGATAACAGCTTTCCATACCTGCAGTCCACCACAAGGACCACCCTCTCTAATCCCTGAAAAATGAAATCATCCTCAGTGACGAAGAGAGGGGGCTAAGTGCCCCCAATGGTCTCAGAGCATTGACTCTTCTAAGAGTCCTAAGAGTCCTGCTCACACTGATGGGGTGCAGCTGTGGGACCCTATTTTCAGAGATGATGTCCTCCACCCAACTCTCAAAAAGCTGAAAGGGTCTTCAGTAGAGATGGATAGTCGAGCTGGGCTATCACACGGTCACCTCTGTAGCTGTAGTGTCATTTTTCCTTTGGTCCAATGTGTAAATTAAACAAAAAAGTGCACGTTTGTTATGATGTCCAAGATGGGGACCAGGATGTGGACATAATAAAAAATTAGGGAACATGATAGGAGACATTTCTACAATACATATAATCATTCTTATCTATCTAATACGATGACAACAGCTCTCCATACCTGCAGTCCACCACAAGGACCACCCTCTCTAATCCCTGAAAAATGAAATCATCCTCAGTGACGAAGAGAGGGGGCTAAGCGCCCCCATGGTCTCAGAGCATTAACTCTTCTAAGAGTCCTAAGAGTCCTGCTCACACTGATGGGGTGCAGCTGTGGGACCCTATTTTCAGAGATGATGTCCTCCACCCAACTCTCAAAAAGCTGAAAGGGTCTTCAGTAGAGATGGATAGTCGAGCTGGGCTATCAGACGGTCACCTCTGTAGCTGTAATGTCATTTTTCCTATGGCCCAATGTGTAAATTAAACAAAAAAGTGCACGTTTGTTATGATGTCCAAGATGGGGACCAGGATGTGGACATAATAAAAAATTAGGGAACATGATAGGAGACATTTCTACAATACATATAATCATTCTTATCTATCTAATACGATCACAACAGCTCTCCATACCTGCAGTCCACCACAAGGACCACCCTCTCTAATCCCTGAAAAATGAAATCATCCTCAGTGACGAAGAGAGGGGGCCAAGCGCCCCCCATGGTACCAGAGCATTGACTCTTCTAAGAGTCCTAAGAGTCCTGCTCACACTGATGGGGTGAAGCTGTGGGACCCTATTTTCAGAGATGATGTCCTCCACCCAACTCTCAAAAAGCTGAAAGGGTCTTCAGTAGAGATGGATAGTCGAGCTGGGCTATCAGACGGTCACCTCTGTAGCTGTAGTGTCATTTTTCCTATGGTCCAATGTGTAAATTAAACAAAAAAGTGCACGTTTGTTATGATGTTCAAGATGGGGACCAGGATGTGGACATAATAAAAAATTAGGGAACATGATAGGAGACATTTCTACAATACATATAATCATTCTTATCTATCTAATACGATCACAACAGCTCTCCATACCTGCAGTCCACCACAAGGACCACTCTCTCTAATCCCTGAAAAATGAAATCATCCTCAGTGACGAAGAGAGGGGGCTAAGCGCCCCCCATGGTCTCAGAGCATTGACTCTTCTAAGAGTCCTAAGATTCCTGCTCACACTGATGGGGTGCAGCTGTGGGACCCTATTTTCAGAGATGATGTCCTCCACCCAACTCTCAAAAAGCTGAAAGGGTCTTCAGTAGAGATGGATAGTCGAGCTGGGCTATCAGACGGTCACCTCTGTAGCTGTAGTGTCATTTTTCCTATGGTCCAATGTGTAAATTAAACAAAAAAGTGCACGTTTGTTATGATTTCCAAGATGGGGACAAGGATGTGGACATAATAAAAAAATAGGGAACATGATAGGAGACATTTCTACAATACATATAATCATTCTTATCTATCTAATACGATGACAACAGCTCTCCATACCTGCAGTCCACCACAAGGACCACCCTCTCTATTCCCTGAAAAGTGAAATCATCCTCAGTGACGAAGAGAGGGGGCTAAGCGCCCCCCATGGTCTCAGAGCATTGACTCTTCTAAGAGTCCTAAGAGTCCTGCTCACACTGATGGGGTGCAGCTGTGGGACCCTATTTTCAGAGATGATGTTCTCCACCCAACTCTCAAAAAGCTGAAAGGGTCTTCAGTAGAGATGGATAGTCGAGCTGGGCTATCAGACGGTCACCTCTGTAGCTGTAGTGTCATTTTTCCTATGGTCCAATGTGTAAATTAAACAAAAAAGTGCACGTTTGTTATGATGTCCAAGATGGGGACCAGGATGTGGACATAATAAAAAATTAGGGAACATGATAGGAGACATTTCTACAATACATATAATCATTCTTATCTATCTAATACGATCACAACAGCTCTCCATACCTGCAGTCCACCACAAGGACCACTCTCTCTAATCCCTGAAAAATGAAATCATCCTCAGTGACGAAGAGAGGGGGCTAAGCGCCCCCCATGGTCTCAGAGCATTGACTCTTCTAAGAGTCCTAAGATTCCTGCTCACACTGATGGGGTGCAGCTGTGGGACCCTATTTTCAGAGATGATGTCCTCCACCCAACTCTCAAAAAGCTGAAAGGGTCTTCAGTAGAGATGGATAGTCGAGCTGGGCTATCAGACGGTCACCTCTGTAGCTGTAGTGTCATTTTTCCTATGGTCCAATGTGTAAATTAAACAAAAAAGTGCACGTTTGTTATGATTTCCAAGATGGGGACCAGGATGTGGACATAATAAAAAAATAGGGAACATGATAGGAGACATTTCTACAATACATATAATCATTCTTATCTATCTAATACGATGACAACAGCTCTCCATACCTGCAGTCCACCACAAGGACCACCCTCTCTATTCCCTGAAAAGTGAAATCATCCTCAGTGACGAAGAGAGGGGGCTAAGCGCCCCCCATGGTCTCAGAGCATTGACTCTTCTAAGAGTCCTAAGAGTCCTGCTCACACTGATGGGGTGCAGCTGTGGGACCCTATTTTCAGAGATGATGTTCTCCACCCAACTCTCAAAAAGCTGAAAGGGTCTTCAGTAGAGATGGATAGTCGAGCTGGGCTATCAGACGGTCACCTCTGTAGCTGTAGTGTCATTTTTCCTATGGTCCAATGTGTAAATTAAACAAAAAAGTGCACGTTTGTTATGATGTCCAAGATGGGGACCAGGATGTGGACATAATAAAAAATTAGGGAACATGATAGGAGACATTTCTACAATACATATAATCATTCTTATCTATTTAATACGATGACAACAGCTCTCCATACCTGCAGTCCACCACAAGGACCACCCTCTCTAATCCCTGAAAAATGAAATCATCCTCAGTGACAAAGAGAGGGGGCTAAGCGCCCCCCATGGTCTCAGAGCATTGACTCTTCTAAGAGTCCTCAGAGTCCTGCTCACACTGATGGGGTGCAGCTGTGGGACCCTATTTTCAGAGATGATGTCCTCCACCCAACTCTCAAAAAGCTGAAAGGGTCTTCAGTAGAGATGGATAGTCGAGCTGGGCTATCAGACGGTCACCTCTGTAGCTGTAGTGTCATTTTTCCTATGGTCCAATGTGTAAATTAAACAAAAAAGTGCACGTTTGTTATGATGTCCAAGATGGGGACCAGGATGTGGACATAATAAAAAATTAGGGAACATGATACTAGACATTTCTACAATACATATAATCATTCTTATCTATCTAATACGATGATAACAGCTCTCCATATCTGCAGTCCACCACAAGGACCACCCTCTCTAATCCCTGAAAAATGAAATCATCCTCAGTGATGAAGAGAGGGGGCTAAGTGCCCCCAATGGTCTCAGAGCATTGACTCTTCTAAGAGTCCTAAGAGTCCTGCTCACACTGATGGGGTGCAGCTGTGGGACCCTATTTTCAGAGATGATGTCCTCCACCCAACTCTCAAAAAGCTGAAAGGGTCTTCAGTAGAGATGGATAGTCGAGCTGGGCTATCAGACGGTCACCTCTGTAGCTGTAGTGTCATTTTTCCTATGGTCCAATGTGTAAATTAAACAAAAAAGTGCACGTTTGTTATGATGTCCAAGATGGGGACCAGGATGTGGACATAATAAAAAATTAGGGAACATGATAGGAGACATTTCTACAATACATATAATCATTCTTATCTATCTAATACGATGACAACAGCTCTCCATACCTGCAGTCCACCACAAGGACCACCCTCTCTAATCCCTGAAAAATGAAATCATCCTCAGTGACGAAGAGAGGGGGCTAAGCGCCCCCATGGTCTCAGAGCATTAACTCTTCTAAGAGTCCTAAGAGTCCTGCTCACACTGATGGGGTGCAGCTGTGGGACCCTATTTTCAGAGATGATGTCCTCCACCCAACTCTCAAAAAGCTGAAAGGGTCTTCAGTAGAGATGGATAGTCGAGCTGGGCTATCAGACGGTCACCTCTGTAGCTGTAGTGTCATTTTTCCTATGGTCCAATGTGTAAATTAAACAAAAAAGTGCACGTTTGTTATGATGTCCAAGATGGGGACCAGGATGTGGACATAATAAAAAATTAGGGAACATGATAGGAGACATTTCTACAATACATATAATCATTCTTATCTATCTAATACGATGACAACAGCTCTCCATACCTGCAGTCCACCACAAGGACCACCCTCTCTAATCCCTGAAAAATGAAATCATCCTCAGTGACGAAGAGAGGGGGCTAAGCGCCCCCATGGTCTCAGAGCATTAACTCTTCTAAGAGTCCTAAGAGTCCTGCTCACACTGATGGGGTGCAGCTGTGGGACCCTATTTTCAGAGATGATGTCCTCCACCCAACTCTCAAAAAGCTGAAAGGGTCTTCAGTAGAGATGGATAGTCGAGCTGGGCTATCAGACGGTCACCTCTGTAGCTGTAGTGTCATTTTTCCTATGGTCCAATGTGTAAATTAAACAAAAAAGTGCACGTTTGTTATGATGTCCAAGATGGGGACCAGGATGTGGACATAATAAAAAATTAGGGAACATGATAGGAGACATTTCTACAATACATATAATCATTCTTATCTATCTAATACGATGACAACAGCTCTCCATACCTGCAGTCCACCACAAGGACCACCCTCTCTAATCCCTGAAAAATGAAATCATCCTCAGTGACGAAGAGAGGGGGCCAAGCGCCCCCCATGGTACCAGAGCATTGACTCTTCTAAGAGTCCTAAGAGTCCTGCTCACACTGATGGCGTGAAGCTGTGGGACCCTATTTTCAGAGATGATGTCCTCCACCCAACTCTCAAAAAGCTGAAAGGGTCTTCAGTAGAGATGGGTAGTCGAGCTGGGCTATCAGACGGTCACCTCTGTAGCTGTAGTGTCATTTTTCCTATGGTCCAATGTGTAAATTAAACAAAAAAGTGCACATTTGTTATGATGTCCAAGATGGGGACCAGGATGTGGACATAATAAGAAATTAGGGAACATGATAGGAGACATTTCTACAATACATATAATCATTCTTATCTATCTAATACGATGACAACAGCTCTCCATACCTGCAGTCCACCACAAGGACCACCCTCTCTAATCCCTGAAAAATGAAATCATCCTCAGGGACGAGGAGAGGGGGCTAAGCGCCCCCCATGGTTTTAGAGCATTGACTCTTCTAAGAGTCCTAAGAGTCCTGCTTACACTGATGGGGTGCAGCTGTGGGACCCTATTTTCAGAGATGATGTCCTCCACCCAACTCTCAAAAAGCTGAAAGGGTCTTCAGTAGAGATGGATAGTCGAGCTGGGCTATCAGACGGTCACCTCTGTAGCTGTAGTGTCATTTTTCCTATGGTCCAATGTGTAAATTAAACAAAAAAGTGCACGTTTGTTATGATGTCCAAGATGGGGACCAGGATGTGGACATAATAAAAAATTAGGGAACATGATAGGAGACATTTCTACAATACATATAATCATTCTTATCTATCTAATACGATCACAACAGCTCTCCATACCTGCAGTCCACCACAAGGACCACTCTCTCTAATCCCTGAAAAATGAAATCATCCTCAGTGACGAAGAGAGGGGGCTAAGCGCCCCCCATGGTCTCAGAGCATTGACTCTTCTAAGAGTCCTAAGATTCCTGCTCACACTGATGGGGTGCAGCTGTGGGACCCTATTTTCAGAGATGATGTCCTCCACCCAACTCTCAAAAAGCTGAAAGGGTCTTCAGTAGAGATGGATAGTCGAGATGGGCTATCAGACGGTCACCTCTGTAGCTGTAGTGTCATTTTTCCTATGGTCCAATGTGTAAATTAAACAAAAAAGTGCACGTTTGTTATGATGTCCAAGATGGGGACCAGGATGTGGACATAATAAAAAAATAGGGAACATGATAGGAGACATTTCTACAATACATATAATCATTCTTATCTATCTAATACGATGACAACAGCTCTCCATACCTGCAGTCCACCACAAGGACCACCCTCTCTATTCCCTGAAAAGTGAAATCATCCTCAGTGACGAAGAGAGGGGGCTAAGCGCCCCCCATGGTCTCAGAGCATTGACTCTTCTAAGAGTCCTAAGAGTCCTGCTCACACTGATGGGGTGCAGCTGTGGGACCCTATTTTCAGAGATGATGTTCTCCACCCAACTCTCAAATAGCTGAAAGGGTCTTCAGTAGAGATGGATAGTCGAGCTGGGCTATCAGACGGTCACCTCTGTAGCTGTAGTGTCATTTTTCCTATGGTCCAATGTGTAAATTAAACAAAAAAGTGCACGTTTGTTATGATGTCCAAGATGGGGACCAGGATGTGGACATAATAAAAAATTAGGGAACATGATAGGAGACATTTCTACAATACATATAATCATTCTTATCTATCTAATACGATGACAACAGCTCTCCATACCGTATTTCATGGTCAATCCAGGTTTGTCAGTGATGGCACTGACATAATGTATGGCGTCTTTTTCGGGCGTTATCCTTTGCCTTTTCATTGTGAAAATCCAGTTGCCTATATCAAAGCAAATTCTACTACTTGTAAAGTATGCAGAAAATGAAATGTAGAACATATAACATCAACTGCTTAGGAACGCATCATAGGTTAGTACTTAAAAGGATATTGTCATGTTCTAGTCATAATGCAAGCTGGACATTTTTCATGTTACCCTGTAATCGCCGGCCTGTTCTAATGCTCACAAGCAAAGATATATGCTCAGCTGCTAAGGCTTCCCTCTGCCTTCTGAATGAAAATTGAATATGTCTGGCTCACTGTGTATATAGCAGGTGCTCAGAAAAAATAAGAGTCAAATCAAAAGAAATAGCTCTGGTACACTATAGTGATTAATAACGTAAGAAAAGAACTCTTGGAATGCTGAAAATTCTTTATTTGTGCAAAAGGATAATTCATCCAACGTTTCGACCTTGTTTTTAGGTCTTTATCAAGGATAAAGTTATCTAAGATCATAAAGGGTTACAAAACCATATAAACACGTAATTAGTACATAGTACAACATAACAGTACAATATATTGCTACTTGAGAGTACAATGGGTCAAATGACCATGAGGCACATACAAAAAATTTTTCCAAAGCCATAGTGAAAACATTTGTACTGAGGAAAGAAAATTTCCACATGACCTATCTGGAGAAACATTCTGGATCAAACAACCAAAAATAGTCAAGCAGGTAAATACACACCTATATTTCATAACAGGATGATATGTGTTCAATTGTATAGCGTCATTGCCATTAAGGTACAAATGGAAAACTTGCAATCCTATATAGTGAAGGAAATGAACACATATCATATCAAAGAACACAGGAACATGGGTGTGAGAAAAACCTCAATGTTTATACTTTGTTCTTTATAATGGTGTGAACATGTATATGTCTCAGTACCTTATGCACTTGAGAATTCTAGTGAGTAGATGATGAAAGCCTATTCCAGAACTGGAATCGGTAAATAATTGTAGGTGGAATCTAAATGAAAAGATGGTACAAGTGTTATCATGACACGTGGGCTATAACACAATGGACCGTGTGACAAAGAAGAAAGGAGAGAAAGAAGAGGAAGAAAATGGAACTACCTGTAACATTACGTGATAGTCACTGGTAAGTATCACTTGACAATTCAGGTGAAAAAGGATTCCTTTATTAAAGGGTTCTCAGTCGCCTCAGGATCATGAAATACTAGGGTAAATGATATGAGAATGGGTAAGAAGCACCACTAAAGGAAATATGAAATGCAGGACATATATCTATAAACCCCTGAACTACATGATAGAAATAAAAAGAAGAAAAAAGAAAAAAAAGAAGAAAGAAGAACACATAGAATGCGGAAAGAGAATGGGTACAACTACCTGAGTTACTGCAGGGAGGCCCCTGGTTGGTATTGTGAGGGTTAGTGGAATTCCTTCACTGAAGGGTTCTCAGTTGCCTCAGGTTCGTGAAAAATGCTATAGACAAATAATGCCCGGAGAAAAGGGGTTCATATACAGCGAATAATGGTAATACAAGGTACATGTGTCACATGTAATAGTATATATATATATATTGTACTAAGCTCTACACCAGAAATAGAAAGTAGTCCCTCTGCCTTCTGTCTAGGTGCCCTGAGTTATGTCCTGTAAACTGTCACAGCGACCCAGACACACATGTGTAGTAGGGGAATATCCCTGCTGAGATGCCAGTGCTAGAGCACTCGTTTGCTGTGGAGTTGAACGCTATGTGAGCAGTTCTTACCTTCAATGAGCAGAAGTCTCTTTTTTCAGATTTCAATATCTCTGTGGGTATCTGGCAGAAATATGGAATACTCTTTACTGCTAAGACCCTGTACACCACTCCCACTAAAGGGGGCTTTACACGCTGCGACATCGCTAATGCGGAGTCGTTGGGGTCACGGAATTTGTGACGCACATCCGGCCGCATTAGCGATGTTGCTGCGTGTGACACCGATGAGCGATTTTGCATCGTTGCAAAAACGTGCAAAATCGCTCATCGGTGACATGGGTCTCCATTCTCGATTATCGTTACTGCAGCAGTAACGATTAGAGATGAGCGAACCGGTCGCGGTTCGGCTCGAGGTTGGTTCGCCGAACGGACCTCCCGTTCGAGTTCGGTTCGTCGAACGTTCGACGAACCGAACTCGAACTGCATAGGAAACAATGGCAGGCAATCACAAACACAGAAAAACACCTAGAAAACACCCTCAAAGGTGTCCAAAAGGTCACAAACAACTCACAACACATGGGAAAGTGACAAGGACATATACTCATGCGAAAACAAAAGAGCTGGACAAGGAAAAAGAGGAGGACACACAGATATATGAGTATATGCAAGGAAACATCGATTCCATTAATGTGCAACTTGAGCCCTGCTCATTCTTGGCTTCCAATCTTGATAAATTGCCTGAGCTCGCCACGTACGTCTTGGGGATCTTGTCGTGTCCTGCAGCCAGCGTTCTCTCGGAACCTGTCTTCAGTGCTGCTGTGGGTCTGCTGGCAGATAAGCACACGTGTCTGTCCACTGACAATGTGGACATGGCTCTCAGAGGACTTTTCTTCCCCTGGGTCAGCCAGGGGACGGGAAAGGCACGCGTATTTTTGAGAGTGCTTCATGCAAAGCATCTTTTTCTTTTTCAAAAGGGAGCTCAACCGATGCCAGTCAAGTGGGGTGTGTGTGGCCCAGTGAGTGGAAACGAGGGAGACTGTGGTTGGAGTCCCCTCGCTGTGTCTCTAAAAGAACCAAGATGAACAAGTCATGGCTCTCAGAGGACTTTTCTTCCCCTGGGTCAGCCAGGGGACGGGAAAGGCACGCGTATTTTTGAGAGTGCTTCATGCAAAGCATCTTTTTCTTTTTCAAAAGGGAGCTCAACCGATGCCAGTCAAGTGGGGTGTGTGTGGCCCAGTGAGTGGAAACGAGGGAGACTGTGGTTGGAGTCCCCTCGCTGTGTCTCTAAAAGAACCAAGATGAACAAGTCATGGCTCTCAGAGGACTTTTCTTCCCCTGGGTCAGCCAGGGGACGGGAAAGGCACGCGTATTTTTGAGAGTGCTTCATGCAAAGCATCTTTTTCTTTTTCAAAAGGGAGCTCAACCGATGCCAGTCAAGTGGGGTGTGTGTGGCCCAGTGAGTGGAAACGAGGGAGACTGTGGTTGGAGTCCCCTCGCTGTGTCTCTAAAAGAACCAAGATGAACAAGTCATGGCTCTCAGAGGACTTTTCTTCCCCTGGGTCAGCCAGGGGACGGGAAAGGCACGCGTATTTTTGAGAGTGCTTCATGCAAAGCATCTTTTTCTTTTTCAAAAGGGAGCTCAACCGATGCCAGTCAAGTGGGGTGTGTGTGGCCCAGTGAGTGGAAACGAGGGAGACTGTGGTTGGAGTCCCCTCGCTGTGTCTCTAAAAGAACCAAGATAAACAAGTCATGGCTCTCAGAGGACCTTTCTTCCCCTGGGTCAGCCAGGGGACGGGAAAGGCACGCGTATTTTTGAGAGTGCTTCATGCAAAGCATCTTTTTCTTTTTCAAAAGGGAGCTCAACCGATGCCAGTCAAGTGGGGTGTGTGTGGCCCAGTGAGTGGAAACGAGGGAGACTGTGGTTGGAGTCCCCTCGCTGTGTCTCTAAAAGAACCAAGATGAACAAGTCATGGCTCTCAGAGGACTTTTCTTCCCCTGGGTCAGCCAGGGGACGGGAAAGGCACGCGTATTTTTGAGAGTGCTTCATGCAAAGCATCTTTTTCTTTTTCAAAAGGGAGCTCAACCGATGCCAGTCAAGTGGGGTGTGTGTGGCCCAGTGAGTGGAAACGAGGGAGACTGTGGTTGGAGTCCCCTCGCTGTGTCTCTAAAAGAACCAAGATGAACAAGTCATGGCTCTCAGAGGACTTTTCTTCCCCTGGGTCAGCCAGGGGACGGGAAAGGCACGCGTATTTTTGAGAGTGCTTCATGCAAAGCATCTTTTTCTTTTTCAAAAGGGAGCTCAACCGATGCCAGTCAAGTGGGGTGTGTGTGGCCCAGTGAGTGGCAACGAGGGAGACTGTGGTTGGAGTCCCCTCGCTGTGTCTCTAAAAGAACCAAGATGAACAAGTCATGGCTCTCAGAGGACTTTTCTTCCCCTGGGTCAGCCAGGGGACGGGAAAGGCACGCGTATTTTTGAGAGTGCTTCATGCAAAGCATCTTTTTCTTTTTCAAAAGGGAGCTCAACCGATGCCAGTCAAGTGGGGTGTGTGTGGCCCAGTGAGTGGAAACGAGGGAGACTGTGGTTGGAGTCCCCTCGCTGTGTCTCTAAAAGAACCAAGATGAACAAGTCATGGCTCTCAGAGGACTTTTCTTCCCCTGGGTCAGCCAGGGGACGGGAAAGGCACGCGTATTTTTGAGAGTGCTTCATGCAAAGCATCTTTTTCTTTTTCAAAAGGGAGCTCAACCGATGCCAGTCAAGTGGGGTGTGTGTGGCCCAGTGAGTGGAAACGAGGGAGACTGTGGTTGGAGTCCCCTCGCTGTGTCTCTAAAAGAACCAAGATGAACAAGTCATGGCTCTCAGAGGACTTTTCTTCCCCTGGGTCAGCCAGGGGACGGGAAAGGCACGCGTATTTTTGAGAGTGCTTCATGCAAAGCATCGTTTTCTTTTTCAAAAGGGAGCTCAACCGATGCCAGTCAAGTGGGGTGTGTGTGGCCCAGTGAGTGGCAACGAGGGAGACTGTGGTTGGAGTCCCCTCGCTGTGTCTCTAAAAGAACCAAGATGAACAAGTCATGGCTCTCAGAGGACTTTTCTTCCCCTGGGTCAGCCAGGGGACGGGAAAGGCACGCGTATTTTTGAGAGTGCTTCATGCAAAGCATCTTTTTCTTTTTCAAAAGGGAGCTCAACCGATGCCAGTCAAGTGGGGTGTGTATGGCCCAGTGAGTGGCAACGAGGGAGACTGTGGTTGGAGTCCCCTCGCTGTGTCTCTAAAAGAACCAAGATGAACAAGTCATGGCTCTCAGAGGACTTTTCTTCCCCTGGGTCAGCCAGGGGACGGGAAAGGCACGCGTATTTTTGAGAGTGCTTCATGCAAAGCATCTTTTTCTTTTTCAAAAGGGAGCTCAACCGATGCCAGTCAAGTGGGGTGTGTGTGGCCCAGTGAGTGGAAACGAGGGAGACTGTGGTTGGAGTCCCCTCGCTGTGTCTCTAAAAGAACCAAGATGAACAAGTCATGGCTCTCAGAGGACCTTTCTTCCCCTGGGTCAGCCAGGGGACGGGAAAGGCACGCGTATTTTTGAGAGTGCTTCATGCAAAGCATCTTTTTCTTTTTCAAAAGGGAGCTCAACCGATGCCAGTCAAGTGGGGTGTGTGTGGCCCAGTGAGTGGCAACGAGGGAGACTGTGGTTGGAGTCCCCTCGCTGTGTCTCTAAAAGAACAAAGATGAACAAGTCATGGCTCTCAGAGGACTTTTCTTCCCCTGGGTCAGCCAGGGGACGGGAAAGGCACGCGTATTTTTGAGAGTGCTTCATGCAAAGCATCTTTTTCTTTTTCAAAAGGGAGCTCAACCGATGCCAGTCAAGTGGGGTGTGTGTGGCCCAGTGAGTGGAAACGAGGGAGACTGTGGTTGGAGTCCCCTCGCTGTGTCTCTAAAAGAGCCAAGATGAACAAGTCATGGCTCTCAGAGGACTTTTCTTCCCCTGGGTCAGCCAGGGGACGGGAAAGGCACGCGTATTTTTGAGAGTGCTTCATGCAAAGCATCTTTTTCTTTTTCAAAAGGGAGCTCAACCGATGCCAGTCAAGTGGGGTGTGTGTGGCCCAGTGAGTGGAAACGAGGGAGACTGTGGTTGGAGTCCCCTCGCTGTGTCTCTAAAAGAACCAAGATGAACAAGTCATGGCTCTCAGAGGACTTTTCTTCCCCTGGGTCAGCCAGGGGACGGGAAAGGCACGCGTATTTTTGAGAGTGCTTCATGCAAAGCATCTTTTTCTTTTTCAAAAGGGAGCTCAACCGATGCCAGTCAAGTGGGGTGTGTGTGGCCCAGTGAGTGGAAACGAGGGAGACTGTGGTTGGAGTCCCCTCGCTGTGTCTCTAAAAGAACCAAGATGAACAAGTCATGGCTCTCAGAGGACTTTTCTTCCCCTGGGTCAGCCAGGGGACGGGAAAGGCACGCGTATTTTTGAGAGTGCTTCATGCAAAGCATCTTTTTCTTTTTCAAAAGGGAGCTCAACCGATGCCAGTCAAGTGGGGTGTGTGTGGCCCAGTGAGTGGAAACGAGGGAGACTGTGGTTGGAGTCCCCTCGCTGTGTCTCTAAAAGAACCAAGATGAACAAGTCATGGCTCTCAGAGGACTTTTCTTCCCCTGGGTCAGCCAGGGGACGGGAAAGGCACGCGTATTTTTGAGAGTGCTTCATGCAAAGCATCTTTTTCTTTTTCAAAAGGGAGCTCAACCGATGCCAGTCAAGTGGGGTGTGTGTGGCCCAGTGAGTGGCAACGAGGGAGACTGTGGTTGGAGTCCCCTCGCTGTGTTATACATGCTTTTAGAAGGGCATGACATGGCTTGGAGGTTGACTTTCATAAAATGCAAACTGTTGGCTACCAAAATGCTGCCTTTCCAACAACTGTGGTTATAGGCAATGAGGAACATACTGATGAAGATGAGACGCAGATACCCGATTGGGATGACAACTTAAATATTCGGTCAGGGCAAGAAGAGGCTCGGTCTGAGGGGGAGGGGAGTGCAAACACAACAATTGATGATGAAGTTCTAGATCCCACCTACTGTCAACCCCCAGTCAGGCACTCGAGGAGGTCAACAGAGGCGGTGGAGGAGGATGCAACCGACGACGAAATTACCTTGCGCCTTCCTGGACAGAGTCGGAGCACTGGTAGCACGTCTACAACTGCATCCTCAGCCACCACTCTGCCTATGAGCATTATTCGGGGTGCATCAACAGGTCGCATGGCCTCTAAGCCTTGCCTAGCCTGTTCCTTTTTTGACATAGAAAAAGATCGCCCAAATCATGTGATATGTAAAATTTGTCATGATTCTCTTAGTAGAGGTCAAAACCTCAGCAGTTTGACAACTTCTTCCATGAATCGTCACATGAATAAATATCATAGGTCCCGGTGGGAAGCTCACTGTGCTGCAATGCGGCCTAGCGGAGCGAACCATCCACCGCCCGCCCCTTCCAGTGCATCCGCGCGCTCTTCATCTTCTAGGACTGTGGGGACAGCTGTCACACCTGTTTTTCCACGCAAAACTTCCACCACTGTAACCGCAACAGGCAGTTTGCTTGGTAGGTCGTCAGTTGGTTTGGAAGGGGAAACAAGTGAGTGTGTACAGCTCTCTCAGACATCGATAGCACCTACGTTGGATGAAGGCAACATCATGTCTCCGCCTGCACTTTCCTCACAAAGCTGCATTTTTCCAGGGACACCCTACTCAACACCGTCTACACACAGCAGCCAGATCTCTGTCCCTCAGATGTGGTCAAATAAAAGGCCACTTCCTCCGACCCATGACAAAGCTAAGAGGTTGACTCTATCCCTCTGTAAGCTGTTGGCTACCGAAATGCTGCCTTTCCGCCTAGTGGACACACAGGATTTTAGAGACCTTATGTCTGTCGCTGTGCCCCAGTACCAGATGCCTAGTCGCCACTACTTCTCTAAGAAAGGTGTGCCCGCGCTACACCAGCATGTCGCACACAACATCACCGCTTCCTTGAGAAACTCTGTGTGTGAACGGGTGCATTTCACCACCGATACTTGGACCAGTAAGCATGGACAGGGACGTTACATGTCGCTGACTGGGCACTGGGTAACTATGTTGATAGATGGTGAAGGGTCTGCTGCACAAGTCTTGCCGTCCCCACGACTTGTGTGTCAATCCTCTGTCTGTCCAAGTTCCGCCACTGCTTCTGCATCCTCCACCTCATCTGGGTCCTCCACCTCCGCCCCAAGCCTGCCTGGTCAGGCCACCAGCGTTCTCACTGCGCAGAAGGAATCACGCACCCCTCATTACTATGCTGGCAGCAGAGCGCAACGGCATCAGGCAGTCTTTAGCTTGACATGTCTTGGGAATAAGAGTCACACAGCTGAGGAGTTGTGGTCAGCTCTGCGGTCCGAGTTTAATAAATGGTTGTCTCCACTCAACCTGCAGCCTGGTAAGGCCGTGTGCGACAATGCTGCAAACCTGGGTGCGGCCCTTCGCCTGGGCAAGGTGACACACGTGCCTTGTATGGCTCACGTGTTGAACCTTGTTGTCCAGCAATTTTTAACACACTATCCCGGCCTAGATGGCCTTCTGACCAGGGCACGTAAACTGTCTGCAGTGCTCACTTCCGCCGTTCAACCGCCGCAGCTGAGCGACTTGCATCGCTCCAGAAGTCTTTCGGCCTGCCGGTTCATCGCCTGAAATGCGATGTGGCGACACGCTGGAATTCAACTCTCCACATGTTACAGCGACTGTGGCAGCACCGGCGAGCCCTGGTGCAATACGTCATGATGTATAGCCTGGGCCAACGAGATGCAGAAGTGGGGCAGATCACCCTGATGGAGTGATCTCAGATCAAGGACCTATGCACCGTTCTGCACAGTTTCGACATGGCGACGAATATGTTTAGCGCTGACAATGCCATTATCAGCATGACGATTACAGTCATTTACATGCTGGAGCACACGCTAAACACTATTCGGAGTCAGGGGGTGGGACAACAGGAAGGGGAGGAACTACAGGAGGATTCATATGCGCAAGACACAACAACATCACCAAGGTCCAGACGTTTATCATCACCAACGCGGCAGGCATGGGACCATGGGGGACAGGGATCAACAAGGGCGCATGGTAGCAGGCGAGATGTTGAGGAAGGTGCAGGAGGACATGAAGATATGGAGGACGAACTGTCCATGGACATGGAAGACTCAGCGGATGAGGGAGACCTTGGTCAAAATTCAGTTGAAAGAGGTTGGGGGGAGATGTCAGAGGAAGAAAGAACGGTTAGCACCTCTATGCCACAAACACAGCGTGGACTTGGTCCGCATGGCTGCGCAAGACACATGAGTGCCTTCTTGTTGCACTACCTCCAACATGACCCTCGGATTGTCAAAATTAGAAGTGATGATGACTACTGGCTTGCCACACTATTAGATCCCCGGGACAAGTCCAAATTTTGTGACATAATTCCACCCATAGAAAGGGACGCACGTATGCTGGAGTATCAGCATAAACTGTTACTCGATCTTAGCTCGGCTTTTACACCAAACAACCGTGCAGGTGAAGGGAGTGATTCTCCCAGTTGTAACTTGACAAACATGGGACGGCATCGTCATCTTCAACAGTCTACCCGTACCAGTAGGACCGTATCTGGTGCTGGTAACAGCAATTTTAAGGAATATTTTCATAATTTTTTTAGACCCTCCTTTGCAAGGCCACCAGAGACAACAAGTCTGACACATAGTCAACGGATGGAGAGGATGATACAGGAGTATCTCCAAATGAACATCGATGCAATGACTTTGCAAATGGAGCCTTGCTCCTTTTGGGCTTCAAATCTAGAAAAATTGACAGAGCTCTCCAGTTACGCCTTGGAGATTTTGTCGTGTGCAGCTGCCAGCGTTGTCTCTGAACGTGTCTTCTTCAGTGCTGCTGGGTGTGTGCTGACAGATAAGCGCACGCGTCTGTCCAGTGACAATGTGGACACACTGACGTTCATCAAAATGAACAAGTCATGGATCCAGAAGGAATTTACTACCCCTGTGTCATCCTGGGGAGAGTAAATGCTTGTGGATTTGGAATGTGCTTGATGCAAATCAAAACATCCTGTTTGCAACTAGGGCACAAGTGCTGCCACTGATGGGGTGTCTGTGTGCCCAATGTTGGGAAAAAAGGTAGACTCCGCTTGGAGTAACCCTTGCTTGATGTGTTTTTTAAAAATGATACAAGATGAACAGATCTGAAGGCAAGATGAAGGCAACATCATGTCTCCGCCTGCACTTTTCTCACAAACCTGCATTTTTCCAGGGACACCCTACTCAACACCGTCTACAGACAGCAGCCAGATCTCTTTCCCTCAGATGTGGTCAAATAAAAGGCCACTTACTGCGACCCATGACAAAGCTAAGTGGTTGACTCTATCCCTCTGTAAGCTGTTGGCTACCGAAATGCTGCCTTTACGCGTAGTGGTGTGAAGCCCCACAGGTGTAGTGTCGGTGCATTACCTTCAGGGACTCCACTCGGCTGGATCTGGTCACAGGTAGGAGATCTTCTTCTTGATTGTCGTGACGCCACTCTCAGTATTGCGGTCAGTGGGGACCGCCACTGCAGGTTGAGGGACGCCTGGGGCTGATGGTGAGTGCAGTTAGTTGGAATAGCCTCCTGAGAGTGAGGCAAGCCCCAGGGCCCTGTGTAGGTGCGTAGTACCACAAGGCGCAGAATAACTCCACACAGGCAGAATGTCTTTCAGGGTTTTTACTCACTTCAGGTGGCAGGGTGAGTAACCCGGGCGTAGCTGGGATGAACCAGGCGGGAACCAGGTGTCCTTCAGGCTGACTTGTGAGGGTGACTACTAACTCGCCTTCCTTAGCCCTTGGTGGTTTGGGGTGACCCCGACTTTGAGTCCCTATGGGGGTCACCCAGGGAAGTTGCTGAAGCCTCACTCCCCTTCGTTTGCCGTGTGCTTGTTGCCTGGACCAGCTCACTCCAGCTGCTTGCCTCCTGTGAGCTATGGGCCCTAACTGTGGCTACGTGGCTGCGGCTTTTGTGGTGTTGTGGCGTGGGCTTTGAGAGCCCCACACCGGCAGGTTTAGCAAAAGAAAGCTGGATCTATCTCCGCTTCGGGATCTGCCGCCCGTTTGGGCCTGGTTCTCCCTAGCAGTCTCCTTACTTCCCACTCTGTGCTCTCTCTCTAGCTGGAGATGGGTTTCGGGTAGCACTCCTAGGTGACCGTTCTCCCCCGTCGGTAGCCACTGCGCGGACGCTGTCAGACTCCAGCAGCCCAGGGGAAGGGGTCAGCTCTCCTCGGAGCTCCCTGGACTCTGCCCTGAACTGGCTCACTGCTCCTCCTCTCCTGTTCTTGCCTACGCCACCTAGCAACCAGATTCTCTTACCACACCCCTTGAGAGGAGATGGAGGCTTTTGGCCCCCTCCACTATTCCAGTGAAGGTGAAGGCTTTTCCCCCTCCTGGGATCCCCAGGGGTCCTCTCATGGGTACATGTGTGAGACCTGATCACTATGCGCCTGTGTTCCACACCCCGATCAGCCTTCTGGATTACCTGTGTTGTACTGTCCCCAGCATGGGTGCAGTACTCAGTGGTGCCTGACCAGGTCAGGGGCGCCACATTCCCCCTTAGTTATCACCAGCACGTCCTCGGGCTGCAAGACAACATTTTAAAATGCATAAAACATTAAAACATGTAAAACATTTTTTAAAAGCACCAGGTACCATACATCACCACCCTCCACCCACAAGTCCGTTAACCCACCCAAAACCCTTTCACGTTGGCCGCGACTTCAGCCACTTCTGGCAGGATGTAGAGGCGGCTTACATGGGCTGGTGGTTTCAGGGTATACCTGGCCTGGTGGATCCGCGCCTTCAGCCTCTTCTGGCAGGATGCAGAGGCGGCCTCCACAGTTGGTGCTGACCAGGTACCCTCTTTGTGGTGGAGAGCCAGGCCCCATAAACAGGCATGCTCTCTGGTCGCAGGTGAGCCAAGGCCCTATATACGGACGGGCTCCTCCTGGTTGCAGACGAGCCAAGCCCCTAAACAGGCTGACTCTGGTGGCGGTGGTGCCCTCTGGTGTAACTATTTACACTGCGAGAGTTTGTGGCTATAGCCAGTTCATAGCCTTAAGGTTCATTTCTCACATCAGTTTATGTGGGCACATACTTGAACTTTTAAAACGTTGCAAAACAAACTTTCCAAACTGGTCAAAACTTGCTGTACTTTACTTAAACTTAGGCAGATTCCTCTTCACCAGGGCTTGGGCCTGTAGGGCTGCGGCACCTGTTGCTTTCTTGACCTTTTTCCTCATCTGTAGTTGTCTCTTCAGTAGGTTCTTTGTCTTTTCTTTCTTTATGGCTGTCTTTCCTTTCTTCTTTGGGACATGGTACTACATCTAGGGCATACCAGCCTCTTTCGCCTCGATGCATAGTAAACTGTACGGAGTCTCCTGTACGCAGGTTCCTTCCAGGATGTCCTCTGGGCAGATTAGCTCTGACGTCTCTTCTGTTGACGAAGATACCTTCTTTTATACCAGGTGCTACGATGAACCCATATCCTGACTTGAGGCTGAAGTCCTCCACTACTCCTCTGCAAAGGGGTCCTCTGACCTGTGCTTTGGCTCTTCTCAGGAACCGTTTTTCTTGTAGGTCTCTGGCCGTGACTTCTCTCTGCTCTGGGGATGGCGGTGCAGGGAAAGACTGGGTTCTACTGCGGCGCTGTATCTTGCGGACTGGATTCTGCGAAGTGCAGCTTACAAGCTCCCAGGTAGGGCGGTTGGGCAGGTCTTCTTCAGCAGGAGGTGTCAGGTCTTCCTCGTCCCAGCGGGAATATGGCAGCATCTCCGGCTCTGGGACTAGCACTGCTGCTGGCTCCGGGGGCAACTCCTCAGCTTCTTGCCCTCCTCTCCCCCTTAGTTCTTCGCTGCACTCTGGTCGTGGCAGCGCCGGGGATGAGTGTTCCTCAGCTGGCCCAGGCGGTGGACTCTTCAGCGTGGTTGCTGCAGGGGTTGCCTTAGGGGTGTGCGGAGGGAGCATGTATCTGTCCACCATCTCCTGTGGGAACTTGGCCTCCAGGTCAGCCTTCAGCTGCCAGTATGCGGAGTCTTCACCTATTAGGGATTTCCTAGTAGGGACTTCCTTAGGCTGGGGAGCGGTGTCTGCTCTGGCCTTGCAGGCCGGGGAAAATGGTGATGCAATCTCTTGGCGGGCCGCGCCTGGCATGGTGGCGGCCTGGTCTTGGCGGGCCGCGCCCTGTATGGCGGCGGCCTGGTCTTGGCGGGCCGCGCCCTGTATGGCGGCGGCCTGGTCTTGGCGGGCCGCGCCCTGTATGGCGGCGGCCTGGTCTTGGCGGGCCGCGCCCTGTATGGCGGCGGCCTGGTCTTGGAGGGCCGCGCCCTGTATGGCGGCGGCCTGGATCGGCGTCGCAGCTGCGATGGGATCTGTGCAGGCTGGGCTGGGCGTCGCTGCAGGGACCGGGTCTTGGTGGGCCGAGCAGGGCATCGCTGCGGCGGCCGGGGCTTGGCGGGCCGAGCAGGGCATCGCTGCGGCGGCCGGGGCTTGGCGGGCCGAGCAGGGCATCGCTGCGGCGGCCGGGGCTTGGCGGGCCGAGCAGGGCATCGCTGCGGCGGCCGGGGCTTGGCGGGCCGCACCTGGCATGGCTGCGGCCTGGCTCAGCGTCGCCGCGCCGGGCGCCTCTTCTGGGACCGCGGTCGTAGCAGCAGGGGTTGGAGCACTTGCGCTGGCCGGGGCAACTCTGGACTCACCCATCAGTGGCACCATCGGGATCTGAGTCGTCGCCGCTCGATCTGGCAGGCGTCGCGCGGCTCCCTCCTCGTAGGTCCGAACCGCCGCAGCCATCTCCAGAAGCTCCGTGCGTCCCTCACTGAGCTGTCGCATGATCGTGGCCTCCAGCTGATCGCAGAAGATAGCAAGCTCCCGGCACCACCAGGCAGCAGAGCCTGGTTCTGGGTATCCACGTCCGGACTCCATCTCTTCTCTCTGCAGCAGCAGGCTTGTGGCTCTCTTTCCTTCCCGCCGTCTCTGGACGCCTCCGCTCTCATCACTAGCGAGGTCAGAACTCTGCAGGGGATCTCTGGGTAGCCACTCCTCTTCGTGGGCGGTAACTTCTTCCAGCGCGGGCTGCTGTTGTTTTTCAGCGCGCTTTTCATGGTGGCAATATGGCGGCGCTTCCAATTTTTCAAGCGGACCGCCCAGGCACATGGTCACCTGTCTGAACAGGTCTAGTCCTTATCCTGTTCGTGACGCCAGATGTGAAGCCCCACAGGTGTAGTGTCGGTGCATTACCTTCAGGGACTCCACTCGGCTGGATCTGGTCACAGGTAGGAGATCTTCTTCTTGATTGTCGTGACGCCACTCTCAGTATTGCGGTCAGTGGGGACCGCCACTGCAGGTTGAGGGACGCCTGGGGCTGATGGTGAGTGCAGTTAGTTGGAATAGCCTCCTGAGAGTGAGGCAAGCCCCAGGGCCCTGTGTAGGTGCGTAGTACCACAAGGCGCAGAATAACTCCACACAGGCAGAATGTCTTTCAGGGTTTTTACTCACTTCAGGTGGCAGGGTGAGTAACCCGGGCGTAGCTGGGATGAACCAGGCGGGAACCAGGTGTCCTTCAGGCTGACTTGTGAGGGTGACTACTAACTCGCCTTCCTTAGCCCTTGGTGGTTTGGGGTGACCCCGACTTTGAGTCCCTATGGGGGTCACCCAGGGAAGTTGCTGAAGCCTCACTCCCCTTCGTTTGCCGTGTGCTTGTTGCCTGGACCAGCTCACTCCAGCTGCTTGCCTCCTGTGAGCTATGGGCCCTAACTGTGGCTACGTGGCTGCGGCTTTTGTGGTGTTGTGGCGTGGGCTTTGAGAGCCCCACACCGGCAGGTTTAGCAAAAGAAAGCTGGATCTATCTCCGCTTCGGGATCTGCCGCCCGTTTGGGCCTGGTTCTCCCTAGCAGTCTCCTTACTTCCCACTCTGTGCTCTCTCTCTAGCTGGAGATGGGTTTCGGGTAGCACTCCTAGGTGACCGTTCTCCCCCGTCGGTAGCCACTGCGCGGACGCTGTCAGACTCCAGCAGCCCAGGGGAAGGGGTCAGCTCTCCTCGGAGCTCCCTGGACTCTGCCCTGAACTGGCTCACTGCTCCTCCTCTCCTGTTCTTGCCTACGCCACCTAGCAACCAGATTCTCTTACCACACCCCTTGAGAGGAGATGGAGGCTTTTGGCCCCCTCCACTATTCCAGTGAAGGTGAAGGCTTTTCCCCCTCCTGGGATCCCCAGGGGTCCTCTCATGGGTACATGTGTGAGACCTGATCACTATGCGCCTGTGTTCCACACCCCGGTCAGCCTTCTGGATTACCTCTGTTGTACTGTCCCCAGCATGGGTGCAGTACTCAGTGGTGCCTGACCAGGTCAGGGGCGCCACAGTGGACACACAGGATTTTACAGACCTTATGTCTGTCGCTGTGCCCCAGTACCACATGCCCAATCACCACTGCTTCTCCAAGAAAAGCATGCCCGCGCTACACCAGCATGTCGCACACAACATCACCACTTCCTTGAGAAAATCTGTGTGCGACAGGGTGCATTTCAACACAGATACTTGGACCAGTAAGCATAGACAGGGTCATTACATGTCACTGACTGGGCACTGGCAAACTATGGTGAGAGATGGAGAAGGGTCTGCTGTACAAGTCTTGCCGTCCCCACGAGTTGTTTCAATCCTTGTTCTGTATGTAGAAGTTAATACACTGCTTCTGCCTCTTCAACCTCGTGTGGGTCCTCTACCTTGGCGCAAACCCTGTGTGGTCAGGCCACCCTTCCTTGCAACTGCGCACAAGGACTACCACACACCTCCTTACTATGCTGGCAGCAGAGCTCAATGCCATCAGGCGGTCAAAGCTTTACTTTGAAATGTATGGGAAATGTGAGTCACACCGCTATTACAGAGAATAGTAGTCAGGCAGGGTCAAAACATTAATTGAGGAACAGGAACAGAATGGGACGGCCAGGAAAGAATCAGAAAACAAGCAGAGTTGAAATGCGTATCGGCCAACAAGGTACATAAACAGCAAGCAGGAAAAGTAGTCAGGTAACAAGCACACAAAATCATAAAACTGAACTGGGGGTAAAATTAACCAGAGGTTCATAGCTATGTCTGGCAGTGGTCTGCAGACAGGATGGGCATAAAAAAGGGTGTGGTGTCTTCCCATTGGTTGTAGCTGAATGATGGTATTTCATCTGTGAGATACCCACCAGCTACATTCAGCCAGAGATTCTGCATCTGTCAAGGTAATGCAGCCCAGTGGGTGAGCATAACCTGCGTCCACCTGCGCCGCTGGCATCGACTACTCTCACATCATCAGCACTATTCATGAAAGGAACACGTTGTCACCTGGCAACCGGAGTACAAATTGACGGAGCGGACTACGTTGGTGACTTAACAGCCGTGTGCGGCAATGATGCAAACCTGGCTGCGGGCCATCCTCAGGGCAATGTGACACACGTGCCTTTTAGGGCTCACGTGTTGAACCGAATTCGCCAGCAATTTTTAAAACACCATCACGGCCTACATGGCCTTGTGCAGTGGGCACGCTCGCTATGTGCTCACTTCCATCGTGCGCACACAGCAGCTCAACAACTTTCATCACTCCGGAAGTCTTAGGGTCTGGCAGTTAAACGCCGTAAATGCGATGTTTCGACACGCAGGAATTGGAATCTGCACATGTTGCAGCGTGTGTGGCAGCACCGCAGAGCCCTGCTGAAATACGGTAAGACATATAGCCTGGGATAACTTGATCCAGAGGTGGTGCAGATCACGCTGCTGGAGTGGTGTCAGATCAAGGACCTATGCACCCTGCTACACAGTTTTGAAATGTCGACGAAGATGTTTAGCACTGGCAATGTCATTCTCAGCGTGACAATTCTGGTCATCTACATGATGGAGCACACTGTAATTATTATTCTGAGTCAGGTGTTGGGACAAGAGGAAGGGGAGGAAGTACAGGAGGAGTCATATGCGGAAGGGATAACAAGATCTACGAGGTCCAGATGGTCAGCGGCACCTATGCGGCATTCATGGTGAGGGAGAGGGATTAACAAGGGCGCATAGTATCAGCAAAAAGTGTTGATGAAAGTGCAGGAGCCCATGAAGAAATGGAGGACGAACTGGCGATGGGCATGGAAGACTCAGCAGATGAGTGAGAGCTTGCTCACATTTCGGTTGTGCGAGGTTGTGGGTAGAGGGCAGAGGAAGGATGCACGATTCTCACCTCTCTGCCACCAACACACCAAGGACTTGGTCCTCCTGGATGCACAAGACACATGAGCGCCTTCTTGCTGCACTACCTACATGACCCTCGGATTGTATGAATTTGAACTAATCCTGAATACTGGGTTGCCACACTGTTAGATCCCCGGTACAAGACAAAATTTGGCGAACTAATTCCTGCCATAGAAATAGACGCACGTATACAGGAGTATCTGCAGAATGTGGTACGCAATCTTAGATCTACTTGTCCACTAAACACCAGTGCTGCACAGAGTGAATCTCAACGCTTTGTCATGGATAGGAGGAAATGGTCTTTTACTTGTCCACATCGGAGGGACCGAGGGATGGCTGCTGTGCTGAGATGGCGTTGAGTACGGTGTCCCTGCACAGTTGCACTTTTGGTCATATCCCAAAATGAGTTGAAAAAGGACAGATGCTGTTGGAAAGGGGAACAGGTGTGTTGGAAAGGGGAAAAAAGTTTTGGTCCGTGGATTTGGTGGTTAAGCAACTGTAACATTTGCTGAAGAAACAACATCTGTTACAGTGGGACTGGCAGATTTGGATAAAGTGGTATATAATCTGTGACCGCTATATAACGAAAATTAATAAGAAAAGAAAGAGAAAGGTATATATCCCCATCAGCAGTCAGTGTCCACCGTGCTCCCAGTTGGAAAAGGAGAGGTTGGCAACTTGAAGGTTTGGTGGAGGATACAGAGCTGTGTGGCTATGAAACTAATAGTAGCCTGAACCGAGTTAGACGCCATTCGGATCTGGAGACTGTGAGCCCTGTTAGCGTCACAGGGTCCACATGCCCACCCAGCCCAGGAACTCCCTGTTAACAACACAGGGGCCATTGAGTACGCTGACCGTGTGCGTAGGGGCCACACCTGTGGACAGCAGGCGCATCAGCAGCAGCAGGCCTGTTAATGCCACTGGGCTGCACAAGCAGGACTGTTAGGACAGGAGCTGGTCTTAACCGTTCTGCGTTACCAACTGTGGTGGTGGCCTGCATCCACCACCCGATCCCTGCCTACCTCTGGCCTAAAGCCGCAATGGGTTCAACACATGGAGGTGTGCTCTTTCGGAGCATAATAGAAGACTGCGCACCTCCTTGTTGGCTCCAGCCCCTTTTATAACCTGGGTCCGCCCCAAACCAGGGTGAACCACAATGCACCTCCTGGAGACAAAAGTAGAGTGACACGTCATGAGTGGCATAACTAGCGTCCTATTTGGAAACGCAACTTCAATGATGACCTCATGGCTGCCATGACCCAAACACCTCACCAGTCATCGTCTGAGCATCAATAATGCGGTGACAAGTCATAGGTGTGGGCCTCTGCAAGCCATTTGGGAGGACACCTGATGCCCTGTGGTCTATATGGGACCCCCACATCAGGGCCAGGGCCAAAGAGTTCATTACCGGACCTAGTCTCTGATGCAGGAAGTGCCTGAGCATGCTCAGTAGCATGAAATACAGTCTCTGAAAAAAGACTATCAGCTTTAGCATGGTGTCTATGCCCAAAACAGGACTTAGACCCGGCACGGAATGCAAGCACCTGTGCAAAGAGGCTTTTCACACTTAGTGTGGGAGCATGCGCTGTATCCCGAAATGAAAACTTAGCGTCAGGAATGGCACAGTCAGGCTGAGCATACTCACTAGGCGAAACACTGTAATTATGCTGCAGCTGGGGTACATCGGCACACGCATGCGCACTAGCTGCCTCTCCACACTTAGACGTGGAGGGGAAATTTGTCTTGGAGATGCTGTCTATGAACAGAAGGAAAAGCTAAAGGAAGCCTGACTTTCTATCCCTCCGAATTATGAAATGCAGCAATGAATTCCATGAGTTTGCTATAACATTAGCGTAGCAAAATGTG
Source organism: Anomaloglossus baeobatrachus (assembly GCF_048569485.1). Taxonomy (NCBI): domain Eukaryota; kingdom Metazoa; phylum Chordata; class Amphibia; order Anura; family Aromobatidae; genus Anomaloglossus; species Anomaloglossus baeobatrachus. The sequence continues at coordinate 489,231 of NW_027442954.1, read as the reverse complement.
CATGAGGGTGTGATGTAGAGGTGCTAGAAATAGCTTGTCACCAGTGGGGCACTAATGGAATACAACAGCCAGTTCTATGATGCCACAAAATGGCAGTATTTTGTGCTATCATTATAGCTTATTAAAAACAGAGCACGAGGTTGTCATGCAGAGGTGCTGCACATAGATTTGCAGTAGTGTGAATTGACAAAAGTACAATAGCCACGTTTAGGATACAACTAGGTACAGTGAGTGTTTGCTAGTAAAATTGCTTAGTTTAAAAAAGTTGTAGTGTGCAATGCAGGCAGACGTGCTATGCAAATGTCTTTGCACTAGTGGGACTATAGCAAAGTCCAATAGCCACGTATAGGATGCCACTAGGTACACTGAGTGTGTGCTAGTATAATGGCTTCGTTATAATTTGTTGGAGTGTGCAACGCAGGCAGATGCGCTCTGCAAATGTCTTGGCACTAGTGGGACTATAGCAAAGTCCAATAGCCACGTATAGGATGCCACTAGGTACACTGTGTGTTTGCTAGTATAATGGATGAGTTTAAAAAAGTTAGAGTGTGCAATGCAGGCAGACGTGCTGCAAATAACGTTCCAATACTGTGAATTGACAAAAGTACAATAGCCACGTTTAGGATACAACTAGGTACAGTGAGTGTTTGCTAGTATAATGGCTGAGTTTAAAAAAGTTAGAGTGTGCAATGCAGGCAGACGTGCTGCAAATAACGTTCCAATACTGTGAATTGACAAAAGTACAATAGCCACGTTTAGGATGCCACTAGGTACACTGACTGTTTGCTAGTATAATGGCTGAGTTTAAAAAAGTTAGAGTGTGCAATGCAGGCAGACGTGCTGCAAATAACGTTCCAATACTGTGAATTGACAAAAGTACAATAGCCACGTATAGGATGCCACTAGGTACACTGACTGTTTGCTAGTATAATGGCTGAGTTTAAAAAAGTTAGAGTGTGCAATGCAGGCAGACGTGCTGCAAATAACGTTCCAATACTGTGAATTGACAAAAGTACAATAGCCACGTTTAGGATGCCACTAGGTACAGTGAGTGTTTGCTAGTATAATGGCTGAGTTTAAAAAAGTTAGAGTGTGCAATGCAGGCAGACGTGCTGCAAATAACGTTCCAATACTGTGAATTGACAAAAGTACAATAGCCACGTTTAGGATGCCACTAGGTACACTGACTGTTTGCTAGTATAATGGCTGAGTTTAAAAAACTTGGAGTGTGCAATGCAGGCAGATGTGCTCTGCAAATGTCTTGGCACTAGTGGGACTATAGCAAAGTCCAATAGCCACGTATAGGATGCCACTAGGTACACTGACTGTTTGGTAGTATAATGGCTGAGTTTAAAAAAGTTAGAGTGTGCAATGCAGGCAGACGTGCTGCAAATAACGTTCCAATACTGTGAATTGACAAAAGTACAATAGCCACGTTTAGGATGCCACTAGGTACACTGACTGTTTGCTAGTATAATGGCTGAGTTTAAAAAAGTTAGAGTGTGCAATGCAGGCAGACGTGCTGCAAATAACGTTCCAATACTGTGAATTGACAAAAGTACAATAGCCACGTATAGGATGCCACTAGGTACACTGACTGTTTGCTAGTATAATGGCTGAGTTTAAAAAAGTTAGAGTGTGCAATGCAGGCAGACGTGCTGCAAATAACGTTCCAATACTGTGAATTGACAAAAGTACAATAGCCACGTTTAGGATGCCACTAGGTACACTGACTGTTTGCTAGTATAATGGCTGAGTTTAAAAAAGTTAGAGTGTGCAATGCAGGCAGACGTGCTGCAAATAACGTTCCAATACTGTGAATTGACAAAAGTACAATAGCCACGTTTAGGATGCCACTAGGTACAGTGAGTGTTTGCTAGTATAATGGCTGAGTTTAAAAAAGTTAGAGTGTGCAATGCAGGCAGACGTGCTGCAAATAACGTTCCAATACTGTGAATTGACAAAAGTACAATAGCCACGTTTAGGATGCCACTAGGTACACTGACTGTTTGCTAGTATAATGGCTGAGTTTAAAAAACTTGGAGTGTGCAATGCAGGCAGATGTGCTCTGCAAATGTCTTGGCACTAGTGGGACTATAGCAAAGTCCAATAGCCACGTATAGGATGCCACTAGGTACACTGACTGTTTGGTAGTATAATGGCTGAGTTTAAAAAAGTTAGAGTGTGCAATGCAGGCAGACGTGCTGCAAATAACGTTCCAATACTGTGAATTGACAAAAGTACAATAGCCACGTTTAGGATGCCACTAGGTACACTGACTGTTTGCTAGTATAATGGCTGAGTTTAAAAAACTTGGAGTGTGCAATGCAGGCAGATGTGCTCTGCAAATGTCTTGGCACTAGTGGGACTATAGCAAAGTCCAATAGCCACGTATAGGATGCCACTAGGTACACTGACTGTTTGGTAGTATAATGGCTGAGTTTAAAAAAGTTAGAGTGTGCAATGCAGGCAGACGTGCTGCAAATAACGTTCCAATACTGTGAATTGACAAAAGTACAATAGCCACGTTTAGGATGCCACTAGGTACACTGACTGTTTGCTAGTATAATGGCTGAGTTTAAAAAAGTTAGAGTGTGCAATGCAGGCAGACGTGCTGCAAATAACGTTCCAATACTGTGAATTGACAAAAGTACAATAGCCACGTATAGGATGCCACTAGGTACACTGACTGTTTGCTAGTATAATGACTGAGTTTAAAAAAGTTAGAGTGTGCAATGCAGGCAGACGTGCTGCAAATAACGTTCCAATACTGTGAATTGACAAAAGTACAATAGCCACGTTTAGGATGCCACTAGGTACAGTGAGTGTTTGCTAGTATAATGGCTGAGTTTAAAAAAGTTAGAGTGTGCAATGCAGGCAGACGTGCTGCAAATAACGTTCCAATACTGTGAATTGACAAAAGTACAATAGCCACGTTTAGGATACAACTAGGTACAGTGAGTGTTTGCTAGTATAATGGCTGAGTTTAAAAAAGTTAGAGTGTGCAATGCAGGCAGACGTGCTGCAAATAAGGTTCCAATACTGTGAATTGACAAAAGTACAATAGCCACGTTTAGGATGCCACTAGGTACAGTGAGTGTTTGCTAGTATAATGGCTGAGTTTAAAAAAGTTAGAGTGTGCAATGCAGGCAGACGTGCTGCAAATAACGTTCCAATACTGTGAATTGACAAAAGTACAATAGCCACGTTTAGGATGCCACTAGGTACACTGACTGTTTGCTAGTATAATGGCTGAGTTTAAAAAAGTTAGAGTGTGCAATGCAGGCAGACGTGCTGCAAATAACGTTCCAATACTGTGAATTGACAAAAGTACAATAGCCACGTTTAGGATGCCACTAGGTACACTGACTGTTTGCTAGTATAATGGCTGAGTTTAAAAAAGTTAGAGTGTGCAATGCAGGCAGACGTGCTGCAAATAACGTTCCAATACTGTGAATTGACAAAAGTACAATAGCCACGTATAGGATGCCACTAGGTACACTGACTGTTTGCTAGTATAATGGCTGAGTTTAAAAAAGTTAGAGTGTGCAATGCAGGCAGACGTGCTGCAAATAACGTTCCAATACTGTGAATTGACAAAAGTACAATAGCCACGTTTAGGATGCCACTAGGTACACTGACTGTTTGCTAGTATAATGGCTGAGTTTAAAAAAGTTAGAGTGTGCAATGCAGGCAGACGTGCTGCAAATAACGTTCCAATACTGTGAATTGACAAAAGTACAATAGCCACGTTTAGGATGCCACTAGGTACAGTGAGTGTTTGCTAGTATAATGGCTGAGTTTAAAAAAGTTAGAGTGTGCAATGCAGGCAGACGTGCTGCAAATAACGTTCCAATACTGTGAATTGACAAAAGTACAATAGCCACGTTTAGGATGCCACTAGGTACACTGACTGTTTGCTAGTATAATGGCTGAGTTTAAAAAACTTGGAGTGTGCAATGCAGGCAGATGTGCTCTGCAAATGTCTTGGCACTAGTGGGACTATAGCAAAGTCCAATAGCCACGTATAGGATGCCACTAGGTACACTGACTGTTTGGTAGTATAATGGCTGAGTTTAAAAAAGTTAGAGTGTGCAATGCAGGCAGACGTGCTGCAAATAACGTTCCAATACTGTGAATTGACAAAAGTACAATAGCCACGTTTAGGATGCCACTAGGTACACTGACTGTTTGCTAGTATAATGGCTGAGTTTAAAAAACTTGGAGTGTGCAATGCAGGCAGATGTGCTCTGCAAATGTCTTGGCACTAGTGGGACTATAGCAAAGTCCAATAGCCACGTATAGGATGCCACTAGGTACACTGACTGTTTGGTAGTATAATGGCTGAGTTTAAAAAAGTTAGAGTGTGCAATGCAGGCAGACGTGCTGCAAATAACGTTCCAATACTGTGAATTGACAAAAGTACAATAGCCACGTTTAGGATGCCACTAGGTACACTGACTGTTTGCTAGTATAATGGCTGAGTTTAAAAAAGTTAGAGTGTGCAATGCAGGCAGACGTGCTGCAAATAACGTTCCAATACTGTGAATTGACAAAAGTACAATAGCCACGTTTAGGATGCCACTAGGTACACTGACTGTTTGCTAGTATAATGGCTGAGTTTAAAAAACTTGGAGTGTGCAATGCAGGCAGATGTGCTCTGCAAATGTCTTGGCACTAGTGGGACTATAGCAAAGTCCAATAGCCACGTATAGGATGCCACTAGGTACACTGACTGTTTGGTAGTATAATGGCTGAGTTTAAAAAAGTTAGAGTGTGCAATGCAGGCAGACGTGCTGCAAATAACGTTCCAATACTGTGAATTGACAAAAGTACAATAGCCACGTTTAGGATGCCACTAGGTACACTGACTGTTTGCTAGTATAATGGCTGAGTTTAAAAAAGTTAGAGTGTGCAATGCAGGCAGACGTGCTGCAAATAACGTTCCAATACTGTGAATTGACAAAAGTACAATAGCCACGTATAGGATGCCACTAGGTACACTGACTGTTTGCTAGTATAATGACTGAGTTTAAAAAAGTTAGAGTGTGCAATGCAGGCAGACGTGCTGCAAATAACGTTCCAATACTGTGAATTGACAAAAGTACAATAGCCACGTTTAGGATGCCACTAGGTACAGTGAGTGTTTGCTAGTATAATGGCTGAGTTTAAAAAAGTTAGAGTGTGCAATGCAGGCAGACGTGCTGCAAATAACGTTCCAATACTGTGAATTGACAAAAGTACAATAGCCACGTTTAGGATACAACTAGGTACAGTGAGTGTTTGCTAGTATAATGGCTGAGTTTAAAAAAGTTAGAGTGTGCAATGCAGGCAGACGTGCTGCAAATAAGGTTCCAATACTGTGAATTGACAAAAGTACAATAGCCACGTTTAGGATGCCACTAGGTACAGTGAGTGTTTGCTAGTATAATGGCTGAGTTTAAAAAAGTTAGAGTGTGCAATGCAGGCAGACGTGCTGCAAATAACGTTCCAATACTGTGAATTGACAAAAGTACAATTGCCACGTTTAGGATGCCACTAGGTACACTGACTGTTTGCTAGTATAATGGCTGAGTTTAAAAAAGTTAGAGTGTGCAATGCAGGCAGACGTGCTGCAAATAACGTTCCAATACTGTGAATTGACAAAAGTACAATAGCCACGTTTAGGATGCCACTAGGTACACTGACTGTTTGCTAGTATAATGGCTGAGTTTAAAAAAGTTAGAGTGTGCAATGCAGGCAGACGTGCTGCAAATAACGTTCCAATACTGTGAATTGACAAAAGTACAATAGCCACGTATAGGATGCCACTAGGTACACTGACTGTTTGCTAGTATAATGGCTGAGTTTAAAAAAGTTAGAGTGTGCAATGCAGGCAGACGTGCTGCAAATAACGTTCCAATACTGTGAATTGACAAAAGTACAATAGCCACGTTTAGGATGCCACTAGGTACACTGACTGTTTGCTAGTATAATGGCTGAGTTTAAAAAAGTTAGAGTGTGCAATGCAGGCAGACGTGCTGCAAATAACGTTCCAATACTGTGAATTGACAAAAGTACAATAGCCACGTTTAGGATGCCACTAGGTACAGTGAGTGTTTGCTAGTATAATGGCTGAGTTTAAAAAAGTTAGAGTGTGCAATGCAGGCAGACGTGCTGCAAATAACGTTCCAATACTGTGAATTGACAAAAGTACAATAGCCACGTTTAGGATGCCACTAGGTACACTGACTGTTTGCTAGTATAATGGCTGAGTTTAAAAAACTTGGAGTGTGCAATGCAGGCAGATGTGCTCTGCAAATGTCTTGGCACTAGTGGGACTATAGCAAAGTCCAATAGCCACGTATAGGATGCCACTAGGTACACTGACTGTTTGGTAGTATAATGGCTGAGTTTAAAAAAGTTAGAGTGTGCAATGCAGGCAGACGTGCTGCAAATAACGTTCCAATACTGTGAATTGACAAAAGTACAATAGCCACGTTTAGGATGCCACTAGGTACACTGACTGTTTGCTAGTATAATGGCTGAGTTTAAAAAACTTGGAGTGTGCAATGCAGGCAGATGTGCTCTGCAAATGTCTTGGCACTAGTGGGACTATAGCAAAGTCCAATAGCCACGTATAGGATGCCACTAGGTACACTGACTGTTTGGTAGTATAATGGCTGAGTTTAAAAAAGTTAGAGTGTGCAATGCAGGCAGACGTGCTGCAAATAACGTTCCAATACTGTGAATTGACAAAAGTACAATAGCCACGTTTAGGATGCCACTAGGTACACTGACTGTTTGCTAGTATAATGGCTGAGTTTAAAAAAGTTAGAGTGTGCAATGCAGGCAGACGTGCTGCAAATAACGTTCCAATACTGTGAATTGACAAAAGTACAATAGCCACGTATAGGATGCCACTAGGTACACTGACTGTTTGCTAGTATAATGACTGAGTTTAAAAAAGTTAGAGTGTGCAATGCAGGCAGACGTGCTGCAAATAACGTTCCAATACTGTGAATTGACAAAAGTACAATAGCCACGTTTAGGATGCCACTAGGTACAGTGAGTGTTTGCTAGTATAATGGCTGAGTTTAAAAAAGTTAGAGTGTGCAATGCAGGCAGACGTGCTGCAAATAACGTTCCAATACTGTGAATTGACAAAAGTACAATAGCCACGTTTAGGATACAACTAGGTACAGTGAGTGTTTGCTAGTATAATGGCTGAGTTTAAAAAAGTTAGAGTGTGCAATGCAGGCAGACGTGCTGCAAATAAGGTTCCAATACTGTGAATTGACAAAAGTACAATAGCCACGTTTAGGATGCCACTAGGTACAGTGAGTGTTTGCTAGTATAATGGCTGAGTTTAAAAAAGTTAGAGTGTGCAATGCAGGCAGACGTGCTGCAAATAACGTTCCAATACTGTGAATTGACAAAAGTACAATAGCCACGTTTAGGATGCCACTAGGTACACTGACTGTTTGCTAGTATAATGGCTGAGTTTAAAAAAGTTAGAGTGTGCAATGCAGGCAGACGTGCTGCAAATAACGTTCCAATACTGTGAATTGACAAAAGTACAATAGCCATGTTTAGGATGCCACTAGGTACACTGACTGTTTGCTAGTATAATGGCTGAGTTTAAAAAACTTGGAGTGTGCAATGCAGGCAGATGTGCTCTGCAAATGTCTTGGCACTAGTGGGACTATAGCAAAGTCCAATAGCCACGTATAGGATGCCACTAGGTACACTGAGTGTGTGCTAGTATAATGGCTTCGTTATAATTAGTTGGAGTGTGCAACGCAGGCAGATGCGCTCTGCAAATGTCTTGGCACTAGTGGGACTATAGCAAAGTCCAATAGCCACGTATAGGATGCCACTAGGTACACTGAGTGTTTGCTAGTATAATGGCTTCGTTATAATTAGTTGGAGTGTGCAACGCAGGCAGATGCGCTCTGCAAATGTCTTGGCCCTAGTGGGACTATAGCAAAGTCCAATAGCCACGTATAGGATGCCACTAGGTACACTGAGTGTTTGCTAGTATAATGGCTTCGTTATAATTAGTTGGAGTGTGCAACGCAGGCAGATGCGCTCTGCAAATGTCTTGGCACTAGTGGGACTATAGCAAAGTCCAATAGCCACGTATAGGATGCCACTAGGTACACTGAGTGTTTGCTAGTATAATGGCTTCGTTATAATTTGTTGGAGTGTGCAACGCAGGCAGATGCGCTCTGCAAATGTCTTGGCACTAGTGGGACTATAGCAAAGTCCAATAGCCACGTATAGGATGCCACTAGGTACACTGAGTGTTTGCTAGTATAATGGCTTTGTTATAATTAGTTGGAGTGTGCAACGCAGGCAGATGCGCTCTGCAAATGTCTTGGCACTAGTGGGACTATAGCAAAGTCCAATAGCCACGTATAGGATGCCACTAGGTACACTGAGTGTTTGCTAGTATAATGGCTGAGTTTAAAAAACTTGGAGTGTGCAATGCAGGCAGATGTGCTCTGCTAATGTCTTTGCACTAGTGGGACTATAGCAAAGTCCAATAGCCACGTATAGGATGCCACTAGGTACACTGAGTGTTTGCTAGTATAATTGCTTAGTTTAAAAAAGTTGGAGTGTGCAATGCAGGCAGATGTGCTCTGCAAATGTCTTTGCACTAGTGGGACTATAGCAAAGTCCAATAGCCACGTATAGGATGCCACTAGGTACACTGAGTGTGTGCTAGTATAATGGCTTCGTTATAATTAGTTGGAGTGTGCAACGCAGGCAGATGCGCTCTGCAAATGTCTTGGCACTAGTGGGACTATAGCAAAGTCCAATAGCCACGTATAGGATGCCACTAGGTACACTGAGTGTTTGCTAGTATAATGGCTTCGTTATAATTAGTTGGAGTGTGCAACGCAGGCAGATGCGCTCTGCAAATGTCTTGGCACTAGTGGGACTATAGCAAAGTCCAATAGCCACGTATAGGATGCCACTAGGTACACTGAGTGTTTGCTAGTATAATGGCTTCGTTATAATTTGTTGGAGTGTGCAACGCAGGCAGATGCGCTCTGCAAATGTCTTGGCACTAGTGGGACTATAGCAAAGTCCAATAGCCACGTATAGGATGCCACTAGGTACACTGAGTGTTTGCTAGTAAAATTGCTTAGTTTAAAAAACTTGGAGTGTGCAATGCAGGCAGATGTGCTCTGCAAATGTCTTTGCACTAGTGGGACTATAGCAAAGTCCAATAGCCACAGATAGGATGCCACTAGGTACACTGAGTGTTTGCTAGTATAATGGCTTACTTAGAATGAGTTGGAGTGTGCAGAGGACAAGAGGGTACAGTGGCAGGATTGTGGTGCTCTGGGTAGAGGAATGGAAGCCTGCCTTTCTATTCCCTCCTAATGGTGAAATGCAGGGAGGAAATCCCTGACCTGGGCTACACAGACGCTGTTGCTGTTTGCAGGACCTGTCACCTATGGCTCTCTGACCCTGCCGGTACGAGCCCTTAAAATGACTGCTAGAATGTGCTCTCCCTAAGCTGTCTAACGCTGTGTATGCAGCGCATACAGCTGTATCGGCGATAGGACAAAGGACGGAACTGCGACAGTGATGTCTGACACCAAAGACGCAGAAGGCAGATAATGGCGATCGTGAAGAAAATGTCCGGTTTTATAATGCAGGGACATGTGACATGCAGATCCTATCACACATGCCGTTGCTTCTCTGCCTCAAAGTCCACTTAGGTGTGTGTGTGTCTGTGATTGGCTGACATGCTGGCCAGCCCCACAAGACGCGCGCGCTTAGGGAAGGAAGACAAGAAAAAAAAAAAAAAAAATGGCGATCGCCATTATAGAAACAGCAGTGATCTGAAGGCGCTGTTCACGCACACTATACACTGAAATGTGATAATAGTTTGATTCACAGAGTGACTTACACTATTACAGCAGAAACCAAGCTAAGATTTAGCTGTTTTTTGGCTGCTAGAACCGTTCTCGAACGTTTCTAGAACTATCGAGCTTTTGCAAAAAGCTCGAGTTCTAGTTCGATCTAGAACATGCCCCAAAATCACTCGAGCCTAGAACTGGAGAACCACGAACCACGAACCGCGCTCAACTCTAGTAACGATGTAGTTCGTCGCTCCCGCGGCAGCACACATCACTCCGTGTGACACCGCAGAAACGAGGAACCTCTCCTTACCTGCCTCCCAGCCGCTATGAGGAAGGAAGGAGGTGGGCGGGATGTTCCGGCCACTCATCTCCGCCCCTCCGCTGCTATTGGGCGGTCGCTCAGTGACGTCGCTGTGACGCCGCACGGACCGTCCCCTTAGAAAGGAGGCGGTTCGCCGGTCACAGCGACGTCGCCGGGCAGGTAAGTATGTGTGACGGGTCTGGTCGGTGTTGTGCGGCATGGGCAGCGATTTACCCGTGTCGCGCAACAGATGGGGGCGGGTACCCACACTAGCGATATCGGGACCGATATCGCAGTGTGTAAAGTAGCCTTTAGTCACATGACCAAGACTGTATCTGTGTCCCTACAACACACTTGAGACAAATGTGTGTGTGAGCCTGCATTGTGGGGTATATATAATATATTATAGAGCTGGGAAGGATCATTCTAAGCAGTGAGCTGTTCCAGTATTTGTAGGAAAATACCCAGTAGAAGCATCAAACACAGCACCAATACCTCCCATCAGTATCCCACCACAGTGCCATGTAACCCATGCCCTACACTCCCATCTACACCAATACTATACAGGCACAAACTAGTATATCTGACTAAAAGCCCCCAAAATATGAAGAACGGCCTATAGTTGAGTGTGGATATAAAATCTATGTGAGCAGAGCTAGAATAGAAATCACTGATCGCATTGAAGTCATTCTGACCATAAATCACCATGATATCAAGGTGAGGAGTTGTGTGTTACTGCTGGGAGGAAAGGGTTAACAGTGGAATATTAAGGTGCATTTCTGTGTGCAGTGTTACTAGTCAATGTAACAATTCAGTATGAGCTGCTCTTGGTGCCGGGGGAGGGAGATGCTCTCCTGAGCAAGATAGATGGGGAATGAACATAATATCTATATAGTGTAAGGCAGGGGGTCTCAAACTCGGCTGGGTGTATGGGCCGCACAGAGGAAAAAAATAATTTGGGGGGCTGCATTCTTTGCAAGACAAAGTGACATTTTTATTGGTACCATATATGTATATATTTTTTTCACACACCTTTGGATGACTGATTTTCAACATTTTTCACTTGTTTATTATAACAAATGTGCACATTCTTTGGTTAAATCTAAAAAAAATAAATGTGATGTTAAAAAAAAGTCATGCCTTATTTTGTTTTTTTTTACATTTTATCCCTTTCTTTTAACTAATAGTGTTACAATTATGACGCTAGCGTTTTGTGAAGGGAATGCTTTGCCTACTTCCGTGACTATGGCCTTCCGGAACTGCTGCATTTTGGCTGACCTCTCCGCCTCGGGAATAAGAGTCATAAAGTTCTCCTTGTAGCGTGGGTCTAACAGTGTTACCAACCAGTAATGATTGTCGGCCAAGATGTTCTTAACGCGAGGGTCACGAGACAGGCAGCTTACCATAAAGTCATCCATGTGCGCCAGACTCTTAACAGCCATCACTTCAGTATCCAGACCAACACGATGACTGAACATGCTGTCCTCCTCCTTCTCCTCCTCCTCCTCATCTACCCTGTCCTCTGGCCAGCCACGCTGAACTGAGCATATGACTGGTATGCATGTCATATCCTCAATTTGGCCGGAGAGTTGCTCCATGTCTTCATCTTCCTCCTCGTCATAGTCCTCCACTGCACGTTGTGATGAGACGAGGCTGGGCTATGTGTTATCACCCACACCCACTACTGTTTCTTGCTCCAACTCATCGTGTTCCGCCTGCAATGCATCATGTTTGGTTTTGAGCAGAGACCGTTTTAGAAGGCAGAGAAGCGGTATGGTGACGCTAATAATGGCGTCATCGCCGCTCACCATCTTGGTGGAGTCCTCAAAGTTTTGGAGGATGGTACATAGGTCGGACATCCATCTCCACTCCTCAGGTGTTATGTGTGGAGTTTGACCCATTTCCCGACGGCTTAGGTGATGCAGGTACTCAACAACTGCCCTCTTCTGCTCACATATCCTGATCAACATGTGCAGAGTTGAATTCCAACGCGTGGGGACATCACACACCAGTCTGTGAGCCGGAAGATGCAAACGACGCTGAAAGCCGGCAAGGCCGGCTGAAGCAGTAGGTGACTTTCGAAAATGTGCAGACAGGCGGCGAACTTTTACCAGCAGATCAGACAGCTCTGGGTATGACTTTAGAAACCGCTGAACCACGAGGTTGAGCACATGGGCCATGCATGGAACATGTGTCAGCTGGCCTCGCCTCAAAGCCGCCACTAGGTTCCGGCCATTGTCACACACAACCTTTCCTGGCTTTAGGTTCAGAGGTGTGAGCCAGTGATCTGCATGCTGTTTTAGAGCTGTCCACACCTCTTCTGCATTGTGGGATTTGTCACTTATGCAGATTAGCTGCAGCACAGCCTGTTGCCGCTTCGCCGAGGCAGTGCTGCAGTGCTTCCAGCTTGGGACTGGTGTGGAGGGTAAAGTGGATGAGGATGCGCAGGAGGAGGAGGAGGCTGAAGAGCATGACATTCCGGAGCTGTAGAGTGTGGGTGAAACCCTGACTGAGGTAGGGCCTGCAAACCTTGGTGTGGGAAGGACTTGTTCCGTTCCTCGCTCAAACTGGGTCCCAGCTGGGCTGGGCTGGGTAGGGCGTTGTGGGGGGTTTGTCTATCTCCGTTTGAGGTGAGTTTGTTTAAGTTAGCCTTTTCTTTGGCGTTTTTTGGAGCCCTGCGGGTTGGGGAGTTGGTATCGCCCAGTAAGGCGTTCCCCGGGGGCTTGGATTGGGGTGACATTGTCAGTGGAAAACGGAGTTGAATTTTGGATTAGGAAATCGAAAACTGATCAGAGAGGTGTGGGTAGACTAGTCCGTTTGGGGATGGTTGTGGCATCTGATATGTGCCCGTTCAAGTGTCTCGGGAATTTTCAACAGATCCGTCCGAAGGTGGATGGCCCCTTATTATGTCACGAGGATGGGTCCTTTTTATCGAGATACCAATTTGTGAGTGTTTGTAGGGCATGTTTGAAGTCGTTGGGGTTAGATCCGAAGTCTTTCGGATTGGGGCAGCGACGGAGGCCTCTATATGCGGCCTACCGGAGGAGACAGTTAAGCAGATTGGTAGGTGGAAGTCGCAGCGCTTTAAGTCGTATGTACGTCCCCAGGTGGTTGTTGGCAATTGAGGGGAAAAGGGGGGGGGTATTAGGGTAGCAATGGGGGGGGAGAGTGTGTGTTTTTTGTCAATTTGGTTTGGTGAGGCAATAAAATGGTGTCGTCTGTACATTTTGTATTGCAGAAGCACCCCCCCTTCCTTCCCTGGTCTGGATCCTTGGCCACTCTTATGTGTATTGGGGAGCCCGACGAGCGGACGCGAGATGGAACGGGAGACAGCTAGGTTTTGAGAAGGACCTGGCTCTCGTGCGATGGCTCGGTGTTCGGGGGTTAGGGTGGAACAGGGTGTTGCAGGAGGTGCATAGATACGCCCGGTTGGACAGACCTCCTGACATCTTAGTGTTGCATGCCGGGGGGAATGATTTGGGTGGGCGTCCTTTTCGAATCTTGATAAAGGACATCAAACATGATTTGTTACGGTTATGGGTGTCGTTTCCAGGTCTAACGATAGTCTGGTCGGAGATAGTAGCGAGAAAGAGTTGGCAGAAAGCGCGGTCAGTTGACAGGTTGAACAAGGCGCGGGCGAAGGTTAATAGGGCGATCTCGAAGTTTGTTAGTCGGAACGGGGGTATAGCAATACGGCATGTTGAGTTGGAAAGGACGGAAGAGGAATTTTGGTTGGCTGACGGGGTACACCTTAATGCGGTGGGAACTGACTTATGGGCTCTTGGCTTGCAGGGAGGTATTGAGAGGGCCCTTTGGTTGCGGGGGGTCTCAGGCACTTGAAGGGTTTCAAGGTGCCTTCGTTGTGGTGTTGTTTATTGGTGGGTCCTTGAAGTTGGTTTAAAATTGGTTCGGGGATTCATCCGGGTATGGATCCCCTCATTGGCAGAATTGATGGTCCCCTGGTGATTTTGGGGGGGAACCCCGACGGGGTATGTCGGGGCCCCTGGGGGTGTGGTTGGGGTTGACGGAGGATTAACCCTTATCATTTGGTGCTCCTGAGCCAGTGTGGGTAACGGCTGGGAGCAAGTTGAGGTTTTTTATTGCTCGGTTATGGGAATCACCAGGGTTTTGGTAGCTTCAAGGACCTTACCACATTGCAAATTTTATTGGTTATGTATTCTTGTTAATAAAATGGCTGCTATGGCCAAAATTATCCAAAGATAAATTTGTGTCTGTGTAATTACTTTTAAATAAGAAATGGGAATGGAGGTGTGGGGTATGAAAGGAAGACCGGAGTCAACAATTCCAGGGTCAAGCATGTTTATTTGCGTAAGCTTCGTTCCAGGGTAGAAAGGGTAAGAGTGCCTTTCAGAATTCGAAGTGGTCGGACTGTACGGACCACCAAGAACTGCAGGAGAGCTTGAACATCTTCCCATGGATTTGCGACATCCTCCCTCATCAGTTACGTAGGTAAGCAGGTTCTCAGCATTGCAGCCCATTTGTTGTCTTAAGTTAGTTAAGCGGGGTTAACTAACCTGTCAGTTCAGCCTCAGGTCTAAAGCAGAGGCCTGGACTCCACTCCTTACTCCTCACTCCACAACTCTCCTTAAAAACAACTGACTCCTTTTTCCTGCCCCGGGGTCTCCAGACCCCTAGGTGGGCGTTTCCTTCCGTCTGGTCCTGCCCACTGGTGTGCCTGTCTTTTCCTGGGGGAGGTGACTAGGATTTTCTGGTTGGCTTTGTGTGACTTAGGTGAGGGAAGTTGTTATGCGGGGGCCTATGTGTGACTACCTGCAGTGTCAGGGCGTCACATATGTATGTGTGTATGTCTGCTAAAGGAATCCGCACCGTCATATTTACAAACACAAAATTTTGCAGACACCTCATGTGACTCAGGGAACGTCGTAGACTATGTTTTAACAGGAATATTTAACCCCGCGCTTTACAGTTACTCTCCAAAAAACCTGCCTCCATTAAACTGAATGGAGGTGGGAGCTGCAAGTTATTAATAGCAGCTGTGATTGGTTGCTATAGGAACAAAGGACATTCATAGTATAAGAAGCTTATGTGTGAGATAATATGATGTCAGTGGGGAGACAGATAGAGAGAGACAGACACAGACTGAGAGACAAACAGACAGAGACAGATAGGCATAGACAGACAGGGAAAGAGACAGAGACAAACAGACAGAGGCAGACAGGGAAAGAGACAGACAGAGATAGACAGGGAAAAAAGGCAGACAGACAGAGACAGAGAAAGAGACAGAGGCAGATAGGGAAACAGACAGAGACAAACATACAGAGACAGGCAGGAGAAAAGGCAGAACGACAGGGAAAGAGACAGACAGGGGAAGAGACAGACAGAGAGAGACAGACAGATAGAGACAGACAAAGAAATACAGAGATAGACAGGGAAAGAGACAAACGGGGAATGAGTCAGACAGAGAGAGACAAAGAGAGACAGGCAGAGAGAGACAGGGAAAGAGACAGACAGGGGAAGAGAAAGACAGAGACAGACAAAGAAATACAGAGACAGACAGGGGAAGAGACAGACAGGGGAAGAGACAGACAGGGGAAGAGACAGACAGACAGGGAAAGAGACAGACCTGGAAAAGAGACAGACCTGGAAAAGAGACAGGCCTGGAAAAGAGACAGACAGACATAGAAACAGACAGCCACAAAGAGAGAGAGAGACAGACAGACACAGAGAGACAGACAGAGATAGAGAGACAGACAGACATGGATAGAGATAGAGACACACAGAGACAGACAGATGACAGAGACTGGGAGAGAGACAGACAGAAGCATAAATCCCTAACTAAAACTTAACATTTAATGATAGTTTTAAAAGGTAAAAAAACACAAATCATGTAAATAGAATGACTCTCTTCTGTGCATAGAGTCAACATTTTGTGTTTGTAAATATGACGGTGCGGATTCCTTTAGCAGACATACACACATACATATGTGACGCCCTGACACTGCAGGTAGTCACACATAGGCCCCCGCATAACAACTTCCCTCACCTAAGTCACACAAAGCCAACCAGAAAACCCTAGTCACCTCCCCCAGGGAAAGACAGGCACACCAGTGGGCAGGACCAGACGGAAGGAAACGCCCACCTAGGGGTCTGGAGACCCCGGGGCAGGAAAAAGGAGTCAGTTGTTTTTAAGGAGAGTTGTGGAGTGAGGAGTAAGGAGTGGAGTCCAGGCCTCTGCTTTAGACCTGAGGCTGAACTGACAGGTTAGTTAACCCCGCTTAACTAACTTAAGATAACAAATGGGCTGCAATGCTGAGAACCTGCTTACCTACGTAACTGATGAGGGAGGATGTCGCAAATCCATGGGAAGATGTTCAAGCTCTCCTGCAGTTCTTGGTGGCCCGTACAGTCCGACCACTTCGAATTCTGAAAGGCACTCTTACCCTTTCTACCCTGGAACGAAGCTTAGGCAAATAAACATGCTTGACCCTGGAATTGTTGACTCCGGTCTTCCTTTCATACCCCACACCTCCATTCCCATTTCTTATTTAAAAGTAATTACACAGACACAAATTTATCTTTGGATAATTTTGGCCATAGCAGCCATTTTATTAACAAGAATACATAACCAATAAAATTTGCAATGTGGTAAGGTCCTTGAAGCTACCAAAACCCTGGTGATTCTCATAACCGAGCAATAAAAAACCTCAACTTGCTCCCAGCCGTTACCCACACTGGCTCAGGAGCACCAAATGGTAAGGGTTAATCCTCCGTCAACCCCAACCACACCCCCAGGGGCCCCGACATACCCCGTCGGGGTTCCCCCCCAAAATCACCAGGGGACCATCAATTCTGCCAATGAGGGGATCCATACCCGGATGAATCCCCGAACCAATTTTAAACCAACTTCAAGGACCCACCAATAAACAACACCACAACGAAGGCACCTTGAAACCCTTCAAGTGCCTGAGACCCCCCGCAACCAAAGGGCCCTCTCAATACCTCCCTGCAAGCCAAGAGCCCATAAGTCAGTTCCCACCGCATTAAGGTGTACCCCGTCAGCCAACCAAAATTCCTCTTCCGTCCTTTCCAACTCAACATGCCGTATTGCTATACCCCCGTTCCGACTAACAAACTTCGAGATCGCCCTATTAACCTTCGCCTGCGCCTTGTTCAACCTGTAAACTGACCGCGCTTTCTGCCAACTCTTTCTCGCTACTATCTCCGACCAGACTATCGTTAGACCTGGAAACGACACCCATAACCGTAACAAATCATGTTTGATGTCCTTTATCAAGATTCGAAAAGGACGCCCACCCAAATCATTCCCCCCGGCATGCAACACTAACATGTCAGGAGGTCTGGTCTATCCAACCGGGCGTATCTATGCACCTCCTGCAACACCCTGTTCCACCCTAACCCCCGAACACCGAGCCATCGCACGAGAGCCAGGTCCTTCTCAAAACCTAGCTGTCTCCCGTTCCATCTCGCGTCCGCTCGTCGGGCTCCCCAATACACATAAGAGTGGCCAAGGATCCAGACCAGGGAAGGAAGAGGGGGTGCTTCTGCAATACAAAATGTACAGACGACACCATTTTATTGCCTCACCAAACCAAATTGACAAAAAACACACACTCTCACCCCCCCCCATTGCTACCCTAATACCCCCCCCCTTTTCCCCTCAATTGCCAACAACCACCTGGGGACGTACATACGACTTAAAGCGCTGCGACTTCCACCTACCAATCTGCTTAACTGTCTCCTCCGGTAGGCCGCATATAGAGGCCTCCGTCGCTGCCCCAATCCGAAAGACTTCGGATCTAACCTCAACGACTTCAAACATGCCCTAAAAACACTCACAAATTGGTATCTCGATAAAAAGGACCCATCCTCGTGACATAATAAGGGGCCATCCACCTTCGGACGGATCTGTTGAAAATTCCCGAGACACTTGAACGGGCACATATCAGATGCCACAACCATCCCCAAACGGACTAGTCTACCCACACCTCTCTGATCAGTTTTCGATTTCCTAATCCAAAATTCAACTCCGTTTTCCACTGACATAATGTCACCCCAATCCAAGCCCCCGGGGAACGCCTTACTGGGCGATACCAACTCCCCAACCCGCAGGGCTCCAAAAAACGCCAAAGAAAAGGCTAACTTAAACAAACTCACCTCAAACGGAGATAGACAAACCCCCCACAACGCCCTACCCAGCCGGGTAGGGACCCAGCCCAGCCCAGCTGGGACCCAGTTTGAGCGAGGAACGGAACAAGTCCTTCCCACACCAAGGTTTGCAGGCCCTACCTCAGTCAGGGTTTCACCCACACTCTACAGCTCCGGAATGTCATGCTCTTCAGCCTCCTCCTCCTCCTGCGCATCCTCATCCACTTTACCCTCCACACCAGTCCCAAGCTGGAAGCACTGCAGCACTGCCTCGGCGAAGCGGCAACAGACTGTGCTGCAGCTAATCTGCATAGGTGACAAACCCCACAATGCAGAAGAGGTGTGGACAGCTCTAAAACAGCATGCAGATCACTGGCTCACACCTCTGAACCTAAAGCCAGGAAAGGTTGTGTGTGACAATGGCCGGAACCTGGTGGCGGCTTTGAGGCGAGGCCAGCTGACACATGTTCCATGCATGGCCCATGTGCTCAACCTCGTGGTTCAGCGGTTTCTAAAGTCATACCCAGAGCTGTCTGATCTGCTGGTAAAAGTTCGCCGCCTGTCTGCACATTTTCGAAAGTCACCTACTGCTTCAGCCGGCCTTGCCGGCTTTCAGCGTCGTTTGCATCTTCCGGCTCACAGACTGGTGTGTGATGTCCCCACGCGTTGGAATTCAACTCTGCACATGTTGATCAGGATATGTGAGCAGAAGAGGGCAGTTGTTGAGTACCTGCATCACCTAAGCCGTCGGGAAATGGGTCAAACTCCACACATAACACCTGAGGAGTGGAGATGGATGTCCGACCTATGTACCATCCTCCAAAACTTTGAGGACTCCACCAAGATGGTGAGCGGCGATGACGCCATTATTAGCGTCACCATACCGCTTCTCTGCCTTCTAAAACGGTCTCTGCTCAAAACCAAACATGATGCATTGCAGGCGGAACACGATGAGTTGGAGCAAGAAACAGTGGTGGGTGTGGGTGATAACACACAGCCCAGCCTCGTCTCATCACAACGTGCAGTGGAGGACTATGACGAGGAGGAGGATGAAGACATGGAGCAACTCTCCGGCCAAATTGAGGATATGACATGCATACCAGTCATATGCTCAGTTCAGCGTGGCTGGCCAGAGGACAGGGTAGATGATGAGGAGGAGGAGGAGGAGGAGAAGGAGGAGGACAGCATGTTCAGTCATCGTGTTGGTCTGGATACTGAAGTGATGGCTGTTAAGAGTCTGGCGCACATGGATGACTTTATGGTAAGCTGCCTGTCTCGTGACCCTCGCGTTAAGAACATCTTGGCCGACAATCATTACTGGTTGGTAACACTGTTAGACCCACGCTACAAGGAGAACTTTATGTCTCTTATTCCCGAGGCGGAGAGGTCAGCCAAAATGCAGCAGTTCCGGAAGGCCATAGTCACGGAAGTAGGCAAAGCATTCCCTTCACAAAACGCTAGCGTCATAATTGTAACACTATTAGTTAAAAGAAAGGGATAAAATGTAAAAAAAAACAAAATAAGGCATGACTTTTATTTAACATCAAATTTTTTTTTTTTAGATTTAACCAAAGAATGTGCACATTTGTTATAATAAACAAGTGAAAAATGTTGAAAATCAGTCATCCAAAGGTGTGTGAAAAAAATATATATATATGGTACCAATAAAAATGTCACTTTGTCCTGCAAAGAATGCAGCCCCCCAAATTATTTTTTTCCTCTGTGCGGCCCATACACCCAGCCGAGTTTGAGACCCCCTGCCTTACACTATATAGATATCATGTTCATTCCCCATCTATCTTGCTCAGGAGAGCATCTCCCTCCCCCGGCACCAAGAGCAGCTCATATTGAATTGTTACATTGACTAGTAACACTGCACACAGAAATGCACCTTAATATTCCACTGTTAACCCTTTCCTCCCAGCAGTAACACACAACTCCTCACCTTGATATCATGGTGATTTATGGTCAGAATGACTTCAATGCGATCAGTGATTTCTATTCTAGCTCTGCTCACATAGATTTTATATCCACACTCAACTATAGGTCGTTCTTCATATTTTGGGGGCTTTTAGTCAGATATACTAGTTTGTGCCTGTATAGTATTGGTGTAGATGGGAGTGTAGGGCATGGGTTACATGGCACTGTGGTGGGATACTGATGGGAGGTATTGGTGCTGTGTTTGATGCTTCTACTGGGTATTTTCCTACAAATACTGGAACAGCTCACTGCTTAGAATGATCCTTCCCAGCTCTATAATATATTATATATACCCCACAATGCAGGCTCACACACACATTTGTCTCAAGTGTGTTGTAGGGACACAGATACAGTCTTGGTCATGTGACTAAAGGCTACTTTACACACTGCGATATCGGTCCCGATATCGCTAGTGTGGATACCCGCCCCATCTGTTGCGCGACACGGGCAAATCGCTGCCCATGCCGCACAACACCGACCAGACCCGTCACACATACTTACCTGACCGGCGACGTCGCTGTGACCGGCGAACCGCCTCCTTTCTAAGGGGGCGGTCCGTGCGGCGTCACAGCGACGTCACTGAGCGACCGCCCAATAGCAGCGGAGGGGCGGAGATGAGTGGCCGGAACATCCCGCCCACCTCCTTCCTTCCTCATAGCGGCTGGGAGGCAGGTAAGGAGAGGTTCCTCGTTTCTGCGGTGTCACACGGAGTGATGTGTGCTGCCGCAGGAGCGACGAACTACATCGTTACTGCTGCAGTAACGATAATCGAGAATGGAGACCCATGTCACCGATGAGCGATTTTGCACGTTTTTGCAACGATGCAAAATCGCTCATCGGTGTCACACGCAGCAACATCGCTAATGCGGCCGGATGTGCGTCACAAATTCCGTGACCCCAACGACTCCGCATTAGCGATGTCGCAGCGTGTAAAGCCCCCTTTAGTGGGAGTGGTGTACAGGGTCTTAGCAGTAAAGAGTATTCCATATTTCTGCCAGATACCCACAGAGATATTGAAATCTGAAAAAAGAGACTTCTGCTCATTGAAGGTAAGAACTGCTCACATAGCGTTCAACTCCACAGCAAACGAGTGCTCTAGCACTGGCATCTCAGCAGGGATATTCCCCTACTACACATGTGTGTCTGGGTCGCTGTGACAGTTTACAGGACATAACTCAAGGCACCTAGATAGAAGGCAGAGGTACTGGGATTGGTTGGTTTTTGGTGACGGAGGTGCAGGGGCTGGCGCCCATGTGCAGTGCTGGCTAAGGTATATTGATGATATTTTGATTTTTTGGCAGGGCACTGTGGAGCAGCTCGAGACATTTATGGAGGAACTTAATAACAACACCTTTAACATCAGATTGACACATAAGCATAGCAGCAGTTGCGTTGACTTCCTGGATATTAAAATTTCATTCGGTTCTGAGCGAATTGTTCAGACCGACGTCCATAGGAAGGAAACATCAGTCAACGCACTGCTGCATGCTTCTTCTGCTCATACCCCCTCCACCATCCGGGCCGTACCGACTGGCCAGTTCCTCAGGATGAAGCAAATTTGTTCGTCAGACACTGCTTTTGAACAACAGTCTGCCGACCTCCAGCGCCATAGGGGTGGCAAAGGCGGTCTTCCCCCGGTCTGCCTCAGCAACGGACACTAGCCAATAGTGACTAGTGAGATCAAGGGTAGAAAAATAATTTGCAGTTCTCAATGCAGCTAGCGATTCCTCAATACGGGGGAGTGGTGCCGTCCTTCTTCTTTAACAGGACCAACGGAGCTGCCCAAAGGCTACAACTGTCACGGATAACCCCAGCCGCCTTCATGTTGCTCAACATGTCCTTGGTACACTGGTAATGTGAAGGTGGTATTGGCTTATAGCTCTCTTTGATGGGTGGGTGTGCACCTGTGGGGATGTAGTGTTGGACCCCTTTTATTCCCCCAAAATCTAGCGGATGTTTGCTGAAGACTTGCTCGCTCGTATTCTTGCACTACCCTGTGGACCCGCTTCTTGTGATGTGAAGGTGTGGAGTCAGTGCCTACGTGTAATTCCTTACACCACTCCTCTGGCTGACTTGGTGAGCAGTCACTGACTGGGTGGGGTGCAGTAATAGTGGATGCTGCTACTTGGATAGCATGGGTATCTACTGTGAACAGCTTATCAATGGTGGCAAGTCGGGGCAGCTTAACCTCCTGCTCTCCGCAGTTTAACACTCTCACGGGCACTCTTCCCTTCCGCACTAATGAATAAAACTATGATGTAAATATCATATAGATACCCCACAATTGTAAATAAAGGTAGGTTATGGGAAAAGGGGGAACAGGGAAAGAGGAAAATAGTGTAATAAAGTATACCTTCTGGGGGTGAGAGGAAACGGCAGCACAGCCAGTGGAGGTGAAGCAAAAGGAAGCCTGCAACTAAAGAGTTGAGAGCGTTATCACATGGTGACTGAGCCTGATTGTAAAGGGAGCATAGAGTGGAGCATACTCTGGGCACGTTAGAACCCAAGTTCTTAAACCATGAATATGGACCCCTTTTATTCTCCCAAAGTCTAGCGGATGTTTGCTGAAGACTTGCTCGTATTCTTGCACTACCCTGTGGACCCGCTTCTTGTGATGTGAAGGTGTGGAGTCAGTGCCTACGTGTAATTCCTTACACCACTCCTCTGGTTGACTTGGTGAGCTGTCACTGAATGGGTGTGGTGAAGTAACGGTGGATGCTGTGGCTTGGATATCATATTAAATATAGGGACCCCCATACAGTAGTATGAGAAATTTTTTTGTATTCAATGATCGGTATTACCTTCAGGGGCGCGGCACGTGGACGTGCGTTCCATTAGCCTCACTGCATTCCACTCCCATACAGGAAGTGGGCGCAGCTATTACTACGGTCGCACATAAAAGAACCCACAGCCACCACTGCACACAGCTGACTCCACCACTGGAAACCCACTTCTACACCAACGCAGGTAAGACAGGATCGGCACCTCTATGCTCCCGTTACAATCAGGCTCAGTCACCATGTGATAATGCTCTCAACAATTTAGTTGCAGGCTTCCCCTTGCTTCACCTCCACTGGCTGTGCTGCCATTTCCTCTCCCCCCTGGAAGGTATACTTTATTACACTATTTTCCTGTTTCCCTCTTCTCCCTTTTCCCATAACCTACCTTTATCTGCATTTGTGGGGTATCTATATACTATTTATATCACAGTTTTATTCATTAATACGGAAGGGAAGAGTGCGCGTGAGAGTGTTGAACTGCGGAGAGCAAGAGGTTAAGCTGCCCCGATTTGCCACCATTGATAAGCTGTTCACAGTAGATACACATGCTATCCAAGCAGCAGCAGCATCCACCATTACTGCACCCCACCCAGTCAGTGACAGCTCACCAAGTCAGCCAGAGGAGTGGTGTCAGGAATTACACGTAGGCACTGACTACACACCTTCACATCACAAGAAGGGGGTGCAAGTGTGACGCCCTGGACTAGCCAGTTGGTCACAGACATAACACACACACACACCCCCTTTCCCGGATAGTTACACTAGTCAGACACAAAACCGTTGTTGCCTCCCTCCAGGGGCTGATGTCCACACCAGGTGGGGCGGAGCCAGGCGGTTGGCCCCACCCACCAAGGAGTTCACAGGCCTGGAGGTGGGAAAACCAGTTAGTTAGTTGAAGTTCAGTTAAGAGTTGAACCGTGGAGGTAGTGAGTTCAGTGAAGAGCCCAGTTTTGGGTAGGAGTGCAAAACTGCTAGTGTCTGGGTCAGATCCCAGGCACTATGGGGAGATAAGGTATGCACACCAGTGACTATGTAAGGGGAATACATGAAATAGCAGAAACTGCTGTGTGAATACTGACTTAAATTCAATAGCTATATGCAAGAGTGAATATGTGAAAAATGGAATCTGCATTACTGCCATGAACATATGAATCAAGAGAAATTTAGCTATTGAATTGATCAATGCAATAGAGCCCCAACACTACGCCAAAGTATTTCTCTACGTTGGGGTCCCTAGCTTGTGTGTGTCCTCTCATGCAGTTAAAAAACCTACCGTGTATGGGAAGCTGAGACCCAGGCTATTTATGCGTATGATATGGATTGGCAATAGGTGTGGTTGGGGAGGGTTCACAAACGAAAAAATACTAACAAATAGGAATAACGTTTGGAACACCATTCTAAGTCCGAACTGGGTGCAAAAAACCTAAAAAAACATCACTATGGGGAGATAAGGTATGCACACCAGTGACTATGTAAGGGGAATACATGAAATAGCAGAAACTGCTGTGTGAATACTGAATATTGAAAAATCCAATAGCATTAATTCACATAATCCTAGTGACTGCGCACACAACATGGCCAAACGAAAACAAAAGACAGTACCTGGCCATTCAATCAAATGGAAACTCATAGGCAACACAGTCCATTAGACTAGGCAATTACATGCAGCCAAACAAAGTTCATGGGCCTTGCCTCAGAGACGAACCCACAACCTCTTGGAGAACAAGCAAAGAGCCTACCACTAAACCAACTCAGTGAAGTTGGAAACCGACTCTACATTAATTAACATAATCCTAGTGACTGCGCACACAACATGGCCAAACAAAAGCAAAAGACAGTACCTGGCCTATCTATCCAATGGAAACTCATAGGTAACACAGTACATTGGACTAGGCAATTACATGCAGCCATACAAAGCCCATGGGTCTTGCCCCAGAGTCGAACCCACAACCTCTCGTAGCCAGGGCAAAGAGCCTACCACTACACCAACACAGAGAAGTAGGTGAATGACTCTACATTAATTCACATAATCCTAGTGACTGCGCACACAACATGGCCAAACAAATGCAAAAGACAGTACGTGGCCTATCAATCCAACGGAAACTCATAGGTAACACAGTACATTGGACTAGGCAATTACATGCAGCCATACAAAGCCCATGGGCCTTGCCCCAGAGTCAAACCCACAACCTCTCATAGCCAAGGCAAAGAGCCTACCAATACACCAACACAGAGAAGTGGAAAACCATTTCTACATTAATTCACATAATCCTAGTGACTGCGCACACAACATGGCCAAACAAAAGCAAAAGACAGTACCTGGCCTATCAATCCAATGGAAACTCATAGGCAACACAGTCCATTGGACTAGACAATTACATGGAGACATACAAAGTCCATGGGCCTTGCCTCAGAGTCAAACCCACAACTTCTCGCAGCCAAGCAAAGAGCCTACCACTACACTAACACAGAGAAGTGGGAAACTGATTCTACATTAATTCACATAATCCTACCGACTGCGCACACAACACGGCCAAACAAAAGACAATACCTGGCCTATCAATTCAATGGAAACTCATAGGCAACACAGTCCATTGGACTAGGCAATTACATGGAGACATACAAAGTCCATGGGCTTTGCCTAAAAGTCAAACCCACAACTTCTCGCAGCCCAAGCAAAGAGCCTACCACTACACCAACACAGAGAAGTTGGTAACTGAGTTTACATTAATTCACATAATCCTAGTGACTGCGCACACAACATGGCCAAACAAAAGCAAAAGACAGTACCTGGCCTATCAATCCAATGGAAAATCATAGGCAACACAGTCCATTGGACTAGACAATTACATGGAGACATACAAAGTCCATGGGCCTTTCCTCAGAGTCAAACCCACAACCTCTCGCAGCCAAGCAAAGAGCCTACCACTACACCAACACAGAGAAGTGGGAAACTGATTCTACATTAATTCACATAATCCTACCGACTGCGCACACAACATGGCCAAACAAAAGACAATACCTGGCCTATCAATCCAATGGAAACTCATAGGCAACACAGTCCATTAGACTAGGCAAATACATGCAGCCATATAAAGTTCTTGGGCCTTGCCTCAAAGTCGAACCCACATCCTCCTGGAGAACAAGCAAAGAGCCTACCACTAAACCAACACAGAGAAGTTGGAAACCGACTCTACATTAATTCACATAATCCTAGTGACTGCGCACACAACATGGCCAAACAAAAGCAAAAGACATTACCTGGCCTATCAATCCAATGTAAACTCATAGGTAACACAGTACATTACTAGGATTATGTGAATTAATGTAGATTCAGGTTCACATTTCTCTGTGTTGGTGTAGTGGTAGGCTCTTTGCTTGAGCTGCGAGAGGTTGTGAGTTAGACTTTGAGGCATGGCCCATGGACTTTGTATGGCTGCATGTTATTGCCTAGTCCAATGGACTATGTTGCCTATGAGTTTCAATTGGATTGATAGGCCAGGTACTGTCTTTTGCTTTTGTTTGGCCATGTTGTGTTCGCAGTCACTAGGATTATGTGAATTAATGTAGAGTCATTCACCTACTTCTCTGTGTTGGTGTAGTTGTAGTCTCTTTGTTGCTTATGAGTTTCAATTTGATTGATAGGCCAGGTACTGTCTTTTGCTTTTGTTTGGCCATGTTATGTGCGCAGTCACTAGGATTATGTGAATTAATGTAGAGTCATTCACCTACTTCTCTGTGTTGGTGTAGTGGTAGTCTCTTTGCTTAAACTGCGAGAGGTTGTGGGTTCGACTCTGAGGCAAAGCCCATGGAGTTTGTATGGCAGCATGTAATTGCCTAGTTCAATTGACTGTGTTGCCTATGAGTTTCCATTGAATTGATAGGCCAGGTATTGTCTTTTGTTTGGCCATGTTGTGTGCGCAGTCACTAGGATTATGTGAACTAATGTAAACTCAGTTTCCAACTTCTCTGTGTTGGTGTAATCGTAGGCTATTTCCTTGGGCTGCGAGAAATTGTGGGTTTGACTCTGAGGCAAAGCCCATGGACTTTGTATGGCTGCATGTAATAGCCAAGTCCAATGGACTGTGTTGCCTAAGAGTTTCCTTTGAATTGATAGGCCAGGTATTGTCTTTTGTTTGGCCATGTTGTGTGCGCAGTCGGTAGGATTATTTGAATTAATGTAGAATCAGTTTCCCACTTTTCTGTGTTGGTGTAGTGGTAGGCTCTTTGCTTGGGCTGCGAGAGGTTGTGGGTTCGACTCTAATGCAAGGCCCATGGACTTTGTATGTCTCCATGTAATTGTCTAGTCCAATGGACTGTGTTGCCTATGAGTTTCCATTGGTTTGATAGGCCAGGTACTGTCTTTTGCTTTTGTTTGGCCATGTTATGTGCGCAGTCACTAGGATTATGTGAATTAATGAAGAATTGGTTTTCCACTTCTCTGTGTTGGTGTATTAGTAGGCTCTTTCCTTGGGCTACGAGAGGGTGTGGGTTCGACTCTGGGGCAAGGCCAATGGGCTTTGTATGGCTGCATGTAATTGCCTAGTCCAATGTACTGTGTTAGCTTTGAGTTTCCATTGGATTGATAGGCCAGGTGCTGTCTTTTGCTTTTGTTTTGCCATGTTGTGTGCGCAGTCACTAGGATTCTGTGAATTAATGTAGAGTTTGTTTCCAATTTCTCTGTGTTGGTTTAGTGGTAGGCTCTTTGATTGTTCTCCAAGAGGTTGTGGGTTCGACTCTGAGGCAAGGCCCATTAACTTTGTATGGCTGCATATATTTGCTTAGTCTAATGGACTATGTTGCCTATGATTTCATTGGATTGATAGGCCAGATAATGTCTTTTGCATTTGTTTGGCCATGTTGTGTGCGCAGTCTCTAGGATTATGTGAATTAATGTAGAGTCCTTTACCTACTTCTCTGTGTTGGTGTAGTGGTAGTCTTTTTGCTTAAGCTGCGAAAGGTTGTTGGTTCGACTTTGAGGCAAGGCCCATGGAGTTTGTATGGATGCATGTAATTGCCTATTTCAGTTGACTGTGTTACCTATGAGTTCCTATTGGATTGATAGGCCAGGTACTACCTTTTGCTTTTGTTTGGCCATGTTGTGTGCGCAGTCACTAGGATTATGTGAACTAATGTAAACTCAGTTTTCAACTTCTCTGTGTTGGTGTAGTGGTAGGCTCTTTTCTTGGGCTGCGAGAAAATGTGGGTTTGACTCTGAGGCAAAGCCCATAGACTTTGTATGGCTGCATGTAATTGCCTAGTCCAATGGACTGTGTTGCCTATGAGTTTTCATTGGACTGATAGGCCAGGTATTGTCTTTTGTTTGGTTATGTTGTGTGCGAAGTCGGTAGGATTATGTGAATTAATGTAGAATCAGTTTCCCACTTCTCTGTGTTGGTGTAGTGGAAGGCGCTTTGCTTGGCTGCGAGAAGTTGTGGGTTTGACTCTGAGGCAAGGCCCATGGACTTTGTATGGCTGCATGTAATTGCCTAGTTCAATGGACTGTGTTGCCTATGAGTTTCCATTGGCTTGGTAGGCCAGGTAATGTCTTTTGCTTCTGTTTGGCCATGTTGTGTGCGCAGTCACTAGGATTATGTGAATTAATGTAGATGCAGCTTCCTACTTCTTTGTGTTGGTGTGGTTGTAGGCTCTTTGCTTGTTCTGCCAGAGGTTGTGGGATAGACTCTGAGGCAAGGCCCATGGACTCTGTATGGCTGCATGTAATTGCCTAGTCCAATGGATGGGGTTGCCTCTGAGTTTCCATTGGATTGATAGGCCAGGTATTGACTTTTGCTTTCGTTTGGCCATGTTGTGTGCGCAGTCACTAGGATTATGTGAGTTAATGTAGAGTCGGTTTCACACTTCTCCGTGTTGCTGTAGTGGTAGGCTTTTTTCTTGGGCTGCGAGAGGTTGTGAGTTCGACTCAAATGCAATGCTCATGGACTTTGTATGGCTGCATGTAATTGCCTAGTCCAAAGGACTGTGTTGCCTATGAGTTTCCATTGGATTGATAGGCCAGGTATTGACTTTTGCTTTCGTTTGGCCATGTTGTGTGCGCAGTCACTAGGTTTATGTGAATTAATGTAGAGTCAGGTTCACATTTCTCTGTGTTGGTGTAGTGGTAGGCTCTTTGCTTGAGCTGCGAGAGGTTGTGGATTTGACTCTGAGGCAAGGCCCTTGGACTTTTTATGGCTGCATGTAATTGCCTAGTATAATGGACTGTGTTGCCTATGAGTTTCCATTGGATTGATAGGCCAGGTATTGACTTTTGCTTTCGTTTGGCCATGTTGTGTGCGCAGTCACTAGGTTTATGTGAATTAATGTAGAGTCAGGTTCACATTTCTCTGTGTTGGTGTAGTAGTAGGCTCTTTCCTTGAGCTGCGAGAGGTTGTGAGTTCAACTTTGAGGCAAGGCCCATGGACATTGTATGGCTGCATGTTATTGCCTAGTCCAATGGACTATGTTGCTTATGAGCTTCAATTGGATTGATAGGCCAGATACTGTCTTTTGCTTTTGTTTGGCCATGTTGTGTGCGCAGTCACTAGGATTATGTGAATTAATGTAGAATTATTCACCTACTTCTCTGTGTTGGTTTAGTGGTAGGCTCTTTGCTTGTTCTCCAAGAGGTTGTGGGTTCGACTCTGAGGCAAGGCCCATGAACTTTGTATGGCTGCATGTATTTGCCTAGTCTAATGGACTGTGTTGCCTATGAGTTTCCATTGGATTGATAGGCCAGATAATGTCTTTTGCATTTGTTTGGCCATGTTGTGTGCACAGTCACTAGGATTATGTGAACTAATGTAAACTCTGTTACCAACTTCTCTGTGTTGGTGTAGTGGTAGGCTCTTTGCTTGGGCTGCGAGAAATTGTGGGTTTGACTCTGAGTCAAAGCCCATGGACTTTGTATGGCTGCATGTAATTGCCTAGTCCAATGGACTGTGTTGCCTATGAGTTTCCACTGGTTTGATAGGCCAGGTAATGTCTTTTGCTTTTGTTTGGCCATGTTGTGTGCGCAGTCACTAGGAATATGTGAATTAATGTAGACGCAGCTTCCCACTTTTTAGTGTTGGTGTAGTTGTAAGCTCTTTGCTTGTTCTGCCAGAGGTTGTGGGTTTGACTCTGAGGCAAGGCCCATGGACTTTGTATGGCTGCATGTAATTGCCTAGTCCAATGGACTATGTTGTCTATGAGTTTCCATTGGATTGATAGGCCAGGGACTGTCTTTTGCTTTTGTTTGGCCATGTTGTGTGCGCAGTCACTAGGATTATGTGAATTTATGTTGAGTCAGTTTCGCTCTTCTCTGTGTTGGTGTAGTGGTAGGCTCTTTGCTTGGGCTGAGAGAGGTTGTGGGTTTGACTCTGAGAAAAGGCCCATGGACTTTGTATGGCTGCATGTAATTGCCTAGTCCAATTGATTGCGTTGCCTATGAGTTTCCATTGGATTGATAGGCCAGGTACCGTCTTTTGCTTTTGTTTGGCCATGTTGTGTGCGCAGTCACTAGGATTATGTGAATTAATGTAGAATCTGTTTTCCACTTCTCTGCGTTGGTGTATTGGTAGGCTCTTTGCTTGGGCTACGAGAGGTTGCGGGTTTGACTCTGGGGCAAGGCCCATGGGCTTTGTATGGCTGCATGCAATTGCCTAGTCCAATGTACTGTGTTACCTATGAGTTTACATTGGATTGATAGGCCAGGTAATGTCTTTTGCTTTTGTTTGGCCATGTTGTGTGCGCAGTCACTAGGATTATGTGAATTAATGTAGAGTCAGTTTCCAACTTCTCTGTGTTGGTTTAGTGGTATGCTCTTTGCTTGTTCTCCAAGAGGATGTGGGTTCGAATCTGAAGCAAGGCCCATGAACTTTGTATGGCTGCATGTATTTGACTAGTCTAATGGACTGTGTTGCCTATGAGTTTCCATTGGATTGATAGGCCAGGTATTGTTTTTTGTTTGGCCATGTTGTGTGCGCAGTCGGTAGGATTATGTGAATTAATGTAGAATCAGTTTCCCACTTCTCTGTGTTGGTGTAGTGGTAGGCTCTTTGCTTGGGCTGCGAGAAGTTGTGGGTTTGACTTTTAGGCAAAGCCCATGGACTTTGTATGGCTGCATGTAATTGCCTAGTCCAATGGACTGTGTTGCCTATGAGTTTCCATTGAATTGATAGGCCAGGTATTGTCTTTTGTTTAGCCATGTTGTGTGCGCAGTCGGTAGGATTATGTGAATTAATGTAGAATCAGTTTCCCACTTCTCTGTGTTGGTGTAGTGGTAGGCTCTTTGCTTGGCTGCGAGAGGTTGTGGGTTTGACTCTGAGGCAAGGCCCATGGACTTTGTATGTCTCCATGTAATTTTCTAGTCCAATGGACTGTGTTGCCTATGAGTTTCCATTGGATTGATAAGCCAGGTACTGACTTTTGCTTTTGTTTGGCCATGTTGTGTGCGCAGTCGGTAGGATTATGTGAATTAATGTAGTACCAGTTTCCCACTTTTCTGTGTTGGTGTAGTGGTAGGCTCTTTGCTTGGCTGCGAGAGGTTGTGGGTTTGACTCTGAGGCAAGGCCCATGGACTTTGTATGTCTCCATGTAATTGTCTAGTCCAATGGACTGTGTTGCCTATGAGTTTCCATTGGATTGATAGGCCAGGTACTGTCTTTTGCTTTTGTTTGGCCATGTTGTGTGCGCAGTCACTAGGATTATGTGAATTAATGTAGAGTCAGTTTCCAACTTCTCTGTGTTGCTTTAGGGGTAGGCTCTTTGCTTAAGCTGCGAGAGGTTGTGGGTTCGACTCTGAGGTAAGGCCCATGGAGTTTGTATGGCTGCATATAATTGCGTAGTTCAATTGACTGTGTTGCCTATGAGTTCCCATTGGATTGATAGGCCAGGTACTGCCTTTTGCTTTTGTTTGGCCATGTTGTGTGCGCAGTCACTAGGATTATGTGAATTAATGTAGAGTCAGGTTCACATTTCTCTGTGTTGGTGTAGTGGTAGGCTCTTTGCTTGAGCTGCGAGAGGTTGTGAGTTCGACTTTGAGGCAAGGCCCATGGACGTTGTATGGCTGCATGTAATTGCATAGTCCAATGGACTATGTTGCCTATGAGTTTTAATTGGAATGATAGGCCAGGTACTGTCTTTTGCTTTTGTTTTGCCATGTTGTGTGCGCAGTCACTAGGATTATGTGAATTAATGTAGAGTCAGTTTCTTACTTCTCTGTGTTGCTGTAGTGGTAGGCTTTTTTCTTGGGCTGCGAGAGGTTGTGAGTTCGACTCTGAGGCAAGGCCCATGGACTTTGTATGGCTGCATGTAATTGCATAGTCCAATGGACTGTGTTACCTATGAGTTTCCATTGGATTGATAGGCCAGGTACTGTCTTTTGCTTTCGTTTGGCCATGTTGTGTGCACAGTCACTAGGATTATGTGAATAATTTGTAGAGTCAGTTTCACATATCTCTATGTTGGTGTAGTGGTAGGCTCTTTGCTTGGGCTGCGTAGATGTTGTGGGTTTGACTCTGGGGCAAGGCCCATGGACTTATTATGGCTGTATGTAGTTGCCTAGTCTAATGGACTGTGTTGCCTATGAGTTTCCATTGGATTGATAGGCCAGGTACTGTCTTTTGCTTTTGTTTGGCCATGTTGTGTGCGCAGTCACTAGGATTATGTGAATTAATGTAGAGTCAGTTTCACACTTCTCTGTGTTGCTGTAGTGGTAGGCTTTTTTCTTGGGCTGCGAGAGGTTGTGAGTTCGACTCTGAGGCAAGGCTCATGGACTTTGTATGGCTGCATGTAATTGCATAGTCCAATGGACTGTGTTACCTATGAGTTTCCATTGGATTGATAGGCCAGGTACTGTCTTTTGCTTTCGTTTGGCCATGTTGTGTGCGCAGTCACTAGGATTATGTGAATTTATGTTCAATTAGTTCCGCACTTCTCTGTGTTGGTGTAGTGGTAGGCTTTTTGCTTGAGCTGTTAGAGGTTGTGGGTTTGATTCTGAGGCAAGGCCCATGGACTTTGTATGGCTGCATGTAATTGCATAGTCCAATGGACTGTGTTACCTATGAGTTTCCATTGGATTGATAGGCCAGGTATTGACTTTTGCTTTCGTTTGGCCATGTTGTGTGCGCAGTCACTAGGATT
Organism: Anomaloglossus baeobatrachus; assembly: GCF_048569485.1. Taxonomy (NCBI): domain Eukaryota; kingdom Metazoa; phylum Chordata; class Amphibia; order Anura; family Aromobatidae; genus Anomaloglossus; species Anomaloglossus baeobatrachus. The sequence continues at coordinate 456,040 of NW_027442954.1, read as the reverse complement.
ATGTGAATTAATGTAGAGTCAGTTTCACATTTCTCTGTGTTGGTGTAGTGGTAGGATCTTTGCTTGGGCTGCGAGAAGTTGTGGGTTTGACTCTGAGGCAAGGCCCATGGACTTTTTATGGCTGCATGTAATTGCCTAATCCAATGGACTGTGTTGCCTATGAGTTTCCATTGGATTGATAGGCCAGGTATGGACTTTTGCTTTCGTTTGGCCATGTTGTGTGCGCAGTCACTAGGATTATGTGAATTAATGTAGAAGCAGGTTCACATTTCTCTGTGTTGGTGTAGTGGTAGGCTCTTTGCTTGAGCTGCGAGAGGTTGTGAGTTCGACTTTGAGGCAAGGCCCATGGACTTTGTATGGCTGCATGTTATTGCCTAGTCCAATGGACTGTGTTGCCTATGAGTTTCCATTGGATTGATAAGCCAGGTACTGTCTTTTGCTTTTGTTTAGCCATGTTGTGTGCGCAGTCGGTAGGATTATGTGAATTAATGTAGAATCAGTTTCCCACTTCTCTGTATTGGTGTAGTGGTAGGCTCTTTGCTTGACTGCGAGAGGTTGTGGGTTTGACTCTGAAGCAAGGCCCATGGACTTTGTATGTCTCCATGTAATTGTCTAGTCCAATGGACTGTGTTGCCTATGAGTTTCCATTGGATTGATAGGCCAGGTACTGTCTTTTGCTTTTGTTTGGCCATGTTGTGTGCGCAGTCACTAGGATTATGTGAATTAATGTAGAGTCGGTTTCCAACTTCTCTGTGTTGGTTTAGTGGTAGGCTCTTTGCTTGTTCTCCAAGAGGTTGTGGGTTCGACTCTGAGGCAAGGCCCATGAACTTTGTATGGCTGCATGTATTTGCCTAGTCTAATGGACTGTGTTGCCTATGAGTTTCCATTGGATTGATAGGCCAGATAATGTCTTTTGCATTTGTTTCGCAATGTTGTGTGCACAGTCACTAGGATTATGTGAACTAATGTAAACTCAGTTTCCATCTTGTCTGTGTTGGTGTAGTGGTAGGCTCTTTGCTTGGGCTGCGAGAAATTGTGGGTTTGACTCAGAGGCAAAGCCCATGGACTTTGTATGGCTGCATGTAATTGTTTAGTCCAATGGACTGTGTTGCCTATGAGTTTCCATTGGCTTGATAGGCCAGGTAATGTCTTTTGCTTTTGTTTGGCCATGTTGTGTGCGCAGTCTCTAGGAATATGTGAATTAATGTAGACGCACCTTCCTACTTTTTTGTGTTGGTGTAGTTGTAAGCTCTTTGCTTGTTCTGCCAGAGGTTGTGGGTTTGACTCTGAGGCAAGGCCCATGGACTTTGTATGGCTGCATGTAATTGCCTAGTCCAATGGACTATGTTGTATATGAGTTTCCATTGGATTGATAGGCCAGGGACTGTCTTTTGCTTTTGTTTGGCCATGTTGTGTGCGCAGTCACTAGGATTATGTGAATTTATGTTGAGTAGGTTTCGCTCTTCTCTGTGTTGGTGTAGTGGTAGGCTCTTTGCTTGGGCTACAAGAGGTTGTGGGTTTGACTCTGAGGCAAGGCCCATGGACTTTGTATGGCTGCATGTAATTGCCTAGTCCAATTGATTGCTTTGCCTATGAGTTTCTATTGGATTGATAGGCCAGGTACTGTCTTTTGCTTTTATTTGGCCAAATTGTGTGCGCAGTCACTAGGATTATGTGACTTAATGTAGAATCAGTTTTTCACTTCTCTGTGTTGGTGTATTGGTAGGCTCTTTGCTTGGGCTACGAGAGGTTGTGGGTTTGACTCTGGGGCAAGGCCCATGGGCTTTGTATGGCTGCATTTAATTGCCTAGTCTAATGTACTGTGTTACCTATGAGTTTCCATTGGATTGATAGGCCAGGTACTGTCTTTTGCTTTTGTTTGGCCATGTTGTGTGCGCAGTCACTAGGATTATGTGAATTAATGTAGAGTCGGTTTCCAACTTCTCTGTGTTGGTTTAGTGGTAGGCTCTTTGCTTGTTCTCCAAGAAGTTGTGGGTTCGACTCTGAGGCAAGGCCCATGAACTTTGTATGGCTGCATGTATTTGCCTAGTCTAATGGACTGTGTTGCCTATGAGTTTCCATTGGATTGATAGGCCAGGTATTGTCTTTTGTTTGGCCATGTTGTGTGCGCAGTCGGTAGGATTATGTGAATTAATGTAGAATCAGTTTCCCACTTATCTGTGTTGGTGTAGTGGTAGGCTCTTTGCTTGGCTGCGAGAGGTTGTGGGTTTGACTCTGAGGCAAGGCCCATGGACTTTGTATGTCTCCATGTAATTGTCTAGTTCAATGGACTGTGTTGCCTATGAGTTTACATTGGCTTGATAGGCCAGGTAATGTCTTTTGCTTTTGTTTGGCCATGTTGTGTGCACATTCACTAGGATTATGTGAATTAATGTAGACGCAGCTTCCTACTTCTTTGTGTTGGTGTAGTTGTAGGCTCTTTGCTTGTTCTGCCAGAGGTTGTGGGTTTGACTCTGAGGCAAGGCCCATGGACTTTGTATGGCTGCATGTAATTGCCAAGTCCAATGGACTGTGTTGCCTATGAGTTTCCATTGGATTGATAGGCCAGGTATTGTCTTTTGCTTTTGTTTGGCCATGTTGTGTGCGCAGTCACTAGGATTATGTGAATTAATGTAGAATCCGTTTCCCACTTCTCTGTGTTGGTGTAGTGGAAGCTGCTTTGCTTGGCTGCGAGAGGTTGTGGGTTTGACTCTGCGGCATGGCCCATGGACTTTGTATGGCTGCATGTAATCGCCTAGTTCAATGGACTGTGTTGCCTATTAGTTTCCATTGGCCTGATAGGCCAGGTAATGTCTTTTGCTTTTGTTTGGCCATGTTGTGTGCGCATTCACTAGGATTATGTGAATTAATGTAGACGCAGCTTCCTACTTCTTTGTGTTGGTGTAGTTGTAGGCTCTTTGCTTGTTCTGCCAGAGGTTGTGGGTTTGACTCTGAGGCAAGGCCCATGGACTTTGTGAGGCTGCATGTAATTGCCTATTCCAATGGACTATGTTGTCTATGAGTTTCCATTGGATTGATAGGCAAGGGACTGTATTTAGCTTTTGTTTGGCCATGTTGTGTGCGCAGTCACTAGGATTATGTGAATTTATGTTGAGTCAGTTTCGCACTTCTCTGTGTTGGTGTAGTGGTAGGCTCTTTGCTTGGGCTGTGAGAGGTTGTGGGTTTGACTCTGAGGCAAGGCCCATGGACTTTGTATGGCTGCATGTAATTGCCTAGTCCAATGGATTGATAGGCCAGGTACTGTCTTTTGTTTTCGTTTGGCCATGTTTTGTGCGCAGTCACTAGGATTATGTGAGTTAATGTAGAGACAGTTTCACACTTCTCTGTGTTGCTGAAGTGGTAGGCTTTTTTGTTGGGCTGCGAGAGGTTGTGAGTTCGACTCTGAGGCAAGGCCCATGGACTTTGTATGGCTGCATGTAATTGCATAGTCCAATGGACTGCGTTACCTATGAGTTTCCATTGGATTGATAGGCCAGGTGCTTTCTTTTGCTTTTGTTTGGCCATGTTGTGTGCGCAGTCACTAGGAATATGTGAATTAATGTAGAGTCAGTTTCACATTTCTCTTTGTTGGTGTAGTGGTAGGCTCTTTGCTTGGGTTGTGAGAGGTTGTGGGTTTGACTCTGAGGCAAGGCCCATGGACTTTTTATGGCTGCATGTAATTGCCTAGTCCAATGGACTGTGTTGCCTATGAGTTTCCATTGGATTGATAGGCCAGGTATTGACTTTTGCTTTCGTTTAGCCATGTTGTGTGCGCAGTCACTAGGATTATGTGAATTAATGTAGAGTCAGTTTCAGACTTCTCTGTGTTGGTGTAGTGGTAGGCTCTTTGCTTGGGCCGCAAGAGGTTGTGGGTTCGACTCTAATGCAAGGCTCATGGACTTTGTATGGCTGCATGTAATTGCCTAGTCCAATATACTTTATTGCCTATGAGTTTCTATTGGATTGATAGGCCAGGTATTGACTTTTGCTTTCGTTTGGCCATGTTGTGTGCGCAGTCACTAGGATTATGTGAATTAATGTAGAGTCAGTTTCACATTTCTCTGTGTTGGTGTAGTGGTAGGCTCTTTGCTTGGGCTGCGAGAGGTTGTGGGTTTGACTCTGAGGCAAGGCCCATGGACTTTTTATGGCTGCATGTAATTGCCTAGTCCAATGGACTGTGTTGCCTATGAGTTTCCATTGGATTGATAGGCCAGGTACTGTCTTTTGTTTTCGTTTGGCCATGTTGTGTGCGCACTCACTAGGATTATGTGAATTAATGTGGAGGCAGGTTCACATTTCTCTGTGTTGGTGTAGTGGTAGGCTCTTTGCTTGAGCTGCGAGAGGTTGTGAGTTCGACTTTGAAGCAAGGCCCATGGACTGTGTATGGCTGCATGTTATTGCCTAGTCCAATGGACTGTGTTGCCTATGAATTTCCATTGGATTGATAAGCCAGGTACTGTCTTTTGCTTTTGTTTAGCCATGTTGTGTGCGCAGTCGGTAGGATTATGTGAATTAATGTAGAATCAGTTTCCAACTTCTCTGTGTTGGTTTAGTGGTAGGCTCTTTGCTTGTTCTCCAAGAGGTTGTGGGTTCGACTCTGAGGCAAGGCCCATGAACTTTGTATGGCTGCATGTATTTGCCTAGTCTAATGGACTGTTTTGCCTATGAGTTTCCATTGGATTGATAGGCCAGATAATGTCTTTTGCATTTGTTTCGCCATGTTGTGTGCACAGTCACTAGGATTATGTGAACTAATGTAAACTCAGTTTCCAACTTGTCTGTGTTGGTGTAGTGGTAGGCTCTTTGCTTGGGCTGCGAGAAATTGTGGGTTTGACTCTGAGGCAAAGCCCATGGACTTTGTATGGCTGCATGTAATTGTTTAGTCCAATGGACTGTGTTGCCTATGAGTTTCCATTGGCTTGATAGGCCAGGTAATGTCTTTTGCTTTTGTTTGGCCATGTTGTGTGCGCAGTCGCTAGGAATATGTGAATTAATGTAGACGCAGCTTCCTACTTTTTTGTGTTGGTGTAGTTGTAAGCTCTTTGCTTGTTCTGCCAGAGGTTGTGGGTTTGACTCTGAGGCAAGGCCCATGGACTTTGTATGGCTGCATGTAATTGCATAGTCCAATGGACTGTGTTACCTATGAGTTTCCATTGGATTGATAGGCCAGGTACTGTCTTTTGCTTTCGTTTGGCCATGTTGTGTGCGCAGTCACTAGGATTATGTGAATTTATGTTCAATTAGTTTCGCACTTCTCTGTGTTGGTGTAGTGGTAGGCTTTTTGCTTGAGCTGTTAGAGGTTGTGGGTTTGACTCTGAGGCAAGGCCCATGGACTTTGTATGGCTGCATGTAATTGCATAGTCCAATGGACTGTGTTACCTATGAGTTTCCATTGGATTGATAGGCCAGGTATCGACTTTTGCTTTCGTTTGGCCATGTTGTGTGCACAGTCACTAGGATTATGGGAATAATTTGTAGAGTCAGTTTCACATATCTCTGTGTTGGTGTAGTGGTAGGCTCTTTGCTTGGGCTGCGTAGATGTTGTGGGTTTGACTCTGGGGCAAGGCCCATGGACTTATTATGGCTGTATGTAGTTGCCTAGTCTAATGGACTGTGTTGCCTATGAGTTTCCATTGGATTGATAGGCCAGGTACTGTCTTTTGCTTTCGTTTGGCCATGTTGTGTGCGCAGTCACTAGGATTATGTGAACTAATGTAAACTCAGTTTCCATCTTGTCTGTGTTGGTGTAGTGGTAGGCTCTTTGCTTGGGCTACAAGAGGTTGTGGGTTCGACCCTGAGGCAAGGCCCATGGACTTTGTATGGCTGCATGTAATTGCCTAGTCCAATTGATTGCTTTGCCTATGAGTTTCTATTGGATTGATAGGCCAGGTACTGTCTTTTGCTTTTGTTTGGCCATGTTGTGTGCGCAGTCACTAGGATTATGTGAATTAATGTAGAATCAGTTTTTCACTTCTCTGTGTTGGTGTATTGGTAGGCTCTTTGCTTGGGCTACGAGAGGTTGTGGGTTCGACTCTGGGGCAAGGCCCATGGGCTTTGTATGGCTGCATTTAATTGCCTAGTCTAATGTACTGTGTTACCTATGAGTTTCCATTGGATTGATAGGCCAGGTACTGTCTTTTGCTTTTGTTTGGCCATGTTGTGTGCGCAGTCACTAGGATTATGTGAATTAATGTAGAGTCGGTTTCCAACTTCTCTGTGTTGGTTTAGTGGTAGGCTCTTTGCTTGTTCTCCAAGAAGTTGTGGGTTCGACTATGAGGCAAGGCCCATGAACTTTGTATGGCTGCATGTATTTGCCTAGTCTAATGGACTGTGTTGCCTATGAGTTTCCATTGGATTGATAGGCCAGGTATTGCCTTTTGTTTGGCCATGTTGTGTGCGCAGTCGGTAGGATTATGTGAATTAATGTAGAATCAGTTTCCCACTTATCTGTGTTGGTGTAGTGGTAGGCTCTTTGCTTGGCTGCGAGAGGTTGTGGGTTTGACTCTGAGGCAAGGCCCATGGACTTTGTATGTCTCCATGTAATTGTCTAGTTCAATGGACTGTGTTGCCTATGAGTTTCCATTGGCTTGATAGGCCAGGTAATGTCTTTTGCTTTTGTTTGGCCATGTTGTGTGCACATTCACTAGGATTATGTGAATTAATGTAGAGTCGGTTTCCAACTTCTCTGTGTTGGTTTAGTGGTAGGCTCTTTGCTTGTTCTCCAAGAGGTTGTGGGTTCGACTCTGAGGCAAGGCCCATGAACTTTGTATGGCTGCATGTATTTGCCTAGTCTAATGGACTGTGTTGCCTATGAGTTTCCATTGGATTGATAGGCCAGATAATGTCTTTTGCATTTGTTTCGCAATGTTGTGTGCACAGTCACTAGGATTATGTGAACTAATGTAAACTCAGTTTCCATCTTGTCTGTGTTGGTGTAGTGGTAGGCTCTTTGCTTGGGCTGCGAGAAATTGTGGGTTTGACTCAGAGGCAAAGCCCATGGACTTTGTATGGCTGCATGTAATTGTTTAGTCCAATGGACTGTGTTGCCTATGAGTTTCCATTGGCTTGATAGGCCAGGTAATGTCTTTTGCTTTTGTTTGGCCATGTTGTGTGCGCAGTCTCTAGGAATATGTGAATTAATGTAGACGCACCTTCCTACTTTTTTGTGTTGGTGTAGTTGTAAGCTCTTTGCTTGTTCTGCCAGAGGTTGTGGGTTTGACTCTGAGGCAAGGCCCATGGACTTTGTATGGCTGCATGTAATTGCCTAGTCCAATGGACTATGTTGTATATGAGTTTCCATTGGATTGATAGGCCAGGGACTGTCTTTTGCTTTTGTTTGGCCATGTTGTGTGCGCAGTCACTAGGATTATGTGAATTTATGTTGAGTAGGTTTCGCTCTTCTCTGTGTTGGTGTAGTGGTAGGCTCTTTGCTTGGGCTACAAGAGGTTGTGGGTTTGACTCTGAGGCAAGGCCCATGGACTTTGTATGGCTGCATGTAATTGCCTAGTCCAATTGATTGCTTTGCCTATGAGTTTCTATTGGATTGATAGGCCAGGTACTGTCTTTTGCTTTTATTTGGCCAAATTGTGTGCGCAGTCACTAGGATTATGTGACTTAATGTAGAATCAGTTTTTCACTTCTCTGTGTTGGTGTATTGGTAGGCTCTTTGCTTGGGCTACGAGAGGTTGTGGGTTCGACTCTGGGGCAAGGCCCATGGGCTTTGTATGGCTGCATTTAATTGCCTAGTCTAATGTACTGTGTTACCTATGAGTTTCCATTGGATTGATAGGCCAGGTACTGTCTTTTGCTTTTGTTTGGCCATGTTGTGTGCGCAGTCACTAGGATTATGTGAATTAATGTAGAGTCGGTTTCCAACTTCTCTGTGTTGGTTTAGTGGTAGGCTCTTTGCTTGTTCTCCAAGAAGTTGTGGGTTCGACTCTGAGGCAAGGCCCATGAACTTTGTATGGCTGCATGTATTTGCCTAGTCTAATGGACTGTGTTGCCTATGAGTTTCCATTGGATTGATAGGCCAGGTATTGTCTTTTGTTTGGCCATGTTGTGTGCGCAGTCGGTAGGATTATGTGAATTAATGTAGAATCAGTTTCCCACTTATCTGTGTTGGTGTAGTGGTAGGCTCTTTGCTTGGCTGCGAGAGGTTGTGGGTTTGACTCTGAGGCAAGGCCCATGGACTTTGTATGTCTCCATGTAATTGTCTAGTTCAATGGACTGTGTTGCCTATGAGTTTACATTGGCTTGATAGGCCAGGTAATGTCTTTTGCTTTTGTTTGGCCATGTTGTGTGCACATTCACTAGGATTATGTGAATTAATGTAGACGCAGCTTCCTACTTCTTTGTGTTGGTGTAGTTGTAGGCTCTTTGCTTGTTCTGCCAGAGGTTGTGGGTTTGACTCTGAGGCAAGGCCCATGGACTTTGTATGGCTGCATGTAATTGCCAAGTCCAATGGACTGTGTTGCCTATGAGTTTCCATTGGATTGATAGGCCAGGTATTGTCTTTTGCTTTTGTTTGGCCATGTTGTGTGCGCAGTCACTAGGATTATGTGAATTAATGTAGAATCCGTTTCCCACTTCTCTGTGTTGGTGTAGTGGAAGCTGCTTTGCTTGGCTGCGAGAGGTTGTGGGTTTGACTCTGCGGCATGGCCCATGGACTTTGTATGGCTGCATGTAATCGCCTAGTTCAATGGACTGTGTTGCCTATTAGTTTCCATTGGCCTGATAGGCCAGGTAATGTCTTTTGCTTTTGTTTGGCCATGTTGTGTGCGCATTCACTAGGATTATGTGAATTAATGTAGACGCAGCTTCCTACTTCTTTGTGTTGGTGTAGTTGTAGGCTCTTTGCTTGTTCTGCCAGAGGTTGTGGGTTTGACTCTGAGGCAAGGCCCATGGACTTTGTGAGGCTGCATGTAATTGCCTATTCCAATGGACTATGTTGTCTATGAGTTTCCATTGGATTGATAGGCAAGGGACTGTATTTAGCTTTTGTTTGGCCATGTTGTGTGCGCAGTCACTAGGATTATGTGAATTTATGTTGAGTCAGTTTCGCACTTCTCTGTGTTGGTGTAGTGGTAGGCTCTTTGCTTGGGCTGTGAGAGGTTGTGGGTTTGACTCTGAGGCAAGGCCCATGGACTTTGTATGGCTGCATGTAATTGCCTAGTCCAATGGATTGATAGGCCAGGTACTGTCTTTTGTTTTCGTTTGGCCATGTTTTGTGCGCAGTCACTAGGATTATGTGAGTTAATGTAGAGACAGTTTCACACTTCTCTGTGTTGCTGAAGTGGTAGGCTTTTTTGTTGGGCTGCGAGAGGTTGTGAGTTCGACTCTGAGGCAAGGCCCATGGACTTTGTATGGCTGCATGTAATTGCATAGTCCAATGGACTGCGTTACCTATGAGTTTCCATTGGATTGATAGGCCAGGTGCTTTCTTTTGCTTTTGTTTGGCCATGTTGTGTGCGCAGTCACTAGGAATATGTGAATTAATGTAGAGTCAGTTTCACATTTCTCTTTGTTGGTGTAGTGGTAGGCTCTTTGCTTGGGTTGTGAGAGGTTGTGGGTTTGACTCTGAGGCAAGGCCCATGGACTTTTTATGGCTGCATGTAATTGCCTAGTCCAATGGACTGTGTTGCCTATGAGTTTCCATTGGATTGATAGGCCAGGTATTGACTTTTGCTTTCGTTTAGCCATGTTGTGTGCGCAGTCACTAGGATTATGTGAATTAATGTAGAGTCAGTTTCAGACTTCTCTGTGTTGGTGTAGTGGTAGGCTCTTTGCTTGGGCCGCAAGAGGTTGTGGGTTCGACTCTAATGCAAGGCTCATGGACTTTGTATGGCTGCATGTAATTGCCTAGTCCAATATACTTTATTGCCTATGAGTTTCTATTGGATTGATAGGCCAGGTATTGACTTTTGCTTTCGTTTGGCCATGTTGTGTGCGCAGTCACTAGGATTATGTGAATTAATGTAGAGTCAGTTTCACATTTCTCTGTGTTGGTGTAGTGGTAGGCTCTTTGCTTGGGCTGCGAGAGGTTGTGGGTTTGACTCTGAGGCAAGGCCCATGGACTTTTTATGGCTGCATGTAATTGCCTAGTCCAATGGACTGTGTTGCCTATGAGTTTCCATTGGATTGATAGGCCAGGTACTGTCTTTTGTTTTCGTTTGGCCATGTTGTGTGCGCACTCACTAGGATTATGTGAATTAATGTGGAGGCAGGTTCACATTTCTCTGTGTTGGTGTAGTGGTAGGCTCTTTGCTTGAGCTGCGAGAGGTTGTGAGTTCGACTTTGAAGCAAGGCCCATGGACTGTGTATGGCTGCATGTTATTGCCTAGTCCAATGGACTGTGTTGCCTATGAATTTCCATTGGATTGATAAGCCAGGTACTGTCTTTTGCTTTTGTTTAGCCATGTTGTGTGCGCAGTCGGTAGGATTATGTGAATTAATGTAGAATCAGTTTCCAACTTCTCTGTGTTGGTTTAGTGGTAGGCTCTTTGCTTGTTCTCCAAGAGGTTGTGGGTTCGACTCTGAGGCAAGGCCCATGAACTTTGTATGGCTGCATGTATTTGCCTAGTCTAATGGACTGTTTTGCCTATGAGTTTCCATTGGATTGATAGGCCAGATAATGTCTTTTGCATTTGTTTCGCCATGTTGTGTGCACAGTCACTAGGATTATGTGAACTAATGTAAACTCAGTTTCCAACTTGTCTGTGTTGGTGTAGTGGTAGGCTCTTTGCTTGGGCTGCGAGAAATTGTGGGTTTGACTCTGAGGCAAAGCCCATGGACTTTGTATGGCTGCATGTAATTGTTTAGTCCAATGGACTGTGTTGCCTATGAGTTTCCATTGGCTTGATAGGCCAGGTAATGTCTTTTGCTTTTGTTTGGCCATGTTGTGTGCGCAGTCGCTAGGAATATGTGAATTAATGTAGACGCAGCTTCCTACTTTTTTGTGTTGGTGTAGTTGTAAGCTCTTTGCTTGTTCTGCCAGAGGTTGTGGGTTTGACTCTGAGGCAAGGCCCATGGACTTTGTATGGCTGCATGTAATTGCATAGTCCAATGGACTGTGTTACCTATGAGTTTCCATTGGATTGATAGGCCAGGTACTGTCTTTTGCTTTCGTTTGGCCATGTTGTGTGCGCAGTCACTAGGATTATGTGAATTTATGTTCAATTAGTTTCGCACTTCTCTGTGTTGGTGTAGTGGTAGGCTTTTTGCTTGAGCTGTTAGAGGTTGTGGGTTTGACTCTGAGGCAAGGCCCATGGACTTTGTATGGCTGCATGTAATTGCATAGTCCAATGGACTGTGTTACCTATGAGTTTCCATTGGATTGATAGGCCAGGTATCGACTTTTGCTTTCGTTTGGCCATGTTGTGTGCACAGTCACTAGGATTATGGGAATAATTTGTAGAGTCAGTTTCACATATCTCTGTGTTGGTGTAGTGGTAGGCTCTTTGCTTGGGCTGCGTAGATGTTGTGGGTTTGACTCTGGGGCAAGGCCCATGGACTTATTATGGCTGTATGTAGTTGCCTAGTCTAATGGACTGTGTTGCCTATGAGTTTCCATTGGATTGATAGGCCAGGTACTGTCTTTTGCTTTCGTTTGGCCATGTTGTGTGCGCAGTCACTAGGATTATGTGAACTAATGTAAACTCAGTTTCCATCTTGTCTGTGTTGGTGTAGTGGTAGGCTCTTTGCTTGGGCTACAAGAGGTTGTGGGTTCGACTCTGAGGCAAGGCCCATGGACTTTGTATGGCTGCATGTAATTGCCTAGTCCAATTGATTGCTTTGCCTATGAGTTTCTATTGGATTGATAGGCCAGGTACTGTCTTTTGCTTTTGTTTGGCCATGTTGTGTGCGCAGTCACTAGGATTATGTGAATTAATGTAGAATCAGTTTTTCACTTCTCTGTGTTGGTGTATTGGTAGGCTCTTTGCTTGGGCTACGAGAGGTTGTGGGTTCGACTCTGGGGCAAGGCCCATGGGCTTTGTATGGCTGCATTTAATTGCCTAGTCTAATGTACTGTGTTACCTATGAGTTTCCATTGGATTGATAGGCCAGGTACTGTCTTTTGCTTTTGTTTGGCCATGTTGTGTGCGCAGTCACTAGGATTATGTGAATTAATGTAGAGTCGGTTTCCAACTTCTCTGTGTTGGTTTAGTGGTAGGCTCTTTGCTTGTTCTCCAAGAAGTTGTGGGTTCGACTATGAGGCAAGGCCCATGAACTTTGTATGGCTGCATGTATTTGCCTAGTCTAATGGACTGTGTTGCCTATGAGTTTCCATTGGATTGATAGGCCAGGTATTGCCTTTTGTTTGGCCATGTTGTGTGCGCAGTCGGTAGGATTATGTGAATTAATGTAGAATCAGTTTCCCACTTATCTGTGTTGGTGTAGTGGTAGGCTCTTTGCTTGGCTGCGAGAGGTTGTGGGTTTGACTCTGAGGCAAGGCCCATGGACTTTGTATGTCTCCATGTAATTGTCTAGTTCAATGGACTGTGTTGCCTATGAGTTTCCATTGGCTTGATAGGCCAGGTAATGTCTTTTGCTTTTGTTTGGCCATGTTGTGTGCACATTCACTAGGATTATGTGAATTAATGTAGACACAGCTTCCTACTTCTTTGTGTTGGTGTAGTTGTAGGCTCTTTGCTTGTTCTGCCAGAGGTTGTGGGTTTGACTCTGAGGCAAGGCCCATGGACTTTGTATGGCTGCATGTAATTGCCAAGTCCAATGGACTGTGTTGCCTATGAGTTTCCATTGGATTGATAGGCCAGGTATTGTCTTTTGCTTTTGTTTGGCCATGTTGTGTGCGCAGTCACTAGGATTATGTGGATTAATGTAGAATCCATTTCCCACTTCTCTGTGTTGGTGTAGTGGAAGCTGCTTTGCTTGGCTGCGAGAGGTTGTGGGTTTGACTCTGCGGCATGGCCCATGGACTTTGTATGGCTGCATGTAATCGCCTAGTTCAATGGACTGTGTTGCCTATGAGTTTCCATTGGCCTGATAGGCCAGGTAATGTCTTTTGCTTTTGTTTGGCCATGTTGTGTGCGCATTCACTAGGATTATGTGAATTAATGTAGACGCAGCTTCCCACTTCTTTGTGTTGGTGTAGTTGTAGGCTCTTTGCTTGTTCTGCCAGAGGTTGTGGGTTTGACTCTGAGGCAAGGCCCATGGACTTTGTGAGGCTGCATGTAATTGCCTATTCCAATGGACTATGTTGTCTATGAGTTTCCATTGGATTGATAGGCAAGGGACTGTCTTTAGCTTTTGTTTGGCCATGTTGTGTGCGCAGTCACTAGGATTATGTGAATTTATGTTGAGTCAGTTTCGCACTTCTCTGTGTTGGTGTAGTGGTAGGCTCTTTGCTTGGGCTGTGAGAGGTTGTGGGTTTGGCTCTGAGGCAAGGCCCATGGACTTTGTATGGCTGCATGTAATTGCCTAGTCCAATGGATTGATAGGCCAGGTACTGTCTTTTGTTTTCGTTTGGCCATGTTTTGTGCGCAGTCACTAGGATTATGTGAGTTAATGTAGAGACAGTTTCACACTTCTCTGTGTTGCTGAAGTGGTAGGCTTTTTTGTTGGGCTGCGAGAGGTTGTGAGTTCGACTCTGAGGCAAGGCCCATGGACTTTGTATGGCTGCATGTAATTGCATAGTCCAATGGACTGCGTTACCTATGAGTTTCCATTGGATTGATAGGCCAGGTGCTTTCTTTTGCTTTTGTTTGGCCATGTTGTGTGCGCAGTCACTAGGATTATGTGAATTAATGTAGAATCCGTTTCCCACTTCTCTGTGTTGGTGTAGTGGAAGCTGCTTTGCTTGGCTGCGAGAGGTTGTGGGTTTGACTCTGCGGCATGGCCCATGGACTTTTTATGGCTGCATGTAATTGCCTAGTCCAATGGGCTGTGTTGCCTATGAGTTTCCATTGGATTGATAGGCCAGGTATTGACTTTTGCTTTCGTTTAGCCATGTTGTGTGCGCAGTCACTAGGATTATGTGAATTAATGTAGAGTCAGTTTCAGACTTCTCTGTGTTGGTGTAGTGGTAGGCTCTTTGCTTGGGCTGCAAGAGGTTGTGGGTTCGACTCTAATGCAAGGCTCATGGACTTTGTATGGCTGCATGTAATTGCCTAGTCCAATAGACTTTGTTGCCTATGAGTTTCCATTGGATTGATAGGCCAGGTATTGACTTTTGCTTTCGTTTGGCCATGTTGTGTGCGCAGTCACTGAGATTATGTGAATTAATGTAGAGTCAGTTTCACATTTCTCTGTGTTGGTGTAGTGGTAGGCTCTTTGCTTGGGCTGCGAGAGGTTGTGGGTTTGACTCTGAGGCAAGGCCCATGGACTTTTTATGGCTGCATGTAATTGCCTAGTCCAATGGACTGTGTTGCCTATGAGTTTCCATTGGATTGATAGGCCAGGTACTGTCTTTTGTTTTCGTTTGGCCATGTTGTGTGCGCACTCACTAGGATTATGTGAATTAATGTAGAGGTAGGTTCACATTTCTCTGTGTTGGTGTAGTGGTAGGCTCTTTGCTTGAGCTGCGAGAGGTTGTGAGTTCGACTTTGAAGCAAGGCCCGTGGACTATGTATGGCTGCATGTTATTGCCTAGTCCAATGGACTGTGTTGCCTATGAGTTTCCATTGGATTGATAAGCCAGGTACTGTCTTTTGCTTTTGTTTAGCCATGTTGTGTGCGCAGTCGGTAGGATTATGTGAATTAATGTAGAATCAGTTTCCAACTTCTCTGTGTTGGTTTAGTGGTAGGCTCTTTGCTTGTTCTCCAAGAGGTTGTGGGTTCGACTCTGAGGCAAGGCCCATGAACTTTGTATGGCTGCATGTATTTGCCTAGTCTAATGGACTGTGTTGCCTATGAGTTTCCATTGGATTGATAGGCCAGATAATGTCTTTTGCATTTGTTTCACCATGTTGTGTGCACAGTCACTAGGATTATGTGAACTAATGTAAACTCAGTTTCCAACTTGTCTGTGTTGGTGTAGTGGTAGGCTCTTTGCTTGGGCTGCGAGAAATTGTGGGTTTGACTCTGAGGCAAAGCCCATGGACTTTGTATGGCTGCATGTAATTGTTTAGTCCAATGGACTGTGTTGCCTATGAGTTTCCATTGGCTTGATAGGCCAGGTAATGTCTTTTGCTTTTGTTTGGCCATGTTGTGTGCGCAGTCGCTAGGAATATGTGAATTAATGTAGACGCAGCTTCCTACTTTTTTGTGTTGGTGTAGTTGTAAGCTCTTTGCTTGTTCTGCCAGAGGTTGTGGGTTTGACTCTGAGGCAAGGCCCATGGACTTTGTATGGCTGCATGTAATTGCCTAGTCCAATGGACTATGTTGTATATGAGTTTCCATTGGATTGATAGGCCAGGGACTGTCTTTTGCTTTTGTTTGGCCATGTTGTGTGCACAGTCACTAGGATTATGTGAACTAATGTATAATCTGTACCAACTTCTCTGTGTTGGTGTAGTGGTAGGCTCTTTGCTTGGGCTACAAGAGGTTGTGGGTTCGACTCTGAGGCAAGGCCCATGGACTTTGTATGGCTGCATGTAATTGCCTAGTCCAATTGATTGCTTTGCCTACGAGTTTCTATTGGATTTATAGGCCAGGTAATGTCTTTTGCTTTTGTTTTGCTTTTGTTTGGCCATGTTGTGTGCGCAGTCACTAGGATTATGTGAATTAATGTAGAATCAGTTTTCCACTTCTCTGTGTTGGTGTAGTGGTAGGCTCTTTGCTTGGCTGCGAGAGGTTGTGGGTTTGACTCTGAGGCAAGGCCCATGGACTTTGTATGTCTCCATGTAATTGTCTAGTCCAATGGACTGTGTTGCCTATGAGTTTCCATTGGATTGATGGGCCAGGTACTGTCTTTTGCTTTTGTTTGGCCATGTTGTGTGCGCAGTCACTAGGATTATGTGAATTAATGTAGAGTCAGGTTCACATTTCTCTGTGTTGGTGTAGTTATAGGCTCTTTGCTAGAGCTGCGAGAGGTTGTGAGTTCAACTTTGAGGCAAGGCCCATGGACTTTGTATGGCTGCATGTTATTGCCTAGTCAAATGGACTATGTTACCTATGAGTTTCAATTGGAATGATAGGCGAGGTACTGTCTTTTGCTTTTGTTTGGCCATGTTGTGTGCGCAGTCACTAGGATTATGTGAATTAATGTAGAGTCAGTTTCACACTTCTCTGTGTTGCTGTAGTGGTAGGCTTTTTTCTTGGGCTGAGAGAGGTTGTGAGTTCGACTCTGAGGCAAGGCCCATGGACTTTGTATGGCTGCATGTTATTGCCTAGTCCAATGGACTATGTTACCTATGAGTTTCAATTAGAATGATAGGCCAGGTACTGTCTTTTGCTTTTGTTTGGCCATGTTGTGTGCGCAGTCACTAGGATTATGTGAATTAATGTAGAATCATTCTCCTACTTCTCTGTGTTGGTGTAGTGGTAGGCTCTTTGCTTGGGCTGCGAGCAGTTGCGGCTTGACTCTGAGGCAAAGCCCATGGACTTTGTATGGCTGCATGTAATTGCCTAGTCCAATGGACTATGTTGTCTATGAGTTTCCATTGGATTGATAGGCCAGGGACTGTCTATTGCTTTTGTTTGGCCATGTTGTGTGCGCAGTCACTAGGATTATGTGAATTTATGTTGAGTCAGTTTCGCACTTCTCTGTGTTGGTGTAGTGGTAGGCTCTTTGCTTGGGCTTTGAGAGGTAGTGGTTTTGACTCTGAGGCAAGGCCCATGGACTTTGTAAGGCTGCATGTTATTGCCTAGTCCAAAGGATTGCGTTGCCTATGAGTTTCCATTGGATTAATAGGCCAGGTACTGTCTTTTGCTTTTGTTTGGCCATGTTGTGTGCGCAGTCACTAGGATTATGTGAATTAATGTAGAGTCATTCACCTAATTCTCTGTGTTGGTGTAGTGGTAGTCTCTTTGCTTAAGCTGCGAGAGGTTGTGGGTTCAACTCTGAGGCAAGGCCCATGGAGTTTGTATGGCTGCATGTAATCGCCTAGTTCAATTGACTGTGTTGCCTATGAGTTCCCATCAGATTGATAGGCCAGGTACTGTCTTTTGCTTTTGTTTGGCCATGTTGTGTGCGCAGTCACTAGGATTATGTGAACTAATGTAAACTCAGATTCCAACTTCTCTGTGTTGGTGTAGTGGTAGGCTCTTTGCTTGGGCTGCGAGAGGTTGTGGGTTCGACTCTGAGGCAAGGCCCATGGAGTTTGTATGGCTGCATGGAATCGCCTAGTTCAATTGACTGTGTTGCCTATGAGTTTCCATTGGCTTCATAGGCTAGGTAATGTCTTCTGCTTTTGTTTGGCCATGTTGTGTGCGCAGTCACTAGGATTATGTGAATTAATGTAGACGCAGCTTCCTACTTCTTTGTGTTTTTGTAGTTGTAGGCTCTTTGCTTGTTCTGCCAGAGGTTGTGGGTTTGACTCTGAGGCAAGGCCCATGGACTTTGTATGGCTGCATGTAATTGCCTAGTCCAATGGACTATGTTGCCTATGAGTTTCCATTGGATTGATAGGCCAGGTACTGCCTTTTGCTTTTGTTTGACCATGTTGTGTGCGCAGTCACTAGGGTTATGGGAATTAATGTAGAGTCAGTTTCCCACTTCTCTGTGTTGGTGTAGTGGTAGGCTCTTTGCTTGGGCTGCGAGAGGTTGTGGGTTCGACTCTAATGCAAGGCTCATGGACTTTGAATGGCTGCATGTAATTGCTTAGTCCAATGGACTGTGTTGCTTATGAGTTTCTATTGGATTGATAGGCCAGTTACTGTCTTTTGTTTTCGTTTGGCCATGTTGTGTGCGCAGTCACTAGGATTATGTGAAATAATGTAGAGTCAGGTTTACATTTCTCTGTGTTGGTGTAGTGGTAGGCTCTTGGCTTGAGCTGCGAGAGGTTGTGAGTTCGACTTTGAGGCAAGGCCCATGGACTTTGTATGGCTGCATGTAATTGCCTAGTCCAATTGATTGCTTTGCATATGAGTTTCTATTGGATTGATAGGCCAGGTACTGTCTTTTGCTTTTGTTTGGCCATGTTGTGTGCGCAGTCACTAGGATTATGTGAATTAATGTAGAGTCATTCACCTACTTCTCTGTGTTGGTGTAGTGGTAGTCTCTTTGCTTAAGCTGCAAGAGGTTGTGGGTTCGACTCTGAGGCAAGGCCCCTGGAGTTTGTATGGCTGCATGTAATTGCCTATTTCATATAACTGTTTTGCCTATGAGTTCCCATTGGATTGATAGGCCAGGTACTGTCTTTTGCTTTTGTTTGGCCATGTTGTGTGCGCAGTCACTAGGATTATGTGAACTAATGTAAACTCAGTTTCCAACTTCTCTGTCTTGGTGTAGTGGTAGGCTCTTTGCTGGGGCTGCGAGAAATTGTGGGTTTGACTCTGAGGCAAAGCCCATGGACTTTATATGGCTGCGTGTAATTGCCTAGTCCAATGGACTGTGTTGCCTATGAGTTTCCATTGGATTGATTGGCCAGGTATTATCTTTTGTTTGGTTATGTTGTGTGCGCAGTCGGTAGGATTATGTGAATTAATGTAGAATCAGTTTCCCAGTTCTCTGTGTTGCTGTAGTGGAAGGCTCTTTGCTTAGCTGCAAGAGGTTGTGGGTTTGACTCTGAGGCAAGGCCCATGGAGTTTGTATGGCTGCATGTAATTGCCTAGTTCAATTAACTGTGTTGCCTATGAGTTCCCATTGGATTGATAGGCCAGGTACTGTCTTTTGCTTTTGTTTGGCCATGTTGTGTGCGCAGTCACTAGGATTATGTGAATTAATGTAGACGCAGCTTCCTACTTCTTTGTGTTGGTGAAGTTGTAGGCTCTTTGCTTGTTCTGCCAGAGATTGTGGGTATGACTCTGAGGCAAGGCCCATGGACTTTGTATGGCTGCATGTAATTGCGTAGTCCAATGGACTATGTTGTCTATGAGTTTCCATTGGATTGATAGGCCAGGGACTGTCTTTTGTTTTCGTTTGGTCATGTTGTGTGCGCAGTCACTAGGATTATGTGAATTAATGTAGAGTCATTCTCTTCTCTGTGTTGGTGTAGTGATAGGCTCTTTCCTTGGGTTACAAGAAGTTGTGGGTTTGACTTTGAGGCAAAGCCCATGGACTTTGTATGGTTGAATGTAATTGCCTAGTCCAATGGACTGTGTTGCCTATGAGTTTTCATTGAATGAATAGGCCAGGTATTGTCTTTTGTTTGGCCATGTTGTGTGCGCAGTCGGTAGGATTATGTGAATTAATGTAGAATCAGTTTCCCACTTCTCTGTGTTAGTGTAGTGGTAGGCTCTTTGCTTGGCTGCGAGAAGTTGTGGGTTTGACTCTGAGGCAAGGCCCATGGACTTTGTATGTCTCCATGTAATTGTCTAGTCCAATGGACTGTGTTGCCTATGAGTTTCCATTGGATTGATAGGCCAGGTACTGTCTTTTGCTTTTGTTTGGCCATGTTGTGTGCGCAGTCACTAGGATTATGTGAATTAATGTAGAAATGGTTTTCCACTTCTCTGTGTTGGTGTATTGGTAGGCTCTTTGCCTTGGCTATGAGAGGTTGTGGGTTTGACTCTGGGGCAAGGCCCATGGGCTTTGTATGGCTGCATGTAATTGCCTAGTCCAATGTACTGTGTTACCTATGAGTTTCCGTTGGATTGATAGGCCACGTACTGTCTTTTGCTTTTGTTTGGCCATGTTGTGTGCGCAGTCACTAGGATTATGTTAATTAATGTAGAGTCAGTTTCCAACTTCTCTGAGTTGGTTTAGTGGTAGGCTCTTTGCTTGTTCTCCAAGAGGTTGTGGGTTCGACTCTGAGGCAATGCCCATGAACTTTACATGGCTGCATGTAAGTGCCTAGTCTAATGGACTGTGTTGCCTATGAGTTTCCATTGGATTGATAGGCCAGATAATGTCTTTTGCATTTGTTTGGCCATGTTGTGTGCGCAGTCACTAGGATTATGTGAAATAATGTAGAGTCATTCACCTACTTCTCTGTGTTGGTGTAGTGGTAGGCTCTTTGCCCTGGCTACGAGAGGTTGTGGGTTCGACTCTGGGGCAAGACCCATGGGCTTTGTATGGCTGCATGTAATTGTGTAGTCCAATGTACTGTGTTACCTATGAGTTTCCATTGGATTGATAGGCCAGGTACTGTCTTTTGCTTTTGTTTGGCCATGTTGTGTGCGCAGTCACTAGGATTATGTTAATTAATGTAGAGTCGGTTTCCAACTTCACTGAGTTGGTTTAGTGGTAGGCTCTTTGCTTGTTCTCCAAGAGGTTGTGGGTTCGACTCTGAGGCAAGGCCCATGAACTTTGTTTGGCTGCATGTAATTGCCTAGTCTAATGGACTGTGTTGCCTATGAGTTTCCATTTGATTGAATGGCCAGGTACTGTCTTTTGTTTTCGTTTGGCCATGTTGTGTGCGCAGTCACTAGGATTATGTGAATTAATGCTATTGGATTTTTCAAGTCAGTATTCACACAGCAGTTTCTGCTATTTCATGTATTCCCCTTACATAGTCACTGGTGTGCATACCTTATCTCCCCATAGTGCCTGGGATCTGACCCAGACACTAGCAGTTTTGCACTCCTACCCAAAACTGGGCTCTTCACTGAACTCACTACCTCCACGGTTCAACTCTTAACTGAACTTCAACTAACTAACTGGTTTTCCCACCTCCAGGCCTGTGAACTCCTTGGTGGGTGGGGCCAACCGCCTGGCTCCGCCCCACCTGGTGTGGACATCAGCCCCTGGAGGGAGGCAACAACGGTTTTGTGTCTGACTAGTGTAACTATCCGGGAAAGGGGGTGTGTGTGTGTGTTATGTCTGTGACCAACTGGCTAGTCCAGGGCGTCACACTTGCACCCCCTTCTTGTGATGTGAAGGTGTGTAGTCAGTGCCTACGTGTAATTCCTGACACCACTCCTCTGGCTGACTTGGTGAGCTGTCACTGACTGGGTGGGGTGCAGTAATGGTGGATGCTGCTGCTGCTTGGATAGCATGTGTATCTACTGTGAACAGCTTATCAATGGTGGCAAATCGGGGCAGCTTAACCTCTTGCTCTCCGCAGTTCAACACTCTCACGCGCACTCTTCCCTTCCGTATTAATGAATAAAACTGTGATATAAATAGTATATAGATACCCCACAAATGCAGATAAAGGTAGGTTATGGGAAAAGGGAGAAGAGGGAAACAGGAAAATAGTGTAATAAAGTATACCTTCCAGGGGGGAGAGGAAATGGCAGCACAGCCAGTGGAGGTGAAGCAAGGGGAAGCCTGCAACTAAATTGTTGAGAGCATTATCACATGGTGACTGAGCCTGATTGTAACGGGAGCATAGAGGTGCCGATCCTGTCTTACCTGCGTTGGTGTAGAAGTGGGTTTCCAGTGGTGGAGTCAGCTGTGTGCAGTGGTGGCTGTGGGTTCTTTTATGTGCGACCGTAGTAATAGCTGCGCCCACTTCCTGTATGGGAGTGGAATGCAGTGAGGCTAATGGAACGCACGTCCACGTGCCGCGCCCCTGAAGGTAATACCGATCATTGAATACAAAAAAATTTCTCATACTACTGTATGGGGGTCCCTATATTTAATATGATATCCAAGCCACAGCATCCACCGTTACTTCACCACACCCATTCAGTGACAGCTCACCAAGTCAACCAGAGGAGTGGTGTAAGGAATTACACGTAGGCACTGACTCCACACCTTCACATCACAAGAAGCGGGTCCACAGGGTAGTGCAAGAATACGAGCAAGTCTTCAGCAAACATCCGCTAGACTTTGGGAGAATAAAAGGGGTCCATATTCATGGTTTAAGAACTTGGGTTCTAACGTGCCCAGAGTATGCTCCACTCTATGCTCCCTTTACAATCAGGCTCAGTCACCATGTGATAACGCTCTCAACTCTTTAGTTGCAGGCTTCCTTTTGCTTCACCTCCACTGGCTGTGCTGCCATTTCCTCTCACCCCCAGAAGGTATACTTTATTACACTATTTTCCTCTTTCCCTGTTCCCCCTTTTCCCATAACCTACCTTTATTTACAATTGTGGGGTATCTATATGATATTTACATCATAGTTTTATTCATTAGTGCGGAAGGGAAGAGTGCCCGTGAGAGTGTTAAACTGCGGAGAGCAGGAGGTTAAGCTGCCCCGACTTGCCACCATTGATAAGCTGTTCACAGTAGATACACATGCTATCCAAGTAGCAGCATCCACTATTACTGCACCCCACCCAGTCAGTGACTGCTCACCAAGTCAGCCAGAGGAGTGGTGTAAGGAATTACACGTAGGCACTGACTCCACACCTTCACATCACAAGAAGCGGGTCCACAGGGTAGTGCAAGAATACGAGCGAGCAAGTCTTCAGCAAACATCCGCTAGATTTTGGGGGAATAAAAGGGGTCCAACACTACATCCCCACAGGTGCACACCCACCCATCAAAGAGAGCTATAAGCCAATACCACCTTCACATTACCAGTGTACCAAGGACATGTTGAGCAACATGAAGGCGGCTGGGGTTATCCGTGACAGTTGTAGCCTTTGGGCAGCTCCGTTGGTCCTGTTAAAGAAGAAGGACGGCATCACTCCCCCGTATTGAGGAATCGCTAGCTGCATTGAGAACTGCAAATTATTTTTCTACCCTTGATCTCACTAGTCACTATTGGCTAGTGTCCGTTGCTGAGGCAGACCGGGGGAAGACCGCCTTTGCCACCCCTATGGCGCTGGAGGTCGGCAGACTGTTGTTCAAAAGCAGTGTCTGACGAACAAATTTGCTTCATCCTGAGGAACTGGCCAGTCGGTACGGCCCGGATGGTGGAGGGGGTATGAGCAGAAGAAGCATGCAGCAGTGCGTTGACTGATGTTTCCTTCCTATGGACGTCGGTCTGAACAATTCGCTCAGAACCGAATGAAATTTTAATATCCAGGAAGTCAACGCAACTGCTGCTATGCTTATGTGTCAATCTGATGTTAAAGGTGTTGTTATTAAGTTCCTCCATAAATGTCTCGAGCTGCTCCACAGTGCCCTGCCAAAAAATCAAAATATCATCAATATACCTTAGCCAGCACTGCACATGGGCGCCAGCCCCTGCACCTCCGTCACCAAAAACCAACCAATCCCAGTACCTCTGCCTTCTATCTAGGTGCCTTGAGTTATGTCCTGTAAACTGTCACAGCGACCCAGACACACATGTGTAGTAGGGGAATATCCCTGCTGAGATGCCAGTGCTAGAGCACTCGTTTGCTGTGGAGTTGAACGCTATGTGAGCAGTTCTTACCTTCAATGAGCAGAAGTCTCTTTTTTCAGATTTCAATATCTCTGTGGGTATCTGGCAGAAATATGGAATACTCTTTACTGCTAAGACCCTGTACACCACTCCCACTAAAGGGGGCTTTACACGCTGCGACATCGCTAATGCGGAGTCGTTGGGGTCACGGAATTTGTGACGCACATCCGGCCGCATTAGCGATGTTGCTGCGTGTGACACCGATGAGCGATTTTGCATCGTTGCAAAAACGTGCAAAATCGCTCATCGGTGACATGGGTCTCCATTCTTGATTATCGTTACTGCAGCAGTAACGATGTAGTTCGTCGCTCCTGCGGCAGCACACATCACTCCGTGTGACACCGCAGAAACGAGGAACCTCTCCTTACCTGCCTCCCAGCCGCTATGAGGAAGGAAGGAGGTGGGCGGGATGTTCCGGCCACTCATCTCCGCCCCTCCGCTGCTATTGGGCGGTCGCTCAGTGACGTCGCTGTGACGCCGCACGGACCGCCCCCTTAGAAAGGAGGCGGTTCGCCGGTCACAGCGACGTCGCCGGTCAGGTAAGTATGTGTGACGGGTCTGGTCGGTGTTGTGCGGCATGGGCAGCGATTTGCCCGTGTCGCGCAACAGATGGGGCGGGTACCCACACTAGCGATATCGGGACCGATATCGCAGTGTGTAAAGTAGCCTTTAGTCACATGACCAAGACTGTATCTGTGTCCCTACAACACACTTGAGACAAATGTGTGTGTGAGCCTGCATTGTGGGGTATATATAATATATTATAGAGCTGGGAAGGATCATTCTAAGCAGTGAGCTGTTCCAGTATTTGTAGGAAAATACCCAGTAGAAGCATCAAACACAGCACCAATACCTCCCATCAGTATCCCACCACAGTGCCATGTAACCCATGCCCTACACTCCCATCTACACCAATACTATACAGGCACAAACTAGTATATCTGACTAAAAGCCCCCAAAATATGAAGAACGGCCTATAGTTGAGTGTGGATATAAAATCTATGTGAGCAGAGCTAGAATAGAAATCACTGATCGCATTGAAGTCATTCTGACCATAAATCACCATGATATCAAGGTGAGGAGTTGTGTGTTACTGCTGGGAGGAAAGGGTTAACAGTGGAATATTAAGGTGCATTTCTGTGTGCAGTGTTACTAGTCAATGTAACAATTCAATATGAGCTGCTCTTGGTGCCGGGGGAGGGAGATGCTCTCCTGAGCAAGATAGATGGGGAATGAACATGATATCTATATAGTGTAAGGCAGGGGGTCTCAAACTCGGCTGGGTGTATGGGCCGCACAGAGGAAAAAAATAATTTGGGGGGCTGCATTCTTTGCAGGACAAAGTGACATTTTTATTGGTACCATATATATATATTTTTTTCACACACCTTTGGATGACTGATTTTCAACATTTTTCACTTGCTTATTATAACAAATGTGCACATTCTTTGGTTAAATCTAAAAAAAAAAAAATTTGATGTTAAAAAAAAGTCATGCCTTATTTTGTTTTTTTTTACATTTTATCCCTTTCTTTTAACTAATAGTGTTACAATTATGACGCTAGCGTTTTGTGAAGGGAATGCTTTGCCTACTTCCGTGACTATGGCCTTCCGGAACTGCTGCATTTTGGCTGACCTCTCCGCCTCGGGAATAAGAGACATAAAGTTCTCCTTGTAGCGTGGGTCTAACAGTGTTACCAACCAGTAATGATTGTCGGCCAAGATGTTCTTAACGCGAGGGTCACGAGACAGGCAGCTTACCATAAAGTCATCCATGTGCGCCAGACTCTTAACAGCCATCACTTCAGTATCCAGACCAACACGATGACTGAACATGCTGTCCTCCTCCTTCTCCTCCTCCTCCTCCTCATCATCTACCCTGTCCTCTGGCCAGCCACGCTGAACTGAGCATATGACTGGTATGCATGTCATATCCTCAATTTGGCCGGAGAGTTGCTCCATGTCTTCATCCTCCTCCTCGTCATAGTCCTCCACTGCACGTTGTGATGAGACGAGGCTGGGCTGTGTGTTATCACCCACACCCACTACTGTTTCTTGCTCCGACTCATCGTGTTCCGCCTGCAATGCATCATGTTTGGTTTTGAGCAGAGACCGTTTTAGAAGGCAGAGAAGCGGTATGGTGACGCTAATAATGGCGTCATCGCCGCTCACCATCTTGGTGGAGTCCTCAAAGTTTTGGAGGATGGTACATAGGTCGGACATCCATCTCCACTCCTCAGGTGTTATGTGTGGAGTTTGACCCATTTCCCGACGGCTTAGGTGATGCAGGTACTCAACAACTGCCCTCTTCTGCTCACATATCCTGATCAACATGTGCAGAGTTGAATTCCAACGCGTGGGGACATCACACACCAGTCTGTGAGCCGGAAGATGCAAACGACGCTGAAAGCCGGCAAGGCCGGCTGAAGCAGTAGGTGACTTTCGAAAATGTGCAGACAGGCAGCGAACTTTTACCAGCAGATCAGACAGCTCTGGGTATGACTTTAGAAACCGCTGAACCACGAGGTTGAGCACATGGGCCATGCATGGAACATGTGTCAGCTGGCCTCGCCTCAAAGCCGCCACCAGGTTCCGGCCATTGTCACACACAACCTTTCCTGGCTTTAGGTTCAGAGGTGTGAGCCAGTGATCTGCATGCTGTTTTAGAGCTGTCCACACCTCTTCTGCATTGTGGGGTTTGTCACCTATGCAGATTAGCTGCAGCACAGTCTGTTGCCGCTTCGCCGAGGCAGTGCTGCAGTGCTTCCAGCTTGGGACTGGTGTGGAGGGTAAAGTGGATGAGGATGCGCAGGAGGAGGAGGAGGCTGAAGAGCATGACATTCCGGAGCTGTAGAGTGTGGGTGAAACCCTGACTGAGGTAGGGCCTGCAAACCTTGGTGTGGGAAGGACTTGTTCCGTTTCTCGCTCAAACTGGGTCCCAGCTGGGCTGGGCTGGGTCCCTACCCGGCTGGGTAGGGCGTTGTGGGGGGTTTGTCTATCTCCGTTTGAGGTGAGTTTGTTTAAGTTAGCCTTTTCTTTGGCGTTTTTTGGAGCCCTGCGGGTTGGGGAGTTGGTATCGCCCAGTAAGGCGTTCCCCGGGGGCTTGGATTGGGGTGACATTATGTCAGTGGAAAACGGAGTTGAATTTTGGATTAGGAAATCGAAAACTGATCAGAGAGGTGTGGGTAGACTAGTCCGTTTGGGGATGGTTGTGGCATCTGATATGTGCCCGTTCAAGTGTCTCGGGAATTTTCAACAGATCCGTCCGAAGGTGGATGGCCCCTTATTATGTCACGAGGATGGGTCCTTTTTATCGAGATACCAATTTGTGAGTGTTTTTAGGGCATGTTTGAAGTCGTTGGGGTTAGATCCGAAGTCTTTCGGATTGGGGCAGCGACGGAGGCCTCTATATGCGGCCTACCGGAGGAGACAGTTAAGCAGATTGGTAGGTGGAAGTCGCAGCGCTTTAAGTCGTATGTACGTCCCCAGGTGGTTGTTGGCAATTGAGGGGAAAAGGGGGGGGGTATTAGGGTAGCAATGGGGGGGGGGGTGAGAGTGTGTGTTTTTTGTCAATTTGGTTTGGTGAGGCAATAAAATGGTGTCGTCTGTACATTTTGTATTGCAGAAGCACCCCCTCTTCCTTCCCTGGTCTGGATCCTTGGCCACTCTTATGTGTATTGGGGAGCCCGACGAGCGGACGCGAGATGGAACGGGAGACAGCTAGGTTTTGAGAAGGACCTGGCTCTCGTGCGATGGCTCGGTGTTCGGGGGTTAGGGTGGAACAGGGTGTTGCAGGAGGTGCATAGATACGCCCGGTTGGACAGACCTCCTGACATGTTAGTGTTGCATGCCGGGGGGAATGATTTGGGTGGGCGTCCTTTTCGAATCTTGATAAAGGACATCAAACATGATTTGTTACGGTTATGGGTGTCGTTTCCAGGTCTAACGATAGTCTGGTCGGAGATAGTAGCGAGAAAGAGTTGGCAGAAAGCGCGGTCAGTTTACAGGTTGAACAAGG
The DNA here is from genome assembly GCF_048569485.1 of Anomaloglossus baeobatrachus. Classification (NCBI taxonomy): domain Eukaryota; kingdom Metazoa; phylum Chordata; class Amphibia; order Anura; family Aromobatidae; genus Anomaloglossus; species Anomaloglossus baeobatrachus. The sequence continues at coordinate 428,741 of NW_027442954.1, read as the reverse complement.
CGCGGGCGAAGGTTAATAGGGCGATCTCGAAGTTTGTTAGTCGGAACGGGGGTATAGCAATACGGCATGTTGAGTTGGAAAGGACGGAAGAGGAATTTTGGTTGGCTGACGGGGTACACCTTAATGCGGTGGGAACTGACTTATGGGCTCTTGGCTTGCAGGGAGGTATTGAGAGGGCCCTTTGGTTGCGGGGGGTCTCAGGCACTTGAAGGGTTTCAAGGTGCCTTCGTTGTGGTGTTGTTTATTGGTGGGTCCTTGAAGTTGGTTTAAAATTGGTTTGGGGATTCATCCGGGTATGGATCCCCTCATTGGCAGAATTGATGGTCCCCTGGTGATTTTGGGGGGGAACCCCGACGGGGTATGTCGGGGCCCCTGGGGGTGTGGTTGGGGTTGACGGAGGATTAACCCTTACCATTTGGTGCTCCTGAGCCAGTGTGGGTAACGGCTGGGAGCAAGTTGAGGTTTTTTATTGCTCGGTTATGGGAATCACCAGGGTTTTGGTAGCTTCAAGGACCTTACCACATTGCAAATTTTATTGGTTATGTATTCTTGTTAATAAAATGGCTCCTATGGCCAAAATTATCCAAAGATAAATTTGTGTCTGTGTAATTACTTTTAAATAAGAAATGGGAATGGAGGTGTGGGGTATGAAAGGAAGACCGGAGTCAACAATTCCAGGGTCAAGCATGTTTATTTGCCTAAGCTTCGTTCCAGGGTAGAAAGGGTAAGAGTGCCTTTCAGAATTCGAAGTGGTCGGACTGTACGGGCCACCAAGAACTGCAGGAGAGCTTGAACATCTTCCCATGGATTTGCGACATCCTCCCTCATCAGTTACGTAGGTAAGCAGGTTCTCAGCATTGCAGCCCATTTGTTATCTTAAGTTAGTTAAGCGGGGTTAACTAACCTGTCAGTTCAGCCTCAGGTCTAAAGCAGAGGCCTGGACTCCACTCCTTACTCCTCACTCCACAACTCTCCTTAAAAACAACTGACTCCTTTTTCCTGCCCCGGGGTCTCCAGACCCCTAGGTGGGCGTTTCCTTCCGTCTGGTCCTGCCCACTGGTGTGCCTGTCTTTCCCTGGGGGAGGTGACTAGGGTTTTCTGGTTGGCTTTGTGTGACTTAGGTGAGGGAAGTTGTTATGCGGGGGCCTATGTGTGACTACCTGCAGTGTCAGGGCGTCACATATGTATGTGTGTATGTCTGCTAAAGGAATCCGCACCGTCATATTTACAAACACAAAATGTTGACTCTATGCACAGAAGAGAGTCATTCTATTTACATGATTTGTGTTTTTTTACCTTTTAAAACTATCATTAAATGTTAAGTTTTAGTTAGGGATTTATGCTTCTGTCTGTCTCTCTCCCAGTCTCTGTCATCTGTCTGTCTCTGTGTGTCTCTATCTCTATCCATGTCTGTCTGTCTCTCTATCTCTGTCTGTCTCTCTGTGTCTGTCTGTCTCTCTCTCTCTTTGTGGCTGTCTGTTTCTATGTCTGTCTGTCTCTTTTCCAGGCCTGTCTCTTTTCCAGGTCTGTCTCTTTTCCAGGTCTGTCTCTTTCCCTGTCTGTCTGTCTCTTCCCCTGTCTGTCTCTTCCCCTGTCTGTCTCTTCCCCTGTCTGTCTCTGTATTTCTTTGTCTGTCTCTGTCTTTCTCTTCCCCTGTCTGTCTCTTTCCCTGTCTCTCTCTGCCTGTCTCTCTTTGTCTCTCTCTGTCTGACTCATTCCCCGTTTGTCTCTTTCCCTGTCTATCTCTGTATTTCTTTGTCTGTCTCTATCTGTCTGTCTCTCTCTGTCTGTCTCTTCCCCTGTCTGTCTCTTTCCCTGTCGGTCTGCCTTTTCTCCTGCCTGTCTCTGTATGTTTGTCTCTGTCTGTTTCCCTATCTGCCTCTGTCTCTTTCTCTGTCTCTGTCTGTCTGCCTTTTTTCCCTGTCTATCTCTGTCTGTCTCTTTCCCTGTCTGCCTCTGTCTGTTTGTCTCTGTCTCTTTCCCTGTCTGTCTATGCCTATCTGTCTCTGTCTGTTTGTCTCTCAGTCTGTGTCTGTCTCTCTCTATCTGTCTCCCCACTGACATCATATTATCTCACACATAAGCTTCTTATACTATGAATGTCCTTTGTTCCTATAGCAACCAATCACAGCTGCTATTAATAACTTGCAGCTCCCACCTCCATTCAGTTTAATGGAGGCAGGTTTTTTGGAGAGTAACTGTAAAGCGCGGGGTTAAATATTCCTGTTAAAACATAGTCTACGACGTTCCCTGAGTCACATGAGGTGTCTGCAAAATTTTGTGTTTGTAAATATGACGGTGCGGATTCCTTTAGCAGACATACACACATACATATGTGACGCCCTGACACTGCAGGTAGTCACACATAGGCCCCCGCATAACAACTTCCCTCACCTAAGTCACACAAAGCCAACCAGAAAATCCTAGTCACCTCCCCCAGGGAAAGACAGGCACACCAGTGGGCAGGACCAGACGGAAGGAAACGCCCACCTAGGGGTCTGGAGACCCCGGGGCAGGAAAAAGGAGTCAGTTGTTTTTAAGGAGAGTTGTGGAGTGAGGAGTAAGGAGTGGAGTCCAGGCCTCTGCTTTAGACCTGAGGCTGAACTGACAGGTTAGTTAACCCCGCTTAACTAACTTAAGACAACAAATGGGCTGCAATGCTGAGAACCTGCTTACCTACGTAACTGATGAGGGAGGATGTCGCAAATCCATGGGAAGATGTTCAAGCTCTCCTGCAGTTCTTGGTGGTCCGTACAGTCCGACCACTTCGAATTCTGAAAGGCACTCTTACCCTTTCTACCCTGGAACGAAGCTTACGCAAATAAACATGCTTGACCCTGGAATTGTTGACTCCGGTCTTCCTTTCATACCCCACACCTCCATTCCCATTTCTTATTTAAAAGTAATTACACAGACACAAATTTATCTTTGGATAATTTTGGCCATAGCAGCCATTTTATTAACAAGAATACATAACCAATAAAATTTGCAATGTGGTAAGGTCCTTGAAGCTACCAAAACCCTGGTGATTCCCATAACCGAGCAATAAAAAACCTCAACTTGCTCCCAGCCGTTACCCACACTGGCTCAGGAGCACCAAATGGTAAGGGTTAATCCTCCGTCAACCCCAACCACACCCCCAGGGGCCCCGACATACCCCGTCGGGGTTCCCCCCCAAAATCACCAGGGGACCATCAATTCTGCCAATGAGGGGATCCATACCCGGATGAATCCCCGAACCAATTTTAAACCAACTTCAAGGACCCACCAATAAACAACACCACAACGAAGGCACCTTGAAACCCTTCAAGTGCCTGAGACCCCCCGCAACCAAAGGGCCCTCTCAATACCTCCCTGCAAGCCAAGAGCCCATAAGTCAGTTCCCACCGCATTAAGGTGTACCCCGTCAGCCAACCAATATTCCTCTTCCGTCCTTTCCAACTCAACATGCCGTATTGCTATACCCCCGTTCCGACTAACAAACTTCGAGATCGCCCTATTAACCTTCGCCCGCGCCTTGTTCAACCTGTCAACTGACCGCGCTTTCTGCCAACTCTTTCTCGCTACTATCTCCGACCAGACTATCGTTAGACCTGGAAACGACACCCATAACCGTAACAAATCATGTTTGATGTCCTTTATCAAGATTCGAAAAGGACGCCCACCCAAATCATTCCCCCCGGCATGCAACACTAACATGTCAGGAGGTCTGTCCAACCGGGCGTATCTATGCACCTCCTGCAACACCCTGTTCCACCCTAACCCCCGAACACCGAGCCATCGCACGAGAGCCAGGTCCTTCTCAAAACCTAGCTGTCTCCCGTTCCATCTCGCGTCCGCTCGTCGGGCTCCCCAATACACATAAGAGTGGCCAAGGATCCAGACCAGGGAAGGAAGGGGGGGTGCTTCTGCAATACAAAATGTACAGACGACACCATTTTATTGCCTCACCAAACCAAATTGACAAAAAACACACACTCTCCCCCCCCCATTGCTACCCTAATACCCCCCCCTTTTCCCCTCAATTGCCAACAACCACCTGGGGACGTACATACGACTTAAAGCGCTGCGACTTCCACCTACCAATCTGCTTAACTGTCTCCTCCGGTAGGCCGCATATAGAGGCCTCCGTCGCTGCCCCAATCCGAAAGACTTCGGATCTAACCCCAACGACTTCAAACATGCCCTAAAAACACTCACAAATTGGTATCTCGATAAAAAGGACCCATCCTCGTGACATAATAAGGGGCCATCCACCTTCGGACGGATCTGTTGAAAATTCCCGAGACACTTGAACGGGCACATATCAGATGCCACAACCATCCCCAAACGGACTAGTCTACCCACACCTCTCTGATCAGTTTTCGATTTCCTAATAAAAATTCAACTCCGTTTTCCACTGACAATGTCACCCCAATCCAAGCCCCCGGGGAACGCCTTACTGGGCGATACCAACTCCCCAACCCGCAGGGCTCCAAAAAATGCCAAAGAAAAGGCTAACTTAAACAAACTCACCTCAAACGGAGATAGACAAACCCCCCACAACGCCCTACCCAGCCCAGCCCAGCTGGGACCCAGTTTGAGCGAGGAACGGAACAAGTCCTTCCCACACCAAGGTTTGCAGGCCCTACCTCAGTCAGGGTTTCACCCACACTCTACAGCTCCGGAATGTCATGCTCTTCAGCCTCCTCCTCCTCCTGCGCATCCTCATCCACTTTACCCTCCACACCAGTCCCAAGCTGGAAGCACTGCAGCACTGCCTCGGCGAAGCGGCAACAGGCTGTGCTGCAGCTAATCTGCATAAGTGACAAATCCCACAATGCAGAAGAGGTGTGGACAGCTCTAAAACAGCATGCAGATCACTGGCTCACACCTCTGAACCTAAAGCCAGGAAAGATTGTGTGTGACAATGGCCGGAAACTAGTGGCGGCTTTGAGGCGAGGCCAGCTGACACATGTTCCATGCATGGCCCATGTGCTCAACCTCGTGGTTCAGCGGTTTCTAAAGTCATACCCAGAGCTGTCTGATCTGCTGGTAAAAGTTCGCCGCCTGTCTGCACATTTTCGAAAGTCACCTACTGCTTCAGCTGGCCTTGCCGGCTTTCAGCGTCGTTTGCATCTTCCGGCTCACAGACTGGTGTGTGATGTCCCCACGCGTTGGAATTCAACTCTGCACATGTTGATCAGGATATGTGAGCAGAAGAGGGCAGTTGTTGAGTACCTGCATCACCTAAGCCGTCGGGAAATGGGTCAAACTCCACACATAACACCTGAGGAGTGGAGATGGATGTCCGACCTATGTACCATCCTCCAAAACTTTGAGGACTCCACCAAGATGGTGAGCGGCGATGACGCCATTATTAGCGTCACCATACCGCTTCTCTGCCTTCTAAAACGGTCTCTGCTCAAAACCAAACATGATGTATTGCAGGCGGAACACGATGAGTTGGAGCAAGAAACAGTAGTGGGTGTGGGTGATAACACATAGCCCAGCCTCGTCTCATCACAACGTGCAGTGGAGGACTATGACGAGGAGGAAGATGAAGACATGGAGCAACTCTCCGGCCAAATTGAGGATATGACATGCATACCAGTCATATGCTCAGTTCAGCGTGGCTGGCCAGAGGACAGGGTAGATGAGGAGGAGGAGGAGAAGGAGGAGGACAGCATGTTCAGTCATCGTGTTGGTCTGGATACTGAAGTGATGGCTGTTAAGAGTCTGGCGCACATGGATGACTTTATGGTAAGCTGCCTGTCTCGTGACCCTCGCGTTAAGAACATCTTGGCCGACAATCATTACTGGTTGGTAACACTGTTAGACCCACGCTACAAGGAGAACTTTATGTCTCTTATTCCCGAGGCGGAGAGGTCAGCCAAAATGCAGCAGTTCCGGAAGGCCATAGTCACGGAAGTAGGCAAAGCATTCCCTTCACAAAACGCTAGCGTCATAATTGTAACACTATTAGTTAAAAGAAAGGGATAAAATGTAAAAAAAAACAAAATAAGGCATGACTTTTTTTTAACATCACATTTATTTTTTTTAGATTTAACCAAAGAATGTGCACATTTGTTATAATAAACAAGTGAAAAATGTTGAAAATCAGTCATCCAAAGGTGTGTGAAAAAAATATATACATATATGGTACCAATAAAAATGTCACTTTGTCTTGCAAAGAATGCAGCCCCCCAAATTATTTTTTTCCTCTGTGCGGCCCATACACCCAGCCGAGTTTGAGACCCCCTGCCTTACACTATATAGATATTATGTTCATTCCCCATCTATCTTGCTCAGGAGAGCATCTCCCTCCCCCGGCACCAAGAGCAGCTCATACTGAATTGTTACATTGACTAGTAACACTGCACACAGAAATGCACCTTAATATTCCACTGTTAACCCTTTCCTCCCAGCAGTAACACACAACTCCTCACCTTGATATCATGGTGATTTATGGTCAGAATGACTTCAATGCGATCAGTGATTTCTATTCTAGCTCTGCTCACATAGATTTTATATCCACACTCAACTATAGGCCGTTCTTCATATTTTGGGGGCTTTTAGTCAGATATACTAGTTTGTGCCTGTATAGTATTGGTGTAGATGGGAGTGTAGGGCATGGGTTACATGGCACTGTGGTGGGATACTGATGGGAGGTATTGGTGCTGTGTTTGATGCTTCTACTGGGTATTTTCCTACAAATACTGGAACAGCTCACTGCTTAGAATGATCCTTCCCAGCTCTATAATATATTATATATACCCCACAATGCAGGCTCACACACACATTTGTCTCAAGTGTGTTGTAGGGACACAGATACAGTCTTGGTCATGTGACTAAAGGCTACTTTACACACTGCGATATCGGTCCCGATATCGCTAGTGTGGGTACCCGCCCCCATCTGTTGCGCGACACGTGTAAATCGCTGCCCATGCCGCACAACACCGACCAGACCCGTCACACATACTTACCTGCCCGGCGACGTCGCTGTGACCGGCGAACCGCCTCCTTTCTAAGGGGGCGGTCCGTGCGGCGTCACAGCGACGTCACTGAGCGACCGCCCAATAGCAGCGGAGGGGCATTCTATGTGTTCTTCTTCTTTCTTCTTTTTTTTCTTTTTTCTTCTTTTTATTTCTATCATGTAGTTCAGGGGTTTATAGATATATGTCCTGCATTTCATATTTCCTTTAGTGGTGCTTCTTACCCATTCTCATATCATTTACCCTAGTATTTCATGATCCTGAGGCGACTGAGAACCCTTTAATAAAGGAATCCTTTTTCACCTGAATTGTCAAGTGAGACTTACCAGTGACTATCACGTAATGTTACAGGTAGTTCCATTTTCTTCCTCTTCTTTCTCTCCTTTCTCCTTTCTCCTTTCTTCTTTGTCACACGGTCCATTGTGTTATAGCCCACGTGTCATGATAACACTTGTACCATCTTTTCATTTAGATTCCACCTACAATTATTTACCGATTCCAGTTCTGGAATAGGCTTTCATCATCTACTCACTAGAATTCTCAAGTGCATAAGGTACTGAGACATATACATGTTCACACCATTATAAAGAACAAAGTATAAACATTGAGGTTTTTCTCACACCCATGTTCCTGTGTTCTTTGATATGATATGTGTTCATTTCCTTCACTATATAGGATTGCAAGTTTTCCATTTGTACCTTAATGGCAATGACGCTATACAATTGAACACATATCATCCTGTTATGAAATATAGGTGTGTATTTACCTGCTTGACTATTTTTGGTTGTTTGATCCAGAATGTTTCTCCAGATAGGTCATGTGGAAATTTTCTTTCCTCAGTACAAATGTTTTCACTATGGCTTTGGAAAAATTTTTTGTATGTGCCTCATGGTCATTTGACCCATTGTACTCTCAAGTAGCAATATATTGTACTGTTATGTTGTACTATGTACTAATTACGTGTTTATATGGTTTTGTAACCCTTTATGATCTTAGATAACTTTATCCTTGATAAAGACCTAAAAACAAGGTCGAAACGTTGGATGAATTATCCTTTTGCACAAATAAAGAATTTTCAGCATTCCAAGAGTTCTTTTCTTACGTTATTAATCACTATAGTGTACCAGAGCTATTTCTTTTGAATTGACTCTTATTTTTTCTGAGCACCTGCTATATACACAGTGAGCCAGACATATTCAATTTTCATTCAGAAGGCAGAGGGAAGCCTTAGCAGCTGAGCATATATCTTTGCTTGTGAGCATTAGAACAGGCCGGCGATTACAGGGTAACATGAAAAATGTCCAGCTTGCATTATGACTAGAACATGACAATATCCTTTTAAGTACTAACCTATGATGCGTTCCTAAGCAGTTGATGTTATATGTTCTACATTTCATTTTCTGCATACTTTACAAGTAGTAGAATTTGCTTTGATATAGGCAACTGGATTTTCACAATGAAAAGGCAAAGGATAACGCCCGAAAAAGACGCCATACATTATGTCAGTGCCATCACTGACAAACCTGGATTGACCATGAAATACGGTATGGAGAGCTGTTGTCATCGTATTAGATAGATAAGAATGATTATATGTATTGTAGAAATGTCTCCTATCATGTTCCCTAATTTTTTATTATGTCCACATCCTGGTCCCCATCTTGGACATCATAACAAACGTGCACTTTTTTGTTTAATTTACACATTGGACCATAGGAAAAATGACACTACAGCTACAGAGGTGACCGTCTGATAGCCCAGCTCGACTATCCATCTCTACTGAAGACCCTTTCAGCTTTTTGAGAGTTGGGTGGAGGACATCATCTCTGAAAATAGGGTCCCACAGCTGCACCCCATCAGTGTGAGCAGGACTCTTAGGACTCTTAGAAGAGTCAATGCTCTGAGACCATGGGGGGCGCTTAGCCCCCTCTCTTCGTCACTGAGGATGATTTCATTTTTCAGGGATTAGAGAGGGTGGTCCTTGTGGTGGACTGCAGGTATGGAGAGCTGTTGTCATCGTATTAAATAGATAAGGATGATTATATGTATTGTAGAAATGTCTCCTATCATGTTCCCTAATTTTTTATTATGTCCACATCCTGGTCCCCATCTTGGACATCATAACAAACGTGCACTTTTTTGTTTAATTTACACATTGGACCATAGGAAAAATGACACTACAGCTACAGAGGTGACCGTCTGATAGCCCAGCTCGACTATCCATCTCTACTGAAGACCCTTTCAGCTTTTTGAGAGTTGGGTGGAGGACATCATCTCTGAAAATAGGGTCCCACAGCTGCACCCCATCAGTGTGAGCAGGAATCTTAGGACTCTTAGAAGAGTCAATGCTCTAAAACCATGGGGGGCGCTTAGCCCCCTCTCTTCGTCCCTGAGGATGATTTCATTTTTCAGGGATTAGAGAGGGTGGTCCTTGTGGTGGACTGCAGGTATGGAGAGCTGTTGTCATCGTATTAGATAGATAAGAATGATTATATGTATTGTAGAAATGTCTCCTATCATGTTCCCTAATTTCTTATTATGTCCACATCCTGGTCCCCATCTTGGACATCATAACAAACGTGCACTTTTTTGTTTAATTTACACATTGGACCATAGGAAAAATGACACTACAGCTACAGAGGTGACCGTCTGATAGCCCAGCTCGACTATCCATCTCTACTGAAGACCCTTTCAGCTTTTTGAGAGTTGGGTGGAGGACATCATCTCTGAAAATAGGGTCCCACAGCTTCACCCCATCAGTGTGAGCAGGACTCTTAGGACTCTTAGAAGAGTCAATGCTCTGGTACCATGGGGGGCGCTTGGCCCCCTCTCTTCGTCACTGAGGATGATTTCATTTTTCAGGGATTAGAGAGGCTGGTCCTTGTGGTGGACTGCAGGTATGGAGAGCTGTTGTCATCGTATTAGATAGATAAGAATGATTATATGTATTGTAGAAATGTCTCCTATCATGTTCCCTAATTTTTTATTATGTCCACATCCTGGTCCCCATCTTGGACATCATAACAAACGTGCACTTTTTTGTTTAATTTACACATTGGACAATAGGAAAAATGACACTACAGCTACAGAGGTGACCGTCTGATAGCCCAGCTCGACTATCCATCTCTACTGAAGACCCTTTCAGCTTTTTGAGAGTTGGGTGGAGGACATCATCTCTGAAAATAGGGTCCCACAGCTGCACCCCATCAGTGTGAGCAGGACTCTTAGGACTCTTAGAAGAGTCAATGCTCTGAGACCATTGGGGGCACTTAGCCCCCTCTCTTCATCACTGAGGATGATTTCATTTTTCAGGGATTAGAGAGGGTGGTCCTTGTGGTGGACTGCAGATATGGAGAGCTGTTATCATCGTATTAGATAGATAAGAATGATTATATGTATTGTAGAAATGTCTCCTATCATGTTCCCTAATTTTTTATTATGTCCACATCCTGGTCCCCATCTTGGACATCATAACAAACGTGCACTTTTTTGTTTAATTTACACATTGGACCATAGGAAAAATGACACTACAGCTACAGAGGTGACCGTCTGATAGCCCAGCTCGACTATCCATCTCTACTGAAGACCCTTTCAGCTTTTTGAGAGTTGGGTGGAGGACATCATCACTGAAAATAGGGTCCCACAGCTGCACCCCATCAGTGTGAGCAGGACTCTTAGGACTCTTAGAAGAGTCAATGCTCTGAGACCATGGGGGGCGCTTAGCCCCCTCTCTTCGTCACTGAGGATGATTTCATTTTTCAGGGATTAGAGAGGGTGGTCCTTGTGGTGGACTGCAGGTATGGAGAGCTGTTGTCATCGTATTAAATAGATAAGAATGATTATATGTATTGTAGAAATGTCTCCTATCATGTTCCCTAATTTTTTATTATGTCCACATCCTGGTCCCCATCTTGGACATCATAACAAATGTGCACTTTTTTGTTTAATTTACACATTGGACCATAGGAAAAATGACACTACAGCTACAGAGGTGACCGTCTGATAGCCCAGCTCGACTATCCATCTCTACTGAAGACCCTTTCAGCTTTTTGAGAGTTGGGTGGAGGACATCATCACTGAAAATAGGGTCCCACAGCTGCACCCCATCAGTGTGAGCAGGACTCTTAGGACTCTTAGAAGAGTCAATGCTCTGAGACCATGGGGGGCGCTTAGCCCCCTCTCTTCGTCACTGAGGATGATTTCATTTTTCAGGGATTAGAGAGGGTGGTCCTTGTGGTGGACTGCAGGTATGGAGAGCTGTTGTCATCGTATTAAATAGATAAGAATGATTATATGTATTGTAGAAATGTCTCCTATCATGTTCCCTAATTTTTTATTATGTCCACATCCTGGTCCCCATCTTGGACATCATAACAAATGTGCACTTTTTTGTTTAATTTACACATTGGACCATAGGAAAAATGACACTACAGCTACAGAGGTGACCGTCTGATAGCCCAGCTCGACTATCCATCTCTACTGAAGACCCTTTCAGCTTTTTGAGAGTTGGGTGGAGAACATCATCTCTGAAAATAGGGTCCCACAGCTGCACCCCATCAGTGTGAGCAGGACTCTTAGGACTCTTAGAAGAGTCAATGCTCTGAGACCATTGGGGGCACTTAGCCCCCTCTCTTCGTCACTGAGGATGATTTCACTTTTCAGGGAATAGAGAGGGTGGTCCTTGTGGTGGACTGCAGGTATGGAGAGCTGTTGTCATCGTATTAGATAGATAAGAATGATTATATGTATTGTAGAAATGTCTCCTATCATGTTCCCTATTTTTTTATTATGTCCACATCCTGGTCCCCATCTTGGAAATCATAACAAATGTGCACTTTTTTGTTTAATTTACACATTGGACCATAGGAAAAATGACACTACAGCTACAGAGGTGACCGTCTGATAGCCCAGCTCGACTATCCATCTCTACTGAAGACCCTTTCAGCTTTTTGAGAGTTGGGTGGAGGACATCATCTCTGAAAATAGGGTCCCACAGCTGTACCACATCAGTGTGAGCAGGAATCTTAGGACTCTTAGAAGAGTCAATGCTCTGAGACCATGGGGGGCGCTTAGCCCCCTCTCTTCGTCACTGAGGATGATTTCATTTTTCAGGGATTAGAGAGAGTGGTCCTTGTGGTGGACTGCAGGTATGGAGAGCTGTTGTGATCGTATTAGATAGATAAGAATGATTATATGTATTGTAGAAATGTCTCCTATCATGTTCCCTAATTTTTTATTATGTCCACATCCTGGTCCCCATCTTGAACATCATAACAAACGTGCACTTTTTTGTTTAATTTACACATTGGATTATAGGAAAAATGACACTACAGCTACAGAGGTGACCGTCTGATAGCCCAGCTCGACTATCCATCTCTACTGAAGACCCTTTCAGCTTTTTGAGAGTTGGGTGGAGGACATCATCTCTGAAAATAGGGTCCCACAGCTGCACCCCATCAGTGTAAGCAGGACTCTTAGGACTCTTAGAAGAGTCAATGCTCTAAAACCATGGGGGGCGCTTAGCCCCCTCTCTTCGTCCCTGAGGATGATTTCATTTTTCAGGGATTAGAGAGGGTGGTCCTTGTGGTGGACTGCAGGTATGGAGAGCTGTTGTCATCCTATTAGATAGATAAGAATGATTATATGTATTGTAGAAATGTCTCCTATCATGTTCCCTAATTTTGTATTATGTCCACATCCTGGTCCCCATCTTGGACATCATAACAAACGTGCACTTTTTTGTTTAATTTACACATTGGGCCATAGGAAAAATGACACTACAGCTACAGAGGTGACCGTCTGATAGCCCAGCTCGACTATCCATCTCTACTGAAGACCCTTTCAGCTTTTTGAGAGTTGGGTGGAGGACATCATCTCTGAAAATAGGGTCCCACAGCTGCACCCATCAGTGTGAGCAGGACTCTTAGGACTCTTAGAAGAGTTAATGCTCTGAGACCATGGGGGCGCTTAGCCCCCTCTCTTCGTCACTGAGGATGATTTCATTTTTCAGGGATTAGAGAGGGTGGTCCTTGTTGTGGACTGCAGGTATGGAGAGCTGTTGTCATCGTATTAGATAGATAAGAATGATTATATGTATTGTAGAAATGTCTCCTATCATGTTCCCTATTTTTTTATTATGTCCACATCCTGGTCCCCATCTTGGACATCATAACAAACGTGCACTTTTTTGTTTAATTTACACATTGGACCATAGGAAAAATGACACTACAGCTACAGAGGTGACCGTCTGATAGCCCAGCTCGACTATCCATCTCTACTGAAGACCCTTTCAGCTTTTTGAGAGTTGGGTGGAGGACATCATCTCTGAAAATAGGGTCCCACAGCTGCACCCCATCAGTGTAAGCAGGACTCTTAGGACTCTTAGAAGAGTCAATGCTCTAAAACCATGGGGGGCGCTTAGCCCCCTCTCTTCGTCCCTGAGGATGATTTCATTTTTCAGGGATTAGAGAGGGTGGTCCTTGTGGTGGACTGCAGGTATGGAGAGCTGTTGTCATCGTATTAGATAGATAAGAATGATTATATGTATTGTAGAAATGTCTCCTATCATGTTCCCTAATTTCTTATTATGTCCACATCCTGGTCCCCATCTTGGACATCATAACAAACGTGCACTTTTTTGTTTAATTTACACATTGGACCATAGGAAAAATGACACTACAGCTACAGAGGTGACCGTCTGATAGCCCAGCTCGACTATCCATCTCTACTGAAGACCCTTTCAGCTTTTTGAGAGTTGGGTGGAGGACATCATCTCTGAAAATAGGGTCCCACAGCTTCACCCCATCAGTGTGAGCAGGACTCTTAGGACTCTTAGAAGAGTCAATGCTCTGAGACCATTGGGGGCACTTAGCCCCCTCTCTTCATCACTGAGGATGATTTCATTTTTCAGGGATTAGAGAGGGTGGTCCTTGTGGTGGACTGCAGATATAGAGAGCTGTTATCATCGTATTAGATAGATAAGAATGATTATATGTATTGTAGAAATGTCTCCTATCATGTTCCCTAATTTTTTATTATGTCCACATCCTGGTCCCCATCTTGGACATCATAACAAACGTGCACTTTTTTGTTTCATTTACACATTGGACCATAGGAAAAATGACACTACAGCTACAGAGGTGACCGTCTGATAGCCCAGCTCGACTATCCATCTCTACTGAAGACCCTTTCAGCTTTTTGAGAGTTGGGTGGAGGACATCATCACTGAAAATAGGGTCCCACAGCTGCACCCCATCAGTGTGAGCAGGACTCTTAGGACTCTTAGAAGAGTCAATGCTCTGAGACCATGGGGGGCGCTTAGCCCCCTCTCTTCGTCACTGAGGATGATTTCATTTTTCAGGGATTAGAGAGGGTGGTCCTTGTGGTGGACTGCAGGTATGGAGAGCTGTTGTCATCGTATTAAATAGATAAGAATGATTATATGTATTGTAGAAATGTCTCCTATCATGTTCCCTAATTTTTTATTATGTCCACATCCTGGTCCCCATCTTGGACATCATAACAAATGTGCACTTTTTTGTTTAATTTACACATTGGACCATAGGAAAAATGACACTACAGCTACAGAGGTGACCGTCTGATAGCCCAGCTCGACTATCCATCTCTACTGAAGACCCTTTCAGCTTTTTGAGAGTTGGGTGGAGGACATCATCACTGAAAATAGGGTCCCACAGCTGCACCCCATCAGTGTGAGCAGGACTCTTAGGACTCTTAGAAGAGTCAATGCTCTGAGACCATGGGGGGCGCTTAGCCCCCTCTCTTCGTCACTGAGGATGATTTCATTTTTCAGGGATTAGAGAGGGTGGTCCTTGTGGTGGACTGCAGGTATGGAGAGCTGTTGTCATCGTATTAAATAGATAAGAATGATTATATGTATTGTAGAAATGTCTCCTATCATGTTCCCTAATTTTTTATTATGTCCACATCCTGGTCCCCATCTTGGACATCATAACAAATGTGCACTTTTTTGTTTAATTTACACATTGGACCATAGGAAAAATGACACTACAGCTACAGAGGTGACCGTCTGATAGCCCAGCTCGACTATCCATCTCTACTGAAGACCCTTTCAGCTTTTTGAGAGTTGGGTGGAGAACATCATCTCTGAAAATAGGGTCCCACAGCTGCACCCCATCAGTGTGAGCAGGACTCTTAGGACTCTTAGAAGAGTCAATGCTCTGAGACCATTGGGGGCACTTAGCCCCCTCTCTTCGTCACTGAGGATGATTTCACTTTTCAGGGAATAGAGAGGGTGGTCCTTGTGGTGGACTGCAGGTATGGAGAGCTGTTGTCATCGTATTAGATAGATAAGAATGATTATATGTATTGTAGAAATGTCTCCTATCATGTTCCCTATTTTTTTATTATGTCCACATCCTGGTCCCCATCTTGGAAATCATAACAAATGTGCACTTTTTTGTTTAATTTACACATTGGACCATAGGAAAAATGACACTACAGCTACAGAGGTGACCGTCTGATAGCCCAGCTCGACTATCCATCTCTACTGAAGACCCTTTCAGCTTTTTGAGAGTTGGGTGGAGGACATCATCTCTGAAAATAGGGTCCCACAGCTGCACCACATCAGTGTGAGCAGGAATCTTAGGACTCTTAGAAGAGTCAATGCTCTGAGACCATGGGGGGCGCTTAGCCCCCTCTCTTCGTCACTGAGGATGATTTCATTTTTCAGGGATTAGAGAGAGTGGTCCTTGTGGTGGACTGCAGGTATGGAGAGCTGTTGTGATCGTATTAGATAGATAAGAATGATTATATGTATTGTAGAAATGTCTCCTATCATGTTCCCTAATTTTTTATTATGTCCACATCCTGGTCCCCATCTTGAACATCATAACAAACGTGCACTTTTTTGTTTAATTTACACATTGGATTATAGGAAAAATGACACTACAGCTACAGAGGTGACCGTCTGATAGCCCAGCTCGACTATCCATCTCTACTGAAGACCCTTTCAGCTTTTTGAGAGTTGGGTGGAGGACATCATCTCTGAAAATAGGGTCCCACAGCTGCACCCCATCAGTGTAAGCAGGACTCTTAGGACTCTTAGAAGAGTCAATGCTCTAAAACCATGGGGGGCGCTTAGCCCCCTCTCTTCGTCCCTGAGGATGATTTCATTTTTCAGGGATTAGAGAGGGTGGTCCTTGTGGTGGACTGCAGGTATGGAGAGCTGTTGTCATCGTATTAGATAGATAAGAATGATTATATGTATTGTAGAAATGTCTCCTATCATGTTCCCTAATTTCTTATTATGTCCACATCCTGGTCCCCATCTTGGACATCATAACAAACGTGCACTTTTTTGTTTAATTTACACATTGGACCATAGGAAAAATGACACTACAGCTACAGAGGTGACCGTCTGATAGCCCAGCTCGACTATCCATCTCTACTGAAGACCCTTTCAGCTTTTTGAGAGTTGGGTGGAGGACATCATCTCTGAAAATAGGGTCCCACAGCTTCACCCCATCAGTGTGAGCAGGACTCTTAGGACTCTTAGAAGAGTCAATGCTCTGGTACCATGGGGGGCGCTTGGCCCCCTCTCTTCGTCACTGAGGATGATTTCATTTTTCAGGGATTAGAGAGGGTGGTCCTTGTGGTGGACTGCAGGTATGGAGAGCTGTTGTCATCGTATTAGATAGATAAGAATGATTATATGTATTGTAGAAATGTCTCCTATCATGTTCCCTAATTTTTTATTATGTCCACATCCTGGTCCCCATCTTGGACATCATAACAAACGTGCACTTTTTTGTTTAATTTACACATTGGGCCATAGGAAAAATGACACTACAGCTACAGAGGTGACCGTCTGATAGCCCAGCTCGACTATCCATCTCTACTGAAGACCCTTTCAGCTTTTTGAGAGTTGGGTGGAGGACATCATCTCTGAAAATAGGGTCCCACAGCTGCACCCATCAGTGTGAGCAGGACTCTTAGGACTCTTAGAAGAGTTAATGCTCTGAGACCATGGGGGCGCTTAGCCCCCTCTCTTCGTCACTGAGGATGATTTCATTTTTCAGGGATTAGAGAGGGTGGTCCTTGTTGTGGACTGCAGGTATGGAGAGCTGTTGTCATCGTATTAGATAGATAAGAATGATTATATGTATTGTAGAAATGTCTCCTATCATGTTCCCTAATTTTTTATTATGTCCACATCCTGGTCCCCATCTTGGACATCATAACAAACGTGCACTTTTTTGTTTAATTTACACATTGGACCATAGGAAAAATGACACTACAGCTACAGAGGTGACCGTCTGATAGCCCAGCTCGACTATCCATCTCTACTGAAGACCCTTTCAGCTTTTTGAGAGTTGGGTGGAGGACATCATCTCTGAAATTAGGGTCCCACAGCTGCCCCCCATCAGTGTAAACAGGACTCTTAGGACTCTTAGAAGAGTCAATGCTCTGAGACCATTGGGGTCACTTAGCCCCCTCTCTTCGTCACTGAGGATGATTTCATTTTTCAGGGAATAGAGAGGGTGGTCCTTGTGGTGGACTGCAGGTATGGAGAGCTGTTATCATCGTATTAGGTAGATAAGAATGATTATATGTATTGTAGAAATGTCTCCTATCATGTTCCCTAATTTTTTATTATGTCCACATCCTGGTCCCCATCTTGGACATCATAACAAACGTGCACTTTTTTGTTTAATTTACACATTGGACCATAGGAAAAATGACACTACAGCTACAGAGGTGACCGTCTGATAGCCCAGCTCGACAATCCATCTCTACTGAAGACCCTTTCAGCTTTTTGAGAGTTGGGTGGAGGACATCATCTCTGAAAATAGGGTCCCACAGCTGCACCCCATCAGTGTGAGCAGGACTCTTAGGACTCTTAGAAGAGTCAATGCTCTGAGACCATGGGGGGCGCTTAGCCCCCTCTCTTCGTCACTGAGGATGATTTCATTTTTCAGGGATTAGAGAGGGTGGTCCTTGTGGTGGACTGCAGGTATGGAGAGCTGTTGTCATCGTATTAAATAGATAAGAATGATTATATGTATTGTAGAAATGTCTCCTATCATGTTCCCTAATTTTTTATTATGTCCACATCCTGGTCCCCATCTTGGACATCATAACAAACGTGCACTTTTTTGTTTAATTTACACATTGGACCATAGGAAAAATGACACTACAGCTACAGAGGTGACCGTCTGATAGCCCAGCTCGACTATCCATCTCTACTGAAGACCCTTTCAGCTTTTTGAGAGTTGGGTGGAGGACATCATCTCTTAAAATAGGGTCCCACAGCTGCACCCCATCAGTGTAAGCAGGACTCTTAGGACTCTTAGAAGAGTCAATGCTCTAAAACCATGGGGGGCGCTTAGCCCCCTCTCTTCGTCACTGAGGATGATTTCATTTTTCAGGGATTAGAGAGGGTGGTCCTTGTTGTGGACTGCAGGTATGGAGAGCTGTTGTCATCGTATTAGATAGATAAGAATGATTATATGTATTGTAGAAATGTCTCCTATCATGTTCCCTAATTTTTTATTATGTCCACATCCTGGTCCCCATCTTGGACATCATAACAAACGTGCACTTTTTTGTTTAATTTACACATTGGACCATAGGAAAAATGACACTACAGCTACAGAGGTGACCGTCTGATAGCCCAGCTCGACAATCCATCTCTACTGAAGACCCTTTCAGCTTTTTGAGAGTTGGGTGGAGGACATCATCTCTGAAAATAGGGTCCCACAGCTGCACCCCATCAGTGTGAGCAGGACTCTTAGGACTCTTAGAAGAGTCAATGCTCTGAGACCATGGGGGGCGCTTAGCCCCCTCTCTTCGTCACTGAGGATGATTTCATTTTTCAGGGATTAGAGAGGGTGGTCCTTGTGGTGGACTGCAGGTATGGAGAGCTGTTGTCATCGTATTAAATAGATAAGAATGATTATATGTATTGTAGAAAGGTCTCCTATCATGTTCCCTAATTTTTTATTATGTCCACATCCTGGTCCCCATCTTGGACATCATAACAAACGTGCACTTTTTTGTTTAATTTCCACATTGGACCATAGGAAAAATGACACTACAGCTACAGAGGTGACCGTCTGATAGCCCAGCTCGACTATCCATCTCTACTGAAGACCCTTTCAGCTTTTTGAGAGTTGGGTGGAGGACATCATCTCTTAAAATAGGGTCCCACAGCTGCACCCCATCAGTGTAAGCAGGACTCTTAGGACTCTTAGAAGAGTCAATGCTCTAAAACCATGGGGGGCGCTTAGCCCCCTCTCTTCGTCACTGAGGATGATTTCATTTTTCAGGGATTAGAGAGGGTGGTCCTTGTGGTGGACTGCAGGTATGGAGAGCTGTTGTCATCGTATTAGATAGATAAGAATGATTATATGTATTGTAGAAATGTCTCCTATCATGTTCCCTAATTTTTTATTATGTCCACATCCTGGTCCCCATCTTGGACATCATAACAAACGTGCACTTTTTTGTTTAATTTACACATTGGACCATAGGAAAAATGACACTACAGCTACAGAGGTGACCGTCTGATAGCCCAGCTCGACTATCCATCTCTACTGAAGACCCTTTCAGCTTTTTGAGAGTTGGGTGGAGGACATCATCTCTGGAAATAGGGTCCCACAGCTGCACCCCATCAGTGTGAGCAGGACTCTTAGGACTCTTAGAAGAGTCAATGCTCTGAGACCATTGGGGGCACTTAGCCCCCTCTCTTCATCACTGAGGATGATTTCATTTTTCAGGGATTAGAGAGGGTGGTCCTTGTGGTGGACTGCAGATATGGAGAGCTGTTATCATCGTATTAGATAGATAAGAATGTATGTCCACATCCTGGTCCCCATCTTGGACATCATAACAAACGTGCACTTTTTTGTTTAATTTACACATTGGACCATAGGAAAAATGACACTACAGCTACAGAGGTGACCGTCTGATAGCCCAGCTCGACTATCCATCTCTACTGAAGACCCTTTCAGCTTTTTGAGAGTTGGGTGGAGGACATCATCTCTGAAAATAGGGTCCCACAGCTGCACCCCATCAGTGTGAGCAGGACTCTTAGGACTCTTAGAAGAGTCAATGCTCTGAGACCATGGGGGGCGCTTAGCCCCCTCTCTTCGTCACTGAGGATGATTTCATTTTTCAGGGATTAGAGAGGGTGGTCCTTGTGGTGGACTGCAGGTATGGAGAGCTGTTGTCATCGTATTAAATAGATAAGAATGATTATATGTATTGTAGAAATGTCTCCTATCATGTTCCCTAATTTTTTATTATGTCCACATCCTGGTCCCCATCTTGGACATCATAACAAACGTGCACTTTTTTGTTTAATTTACACATTGGACCATAGGAAAAATGACACTACAGCTACAGAGGTGACCGTCTGATAGCCCAGCTCGACTATCCATCTCTACTGAAGACCCTTTCAGCTTTTTGAGAGTTGGGTGGAGAACATCATCTCTGAAAATAGGGTCCCACAGCTGCACCCCATCAGTGTGAGCAGGACTCTTAGGACTCTTAGAAGAGTCAATGCTCTGAGACCATGGGGGGCGCTTAGCCCCCTCTCCTCGTCACTGAGGATGATTTCACTTTTCAGGGAATAGAGAGTGTGGTCCTTGTGGTGGACTGCAGGTATGGAGAGCTGTTGTCATCGTATTAGATAGATAAGAATGATTATATGTATTGTAGAAATGTCTCCTATCATGTTCCCTAATTTTTTATTATGTCCACATCCTGGTCCCCATCTTGGACATCATAACAAACGTGCACTTTTTTGTTTAATTTACACATTGGACCATAGGAAAAATGACACTACAGCTACAGAGGTGACCGTCTGATAGCCCAGCTCGACAATCCATCTCTACTGAAGACCCTTTCAGCTTTTTGAGAGTTGGGTGGAGGACATCATCTCTGAAAATAGGGTCCCACAGCTGCACCCCATCAGTGTGAGCAGGACTCTTAGGACTCTTAGAAGAGTCAATGCTCTGAGACCATGGGGGGCGCTTAGCCCCCTCTCTTCGTCACTGAGGATGATTTCATTTTTCAGGGATTAGAGAGGGTGGTCCTTGTGGTGGACTGCAGGTATGGAGAGCTGTTGTCATCGTATTAAATAGATAAGAATGATTATATGTATTGTAGAAATGTCTCCTATCATGTTCCCTAATTTTTTATTATGTCCACATCCTGGTCCCCATCTTGGACATCATAACAAACGTGCACTTTTTTGTTTAATTTCCACATTGGACCATAGGAAAAATGACACTACAGCTACAGAGGTGACCGTCTGATAGCCCAGCTCGACTATCCATCTCTACTGAAGACCCTTTCAGCTTTTTGAGAGTTGGGTGGAGGACATCATCTCTTAAAATAGGGTCCCACAGCTGCACCCCATCAGTGTAAGCAGGACTCTTAGGACTCTTAGAAGAGTCAATGCTCTAAAACCATGGGGGGCGCTTAGCCCCCTCTCTTCGTCACTGAGGATGATTTCATTTTTCAGGGATTAGAGAGGGTGGTCCTTGTGGTGGACTGCAGGTATGGAGAGCTGTTGTCATCGTATTAGATAGATAAGAATGATTATATGTATTGTAGAAATGTCTCCTATCATGTTCCCTAATTTTTTATTATGTCCACATCCTGGTCCCCATCTTGGACATCATAACAAACGTGCACTTTTTTGTTTAATTTACACATTGGACCATAGGAAAAATGACACTACAGCTACAGAGGTGACCGTCTGATAGCCCAGCTCGACTATCCATCTCTACTGAAGACCCTTTCAGCTTTTTGAGAGTTGGGTGGAGGACATCATCTCTGAAAATAGGGTCCCACAGCTGCACCCCATCAGTGTGAGCAGGACTCTTAGGACTCTTAGAAGAGTCAATGCTCTGAGACCATTGGGGGCACTTAGCCCCCTCTCTTCATCACTGAGGATGATTTCATTTTTCAGGGATTAGAGAGGGTGGTCCTTGTGGTGGACTGCAGATATGGAGAGCTGTTTTCATCGTTTTAGATAGATAAGAATGTATGTCCACATCCTGATCCCCATCTTGGACATCATAACAAACGTGCACTTTTTTGTTTAATTTACACATTGGACCATAGGAAAAATGACACTACAGCTACAGAGGTGACCGTCTGATAGCCCAGCTCGACTATCCATCTCTACTGAAGACCCTTTCAGCTTTTTGAGAGTTGGGTGGAGGACATCATCTCTGAAAATAGGGTCCCACAGCTGCACCCCATCAGTGTGAGCAGGACTCTTAGGACTCTTAGAAGAGTCAATGCTCTGAGACCATGGGGGGCGCTTAGCCCCCTCTCTTCGTCACTGAGGATGATTTCATTTTTCAGGGATTAGAGAGGGTGGTCCTTGTGGTGGACTGCAGGTATGGAGAGCTGTTGTCATCGTATTAAATAGATAAGAATGATTATATGTATTGTAGAAATGTCTCCCATCATGTTCCCTAATTTTTTATTATGTCCACATCCTGGTCCCCATCTTGGACATCATAACAAACGTGCACTTTTTTGTTTAATTTACACATTGGACCATAGGAAAAATGACACTACAGCTACAGAGGTGACCGTCTGATAGCCCAGCTCGACTATCCATCTCTACTGAAGACCCTTTCAGCTTTTTGAGAGTTGGGTGGAGAACATCATCTCTGAAAATAGGGTCCCACAGCTGCACCCCATCAGTGTGAGCAGGACTCTTAGGACTCTTAGAAGAGTCAATGCTCTGAGACCATGGGGGGCGCTTAGCCCCCTCTCCTCGTCACTGAGGATGATTTCACTTTTCAGGGAATAGAGAGGGTGGTCCTTGTGGTGGACTGCAGGTATGGAGAGCTGTTGTCATCGTATTAGATAGATAAGAATGATTATATGTATTGTAGAAATGTCTCCTATCATGTTCCCTATTTTTTTATTATGTCCACATCATGGTCCCCATCTTGGAAATCATAACAAACGTGCACTTTTTTGTTTAATTTACACATTGGACCATAGGAAAAATGACACTACAGCTACAGAGGTGACCGTCTGATAGCCCAGCTCGACTATCCATCTCTACTGAAGACCCTTTCAGCTTTTTGAGAGTTGGGTGGAGGACATCATCTCTGAAAATAGGGTCCCACAGCTGCACCCCATCAGTGTGAGCAGGACTCTTAGGACTCTTAGAAGAGTCAATGCTCTGAGACCATTGGGGGCACTTAGCCCCCTCTCTTCATCACTGAGGATGATTTCATTTTTCAGGGATTAGAGAGGGTGGTCCTTGTGGTGGACTGCAGATATGGAGAGCTGTTATCATCGTATTAGATAGATAAGAATGTATGTCCACATCCTGGTCCCCATCTTGGACATCATAACAAACGTGCACTTTTTTGTTTAATTTACACATTGGACCATAGGAAAAATGACACTACAGCTACAGAGGTGACCGTCTGATAGCCCAGCTCGACTATCCATCTCTACTGAAGACCCTTTCAGCTTTTTGAGAGTTGGGTGGAGGACATCATCTCTGAAAATAGGGTCCCACAGCTGCACCCCATCAGTGTGAGCAGGACTCTTAGGACTCTTAGAAGAGTCAATGCTCTGAGACCATGGGGGGCGCTTAGCCCCCTCTCTTCGTCACTGAGGATGATTTCATTTTTCAGGGATTAGAGAGGGTGGTCCTTGTGGTGGACTGCAGGTATGGAGAGCTGTTGTCATCGTATTAAATAGATAAGAATGATTATATGTATTGTAGAAATGTCTCCCATCATGTTCCCTAATTTTTTATTATGTCCACATCCTGGTCCCCATCTTGGACATCATAACAAACGTGCACTTTTTGTTTAATTTACACATTGGACCATAGGAAAAATGACACTACAGCTACAGAGGTGACCGTCTGATAGCCCAGCTCGACTATCCATCTCTACTGAAGACCCTTTCAGCTTTTTGAGAGTTGGGTGGAGAACATCATCTCTGAAAAGAGGGTCCCACAGCTGCACCCCATCAGTGTGAGCAGGACTCTTAGGACTCTTAGAAGAGTCAATGCTCTGAGACCATGGGGGGCGCTTAGCCCCCTCTCCTCGTCACTGAGGATGATTTCACTTTTCAGGGAATAGAGAGGGTGGTCCTTGTGGTGGACTGCAGGTATGGAGAGCTGTTGTCATCGTATTAGATAGATAAGAATGATTATATGTATTGTAGAAATGTCTCCTATCATGTTCCCTTTTTTTTATTATGTCCACATCATGGTCCCCATCTTGGAAATCATAACAAACGTGCACTTTTTTGTTTAATTTACACATTGGACCATAGGAAAAATGACACTACAGCTACAGAGGTGACCGTCTGATAGCCCAGCTCGTCTATACATCTCTACTGAAGACCCTTTCAGCTTTTTGAGAGTTGGGTGGAGGACATCATCTCTGAAAATAGGGTCCCACAGCTTCACCCCATCAGTGTGAGCAGGACTCTTAGGACTCTTAGAAGAGTCAATGCTCTGGTACCATGGGGGGCGCTTGGCCCCCTCTCTTCGTCACTGAGGATGATTTCATTTTTCAGGGATTAGAGAGGGTGGTCCTTGTGGTGGACTGCAGGTATGGAGAGCTGTTGTCATCGTATTAGATAGATAAGAATGATTATATGTATTGTAGAAATGTCTCCTATCATGTTCCCTAATTTTTTATTATGTCCACATCCTGGTCCCCATCTTGGACATCATAACAAACGTGCACTTTTTTGTTTAATTTACACATTGGACCATAGGAAAAATGACACTACAGCTACAGAGGTGACCGTCTGATAGCCCAGCTCGACTATCCATCTCTACTGAAGACCCTTTCAGCTTTTTGAGAGTTGGGTGGAGGACATCATCTCTGAAAATAGGGTCCCACAGCTGCACCCCATCAGTGTGAGCAGGACTCTTAGGACTCTTAGAAGAGTTAATGCTCTGAGACCATGGGGGCGCTTAGCCCCCTCTCTTCGTCACTGAGGATGATTTCATTTTTCAGGGATTAGAGAGGGTGGTCCTTGTGGTGGACTGCAGGTATGGAGAGCTGTTGTCATCGTATTAGATAGATAAGAATGATTATATGTATTGTAGAAATGTCTCCTATCATGTTCCCTAATTTTTTATTATGTCCACATCCTGGTCCCCATCTTGGACATCATAACAAACGTGCACTTTTTTGTTTAATTTACACATTGGACCATAGGAAAAATGACACTACAGCTACAGAGGTGACCGTCTGATAGCCCAGCTCGACTATCCATCTCTACTGAAGACCCTTTCAGCATTTTGAGAGTTGGGTGGAGGACATCATCTCTGAAAATAGGGTCCCACAGCTGCACCCCATCAGTGTGAGCAGGACTCTTAGGACTCTTAGAAGAGTCAATGCTCTGAGACCATTGGGGGCACTGAGCCCCCTCTCTTCGTCACTGAGGATGATTTCATTTTTCAGGGATTAGAGAGGGTGGTCCTTGTGGTGGACTGCAGGTATGGAGAGCTGTTATCATCGTATTAGATAGATAAGAATGATTATATGTATTGTAGAAATGTCTCCTATCATGTTCCCTAATTTTTTATTATGTCCACATCCTGGTCCCCATCTTGGACATCATAACAAACATGCACTTTTTTGTTTAATTTACACATTGGACCATAGGAAAAATGACACTACAGCTACAGAGGTGACCGTCTGATAGCCCAGCTCGACAATCCATCTCTACTGAAGACCCTTTCAGCTTTTTGAGAGTTGGGTGGAGGACATCATCTCTGAAAATAGGGTCCCACAGCTGCACCCCATCAGTGTGAGCAGGACTCTTAGGACTCTTAGAAGAGTCAATGCTCTGAGACCATGGGGGGCGCTTAGCCCCCTCTCTTCGTCACTGAGGATGATTTCATTTTTCAGGGATTAGAGAGGGTGGTCCTTGTGGTGGACTGCAGGTATGGAGAGCTGTTGTCATCGTATTAAATAGATAAGAATGATTATATGTATTGTAGAAATGTCTCCTATCATGTTCCCTAATTTTTTATTATGTCCACATCCTGGTCCCCATCTTGGACATCATAACAAACGTGCACTTTTTTGTTTAATTTACACATTGGACCATAGGAAAAATGACACTACAGCTACAGAGGTGACCGTCTGATAGCCCAGCTCGACTATCCATCTCTACTGAAGACCCTTTCAGCTTTTTGAGAGTTGGGTGGAGAACATCATCTCTGAAAATAGGGTCCCACAGCTGCACCCCATCAGTGTGAGCAGGACTCTTAGGACTCTTAGAAGAGTCAATGTTTTGAGACCATGGGGGGCGCTTAGCCCCCTCTCTTCGTCACTGAGGATGATTTCACTTTTCAGGGAATAGAGAGGGTGGTCCTTGTGGTGGACTGCAGGTATGGAGAGCTGTTGTCATCGTATTAAATAGATAAGAATGATTATATGTATTGTAGAAATGTCTCCTATCATGTTCCCTAATTTTTTATTATGTCCACATCCTGGTCCCCATCTTGGACATCATAACAAACGTGCACTTTTTTGTTTAATTTACACATTGGACCATAGGAAAAATGACACTACAGCTACAGAGGTGACCGTCTGATAGCCCAGCTCGACTATCCATCTCTACTGAAGACCCTTTCAGCTTTTTGAGAGTTGGGTGGAGAACATCATCTCTGAAAATAGGGTCCCACAGCTGCACCCCATCAGTGTGAGCAGGACTCTTAGGACTCTTAGAAGAGTCAATGTTTTGAGACCATGGGGGGCGCTTAGCCCCCTCTCTTCGTCACTGAGGATGATTTCACTTTTCAGGGAATAGAGAGGGTGGTCCTTGTGGTGGACTGCAGGTATAGAGAGCTGTTGTCATCGTATTAGATAGATAAGAATGATTATATGTATTGTAGAAATGTCTCCTATCATGTTCCCTATTTTTTTATTATGTCCACATCCTGGTCCCCATCTTGGAAATCATAACAAACGTGCACTTTTTTGTTTAATTTACACATTGGACCATAGGAAAAATGACACTACAGCTACAGAGGTGACCGTCTGGTAGCCCAGCTCGACTATCCATCTCTACTGAAGACCCTTTCAGCTTTTTGAGAGTTGGGTGGAGGACATCATCTCTGAAAATAGGGTCCCACAGCTGCACCCCATCAGTGTGAGCAGGACTCTTAGGACTCTTAGAAGAGTCAATGTTTTGAGACCATGGGGGGCGCTTAGCCCCCTCTCTTCGTCACTGAGGATGATTTCATTTTTCAGGGATTAGAGAGAGTGGTCCTTGTGGTGGACTGCAGGTATGGAGAGCTGTTGTCATCGTATTAGATAGATAAGAATGATTATATGTATTGTAGAAATGTCTCCTATCATGTTCCCTAATTTTTTATTATGTCCACATCCTGGTCCCCATCTTGGACATCATAACAAACGTGCACTTTTTTGTTTAATTTACACATTGGACCATAGGAAAAATGACACTACAGCTACAGAGGTGACCGTCTGATAGCCCAGCTCGACTATCCATCTCTACTGAAGACCCTTTCAGCTTTTTGAGAGTTGGGTGGAGGACATCATCTCTTAAAATAGGGTCCCACAGCTGCACCCCATCAGTGTAAGCAGGACTCTTAGGACTCTTAGAAGAGTCAATGCTCTAAAACCATGGGGGGCGCTTAGCCCCCTCTCTTCGTCCCTGAGGATGATTTCATTTTTCAGGGATTAGAGAGGGTGGTCCTTGTGGTGGACTGCAGGTATGGAGAGCTCTTGTCATCGTATTAGATAGATAAGAATGATTATATGTATTGTAGAAATGTCTCCTATCATGTTCCCTAATTTTTTATTATGTCCACATCCTGGTCCCCATCTTGGACATCATAACAAACGTGCACTTTTTTGTTTAATTTACACATTGGACCATAGGAAAAATGACACTACAGCTACAGAGGTGACCGTCTGATAGCCCAGCTCGACTATCCATCTCTACTGAAGACCCTTTCAGCTTTTTGAGAGTTGGGTGGAGGACATCATCTCTGAAAATAGGGTCCCACAGCTGCACCCCATCAGTGTGAGCAGGACTCTTAGGACTCTTAGAAGAGTTAATGCTCTGAGACCATGGGGGCGCTTACCCCCTCTCTTCGTCACTGAGGATGATTTCATTTTTCAGGGATTAGAGAGGGTGGTCCTTGTGGTGGACTGCAGGTATGGAGAGCTGTTGTCATCGTATTAGATAGATAACAATGATTATATGTATTGTAGAAATGTCTCCTATCATGTTCCCTAATTTTTTATTATGTCCACATCCTGGTCCCCATCTTGGACATCATAACAAACGTGCACTTTTTTGTTTAATTTACACATTGGACCATAGGAAAAATGACACTACAGCTACAGAGGTGACCGTCTGATAGCCCAGCTCGACTATCCATCTCTACTGAAGACCCTTTCAGCTTTTTGAGAGTTGGGTGGAGGACATCATCTCTTAAAATAGGGTCCCACAGCTGCACCCCATCAGTGTAAGCAGGACTCTTAGGACTCTTAGAAGAGTCAATGCTCTAAAACCATGGGGGGCGCTTAGCCCCCTCTCTTCGTCCCTGAGGATGATTTCATTTTTCAGGGATTAGAGAGGGTGGTCCTTGTGGTGGACTGCAGGTATGGAGAGCTGTTGTCATCGTATTAGATAGATAAGAATGATTATATGTATTGTAGAAATGTCTCCTATCATGTTCCCTAATTTTTTATTATGTCCACATCCTGGTCCCCATCTTGGACATCATAACAAACGTGCACTTTTTTGTTTAATTTACACATTGGACCATAGGAAAAATGACACTACAGCTACAGAGGTGACCGTCTGATAGCCCAGCTCGACTATCCATCTCTACTGAAGACCCTTTCAGCTTTTTGAGAGTTGGGTGGAGGACATCATCTCTGAAAATAGGGTCCCACAGCTGCACCCCATCAGTGTGAGCAGGACTCTTAGGACTCTTAGAAGAGTCAATGCTCTGAGACCATTGGGGGCACTTAGCCCCCTCTCTTCATCACTGAGGATGATTTCATTTTTCAGGGATTAGAGAGGGTGGTCCTTGTGGTGGACTGCAGATATGGAGAGCTGTTATCATCGTATTAGATAGATAAGAATGATTATATGTATTGTAGAAATGTCTCCTATCATGTTCCCTAATTTTTTATTATGTCCACATCCTGGTCCCCATCTTGGACATCATAACAAACGTGCACTTTTTTGTTTAATTTACACATTGGACCATAGGAAAAATGACACTACAGCTACAGAGGTGACCGTCTGATAGCCCAGCTCGACTATCCATCTCTACTGAAGACTAGAGTTGAGCGCGGTTCGTGGTTCGTGGTTCTCCAGTTCTAGGCTCGAGTGATTTTGGGGCATGTTCTAGATCGAACTAGAACTCGAGCTTTTTGCAAAAGCTCGATAGTTCTAGAAACGTTCGAGAACGGTTCTAGCAGCCAAAAAACAGCTAAATCATAGCTTGGTTTCTGCTGTAATAGTGTAAGTCACTCTGTGAATCAAACTATTATCACATTTCAGTGTATAGTGTGCGTGAACAGCGCCTTCAGATCACTGCTGTTTCTATAATTTTTTTTTTTTTTTTCTTGTCTTCCTTCCCTAAGCGCGCGCGTCTTGTGGGGCGGGCCAGCATGTCAGCCAATCACAGACACACACACAGCTAAGTGGACTTTGAGCCAGAGAAGCAACGGCATGTGTGATAGGATCTGCATGTCACATGTCCCTGCATTATAAAACCGGACATTTTCTTCACGAACGCCATTATCTGCCTTCTGCGTCTTTGGTGTCAGACATCAGTGTCGCAGCTCCGTCCTCCTGAGTCCTATAGCCGATACAGCTGTATGCGCTGCATACACAACGTTAGACAGCTTAGGGAGAGCACATTCTAGCAGTCCTTTTAAGGGCTCAAAGCGGCAGGGTCAGAGAGCCATAGGTGACAGGTCCTGCAAACAGCAACAGCGTCTGTGTAGCCCAGGTCAGGGATTTCCTCCCTGCATTTCACCATTAGGAGTAAATAGAAAGGCAGGCTTCCATTCCTCTACCCAGAGCACCACAATCCTGCCACTGTACCCTCTTGTCCTCTGCACACTCCAACTCATTCTAACTAAGCCATTATACTAGCAAACACTCAGTGTACCTAGTGGCATCCTATACGTGGCTATTGGACTTTGCTATAGTCCCACTAGTGCCAAGACATTTGCAGAGCGCATCTGCCTGCGTTGCACACTCCAACTAATTATAACTAAGCCATTATACTAGCAAACACTCAGTGTACCTAGTGGCATCCTATACGTGGCTATTGGACTTTGCTTTAGTCCCACTAGTGCCAAGACATTTGCAGAGCGCATCTGCCTGCGTTGCACACTCCAACTAATTATAACTAAGCCATTATACTAGCAAACACTCAGTGTACCTAGTGGCATCCTATACGTGGCTATTGGACTTTGCTATAGTCCCACTAGTGCCAAGACATTTGCAGAGCGCAACTGCCTGCGTTGCACACTCCAACTAATTATAACTAAGCCATTATACTAGCACACACTCAGTGTACCTAGTGGCATCCTATACGTGGCTATTGGACTTTGCTATAGTCCCACTAGTGCCAAGACATTTGCAGAGCGCATCTGCCTGCGTTGCACACTCCAACTAATTATAACTAAGCCATTATACTAGCACACACTCAGTGTACCTAGTGGCATCCTATACATGGCTATTGGACTTTGCTATAGTCCCACTAGTGCCAAGACATTTGCAGAGCGCATCTGCCTGCGTTGCACACTCCAACTAATTATAACTAAGCCATTATACTAGCAAACACTCAGTGTACCTAGTGGCATCCTATACGTGGCTATTGGACTTTGCTATAGTCCCACTAGTGCCAAGACATTTGCAGAGCGCATCTGCCTGCGTTGCACACTCCAACTAATTATAACTAAGCCATTATACTAGCACACACTCAGTGTACCTAGTGGCATCCTATACGTGGCTATTGGACTTTGCTATAGTCCCACTAGTGCCAAGACATTTGCAGAGCGCATCTGCCTGCGTTGCACACTCCAACTAATTATAACTAAGCCATTATACTAGCACACACTCAGTGTACCTAGTGGCATCCTATACGTGGCTATTGGACTTTGCTATAGTCCCACTAGTGCCAAGACATTTGCAGAGCGCATCTGCCTGCGTTGCACACTCCAACTAATTATAACTAAGCCATTATACTAGCAAACACTTAGTGTACCTAGTGGCATCCTATACGTGGCTATTGGACTTTGCTTTAGTCCCACTAGTGCCAAGACATTTGCAGAACGCATCTGCCTGCGTTGCACACTCCAACTAATTATAACTAAGCCATTATACTAGCACACACTCAGTGTACCTAGTGGCATCCTATACGTGGCTATTGGACTTTGCTATAGTCCCACTAGTGCCAAGACATTTGCAGAGCGCATCTGCCTGCGTTGCACACTCCAACTAATTATAACTAAGCCATTATACTAGCAAACACTCAGTGTACCTAGTGGCATCCTATACGTGGCTATTGGACTTTGCTATAGTCCCACTAGTGCCAAGACATTTGCAGAGCGCATCTGCCTGCGTTGCACACTCCAACTAATTATAACTAAGCCATTATACTAGCAAACACTTAGTGTACCTAGTGGCATCCTATACGTGGCTATTGGACTTTGCTTTAGTCCCACTAGTGCCAAGACATTTGCAGAACGCATCTGCCTGCGTTGCACACTCCAACTAATTATAACTAAGCCATTATACTAGCACACACTCAGTGTACCTAGTGGCATCCTATACGTGGCTATTGGACTTTGCTATAGTCCCACTAGTGCCAAGACATTTGCAGAGCGCATCTGCCTGCGTTGCACACTCCAACTAATTATAACTAAGCCATTATACTAGCAAACACTCAGTGTACCTAGTGGCATCCTATACGTGGCTATTGGACTTTGCTATAGTCCCACTAGTGCCAAGACATTTGCAGAGCGCATCTGCCTGCGTTGCACACTCCAACTAATTATAACTAAGCCATTATACTAGCACACACTCAGTGTACCTAGTGGCATCCTATACGTGGCTATTGGACTTTGCTATAGTCCCACTAGTGCCAAGACATTTGCAGAGCGCATCTGCCTGCGTTGCACACTCCAACTAATTATAACTAAGCCATTATACTAGCACACACTCAGTGTACCTAGTGGCATCCTATACGTGGCTATTGGACTTTACTATAGTCCCACTAGTGCCAAGACATTTGCAGAGCGCATCTGCCTGCGTTGCACACTCCAACTAATTATAACTAAGCCATTATACTAGCAAACACTTAGTGTACCTAGTGGCATCCTATACGTGGCTATTGGACTTTGCTTTAGTCCCACTAGTGCCAAGACATTTGCAGAACGCATCTGCCTGCGTTGCACACTCCAACTAATTATAACTAAGCCATTATACTAGCACACACTCAGTGTACCTAGTGGCATCCTATACGTGGCTATTGGACTTTGCTATAGTCCCACTAGTGCCAAGACATTTGCAGAGCGCATCTGCCTGCGTTGCACACTCCAACTAATTATAACTAAGCCATTATACTAGCACACACTCAGTGTACCTAGTGGCATCCTATACGTGGCTATTGGACTTTGCTATAGTCCCACTAGTGCCAAGACATTTGCAGAGCGCATCTGCCTGCGTTGCACACTCCAACTAATTATAACTAAGCCATTATACTAGCAAACACTCAGTGTACCTAGTGGCATCCTATACGTGGCTATTGGACTTTGCTATAGTCCCACTAGTGCCAAGACATTTGCAGAGCGCATCTGCCTGCGTTGCACACTCCAACTAATTATAACTAAGCCATTATACTAGCACACACTCAGTGTACCTAGTGGCATCCTATACGTGGCTATTGGACTTTGCTATAGTCCCACTAGTGCCAAGACATTTGCAGAGCGCATCTGCCTGCGTTGCACACTCCAACTAATTATAACTAAGCCATTATACTAGCACACACTCAGTGTACCTAGTGGCATCCTATACGTGGCTATTGGACTTTGCTATAGTCCCACTAGTGCCAAGACATTTGCAGAGCGCATCTGCCTGCGTTGCACACTCCAACTAATTATAACTAAGCCATTATACTAGCAAACACTCAGTGTACCTAGTGGCATCCTATACGTGGCTATTGGACTTTGCTATAGTCCCACTAGTGCCAAGACATTTGCAGAGCGCATCTGCCTGCGTTGCACACTCCAACTAATTATAACTAAGCCATTATACTAGCACACACTCAGTGTACCTAGTGGCATCCTATACGTGGCTATTGGACTTTGCTATAGTCTCACTAGTGCCAAGACATTTGCAGAGCGCATCTGCCTGCGTTGCACACTCCAACTAATTATAACTAAGCCATTATACTAGCACACACTCAGTGTACCTAGTGGCATCCTATACGTGGCTATTGGACTTTGCTATAGTCCCACTAGTGCCAAGACATTTGCAGAGCGCATCTGCCTGCGTTGCACACTCCAACTAATTATAACTAAGCCATTATACTAGCAAACACTTAGTGTACCTAGTGGCATCCTATACGTGGCTATTGGACTTTGCTTTAGTCCCACTAGTGCCAAGACATTTGCAGAACGCATCTGCCTGCGTTGCACACTCCAACTAATTATAACTAAGCCATTATACTAGCACACACTCAGTGTACCTAGTGGCATCCTATACGTGGCTATTGGACTTTGCTATAGTCCCACTAGTGCCAAGACATTTGCAGAGCGCATCTGCCTGCGTTGCACACTCCAACTAATTATAACTAAGCCATTATACTAGCAAA
This sequence comes from Anomaloglossus baeobatrachus, assembly GCF_048569485.1. Taxonomy (NCBI): domain Eukaryota; kingdom Metazoa; phylum Chordata; class Amphibia; order Anura; family Aromobatidae; genus Anomaloglossus; species Anomaloglossus baeobatrachus. The sequence continues at coordinate 394,886 of NW_027442954.1, read as the reverse complement.
CACTTAGTGTACCTAGTGGCATCCTATACGTGGCTATTGGACTTTGCTTTAGTCCCACTAGTGCCAAGACATTTGCAGAACGCATCTGCCTGCGTTGCACACTCCAACTAATTATAACTAAGCCATTATACTAGCACACACTCAGTGTACCTAGTGGCATCCTATACGTGGCTATTGGACTTTGCTATAGTCCCACTAGTGCCAAGACATTTGCAGAGCGCATCTGCCTGCGTTGCACACTCCAACTAATTATAACTAAGCCATTATACTAGCAAACACTCAGTGTACCTAGTGGCATCCTATACGTGGCTATTGGACTTTGCTATAGTCCCACTAGTGCCAAGACATTTGCAGAGCGCATCTGCCTGCGTTGCACACTCCAACTAATTATAACTAAGCCATTATACTAGCAAACACTTAGTGTACCTAGTGGCATCCTATACGTGGCTATTGGACTTTGCTTTAGTCCCACTAGTGCCAAGACATTTGCAGAACGCATCTGCCTGCGTTGCACACTCCAACTAATTATAACTAAGCCATTATACTAGCACACACTCAGTGTACCTAGTGGCATCCTATACGTGGCTATTGGACTTTGCTATAGTCCCACTAGTGCCAAGACATTTGCAGAGCGCATCTGCCTGCGTTGCACACTCCAACTAATTATAACTAAGCCATTATACTAGCAAACACTCAGTGTACCTAGTGGCATCCTATACGTGGCTATTGGACTTTGCTATAGTCCCACTAGTGCCAAGACATTTGCAGAGCGCATCTGCCTGCGTTGCACACTCCAACTAATTATAACTAAGCCATTATACTAGCACACACTCAGTGTACCTAGTGGCATCCTATACGTGGCTATTGGACTTTGCTATAGTCCCACTAGTGCCAAGACATTTGCAGAGCGCATCTGCCTGCGTTGCACACTCCAACTAATTATAACTAAGCCATTATACTAGCACACACTCAGTGTACCTAGTGGCATCCTATACGTGGCTATTGGACTTTGCTATAGTCCCACTAGTGCCAAGACATTTGCAGAGCGCATCTGCCTGCGTTGCACACTCCAACTAATTATAACTAAGCCATTATACTAGCAAACACTTAGTGTACCTAGTGGCATCCTATACGTGGCTATTGGACTTTGCTTTAGTCCCACTAGTGCCAAGACATTTGCAGAACGCATCTGCCTGCGTTGCACACTCCAACTAATTATAACTAAGCCATTATACTAGCACACACTCAGTGTACCTAGTGGCATCCTATACGTGGCTATTGGACTTTGCTATAGTCCCACTAGTGCCAAGACATTTGCAGAGCGCATCTGCCTGCGTTGCACACTCCAACTAATTATAACTAAGCCATTATACTAGCACACACTCAGTGTACCTAGTGGCATCCTATACGTGGCTATTGGACTTTGCTATAGTCCCACTAGTGCCAAGACATTTGCAGAGCGCATCTGCCTGCGTTGCACACTCCAACTAATTATAACTAAGCCATTATACTAGCAAACACTCAGTGTACCTAGTGGCATCCTATACGTGGCTATTGGACTTTGCTATAGTCCCACTAGTGCCAAGACATTTGTAGAGCGCATCTGCCTGCGTTGCACACTCCAACTAATTATAACTAAGCCATTATACTAGCACACACTCAGTGTACCTAGTGGCATCCTATACGTGGCTATTGGACTTTGCTATAGTCCCACTAGTGCCAAGACATTTGCAGAGCGCATCTGCCTGCGTTGCACACTCCAACTAATTATAACTAAGCCATTATACTAGCACACACTCAGTGTACCTAGTGGCATCCTATACGTGGCTATTGGACTTTGCTATAGTCCCACTAGTGCCAAGACATTTGCAGAGCGCATCTGCCTGCGTTGCACACTCCAACTAATTATAACTAAGCCATTATACTAGCAAACACTCAGTGTACCTAGTGGCATCCTATACGTGGCTATTGGACTTTGCTATAGTCCCACTAGTGCCAAGACATTTGCAGAGCGCATCTGCCTGCGTTGCACACTCCAACTAATTATAACTAAGCCATTATACTAGCACACACTCAGTGTACCTAGTGGCATCCTATACGTGGCTATTGGACTTTGCTATAGTCTCACTAGTGCCAAGACATTTGCAGAGCGCATCTGCCTGCGTTGCACACTCCAACTAATTATAACTAAGCCATTATACTAGCACACACTCAGTGTACCTAGTGGCATCCTATACGTGGCTATTGGACTTTGCTATAGTCCCACTAGTGCCAAGACATTTGCAGAGCGCATCTGCCTGCGTTGCACACTCCAACTAATTATAACTAAGCCATTATACTAGCAAACACTTAGTGTACCTAGTGGCATCCTATACGTGGCTATTGGACTTTGCTTTAGTCCCACTAGTGCCAAGACATTTGCAGAACGCATCTGCCTGCGTTGCACACTCCAACTAATTATAACTAAGCCATTATACTAGCACACACTCAGTGTACCTAGTGGCATCCTATACGTGGCTATTGGACTTTGCTATAGTCCCACTAGTGCCAAGACATTTGCAGAGCGCATCTGCCTGCGTTGCACACTCCAACTAATTATAACTAAGCCATTATACTAGCACACACTCAGTGTACCTAGTGGCATCCTATACGTGGCTATTGGACTTTGCTATAGTCCCACTAGTGGCAAGACATTTGCAGAGCGCATCTGCCTGCGTTGCACACTCCAACTAATTATAACTAAGCCATTATACTAGCACACACTCAGTGTACCTAGTGGCATCCTATACGTGGCTATTGGACTTTGCTATAGTCCCACTAGTGCCAAGACATTTGCAGAGCGCATCTGCCTGCGTTGCACACTCCAACTAATTATAACTAAGCCATTATACTAGCAAACACTTAGTGTACCTAGTGGCATCCTATACGTGGCTATTGGACTTTGCTTTAGTCCCACTAGTGCCAAGACATTTGCAGAACGCATCTGCCTGCGTTGCACACTCCAACTAATTATAACTAAGCCATTATACTAGCACACACTCAGTGTACCTAGTGGCATCCTATACGTGGCTATTGGACTTTGCTATAGTCCCACTAGTGCCAAGACATTTGCAGAGCGCATGTGCCTGCGTTGCACACTCCAACTAATTATAACTAAGCCATTATACTAGCACACACTCAGTGTACCTAGTGGCATCCTATACGTGGCTATTGGACTTTGCTATAGTCCCACTAGTGCCAAGACATTTGCAGAGCGCATCTGCCTGCGTTGCACACTCCAACTAATTATAACTAAGCCATTATACTAGCAAACACTTAGTGTACCTAGTAGCATCCTATACGTGGCTATTGGACTTTGCTTTAGTCCCACTAGTGCCAAGACATTTGCAGAACGCATCTGCCTGCGTTGCACACTCCAACTAATTATAACTAAGCCATTATACTAGCACACACTCAGTGTACCTAGTGGCATCCTATACGTGGCTATTGGACTTTGCTATAGTCCCACTAGTGCCAAGACATTTGCAGAGCGCATCTGCCTGCGTTGCACACTCCAACTAATTATAACTAAGCCATTATACTAGCAAACACTCAGTGTACCTAGTGGCATCCTATACGTGGCTATTTGACTTTGCTATAGTCCCACTAGTGCCAAGACATTTGCAGAGCGCATCTGCCTGCGTTGCACACTCCAACTAATTATAACTAAGCCATTATACTAGCACACACTCAGTGTACCTAGTGGCATCCTATACGTGGCTATTGGACTTTGCTATAGTCCCACTAGTGCCAAGACATTTGCAGAGCGCATCTGCCTGCGTTGCACACTCCAACTAATTATAACTAAGCCATTATACTAGCACACACTCAGTGTACCTAGTGGCATCCTATACGTGGCTATTGGACTTTGCTATAGTCCCACTAGTGCCAAGACATTTGCAGAGCGCATCTGCCTGCGTTGCACACTCCAACTAATTATAACTAAGCCATTATACTAGCAAACACTTAGTGTACCTAGTGGCATCCTATACATGGCTATTGGACTTTGCTTTAGTCCCACTAGTGCCAAGACATTTGCAGAACGCATCTGCCTGCGTTGCACACTCCAACTAATTATAACTAAGCCATTATACTAGCACACACTCAGTGTACCTAGTGGCATCCTATACGTGGCTATTGGACTTTGCTATAGTCCCACTAGTGCCAAGACATTTGCAGAGCGCATCTGCCTGCGTTGCACACTCCAACTAATTATAACTAAGCCATTATACTAGCACACACTCAGTGTACCTAGTGGCATCCTATACGTGGCTATTGGACTTTGCTATAGTCCCACTAGTGCCAAGACATTTGCAGGGCGCATCTGCCTGCGTTGCACACTCCAACTAATTATAACTAAGCCATTATACTAGCAAACACTCAGTGTACCTAGTGGCATCCTATACGTGGCTATTGGACTTTGCTATAGTCCCACTAGTGCCAAGACATTTGCAGAGCGCATCTGCCTGCGTTGCACACTCCAACTAATTATAACTAAGCCATTATACTAGCACACACTCAGTGTACCTAGTGGCATCCTATACGTGGCTATTGGACTTTGCTATAGTCCCACTAGTGCCAAGACATTTGCAGAGCGCATCTGCCTGCGTTGCACACTCCAACTAATTATAACTAAGCCATTATACTAGCACACACTCAGTGTACCTAGTGGCATCCTATACGTGGCTATTGGACTTTGCTATAGTCCCACTAGTGCCAAGACATTTGCAGAGCGCATCTGCCTGCGTTGCACACTCCAACTAATTATAACTAAGCCATTATACTAGCACACACTCAGTGTACCTAGTGGCATCCTATACGTGGCTATTGGACTTTGCTATAGTCCCACTAGTGCCAAGACATTTGCAGAGCGCATCTGCCTGCATTGCACACTCCAACTAATTATAACTAAGCCATTATACTAGCACACACTCAGTGTACCTAGTGGCATCCTATACGTGGCTATTGGACTTTGCTATAGTCCCACTAGTGCCAAGACATTTGCAGAGCGCATCTGCCTGCGTTGCACACTCCAACTAATTATAACTAAGCCATTATACTAGCAAACACTTAGTGTACCTAGTGGCATCCTATACGTGGCTATTGGACTTTGCTTTAGTCCCACTAGTGCCAAGACATTTGCAGAACGCATCTGCCTGCGTTGCACACTCCAACTAATTATAACTAAGCCATTATACTAGCACACACTCAGTGTACCTAGTGGCATCCTATACGTGGCTATTGGACTTTGCTATAGTCCCACTAGTGCCAAGACATTTGCAGAGCGCATCTGCCTGCGTTGCACACTCCAACTAATTATAACTAAGCCATTATACTAGCACACACTCAGTGTACCTAGTGGCATCCTATACGTGGCTATTGGACTTTGCTATAGTCCCACTAGTGCCAAGACATTTGCAGAGCGCATCTGCCTGCGTTGCACACTCCAACTAATTATAACTAAGCCATTATACTAGCACACACTCAGTGTACCTAGTGGCATCCTATACGTGGCTATTGGACTTTGCTATAGTCCCACTAGTGCCAAGACATTTGCAGAGCGCATCTGCCTGCGTTGCACACTCCAACTAATTATAACTAAGCCATTATACTAGCAAACACTTAGTGTACCTAGTGGCATCCTATACGTGGCTATTGGACTTTGCTTTAGTCCCACTAGTGCCAAGACATTTGCAGAACGCATCTGCCTGCGTTGCACACTCCAACTAATTATAACTAAGCCATTATACTAGCACACACTCAGTGTACCTAGTGGCATCCTATACGTGGCTATTGGACTTTGCTATAGTCCCACTAGTGCCAAGACATTTGCAGAGCGCATCTGCCTGCGTTGCACACTCCAACTAATTATAACTAAGCCATTATACTAGCACACACTCAGTGTACCTAGTGGCATCCTATACGTGGCTATTGGACTTTGCTATAGTCCCACTAGTGCCAAGACATTTGCAGAGCGCATCTGCCTGCGTTGCACACTCCAACTAATTATAACTAAGCCATTATACTAGCAAACACTTAGTGTACCTAGTGGCATCCTATACGTGGCTATTGGACTTTGCTTTAGTCCCACTAGTGCCAAGACATTTGCAGAACGCATCTGCCTGCGTTGCACACTCCAACTAATTATAACTAAGCCATTATACTAGCAAACACTTAGTGTACCTAGTGGCATCCTATACGTGGCTATTGGACTTTGCTTTAGTCCCACTAGTGCCAAGACATTTGCAGAACGCATCTGCCTGCGTTGCACACTCCAACTAATTATAACTAAGCCATTATACTAGCACACACTCAGTGTACCTAGTGGCATCCTATACGTGGCTATTGGACTTTGCTATAGTCCCACTAGTGCCAAGACATTTGCAGAACGTCTGCCTGCGTTGCACACTCCAACTAATTATAACTAAGTTACATTGTCAGGGATATTTATTCTTTATTATTCTGCTGTTAATAAAGCTAGACCACCACTGCAATCTTCACCACCTCTCAATTTTTACTACCACATTTTCAGTCCACAATCTTGTCGCAATCAACATGAGTGGCAAAATGACAGATGCTGGTGGAAAGGGGAAGAGGCGTGGTGGAAAAGGCAAAAAAGGTTTTGTCAGTGGGGAAGGTGGCAAAGCTCCATTATCATCTGCTGCAGATAGACCATCTACTAGCAAAAGTAAGATGTCTACTACTTATTGTGGACAATCCGATGTGCTCCCTTTTTTACGGACACGAACAAGAGGAACAAAGGTAGATGATGGGCAAAAAAGGAAAATGCTTGAATGGATCTCAAGTGGTCCAACAAGTGCCCTCTCAGCCACTTCAAGTACCGCATCCAAAAAACACCAGTCCTCTGAGTTGTCATCCCAATCACACTTGATTTCTCCCAGCTCTGAAGTCTCCATCAGCCCTGCACAGTATGGTGGAACTGAGATGGCTGAGTCTGCAGAGCTGTTCAGTCACACTATAGCCTGGGAATCAGAGGTCTGCTCCCAAGCTACAGTGAGTACAGAACAGGAAATGGTCTGCAGTGATGCCCAGAACCTTTGTGACTCAGATTCAGGCCGCGAGGACCAAGTTTCTGAGCATAATGTTGACCCTTTGTCACAAACTGTAACACCTGTGGTTATAGACAATGAGGAACATACTGATGAAGATGAGACGCAGATACCCGATTGGGATGACAACTTAAATATTCGGTCAGGGCAAGAAGAGGCTCGGTCTGAGGGGGAGGGGAGTGCAAACACAACAATTGATGATGACGTTCTAGATCCCACCTACTGTCAACCCCCAGTCAGGCACTCGAGGAGGTCAACAGAGGCGGTGGAGGAGGATGCAACCGACGACGAAGTTACCTTGCACCTTCCTGGACAGAGTCGGAGCACTGGTAGCACGTCTACAACTGCATCCTCAGCCACCACTCTGCCTATGAGCATTATTCGGGGTGGATCAACAGGTCGCATGGCCTCTAAGCCTTGCCTAGCCTGGTCCTTTTTTCACATCGAAAAAGATCGCCCAACTCATGTGATATGTAACATTTGTCATGATTCTGTTAGTAGAGGTCAAAACCTCAGCAGTTTGACAACTTCTTCCATGAATCGTCACATGACTAAATATCATAAGTCCCGGTGGGAAGCTCACCGTGCTGCAATGCGGCCTAGCGGAGCGAACCATCCACCGCCCGCCCCTTCCAGTGCATCCGCGCGCTCTTCATCTTCTAGGACTGTGGGGACAGCTGTCACACCTGTTTTTCCACGCAAAACTTCCACCACTGTAACCGCAACAGGCAGTTTGCTTGTAAGGTCGTCAGTTGGTTTGGAAGGGGAAACAAGTGAGTGTGTACAGCTCTCTCAGACATCGATAGCACCAACGTTGGATGAAGGCAACATCATGTCTCCGCCTGCACTTTCCTCACAAACCAGCATTTTTCCAGGGACACCCTACTCAACACCGTCTACACACAGCAGCCAGATCTCTGTCCCTCAGATGTGGTCAAATAAAAGGCCACTTCCTCCGACCCATGACAAAGCTAAGAGGTTGACTCTATCCCTCTGTAAGCTGTTGGCTACTGAAATGCTGCCTTTCCGCCTAGTGGACACACAGGATTTTAGAGACCTTATGTCTGTCGCTGTGCCCCAGTACCAGATGCCTAGTCGCCACTACTTCTCTAAGAAAGGTGTGCCCGCGCTACACCAGCATGTCGCACACAACATCACCGCTTCCTTGAGAAACTCTGTGTGTGAACGGGTGCATTTCACCACCGATACTTGGACCAGTAAGCATGGACAGGGACGTTACATGTCGCTGACTGGGCACTGGGTAACTATGGTGATAGATGGTGAAGGGTCTGCTGCACAAGTCTTGCCGTCCCCACGACTTGTGTGTCAATCCTCTGTCTGTCCAAGTTCCGCCACTGCTTCTGCATCCTCCACCTCATCTGGGTCCTCCACCTCCGCCCCAAGCCTGCCTGGTCAGGCCACCAGCGTTCTCACTGCGCAGAAGGAATCACGCACCCCTCATTACTATGCTGGCAGCAGAGCGCAACGGCATCAGGCGGTCTTTAGCTTGACATGTCTTGGTAATAAGAGTCACACAGCTGAGGAGTTGTGGTCAGCTCTGCGGTCCGAGTTTAATAAATGGTTGTCTCCACTCAACCTGCAGCCTGGTAAGGCCGTGTGCGACAATGCTGCAAACCTGGGTGCGGCCCTTCGCCTGGGCAAGGTGACACACGTACCTTGTATGGCTCACGTGTTGAACCTTGTCGTGCAGCAATTTTTAACACACTATCACGGCCTAGATGGCCTTCTGAACAGGGCACGAAAACTGTCTGCTCACTTCCGCCGTTCAAGCGCCGCAGCTGAGCGACTTGCATCGCTCCAGAAGTCTTTCGGCCTGCCGGTTCATCGCCTGAAATGCGATGTGGCGACACGCTGGAATTCAACTCTCCACATGTTACAGCGACTGTGGCAGCACCGCAGAGCCCTGGTGCAATACGTCATGACGTATAGCCTGGGCCAACGAGATGCAGAGGTGGGGCAGATCACCCTGATGGAGTGGTCTCAGATCAAGGACCTATGCACCCTTCTGCACAGTTTCGACATGGCGACGAATATGTTTAGCTCTGACAATGCCATTATCAGCATGACGATTCCAGTCATTTACATGCTGGAGCACACGCTAAACACTATTCGGAGTCAGGGGGTGGGACAACATGAAGGGGAGGAACTACAGGAGGATTCATATGCGCAAGGGACAACAACATCACCAAGGTCCAGACGTTCATCATCACCAACGCAGCAGGCATGGGACCATGGGGGACAGGGATCGACAAGGGCGCATAGTAGCAGGCGAAATGTTGAGCAAGGTGCAGGAGAACATGAAGAAATGGAGGACGAACTGTCCATGGACATGGAAGACTCAGCGGATGAGGGAGACCTTGGTCAAATTTCAGTTGAAAGAGGTTGGGGTCAGATGTCAGAGGAAGAAAGAACGGGTAGCACCTCTATGCCACAAACACAGCGTGGACTTGGTCCGCATGGCTGCGCAAGACACATGAGTGCCTTTTTGTTGCACTACCTCCAACATGACAGTCGTATTGTCAAAATTAGAAGTGATGATGACTACTGGATTGCCACACTATTAGATCCCCGGTACAAGTCCAAATTTTGTGACAAAATTCCAGCCATAGAAAGGGACGCACGTATGCAGGAGTATCAGCAGAAGCTGTTACTAGATCTTAGCTCGGCTTTTCCACCAAACAACCGTGCAGGTGCAGGGAGTGAATCTCCCAGTTGTAACTTGACAAACATGGGACGGTCTCGTCATCTTCAACAGTCTACCCGTACCAGTAGGACCGTATCTGGTGCCGGTAACAGCAATTTTATGGAATCTTTTCATAATTTTTTTAGACCCTCTTTTGCAAGGCCACCAGAGACAACAAGTCTGACACATAGTCAACGGCTGGAGAGGATGATACAGGAGTATCTCCAAATGAACATCGATGCCATGACTGTGCAACTGGAGCCTTGCTCCTTTTGGGCTTCAAACCTAGAAAAATGGCCAGAGCTCGCAACTTACGCCTTGGAGATTTTGTCGTGTCCAGCTGCCAGCGTTGTCTCTGAACGTGTATTTGTGGCGCCCCTGACCTGGTCAGGCACCACTGAGTACTGCACCCATTCTGGGGACAGTACAATACAGGTAATCCAGATGGCTGACAGGGGTGTGGAACACAGGCGCATAGTGATCAGGTCTCACACATGTACCCATGAGAGGACCCCTGGGGATCCCAGGAGGGGGCAAAGCCTATACCTCCACTGGAATAGTGGCAGGGGGTTAAAAAGCCTCCATCTCCTCTCAAGGGGTGTGGTGGAGAGTCTGGTTGCTAGGTGGCGTAGGCAAGAACAGGAGAGGAGGAGCAGTGAGTCAGTTAGAGCAGAGAACTCCAGAGGGCTCGGTGAGGAGCAGACCTGTGGGGCTGATGCTGTCTAACAGCGCCCGCGCAGTGACTACAGACGGGGGAGAACGGTCAACTAGGAGTGCTGCCTGAAAGCCAGCTTCAGCTAGAGAGTGCACGGAGTGGGAAGTAAGGAGACTTCTAGAGAGCACCAGGCCCAACCGGGCGGCAGATCCCGAAGCGAGGATAGATTCACCTTTCCCTGCTAAACCTGCCGGTGTGGGGCTCTTACAGCCCACACCACAACAACCAAAAGCCGCAGCCACGTAACCGCAAGTAGGGCCCATAGGTCACAGGAGGCAAGAGGCTGGAGTGGCCTGGCCCGGGGAACAAGCACACGGCAAAACAAGAAGGGGAGAGAGGCTTGGAGCATCTTCCCTGGGTGACCCCCATAGGGACTCAAAGTCGGGGTCACCCCAAACCACCAAGGGCTAAGGAAGGCGAGTTTGTAGTCACCCTCATACAGTCAGCCGGAAGGATACCTGGTTCCCACCTGGTTCATCCCAGCTACGCCCGGGTTACTCACCCTGCCACCTGAAGTGAGTAAAAACCCTGAAAGACACTCTGCCTGTGTGTGGTCATTCTGCGACTTGTGGTACTACAGCTTTACAAAGGGCCCTGGGGCTTGCCTCACTCTCAGGAGGCTACTACACCCGACTGCACCCACCATCAGCCCCAGGTGCCTCCTAATCTGCAGTGGCGGTCCCCTCTGACCGCAAATCTGAGAGTGGCGTCACGATCAACACGGAAGATTCCCTACCTGTGACCAGCACCAGCTACGTGGAGTCCCTGAAGGTATGCACTGATACAACACCTGCGGGGCTTCACATCTGGCGTCACGAACAGGATAAGGACTAGACCTGTTCAGACAGGTGACCATGTGCCTGGGCGGTCCGCTTGAAAAATTGGAAGCGCCGCCATATTGCCACCATGAAAAGCGCGCTGAAAAACAACAGCAGCCCGCGCTGGAAGAAGTTACCGCCCACGAAGAGGTGTGGCTACCCAGAGATCCCCTGCAGAGTTCTGACCTTGCCAGCTATGAGAGTGGAAGCGTCGAGAGACGGCGGGAAAGAAAGGGAGCCACAAGCCTGCTGCTGGGAGAGGAGCTGCTGAAGGAGGCAGAGCAGAAACTGGACAGCTTGTTACAGGAGGCAGCGAAGAGTCCACTGCTGGGAGACCGTGCAGAAGACGGCGCAGAAGAAATGGCGTCTGACCGCAGGAACCCAGAACCAGGCTCCGCTGCCTGGTGGTACCGAGAGCTGGCCCAGTTTTGCAACCGGCTGGAGACCCGGGTCGTGGAGCAGATTCGGGAGGAACGGATGGAACTGCAGGAGCTGACCGCGGCGGTTCGGGCCTATGAAGGGAGAGCTGCATGCCGAGTGTCAGACAGGACGGCGACGACGCAGACTCCAGTGCTACCAACAACGGGTGAGTCGAATGATGCCCCGGCCCGCGCAAGTGCCCCGACCCCTGCTGCCACGTCCGCGGTCCCTGAAGAGGCGTCCGGTGCGGCGACGCTGAAGCAGGCCGCAGCCACGCCAGGTGCGGCCCTCCAAGCCCCAGCGGCTGCAGCGATGCCCTGCTCGGCCCACCAAGACCCAGTCCCTGCAGCGATGCCCTGCCCGGCCCGCCAGGACCAGGCCGCCGCCATACAGGGCGCGGCCCGCCAAGCCCAGACTGCTGCAGCGACGTCCAGCCCAGCCTGCACAGAGCCCCCTGCAACAGCGACACTGATCCAGGCCGCCGCCATGCCAGGCGCGGCCCGCCAAGTCCAGGCCGCCGCCATGCCAGGCGCGGCCCGCCAAGTCCAGGCCGCCGCCATGCCAGGCGCGGCCCGCCAAGACCAGGCCGCCGCCATCCAGGGCGCGGCCCGCCAAGACCAGGCCGCCGCCATCCAGGGCGCGGCCCGCCAAGACCAGGCCGCTGCCATGCCAGGCGCGGCCCGCCAAGAAAAGACTACCTCAGCATTTACCCCGGCCTGTAAGGCCAGAGCAGATACCGCTCCCCGGTCCACAGAGGTTCCTGATAGGCAGCCCACGGTGGGTGAAGACCCTGCATATTGGCAGATGAGGGCTGACCTGGAGGCCAAATTTCCACAATGGTTGGTGAGCCAGTACATACCCCCTCCGCATACCCCAAAGAGTCTCCTGCTAACTCCTGCAGCAGCTACACCAAGGAGTCCCCCACCTGGGCCGGCCGAAGAGCAGCCATCCCCGGCACTGCCACAGCTGGAGTGCCAGGAAGAACTAAGGGGGAGAGGAGGCCAGGGAGCAGAAGGGTTGACTCCGACTCCAGTGCCACCAGCAGCAGATGTGTATTCAGAGCCGGAAATGCTGCCATACTCCCGCTGGGACGAGGAGGACCTGACCCCCTCTGCAGAAGAGGAGCTGCCTAAGAGCTTCACCTGGGAGCCCACAGGCATGGATCCAGCCCGCAAGACACGGCGCAGAAGAACACAGTTTGCTCCAGCACCACAGTCTCCTGAACAGAGAGCAGTCACCGCCAGAGACCTAAAGGAGAAGCGTTTGTTGAGAGAGTCCAAAGCCCAGGCTAGAGGACCCCTGTGTTATGGCATAGTGGAAGATTTCAACTTGAAAAGTGGTTATGGCTTCATTGTAGCACCAGGAATAAAAGAAGGGATATTTGTAAACCGCAGAGATGTGAACGCTCATCTGCCAAGAGGACACCCTTGCAGAAATCTGAAAATGGGAGATTTGGTACAGTTTACCATGCACCAAGGTGAAAGGGGATTGTACGCACTTGATGTAGCCTTACGTACCAGCAAACCCTACAGCCATCCCATGCCACAAGAAAGACAAGAAAGACAAGAAAGACAAGAAAGACAAGAAAGACAAGAAAGACAAGACAGAGATAAAGAAACAGATACAGAAAAGGAATCAGATGAAGACCAAGAACGGAAAGATAAAGATCCTACAGATGAAGAAAGAGACAAAGAGCAAGAAAGTCACAGGTGCCAGTGCCCAACGTGCCCTCGCCCTAGTGAAAAAGAGGAGTAAAGTAAAGTACAGAAAAGAAGTACAGAAGTTAAAGTTTTGAAAGTTTTGTTTGCAACGTTCTCAAGTTTAAGCATGTGCCCACAAAAACTATTGTGAGAAATAAACTTTAAGGCTATGAACTTGCTATAGCCACAAACTCTCGCAGTGTAAATAGTTACACCAGTGGCACCACCACCAGGGCCAGCCTGTTTAGGGGCTTGGCTCGTCTGCAACCAGGGGGGCCCGTCCGTAGAAAAGGGCCTTGGCTCACCTGCGACCAGAGAGCACGCCTGTTTATGGGGCCTTGGCTCACCACCACAAAGAGGGTACCTGGTCAGCACCAACTGTGGAGGCCGCCTCTGAATCCTGCCAGAAGAGGCTGACGGCGCGGATCCACCAGGCCAGGTAGACCCTGAAACCACCAGCCCATGTAAGCCGCCTCTACATCCTGCCAGAAGTGGCTGAAGTCGCGGCCAACGGGAGAGGAAGATTGGAGGAAAGGTCTGGAGAAACGGATGGCCCAGACCTGGTTACCAACAGGACCGGTGACCTGCCTCCTGAGAGGGTTTTGGGTGGGTTAACGGACTTGTGGGTGGAGGGTGGTGATGTCTGATACCTGGTGCTTTTAAAAATGTTTTACATGTTTTAATGTTTTATGCATTTTAAAATGTTGTCTTGCAGCCCGAGGACGTGCTGGTGATAACTAAGGGGGAATGTGGCGCCCCTGACCTGGTCAGGCACCACTGAGTACTGCACCCATTCTGGGGACAGTACAATACAGGTAATCCAGATGGCTGACAGGGGTGTGGAACACAGGCGCATAGTGATCAGGTCTCACACATGTACCCATGAGAGGACCCCTGGGGATCCCAGGAGGGGGCAAAGCCTATACCTCCACTGGAATAGTGGCAGGGGGTTAAAAAGCCTCCATCTCCTCTCAAGGGGTGTGGTGGAGAGTCTGGTTGCTAGGTGGCGTAGGCAAGAACAGGAGAGGAGGAGCAGTGAGTCAGTTAGAGCAGAGAACTCCAGAGGGCTCGGTGAGGAGCAGACCTGTGGGGCTGATGCTGTCTAACAGCGCCCGCGCAGTGACTACAGACGGGGGAGAACGGTCAACTAGGAGTGCTGCCTGAAAGCCAGCTTCAGCTAGAGAGTGCACGGAGTGGGAAGTAAGGAGACTTCTAGAGAGCACCAGGCCCAACCGGGCGGCAGATCCCGAAGCGAGGATAGATTCACCTTTCCCTGCTAAACCTGCCGGTGTGGGGCTCTTACAGCCCACACCACAACAACCAAAAGCCGCAGCCACGTAACCGCAAGTAGGGCCCATAGGTCACAGGAGGCAAGAGGCTGGAGTGGCCTGGCCCGGGGAACAAGCACACGGCAAAACAAGAAGGGGAGAGAGGCTTGGAGCATCTTCCCTGGGTGACCCCCATAGGGACTCAAAGTCGGGGTCACCCCAAACCACCAAGGGCTAAGGAAGGCGAGTTTGTAGTCACCCTCATACAGTCAGCCGGAAGGATACCTGGTTCCCACCTGGTTCATCCCAGCTACGCCCGGGTTACTCACCCTGCCACCTGAAGTGAGTAAAAACCCTGAAAGACACTCTGCCTGTGTGTGGTCATTCTGCGACTTGTGGTACTACAGCTTTACAAAGGGCCCTGGGGCTTGCCTCACTCTCAGGAGGCTACTACACCCGACTGCACCCACCATCAGCCCCAGGTGCCTCCTAATCTGCAGTGGCGGTCCCCTCTGACCGCAAATCTGAGAGTGGCGTCACGATCAACACGGAAGATTCCCTACCTGTGACCAGCACCAGCTACGTGGAGTCCCTGAAGGTATGCACTGATACAACACCTGCGGGGCTTCACATATTCAGTGCTGCTGGGTGTGTGCTGACAGATAAGCGCACGAGTCTGTCCAGTGACAATGTGGACAGACTGACGTTCATCAAAATGAACAAGTCATGGATCCAGAAGGAATTTACTACCCCTGTGTCATCCTGGGGAGAGTAAATGCTTGTTGATTTGGAATGTGCTTGATGCAAATCAAAACATCCTGTTTGCAACTAGGGCACAAGTGCTGCCACTGATAAGGTGTCTGTGTGGGGCCCAATTTTTGGAAAAAAAGGGAGACTCCGCTTGGAGTAACCCTTGCTTGATGTGTTTTTAAAAGAAGCCAAGATGAACAGAGCTGGGATCAGGAAAGACTTTGCTACCTACCCTGGTGTCATCCTGGGGACGGTTAATTATGGCGTATTTTTGAATGTGCTTGATGCAAATGTAGCTGTGAAGTGTACAACTAGGGCACAAGTGCTGCCACTGAATGGGTGGGTGTGTGTGGGGCACAATTTTTGGAAAAAAAGGGAGGCTCCGCTTGGAGTAACCCTTGCTTGATGTGTTTTTAAAAGAAGCCAAGATGAACAGAGCTGGGATCAGGAAAGACTTTGCTACCTACCCTGGTGTCATCCTGGGGACGGTTAATTATGGCGTTTTTTTGAATGTGCTTGATGCAAATCTAGCTGTGAAGTGTACAACTGGGGCACAACTGCTGCCACTGAATGGGTGGGTGTGTGGGGCCCAATTTTTGGAAAAAAAGGGAGACTCCGCTTGGAGTAACCCTTGCTTGCTGTGTTTTTAAAAGAAGCCAAGATGAACAGAGCTGGGATCAGGAAACACTTTGCTACCTACCCCGGTGTCATCCTGGGGACGGATAAGAATGGCGTATTTTTGAATGTGCTTGATGCAAATCTAGCTGTGAAGTGTACAACTGGGGCACAACTGCTGCCACTGAATGGGTGGGTGTGTGGGGCCCAATTTTTGGAAAAAAAGGGAGACTCCGCTTGGAGTAACCCTTGCTTGCTGTGTTTTTAAAAGAAGCCAAGATGAACAGAGCTGGGATCAGGAAACACTTTGCTACCTACCCCGGTGTCATCCTGGGGACGGATAAGAATGGCGTATTTTGGAATGTGCTTGATGCAAATCTAGCTGTGAAGTGTACAACTGGGGCACAACTGCTGCCACTGAATGGGTGGGTGTGTGGGGCCCAATTTTTGGAAAAAAGGGAGGCTCCGCTTGGAGTAACCCTTGCTTGATGTGTTTTTAAAAGAAGCCAAGATGAACAGAGCTGGGATCAGGAAAGACTTTGCTACCTACCCTGGTGTCATCCTGGGGACGGTTAATTATGGCGTATTTTTGAATGTGCTTGATGCAAATGTAGCTGTGAAGTGTACAACTAGGGCACAAGTGCTGCCACTGAATGGGTGGGTGTGTGTGGGGCACAATTTTTGGAAAAAAAGGGAGGCTCCGCTTGGAGTAACCCTTGCTTGATGTGTTTTTAAAAGAAGCCAAGATGAACAGAGCTGGGATCAGGAAAGACTTTGCTACCTACCCTGGTGTCATCCTGGGGACGGTTAATTATGGCGTTTTTTTTAATGTGCTTGATGCAAATCTAGCTGTGAAGTGTACAACTGGGGCACAACTGCTGCCACTGAATGGGTGGGTGTGTGGGGCCCAATTTTTGGAAAAAAAGGGAGACTCCGCTTGGAGTAACCCTTGCTTGCTGTGTTTTTAAAAGAAGCCAAGATGAACAGAGCTGGGATCAGGAAACACTTTGCTACCTACCCCGGTGTCATCCTGGGGACGGATAAGAATGGCGTATTTTTGAATGTGCTTGATGCAAATCTAGCTGTGAAGTGTACAACTGGGGCACAACTGCTGCCACTGAATGGGTGGGTGTGTGGGGCCCAATTTTTGGAAAAAAAGGGAGACTCCGCTTGGAGTAACCCTTGCTTGCTGTGTTTTTAAAAGAAGCCAAGATGAACAGAGCTGGGATCAGGAAAGACTTTGCTACCTACCCTGGTGTCATCCTGGGGACGGTTAATTATGGCGTATTTTTGAATGTGCTTGATGCAAATCTAGCTGTGAAGTGTACAACTGGGGCACAACTGCTGCCACTGAATGGGTGGGTGTGTGGGGCCCAATTTTTGGAAAAAAAGGGAGACTCCTCTTGGAGTAACCCTTGCTTGCTGTGTTTTTAAAAGAAGCCAAGATGAACAGAGCTGGGATCAGGAAACACTTTGCTACCTACCCCGGTGTCATCCTGGGGACGGATAAGAATGGCGTATTTTGGAATGTGC
The DNA here is from genome assembly GCF_048569485.1 of Anomaloglossus baeobatrachus. Taxonomy (NCBI): domain Eukaryota; kingdom Metazoa; phylum Chordata; class Amphibia; order Anura; family Aromobatidae; genus Anomaloglossus; species Anomaloglossus baeobatrachus. The sequence continues at coordinate 377,254 of NW_027442954.1, read as the reverse complement.
TTGATGCAAATCTAGCTGTGAAGTGTACAACTGGGGCACAACTGCTGCCACTGAATGGGTGGGTGTGTGGGGCCCAATTTTTGGAAAAAAGGGAGGCTCCGCTTGGAGTAACCCTTGCTTGATGTGTTTTTAAAAGAAGCCAAGATGAACAGAGCTGGGATCAGGAAAGACTTTGCTACCTACCCCGGTGTCATCCTGGGGACGGATAAGAATGGCGTATTTTTGAATGTGCTTGATGCAAATGTAGCTGTGAAGTGTACAACTAGGGCACAACTGCTGCCACTGAAGGGGTGGGTGTGTGTGGGGCCCAATTTTTGGAAAAAAGGGAGACTCCGCTTGGAGTAACCCTTGCTTACATTGTTTTTAAAAGAAGCCAAGATGAACAAGTCATGGGTCAGCAAAGACTTTGCTACCTACCCCGGTGTCATCCTGGGGATGGATAAGAATGGCGTATTTTTGAATGTGCTTGATGCAAATCTAGCTGTGAAGTGTACAACTGGGGCACAACTGCTGCCACTGAATGGGTGGGTGTGTGGGGCCCAATTTTTGGAAAAAAAGGGAGACTCCGCTTGGAGTAACCCTTGCTTGCTGTGTTTTTAAAAGAAGCCAAGATGAACAGAGCTGGGATCAGGAAACACTTTGCTACCTACCCCGGTGTCATCCTGGGGACGGATAAGAATGGCGTATTTTTGAATGTGCTTGATGCAAATGTAGCTGTGAAGTGTACAACTAGGGCACAACTGCTGCCACTGAAGGGGTGGGTGTGTGTGGGGCCCAATTTTTGGAAAAAAGGGAGACTCCGCTTGGAGTAACCCTTGCTTACATTGTTTTTAAAAGAAGCCAAGATGAACAAGTCATGGGTCAGCAAAGACTTTGCTACCTACCCCGGTGTCATCCTGGGGATGGATAAGAATGGCGTATTTTTGAATGTGCTTGATGCAAATGTAGCTGTGAAGTGTACAACTAGGGCACAACTGCTGCCACTGAAGGGGTGGGTGTGTGTGGGGCCCAATTTTTGGAAAAAAGGGAACTCCGCTTGGAGTAACCCTTGCTTACATTGTTTTTAAAAGAAGCCAAGATGAACAAGTCATGGGTCAGCAAAGACTTTGCTACCTACCCCGGTGTCATCCTGGGGATGGATAAGAATGGCGTATTTTTGAATGTGCTTGATGCAAATGTAGCTGTGAAGTGTACAACTAGGGCACAACTGCTGCCACTGAAGGGGTGGGTGTGTGTGGGGCCCAATTTTTGGAAAAAAGGGAGACTCCGCTTGGAGTAACCCTTGATTGCTGTGTTTTTTATAAATGATCCAAGCTGCACAGAGCTGGGATCAGGAAAGACTTTGCTACCTACCCCGGTGTCATCCTGGGGATGGATAAGAATGGCGTATTTTTGAATGTGCTTGATGCAAATCTAGCTGTGAAGTGTACAACTGGGGCACAACTGCTGCCACTGAAGGGGTGGGTGTGTGTGTGGCCCAATTTTTGGAAAAAAGGGAGACTCCGCTTGGAGTCACCTTGCGGTGTTTTACATGATTTTAGAAGGGCGTGCCATGCCTATATCTGTGTGTCCTCCTCTTTTTCCTTGTCCAGCTGTTTTGTTTTCGCATGAGTATATGTCCTTGTCACTTTCCAATGTGTTTGAGTTGTTTGTCACCTTTAGGACACCTTTGAGGGTGTTTTCTAGGTGTTTTTCTGTGTTTGTGATTGCCTGCCATTGTTTCCTATGCAGTTCGAGTTCGACGAACCGAACTCGAACGGGAGGTCCGTTCGGCGAACCAACCTCGAGCCGAACCGCGACCGGTTCGCTCATCTCTACTGAAGACCCTTTCAGCTTTTTGAGAGTTGGGTGGAGAACATCATCTCTGAAAATAGGGTCCCACAGCTGCACCCCATCAGTGTGAGCAGGACTCTTAGGACTCTTAGAAGAGTCAATGCTCTGAGACCATGGGGGGCGCTTAGCCCCCTCTCTTCGTCACTGAGGATGATTTCATTTTTCAGGGATTAGAGAGAGTGGTCCTTGTGGTGGACTGCAGGTATGGAGAGCTGTTGTGATCGTATTAGATAGATAAGAATGATTATATGTATTGTAGAAATGTCTTCAGTAGAGATGGATAGTCGAGCTGGGCTATCAGACGGTCACCTCTGTAGCTGTAGTGTCATTTTTCCTATGGTCCAATGTGTAAATTAAACAAAAAAGTGCACGTTTGTTATGATGTCCAAGATGGGGACCAGGATGTGGACATAATAAAAAATTAGGGAACATGATAGGAGACATTTCTACAATACATATAATCATTCTTATCTATTTAATACGATGACAACAGCTCTCCATACCTGCAGTCCACCACAAGGACCACCCTCTCTAATCCCTGAAAAATGAAATCATCCTCAGTGACGAAGAGAGGGGGCTAAGCGCCCCCCATGGTCTCAGAGCATTGACTCTTCTAAGAGTCCTAAGAGTCCTGCTCACACTGATGGGGTGCAGCTGTGGGACCCTATTTTAAGAGATGATGTCCTCCACCCAACTCTCAAAAAGCTGAAAGGGTCTTCAGTAGAGATGGATAGTCGAGCTGGGCTATCAGACGGTCACCTCTGTAGATGTAGTGTCATTTTTCCTATGGTCCAATGTGTAAATTAAACAAAAAAGTGCACGTTTGTTATGATGTCCAAGATGGGGACCAGGATGTGGACATAATAAAAAATTAGGGAACATGATAGGAGACATTTCTACAATACATATAATCATTCTTATCTATCTAATACGATCACAACAGCTCTCCATACCTGCAGTCCACCACAAGGACCACTCTCTCTAATCCCTGAAAAATGAAATCATCCTCAGTGACGAAGAGAGGGGGCTAAGCGCCCCCCATGGTCTCAAAACATTGACTCTTCTAAGAGTCCTAAGAGTCCTGCTCACACTGATGGGGTGCAGCTGTGGGACCCTATTTTCAGAGATGATGTCCTCCACCCAACTCTCAAAAAGCTGAAAGGGTCTTCAGTAGAGATGGATAGTCGAGCTGGGCTACCAGACGGTCACCTCTGTAGCTGTAGTGTCATTTTTCCTATGGTCCAATGTGTAAATTAAACAAAAAAGTGCACGTTTGTTATGATGTCCAAGATGGGGACCAGGATGTGGACATAATAAAAAATTAGGGAACATGATAGGAGACATTTCTACAATACATATAATCATTCTTATCTATCTAATACGATGACAACAGCTCTCCATACCTGCAGTCCACCACAAGGACCACCCTCTCTAATCCCTGAAAAATGAAATCATCCTCAGTGACGAAGAGAGGGGGCTAAGCACCCCCATGGTCTCAGAGCATTAACTCTTCTAAGAGTCCTAAGAGTCCTGCTCACACTGATGGGGTGCAGCTGTGGGACCCTATTTTCAGAGATGATGTCCTCCACCCAACTCTCAAAAAGCTGAAAGGGTCTTCAGTAGAGATGGATAGTCGAGCTGGGCTATCAGACGGTCACCTCTGTAGCTGTAGTGTCATTTTTCCTATGGTCCAATGTGTAAATTAAACAAAAAAGTGCACGTTTGTTATGATGTCCAAGATGGGGACCAGGATGTGGACATAATAAAAAATTAGGGAACATGATAGGAGACATTTCTACAATACATATAATCATTCTTATCTATCTAATACGATGACAACAGCTCTCCATACCTGCAGTCCACCACAAGGACCACCCTCTCTAATCCCTGAAAAATGAAATCATCCTCAGGGACGAAGAGAGGGGGCTAAGCGCCCCCCATGGTTTTAGAGCATTGACTCTTCTAAGAGTCCTAAGAGTCCTGCTTACACTGATGGGGTGCAGCTGTGGGACCCTATTTTAAGAGATGATGTCCTCCACCCAACTCTCAAAAAGCTGAAAGGGTCTTCAGTAGAGATGGATAGTCGAGCTGGGCTATCAGACGGTCACCTCTGTAGCTGTAGTGTCATTTTTCCTATGGTCCAATGTGTAAATTAAACAAAAAAGTGCACGTTTGTTATGATGTCCAAGATGGGGACCAGGATGTGGACATAATAAAAAATTAGGGAACATGATAGGAGACATTTCTACAATACATATAATCATTCTTATCTATCTAATACGATCACAACAGCTCTCCATACCTGCAGTCCACCACAAGGACCACTCTCTCTAATCCCTGAAAAATGAAATCATCCTCAGTGACGAAGAGAGGGGGCTAAGCGCCCCCCATGGTCTCAAAACATTGACTCTTCTAAGAGTCCTAAGAGTCCTGCTCACACTGATGGGGTGCAGCTGTGGGACCCTATTTTCAGAGATGATGTCCTCCACCCAACTCTCAAAAAGCTGAAAGGGTCTTCAGTAGAGATGGATAGTCGAGCTGGGCTACCAGACGGTCACCTCTGTAGCTGTAGTGTCATTTTTCCTATGGTCCAATGTGTAAATTAAACAAAAAAGTGCACGTTTGTTATGATTTCCAAGATGGGGACCAGGATGTGGACATAATAAAAAAATAGGGAACATGATAGGAGACATTTCTACAATACATATAATCATTCTTATCTATCTAATACGATGACAACAGCTCTCCATACCTGCAGTCCACCACAAGTACCACCCTCTCTATTCCCTGAAAAGTGAAATCATCCTCAGTGACGAAGAGAGGGGGCTAAGCGCCCCCCATGGTCTCAAAACATTGACTCTTCTAAGAGTCCTAAGAGTCCTGCTCACACTGATGGGGTGCAGCTGTGGGACCCTATTTTCAGAGATGATGTTCTCCACCCAACTCTCAAAAAGCTGAAAGGGTCTTCAGTAGAGATGGATAGTCGAGCTGGGCTATCAGACGGTCACCTCTGTAGCTGTAGTGTCATTTTTCCTATGGTCCAATGTGTAAATTAAACAAAAAAGTGCACGTTTGTTATGATGTCCAAGATGGGGACCAGGATGTGGACATAATAAAAAATTAGGGAACATGATAGGAGACATTTCTACAATACATATAATCATTCTTATCTATTTAATACGATGACAACAGCTCTCCATACCTGCAGTCCACCACAAGGACCACCCTCTCTAATCCCTGAAAAATGAAATCATCCTCAGTGACGAAGAGAGGGGGCTAAGCGCCCCCCATGGTCTCAAAACATTGACTCTTCTAAGAGTCCTAAGAGTCCTGCTCACACTGATGGGGTGCAGCTGTGGGACCCTATTTTCAGAGATGATGTCCTCCACCCAACTCTCAAAAAGCTGAAAGGGTCTTCAGTAGAGATGGATAGTCGAGCTGGGCTACCAGACGGTCACCTCAGTAGCTGTAGTGTCATTTTTCCTATGGTCCAATGTGTAAATTAAACAAAAAAAATGCACGTTTGTTATGATTTCCAAGATGGGGACCAGGATGTGGACATAATAAAAAAATAGGGAACATGATAGGAGACATTTCTACAATACATATAATCATTCTTATCTATCTAATACGATGACAACAGCTCTCCATACCTGCAGTCCACCACAAGTACCACCCTCTCTATTCCCTGAAAAGTGAAATCATCCTCAGTGACGAAGAGAGGGGGCTAAGCGCCCCCCATGGTCTCAAAACATTGACTCTTCTAAGAGTCCTAAGAGTCCTGCTCACACTGATGGGGTGCAGCTGTGGGACCCTATTTTCAGAGATGATGTTCTCCACCCAACTCTCAAAAAGCTGAAAGGGTCTTCAGTAGAGATGGATAGTCGAGCTGGGCTATCAGACGGTCACCTCTGTAGCTGTAGTGTCATTTTTCCTATGGTCCAATGTGTAAATTAAACAAAAAAGTGCACGTTTGTTATGATGTCCAAGATGGGGACCAGGATGTGGACATAATAAAAAATTAGGGAACATGATAGGAGACATTTCTACAATACATATAATCATTCTTATCTATTTAATACGATGACAACAGCTCTCCATACCTGCAGTCCACCACAAGGACCACCCTCTCTAATCCCTGAAAAATGAAATCATCCTCAGTGACGAAGAGAGGGGGCTAAGCGCCCCCCATGGTCTCAGAGCATTGACTCTTCTAAGAGTCCTAAGAGTCCTGCTCACACTGATGGGGTGCAGCTGTGGGACCCTATTTTCAGAGATGATGTCCTCCACCCAACTCTCAAAAAGCTGAAAGGGTCTTCAGTAGAGATGGATTGTCGAGCTGGGCTATCAGACGGTCACCTCTGTAGCTGTAGTGTCATTTTTCCTATGGTCCAATGTGTAAATTAAACAAAAAAGTGCACGTTTGTTATGATGTCCAAGATGGGGACCAGGATGTGGACATAATAAAAAATTAGGGAACATGATAGGAGACATTTCTACAATACATATAATCATTCTTATCTATCTAATACGATGATAACAGCTCTCCATACCTGCAGTCCACCACAAGGACCACCCTCTCTAATCCCTGAAAAATGAAATCATCCTCAGTGACGAAGAGAGGGGGCTAAGTGCCCCCAATGGTCTCAGAGCATTGACTCTTCTAAGAGTCCTAAGAGTCCTGCTCACACTGATGGGGTGCAGCTGTGGGACCCTATTTTCAGAGATGATGTCCTCCACCCAACTCTCAAAAAGCTGAAAGGGTCTTCAGTAGAGATGGATAGTCGAGCTGGGCTATCAGACGGTCACCTCTGTAGCTGTAGTGTCATTTTTCCTATGGTCCAATGTGTAAATTAAACAAAAAAGTGCACGTTTGTTATGATGTCCAAGATGGGGACCAGGATGTGGACATAATAAAAAATTAGGGAACATGATAGGAGACATTTCTACAATAAATATAATCATTCTTATCTATCTAATACGATGACAACAGCTCTCCATACCTGCAGTCCACCACAAGGACCACCCTCTCTAATCCCTGAAAAATGAAATCATCCTCAGTGACGAAGAGAGGGGGCTAAGCGCCCCCATGGTCTCAGAGCATTAACTCTTCTAAGAGTCCTAAGAGTCCTGCTCACACTGATGGGGTGCAGCTGTGGGACCCTATTTTCAGAGATGATGTCCTCCACCCAACTCTCAAAAAGCTGAAAGGGTCTTTAGTAGAGATGGATAGTCGAGCTGGGCTATCAGACGGTCACCTCTGTAGCTGTAGTGTCATTTTTACTATGGTCCAATGTGTAAATTAAACAAAAAAGTGCACGTTTGTTATGATGTCCAAGATGGGGACCAGGATGTGGACATAATAAAAAATTAGGGAACATGATAGGAGACATTTCTACAATACATATAATCATTCTTATCTATCTAATACGATGACAACAGCTCTACATACCTGCAGTCCACCACAAGGACCACCCTCTCTAATCCCTGAAAAATGAAATCATCCTCAGTGACGAAGAGAGGGGGCCAAGCGCCCCCCATGGTACCAGAGCATTGACTCTTCTAAGAGTCCTAAGAGTCCTGCTCACACTGATGGGGTGAAGCTGTGGGACCCTATTTTCAGAGATGATGTCCTCCACCCAACTCTCAAAAAGCTGAAAGGGTCTTCAGTAGAGATGGATAGTCGAGCTGGGCTATCAGACGGTCACCTCTGTAGCTGTAGTGTCATTTTTCCTATGGTCCAATGTGTAAATTAAACAAAAAAGTGCACGTTTGTTATGATGTCCAAGATGGGGACCAGGATGTGGACATAATAAAAAATTAGTGAACATGATAGGAGACATTTCTACAATACATATAATCATTCTTATCTATCTAATACGATGATAACAGCTCTCCATACCTGCAGTCCACCACAAGGACCACCCTCTCTAAACCCTGAAAAATGAAATCATCCTCAGTGACGAAGAGAGGGGGCTCAGTGCCCCCAATGGTCTCAGAGCATTGACTCTTCTAAGAGTCTTAAGAGTCCTGCTCACACTGATGGGGTGCAGCTGTGGGACCCTATTTTCAGAGATGATGTCCTCCACCCAACTCTCAAAATGCTGAAAGGGTCTTCAGTAGAGATGAATAGTCGAGCTGGGCTATCAGACGGTCACCTCTGTAGCTGTAGTGTCATTTTTCCTATGGTCCAATGTGTAAATTAAACAAAAAAGTGCACGTTTGTTATGATGTCCAAGATGGGGACCAGGATGTGGACATAATAAAAAATTAGGGAACATGATAGGAGACATTTCTACAATACATATAATCATTCTTATCTATCTAATACGATGACAACAGCTCTCCATACCTGCAGTCCACCACAAGGACCACCCTCTCTAATCCCTGAAAAATGAAATCATCCTCAGTGACGAAGAGAGGGGGCTAAGCGCCCCCATGGTCTCAGAGCATTAACTCTTCTAAGAGTCCTAAGAGTCCTGCTCACACTGATGGGGTGCAGCTGTGGGACCCTATTTTCAGAGATGATGTCCTCCACCCAACTCTCAAAAAGCTGAAAGGGTCTTCAGTAGAGATGGATAGTCGAGCTGGGCTATCAGACGGTCACCTCTGTAGCTGTAGTGTCATTTTTCCTATGGTCCAATGTGTAAATTAAACAAAAAAGTGCACGTTTGTTATGATTTCCAAGATGGGAACCAGGATGTGGACATAATAAAAAAATAGGGAACATGATAGGAGACATTTCTACAATACATATAATCATTCTTATCTATCTAATACGATGACAACAGCTCTCCATACCTGCAGTCCACCACAAGGACCACCCTCTCTATTCCCTGAAAAGTGAAATCATCCTCAGTGACGAGGAGAGGGGGCTAAGCGCCCCCCATGGTCTCAGAGCATTGACTCTTCTAAGAGTCCTAAGAGTCCTGCTCACACTGATGGGGTGCAGCTGTGGGACCCTATTTTCAGAGATGATGTTCTCCACCCAACTCTCAAAAAGCTGAAAGGGTCTTCAGTAGAGATGGATAGTCGAGCTGGGCTATCAGACGGTCACCTCTGTAGCTGTAGTGTCATTTTTCCTATGGTCCAATGTGTAAATTAAACAAAAAAGTGCACGTTTGTTATGATGTCCAAGATGGGGACCAGGATGTGGACATAATAAAAAATTAGGGAACATGATAGGAGACATTTCTACAATACATATAATCATTCTTATCTATTTAATACGATGACAACAGCTCTCCATACCTGCAGTCCACCACAAGGACCACCCTCTCTAATCCCTGAAAAATGAAATCATCCTCAGTGACGAAGAGAGGGGGCTAAGCGCCCCCCATGGTCTCAGAGCATTGACTCTTCTAAGAGTCCTAAGAGTCCTGCTCACACTGATGGGGTGCAGCTGTGGGACCCTATTTTCAGAGATGATGTCCTCCACCCAACTCTCAAAAAGCTGAAAGGGTCTTCAGTAGAGATGGATAGTCGAGCTGGGCTATCAGACGGTCACCTCTGTAGCTGTAGTGTCATTTTTCCTATGGTCCAATGTGTAAATTAAACAAAAAAGTGCACGTTTGTTATGATGTCCAAGATGGGGACCAGGATGTGGACATAATAAAAAATTAGGGAACATGATAGGAGACATTTCTACAATACATATAATCATTCTTATCTATTTAATACGATGACAACAGCTCTCCATACCTGCAGTCCACCACAAGGACCACCCTCTCTAATCCCTGAAAAATGAAATCATCCTCAGTGACGAAGAGAGGGGGCTAAGCGCCCCCCATGGTCTCAGAGCATTGACTCTTCTAAGAGTCCTAAGAGTCCTGCTCACACTGATGGGGTGCAGCTGTGGGACCCTATTTTCAGAGATAATGTCCTCCACCCAACTCTCAAAAAGCTGAAAGGGTCTTCAGTAGAGATGGATTGTCGAGCTGGGCTATCAGACGGTCACCTCTGTAGCTGTAGTGTCATTTTTCCTATGGTCCAATGTGTAAATTAAACAAAAAAGTGCACGTTTGTTATGATGTCCAAGATGGGGACCAGGATGTGGACATAATAAAAAATTAGGGAACATGATAGGAGACATTTCTACAATACATATAATCATTCTTATCTACCTAATACCATGATAACAGCTCTCCATACCTGCAGTCCACCACAAGGACCACCCTCTCTAATCCCTGAAAAATGAAATCATCCTCAGTGACGAAGAGAGGGGGCTAAGTGCCCCCAATGGTCTCAGAGCATTGACTCTTCTAAGAGTCCTAAGAGTCCTGCTCACACTGATGGGGTGCAGCTGTGGGACCCTATTTTCAGAGATGATGTCCTCCACCCAACTCTCAAAAAGCTGAAAGGGTCTTCAGTAGAGATGGATAGTCGAGCTGGGCTATCAGACGGTCACCTCTGTAGCTGTAGTGTCATTTTTCCTTTGGTCCAATGTGTAAATTAAACAAAAAAGTGCACGTTTGTTATGATGTCCAAGATGGGGACCAGGATGTGGACATAATAAAAAATTAGGGAACATGATAGGAGACATTTCTACAATACATATAATCATTCTTATCTATCTAATACGATCACAACAGCTCTCCATACCTGCAGTCCACCACAAGGACCACCCTCTCTAATCCCTGAAAAATGAAATCATCCTCAGTGACGAAGAGAGGGGGCCAAGCGCCCCCCATGGTACCAGAGCATTGACTCTTCTAAGAGTCCTAAGAGTCCTGCTCACACTGATGGGGTGAAGCTGTGGGACCCTATTTTCAGAGATGATGTCCTCCACCCAACTCTCAAAAAGCTGAAAGGGTCTTCAGTAGAGATGGATAGTCGAGCTGGGCTATCAGACGGTCACCTGTGTAGCTGTAGTGTCATTTTTCCTATGGTCCAATGTGTAAATTAAACAAAAAAGTGCACGTTTGTTATGATGTCCAAGATGGGGACCAGGATGTGGACATAATAAGAAATTAGGGAACATGATAGGAGACATTTCTACAATACATATAATCATTCTTATCTATCTAATACGATGACAACAGCTCTCCATACCTGCAGTCCACCACAAGGACCACCCTCTCTAATCCCTGAAAAATGAAATCATCCTCAGGGACGAAGAGAGGGGGCTAAGCGCCCCCCATGGTTTTAGAGCATTGACTCTTCTAAGAGTCATAAGAGTCCTGCTTACACTGATGGGGTGCAGCTGTGGGACCCTATTTTCAGAGATGATGTCCTCCACCCAACTCTCAAAAAGCTGAAAGGGTCTTCAGTAGAGATGGATAGTCGAGCTGGGCTATCAGACGGTCACCTCTGTAGCTGTAGTGTCATTTTTCCTATGGTCCAATGTGTAAATTAAACAAAAAAGTGCACGTTTGTTATGATGTTCAAGATGGGGACCAGGATGTGGACATAATAAAAAATTAGGGAACATGATAGGAGACATTTCTACAATACATATAATCATTCTTATCTATCTAATACGATCACAACAGCTCTCCATACCTGCAGTCCACCACAAGGACCACTCTCTCTAATCCCTGAAAAATGAAATCATCCTCAGTGACGAAGAGAGGGGGCTAAGCGCCCCCCATGGTCTCAGAGCATTGACTCTTCTAAGAGTCCTAAGATTCCTGCTCACACTGATGGGGTGCAGCTGTGGGACCCTATTTTCAGAGATGATGTCCTCCACCCAACTCTCAAAAAGCTGAAAGGGTCTTCAGTAGAGATGGATAGTCGAGCTGGGCTATCAGACGGTCACCTCTGTAGCTGTAGTGTCATTTTTCCTATGGTCCAATGTGTAAATTAAACAAAAAAGTGCACGTTTGTTATGATTTCCAAGATGGGGACCAGGATGTGGACATAATAAAAAAATAGGGAACATGATAGGAGACATTTCTACAATACATATAATCATTCTTATCTATCTAATACGATGACAACAGCTCTCCATACCTGCAGTCCACCACAAGGACCACCCTCTCTATTCCCTGAAAAGTGAAATCATCCTCAGTGACGAAGAGAGGGGGCTAAGCGCCCCCCATGGTCTCAGAGCATTGACTCTTCTAAGAGTCCTAAGAGTCCTGCTCACACTGATGGGGTGCAGCTGTGGGACCCTATTTTCAGAGATGATGTTCTCCACCCAACTCTCAAAAAGCTGAAAGGGTCTTCAGTAGAGATGGATAGTCGAGCTGGGCTATCAGACGGTCACCTCTGTAGCTGTAGTGTCATTTTTCCTATGGTCCAATGTGTAAATTAAACAAAAAAGTGCACGTTTGTTATGATGTCCAAGATGGGGACCAGGATGTGGACATAATAAAAAATTAGGGAACATGATAGGAGACATTTCTACAATACATATAATCATTCTTATCTATCTAATACGATCACAACAGCTCTCCATACCTGCAGTCCACCACAAGGACCACTCTCTCTAATCCCTGAAAAATGAAATCATCCTCAGTGACGAAGAGAGGGGGCTAAGCGCCCCCCATGGTCTCAGAGCATTGACTCTTCTAAGAGTCCTAAGATTCCTGCTCACACTGATGGGGTGCAGCTGTGGGACCCTATTTTCAGAGATGATGTCCTCCACCCAACTCTCAAAAAGCTGAAAGGGTCTTCAGTAGAGATGGATAGTCGAGCTGGGCTATCAGACGGTCACCTCTGTAGCTGTAGTGTCATTTTTCCTATGGTCCAATGTGTAAATTAAACAAAAAAGTGCACGTTTGTTATGATTTCCAAGATGGGGACCAGGATGTGGACATAATAAAAAAATAGGGAACATGATAGGAGACATTTCTACAATACATATAATCATTCTTATCTATCTAATACGATGACAACAGCTCTCCATACCTGCAGTCCACCACAAGGACCACCCTCTCTATTCCCTGAAAAGTGAAATCATCCTCAGTGACGAAGAGAGGGGGCTAAGCGCCCCCCATGGTCTCAGAGCATTGACTCTTCTAAGAGTCTTAAGAGTCCTGCTCACACTGATGGGGTGCAGCTGTGGGACCCTATTTTCAGAGATGATGTCCTCCACCCAACTCTCAAAATGCTGAAAGGGTCTTCAGTAGAGATGAATAGTCGAGCTGGGCTATCAGACGGTCACCTCTGTAGCTGTAGTGTCATTTTTCCTATGGTCCAATGTGTAAATTAAACAAAAAAGTGCACGTTTGTTATGATGTCCAAGATGGGGACCAGGATGTGGACATAATAAAAAATTAGGGAACATGATAGGAGACATTTCTACAATACATATAATCATTCTTATCTATCTAATACGATGACAACAGCTCTCCATACCTGCAGTCCACCACAAGGACCACCCTCTCTATTCCCTGAAAAGTGAAATCATCCTCAGTGACGAAGAGAGGGGGCTAAGCGCCCCCCATGGTCTCAGAGCATTGACTCTTCTAAGAGTCCTAAGAGTCCTGCTCACACTGATGGGGTGCAGCTGTGGGACCCTATTTTCAGAGATGATGTTCTCCACCCAACTCTCAAAAAGCTGAAAGGGTCTTCAGTAGAGATGGATAGTCGAGCTGGGCTATCAGACGGTCACCTCTGTAGCTGTAGTGTCATTTTTCCTATGGTCCAATGTGTAAATTAAACAAAAAAGTGCACGTTTGTTATGATGTCCAAGATGGGGACCAGGATGTGGACATAATAAAAAATTAGGGAACATGATAGGAGACATTTCTACAATACATATAATCATTCTTATCTATCTAATACGATCACAACAGCTCTCCATACCTGCAGTCCACCACAAGGACCACTCTCTCTAATCCCTGAAAAATGAAATCATCCTCAGTGACGAAGAGAGGGGGCTAAGCGCCCCCCATGGTCTCAGAGCATTGACTCTTCTAAGAGTCCTAAGATTCCTGCTCACACTGATGGGGTGCAGCTGTGGGACCCTATTTTCAGAGATGATGTCCTCCACCCAACTCTCAAAAAGCTGAAAGGGTCTTCAGTAGAGATGGATAGTCGAGCTGGGCTATCAGACGGTCACCTCTGTAGCTGTAGTGTCATTTTTCCTATGGTCCAATGTGTAAATTAAACAAAAAAGTGCACGTTTGTTATGATTTCCAAGATGGGGACCAGGATGTGGACATAATAAAAAAATAGGGAACATGATAGGAGACATTTCTACAATACATATAATCATTCTTATCTATCTAATACGATGACAACAGCTCTCCATACCTGCAGTCCACCACAAGGACCACCCTCTCTATTCCCTGAAAAGTGAAATCATCCTCAGTGACGAAGAGAGGGGGCTAAGCGCCCCCCATGGTCTCAGAGCATTGACTCTTCTAAGAGTCTTAAGAGTCCTGCTCACACTGATGGGGTGCAGCTGTGGGACCCTATTTTCAGAGATGATGTCCTCCACCCAACTCTCAAAATGCTGAAAGGGTCTTCAGTAGAGATGAATAGTCGAGCTGGGCTATCAGACGGTCACCTCTGTAGCTGTAGTGTCATTTTTCCTATGGTCCAATGTGTAAATTAAACAAAAAAGTGCACGTTTGTTATGATGTCCAAGATGGGGACCAGGATGTGGACATAATAAAAAATTAGGGAACATGATAGGAGACATTTCTACAATACATATAATCATTCTTATCTATCTAATACGATGACAACAGCTCTCCATACCTGCAGTCCACCACAAGGACCACCCTCTCTATTCCCTGAAAAGTGAAATCATCCTCAGTGACGAAGAGAGGGGGCTAAGCGCCCCCCATGGTCTCAGAGCATTGACTCTTCTAAGAGTCCTAAGAGTCCTGCTCACACTGATGGGGTGCAGCTGTGGGACCCTATTTTCAGAGATGATGTTCTCCACCCAACTCTCAAAAAGCTGAAAGGGTCTTCAGTAGAGATGGATAGTCGAGCTGGGCTATCAGACGGTCACCTCTGTAGCTGTAGTGTCATTTTTCCTATGGTCCAATGTGTAAATTAAACAAAAAAGTGCACGTTTGTTATGATGTCCAAGATGGGGACCAGGATGTGGACATAATAAAAAATTAGGGAACATGATAGGAGACATTTCTACAATACATATAATCATTCTTATCTATCTAATACGATCACAACAGCTCTCCATACCTGCAGTCCACCACAAGGACCACTCTCTCTAATCCCTGAAAAATGAAATCATCCTCAGTGACGAAGAGAGGGGGCTAAGCGCCCCCCATGGTCTCAGAGCATTGACTCTTCTAAGAGTCCTAAGATTCCTGCTCACACTGATGGGGTGCAGCTGTGGGACCCTATTTTCAGAGATGATGTCCTCCACCCAACTCTCAAAAAGCTGAAAGGGTCTTCAGTAGAGATGGATAGTCGAGCTGGGCTATCAGACGGTCACCTCTGTAGCTGTAGTGTCATTTTTCCTATGGTCCAATGTGTAAATTAAACAAAAAAGTGCACGTTTGTTATGATTTCCAAGATGGGGACCAGGATGTGGACATAATAAAAAAATAGGGAACATGATAGGAGACATTTCTACAATACATATAATCATTCTTATCTATCTAATACGATGACAACAGCTCTCCATACCTGCAGTCCACCACAAGGACCACCCTCTCTATTCCCTGAAAAGTGAAATCATCCTCAGTGACGAAGAGAGGGGGCTAAGCGCCCCCCATGGTCTCAGAGCATTGACTCTTCTAAGAGTCTTAAGAGTCCTGCTCACACTGATGGGGTGCAGCTGTGGGACCCTATTTTCAGAGATGATGTCCTCCACCCAACTCTCAAAATGCTGAAAGGGTCTTCAGTAGAGATGAATAGTCGAGCTGGGCTATCAGACGGTCACCTCTGTAGCTGTAGTGTCATTTTTCCTATGGTCCAATGTGTAAATTAAACAAAAAAGTGCACGTTTGTTATGATGTCCAAGATGGGGACCAGGATGTGGACATAATAAAAAATTAGGGAACATGATAGGAGACATTTCTACAATACATATAATCATTCTTATCTATCTAATACGATGACAACAGCTCTCCATACCTGCAGTCCACCACAAGGACCACCCTCTCTAATCCCTGAAAAATGAAATCATCCTCAGTGACGAAGAGAGGGGGCTAAGCGCCCCCATGGTCTCAGAGCATTAACTCTTCTAAGAGTCCTAAGAGTCCTGCTCACACTGATGGGGTGCAGCTGTGGGACCCTATTTTCAGAGATGATGTCCTCCACCCAACTCTCAAAAAGCTGAAAGGGTCTTCAGTAGAGATGGATAGTCGAGCTGGGCTATCAGACGGTCACCTCTGTAGCTGTAGTGTCATTTTTCCTATGGTCCAATGTGGAAATTAAACAAAAAAGTGCACGTTTGTTATGATGTCCAAGATGGGGACCAGGATGTGGACATAATAAAAAATTAGGGAACATGATAGGAGACATTTCTACAATACATATAATCATTCTTATCTATCTAATACGATGACAACAGCTCTCCATACCTGCAGTCCACCACAAGGACCACCCTCTCTAATCCCTGAAAAATGAAATCATCCTCAGTGACGAAGAGAGGGGGCCAAGCGCCCCCCATGGTACCAGAGCATTGACTCTTCTAAGAGTCCTAAGAGTCCTGCTCACACTGATGGGGTGCAGCTGTGGGACCCTATTTTCAGAGATGATGTCCTCCACCCAACTCTCAAAAAGCTGAAAGGGTCTTCAGTAGAGATGGATAGTCGAGCTGGGCTATCAGACGGTCACCTCTGTAGCTGTAGTGTCATTTTTCCTATTGTCCAATTTGTAAATTAAACAAAAAAGTGCACGTTTGTTATGATTTCCAAGATGGGAACCAGGATGTGGACATAATAAAAAAATAGGGAACATGATAGGAGACATTTTTACAATACATATAATCATTCTTATCTATCTAATACGATGACAACAGCTCTCCATACCTGCAGTCCACCACAAGGACCACCCTCTCTATTCCCTGAAAAGTGAAATCATCCTCAGTGACGAGGAGAGGGGGCTAAGCGACCCCCATGGTCTCAGAGCATTGACTCTTCTAAGAGTCCTAAGAGTCCTGCTCACACTGATGGGGTGCAGCTGTGGGACCCTATTTTCAGAGATGATGTTCTCCACCCAACTCTCAAAAAGCTGAAAGGGTCTTCAGTAGAGATGGATAGTCGAGCTGGGCTATCAGACGGTCACCTCTGTAGCTGTAGTGTCATTTTTCCTATGGTCCATTGTGTAAATTAAACAAAAAAGTGCACGTTTGTTATGATGTCCAAGATGGGGACCAGGATGTGGACATAATAAAAAATTAGGGAACATGATAGGAGACATTTCTACAATACATATAATCATTCTTATCTATTTAATACGATGACAACAGCTCTCCATACCTGCAGTCCACCACAAGGACCACCCTCTCTAATCCCTGAAAAATGAAATCATCCTCAGTGACGAAGAGAGGGGGCTAAGCGCCCCCCATGGTCTCAGAGCATTGACTCTTCTAAGAGTCCTAAGAGTCCTGCTCACACTGATGGGGTGCAGCTGTGGGACCCTATTTTCAGAGATGATGTCCTCCACCCAACTCTCAAAAAGCTGAAAGGGTCTTCAGTAGAGATGGATTGTCGAGCTGGGCTATCAGACGGTCACCTCTGTAGCTGTAGTGTCATTTTTCCTATGGTCCAATGTGTAAATTAAACAAAAAAGTGCACGTTTGTTATGATGTCCAAGATGGGGACCAGGATGTGGACATAATAAAAAATTAGGGAACATGATAGGAGACATTTCTACAATACATATAATCATTCTTATCTACCTAATACCATGATAACAGCTCTCCATACCTGCAGTCCACCACAAGGACCACCCTCTCTAATCCCTGAAAAATGAAATCATCCTCAGTGACGAAGAGAGGGGGCTAAGTGCCCCCAATGGTCTCAGAGCATTGACTCTTCTAAGAGTCCTAAGTGTCCTGCTCACACTGATGGGGTGCAGCTGTGGGACCCTATTTTCAGAGATGATGTCCTCCACCCAACTCTCAAAAAGCTGAAAGGGTCTTCAGTAGAGATGGATAGTCGAGCTGGGCTATCAGACGGTCACCTCTGTAGCTGTAGTGTCATTTTTCCTTTGGTCCAATGTGTAAATTAAACAAAAAAGTGCACGTTTGTTATGATGTCCAAGATGGGGACCAGGATGTGGACATAATAAAAAATTAGGGAACATGATAGGAGACATTTCTACAATACATATAATCATTCTTATCTATCTAATACAATGACAACAGCTCTCCATACCTGCAGTCCACCACAAGGACCACCCTCTCTAATCCCTGAAAAATGAAATCATCCTCAGTGACGAAGAGAGGGGGCTAAGCGCCCCCATGGTCTCAGAGCATTAACTCTTCTAAGAGTCCTAAGAGTCCTGCTCACACTGATGGGGTGCAGCTGTGGGACCCTATTTTCAGAGATGATGTCCTCCACCCAACTCTCAAAAAGCTGAAAGGGTCTTCAGTAGAGATGGATAGTCGAGCTGGGCTATCAGACGGTCACCTCTGTAGCTGTAGTGTCATTTTTCCTATGGTCCAATGTGTAAATTAAACAAAAAAGTGCACGTTTGTTATGATGTCCAAGATGGGGACCAGGATGTGGACATAATAAGAAATTAGGGAACATGATAGGAGACATTTCTACAATACATATAATCATTCTTATCTATCTAATACGATGACAACAGCTCTCCATACCTGCAGTCCACCACAAGGACCACCCTCTCTAATCCCTGAAAAATGAAATCATCCTCAGGGACGAAGAGAGGGGGCTAAGCGCCCCCCATGGTTTTAGAGCATTGACTCTTCTAAGAGTCCTAAGAGTCCTGCTTACACTGATGGGGTGCAGCTGTGGGACCCTATTTTCAGAGATGATGTCCTCCACCCAACTCTCAAAAAGCTGAAAGGGTCTTCAGTAGAGATGGATAGTCGAGCTGGGCTATCAGACGGTCACCTCTGTAGCTGTAGTGTCATTTTTCCTATGGTCCAATGTGTAAATTAAACAAAAAAGTGCACGTTTGTTATGATGTTCAAGATGGGGACCAGGATGTGGACATAATAAAAAATTAGGGAACATGATAGGAGACATTTCTACAATACATATAATCATTCTTATCTATCTAATACGATCACAACAGCTCTCCATACCTGCAGTCCACCACAAGGACCACTCTCTCTAATCCCTGAAAAATGAAATCATCCTCAGTGACGAAGAGAGGGGGCTAAGCGCCCCCCATGGTCTCAGAGCATTGACTCTTCTAAGAGTCCTAAGATTCCTGCTCACACTGATGGGGTGCAGCTGTGGGACCCTATTTTCAGAGATGATGTCCTCCACCCAACTCTCAAAAAGCTGAAAGGGTCTTCAGTAGAGATGGATAGTCGAGCTGGGCTATCAGACGGTCACCTCTGTAGCTGTAGTGTCATTTTTCCTATGGTCCAATGTGTAAATTAAACAAAAAAGTGCACGTTTGTTATGATTTCCAAGATGGGGACCAGGATGTGGACATAATAAAAAAATAGGGAACATGATAGGAGACATTTCTACAATACATATAATCATTCTTATCTATCTAATACGATGACAACAGCTCTCCATACCTGCAGTCCACCACAAGGACCACCCTCTCTATTCCCTGAAAAGTGAAATCATCCTCAGTGACGAAGAGAGGGGGCTAAGCGCCCCCCATGGTCTCAGAGCATTGACTCTTCTAAGAGTCCTAAGAGTCCTGCTCACACTGATGGGGTGCAGCTGTGGGACCCTATTTTCAGAGATGATGTTCTCCACCCAACTCTCAAAAAGCTGAAAGGGTCTTCAGTAGAGATGGATAGTCGAGCTGGGCTATCAGACGGTCACCTCTGTAGCTGTAGTGTCATTTTTCCTATGGTCCAATGTGTAAATTAAACAAAAAAGTGCACGTTTGTTATGATGTCCAAGATGGGGACCAGGATGTGGACATAATAAAAAATTAGGGAACATGATAGGAGACATTTCTACAATACATATAATCATTCTTATCTATCTAATACGATCACAACAGCTCTCCATACCTGCAGTCCACCACAAGGACCACTCTCTCTAATCCCTGAAAAATGAAATCATCCTCAGTGACGAAGAGAGGGGGCTAAGCGCCCCCCATGGTCTCAGAGCATTGACTCTTCTAAGAGTCCTAAGATTCCTGCTCACACTGATGGGGTGCAGCTGTGGGACCCTATTTTCAGAGATGATGTCCTCCACCCAACTCTCAAAAAGCTGAAAGGGTCTTCAGTAGAGATGGATAGTCGAGCTGGGCTATCAGACGGTCACCTCTGTAGCTGTAGTGTCATTTTTCCTATGGTCCAATGTGTAAATTAAACAAAAAAGTGCACGTTTGTTATGATTTCCAAGATGGGGACCAGGATGTGGACATAATAAAAAAATAGGGAACATGATAGGAGACATTTCTACAATACATATAATCATTCTTATCTATCTAATACGATGACAACAGCTCTCCGTACCTGCAGTCCACCACAAGGACCACCCTCTCTATTCCCTGAAAAGTGAAATCATCCTCAGTGACGAAGAGAGGGGGCTAAGCGCCCCCCATGGTCTCAGAGCATTGACTCTTCTAAGAGTCCTAAGAGTCCTGCTCACACTGATGGGGTGCAGCTGTGGGACCCTATTTTCAGAGATGATGTTCTCCACCCAACTCTCAAAAAGCTGAAAGGGTCTTCAGTAGAGATGGATAGTCGAGCTGGGCTATCAGACGGTCACCTCTGTAGCTGTAGTGTCATTTTTCCTATGGTCCAATGTGTAAATTAAACAAAAAAGTGCACGTTTGTTATGATGTCCAAGATGGGGACCAGGATGTGGACATAATAAAAAATTAGGGAACATGATAGGAGACATTTCTACAATACATATAATCATTCTTATCTATTTAATACGATGACAACAGCTCTCCATACCTGCAGTCCACCACAAGGACCACCCTCTCTAATCCCTGAAAAATGAAATCATCCTCAGTGACAAAGAGAGGGGGCTAAGCGCCCCCCATGGTCTCAGAGCATTGACTCTTCTAAGAGTCCTCAGAGTCCTGCTCACACTGATGGGGTGCAGCTGTGGGACCCTATTTTCAGAGATGATGTCCTCCACCCAACTCTCAAAAAGCTGAAAGGGTCTTCAGTAGAGATGGATAGTCGAGCTGGGCTATCAGACGGTCACCTCTGTAGCTGTAGTGTCATTTTTCCTATGGTCCAATGTGTAAATTAAACAAAAAAGTGCACGTTTGTTATGATGTCCAAGATGGGGACCAGGATGTGGACATAATAAAAAATTAGGGAACATGATACTAGACATTTCTACAATACATATAATCATTCTTATCTATCTAATACGATGATAACAGCTCTCCATATCTGCAGTCCACCACAAGGACCACCCTCTCTAATCTCTGAAAAATGAAATCATCCTCAGTGATGAAGAGAGGGGGCTAAGTGCCCCCAATGGTCTCAGAGCATTGACTCTTCTAAGAGTCCTAAGAGTCCTGCTCACACTGATGGGGTGCAGCTGTGGGACCCTATTTTCAGAGATGATGTCCTCCACCCAACTCTCAAAAAGCTGAAAGGGTCTTCAGTAGAGATGGATAGTCGAGCTGGGCTATCAGACGGTCACCTCTGTAGCTGTAGTGTCATTTTTCCTATGGTCCAATGTGTAAATTAAACAAAAAAGTGCACGTTTGTTATGATGTCCAAGATGGGGACCAGGATGTGGACATAATAAAAAATTAGGGAACATGATAGGAGACATTTCTACAATACATATAATCATTCTTATCTATCTAATACGATGACAACAGCTCTCCATACCTGCAGTCCACCACAAGGACCACCCTCTCTAATCCCTGAAAAATGAAATCATCCTCAGTGACGAAGAGAGGGGGCTAAGCGCCCCCATGGTCTCAGAGCATTAACTCTTCTAAGAGTCCTAAGAGTCCTGCTCACACTGATGGGGTGCAGCTGTGGGACCCTATTTTCAGAGATGATGTCCTCCACCCAACTCTCAAAAAGCTGAAAGGGTCTTCAGTAGAGATGGATAGTCGAGCTGGGCTATCAGACGGTCACCTCTGTAGCTGTAGTGTCATTTTTCCTATGGTCCAATGTGTAAATTAAACAAAAAAGTGCACGTTTGTTATGATGTCCAAGATGGGGACCAGGATGTGGACATAATAAAAAATTAGGGAACATGATAGGAGACATTTCTACAATACATATAATCATTCTTATCTATCTAATACGATGACAACAGCTCTCCATACCTGCAGTCCACCACAAGGACCACCCTCTCTAATCCCTGAAAAATGAAATCATCCTCAGTGACGAAGAGAGGGGGCTAAGCGCCCCCATGGTCTCAGAGCATTAACTCTTCTAAGAGTCCTAAGAGTCCTGC
This sequence comes from Anomaloglossus baeobatrachus, assembly GCF_048569485.1. Taxonomy (NCBI): domain Eukaryota; kingdom Metazoa; phylum Chordata; class Amphibia; order Anura; family Aromobatidae; genus Anomaloglossus; species Anomaloglossus baeobatrachus. The sequence continues at coordinate 354,992 of NW_027442954.1, read as the reverse complement.
TCACACTGATGGGGTGCAGCTGTGGGACCCTATTTTCAGAGATGATGTCCTCCACCCAACTCTCAAAAAGCTGAAAGGGTCTTCAGTAGAGATGGATAGTCGAGCTGGGCTATCAGACGGTCACCTCTGTAGCTGTAGTGTCATTTTTCCTATGGTCCAATGTGTAAATTAAACAAAAAAGTGCACGTTTGTTATGATGTCCAAGATGGGGACCAGGATGTGGACATAATAAAAAATTAGGGAACATGATAGGAGACATTTCTACAATACATATAATCATTCTTATCTATCTAATACGATGACAACAGCTCTCCATACCTGCAGTCCACCACAAAGACCACCCTCTCTAATCCCTGAAAAATGAAATCATCCTCAGTGACGAAGAGAGGGGGCCAAGCGCCCCCCATGGTACCAGAGCATTGACTCTTCTAAGAGTCCTAAGAGTCCTGCTCACACTGATGGGGTGAAGCTGTGGGACCCTATTTTCAGAGATGATGTCCTCCACCCAACTCTCAAAAAGCTGAAAGGGTCTTCAGTAGAGATGGGTAGTCGAGCTGGGCTATCAGACGGTCACCTCTGTAGCTGTAGTGTCATTTTTCCTATGGTCCAATGTGTAAATTAAACAAAAAAGTGCACGTTTGTTATGATGTCCAAGATGGGGACCAGGATGTGGACATAATAAGAAATTAGGGAACATGATAGGAGACATTTCTACAATACATATAATCATTCTTATCTATCTAATACGATGACAACAGCTCTCCATACCTGCAGTCCACCACAAGGACCACCCTCTCTAATCCCTGAAAAATGAAATCATCCTCAGGGACGAGGAGAGGGGGCTAAGCGCCCCCCATGGTTTTAGAGCATTGACTCTTCTAAGAGTCCTAAGAGTCCTGCTTACACTGATGGGGTGCAGCTGTGGGACCCTATTTTCAGAGATGATGTCCTCCACCCAACTCTCAAAAAGCTGAAAGGGTCTTCAGTAGAGATGGATAGTCGAGCTGGGCTATCAGACGGTCACCTCTGTAGCTGTAGTGTCATTTTTCCTATGGTCCAATGTGTAAATTAAACAAAAAAGTGCACGTTTGTTATGATGTCCAAGATGGGGACCAGGATGTGGACATAATAAAAAATTAGGGAACATGATAGGAGACATTTCTACAATACATATAATCATTCTTATCTATCTAATACGATCACAACAGCTCTCCATACCTGCAGTCCACCACAAGGACCACCCTCTCTAATCCCTGAAAAATGAAATCATCCTCAGTGACGAAGAGAGGGGGCTAAGCGCCCCCCATGGTCTCAGAGCATTGACTCTTCTAAGAGTCCTAAGATTCCTGCTCACACTGATGGGGTGCAGCTGTGGGACCCTATTTTCAGAGATGATGTCCTCCACCCAACTCTCAAAAAGCTGAAAGGGTCTTCAGTAGAGATGGATAGTCGAGCTGGGCTATCAGACGGTCACCTCTGTAGCTGTAGTGTCATTTTTCCTATGGTCCAATGTGTAAATTAAACAAAAAAGTGCACGTTTGTTATGATGTCCAAGATGGGGACCAGGATGTGGACATAATAAAAAAATAGGGAACATGATAGGAGACATTTCTACAATACATATAATCATTCTTATCTATCTAATACGATGACAACAGCTCTCCATACCTGCAGTCCACCACAAGGACCACCCTCTCTATTCCCTGAAAAGTGAAATCATCCTCAGTGACGAAGAGAGGGGGCTAAGCGCCCCCCATGGTCTCAGAGCATTGACTCTTCTAAGAGTCCTAAGAGTCCTGCTCACACTGATGGGGTGCAGCTGTGGGACCCTATTTTCAGAGATGATGTTCTCCACCCAACTCTCAAATAGCTGAAAGGGTCTTCAGTAGAGATGGATAGTCGAGCTGGGCTATCAGACGGTCACCTCTGTAGCTGTAGTGTCATTTTTCCTATGGTCCAATGTGTAAATTAAACAAAAAAGTGCACATTTGTTATGATGTCCAAGATGGGGACCAGGATGTGGACATAATAAAAAATTAGGGAACATGATAGGAGACATTTCTACAATACATATAATCATTCTTATCTATCTAATACGATGACAACAGCTCTCCATACCGTATTTCATGGTCAATCCAGGTTTGTCAGTGATGGCACTGACATAATGTATGGCGTCTTTTTCGGGCGTTATCCTTTGCCTTTTCATTGTGAAAATCCAGTTGCCTATATCAAAGCAAATTCTACTACTTGTAAAGTATGCAGAAAATGAAATGTAGAACATATAACATCAACTGCTTAGGAACGCATCATAGGTTAGTACTTAAAAGGATATTGTCATGTTCTAGTCATAATGCAAGCTGGACATTTTTCATGTTACCCTGTAATCGCCGGCCTGTTCTAATGCTCACAAGAAAGATATATGCTCAGCTGCTAAGGCTTCCCTCTGCCTTCTGAATGAAAATTGAATATGTCTGGCTCACTGTGTATATAGCAGGTGCTCAGAAAAAATAAGAGTCAATTCAAAAGAAATAGCTCTGGTACACTATAGTGATTAATAACGTAAGAAAAGAACTCTTGGAATGCTGAAAATTCTTTATTTGTGCAAAAGGATAATTCATCCAACGTTTCGACCTTGTTTTTAGGTCTTTATCAAGGATAAAGTTATCTAAGATCATAAAGGGTTACAAAACCATATAAACACGTAATTAGTACATAGTACAACATAACAGTACAATATATTGCTACTTGAGAGTACAATGGGTCAAATGACCATGAGGCACATACAAAAAATTTTTCCAAAGCCATAGTGAAAACATTTGTACTGAGGAAAGAAAATTTCCACATGACCTATCTGGAGAAACATTCTGGATCAAACAACCAAAAATAGTCAAGCAGGTAAATACACACCTATATTTCATAACAGGATGATATGTGTTCAATTGTATAGCGTCATTGCCATTAAGGTACAAATGGAAAACTTGCAATCCTATATAGTGAAGGAAATGAACACATATCATATCAAAGAACACAGGAACATGGGTGTGAGAAAAACCTCAATGTTTATACTTTGTTCTTTATAATGGTGTGAACATGTATATGTCTCAGTACCTTATGCACTTGAGAATTCTAGTGAGTAGATGATGAAAGCCTATTCCAGAACTGGAATCGGTAAATAATTGTAGGTGGAATCTAAATGAAAAGATGGTACAAGTGTTATCATGACACGTGGGCTATAACACAATGGACCGTGTGACAAAGAAGAAAGGAGAGAAAGAAGAGGAAGAAAATGGAACTACCTGTAACATTACGTGATAGTCACTGGTAAGTATCACTTGACAATTCAGGTGAAAAAGGATTCCTTTATTAAAGGGTTCTCAGTCGCCTCAGGATCATGAAATACTAGGGTAAATGATATGAGAATGGGTAAGAAGCACCACTAAAGGAAATATGAAATGCAGGACATATATCTATAAACCCCTGAACTACATGATAGAAATAAAAAGAAGAAAAAAGAAAAAAAAGAAGAAAGAAGAACACATAGAATGCGAAAAGAGAATGGGTACAACTACCTGAGTTACTGCAGGGAGGCCCCTGGTTGGTATTGTGAGGGTTAGTGGAATTCCTTCACTGAAGGGTTCTCAGTTGCCTCAGGTTCGTGAAAAATGCTATAGACAAATAATGCCCGGAGAAAAGGGGTTCATATACAGCGAATAATGGTAATACAAGGTACATGTGTCACATGTAATAGTATATATATATATATATTGTACTAAGCTCTACACCAGAAATAGAAAGTAGTCCCTCTGCCTTCTGTCTAGGTGCCCTGAGTTATGTCCTGTAAACTGTCACAGCGACCCAGACACACATGTGTAGTAGGGGAATATCCCTGCTGAGATGCCAGTGCTAGAGCACTCGTTTGCTGTGGAGTTGAACGCTATGTGAGCAGTTCTTACCTTCAATGAGCAGAAGTCTCTTTTTTCAGATTTCAATATCTCTGTGGGTATCTGGCAGAAATATGGAATACTCTTTACTGCTCAGACCCTGTACACCACTCCCACTAAAGGGGGCTTTACACGCTGCGACATCGCTAATGCGGAGTCGTTGGGGTCACGGAATTTGTGACGCACATCCGGCCGCATTAGCGATGTTGCTGCGTGTGACACCGATGAGCGATTTTGCATCGTTGCAAAAACGTGCAAAATCGCTCATCGGTGACATGGGTCTCCATTCTCGATTATCGTTACTGCAGCAGTAACGATTAGAGATGAGCGAACCGGTCGCGGTTCGGCTCGAGGTTGGTTCGCCGAACGGACCTCCCGTTCGAGTTCGGTTCGTCGAACGTTCGACGAACCGAACTCGAACTGCATAGGAAACAATGGCAGGCAATCACAAACACAGAAAAACACCTAGAAAACACCCTCAAAGGTGTCCAAAAGGTCACAAACAACTCACAACACATGGGAAAGTGACAAGGACATATACTCATGCGAAAACAAAAGAGCTGGACAAGGAAAAAGAGGAGGACACACAGATATATGAGTATATGCAAGGAAACATCGATTCCATTAATGTGCAACTTGAGCCCTGCTCATTCTTGGCTTCCAATCTTGATAAATTGCCTGAGTTCGCCACGTACGTCTTGGGGATCTTGTCGTGTCCTGCAGCCAGCGTTCTCTCGGAACCTGTCTTCAGTGCTGCTGTGGGTCTGCTGGCAGATAAGCACACGTGTCTGTCCACTGACAATGTGGACATGGCTCTCAGAGGACTTTTCTTCCCCTGGGTCAGCCAGGGGACGGGAAAGGCACGCGTATTTTTGAGAGTGCTTCATGCAAAGCATCTTTTTCTTTTTCAAAAGGGAGCTCAACCGATGCCAGTCAAGTGGGGTGTGTGTGGCCCAGTGAGTGGAAACGAGGGAGACTGTGGTTGGAGTCCCCTCGCTGTGTCTCTAAAAGAACCAAGATGAACAAGTCATGGCTCTCAGAGGACTTTTCTTCCCCTGGGTCAGCCAGGGGACGGGAAAGGCACGCGTATTTTTGAGAGTGCTTCATGCAAAGCATCTTTTTCTTTTTCAAAAGGGAGCTCAACCGATGCCAGTCAAGTGGGGTGTGTGTGGCCCAGTGAGTGGAAACAAGGGAGACTGTGGTTGGAGTCCCCTCACTGTGTCTCTAAAAGAACCAAGATGAACAAGTCATGGCTCTCAGAGGACTTTTCTTCCCCTGGGTCAGCCAGGGGACGGGAAAGGCACGCGTATTTTTGAGAGTGCTTCATGCAAAGCATCTTTTTCTTTTTCAAAAGGGAGCTCAACCGATGCCAGTCAAGTGGGGTGTGTGTGGCCCAGTGAGTGGAAACGAGGGAGACTGTGGTTGGAGTCCCCTCGCTGTGTCTCTAAAAGAACCAAGATGAACAAGTCATGGCTCTCAGAGGACTTTTCTTCCCCTGGGTCAGCCAGGGGACGGGAAAGGCACGCGTATTTTTGAGAGTGCTTCATGCAAAGCATCTTTTTCTTTTTCAAAAGGGAGCTCAACCGATGCCAGTCAAGTGGGGTGTGTGTGGCCCAGTGAGTGGAAACGAGGGAGACTGTGGTTGGAGTCCCCTCGCTGTGTCTCTAAAAGAACCAAGATGAACAAGTCATGGCTCTCAGAGGACTTTTCTTCCCCTGGGTCAGCCAGGGGACGGGAAAGGCACGCGTATTTTTGAGAGTGCTTCATGCAAAGCATCTTTTTCTTTTTCAAAAGGGAGCTCAACCGATGCCAGTCAAGTGGGGTGTGTGTGGCCCAGTGAGTGGAAACGAGGGAGACTGTGGTTGGAGTCCCCTCGCTGTGTCTCTAAAAGAACCAAGATGAACAAGTCATGGCTCTCAGAGGACTTTTCTTCCCCTGGGTCAGCCAGGGGACGGGAAAGGCACGCGTATTTTTGAGAGTGCTTCATGCAAAGCATCTTTTTCTTTTTCAAAAGGGAGCTCAACCGATGCCAGTCAAGTGGGGTGTGTGTGGCCCAGTGAGTGGAAACGAGGGAGACTGTGGTTGGAGTCCCCTCGCTGTGTCTCTAAAAGAACCAAGATGAACAAGTCATGGCTCTCAGAGGACTTTTCTTCCCCTGGGTCAGCCAGGGGACGGGAAAGGCACGCGTATTTTTGAGAGTGCTTCATGCAAAGCATCTTTTTCTTTTTCAAAAGGGAGCTCAACCGATGCCAGTCAAGTGGGGTGTGTGTGGCCCAGTGAGTGGCAACGAGGGAGACTGTGGTTGAAGTCCCCTCGCTGTGTCTCTAAAAGAACCAAGATGAACAAGTCATGGCTCTCAGAGGACTTTTCTTCCCCTGGGTCAGCCAGGGGACGGGAAAGGCACGCGTATTTTTGAGAGTGCTTCATGCAAAGCATCTTTTTCTTTTTCAAAAGGGAGCTCAACCGATGCCAGTCAAGTGGGGTGTGTGTGGCCCAGTGAGTGGAAACGAGGGAGACTGTGGTTGGAGTCCCCTCGCTGTGTCTCTAAAAGAACCAAGATGAACAAGTCATGGCTCTCAGAGGACTTTTCTTCCCCTGGGTCAGCCAGGGGACGGGAAAGGCACGCGTATTTTTGAGAGTGCTTCATGCAAAGCATCTTTTTCTTTTTCAAAAGGGAGCTCAACCGATGCCAGTCAAGTGGGGTGTGTGTGGCCCAGTGAGTGGAAACGAGGGAGACTGTGGTTGGAGTCCCCTCGCTGTGTCTCTAAAAGAACCAAGATGAACAAGTCATGGCTCTCAGAGGACTTTTCTTCCCCTGGGTCAGCCAGGGGACGGGAAAGGCACGCGTATTTTTGAGAGTGCTTCATGCAAAGCATCTTTTTCTTTTTCAAAAGGGAGCTCAACCGATGCCAGTCAAGTGGGGTGTGTGTGGCCCAGTGAGTGGCAACGAGGGAGACTGTGGTTGGAGTCCCCTCGCTGTGTCTCTAAAAGAACCAAGATGAACAAGTCATGGCTCTCAGAGGACTTTTCTTCCCCTGGGTCAGCCAGGGGACGGGAAAGGCATGCGTATTTTTGAGAGTGCTTCATGCAAAGCATCTTTTTCTTTTTCAAAAGGGAGCTCAACCGATGCCAGTCAAGTGGGGTGTGTATGGCCCAGTGAGTGGCAACGAGGGAGACTGTGGTTGGAGTCCCCTCGCTGTGTCTCTAAAAGAACCAAGATGAACAAGTCATGGCTCTCAGAGGACTTTTCTTCCCCTGGGTCAGCCAGGGGACGGGAAAGGCACGCGTATTTTTGAGAGTGCTTCATGCAAAGCATCTTTTTCTTTTTCAAAAGGGAGCTCAACCGATGCCAGTCAAGTGGGGTGTGTGTGGCCCAGTGAGTGGAAACGAGGGAGACTGTGGTTGGAGTCCCCTCGCTGTGTCTCTAAAAGAACCAAGATGAACAAGTCATGGCTCTCAGAGGACTTTTCTTCCCCTGGGTTAGCCAGGGGACGGGAAAGGCACGCGTATTTTTGAGAGTGCTTCATGCAAAGCATCTTTTTCTTTTTCAAAAGGGAGCTCAACCGATGCCAGTCAAGTGGGGTGTGTGTGGCCCAGTGAGTGGCAACGAGGGAGACTGTGGTTGGAGTCCCCTCGCTGTGTCTCTAAAAGAACCAAGATGAACAAGTCATGGCTCTCAGAGGACTTTTCTTCCCCTGGGTCAGCCAGGGGACGGGAAAGGCACGCGTATTTTTGAGAGTGCTTCATGCAAAGCATCTTTTTCTTTTTCAAAAGGGAGCTCAACCGATGCCAGTCAAGTGGGGTGTGTGTGGCCCAGTGAGTGGAAACGAGGGAGACTGTGGTTGGAGTCCCCTCGCTGTGTCTCTAAAAGAACCAAGATGAACAAGTCATGGCTCTCAGAGGACTTTTCTTCCCCTGGGTCAGCCAGGGGACGGGAAAGGCACGCGTATTTTTGAGAGTGCTTCATGCAAAGCATCTTTTTCTTTTTCAAAAGGGAGCTCAACCGATGCCAGTCAAGTGGGGTGTGTGTGGCCCAGTGAGTGGAAACGAGGGAGACTGTGGTTGGAGTCCCCTCGCTGTGTCTCTAAAAGAACCAAGATGAACAAGTCATGGCTCTCAGAGGACTTTTCTTCCCCTGGGTCAGCCAGGGGACGGGAAAGGCACGCGTATTTTTGAGAGTGCTTCATGCAAAGCATCTTTTTCTTTTTCAAAAGGGAGCTCAACCGATGCCAGTCAAGTGGGGTGTGTGTGGCCCAGTGAGTGGAAACGAGGGAGACTGTGGTTGGAGTCCCCTCGCTGTGTCTCTAAAAGAACCAAGATGAACAAGTCATGGCTCTCAGAGGACTTTTCTTCCCCTGGGTCAGCCAGGGGACGGGAAAGGCACGCGTATTTTTGAGAGTGCTTCATGCAAAGCATCTTTTTCTTTTTCAAAAGGGAGCTCAACCGATGCCAGTCAAGTGGGGTGTGTGTGGCCCAGTGAGTGGCAACGAGGGAGACTGTGGTTGGAGTCCCCTCGCTGTGTTATACATGCTTTTAGAAGGGCATGACATGGCTTGGAGGTTGACTTTCATAAAATGCAAACTGTTGGCTACCAAAATGCTGCCTTTCCAACAACTGTGGTTATAGGCAATGAGGAACATACTGATGAAGATGAGACGCAGATACCCGATTGGGATGACAACTTAAATATTCGGTCAGGGCAAGAAGAGGCTCGGTCTGAGGGGGAGGGGAGTGCAAACACAACAATTGATGATGAAGTTCTAGATCCCACCTACTGTCAACCCCCAGTCAGGCACTCGAGGAGGTCAACAGAGGCGGTGGAGGAGGATGCAACCGACGACGAAATTACCTTGCGCCTTCCTGGACAGAGTCGGAGCACTGGTAGCACGTCTACAACTGCATCCTCAGCCACCACTCTGCCTATGAGCATTATTCGGGGTGCATCAACAGGTCGCATGGCCTCTAAGCCTTGCCTAGCCTGTGATATGTAAAATTTGTCATGATTCTCTTAGTAGAGGTCAAAACCTCAGCAGTTTGACAACTTCTTCCATGAATCGTCACATGAATAAATATCATAGGTCCCGGTGGGAAGCTCACTGTGCTGCAATGCGGCCTAGCGGAGCGAACCATCCACCGCCCGCCCCTTCCAGTGCATCCGCGCGCTCTTCATCTTCTAGGACTGTGGGGACAGCTGTCACACCTGTTTTTCCACGCAAAACTTCCACCACTGTAACCGCAACAGGCAGTTTGCTTGGTAGGTCGTCAGTTGGTTTGGAAGGGGAAACAAGTGAGTGTGTACAACTCTCTCAGACATCGATAGCACCTACGTTGGATGAAGGCAACATCATGTCTCCGCCTGCACTTTCCTCACAAAGCTGCAGGACTCTTAGGACTCTTAGAAGAGTTAATGCTCTGAGACCATGGGGGCGCTTAGCCCCCTCTCTTCGTCACTGAGGATGATTTCATTTTTCAGGGATTAGAGAGGGTGGTCCTTGTGGTGGACTGCAGGTATGGAGAGCTGTTGTCATCGTATTAGATAGATAAGAATGATTATATGTATTGTAGAAATGTCTCCTATCATGTTCCCTAATTTTTTATTATGTCCACATCCTGGTCCCCATCTTGGACATCATAACAAACGTGCACTTTTTTGTTTAATTTACACATTGGACCATAGGAAAAATGACACTACAGCTACAGAGGTGACCGTCTGATAGCCCAGCTCGACTATCCATCTCTACTGAAGACCCTTTCAGCTTTTTGAGAGTTGGGTGGAGGACATCATCTCTTAAAATAGGGTCCCACAGCTGCACCCCATCAGTGTAAGCAGGACTCTTAGGACTCTTAGAAGAGTCAATGCTCTAAAACCATGGGGGGCGCTTAGCCCCCTCTCTTCGTCCCTGAGGATGATTTCATTTTTCAGGGATTAGAGAGGGTGGTCCTTGTGGTGGACTGCAGGTATGGAGAGCTGTTGTCATCGTATTAGATAGATAAGAATGATTATATGTATTGTAGAAATGTCTCCTATCATGTTCCCTAATTTTTTATTATGTCCACATCCTGGTCCCCATCTTGGACATCATAACAAACGTGCACTTTTTTGTTTAATTTACACATTGGACCATAGGAAAAATGACACTACAGCTACAGAGGTGACCGTCTGATAGCCCAGCTCGACTATCCATCTCCACTGAAGACCCTTTCAGCTTTTTGAGAGTTGGGTGGAGGACATCATCTCTGAAAATAGGGTCCCACAGCTGCACCCCATCAGTGTGAGCAGGACTCTTAGGACTCTTAGAAGAGTTAATGCTCTGAGACCATGGGGGCGCTTAGCCCCCTCTCTTCGTCACTGAGGATGATTTCATTTTTCAGGGATTAGAGAGAGTGGTCCTTGTGGTGGACTGCAGGTATGGAGAGCTGTTGTCATCGTATTAGATAGATAAGAATGATTATATGTATTGTAGAAATGTCTCCTATCATGTTCCCTAATTTTTTATTATGTCCACATCCTGGTCCCCATCTTGGACATCATAACAAACGTGCACTTTTTTGTTTAATTTACACATTGGACCATAGGAAAAATGACACTACAGCTACAGAGGTGACCGTCTGATAGCCCAGCTCGACTATCCATCTCTACTGAAGACCCTTTCAGCTTTTTGAGAGTTGGGTGGAGGACATCATCTCTTAAAATAGGGTCCCACAGCTGCACCCCATCAGTGTAAGCAGGACTCTTAGGACTCTTAGAAGAGTCAATGCTCTAAAACCATGGGGGGCGCTTAGCCCCCTCTCTTCGTCCCTGAGGATGATTTCATTTTTCAGGGATTAGAGAGGGTGGTCCTTGTGGTGGACTGCAGGTATGGAGAGCTGTTGTCATCGTATTAGATAGATAAGAATGATTATATGTATTGTAGAAATGTCTCCTATCATGTTCCCTAATTTTTTATTATGTCCACATCCTGGTCCCCATCTTGGACATCATAACAAACGTGCACTTTTTTGTTTAATTTACACATTGGACCATAGGAAAAATGACACTACAGCTACAGAGGTGACCGTCTGATAGCCCAGCTCGACTATCCATCTCTACTGAAGACCCTTTCAGCTTTTTGAGAGTTGGGTGGAGGACATCATCTCTGAAAATAGGGTTCCACAGCTGCACCCCATCAGTGTGAGCAGGACTCTTAGGACTCTTAGAAGAGTTAATGCTCTGAGACCATGGGGGCGCTTAGCCCCCTCTCTTCGTCACTGAGGATGATTTCATTTTTCAGGGATTAGAGAGAGTGGTCCTTGTGGTGGACTGCAGGTATGGAGAGCTGTTGTCATCGTATTAGATAGATAAGAATGATTATATGTATTGTAGAAATGTCTCCTATCATGTTCCCTAATTTTTTATTATGTCCACATCCTGGTCCCCATCTTGGACATCATAACAAACGTGCACTTTTTTGTTTAATTTACACATTGGACCATAGGAAAAATGACACTACAGCTACAGAGGTGACCGTCTGATAGCCCAGCTCGACTATCCATCTCTACTGAAGACCCTTTCAGCTTTTTGAGAGTTGGGTGGAGGACATCATCTCTGAAAATAGGGTCCCACAGCTGCACCCCATCAGTGTGAGCAGGACTCTTAGGACTCTTAGAAGAGTTAATGCTCTGAGACCATGGGGGCGCTTAGCCCCCTCTCTTCGTCACTGAGGATGATTTCATTTTTCAGGGATTAGAGAGGGTGGTCCTTGTGGTGGACTGCAGGTATGGAGAGCTGTTGTCATCGTATTAGATAGATAAGAATGATTATATGTATTGTAGAAATGTCTCCTATCATGTTCCCTAATTTTTTATTATGTCCACATCCTGGTCCCCATCTTGGACATCATAACAAACGTGCACTTTTTTGTTTAATTTACACATTGGACCATAGGAAAAATGACACTACAGCTACAGAGGTGACCGTCTGATAGCCCAGCTCGACTATCCATCTCTACTGAAGACCCTTTCAGCTTTTTGAGAGTTGGGTGGAGGACATCATCTCTGAAAATAGGGTCCCACAGCTGCACCCCATCAGTGTGAGCAGGACTCTTAGGACTCTTAGAAGAGTCAATGCTCTGAGACCATTGGGGGCACTTAGCCCCCTCTCTTCATCACTGAGGATGATTTCATTTTTCAGGGATTAGAGAGGGTGGTCCTTGTGGTGGACTGCAGATATGGAGAGCTGTTATCATCGTATTAGATAGATAAGAATGATTATATGTATTGTAGAAATGTCTCCTATCATGTTCCCTAATTTTTTATTATGTCCACATCCTGGTCCCCATCTTGGACATCATAACAAACGTGCACTTTTTTGTTTAATTTACACATTGGACCATAGGAAAAATGACACTACAGCTACAGAGGTGACCGTCTGATAGCCCAGCTCGACTATCCATCTCTACTGAAGACCCTTTCAGCTTTTTGAGAGTTGGGTGGAGAACATCATCTCTGAAAATAGGGTCCCACAGCTGCACCCCATCAGTGTGAGCAGGACTCTTAGGACTCTTAGAAGAGTCAATGCTCTGAGACCATGGGGGGCGCTTAGCCCCCTCTCTTCGTCACTGAGGATGATTTCACTTTTCAGGGAATAGAGAGGGTGGTCCTTGTGGTGGACTGCAGGTATGGAAAGCTGTTGTCATCGTATTAGATAGATAAGAATGATTATATGTATTGTAGAAATGTCTCCTATCATGTTCCCTATTTTTTTATTATGTCCACATCCTGGTCCCCATCTTGGAAATCATAACAAACGTTCACTTTTTTGTTTAATTTACACATTGGACCATAGGAAAAATGACACTACAGCTACAGAGGTGACCGTCTGATAGCCCAGCTCGACTATCCATCTCTACTGAAGACCCTTTCAGCTTTTTGAGAGTTGGGTGGAGGACATCATCTCTGAAAATAGGGTCCCACAGCTGCACCCCATCAGTGTGAGCAGGAATCCTAGGACTCTTAGAAGAGTCAATGCTCTGAGACCATGGGGGGCGCTTAGCCCCCTCTCTTCGTCACTGAGGATGATTTCATTTTTCAGGGATTAGAGAGAGTGGTCCTTGTGGTGGACTGCAGGTATGGAGAGCTGTTGTGATCGTATTAGATAGATAAGAATGATTATATGTATTGTAGAAATGTCTCCTATCATGTTCCCTAATTTTTTATTATGTCCACATCCTGGTCCCCATCTTGGACATCATAACAAACGTGCACTTTTTTGTTTAATTTACACATTGGACCATAGGAAAAATGACACTACAGCTACAGAGGTGACCGTCTGATAGCCCAGCTCGACTATCCATCTCTACTGAAGAACCTTTCAGCTTTTTGAGAGTTGGGTGGAGGACATCATCTCTGAAAATAGGGTCCCACAGCTGCACCCCATCAGTGTGAGCAGGACTCTTAGGACTCTTAGAAGAGTCAATGCTCTGAGACCATTGGGGGCACTTAGCCCCCTCTCTTCATCACTGAGGATGATTTCATTTTTCAGGGATTAGAGAGGGTGGTCCTTGTGGTGGACTGCAGATATGGAGAGCTGTTATCATCGTATTAGATAGATAAGAATGATTATATGTATTGTAGAAATGTCTCCTATCATGTTCCCTAATTTTTTATTATGTCCACATCCTGGTCCCCATCTTGGACATCATAACAAACGTGCACTTTTTTGTTTAATTTACACATTGGACCATAGGAAAAATGACACTACAGCTACAGAGGTGACCGTCTGATAGCCCAGCTCGACTATCCATCTCTACTGAAGACCCTTTCAGCTTTTTGAGAGCTGGGTGGAGGACATCATCTCTGAAAATAGGGTCCCACAGCTGCACCCCATCAGTGTGAGCAGGACTCTTAGGACTCTTAGAAGAGTCAATGCTCTGAGACCATGGGGGGCGCTTAGCCCCCTCTCTTCGTCACTGAGGATGATTTCATTTTTCAGGGATTAGAGAGGGTGGTCCTTGTGGTGGACTGCAGGTATGGAGAGCTGTTGTCATCGTATTAGATAGATAAGAATGATTATATGTATTGTAGAAATGTCTCCTATCATGTTCCCTAATTTTTTATTATGTCCACATCCTGGTCCCCATCTTGGACATCATAACAAACGTGCACTTTTTTGTTTAATTTACACATTGGACCATAGGAAAAATGACACTACAGCTACAGAGGTGACCGTCTGATAGCCCAGCTCGACTATCCATCTCTACTGAAGACCCTTTCAGCTTTTTGAGAGTTGGGTAGAGAACATCATCTCTGAAAATAGGGTCCCACAGCTGCACCCCATCAGTGTGAGCAGGACTCTTAGGACTCTTAGAAGAGTCAATGCTCTGAGACCATGGAGGGCGCTTAGCCCCCTCTCTTCGTCACTGAGGATGATTTCACTTTTCAGGGATTAGAGAGAGTGGTCCTTGTGGTGGACTGCAGGTATGGAGAGCTGTTGTGATCGTATTAGATAGATAAGAATGATTATATGTATTGTAGAAATGTCTCCTATCATGTTCCCTAATTTTTTATTATGTCCACATCCTGGTCCCCATCTTGAACATCATAACAAACGTGCACTTTTTTGTTTAATTTACACATTGGACCATAGGAAAAATGACACTACAGCTACAGAGGTGACCGTCTGATAGCCCAGCTCGACTATCCATCTCTACTGAAGACCCTTTCAGCTTTTTGAGAGTTGGGTGGAGGACATCATCTCTGAAAATGGGGTCCCACAGCTGCACCCCATCAGTGTGAGCAGGACTCTTAGGACTCTTAGAAGAGTTAATGCTCTGAGACCATGGGGGCGCTTAGCCCCCTCTCTTCGTCACTGAGGATGATTTCATTTTTCAGGGATTAGAGAGGGTGGTCCTTGTGGTGGACTGCAGGTATGGAGAGCTGTTGTCATCGTATTAGATAGATAAGAATGATTATATGTATTGTAGAAATGTCTCCTATCATGTTCCCTAATTTTTTATTATGTCCACATCCTGGTCCCCATCTTGGACATCATAACAAACGTGCACTTTTTTGTTTAATTTACACATTGGACCATAGGAAAAATGACACTACAGCTACAGAGGTGACCGTCTGATAGCCCAGCTCGACTATCCATCTCTACTGAAGACCCTTTCAGCTTTTTGAGAGTTGGGTGGAGGACATCATCTCTGAAAATAGGGTCCCACAGCTGCACCCCATCAGTGTGAGCAGGACTCTTAGGACTCTTAGAAGAGTCAATGCTCTGAGACCATTGGGGGCACTTAGCCCCCTCTCTTCATCACTGAGGATGATTTCATTTTTCAGGGATTAGAGAGGGTGGTCCTTGTGGTGGACTGCAGATATGGAGAGCTGTTATCATCGTATTAGATAGATAAGAATGATTATATGTATTGTAGAAATGTCTCCTATCATGTTCCCTAATTTTTTATTATGTCCACATCCTGGTCCCCATCTTGGACATCATAACAAACGTGCACTTTTTTGTTTAATTTACACATTGGACCATAGGAAAAATGACACTACAGCTACAGAGGTGACCGTCTGATAGCCCAGCTCGACTATCCATCTCTACTGAAGACCCTTTCAGCTTTTTGAGAGTTGGGTGGAGAACATCATCTCTGAAAATAGGGTCCCACAGCTGCACCCCATCAGTGTGAGCAGGACTCTTAGGACTCTTAGAAGAGTCAATGCTCTGAGACCATGGGGGGCGCTTAGCCCCCTCTCTTCGTCACTGAGGATGATTTCACTTTTCAGGGAATAGAGAGGGTGGTCCTTGTGGTGGACTGCAGGTATGGAAAGCTGTTGTCATCGTATTAGATAGATAAGAATGATTATATGTATTGTAGAAATGTCTCCTATCATGTTCCCTATTTTTTTATTATGTCCACATCCTGGTCCCCATCTTGGAAATCATAACAAACGTTCACTTTTTTGTTTAATTTACACATTGGACCATAGGAAAAATGACACTACAGCTACAGAGGTGACCGTCTGATAGCCCAGCTCGACTATCCATCTCTACTGAAGACCCTTTCAGCTTTTTGAGAGTTGGGTGGAGGACATCATCTCTGAAAATAGGGTCCCACAGCTGCACCCCATCAGTGTGAGCAGGAATCCTAGGACTCTTAGAAGAGTCAATGCTCTGAGACCATGGGGGGCGCTTAGCCCCCTCTCTTCGTCACTGAGGATGATTTCATTTTTCAGGGATTAGAGAGAGTGGTCCTTGTGGTGGACTGCAGGTATGGAGAGCTGTTGTGATCGTATTAGATAGATAAGAATGATTATATGTATTGTAGAAATGTCTCCTATCATGTTCCCTAATTTTTTATTATGTCCACATCCTGGTCCCCATCTTGGACATCATAACAAACGTGCACTTTTTTGTTTAATTTACACATTGGACCATAGGAAAAATGACACTACAGCTACAGAGGTGACCGTCTGATAGCCCAGCTCGACTATCCATCTCTACTGAAGAACCTTTCAGCTTTTTGAGAGTTGGGTGGAGGACATCATCTCTGAAAATAGGGTCCCACAGCTGCACCCCATCAGTGTGAGCAGGACTCTTAGGACTCTTAGAAGAGTCAATGCTCTGAGACCATTGGGGGCACTTAGCCCCCTCTCTTCATCACTGAGGATGATTTCATTTTTCAGGGATTAGAGAGGGTGGTCCTTGTGGTGGACTGCAGATATGGAGAGCTGTTATCATCGTATTAGATAGATAAGAATGATTATATGTATTGTAGAAATGTCTCCTATCATGTTCCCTAATTTTTTATTATGTCCACATCCTGGTCCCCATCTTGGACATCATAACAAACGTGCACTTTTTTGTTTAATTTACACATTGGACCATAGGAAAAATGACACTACAGCTACAGAGGTGACCGTCTGATAGCCCAGCTCGACTATCCATCTCTACTGAAGACCCTTTCAGCTTTTTGAGAGCTGGGTGGAGGACATCATCTCTGAAAATAGGGTCCCACAGCTGCACCCCATCAGTGTGAGCAGGACTCTTAGGACTCTTAGAAGAGTCAATGCTCTGAGACCATGGGGGGCGCTTAGCCCCCTCTCTTCGTCACTGAGGATGATTTCATTTTTCAGGGATTAGAGAGGGTGGTCCTTGTGGTGGACTGCAGGTATGGAGAGCTGTTGTCATCGTATTAGATAGATAAGAATGATTATATGTATTGTAGAAATGTCTCCTATCATGTTCCCTAATTTTTTATTATGTCCACATCCTGGTCCCCATCTTGGACATCATAACAAACGTGCACTTTTTTGTTTAATTTACACATTGGACCATAGGAAAAATGACACTACAGCTACAGAGGTGACCGTCTGATAGCCCAGCTCGACTATCCATCTCTACTGAAGACCCTTTCAGCTTTTTGAGAGTTGGGTAGAGAACATCATCTCTGAAAATAGGGTCCCACAGCTGCACCCCATCAGTGTGAGCAGGACTCTTAGGACTCTTAGAAGAGTCAATGCTCTGAGACCATGGAGGGCGCTTAGCCCCCTCTCTTCGTCACTGAGGATGATTTCACTTTTCAGGGATTAGAGAGAGTGGTCCTTGTGGTGGACTGCAGGTATGGAGAGCTGTTGTGATCGTATTAGATAGATAAGAATGATTATATGTATTGTAGAAATGTCTCCTATCATGTTCCCTAATTTTTTATTATGTCCACATCCTGGTCCCCATCTTGAACATCATAACAAACGTGCACTTTTTTGTTTAATTTACACATTGGACCATAGGAAAAATGACACTACAGCTACAGAGGTGACCGTCTGATAGCCCAGCTCGACTATCCATCTCTACTGAAGACCCTTTCAGCTTTTTGAGAGTTGGGTGGAGGACATCATCTCTGAAAATGGGGTCCCACAGCTGCACCCCATCAGTGTGAGCAGGACTCTTAGGACTCTTAGAAGAGTTAATGCTCTGAGACCATGGGGGCGCTTAGCCCCCTCTCTTCGTCACTGAGGATGATTTCATTTTTCAGGGATTAGAGAGGGTGGTCCTTGTGGTGGACTGCAGGTATGGAGAGCTGTTGTCATCGTATTAGATAGATAAGAATGATTATATGTATTGTAGAAATGTCTCCTATCATGTTCCCTAATTTTTTATTATGTCCACATCCTGGTCCCCATCTTGGACATCATAACAAACGTGCACTTTTTTGTTTAATTTACACATTGGACCATAGGAAAAATGACACTACAGCTACAGAGGTGACCGTCTGATAGCCCAGCTCGACTATCCATCTCTACTGAAGACCCTTTCAGCTTTTTGAGAGTTGGGTGGAGGACATCATCTCTGAAAATAGGGTCCCACAGCTGCACCCCATCAGTGTGAGCAGGACTCTTAGGACTCTTAGAAGAGTCAATGCTCTGAGACCATTGGGGGCACTTAGCCCCCTCTCTTCATCACTGAGGATGATTTCATTTTTCAGGGATTAGAGAGGGTGGTCCTTGTGGTGGACTGCAGGTATGGAGAGCTGTTGTCATCGTATTAAATAGATAAGAATGATTATATGTATTGTAGAAATGTCTCCTATCATGTTCCCTAATTTTTTATTATGTCCACATCCTGGTCCCCATCTTGGACATCATAACAAACGTGCACTTTTTTGTTTAATTTACACATTGGACCATAGGAAAAATGACACTACAGCTACAGAGGTGACCGTCTGATAGCCCAGCTCGACTATCCATCTCTACTGAAGACCCTTTCAGCTTTTTGAGAGTTGGGTGGAGAACATCATCTCTGAAAATAGGGTCCCACAGCTGCACCCCATCAGTGTGAGCAGGACTCTTAGTACTCTTAGAAGAGTCAATGCTCTGAGACCATGGGGGGCGCTTAGCCCCCTCTCTTCGTCACTGAGGATGATTTCACTTTTCAGGGAATAGAGAGGGTGGTCCTTGTGGTGGACTGCAGGTATGGAGAGCTGTTGTCATCGTATTACATAGATAAGAATGATTATATGTATTGTAGAAATGTCTCCTATCATGTTCCGTATTTTTTTATTATGTCCACATCCTGGTCCCCATCTTGGAAATCATAACAAACGTGCACTTTTTTGTTTAATTTACACATTGGACCATAGGAAAAATGACACTACAGCTACAGAGGTGACCGTCTGATAGCCCAGCTCGACTATCCATCTCTACTGAAGACCCTTTCAGCTTTTTGAGAGTTGGGTGGAGGACATCATCTCTGAAAATAGGGTCCCACAGCTGCACCCCATCAGTGTGAGCAGGAATCTTAGGACTCTTAGAAGAGTCAATGCTCTGAGACCATGGGGGGCGCTTAGCCCCCTCTCTTCGTCACTGAGGATGATTTCATTTTTCAGGGATTAGAGAGAGTGGTCCTTGTGGTGGACTGCAGGTATGGAGAGCTGTTGTGATCGTATTAGATAGATAAGAATGATTATATGTATTGTAGAAATGTCTCCTATCATGTTCCCTAATTTTTTATTATGTCCACATCCTGGTCCCCATCTTGAACATCATAACAAACGTGCACTTTTTTGTTTAATTTACACATTGGACCATAGGAAAAATGACACTACAGCTACAGAGGTGACCGTCTGATAGCCCAGCTTGACTGTCCATCTCTACTGAAGACCCTTTCAGCTTTTTGAGAGTTGGGTGGAGGACATCATCTCTGAAAATAGGGTCCCACAGCTGCACCCCATCAGTGTGAGCAGGACTCTTAGGACTCTTAGAAGAGTCAATGCTCTGAGACCATTGGGGGCACTTAGCCCCCTCTCTTCATCACTGAGGATGATTTCATTTTTCAGGGATTAGAGAGGGTGGTCCTTGTGGTGGACTGCAGGTATGGAGAGCTGTTGTCATCGTATTAAATAGATAAGAATGATTATATGTATTGTAGAAATGTCTCCTATCATGTTCCCTAATTTTTTATTATGTCCACATCCTGGTCCCCATCTTGGACATCATAACAAACGTGCACTTTTTTGTTTAATTTACACATTGGACCATAGGAAAAATGACACTACAGCTACAGAGGTGACCGTCTGATAGCCCAGCTCGACTATCCATCTCTACTGAAGACCCTTTCAGCTTTTTGAGAGTTGGGTGGAGAACATCATCTCTGAAAATAGGGTCCCACAGCTGCACCCCATCAGTGTGAGCAGGACTCTTAGTACTCTTAGAAGAGTCAATGCTCTGAGACCATGGGGGGCGCTTAGCCCCCTCTCTTCGTCACTGAGGATGATTTCACTTTTCAGGGAATAGAGAGGGTGGTCCTTGTGGTGGACTGCAGGTATGGAGAGCTGTTGTCATCGTATTACATAGATAAGAATGATTATATGTATTGTAGAAATGTCTCCTATCATGTTCCCTAATTTTTTATTATGTCCAAATCCTGGTCCCCATCTTGAACATCATAACAAACGTGCACTTTTTTGTTTAATTTACACATTGGACCATAGGAAAAATGACACTACAGCTACAGAGGTGACCGTCTGATAGCCCAGCTTGACTGTCCATCTCTACTGAAGACCCTTTCAGCTTTTTGAGAGTTGGGTGGAGGACATCATCTCTGAAAATAGGGTCCCACAGCTGCACCCCATCAGTGTAAGCAGGACTCTTAGGACTCTTAGAAGAGTCAATGCTCTAAAACCATGGGGGGTGCTTAGCCCCCTCTCTTCGTCCCTGAGGATGATTTCATTTTTCAGGGATTAGAGAGGGTGGTCCTTGTGGTGGACTGCAGGTATGGAGAGCTGTTGTCATCGTATTAGATAGATAAGAATGATTATATGTATTGTAGAAATGTCTCCTATCATGTTCCCTAATTTCTTATTATGTCCACATCCTGGTCCCCATCTTGGACATCATAACAAACGTGCACTTTTTTGTTTAATTTACACATTGGACCATAGGAAAAATGACACTACAGCTACAGAGGTGACCGTCTGATAGCCCAGCTCGACTATCCATCTCTACTGAAGACCCTTTCAGCTTTTTGAGAGTTGGGTGGAGGACATCATCTCTGAAAATAGGGTCCCACAGCTTCACCCCATCAGTGTGAGCAGGACTCTTAGGACTCTTAGAAGAGTGAATGCTCTGGTACCATGGGGGGCGCTTGGCCCCCTCTCTTCGTCACTGAGGATGATTTCATTTTTCAGGGATTAGAGAGGGTGGTCCTTGTGGTGGACTGCAGGTATGGAGAGCTGTTGTCATCGTATTAGATAGATAAGAATGATTATATGTATTGTAGAAATGTCTCCTATCATGTTCCCTAATTTTTTATTATGTCCACATCCTGGTCCCCATCTTGGACATCATAACAAACGTGCACTTTTTTGTTTAATTTACACATTGGGCCATAGGAAAAATGACACTACAGCTACAGAGGTGACCGTCTGATAGCCCAGCTCGACTATCCATCTCTACTGAAGACCCTTTCAGCTTTTTGAGAGTTGGGTGGAGGACATAATCTCTGAAAATAGGGTCCCACGGCTGCACCCATCAGTGTGAGCAGGACTCTTAGGACTCTTAGAAGAGTTAATGCTCTGAGACCATGGGGGCGCTTAGCCCCCTCTCTTCGTCACTGAGGATGATTTCATTTTTCAGGGATTAGAGAGGGTGGTCCTTGTGGTGGACTGCAGGTATGGAGAGCTGTTGTCATCGTATTAGATAGATAAGAATGATTATATGTATTGTAGAAATGTCTCCTATCATGTTCCCTAATTTTTTATTATGTCCACATCCTGGTCCCCATCTTGGACATCATAACAAACGTGCACTTTTTTGTTTAATTTACACATTGGACCATAGGAAAAATGACACTACAGCTACAGAGGTGACCGTCTGATAGCCCAGCTCGACTATCCATCTCTACTGAAGACCCTTTCAGCTTTTTGAGAGTTGGGTGGAGGACATCATCTCTGAAAATAGGGTCCCACAGCTGCACCCCATCAGTGTGAGCAGGACTCTTAGGACTCTTAGAAGAGTCAATGCTCTGAGACCATTGGGGGCACTTAGCCCCCTCTCTTCGTCACTGAGGATGATTTCATTTTTCAGGGATTAGAGAGGGTGGTCCTTGTGGTGGACTGCAGGTATGGAGAGCTGTTATCATCGTATTAGGTAGATTAGAATGATTATATGTATTGTAGAAATGTCTCCTATCATGTTCCCTAATTTTTTATTATGTCCACATCCTGGTCCCCATCTTGGACATCATAACAAACGTGCACTTTTTTGTTTAATTTACACATTGGACCATAGGAAAAATGACACTACAGCTACAGAGGTGACCGTCTGATAGCCCAGCTCGACAATCCATCTCTACTGAAGACCCTTTCAGCTTTTTGAGAGTTGGGTGGAGGACATCATCTCTGAAAATAGGGTCCCGCAGCTGCACCCCATCAGTGTGAGCAGGACTCTTAGGACTCTTAGAAGAGTCAATGCTCTGAGACCATGGGGGGCGCTTAGCCCCCTCTCTTCGTCACTGAGGATGATTTTATTTTTCAGGGATTAGAGAGGGTGGTCCTTGTGGTGGACTGCAGGTATGGAGAGCTGTTGTCATCGTATTAAATAGATAAGAATGATTATATGTATTGTAGAAATGTCTCCTATCATGTTCCCTAATTTTTTATTATGTCCACATCCTGGTCCCCATCTTGGACATCATAACAAACGTGCACTTTTTTGTTTAATTTACACATTGGACCATAGGAAAAATGACACTACAGCTACAGAGGTGACCGTCTGATAGCCCAGCTCGACTATCCATCTCTACTGAAGACCCTTTCAGCTTTTTGAGAGTTGGGTGGAGGACATCATCTATGAAAATAGGGTCCCACAGCTGCACCCCATCAGTGTGAGCAGGACTCTTAGGACTCTTAGAAGAGTCAATGCTCTGAGACCATGGGGGGCGCTTAGCCCCCTCTCTTCGTCACTGAGGATGATTTCACTTTTCAGGGAATAGAGAGGGTGGTCCTTGTGGTGGACTGCAGGTATGGAGAGCTGTTGTCATCGTATTACATAGATAAGAATGATTATATGTATTGTAGAAATGTCTCCTATCATGTTCCGTATTTTTTTATTATGTCCACATCCTGGTCCCCATCTTGGAAATCATAACAAACGTGCACTTTTTTGTTTAATTTACACATTGGACCATAGGAAAAATGACACTACAGCTACAGAGGTGACCGTCTGATAGCCCAGCTCGACTATCCATCTCTACTGAAGACCCTTTCAGCTTTTTGAGAGTTGGGTGGAGGACATCATCTCTGAAAATAGGGTCCCACAGCTGCACCCCATCAGTGTGAGCAGGAATCTTAGGACTCTTAGAAGAGTCAATGCTCTGAGACCATGGGGGGCGCTTAGCCCCCTCTCTTCGTCACTGAGGATGATTTCATTTTTCAGGGATTAGAGAGAGTGGTCCTTGTGGTGGACTGCAGGTATGGAGAGCTGTTGTGATCGTATTAGATAGATAAGAATGATTATATGTATTGTAGAAATGTCTCCTATCATGTTCCCTAATTTTTTATTATGTCCACATCCTGGTCCCCATCTTGAACATCATAACAAACGTGCACTTTTTTGTTTAATTTACACATTGGACCATAGGAAAAATGACACTACAGCTACAGAGGTGACCGTCTGATAGCCCAGCTTGACTGTCCATCTCTACTGAAGACCCTTTCAGCTTTTTGAGAGTTGGGTGGAGGACATCATCTCTGAAAATAGGGTCCCACAGCTGCACCCCATCAGTGTAAGCAGGACTCTTAGGACTCTTAGAAGAGTCAATGCTCTAAAACCATGGGGGGTGCTTAGCCCCCTCTCTTCGTCCCTGAGGATGATTTCATTTTTCAGGGATTAGAGAGGGTGGTCCTTGTGGTGGACTGCAGGTATGGAGAGCTGTTGTCATCGTATTAGATAGATAAGAATGATTATATGTATTGTAGAAATGTCTCCTATCATGTTCCCTAATTTCTTATTATGTCCACATCCTGGTCCCCATCTTGGACATCATAACAAACGTGCACTTTTTTGTTTAATTTACACATTGGACCATAGGAAAAATGACACTACAGCTACAGAGGTGACCGTCTGATAGCCCAGCTCGACTATCCATCTCTACTGAAGACCCTTTCAGCTTTTTGAGAGTTGGGTGGAGGACATCATCTCTGAAAATAGTGTCCCACAGCTTCACCCCATCAGTGTGAGCAGGACTCTTAGGACTCTTAGAAGAGTGAATGCTCTGGTACCATGGGGGGCGCTTGGCCCCCTCTCTTCGTCACTGAGGATGATTTCATTTTTCAGGGATTAGAGAGGGTGGTCCTTGTGGTGGACTGCAGGTATGGAGAGCTGTTGTCATCGTATTAGATAGATAAGAATGATTATATGTATTGTAGAAATGTCTCCTATCATGTTCCCTAATTTTTTATTATGTCCACATCCTGGTCCCCATCTTGGACATCATAACAAACGTGCACTTTTTTGTTTAATTTACACATTGGGCCATAGGAAAAATGACACTACAGCTACAGAGGTGACCGTCTGATAGCCCAGCTCGACTATCCATCTCTACTGAAGACCCTTTCAGCTTTTTGAGAGTTGGGTGGAGGACATCATCTCTGAAAATAGGGTCCCACGGCTGCACCCATCAGTGTGAGCAGGACTCTTAGGACTCTTAGAAGAGTTAATGCTCTGAGACCATGGGGGCGCTTAGCCCCCTCTCTTCGTCACTGAGGATGATTTCATTTTTCAGGGATTAGAGAGGGTGGTCCTTGTGGTGGACTGCAGGTATGGAGAGCTGTTGTCATCGTATTAGATAGATAAGAATGATTATATGTATTGTAGAAATGTCTCCTATCATGTTCCCTAATTTTTTATTATGTCCACATCCTGGTCCCCATCTTGGACATCATAACAAACGTGCACTTTTTTGTTTAATTTACACATTGGACCATAGGAAAAATGACACTACAGCTACAGAGGTGACCGTCTGATAGCCCAGCTCGACTATCCATCTCTACTGAAGACCCTTTCAGCTTTTTGAGAGTTGGGTGGAGGACATCATCTCTGAAAATAGGGTCCCACAGCTGCACCCCATCAGTGTGAGCAGGACTCTTAGGACTCTTAGAAGAGTCAATGCTCTGAGACCATTGGGGGCACTTAGCCCCCTCTCTTCGTCACTGAGGATGATTTCATTTTTCAGGGATTAGAGAGGGTGGTCCTTGTGGTGGACTGCAGGTATGGAGAGCTGTTATCATCGTATTAGGTAGATAAGAATGATTATATGTATTGTAGAAATGTCTCCTATCATGTTCCCTAATTTTTTATTATGTCCACATCCTGGTCCCCATCTTGGACATCATAACAAACGTGCACTTTTTTGTTTAATTTACACATTGGACCATAGGAAAAATGACACTACAGCTACAGAGGTGACCGTCTGATAGCCCAGCTCGACAATCCATCTCTACTGAAGACCCTTTCAGCTTTTTGTTAGTTGGGTGGAGGACATCATCTCTGAAAATAGGGTCCCGCAGCTGCACCCCATCAGTGTGAGCAGGACTCTTAGGACTCTTAGAAGAGTCAATGCTCTGAGACCATGGGGGGCGCTTAGCCCCCTCTCTTCGTCACTGAGGATGATTTTATTTTTCAGGGATTAGAGAGGGTGGTCCTTGTGGTGGACTGCAGGTATGGAGAGCTGTTGTCATCGTATTAAATAGATAAGAATGATTATATGTATTGTAGAAATGTCTCCTATCATGTTCCCTAATTTTTTATTATGTCCACATCCTGGTCCCCATCTTGGACATCATAACAAACGTGCACTTTTTTGTTTAATTTACACATTGGACCATAGGAAAAATGACACTACAGCTACAGAGGTGACCGTCTGATAGCCCAGCTCGACTATCCATCTCTACTGAAGACCCTTTCAGCTTTTTGAGAGTTGGGTGGAGGACATCATCTCTGAAAATAGGGTCCCACAGCTGCACCCCATCAGTGTGAGCAGGACTCTTAGGACTCTTAGAAGAGTCAATGCTCTGAGACCATGGGGGGCGCTTAGCCCCCTCTCTTCGTCACTGAGGATGATTTCATTTTTCAGGGATTAGAGAGGGTGGTCCTTGTGGTGGACTGCAGGTATGGAGAGCTGTTGTCATCGTATTAGATAGATAAGAATGATTATATGTATTGTAGAAATGTCTCCTATCATGTTCCCTAATTTTTTATTATGTCCACATCCTGGTCCCCATCTTGGACATCATAACAAACGTGCACTTTTTTGTTTAATTTACACATTGGACCATAGGAAAAATGACACCACAGCTACAGAGGTGACCGTCTGATAGCCCAGCTCGACTATCCATCTCTACTGAAGACCCTTTCAGCTTTTTGAGAGTTGGGTGGAGAACATCATCTCTGAAAATAGGGTCCCGCAGCTGCACCCCATCAGTGTGAGCAGGACTCTTAGGACTCTTAGAAGAGTCAATGCTCTGAGACCATGGGGGGCGCTTAGCCCCCTCTCCTCGTCACTGAGGATGATTTCACTTTTCAGGGAATAGAGAGGGTGGTCCTTGTGGTGGACTGCAGGTATGGAGAGCTGTTGTCATCGTATTAGATAGATAAGAATGATTATATGTATTGTAGAAATGTCTCCTATCATGTTCCCTATTTTTTTATTATGTCCACATCCTGGTCCCCATCTTGGAAATCATCACAAACGTGCACTTTTTTGTTTAATTTACAAATTGGACAATAGGAAAAATGACACTACAGCTACAGAGGTGACCGTCTGATAGCCCAGCTCGACTATCCATCTCTACTGAAGACCCTTTCAGCTTTTTGAGAGTTGGGTGGAGGACATCATCTCTGAAAATAGGGTCCCACAGCTGCACCCCATCAGTGTGAGCAGGAATCTTAGGACTCTTAGAAGAGTCAATGCTCTGAGACCATGGGGGGCGCTTAGCCCCCTCTCTTCGTCACTGAGGATGATTTCATTTTTCAGGGATTAGAGAGAGTGGTCCTTGTGGTGGACTGCAGGTATGGAGAGCTGTTGTGATCGTATTAGATAGATAAGAATGATTATATGTATTGTAGAAATGTCTCCTATCATGTTCCCTAATTTTTTATTATGTCCACATCCTGGTCCCCATCTTGAACATCATAACAAACGTGCACTTTTTTGTTTAATTTACACATTGGACCATAGGAAAAATGACACTACAGCTACAGAGGTGACCGTCTGATAGCCCAGCTCGACTATCCATCTCTACTGAAGAACCTTTCAGCTTTTTGAGAGTTGGGTGGAGGACATCATCTCTGAAAATAGGGTCCCACAGCTTCACCCCATCAGTGTGAGCAGGGCTCTTAGGACTCTTAGAAGAGTCAATGCTCTGGTACCATGGGGGGCGCTTGGCCCCCTCTCTTCGTCACTGAGGATGATTTCATTTTTCAGGGATTAGAGAGGGTGGTCCTTGTGGTGGACTGCAGGTATGGAGAGCTGTTGTCATCGTATTAGATAGATAAGAATGATTATATGTATTGTAGAAATGTCTCCTATCATGTTCCCTAATTTTTTATTATGTCCACATCCTGGTCCCCATCTTGGACATCATAACAAACGTGCACTTTTTTGTTTAATTTACACATTGGACCATAGGAAAAATGACACTACAGCTACAGAGGTGACCGTCTGATAGCCCAGCTCGACTATCCATCTCTACTGAAGACCCTTTCAGCTTTTTGAGAGTTGGGTGGAGGACATCATCTCTGAAAATAGGGTCCCACAGCTGCACCCCATCAGTGTGAGCAGGAATCTTAGGACTCTTAGAAGAGTCAATGCTCTGAGACCATGGGGGGCGCTTAGCCCCCTCTCTTCGTCACTGAGGATGATTTCATTTTTCAGGGATTAGAGAGAGTGGTCCTTGTGGTGGACTGCAGGTATGGAGAGCTGTTGTGATCGTATTAGATAGATAAGAATGATTATATGTATTGTAGAAATGTCTCCTATCATGTTCCCTAATTTTTTATTATGTCCACATCCTGGTCCCCATCTTGAACATCATAACAAACGTGCACTTTTTTGTTTAATTTACACATTGGACCATAGGAAAAATGACACTACAGCTACAGAGGTGACCGTCTGATAGCCCAGCTTGACTGTCCATCTCTACTGAAGACCCTTTCAGCTTTTTGAGAGTTGGGTGGAGGACATCATCTCTGAAAATAGGGTCCCACAGCTGCACCCCATCAGTGTAAGCAGGACTCTTAGGACTCTTAGAAGAGTCAATGCTCTAAAACCATGGGGGGTGCTTAGCCCCCTCTCTTCGTCCCTGAGGATGATTTCATTTTTCAGGGATTAGAGAGGGTGGTCCTTGTGGTGGACTGCAGGTATGGAGAGCTGTTGTCATCGTATTAGATAGATAAGAATGATTATATGTATTGTAGAAATGTCTCCTATCATGTTCCCTAATTTCTTATTATGTCCACATCCTGGTCCCCATCTTGGACATCATAACAAACGTGCACTTTTTTGTTTAATTTACACATTGGACCATAGGAAAAATGACACTACAGCTACAGAGGTGACCGTCTGATAGCCCAGCTCGACTATCCATCTCTACTGAAGACCCTTTCAGCTTTTTGAGAGTTGGGTGGAGGACATCATCTCTGAAAATAGGGTCCCACAGCTTCACCCCATCAGTGTGAGCAGGACTCTTAGGACTCTTAGAAGAGTGAATGCTCTGGTACCATGGGGGGCGCTTGGCCCCCTCTCTTCGTCACTGAGGATGATTTCATTTTTCAGGGATTAGAGAGGGTGGTCCTTGTGGTGGACTGCAGGTATGGAGAGCTGTTGTCATCGTATTAGATAGATAAGAATGATTATATGTATTGTAGAAATGTCTCCTATCATGTTCCCTAATTTTTTATTATGTCCACATCCTGGTCCCCATCTTGGACATCATAACAAACGTGCACTTTTTTGTTTAATTTACACATTGGGCCATAGGAAAAATGACACTACAGCTACAGAGGTGACCGTCTGATAGCCCAGCTCGACTATCCATCTCTACTGAAGACCCTTTCAGCTTTTTGAGAGTTGGGTGGAGGACATAATCTCTGAAAATAGGGTCCCACGGCTGCACCCATCAGTGTGAGCAGGACTCTTAGGACTCTTAGAAGAGTTAATGCTCTGAGACCATGGGGGCGCTTAGCCCCCTCTCTTCGTCACTGAGGATGATTTCATTTTTCAGGGATTAGAGAGGGTGGTCCTTGTGGTGGACTGCAGGTATGGAGAGCTGTTGTCATCGTATTAGATAGATAAGAATGATTATATGTATTGTAGAAATGTCTCCTATCATGTTCCCTAATTTTTTATTATGTCCACATCCTGGTCCCCATCTTGGACATCATAACAAACGTGCACTTTTTTGTTTAATTTACACATTGGACCATAGGAAAAATGACACTACAGCTACAGAGGTGACCGTCTGATAGCCCAGCTCGACTATCCATCTCTACTGAAGACCCTTTCAGCTTTTTGAGAGTTGGGTGGAGGACATCATCTCTGAAAATAGGGTCCCACAGCTGCACCCCATCAGTGTGAGCAGGACTCTTAGGACTCTTAGAAGAGTCAATGCTCAGAGACCATTGGGGGCACTTAGCCCCCTCTCTTCGTCACTGAGGATGATTTCATTTTTCAGGGATTAGAGAGGGTGGTCCTTGTGGTGGACTGCAGGTATGGAGAGCTGTTATCATCGTATTAGGTAGATAAGAATGATTATATGTATTGTAGAAATGTCTCCTATCATGTTCCCTAATTTTTTATTATGTCCACATCCTGGTCCCCATCTTGGACATCATAACAAACGTGCACTTTTTTGTTTAATTTACACATTGGACCATAGGAAAAATGACACTACAGCTACAGAGGTGACCGTCTGATAGCCCAGCTCGACAATCCATCTCTACTGAAGACCCTTTCAGCTTTTTGAGAGTTGGGTGGAGGACATCATCTCTGAAAATAGGGTCCCGCAGCTGCACCCCATCAGTGTGAGCAGGACTCTTAGGACTCTTAGAAGAGTCAATGCTCTGAGACCATGGGGGGCGCTTAGCCCCCTCTCTTCGTCACTGAGGATGATTTTATTTTTCAGGGATTAGAGAGGGTGGTCCTTGTGGTGGACTGCAGGTATGGAGAGCTGTTGTCATCGTATTAAATAGATAAGAATGATTATATGTATTGTAGAAATGTCTCCTATCATGTTCCCTAATTTTTTATTATGTCCACATCCTGGTCCCCATCTTGGACATCATAACAAACGTGCACTTTTTTGTTTAATTTACACATTGGACCATAGGAAAAATGACACTACAGCTACAGAGGTGACCGTCTGATAGCCCAGCTCGACTATCCATCTCTACTGAAGACCCTTTCAGCTTTTTGAGAGTTGGGTGGAGGACATCATCTATGAAAATAGGGTCCCACAGCTGCACCCCATCAGTGTGAGCAGGACTCTTAGGACTCTTAGAAGAGTCAATGCTCTGAGACCATGGGGGGCGCTTAGCCCCCTCTCTTCGTCACTGAGGATGATTTCACTTTTCAGGGAATAGAGAGGGTGGTCCTTGTGGTGGACTGCAGGTATGGAGAGCTGTTGTCATCGTATTACATAGATAAGAATGATTATATGTATTGTAGAAATGTCTCCTATCATGTTCCGTATTTTTTTATTATGTCCACATCCTGGTCCCCATCTTGGAAATCATAACAAACGTGCACTTTTTTGTTTAATTTACACATTGGACCATAGGAAAAATGACACTACAGCTACAGAGGTGACCGTCTGATAGCCCAGCTCGACTATCCATCTCTACTGAAGACCCTTTCAGCTTTTTGAGAGTTGGGTGGAGGACATCATCTCTGAAAATAGGGTCCCACAGCTGCACCCCATCAGTGTGAGCAGGAATCTTAGGACTCTTAGAAGAGTCAATGCTCTGAGACCATGGGGGGCGCTTAGCCCCCTCTCTTCGTCACTGAGGATGATTTCATTTTTCAGGGATTAGAGAGAGTGGTCCTTGTGGTGGACTGCAGGTATGGAGAGCTGTTGTGATCGTATTAGATAGATAAGAATGATTATATGTATTGTAGAAATGTCTCCTATCATGTTCCCTAATTTTTTATTATGTCCACATCCTGGTCCCCATCTTGAACATCATAACAAACGTGCACTTTTTTGTTTAATTTACACATTGGACCATAGGAAAAATGACACTACAGCTACAGAGGTGACCGTCTGATAGCCCAGCTTGACTGTCCATCTCTACTGAAGACCCTTTCAGCTTTTTGAGAGTTGGGTGGAGGACATCATCTCTGAAAATAGGGTCCCACAGCTGCACCCCATCAGTGTAAGCAGGACTCTTAGGACTCTTAGAAGAGTCAATGCTCTAAAACCATGGGGGGTGCTTAGCCCCCTCTCTTCGTCCCTGAGGATGATTTCATTTTTCAGGGATTAGAGAGGGTGGTCCTTGTGGTGGACTGCAGGTATGGAGAGCTGTTGTCATCGTATTAGATAGATAAGAATGATTATATGTATTGTAGAAATGTCTCCTATCATGTTCCCTAATTTCTTATTATGTCCACATCCTGGTCCCCATCTTGGACATCATAACAAACGTGCACTTTTTTGTTTAATTTACACATTGGACCATAGGAAAAATGACACTACAGCTACAGAGGTGACCGTCTGATAGCCCAGCTCGACTATCCATCTCTACTGAAGACCCTTTCAGCTTTTTGAGAGTTGGGTGGAGGACATCATCTCTGAAAATAGGGTCCCACAGCTTCACCCCATCAGTGTGAGCAGGACTCTTAGGACTCTTAGAAGAGTGAATGCTCTGGTACCATGGGGGGCGCTTGGCCCCCTCTCTTCGTCACTGAGGATGATTTCATTTTTCAGGGATTAGAGAGGGTGGTCCTTGTGGTGGACTGCAGGTATGGAGAGCTGTTGTCATCGTATTAGATAGATAAGAATGATTATATGTATTGTAGAAATGTCTCCTATCATGTTCCCTAATTTTTTATTATGTCCACATCCTGGTCCCCATCTTGGACATCATAACAAACGTGCACTTTTTTGTTTAATTTACACATTGGGCCATAGGAAAAATGACACTACAGCTACAGAGGTGACCGTCTGATAGCCCAGCTCGACTATCCATCTCTACTGAAGACCCTTTCAGCTATTTGAGAGTTGGGTGGAGGACATCATCTCTGAAAATAGGGTCCCACGGCTGCACCCATCAGTGTGAGCAGGACTCTTAGGACTCTTAGAAGAGTTAATGCTCTGAGACCATGGGGGCGCTTAGCCCCCTCTCTTCGTCACTGAGGATGATTTCATTTTTCAGGGATTAGAGAGGGTGGTCCTTGTGGTGGACTGCAGGTATGGAGAGCTGTTGTCATCGTATTAGATAGATAAGAATGATTATATGTATTGTAGAAATGTCTCCTATCATGTTCCCTAATTTTTTATTATGTCCACATCCTGGTCCCCATCTTGGACATCATAACAAACGTGCACTTTTTTGTTTAATTTACACATTGGACCATAGGAAAAATGACACTACAGCTACAGAGGTGACCGTCTGATAGCCCAGCTCGACTATCCATCTCTACTGAAGACCCTTTCAGCTTTTTGAGAGTTGGGTGGAGGACATCATCTCTGAAAATAGGGTCCCACAGCTGCACCCCATCAGTGTGAGCAGGACTCTTAGGACTCTTAGAAGAGTCAATGCTCTGAGACCATTGGGGGCACTTAGCCCCCTCTCTTCGTCACTGAGGATGATTTCATTTTTCAGGGATTAGAGAGGGTGGTCCTTGTGGTGGACTGCAGGTATGGAGAGCTGTTATCATCGTATTAGGTAGATAAGAATGATTATATGTATTGTAGAAATGTCTCCTATCATGTTCCCTAATTTTTTATTATGTCCACATCCTGGTCCCCATCTTGGACATCATAACAAACGTGCACTTTTTTGTTTAATTTACACATTGGACCATAGGAAAAATGACACTACAGCTACAGAGGTGACCGTCTGATAGCCCAGCTCGACAATCCATCTCTACTGAAGACCCTTTCAGCTTTTTGAGAGTTGGGTGGAGGACATCATCTCTGAAAATAGGGTCCCGCAGCTGCACCCCATCAGTGTGAGCAGGACTCTTAGGACTCTTAGAAGAGTCAATGCTCTGAGACCATGGGGGGCGCTTAGCCCCCTCTCTTCGTCACTGAGGATGATTTTATTTTTCAGGGATTAGAGAGGGTGGTCCTTGTGGTGGACTGCAGGTATGGAGAGCTGTTGTCATCGTATTAAATAGATAAGAATGATTATATGTATTGTAGAAATGTCTCCTATCATGTTCCCTAATTTTTTATTATGTCCACATCCTGGTCCCCATCTTGGACATCATAACAAACGTGCACTTTTTTGTTTAATTTACACATTGGACCATAGGAAAAATGACACTACAGCTACAGAGGTGACCGTCTGATAGCCCAGCTCGACTATCCATCTCTACTGAAGACCCTTTCAGCTTTTTGAGAGTTGGGTGGAGGACATCATCTCTGAAAATAGGGTCCCACAGCTGCACCCCATCAGTGTGAGCAGGACTCTTAGGACTCTTAGAAGAGTCAATGCTCTGAGACCATGGGGGGCGCTTAGCCCCCTCTCTTCGTCACTGAGGATGATTTCATTTTTCAGGGATTAGAGAGGGTGGTCCTTGTGGTGGACTGCAGGTATGGAGAGCTGTTGTCATCGTATTAGATAGATAAGAATGATTATATGTATTGTAGAAATGTCTCCTATCATGTTCCCTAATTTTTTATTATGTCCACATCCTGGTCCCCATCTTGGACATCATAACAAACGTGCACTTTTTTGTTTAATTTACACATTGGACCATAGGAAAAATGACACCACAGCTACAGAGGTGACCGTCTGATAGCCCAGCTCGACTATCCATCTCTACTGAAGACCCTTTCAGCTTTTTGAGAGTTGGGTGGAGAACATCATCTCTGAAAATAGGGTCCCGCAGCTGCACCCCATCAGTGTGAGCAGGACTCTTAGGACTCTTAGAAGAGTCAATGCTCTGAGACCATGGGGGGCGCTTAGCCCCCTCTCCTCGTCACTGAGGATGATTTCACTTTTCAGGGAATAGAGAGGGTGGTCCTTGTGGTGGACTGCAGGTATGGAGAGCTGTTGTCATCGTATTAGATAGATAAGAATGATTATATGTATTGTAGAAATGTCTCCTATCATGTTCCCTATTTTTTTATTATGTCCACATCCTGGTCCCCATCTTGGAAATCATCACAAACGTGCACTTTTTTGTTTAATTTACAAATTGGACAATAGGAAAAATGACACTACAGCTACAGAGGTGACCGTCTGATAGCCCAGCTCGACTATCCATCTCTACTGAAGACCCTTTCAGCTTTTTGAGAGTTGGGTGGAGGACATCATCTCTGAAAATAGGGTCCCACAGCTGCACCCCATCAGTGTGAGCAGGAATCTTAGGACTCTTAGAAGAGTCAATGCTCTGAGACCATGGGGGGCGCTTAGCCCCCTCTCTTCGTCACTGAGGATGATTTCATTTTTCAGGGATTAGAGAGAGTGGTCCTTGTGGTGGACTGCAGGTATGGAGAGCTGTTGTGATCGTATTAGATAGATAAGAATGATTATATGTATTGTAGAAATGTCTCCTATCATGTTCCCTAATTTTTTATTATGTCCACATCCTGGTCCCCATCTTGAACATCATAACAAACGTGCACTTTTTTGTTTAATTTACACATTGGACCATAGGAAAAATGACACTACAGCTACAGAGGTGACCGTCTGATAGCCCAGCTCGACTATCCATCTCTACTGAAGACCCTTTCAGCTTTTTGAGAGTTGGGTGGAGGACATCATCTCTGAAAATAGGGTCCCACAGCTTCACCCCATCAGTGTGAGCAGGGCTCTTAGGACTCTTAGAAGAGTCAATGCTCTGGTACCATGGGGGGCGCTTGGCCCCCTCTCTTCGTCACTGAGGATGATTTCATTTTTCAGGGATTAGAGAGGGTGGTCCTTGTGGTGGACTGCAGGTATGGAGAGCTGTTGTCATCGTATTAGATAGATAAGAATGATTATATGTATTGTAGAAATGTCTCCTATCATGTTCCCTAATTTTTTATTATGTCCACATCCTGGTCCCCATCTTGGACATCATAACAAACGTGCACTTTTTTGTTTAATTTACACATTGGACCATAGGAAAAATGACACTACAGCTACAGAGGTGACCGTCTGATAGCCCAGCTCGACTATCCATCTCTACTGAAGACCCTTTCAGCTTTTTGAGAGTTGGGTGGAGGACATCATCTCTGAAAATAGGGTCCCACAGCTGCACCCCATCCGTGTGAGCAGGACTCTTAGGACTCTTAGAAGAGTTAATGCTCTGAGACCATGGGGGCGCTTAGCCCCCTCTCTTCGTCACTGAGGATGATTTCATTTTTCAGGGATTAGAGAGGGTGGTCCTTGTGGTGAACTGCAGGTATGGAGAGCTGTTGTCATCGTATTAGATAGATAAGAATGATTATATGTATTGTAGAAATGTCTCCTATCATGTTCCCTAATTTTTTATTATGTCCACATCCTGGTCCCCATCTTGGACATCATAACAAACGTGCACTTTTTTGTTTAATTTACACATTGGACCATAGGAAAAATGACACTACAGCTACAGAGGTGACCGTCTGATAGCCCAGCTCGACTATCCATCTCTACTGAAGACCCTTTCAGCATTTTGAGAGTTGGGTGGAGGACATCATCTCTGAAAATAGGGTCCCACAGCTGCACCCCATCAGTGTGAGCAGGACTCTTAGGACTCTTAGAAGAGTCAATGCTCTGAGACCATTGGGGGCACTGAGCCCCCTCTCTTCGTCACTGAGGATGATTTCATTTTTCAGGGATTAGAGAGGTTGGTCCTTGTGGTGGACTGCAGGTATGGAGAGCTGTTATCATCGTATTAGATAGATAAGAATGATTATATGTATTGTAGAAATGTCTCCTATCATGTTCCCTAATTTTTTATTATGTCCACATCCTGGTCCCCATCTTGGACATCATAACAAACGTGCACTTTTTTGTTTAATTTACACATTGGACCATAGGAAAAATGACACTACAGCTACAGAGGTGACCGTCTGATAGCCCAGCTCGACTATCCATCTCTACTGAAGACCCTTTCAGCTTTTTGAGAGTTGGGTGGAGGACATCATCTCTGAAAATAGGGTCCCACAGCTTCACCCCATCAGTGTGAGCAGGACTCTTAGGA
Source organism: Anomaloglossus baeobatrachus (assembly GCF_048569485.1). Classification (NCBI taxonomy): domain Eukaryota; kingdom Metazoa; phylum Chordata; class Amphibia; order Anura; family Aromobatidae; genus Anomaloglossus; species Anomaloglossus baeobatrachus. The sequence goes on along the minus strand of NW_027442954.1, from coordinate 318,674 downwards.
CTCTTAGAAGAGTCAATGCTCTGGTACCATGGGGGGCGCTTGGCCCCCTCTCTTCGTCACTGAGGATGATTTCATTTTTCAGGGATTAGAGAGGGTGGTCCTTGTGGTGGACTGCAGGTATGGAGAGCTGTTGTCATCGTATTAGATAGATAAGAATGATTATATGTATTGTAGAAATGTCTCCTATCATGTTCCCTAATTTTTTATTATGTCCACATCCTGGTCCCCATCTTGGACATCATAACAAACGTGCACTTTTTTGTTTAATTTACACATTGGACCATAGGAAAAATGACACTACAGCTACAGAGGTGACCGTCTGATAGCCCAGCTCGACTATCCATCTCTACTGAAGACCCTTTCAGCTTTTTGAGAGTTGGGTGGAGGACATCATCTCTGAAAATAGGGTCCCACAGCTGCACCCCATCAGTGTGAGCAGGACTCTTAGGACTCTTAGAAGAGTTAATGCTCTGAGACCATGGGGGCGCTTAGCCCCCTCTCTTCGTCACTGAGGATGATTTCATTTTTCAGGGATTAGAGAGGGTGGTCCTTGTGGTGGACTGCAGGTATGGAGAGCTGTTGTCATCGTATTAGATAGATAAGAATGATTATATGTATTGTAGAAATGTCTCCTATCATGTTCCCTAATTTTTTATTATGTCCACATCCTGGTCCCCATCTTGGACATCATAACAAACGTGCACTTTTTTGTTTAATTTACACATTGGACCATAGGAAAAATGACACTACAGCTACAGAGGTGACCGTCTGATAGCCCAGCTCGACTATCCATCTCTACTGAAGACCCTTTCAGCTTTTTGAGAGTTGGGTGGAGGACATCATCTCTGAAAATAGGGTCCCACAGCTGCACCCCATCAGTGTGAGCAGGACTCTTAGGACTCTTAGAAGAGTCAATGCTCTGAGACCATTGGGGGCACTTAGCCCCCTCTCTTCGTCACTGAGGATGATTTCATTTTTCAGGGATTAGAGAGGGTGGTCCTTGTGGTGGACTGCAGGTATGGAGAGCTGTTATCATCGTATTAGATAGATAAGAATGATTATATGTATTGTAGAAATGTCTCCTATCATGTTCCCTAATTTTTTATTATGTCCACATCCTGGTCCCCATCTTGGACATCATAACAAACGTGCACTTTTTTGTTTAATTTACACATTGGACCATAGGAAAAATGACACTACAGCTACAGAGGTGACCGTCTGATAGCCCAGCTCGACAATCCATCTCTACTGAAGACCCTTTCAGCTTTTTGAGAGTTGGGTGGAGGACATCATCTCTGAAAATAGGGTCCCACAGCTGCACCCCATCAGTGTGAGCAGGACTCTTAGGACTCTTAGAAGAGTCAATGTTTTGAGACCATGGGGGGCGCTTAGCCCCCTCTCTTCGTCACTGAGGATGATTTCATTTTTCAGGGATTAGAGAGGGTGGTCCTTGTGGTGGACTGCAGGTATGGAGAGCTGTTGTCATCGTATTAGATAGATAAGAATGATTATATGTATTGTAGAAATGTCTCCTATCATGTTCCCTAATTTTTTATTATGTCCACATCCAGGTCCCCATCTTGGACATCATAACAAACGTGCACTTTTTTGTTTAATTTACACATTGGACCATAGGAAAAATGACACTACAGCTACAGAGGTGACCGTCTGATAGCCCAGCTCGACTATCCATCTCTACTGAAGACCCTTTCAGCTTTTTGAGAGTTGGGTGGAGGACATCATCTCTTAAAATAGGGTCCCACAGCTGCACCCCATCAGTGTAAGCAGGACTCTTAGGACTCTTAGAAGAGTCAATGCTCTAAAACCATGGGGGGCGCTTAGCCCCCTCTCTTCGTCCCTGAGGATGATTTCATTTTTCAGGGATTAGAGAGGGTGGTCCTTGTGGTGGACTGCAGGTATGGAGAGCTGTTGTCATCGTATTAGATAGATAAGAATGATTATATGTATTGTAGAAATGTCTCCTATCATGTTCCCTAATTTTTTATTATGTCCAGATCCTGGTCCCCATCTTGGACATCATAACAAACGTGCACTTTTTTGTTTAATTTACACATTGGACCATAGGAAAAATGACACTACAGCTACAGAGGTGACCGTCTGATAGCCCAGCTCGAGTATCCATCTCTACTGAAGACCCTTTCAGCTTTTTGAGAGTTGGGTGGAGGACATCATCTCTGAAAATAGGGTCCCACAGCTGCACCCCATCAGTGTGAGCAGGACTCTTAGGACTCTTAGAAGAGTCAATGCTCTGAGACCATTGGGGGCACTTAGCCCCCTCTCTTCATCACTGAGGATGATTTCATTTTTCAGGGATTAGAGAGGGTGGTCCTTGTGGTGGACTGCAGGTATGGAGAGCTGTTGTCATCGTATTAGATAGATAAGAATGATTATATGTATTGTAGAAATGTCTCCTATAATGTTCCCTAATTTTTTATTATGTCCACATCCTGGTCCCCATCTTGGACATCATAACAAACGTGCACTTTTTTGTTTAATTTACACATTGGACCATAGGGAAAATGAAACTACAGCTACAGAGGTGACCGTCTGATAGCCCAGCTCGACTATCCATCTCTACTGAAGAACCTTTCAGCTTTTTGAGAGTTGGGTGGAGGACATCATCTCTGAAAATAGGGTCCCACAGCTGCACCCCATCAGTGTGAGCAGGACTCTTAGGACTCTTAGACCCTTTCAGCTTTTTGAGAGTTGGGTGGAGGACATCATCTCTGAAAATAGGGTCCCACAGCTGCACCCCATCAGTGTGAGCAGGACTCTTAGGACTCTTAGAAGAGTCAATGCTCTGAGACCATTGGGGGCACTTAGCCCCCTCTCTTCATCACTGAGGATGATTTCATTTTTCAGGGATTAGAGAGGGTGGTCCTTGTGGTGGACTGCAGATATGGAGAGCTGTTATCATCGTATTAGATAGATAAGAATGATTATATGTATTGTAGAAATGTCTCCTATCATGTTCCCTAATTTTTTATTATGTCCACATCCTGGTCCCCATCTTGGACATCATAACAAACGTGCACTTTTTTGCTTAATTTACACATTGGACCATAGGAAAAATGACACTACAGCTACAGAGGTGACCGTCTGATAGCCCAGCTCGACTATCCATCTCTACTGAAGACCCTTTCAGCTTTTTGAGAGTTGGGTGGAGGACATCATCTCTGAAAATAGGGTCCCACAGCTGCACCCCATCAGTGTGAGCAGGACTCTTAGGACTCTTAGAAGAGTCAATGCTCTGAGACCATGGGGGGCGCTTAGCCCCCTCTCTTCGTCACTGAGTATGATTTCATTTTTCAGGGATTAGAGAGGGTGGTCCTTGTAGTGGACTGCAGGTATGGAGAGCTGTTGTCATCGTATTAAATAGATAAGAATGATTATATGTATTGTAGAAATGTCTCCTATCATGTTCCCTAATTTTTTATTATGTCCACATCCTGGTCCCCATCTTGGACATCATAACAAACGTGCACTTTTTTGTTTAATTTACACATTGGACCATAGGAAAAATGACACTACAGCTACAGAGGTGACCGTCTGATAGCCCAGCTCGACTATCCATCTCTACTGAAGACCCTTTCAGCTTTTTGAGAGTTGGGTGGAGAACATCATCTCTGAAAATAGGGTCCCACAGCTGCACCCCATCAGTGTGAGCAGGACTCTTAGGACTCTTAGAAGAGTCAATGCTCTGAGACCATGGGGGGCGCTTAGCCCCCTCTCCTCGTCACTGAGGATGATTTCACTTTTTAGGGAATAGAGAGGGTGGTCCTTGTGGTGGACTGCAGGTATGGAGAGCTGTTGTCATCGTATTAGATAGATAAGAATGATTATATGTATTGTAGAAATGTCTCCTATCATGTTCCCTATTTTTTTATTATGTCCACATCCTGGTCCCCATCTTGGAAATCATAACAAACGTGCACTTTTTTGTTTAATTTACAAATTGGACCATAGGAAAAATGACACTACAGCTACAGAGGTGACCGTCTGATAGCCCAGCTCGACTATCCATCTCTACTGAAGACCCTTTCAGCTTTTTGAGAGTTGGGTGGAGGACTTCATCTCTGAAAATAGGGTCCCACAGCTGCACCCCATCAGAGTGAGCAGAAATCTTAGGACTCTTAGAAGAGTAAATGCTCTGAGACCATGGGGGGCGCTTAGCCCCCTCTCTTCGTCACTGAGGATGATTTCATTTTTCAGGGATTAGAGAAAGTGGTCCTTGTGGTGGACTGCAGGTATGGAGAGCTGTTGTGATCGTATTAGATAGATAAGAATGATTATATGTATTGTAGAAATGTCTTCAGTAGAGATGGATAGTCGAGCTGGGCTATCAGACGGTCACCTCTGTAGCTGTAGTGTCATTTTTCCTATGGTCCAATGTGTAAATTAAACAAAAAAGTGCACGTTTGTTATGATGTCCAAGATGGGGACCAGGATGTGGACATAATAAAAAATTAGGGAACATGATAGGAGACATTTCTACAATACATATAATCATTCTTATCTATCTAATACGATGACAACAGCTCTCCATACCTGCAGTCCACCACAAGGACCACCCTCTCTAATCCCTGAAAAATGAAATCATCCTCAGTGACGAAGAGAGGGGGCTAAGCGCCCCCATGGTCTCAGAGCATTAACTCTTCTAAGAGTCCTAAGGGCATTTCGCGCATAAATGAAATGATCACATTTTTCTCCAAAACTATAACAGATGCAAGCTTGTCCTGTTTGGTGGAGATAATATTTAATAAAATAAGTAGAAACCTAGTAAAAGTTTTGTTTGTTTATATTGCAATCCTGAGATAATCGTCTCCATGCTCCAAATCCATTTTAAAGCCATTTCAAAGGCATTTCACGCATAAATGAAATGATCACATTTTTCTCCAAAACTATAACACATGCAAGCTTGTCCTGTTTGGTGGAGATGATATTTAATAAAATAAGTAGAAATCCACTAAAAGTTTTGTTTGGTTATCTTGCAATCCCAAGATAATCGTCTCCATGCTCCAAATCCATTTTAAAGCCATTTTTAAGGCATTTCGCGCATAAATGAAATGATCACATTTTTCTCCAAAACTATAACAGATGCAAGCTTGTCCTGTTTGGTGGAGATAATATTTAATAAAATAAGTAGAAATCTACTAAAAGTTTTGTTTGTTTATATTGCCATCCTGAGATAATCGTCTCCATGCTCCAAATCCATTTTAAAGCCATTTCAAAGGCATTTTGCGCATAAATGAAATGATCACATTTTTCTCCAAAACTATAACACATGCAAGCTTGTCCTGTTTGGTGGAGATGATATTTGGTAAAATAAGTAGAAATCCACTAAAAGTTTTGTTTGGTTATCTTGCAATCCCGAGATAATCGTCTCCATGCTCCAAATCTATTTTAAAGCCATTTCAAAGGCATTGTGCGCATAAATGAAATGATCACATTTTTCTCCAAAACTATAACAGATGCAAGCTTGTCCTGTTTGGTGGGGATAATATTTAATAAAATAAGTAGAAATCCACTAAAAGTTTTGTTTGGTTATCTTGCAATCCCGAGATAATCGTCTCCATGCTCCAAATCCATTTTAAAGCCATTTTTAAGGCATTTCGCGCATAAATGAAATGATCACATTTTTCTCCAAAACTATAACAGATGGAAGCTCGTCCTGTTTGGAGGGGATAATATTTAATAAAATAAGTAGAAATCCACTAAAAGTTTTGTTTGGTTATCTTGCAATCCCGAGATAATCGTCTCCATGCTTCAAATGCATTTAAAAGCCATTTTTAAGGCATTTCGCGCATAAATGAAATGATCACAATTTTCTCCAAAACTATAACAGATGGAAGCTCGTCCTGTTTGGAGGGGATAATATTTAATAAAATATGTAGAAATCCACTAAAAGTTTTGTTTGGTTATCTTGCAATCCCGAGATAATCGTCTCCATGCTTCAAAACTATTTTAAAGCCATTTTTAAGGCATTTCGCGCATACATGAAATGATCACATTTTTCTCCAAAACTATAACAGATGCAAGCTTGTCCTGTTTGGTGGAGATAATATTTAATAAAATAAGTAGAAACCTACTAAAAGTTTCGTTTGTTTATATTGCAATCCTGAGATAATCGTCTCCATGCTCCAAATCCATTTTAAAGCCATTTCAAAGGCATTTCGCGCATAAATGAAATGATCACATTTTTCTCCAAAACTATAACACATGCAAGCTTGTCCTGTTTGGTGGAGATTATATTTAATAAAATAAGTAGAAATCCACTAAAAGTTTTGTTTGGTTATCTTGCAATCCCAAGATAATCGTCTCCTTGCTCCAAATCCATTTTAAAGCCATTTTTAAGGCATTTCGCGCATAAATGAAATGATCACATTTTTCTCCAAAACTATAACAGATGCAAGCTTGTCCTGTTTGGTGGAGATAATATTTAATAAAATAGGTAGAAATCTACTAAAAGTTTCGTTTGTTTATATTGCAATCCTGAGATAATCGTCTCCATGCTCCAAATCCATTTTAAAGCCATTTCAAAGGCATTTCGCGCATAAATGAAATGATCACATTTTTCTCCAAAACTATAACAGATGCAAGCTTCTCCTGTTTGGTGGAGATGATATTTAATAAAATAAGTAGAAATCCACTAACAGATTTGTTTGGTTATCTTGCAATCCCGAGATAGTCGTCTGCATGCTCCAAATCCATTTTAAAGCCATCTTTAAGGCATTTCGCGCATAAATGAAATGATCACATTTTTCTCCAAAACTATAACAGATGCAAGCTTGTCCTGTTTGGTGGAGATGATATTTCATAAAATAAGTAGAAATCCACTAAACGTTTTGTTTGGTTATCTTGCAATCCCGAGATAATCGTCTCCATGCTCCAAACCCTTTTTAAAGCCATTTTTAAGGCATTTCGCGCATAAATGAAATGATCACATTTTTCTCCAAAACTATAACAGATGCAAGCTTGTCCTGTTTGGTGGGGATAATATTTAATAAAATAAGTAGAAATCCACTAAAAGTTTTGTTTGGTTATCTTGCAATCCCAAGATAATCGTCTCCATGCTCCAAATCCATTTTAAAGCCATTTTTAAGGCATTTCGCGCATAAATGAAATGATCACATTTTTCACCAAAACTATAACAGATGCAAGCTTGTCCTGTTTGGTGGAGATAATATTTAATAAAATAAGTAGAAATCTACTAAAAGTTTCGTTTGTTTATATTGCCATCCTGAGATAATCGTCTCCATGCTCCAAATCCATTTTAAAGCCATTTCAAAGGCATTTTGCGCATAAATGAAATGATCACATTTTTCTCCAAAACTATAACACATGCAAGCTTGTCCTGTTTGGTGGAGATGATATTTGGTAAAATAAGTAGAAATCCACTAAAAGTTTTGTTTGGTTATCTTGCAATCCCGAGATAATCGTCTCCATGCTCCAAATCTATTTTAAAGCCATTTCAAAGGCATTGTGCGCATAAATGAAATGATCACATTTTTCTCCAAAACTATAACAGATGCAAGCTTGTCCTGTTTGGAGGGGATGATATTTAATAAAATAATTAGAAATCCACTAAACGTTTTGTTTGGTTATCTTGCAATCCCGAGATAATCGTCTCCATGCTTCAAAACCATTTTAAAGCCATTTTTAAGGCATTTCGCGCATAAATGAAATGATCACAGTTTTCTCCAAAACTATAACAGATGCAAGCTTGTCCTGTTTGGTGGAGATAATATTTAATAAAATAAGTAGAAACCTACTAAAAGTTTCGTTTGTTTATATTGCAATCCTGAGATAATCGTCTCCATGCTCCAAATCCATTTTAAAGCCATTTCAAAGGCATTTCGCGCATAAATGAAATGATCACATTTTTCTCCAAAACTATAACACATGCAAGCTTGTCCTGTTTGGTGGAGATGATATTTAATAAAATAAGTAGAAATCCACTAAAAGTTGTGTTTGGTTATCTTGCAATCCCGAGATAATCGTCTCCATGCTTCAAAACCATTTTAAAGCCATTTTAAGGCATTTCGCGCATAAATGAAATGATCACATTTTTCTCCAAAACTATAACAGATGCAAGCTTGTCCTGTTTGGTGGAGATGATATTTAAAAAAAATAAGTAGAAATCCACTAAAAGTTTTGTTTGGTTATCTTGCAATCCCGAGATAATCGTCTCCGTGCTCCAAACCCTTTTTAAAGCCATTTTTAAGGCATTTCGCGCATAAATGAAATGATCACATTTTTCTCCAAAACTATAACAGATGCAAGCTTGTCCTGTTTGGTGGGGATAATATTTAATAAAATAAGTAGAAATCCACTAAAAGTTTTGTTTGGCGCCCCCCATGGTTTTAGAGCATTGACTCTTCTAAGAGTCCTAAGAGTCCTGCTTACACTGATGGGGTGCAGCTGTGGGACCCTATTTTAAGAGATGATGTCCTCCACCCAACTCTCAAAAAGCTGAAAGGGTCTTCAGTAGAGATGGATAGTCGAGCTGGGCTATCAGATGGTCACCTCTGTAGCTGTAGTGTCATTTTTCCTATGGTCCAATGTGTAAATTAAACAAAAAAGTGCACGTTTGTTATGATGTCCAAGATGGGGACCAGGATGTGGACATAATAAAAAATTAGGGAACATGATAGGAGACATTTCTACAATACATATAATCATTCTTATCTATCTAATACGATCACAACAGCTCTCCATTCCTGCAGTCCACCACAAGGACCACTCTCTCTAATCCCTGAAAAATGAAATCATCCTCAGTGACGAAGAGAGGGGGCTAAGCGCCCCCCATGGTCTCAGAGCATTGACTCTTCTAAGAGTCCTAAGAGTCCTGCTCACACTGATGGGGTGCAGCTGTGGGACCCTATTTTCAGAGATGATGTCCTCCACCCAACTCTCAAAAAGCTGAAAGGGTCTTCAGTAGAGATGGATAGTCGAGCTGGGCTATCAGACGGTCACCTCTGTAGCTGTAGTGTCATTTTTCCTATGGTCCAATGTGTAAATTAAACAAAAAAGTGCACGTTTGTTATGATTTCCAAGATGGGGACCAGGATGTGGACATAATAAAAAAATAGGGAACATGATAGGAGACATTTCTACAATACATATAATTATTCTTATCTATCTAATACGATGACAACAGCTCTCCATACCTGCAGTCCACCACAAGGACCACCCTCTCTAATCCCTGAAAAATGAAATCATCCTCAGTGACGAAGAGAGGGGGCTAAGCGCACCCCATGGTCTCAAAACATTGACTCTTCTAAGAGTCCTAAGAGTCCTGCTCACACTGATGGGGTGCAGCTGTGGGACCCTATTTTCAGAGATGATGTCCTCCACCCAACTCTCAAAAAGCTGAAAGGGTCTTCAGTAGAGATGGATAGTCGAGCTAGGCTATCAGACGGTCACCTCTGTAGCTGTAGTGTCATTTTTCCTATGGTCCAATGTGTAAATTAAACAAAAAAGTGCACGTTTGTTATGATTTCCAAGATGGGGACCAGGATGTGGACATAATAAAAAAATAGGGAACATGATAGGAGACATTTCTACAATACATATAATCATTCTTATCTATCTAATACGATGACAACAGCTCTCCATACCTGCAGTCCACCACAAGGACCACCCTCTCTATTCCCTGAAAAGTGAAATCATCCTCAGTGACGAAGAGAGGGGGCTAAGCGCCCCCCATGGTCTCAGAGCATTGACTCTTCTAAGAGTCCTAAGAGTCCTGCTCACACTGATGGGGTGCAGCTGTGGGACCCTATTTTCAGAGATGATGTTCTCCACCAAACTCTCAAAAAGCTGAAAGGGTCTTCAGTAGAGATGGATAGTCGAGCTGGGCTATCAGACGGTCACCTCTGTACCTGTAGTGTCATTTTTCCTATGGTCCAATGTGTAAATTAAACAAAAAAGTGCACGTTTGTTATGATGTCCAAGATGGGGACCAGGATGTGGACATAATAAAAAATTAGGGAACATGATAGGAGACATTTCTACAATACATATAATCATTCTTATCTATTTAATACGATGACAACAGCTCTCCATACCTGCAGTCCACCACAAGGACCACCCTCTCTAATCCCTGAAAAATGAAATCATCCTCAGTGACGAAGAGAGGGGGCTAAGCGCACCCCATGGTCTCAAAACATTGACTCTTCTAAGAGTCCTAAGAGTCCTGCTCACACTGATGGGGTGCAGCTGTGGGACCCTATTTTCAGAGATGATGTCCTCCACCCAACTCTCAAAAAGCTGAAAGGGTCTTCAGTAGAGATGGATAGTCGAGCTGGGCTATCAGACGGTCACCTCTGTAGCTGTAGTGTCATTTTTCCTATGGTCCAATGTGTAAATTAAACAAAAAAGTGCACGTTTGTTATGATTTCCAAGATGGGGACCAGGATGTGGACATAATAAAAAAATAGGGAACATGATAGGAGACATTTCTACAATACATATAATCATTCTTATCTATCTAATACGATGACAACAGCTCTCCATACCTGCAGTCCACCACAAGGACCACCCTCTCTATTCCCTGAAAAGTGAAATCATCCTCAGTGACGAAGAGAGGGGGCTAAGCGCCCCTCATGGTCTCAGAGCATTGACTCTTCTAAGAGTCCTAAGAGTCCTTCTCACACTGATGGGGTGCAGCTGTGGGACCCTATTTTCAGAGATGATGTTCTCCACCAAACTCTCAAAAAGCTGAAAGGGTCTTCAGTAGAGATGGATAGTCGAGCTGGGCTATCAGACGGTCACCTCTGTACCTGTAGTGTCATTTTTCCTATGGTCCAATGTGTAAATTAAACAAAAAAGTGCACGTTTGTTATGATGTCCAAGATGGGGACCAGGATGTGGACATAATAAAAAATTAGGGAACATGATAGGAGACATTTCTACAATACATATAATAATTCTTATCTATTTAATACGATGACAACAGCTCTCCATACCTGCAGTCCACCACAAGGACCACCCTCTCTAATCCCTGAAAAATGAAATCATCCTCAGTGACGAAGAGAGGGGGCTAAGCGCCCCCCATGGTCTCAGAGCATTGACTCTTCTAAGAGTCCTAAGAGTCCTGCTCACACTGATGGGGTGCAGCTGTGGGACCCTATTTTCAGAGATGATGTCCTCCACCCAACTCTCAAAAAGCTGAAAGGGTCTTCAGTAGAGATGGATTGTCGAGCTGGGCTATCAGACGGTCACCTCTGTAGCTGTAGTGTCATTTTTCCTATGGTCCAATGTGTAAATTAAACAAAAAAGTGCACGTTTGTTATGATGTCCAAGATGGGGACCAGGATGTGGACATAATAAAAAATTAGGGAACATGATAGGAGACATTTCTACAATACATATAATCATTCTTATCTATTTAATACGATGACAACAGCTCTCCATACCTGCAGTCCACCACAAGGACCACCCTCTCTAATCCCTGAAAAATGAAATCATCCTCAGTGACGAAGAGAGGGGGCTAAGCGCACCCCATGGTCTCAAAACATTGACTCTTCTAAGAGTCCTAAGAGTCCTGCTCACACTGATGGGGTGCAGCTGTGGGACCCTATTTTCAGAGATGATGTCCTCCACCCAACTCTCAAAAAGCTGAAAGGGTCTTCAGTAGAGATGGATAGTCGAGCTGGGCTATCAGACGGTCACCTCTGTAGCTGTAGTGTCATTTTTCCTATGGTCCAATGTGTAAATTAAACAAAAAAGTGCACGTTTGTTATGATTTCCAAGATGGGGACCAGGATGTGGACATAATAAAAAAATAGGGAACATGATAGGAGACATTTCTACAATACATATAATCATTCTTATCTATCTAATACGATGACAACAGCTCTCCATACCTGCAGTCCACCACAAGGACCACCCTCTCTATTCCCTGAAAAGTGAAATCATCCTCAGTGACGAAGAGAGGGGGCTAAGCGCCCCTCATGGTCTCAGAGCATTGACTCTTCTAAGAGTCCTAAGAGTCCTTCTCACACTGATGGGGTGCAGCTGTGGGACCCTATTTTCAGAGATGATGTTCTCCACCAAACTCTCAAAAAGCTGAAAGGGTCTTCAGTAGAGATGGATAGTCGAGCTGGGCTATCAGACGGTCACCTCTGTACCTGTAGTGTCATTTTTCCTATGGTCCAATGTGTAAATTAAACAAAAAAGTGCACGTTTGTTATGATGTCCAAGATGGGGACCAGGATGTGGACATAATAAAAAATTAGGGAACATGATAGGAGACATTTCTACAATACATATAATAATTCTTATCTATTTAATACGATGACAACAGCTCTCCATACCTGCAGTCCACCACAAGGACCACCCTCTCTAATCCCTGAAAAATGAAATCATCCTCAGTGACGAAGAGAGGGGGCTAAGCGCCCCCCATGGTCTCAGAGCATTGACTCTTCTAAGAGTCCTAAGAGTCCTGCTCACACTGATGGGGTGCAGCTGTGGGACCCTATTTTCAGAGATGATGTCCTCCACCCAACTCTCAAAAAGCTGAAAGGGTCTTCAGTAGAGATGGATTGTCGAGCTGGGCTATCAGACGGTCACCTCTGTAGCTGTAGTGTCATTTTTCCTATGGTCCAATGTGTAAATTAAACAAAAAAGTGCACGTTTGTTATGATGTCCAAGATGGGGACCAGGATGTGGACATAATAAAAAATTAGGGAACATGATAGGAGACATTTCTACAATACATATAATCATTCTTATCTATCTAATACGATGACAACAGCTCTCCATACCTGCAGTCCACCACAAGGACCACCCTCTCTATTCCCTGAAAAGTGAAATCATCCTCAGTGACGAAGAGAGGGGGCTAAGCGCCCCTCATGGTCTCAGAGCATTGACTCTTCTAAGAGTCCTAAGAGTCCTTCTCACACTGATGGGGTGCAGCTGTGGGACCCTATTTTCAGAGATGATGTTCTCCACCAAACTCTCAAAAAGCTGAAAGGGTCTTCAGTAGAGATGGATAGTCGAGCTGGGCTATCAGACGGTCACCTCTGTACCTGTAGTGTCATTTTTCCTATGGTCCAATGTGTAAATTAAACAAAAAAGTGCACGTTTGTTATGATGTCCAAGATGGGGACCAGGATGTGGACATAATAAAAAATTAGGGAACATGATAGGAGACATTTCTACAATACATATAATAATTCTTATCTATTTAATACGATGACAACAGCTCTCCATACCTGCAGTCCACCACAAGGACCACCCTCTCTAATCCCTGAAAAATGAAATCATCCTCAGTGACGAAGAGAGGGGGCTAAGCGCCCCCCATGGTCTCAGAGCATTGACTCTTCTAAGAGTCCTAAGAGTCCTGCTCACACTGATGGGGTGCAGCTGTGGGACCCTATTTTCAGAGATGATGTCCTCCACCCAACTCTCAAAAAGCTGAAAGGGTCTTCAGTAGAGATGGATTGTCGAGCTGGGCTATCAGACGGTCACCTCTGTAGCTGTAGTGTCATTTTTCCTATGGTCCAATGTGTAAATTAAACAAAAAAGTGCACGTTTGTTATGATGTCCAAGATGGGGACCAGGATGTGGACATAATAAAAAATTAGGGAACATGATAGGAGACATTTCTACAATACATATAATCATTCTTATCTATTTAATACGATGACAACAGCTCTCCATACCTGCAGTCCACCACAAGGACCACCCTCTCTAATCCCTGAAAAATGAAATCATCCTCAGTGACGAAGAGAGGGGGCTAAGCGCACCCCATGGTCTCAAAACATTGACTCTTCTAAGAGTCCTAAGAGTCCTGCTCACACTGATGGGGTGCAGCTGTGGGACCCTATTTTCAGAGATGATGTCCTCCACCCAACTCTCAAAAAGCTGAAAGGGTCTTCAGTAGAGATGGATAGTCGAGCTGGGCTATCAGACGGTCACCTCTGTAGCTGTAGTGTCATTTTTCCTATGGTCCAATGTGTAAATTAAACAAAAAAGTGCACGTTTGTTATGATTTCCAAGATGGGGACCAGGATGTGGACATAATAAAAAAATAGGGAACATGATAGGAGACATTTCTACAATACATATAATCATTCTTATCTATCTAATACGATGACAACAGCTCTCCATACCTGCAGTCCACCACAAGGACCACCCTCTCTATTCCCTGAAAAGTGAAATCATCCTCAGTGACGAAGAGAGGGGGCTAAGCGCCCCTCATGGTCTCAGAGCATTGACTCTTCTAAGAGTCCTAAGAGTCCTTCTCACACTGATGGGGTGCAGCTGTGGGACCCTATTTTCAGAGATGATGTTCTCCACCAAACTCTCAAAAAGCTGAAAGGGTCTTCAGTAGAGATGGATAGTCGAGCTGGGCTATCAGACGGTCACCTCTGTACCTGTAGTGTCATTTTTCCTATGGTCCAATGTGTAAATTAAACAAAAAAGTGCACGTTTGTTATGATGTCCAAGATGGGGACCAGGATGTGGACATAATAAAAAATTAGGGAACATGATAGGAGACATTTCTACAATACATATAATAATTCTTATCTATTTAATACGATGACAACAGCTCTCCATACCTGCAGTCCACCACAAGGACCACCCTCTCTAATCCCTGAAAAATGAAATCATCCTCAGTGACGAAGAGAGGGGGCTAAGCGCCCCCCATGGTCTCAGAGCATTGACTCTTCTAAGAGTCCTAAGAGTCCTGCTCACACTGATGGGGTGCAGCTGTGGGACCCTATTTTCAGAGATGATGTCCTCCACCCAACTCTCAAAAAGCTGAAAGGGTCTTCAGTAGAGATGGATTGTCGAGCTGGGCTATCAGACGGTCACCTCTGTAGCTGTAGTGTCATTTTTCCTATGGTCCAATGTGTAAATTAAACAAAAAAGTGCACGTTTGTTATGATGTCCAAGATGGGGACCAGGATGTGGACATAATAAAAAATTAGGGAACATGATAGGAGACATTTCTACAATACATATAATCATTCTTATCTATCTAATACGATAACAGCTCTCCATACCTGCAGTCCACCACAAGGACCACCCTCTCTAATCCCTGAAAAATGAAATCATCCTCAGTGACGAAGAGAGGGGGCTAAGTGCCCCCAATGGTCTCAGAGCATTGACTCTTCTAAGAGTCCTAAGAGTCCTGCTCACACTGATGGGGTGCAGCTGTGGGACCCTATTTTCAGAGATGATGTCCTCCACCCAACTCTCAAAAAGCTGAAAGGGTCTTCAGTAGAGATGGATAGTCGAGCTGGGCTATCAGACGGTCACCTCTGTAGCTGTAGTGTCATTTTTCCTATGGTCCAATGTGTAAATTAAACAAAAAAGTGCACGTTTGTTATGATGTCCAAGATGGGGACCAGGATGTGGACATAATAAAAAATTAGGGAACATGATAGGAGACATTTCTACAATACATATAATCATTCTTATCTATCTAATACGATGACAACAGCTCTCCATACCTGCAGTCCACCACAAGGACCACCCTCTCTAATCCCTGAAAAATGAAATCATCCTCAGTGACGAAGAGAGGGGGCTAAGCGCCCCCATGGTCTCAGAGCATTAACTCTTCTAAGAGTCCTAAGAGTCCTGCTCACACTGATGGGGTGCAGCTGTGGGACCCTATTTTCAGAGATGATGTCCTCCACCCAACTCTCAAAAAGCTGAAAGGGTCTTCAGTAGAGATGGATAGTCGAGCTGGGCTATCAGACGGTCACCTCTGTAGCTGTAGTGTCATTTTTCCTATGGTCCAATGTGTAAATTAAACAAAAAAGTGCACGTTTGTTATGATGTCCAAGATGGGGACCAGGATGTGGACATAATAAAAAATTAGGGAACATGATAGGAGACATTTCTACAATACATATAATCATTCTTATCTATCTAATACGATGACAACAGCTCTCCATACCTGCAGTCCACCACAAGGACCACCCTCTCTAATCCCTGAAAAATGAAATCATCCTCAGTGACGAAGAGAGGGGGCCAAGCGCCCCCCATGGTACCAGAGCATTGACTCTTCTAAGAGTCCTAAGAGTCCTGCTCACACTGATGGGGTGAAGCTGTGGGACCCTATTTTCAGAGATGATGTCCTCCACCCAACTCTCAAAAAGCTGAAAGGGTCTTCAGTAGAGATGGATAGTCTAACTGGGCTATCAGACGGTCACCTCTGTAGCTGTAGTGTCATTTTTCCTATGGTCCAATGTGTAAATTAAACAAAAAAGTGCACGTTTGTTATGATGTCCAAGATGGGGACCAGGATGTGGACATAATAAGAAATTAGGGAACATGATAGGAGACATTTCTACAATACATATAATCATTCTTATCTATCTAATACGATGACAACAGCTCTCCATACCTGCAGTCCACCACAAGGACCACCCTCTCTAATCCCTGAAAAATGAAATCATCCTCAGTGACGAAGAGAGGGGGCTAAGTGCCCCCAATGGTCTCAGAGCATTGACTCTTCTAAGAGTCCCAAGAGTCCTGCTCACACTGATGGGGTGCAGCTGTGGGACCCTATTTTCAGAGATGATGTCCTCCACCCAACTCTCAAAAAGCTGAAAGGGTCTTCAGTAGAGATGGATAGTCGAGCTGGGCTATCAGACGGTCACCTCTGTAGCTGTAGTGTCATTTTTCCTATGGTCCAATGTGTAAATTAAACAAAAAAGTGCACGTTTGTTATGATGTCCAAGATGGGGACCAGGATGTGGACATAATAAAAAATTAGGGAACATGATAGGAGACATTTCTACAATACATATAATCATTCTTATCTATCTAATACGATGACAACAGCTCTCCATACCTGCAGTCCACCACAAGGACCACCCTCTCTAATCCCTGAAAAATGAAATCATCCTCAGTGACGAAGAGAGGGGGCTAAGCGCCCCCATGGTCTCAGAGCATTAACTCTTCTAAGAGTCCTAAGAGTCCTGCTCACACTGATGGGGTGCAGCTGTGGGACCCTATTTTCAGAGATGATGTCCTCCACCCAACTCTCAAAAAGCTGAAAGGGTCTTCAGTAGAGAAGGATAGTCGAGCTGGGCTATCAGACGGTCACCTCTGTAGCTGTAGTGTCATTTTTCCTATGGTCCAATGTGTAAATTAAACAAAAAAGTGCACGTTTGTTATGATGTCCAAGATGGGGACCAGGATGTGGACATAATAAAAAATTAGGGAACATGATAGGAGACATTTCTACAATACATATAATCATTCTTATCTATCTAATACGATGACAACAGCTCTCCATACCTGCAGTCCACCACAAGGACCACCCTCTCTAATCCCTGAAAAATGAAATCATCCTCAGTGACGAAGAGAGGGGGCCAAGCGCCCCCCATGGTACCAGAGCATTGACTCTTCTAAGAGTCCTAAGAGTCCTGCTCACACTGATGGGGTGAAGCTGTGGGACCCTATTTTCAGAGATGATGTCCTCCACCCAACTCTCAAAAAGCTGAAAGGGTCTTCAGTAGAGATGGATAGTCGAGCTGGGCTATCAGACGGTCACCTCTGTAGCTGTAGTGTCATTTTTCCTATGGTCCAATGTGTAAATTAAACAAAAAAGTGCACGTTTGTTATGATGTCCAAGATGGGGACCAGGATGTGGACATAATAAGAAATTAGGGAACATGATAGGAGACATTTCTACAATACATATAATCATTCTTATCTATCTAATACGATGACAACAGCTCTCCATACCTGCATTCCACCACAAGGACCACCCTCTCTAATCCCTGAAAAATGAAATCATCCTCAGGGACGAAGAGAGGGGGCTAAGCGCCCCCCATGGATTTAGAGCATTTACTCTTCTAAGAGTCCTAAGAGTCCTGCTTACACTGATGGGGTGCAGCTGTGGGACCCTATTTTCAGAGATGATGTCCTCCACCCAACTCTCAAAAAGCTGAAAGGGTCTTCAGTAGAGATGGATAGTCGAGCTGGGCTATCAGACGGTCACCTCTGTAGCTGTAGTGTCATTTTTCCTATGGTCCAATGTGTAAATTAAACAAAAAAGTGCACGTTTGTTATGATGTTCAAGATGGGGACCAGGATGTGGACATAATAAAAAATTAGGGAACATGATAGGAGACATTTCTACAATACATATAATCATTCTTATCTATCTAATACGATCACAACAGCTCTCCATACCTGCAGTCCACCACAAGGGCCACTCTCTCTAATCCCTGAAAAATTAAATCATCCTCAGTGACGAAGAGAGGGGGCTAAGCGCCCCCCATGGTCTCAGAGCATTGACTCTTCTAAGAGTCCTAAGAGTCCTGCTCACACTGATGGGGTGCAGCTGTGGGACCCTATTTTCAGAGATGATGTTCTCTACCCAACTCTCAAAAAGCTGAAAGGGTCTTCAGTAGAGATGGATAGTCGAGCTGGGCTATCAGACGGTCACCTCTGTAGCTGTAGTGTCATTTTTCCTATGGTCCAATGTGTAAATTAAACAAAAAAGTGCACGTTTGTTATGATGTCCAAGATGGGGACCAGGATGTGGACATAATAAAAAATTAGGGAACATGATAGGAGACATTTCTACAATACATATAATCATTCTTATCTATTTAATACGATGACAACAGCTCTCCATACCTGCAGTCCACCACAAGGACCACCCTCTCTAATCCCTGAAAAATGAAATCATCCTCAGTGACGAAGAGAGGGGGCTAAGCGCCCCCCATGGTCTCAGAGCATTGACTCTTCTAAGAGTCCTAAGAGTCCTGCTCACACTGATGGGGTGCAGCTGTGGGACCCTATTTTCAGAGATGATGTCCTCCACCCAACTCTCAAAAAGCTGAAAGGGTCTTCAGTAGAGTCGGATAGTCGAGCTGGGCTATCAGACGGTCACCTCTGTAGCTGTAGTGTCATTTTTCCTATGGTCCAATGTGTAAATTAAACAAAAAAGTGCACGTTTGTTATGATGTCCAAGATGGGGACCAGGATGTGGACATAATAAAAAATTAGGGAACATGATAGGAGATATTTCTACAATACATATAATCATTCTTATCTATCTAATACGATGACAACAGCTCTCCATACCTGCAGTCCACCACAAGGACCACCCTCTCTAATCCCTGAAAAATGAAATCATCCTCAGTGACGAAGAGAGGGGGCTAAGCGCCCCCATGGTCTCAGAGCATTAACTCTTCTAAGAGTCCTAAGAGTCCTGCTCACACTGATGGGGTTCAGCTGTGGGACCCTATTTTCAGAGATGATGTCCTCCACCCAACTCTCAAAAAGCTGAAAGGGTCTTCAGTAGAGATGGATAGTCGAGCTGGGCTATCAGACGGTCACCTCTGTAGCTGTAGTGTCATTTTTCCTATGGTCCAATGTGTAAATTAAACAAAAAAGTGCACGTTTGTTATGATGTCCAAGATGGGGACCAGGATGTGGACATAATAAAAAATTAGGGAACATGATAGGAGACATTTCTACAATACATATAATCATTCTTATCTATCTAATATGATGATAACAGCTCTCCATATCTGCAGTCCACCACAAGGACCACCCTCTCTAATCCCTGAAAAATGAAATCATCCTCAGTGATGAAGAGAGGGGGCTAAGTGCCCCCAATGGTCTCAGAGCATTGACTCTTCTAAGAGTCCTAAGAGTCCTGCTCACACTGATGGGGTGCAGCTGTGGGACCCTATTTTCAGAGATGATGTCCTCCACCCAACTCTCAAAAAGCTGAAAGGGTCTTCAGTAGAGATGGATAGTCGAGCTGGGCTATCAGACGGTCACCTCTGTAGCTGTAGTGTCATTTTTCCTATGGTCCAATGTGTAAATTAAACAAAAAAGTGCACGTTTGTTATGATGTTCAAGATGGGGACCAGGATGTGGACATAATAAAAAATTAGGGAACATGATAGGAGACATTTCTACAATACATATGATCATTCTTATCTATCTAATACGATCACAACAGCTCTCCATACCTGCAGTCCACCACAAGGACCACTCTCTCTAATCCCTGAAAAATGAAATCATCCTCAGTGACGAAGAGAGGGGGCTAAGCGCCCCCCATGGTCTCAGAGCATTGACTCTTCTAAGAGTCCTAAGATTCCTGCTCACACTGATGGGGTGCAGCTGTGGGACCCTATTTTCAGAGATGATGTCCTCCACCCAACTCTCAAAAAGCTGAAAGGGTCTTCAGTAGAGATGGATAGTCGAGCTGGGCTATCAGACGGTCACCTCTGTAGCTGTAGTGTCATTTTTCCTATGGTCCAATGTGTAAATTAAACAAAAAAGTGCACGTTTGTTATGATTTCCAAGATGGGGACCAGGATGTGGACATAATAAAAAAATAGGGAACATGATAGGAGACATTTCTACAATACATATAATCATTCTTGTCTATCTAATACGATGACAACAACTCTCCATACCTGCAGTCCACCACAAGGACCACCCTCTCTATTCCCTGAAAAGTGAAATCATCCTCAGTGACGAAGAGAGGGGGCTAAGCGCCCCCCATGGTCTCAGAGCATTGACTCTTCTAAGAGTCCTAAGAGTCCTGCTCACACTGATGGGGTGCAGCTGTGGGACCCTATTTTCAGAGATGATGTCCTCCACCCAACTCTCAAAAAGCTGAAAGGGTCTTCAGTAGAGATGGATAGTCGAGCTAGGCTATCAGACGGTCACCTCTGTAGCTGTAGTGTCATTTTTCCTATGGTCCAATGTGTAAATTAAACAAAAAAGTGCACGTTTGTTATGATGTCCAAGATGGGGACCAGGATGTGGACATAATAAAAAATTAGGGAACATGATAGGAGACATTTCTACAATACATATAATCATTCTTATCTATCTAATACGATGACAACAGCTCTCCATATCTGCAGTCCACCACAAGGACCACCCTCTCTAATCCCTGAAAAATGAAATCATCCTCAGTGATGAAGAGAGGGGGCTAAGTGCCCCCAATGGTCTCAGAGCATTGACTCTTCTAAGAGTCCTAAGAGTCCTGCTCACACTGATGGGGTGCAGCTGTGGGACCCTATTTTCAGAGATGATGTCCTCCACCCAACTCTCAAAAAGCTGAAAGGGTCTTCAGTAGAGATGGATAGTCGAGCTGGGCTATCAGACGGTCACCTCTGTAGCTGTAGTGTCATTTTTCCTATGGTCCAATGTGTAAATTAAACAAAAAAGTGCACGTTTGTTATGATGTCCAAGATGGGGACCAGGATGTGGACATAATAAAAAATTAGGGAACATGATAGGAGACATTTCTACAATACATATAATCATTCTTATCTATCTAATACGATGACAACAGCTCTCCATACCTGCAGTCCACCACAAGGACCACCCTCTCTAATCCCTGAAAAATGAAATCATCCTCAGTGACGAAGAGAGGGGGCTAAGCGCCCCCATGGTCTCAGAGCATTAACTCTTCTAAGAGTCCTAAGAGTCCTGCTCACACTGATGGGGTGCAGCTGTGGGACCCTATTTTCAGAGATGATGTCCTCCACCCAACTCTCAAAAAGCTGAAAGGGTCTTCAGTAGAGATGGATAGTCGAGCTGGGCTATCAGACGGTCACCTCTGTAGCTGTAGTGTCATTTTTCCTATGGTCCAATGTGTAAATTAAACAAAAAAGTGCACGTTTGTGATGATGTCCAAGATGGGGACCAGGATGTGGACATAATAAAAAATTAGGGAACATGATAGGAGACATTTCTACAATACATATAATCATTCTTATCTATCTAATACGATGACAACAGCTCTCCATACCTGCAGTCCACCACAAGGACCACCCTCTCTAATCCCTGAAAAATGAAATCATCCTCAGGGACGAAGAGAGGGGGCTAAGCGCCCCCCATGGTTTTAGAGCATTGACTCTTCTAAGAGTCCTAAGAGTCCTGCTTACACTGATGGGGTGCAGCTGTGGGACCCTATTTTAAGAGATGATGTCCTCCACCCAACTCTCAAAAAGCTGAAAGGGTCTTCAGTAGAGATGGATAGTCGAGCTGGGCTATCAGACGGTCACCTCTGTAGCTGTAGTGTCATTTTTCCTATGGTCCAATGTGTAAATTAAACAAAAAAGTGCACGTTTGTTATGATGTCCAAGATGGGGACCAGGATGTGGACATAATAAAAAATTAGGGAACATGATAGGAGACATTTCTACAATACATATAATCATTCTTATCTATCTAATACGATGACAACAGCTCTCCATACCTGCAGTCCACCACAAGGACCACCCTCTCTAATCCCTGAAAAATGAAATCATCCTCAGTGACGAAGAGAGGGGGCTAAGCGCCCCCATGGTCTCAGAGCATTAACTCTTCTAAGAGTCCTAAGAGTCCTGCTCACACTGATGGGGTGCAGCTGTGGGACCCTATTTTCAGAGATGACGTCCTCCACCCAACTCTCAAAAAGCTGAAAGGGTCTTCAGTAGAGATGGATAGTCGAGCTGGGCTATCAGACGGTCACCTCTGTAGCTGTAGTGTCATTTTTCCTATGGTCCAATGTGTAAATTAAACAAAAAAGTGCACGTTTGTTATGATGTCCAAGATGGGGACCAGGATGTGGACATAATAAAAAATTAGGGAACATGATAGGAGACATTTCTACAATACATATAATCATTCTTATCTATCTAATACGATGACAACAGCTCTCCATACCTGCAGTCCACCACAAGGACCACCCTCTCTAATCCCTGAAAAATGAAATCATCCTCAGGGACGAAGAGAGGGGGCTAAGCGCCCCCCATGGTTTTAGAGCATTGACTCTTCTAAGAGTCCTAAGAGTCCTGCTTACACTGATGGGGTGCAGCTGTGGGACCCTATTTTAAGAGATGATGTCCTCCACCCAACTCTCAAAAAGCTGAAAGGGTCTTCAGTAGAGATGGATAGTCGAGCTGGGCTATCAGACGGTCACCTCTGTAGCTGTAGTGTCATTTTTCCTATGGTCCAATGTGTAAATTAAACAAAAAAGTGCACGTTTGTTATGATGTCCAAGATGGGGACCAGGATGTGGACATAATAAAAAATTAGGGAACATGATAGGAGACATTTCTACAATACATATAATCATTCTTATCTATCT
Source organism: Anomaloglossus baeobatrachus (assembly GCF_048569485.1). Taxonomy (NCBI): domain Eukaryota; kingdom Metazoa; phylum Chordata; class Amphibia; order Anura; family Aromobatidae; genus Anomaloglossus; species Anomaloglossus baeobatrachus. Next base: position 295,567 of record NW_027442954.1, on the reverse strand, counting down.
AATACGATGACAACAGCTCTCCATACCTGCAGTCCACCACAAGGACCACCCTCTCTAATCCCTGAAAAATGAAATCATCCTCAGTGACGAAGAGAGGGGGCTAAGCGCCCCCATGGTCTCAGAGCATTAACTCTTCTAAGAGTCCTAAGAGTCCTGCTCACACTGATGGGGTGCAGCTGTGGGACTCTATTTTCAGAGATGATGTCCTCCACCCAACTCTCAAAAAGCTGAAAGGGTCTTCAGTAGAGATGGATAGTCGAGCTGGGCTATCAGACGGTCACCTCTGTAGCTGTAGTGTCATTTTTCCTATGGTCCAATGTGTAAATTAAACAAAAAAGTGCACGTTTGTTATGATGTCCAAGATGGGGACCAGGATGTGGACATAATAAAAAATTAGGGAACATGATAGGAGACATTTCTACAATACATATAATCATTCTTATCTATCTAATACGATGACAACAGCTCTCCATACCTGCAGTCCACCACAAGGACCACCCTCTCTATTCCCTGAAAAATGAAATCATCCTCAGGGACGAAGAGAGGGGGCTAAGCGCCCCCATGGTCTCAGAGCATTGACTCTTCTAAGAGTCCTAAGAGTCCTGCTCACACTGATGGGGTGCAGCTGTGGGACCCTATTTTCAGAGATGATGTCCTCCACCCAACTCTCAAAAAGCTGAAAGGGTCTTCAGTAGAGATGGATTGTCGAGCTGGGCTATCAGACGGTCACCTCTGTAGCTGTAGTGTCATTTTTCCTATGGTCCAATGTGTAAATTAAACAAAAAAGTGCACGTTTGTTATGATGTCCAAGATGGGGACCAGGATGTGGACATAATAAAAAATTAGGGAACATGATAGGAGACATTTCTACAATACATATAATCATTCTTATCTATCTAATACGATGACAACAGCTCTCCATACCTGCAGTCCACCACAAGGACCACCCTCTCTAATCCCTGAAAAATGAAATCATCCTCAGTGACGAAGAGAGGGGGCTAAGCGCCCCCATGGTCTCAGAGCATTAACTCTTCTAAGAGTCCTAAGAGTCCTGCTGACACTGATGGGGTGCAGCTGTGGGACCCTATTTTCAGAGATGATGTCCTCCACCCAACTCTCAAAAAGCTGAAAGGGTCTTCAGTAGAGATGGATAGTCGAGCTGGGCTATCAGACGGTCACCTCTGTAGCTGTAGTGTCATTTTTCCTATGGTCCAATGTGTAAATTAAACAAAAAAGTGCACGTTTGTTATGATGTCCAAGATGGGGACCAGGATGTGGACATAATAAAAAATTAGGGAACATGATAGGAGACATTTCTAAAATACACATGCAAGCTTGTCCTGTTTGGTGGAGATGATATTTAATAAAATAAGTAGAAATCCACTAAAAGTTTTGTTTGGTTATCTTGCAATCCCGAGATAATCGTCTCCATGCTCCAAATCCATTTTAAAGCCATTTTTAAGGCATTTCGCGCATACATGAAATGAACACATTTTTCTCCAAAACTATAACAGATGCAAGCTTGTCCTGTTTGGTGGAGATGATATTTAATAAAATAAGTAGAAATCCACTAAAACTTTTGTTTGGTTATCTTGCAATCCCGAGATAATCGTCTCCATGCTCCAAATCCATTTTAAAGCCATTTTTAAGGCATTTCGCGCATACATGAAATGAACACATTTTTCTCCAAAACTATAACAGATGCAAGCTTGTCCTGTTTGGTGGAGATAATATTTAATAAAATAAGTAGAAATCTACTAAAAGTTTCGTTTGTTTATATTGCCATCCTGAGATAATCGTCTCCATGCTCCAAATCCATTTTAAAGCCATTTCAAAGGCATTTTGCGCATACATGAAATGAACACATTTTTCTCCAAAACTATAACACATGCAAGCTTGTCCTGTTTGGTGGAGATGATATTTAATAAAATAAGTAGAAAACCACTAAAAGTTTTGTTTGGTTATCTTGCAATCCCGAGATAATCGTCTCCATGCTCCAAATCCATTTTAAAGCCATTTTTAAGGCATTTCGCGCATACATGAAATGAACACATTTTTCTCCAAAACTATAACAGATGCAAGCTTGTCCTGTTTGGTGGAGATGATATTTAATAAAATAAGTAGAAATCCACTAAAAGTTTTGTTTGGTTATCTTGCAATCCCGAGATAATCGTCTCCATGCTCCAAATCCATTTTAAAGCCATTTTTAAGGCATTTCGCGCATACATGAAATGAACACATTTTTCTCCAAAACTATAACAGATGCAAGCTTGTCCTGTTTGGTGGAGATGATATTTAATAAAATAAGTAGAAATCCACTAAAAGTTTTGTTTGGTTATCTTGCAATCCCGAGATAATCGTCTCCATGCTCCAAATCCATTTTAAAGCCATTTTTAAGGCATTTCGCGCATACATGAAATGAACACATTTTTCTCCAAAACTATAACAGATGCAAGCTTGTCCTGTTTGGTGGAGATAATATTTAATAAAATAAGTAGAAATCTACTAAAAGTTTCGTTTGCTTATATTGCCATCCTGAGATAATCGTCTCCATGCTCCAAATCCATTTTAAAGCCATTTCAAAGGCATTTTGCGCATACATGAAATGAACACATTTTTCTCCAAAACTATAACACATGCAAGCTTGTCCTGTTTGGTGGAGATGATATTTAATAAAATAAGTAGAAATCCACTAAAAGTTTTGTTTGGTTATCTTGCAATCCCGAGATCCCCATGCTCCAAATCCATTTTAAAGCCATTTTTAAGGCATTTCGCGCATACATGAAATGAACACAGCTGCACCCCATCAGTGTGAGCAGGACTCTTAGGACTCTTAGAAGAGTCAATGCTCTGGTACCATGGGGGGCGCTTGGCCCCCTCTCTTCGTCACTGAGGATGATTTCATTTTTCAGGGATTAGAGAGGGTGGTCCTTGTGGTGGACTGCAGGTATGGAGAGCTGTTGTCATCGTATTAAATAGATAAGAATGATTATATGTATTGTAGAAATGTCTCCTATCATGTTCCCTAATTTTTTATTATGTCCACATCCTGGTCCCCACCTCCAGCGCCATAGGGGTGGCAAAGGCGGTCTTCCCCCGGTCTGCCTCAGCAACGGACACTAGCCAATAGTGACTAGTGAGATCAAGGGTAGAAAAATAATTTGCAGTTCTCAATGCAGCTAGCGATTCCTCAATACGGGGGAGTGGTGCCGTCCTTCTTCTTTAACAGGACCAACGGAGCTGCCCAAAGGCTACAACTGTCACGGATAACCCCAGCCGCCTTCATGTTGCTCAACATGTCCTTGGTACACTGGTAATGTGAAGGTGGTATTGGCTTATAGCTCTCTTTGATGGGTGGGTGTGCACCTGTGGGGATGTAGTGTTGGACCCCTTTTATTCCCCCAAAATCTAGCGGATGTTTGCTGAAGACTTGCTCGCTCGTATTCTTGCACTACCCTGTGGACCCGCTTCTTGTGATGTGAAGGTGTGGAGTCAGTGCCTACGTGTAATTCCTTACACCACTCCTCTGGCTGACTTGGTGAGCAGTCACTGACTGGGTGGGGTGCAGTAATAGTGGATGCTGCTACTTGGATAGCATGTGTATCTACTGTGAACAGCTTATCAATGGTGGCAAGTCGGGGCAGCTTAACCTCCTGCTCTCCGCAGTTTAACACTCTCACGGGCACTCTTCCCTTCCGCACTAATGAATAAAACTATGATGTAAATATCATATAGATACCCCACAATTGTAAATAAAGGTAGGTTATGGGAAAAGGGGGAACAGGGAAAGAGGAAAATAGTGTAATAAAGTATACCTTCTGGGGGTGAGAGGAAATGGCAGCACAGCCAGTGGAGGTGAAGCAAAAGGAAGCCTGCAACTAAAGAGTTGAGAGCGTTATCACATGGTGACTGAGCCTGATTGTAAAGGGAGCATAGAGTGGAGCATACTCTGGGCACGTTAGAACCCAAGTTCTTAAACCATGAATATGGACCCCTTTTATTCTCCCAAAGTCTAGCGGATGTTTGCTGAAGACTTGCTCGTATTCTTGCACTACCCTGTGGACCCGCTTCTTGTGATGTGAAGGTGTGGAGTCAGTGCCTACGTGTAATTCCTTACACCACTCCTCTGGTTGACTTGGTGAGCTGTCACTGAATGGGTGTGGTGAAGTAACGGTGGATGCTGTGGCTTGGATATCATATTAAATATAGGGACCCCCATACAGTAGTATGAGAAATTTTTTTGTATTCAATGATCGGTATTACCTTCAGGGGCGCGGCACGTGGACGTGCGTTCCATTAGCCTCACTGCATTCCACTCCCATACAGGAAGTGGGCGCAGCTATTACTACGGTCGCACATAAAAGAACCCACAGCCACCACTGCACACAGCTGACTCCACCACTGGAAACCCACTTCTACACCAACGCAGGTAAGACAGGATCGGCACCTCTATGCTCCCGTTACAATCAGGCTCAGTCACCATGTGATAATGCTCTCAACAATTTAGTTGCAGGCTTCCCCTTGCTTCACCTCCACTGGCTGTGCTGCCATTTCCTCTCCCCCCTGGAAGGTATACTTTATTACACTATTTTCCTGTTTCCCTCTTCTCCCTTTTCCCATAACCTACCTTTATCTGCATTTGTGGGGTATCTATATACTATTTATATCACAGTTTTATTCATTAATACGGAAGGGAAGAGTGCGCGTGAGAGTGTTGAACTGCGGAGAGCAAGAGGTTAAGCTGCCCCGATTTGCCACCATTGATAAGCTGTTCACAGTAGATACACATGCTATCCAAGCAGCAGCAGCATCCACCATTACTGCACCCCACCCAGTCAGTGACAGCTCACCAAGTCAGCCAGAGGAGTGGTGTCAGGAATTACACGTAGGCACTGACTACACACCTTCACATCACAAGAAGGGGGTGCAAGTGTGACGCCCTGGACTAGCCAGTTAGTCACAGACATAACACACACACACCCCCTTTCCCGGATAGTTGCACTAGTCAGACACAAAACCGTTGTTGCCTCCCTCCAGAGGCTGATGTCCACACCAGGTGGGGCGGAGCCAGGCGGTTGGCCCCACCCACCAAGGAGTTCACAGGCCTGGAGGTGGGAAAACCAGTCAGTTAGTTGAAGTTCAGTTAAGAGTTGAACCGTGGAGGTAGTGAGTTCAGTGAAGAGCCCAGTTTTGGGTAGGAGTGCAAAACTGCTAGTGTCTGGGTCAGATCCCAGGCACTATGGGGAGATAAGGTATGCACACCAGTGACTATGTAAGGGGAATACATGAAATAGCAGAAACTGCTGTGTGAATACTGACTTGAAAAATCCAATAGCATTAATTCCCATAATCCTAGTGACTGCGCACACAACATGGCCAAACGAAAACAAAAGACAGTACCTGGCCATTCAATCAAATGGAAACTCATAGGCAACACAGTCCATTAGACTAGGCAATTACATGCAGCCAAACAAAGTTCATGGGCCTTGCCTCAGAGTCGAACCCACAACCTCTTGGAGAACAAGCAAAGAGCCTACCACTAAACCAACTCAGTGAAGTTGGAAACCGACTCTACATTAATTAACATAATCCTAGTGACTGCGCACACAACATGGCCAAACAAAAGCAAAAGACAGTACCTGGCCTATCAATCCAATGGAAACTCATAGGTAACACAGTACATTGGACTAGGCAATTACATGCAGCTATACAAAGCCCATGGGTCTTGCCCCAGAGTCGAACCCACAACCTCTCGTAGCCCAAGCAAAGAGCCTACCACTACACCAACACAGAGAAGTAGGTGAATGACTCTACATTAATTCACATAATCCTAGTGACTGCGCACACAACATGGCCAAACAAATGCAAAAGACATTATCTGGCCTATCAATCCAATGGAAACTCATAGGCAACACAGTCCATTAGACTAGGCACTTACATGCAGCCATACAAAGTCCATGGGCCTTGCCTCAGAGTCGAACCCACAACCTCTTGTAGCCCAAGCAAAGAGCCTACCGCTACACCAACACAGAGAAGTTGGTACAGAGTTTACATTAGTTCACATAATCCTAGTGACTGTGCACACAACATGGCCAAACAAAAGCAAAAGACAGTCCCTGGCCTATCAATCCAATGGAAACTCATATACAACATAGTCCATTGGACTAGGCAATTACATGCAGCCATACAAAGTCCATGGGCCTTGCCTCAGAGTCAAACCCACAACCTCTGGCAGAACAAGCAAAGAGCTTACAACTACACCAACACAAAAAAGTAGGAAGCTGCGTCTACATTAATTCACATATTCCTAGCGACTGCGCACACAACATGGCCAAACAAAAGCAAAAGACATTACCTGGCCTATCAAGCCAATGGAAACTCATAGGCAACACAGTCCATTGGACTAAACAATTACATGCAGCCATACAAAGTCCATGGGCTTTGCCTCAGAGTCAAACCCACAATTTCTCACAGCCCAAGAAATGAGCCTACCACTACACCAACACAGACAAGTTGGAAACAGAGTTTACATTAGTTCACATAATCCTAGTGACTGTGCACACAACATGGCGAAACAAATGCAAAAGACATTATCTGGCCTATCAATCCAATGGAAACTCATAGGCAACACAGTCCATTAGACTAGGCAAATACATGCAGCCATACAAAGTTCATGGGCCTTGCCTCAGAGTCGAACCCACAACCTCTTGGAGAACAAGCAAAGAGCCTACCACTAAACCAACACAGAGAAGTTGGAAACTGACTCTACATTAATTCACATAATCCTAGTGACTGCGCACACAACATGGCCAAACAAAAGCAAAAGACAGTACCTGGCCTATCAATCCAATGGAAACTCATAGGCAACACAGTCCATTGGACTAGACAATTACATGGAGACATACAAAGTCCATGGGCCTTGCCTCAGCGTCAAACCCACAACCTCTCGCAGCCAAGCAAAGAGCCTACCACTACACCAATACAGAGAAGTGGGAAACTGATTCTACATTAATTCACATAATCCTACCGACTGCGCACACAACATGGCTAAACAAAAGCAAAAGACATTATCTGGCCTATCAATCCAATGGAAACTCATAGGCAACACAGTCCATTGGACCAGGCAATAACATGCAGCCATACACAGTCCATGGGCCTTGCTTCATAGTCGAACTCACAACCTCTCGCAGGTCAAGCAAAGAGCCTACCACTACACCAACACAGAGAAATGTGAACCTGCCTCTACATTAATTCACATAATCCTAGTGAGTGCGCACACAACATGGCCAAACGAAAACAAAAGACAGTACCTGGCCTATCAATCCAATGGAAACTCATAGGCAACACAGTCCATTGGACTAGGCAATTACATGCAGCCATAAAAAGTCCATGGGCCTTGCCTCAAAGTCAAACCCACAACCTCTCGCAGCCCAAGCAAAGAGCCTACCACTACACCAACACAGAGAAATGTGAAACAGACTCTACATTAATTCACATAATCCTAGTGACTGCGCACACAACATGGCCAAACGAAAGCAAAAGTCAATACCTGGCCTATCAATCCAATGGAAACTCATAGGCAACAAAGTCTATTGGACTAGGCAATTACATGCAGCCATACAAAGTCCATGGGCCTTGCCTCAGAGTCAAACCCACAACCTCTCACAGCCCAAGCAAAGAGCCTACCACTACACCAACAAAGAGAAATGTGAAACTGACTCTACATTAATTCACATATTCCTAGTGACTGCGCACACAACATGGCCAAACAAAAGCAAAAGAAAGCACCTGGCCTATCAATCCAATGGAAACTCATAGGTAACGCAGTCCATTGGACTATGCAATTACATGCAGCCATACAAAGTCCATGGGCCTTGCCTCAGAGTCGAACTCACAACCTCTCGCAGCCCAACAAAAGAGCCTACCACTTCAGCAACACAGAGAAGTGTGAAACTGTCTCTACATTAACTCACATAATCCTAGTGACTGCGCACAAAACATGGCCAAACGAAAACAAAAGACAGTACCTGGCCTATCAATCCATTGGACTAGGCAATTACATGCAGCCATACAAAGTCCATGGGCCTTGCCTCAGAGTCAAACCCACAACCTCTCACAGCCCAAGCAAAGAGCCTACCACTACACCAACTCAGAGAAGTACGAAACTGACTCAACATAAATTCACATAATCCTAGTGACTGCGCACACAACATGGCCAAACAAAAGCTAAAGACAGTCCCTTGCCTATCAATCCAATGGAAACTCATAGACAACATAGTCCATTGGAATAGGCAATTACATGCAGCCTCACAAAGTCCATGGGCCTTGCCTCAGAGTCAAACCCACAACCTCTGGCAAAACAAGCAAAGAGCCTACAACTACACCAACACAAAGAAGTAGGAAGCTGCGTCTACATTAATTCACATAATCCTAGTGAATGCGCACACAACATGGCCAAACAAAAGCAAAAGACATTACCTGGCCTATCAGGCCAATGGAAACCCATAGGCAACACAGTCCATTGAACTAGGCGATTACATGCAGCCATACAAAGTCCATGGGCCATGCCGCAGATTCAAACCCACAACCTCTCGCAGCCAAGCAAAGCAGCTTCCACTACACCAACACAGAGAAGTGGGAAATGGATTCTACATTAATTCACATAATCCTAGTGACTGCGCACACAACATGGCCAAACAAAAGCAAAAGACAATACCTGGCCTATCAATCCAATGGAAACTCATAGGCAACACAGTCCATTGGACTTGGCAATTACATGCAGCCATACAAAGTCCATGGGCCTTGCCTCAGAGTCAAACCCACAACCTCTGGCAGAACAAGCAAAGAGCCTACAACTACACCAACACAAAGAAGTAGGAAGCTGCGTCTACATTAATTCACATAATCCTAGTGAATGTGCACACAACATGGCCAAACAAAAGCAAAAGACATTACCTGGCCTATCAAGCCAATGGAAACTCATAGGCAACACAGTCCATTGAACTAGACAATTACATGGAGACATACAAAGTCCATGGGCCTTGCCTCAGAGTCAAACCCGCAACCTCTCGCAGCCAAGCAAAGAGCCTACCACTACACCAACACAGATAAGTGGGAAACTGATTCTACATTAATTCACATAATCCTACCGACTGCGCACACAACATGGCCAAACAAAAGACAATACCTGGCCTATCAATCCAATGGAAACTCATAGGCAATACAGTCCATTAGACTAGGCAAATACATGCAGCCATACAAAGTTCATGGGCCTTGCCTCAGAGTCGAACCCACAACTTCTTGGAGAACAAGCAAAGAGCCTACCACTACACCAACACAGAAAAGTTGGAAACCGACTCTACATTAATTCACATAATCCTAGTGACTGCGCACACAACATGGCCAAACAAAAGCAAAAGACAGTACCTGGCCTATCAATCCAATGGAAACTCAAAGGTAACACAGTACATTAGACTAGGCAATTAAATGCAGACATACAAAGCCCATGGGCCTTGCCCCAGAGTCGAACCCACAACCTCTTGTAGCCTAAGCAAAGAGCCTACCACTACACCAACACAGAGAAGAGCGAAACTAACGCAACATAAATTCACATAATCCTAGTGACTGCGCACACAACATGGCCAAACAAAAGCAAAAGACAGTCCCTGGCCTATCAATCCAATGGAAACTCATATACAACATAGTCCATTGGACTAGGCAATTACATGCAGCCATACAAAGTCCATGGGCCTTGCCTCAGAGTCAAACCCACAACCTCTGGCAGAACAAGCAAAGAGCTTACAACTACACCAACACAAAAAAGTAGGAAGGTGCGTCTACATTAATTCACATATTCCTAGAGACTGCGCACACAACATGGCCAAACAAAAGCAAAAGACATTACCTGGCCTATCAAGCCAATGGAAACTCATAGGCAACACAGTCCATTGGACTAAACAATTACATGCAGCCATACAAAGTCCATGGGCTTTGCCTCAGAGTCAAACCCACAATTTCTCGCAGCCCAAGCAAAGAGCCTACCACTACACCAACACAGACAAGATGGAAACTGAGTTTACATTAGTTCACATAATCCTAGAGACTTTGCACACAACATTGTGAAACAAATGCAAAAGACATTATCTGGCCTATCAATCCAATGGAAACTCATAGGCAACACAGTCCATTAGACTAGGCAAATACATGCAGCCATACAAAGTTCATGGGCCTTGCCTCAGAGTCGAACCCACAACCTCTTGGAGAACAAGCAAAGAGCCTACCACTAAACCAACACAGAGAAGTTAGAAACTGACTCTACATTAATTCACATAATCCTAGTGACTGCGCACACAACATGGCCAAACAAAAGCAAAAGACAGTACCTGGCCTATCAATCCAATGGAAACTCATAGGCAACACAGTCCATTGGACTAGACAATTACATGGAGACATACAAAGTCCATGGGCCTTGCTTCAGAGTCAAACCCACAACCTCTCGCAGCCAAGCAAAGAGCCTACCACTACACCAATACAGAGAAGTGGGAAACTGATTCTACATTAATTCACATAATCCTAGTGACTGCGCACACAACATGGCCAAACAAAAGCAAAAGACATTACCTGGCCTATCAGGCCAATGGAAACCCATAGGCAACACAGTCCATTGAACTAGGCGATTACATGCAGCCATACAAAGTCCATGGGCCATGCCGCAGATTCAAACCCACAACCTCTCGCAGCCAAGCAAAGCAGCTTCCACTACACCAACACAGAGAAGTGGGAAATGGATTCTACATTAATTCACATAATCCTAGTGACTGCGCACACAACATGGCCAAACAAAAGCAAAAGACAATACCTGGCCTATCAATCCAATGGAAACTCATAGGCAACACAGTCCATTGGACTTGGCAATTACATGCAGCCATACAAAGTCCATGGGCCTTGCCTCAGAGTCAAACCCACAACCTCTGGCAGAACAAGCAAAGAGCCTACAACTACACCAACACAAAGAAGTAGGAAGCTGCGTCTACATTAATTCACATAATCCTAGTGAATGTGCACACAACATGGCCAAACAAAAGCAAAAGACATTACCTGGCCTATCAAGCCAATGGAAACTCATAGGCAACACAGTCCATTGAACTTGACAATTACATGGAGACATACAAAGTCCATGGGCCTTGCCTCAGAGTCAAACCCACAACCTCTCGCAGCCAAGCAAAGAGCCTACCACTACACCAACACAGATAAGTGGGAAACTGATTCTACATTAATTCACATAATCCTACCGACTGCGCACACAACATGGCCAAACAAAAGACAATACCTGGCCTATCAATCCAATGGAAACTCATAGCCAATACAGTCCATTAGACTAGGCAAATACATGCAGCCATACAAAGTTCATGGGCCTTGCCTCAGAGTCGAACCCACAACTTCTTGGAGAACAAGCAAAGAGCCTACCACTACACCAACACAGAGAAGTTGGAAACCGATTCTACATTAATTCACATAATCCTAGTGACTGCGCACACAACATGGCCAAACAAAAGCAAAAGACAGTACCTGGCCTATCATTCCAATGGAAACTCAAAGGTAACACAGTACATTAGACTAGGCAATTAAATGCAGACATACAAAGCCCATGGGCCTTGCCCCAGAGTCAAACCCACAACCTCTCGTAGCCCAAGCAAAGAGCCTACCAATACACCAACACAGAGAAGTGAAAAACTGATTCTACATTAATTCACATAATCCTAGTGACTGCGCACACAACATGGCCAAACAAAAGCAAAAGACAGTACCTGGCCTATCAATCCAATAGAAACTCATAGGCAAAGCAATCAATTGGACTAGGCAATTACATGCAGCCATACAAAGTCCATGGGCCTTGCCTCAGAGTCGAACCCACAACCTCTTGTAGCCCAAGCAAAGAGCCTACCACTACACCAACACAGAGAAGAGCGAAACTGACTCAACATAAATTCACATAATCCTAGTGACTGCGCACACAACATGGCCAAACAAAAGCAAAAGACAGTCCCTGGCCTATCAATCCAATGGAAACTCATATACAACATAGTCCATTGGACTAGGCAATTACATGCAGCCATACAAAGTCCATGGGCCTTGCCTCAGAGTCAAACCCACAACCTCTGGCAGAACAAGCAAAGAGCTTACAACTACACCAACACAAAAAAGTAGGAAGGTGCGTCTACATTAATTCACATATTCCTAGAGACTGCGCACACAACATGGCCAAACAAAAGCAAAAGACATTACCTGGCCTATCAAGCCAATGGAAACTCATAGGCAACACAGTCCATTGGACTAAACAATTACATGCAGCCATACAAAGTCCATGGGCTTTGCCTCAGAGTCAAACCCACAATTTCTCGCAGCCCAAGCAAAGAGCCTACCACTACACCAACACAGACAAGATGGAAACTGAGTTTACATTAGTTCACATAATCCTAGTGACTTTGCACACAACATTGTGAAACAAATGCAAAAGACATTATCTGGCCTATCAATCCAATGGAAACTCATAGGCAACACAGTCCATTAGACTAGGCAAATACATGCAGCCATACAAAGTTCATGGGCCTTGCCTCAGAGTCGAACCCACAACCTCTTGGAGAACAAGCAAAGAGCCTACCACTAAACCAACACAGAGAAGTTAGAAACTGACTCTACATTAATTCACATAATCCTAGTGACTGCGCACACAACATGGCCAAACAAAAGCAAAAGACAGTACCTGGCCTATCAATCCAATGGAAACTCATAGGCAACACAGTCCATTGGACTAGACAATTACATGGAGACATACAAAGTCCATGGGCCTTGCTTCAGAGTCAAACCCACAACCTCTCGCAGCCAAGCAAAGAGCCTACCACTACACCAATACAGAGAAGTGGGAAACTGATTCTACATTAATTCACATAATCCTAGTGACTGCGCACACAACATGGCCAAACAAAAGCAAAAGACATTACCTGGCCTATCAGGCCAATGGAAACCCATAGGCAACACAGTCCATTGAACTAGGCGATTACATGCAGCCATACAAAGTCCATGGGCCATGCCGCAGATTCAAACCCACAACCTCTCGCAGCCAAGCAAAGCAGCTTCCACTACACCAACACAGAGAAGTGGGAAATGGATTCTACATTAATTCACATAATCCTAGTGACTGCGCACACAACATGGCCAAACAAAAGCAAAAGACAATACCTGGCCTATCAATCCAATGGAAACTCATAGGCAACACAGTCCATTGGACTTGGCAATTACATGCAGCCATACAAAGTCCATGGGCCTTGCCTCAGAGTCAAACCCACAACCTCTGGCAGAACAAGCAAAGAGCCTACAACTACACCAACACAAAGAAGTAGGAAGCTGCGTCTACATTAATTCACATAATCCTAGTGAATGTGCACACAACATGGCCAAACAAAAGCAAAAGACATTACCTGGCCTATCAAGCCAATGGAAACTCATAGGCAACACAGTCCATTGAACTAGACAATTACATGGAGACATACAAAGTCCATGGGCCTTGCCTCAGAGTCAAACCCACAACCTCTCGCAGCCAAGCAAAGAGCCTACCACTACACCAACACAGATAAGTGGGAAACTGATTCTACATTAATTCACATAATCCTACCGACTGCGCACACAACATGGCCAAACAAAAGACAATACCTGGCCTATCAATCCAATGGAAACTCATAGGCAATACAGTCCATTAGACTAGGCAAATACATGCAGCCATACAAAGTTCATGGGCCTTGCCTCAGAGTCGAACCCACAACTTCTTGGAGAACAAGCAAAGAGCCTACCACTACACCAACACAGAGAAGTTGGAAACCGATTCTACATTAATTCACATAATCCTAGTGACTGCGCACACAACATGGCCAAACAAAAGCAAAAGACAGTACCTGGCCTATCAATCCAATGGAAACTCAAAGGTAACACAGTACATTAGACTAGGCAATTAAATGCAGACATACAAAGCCCATGGGCCTTGCCCCAGAGTCGAACCCACAACCTCTCGTAGCCCAAGCAAAGAGCCTACCAATACACCAACACAGAGAAGTGAAAAACTGATTCTACATTAATTCACATAATCCTAGTGACTGCGCACACAACATGGCCAAACAAAAGCAAAAGACAGTACCTGGCCTATCAATCCAATAGAAACTCATAGGCAAAGCAATCAATTGGACTAGGCAATTACATGCAGCCATACAAAGTCCATGGGCCTTGCCTCAGAGTCGAACCCACAACCTCTTGTAGCCCAAGCAAAGAGCCTACCACTACACCAACACAGAGAAGAGCGAAACTGACTCAACATAAATTCACATAATCCTAGTGACTGCGCACACAACATGGCCAAACAAAAGCAAAAGACAGTCCCTGGCCTATCAATCCAATGGAAACTCATATACAACATAGTCCATTGGACTAGGCAATTACATGCAGCCATACAAAGTCCATGGGCCTTGCCTCAGAGTCAAACCCACAACCTCTGGCAGAACAAGCAAAGAGCTTACAACTACACCAACACAAAAAAGTAGGAAGGTGCGTCTACATTAATTCACATATTCCTAGAGACTGCGCACACAACATGGCCAAACAAAAGCAAAAGACATTACCTGGCCTATCAAGCCAATGGAAACTCATAGGCAACACAGTCCATTGGACTAAATAATTACATGCAGCCATACAAAGTCCATGGGCTTTGCCTCAGAGTCAAACCCACAATTTCTCGCAGCCCAAGCAAAGAGCCTACCACTACACCAACACAGACAAGATGGAAACTGAGTTTACATTAGTTCACATAATCCTAGTGACTTTGCACACAACATTGTGAAACAAATGCAAAAGACATTATCTGGCCTATCAATCCAATGGAAACTCATAGGCAACACAGTCCATTAGACTAGGCAAATACATGCAGCCATACAAAGTTCATGGGCCTTGCCTCAGAGTCAAACCCACAACCTCTTGGAGAACAAGCAAAGAGCCTACCACTAAACCAACACAGAGAAGTTAGAAACTGACTCTACATTAATTCACATAATCCTAGTGACTGCGCACACAACATGGCCAAACAAAAGCAAAAGACAGTACCTGGCCTATCAATCCAATGGAAACTCATAGGCAACACAGTCCATTGGACTAGACAATTACATGGAGACATACAAAGTCCATGGGCCTTGCTTCAGAGTCAAACCCACAACCTCTCGCAGCCAAGCAAAGAGCCTACCACTACACCAATACAGAGAAGTGGGAAACTGATTCTACATTAATTCACATAATCCTACCGACTGCGCACACAACATGGCTAAACAAAAGCAAAAGACAGTACCTGGCTTATCAATCCAATGGAAACTCATAGGCAACACAGTCCATTGGACTAGGCAATAACATGCAGCCATACAAAGTCCATGGGCCTTGCCTCAAAGTCGAACTCACAACCTCTCGCAGCTCAAGCAAAGAGCCTACCACTACACGAACACAGAGAAATGTGAACCTGCCTCTACATTAATTCACATAATCCTAGTGACTGCGCACACAACATGGCCAAACGAAAGCAAAAGTCCATATCTGGCCTATCAATCCAATGGAAACTCATAGGCAACACAGTCCATTGGACTATGCAATTACATGCAGCCATACAAAGGCCATGGGCCTTGCCTCAGAGTCAAACCCACAACCTCTAACAGCTTAAGCAAAAAGCCTACCACTACACCAACACAGAGAAGTGCGAAACTAATTGAACATAAATTCACATAATCCTAGTGACTGCGCACACAACATGGCCAAACGAAAGCAAAAGACAGTACCTGGCCTATCAATCCAATGGAAACTCATAGGTAACACAGTCCATTGGACTATGCAATTACATGCAGCCATACAAAGTCCATGGGCCTTGCCTCAGAGTCGAACTCACAACCTCTCGCAGCCCAAGAAAAAAGCCTACCACTACAGCAACACAGAGAAGTGTGAAACTGACTCTACATTAATTCACATAATCCTAGTGACTGCGCACACAACATGGCCAAACAAAAGCAAAAGACAGTACCTGGCCTATCATTCCAATTAAAACTCATAGGCAACATAGTCCATTGGACTAAGCAATAACATGCAGCCATACAACGTCCATGGGCCTTGCCTCAAAGTCGAACTCACAACCTCTCGCAGCTCAAGCAAAGAGCCTACCACTACACCAACACAGAGAAATGTGAACCTGACTCTACATTAATTCACATAATCCTAGTGACTGCGCACACAACATGGCCAAACAAAAGCAAAAGGCAGTACCTGGCCTATCAATCCAATGGGAACTCATAGGCAACACAGTCAATTGAACTACGCAATTATATGCAGCCATACAAACTCCATGGGCCTTGCCTCAGAGTCGACCCCACAACCTCTCGCAGCTTAAGCAAAGAGCCTACCCCTAAACCAACACAGAGAAGTGGGAAACTGATTCTACATTAATTCACATAATCCTAGTGACTGCGCACACAACATGGCCAAACAAAAGCAAAAGACGGTACCTGGCCTATCAATCCAATGGAAACTCATAGGCAACGCAATCAATTGGACTAGGCAATTACATGCAGCCATACAAAGTCCATGGGCTTTGTCTCAGAGTCAAACCCACAACCTCTCTCAGCCCAAGCAAAGAGCCTACCACTACACCAACACAGAGAAGAGCGAAACTGACTCAACATAAATTCACATAATCCTAGTGACTGCGCACACAACATGGCCAAACAAAAGCAAAAGACAGTCCCTGGTCTATCAATCCAATGGAAACTCATAGACAACATAGTCCATTGGACTAGGCAATTACATGCAGCCATACAAAGTCCATGGGCCTTGCCTCAGAGTCAAACCCACAACCTCTGGCAGAACAAGCAAAGAGCTTACAACTACACCAACACAAAAAAGTAGGAAGCTGCGTCTACATTAATTCACATATTCCTAGTGACTGCGCACACAACATGGCCAAACAAAAGCAAAAGACAGTATCTGGCCTATCAATCCAATTGAAGCTCATAAGCAACATAGTCCATTGGACTAGGCAATAACATGCAGCCATACAATGTCCATGGGCCTTGCCTCAAAGTCGAACTCACAACCTCTCGCAGCTCAAGCAAAGAGCCTACTACTACACCAACACAGAGAAATGTGAACCTGACTCTACATTAATTCACCTAAACCTAGTGACTGCGCACACAACATGGCCAAACGAAAGCAAAAGTCAATACCTGGCCTATCAATCCAATGGAAACTCATAGGCAACACAGTCCATTGGACTAGGCAATTACATGCAGCCATACAAAGTCCATGAGCCTTGCATTTGAGTCGAACTCACAACCTCTCCCAGCCCAAGCAAAGAGCCTACCACTACACCAACACAGAGAAGTGGGAAACTGACTCAACATTAATTCACATAATCCTAGTGACTGCGCACAAAACATATTATATATAAGAATAAGGCTGCACATCAAACTTAGATAATGGTATAATGCCTCAAGCATATGGAAAAATATTGGAATATACAATGAAAAATGCTACTTGCTAATTTGAACATGTGAATAATGAATTGCATACCTGCTATGAATATTAGGAAAAAGGAGATATTTAGCAATTGCATTGATCAATGTAACTGAGCCCCAAAACCTCGTCAAGGTACATCTCTATATTGGGGTCCCTAGCTCTGTGACCCTAACTGTGTGTCATCTCATTGCAATTAAAAACTGCTATGGGTGGAGAGGGGTAACTAAGGACTTTCTTATATAGGAGATGGAAAAAACATGGCCGAAAGGGGCGGAGCTGTGTTCACATTCAGAAAAAAAACTACATATAACTGAATAGGATAACTGAAGTGAGCACTAATATATATATATGAGTGCAAGCCAAAAATACATACTATATATAAGAATAAGGCTGCACATCAAACTTAGATAATGGTATAATGCCTCAAGCATATGGAAAAATATTGGAATATACAATGAAAAATGCTACTTGCTAATTTGAACATGTGAATAATGAATTGCATACCTGCTATGAATATTAGGAAAAAGGAGATATTTAGCAATTGCATTGATCAATGTAACTGAGCCCCAAAACCTCGTCAAGGTACATCTCTATATTGGGGTCCCTAGCTCTGTGACCCTAACTGTGTGTCATCTCATTGCAATTAAAAACTGCTATGGGTGGAGAGGGGTAACTAAGGACTTTCTTATATAGGAGATGGAAAAAACATGGCCGAAAGGGGCGGAGCTGTGTTCACATTCAGAAAAAAAACTACATATAACTGAATAGGATAACTGAAGTGAGCACTAATATATATATATATGAGTGCAAGCCAAAAATACATACTATATATAAGAATAAGGCTGCACATCAAACTTAGATAATGGTATAATGCCTCAAGCATATGGAAAAATATTGGAATATACAATGAAAAATGCTACTTGCTAATTTGAACATGTGAATAATGAATTGCATACCTGCTATGAATATTAGGAAAAAGGAGATATTTAGCAATTGCATTGATCAATGTAACTGAGCCCCAAAACCTCGTCAAGGTACATCTCTATATTGGGGTCCCTAGCTCTGTGACCCTAACTGTGTGTCATCTCATTGCAATTAAAAACTGCTATGGGTGGAGAGGGGTAACTAAGGACTTTCTTATATAGGAGATGGAAAAAACATTTTGGCTTGCACTCATATATATATATTAGTGCTCACTTCAGTTATCCTATTCAGTTATATGTAGTTTTTTTTCTGAATGTGAACACAGCTCCGCCCCTTTCGGCCATGTTTTTTCCATCTCCTATATAAGAAAGTCCTTAGTTACCCCTCTCCACCCATAGCAGTTTTTAATTGCAATGAGATGACACACAGTTAGGGTCACAGAGCTAGGGACCCCAATATAGAGATGTACCTTGACGAGGTTTTGGGGCTCAGTTACATTGATCAATGCAATTGCTAAATATCTCCTTTTTCCTAATATTCATAGCAGGTATGCAATTCATTATTCACATGTTCAAATTAGCAAGTAGCATTTTTCATTGTATATTCCAATATTTTTCCATATGCTTGAGGCATTATACCATTATCTAAGTTTGATGTGCAGCCTTATTCTTATATATAGTATGTATTTTTGGCTTGCACTCATATATATATATTAGTGCTCACTTCAGTTATCCTATTCAGTTATATGTAGTTTTTTTTTCTGAATGTGAACACAGCTCCGCCCCTTTCGGCCATGTTTTTTCCATCTCCTATATAAGAAAGTCCTTAGTTACCCCTCTCCACCCATAGCAGTTTTTAATTGCAATGAGATGACACACAGTTAGGGTCACAGAGCTAGGGACCCCAATATAGAGATGTACCTTGACGAGGTTTTGGGGCTCAGTTACATTGATCAATGCAATTGCTAAATATCTCCTTTTTCCTAATATTCATAGCAGGTATGCAATTCATTATTCACATGTTCAAATTAGCAAGTAGCATTTTTCATTGTATATTCCAATATTTTTCCATATGCTTGAGGCATTATACCATTATCTAAGTTTGATGTGCAGCCTTATTCTTATATATAGTATGTATTTTTGGCTTGCACTCATATATATATATTAGTGCTCACTTCAGTTATCCTATTCAGTTATATGCGCACAAAACATGGCCAAACAAAAGCAAAAGAAGGCACCTGGCCTATCAATCCAATGGAATCTCATAGGTAACACAGTCCATTGGACTATGCAATTACATGCAGCCATAAAAAGTCCATGGGCCTTGCCTCAGAGTCGAACTCACAACCTCTCGCAGCCCAAGAAAAAAGCCTACCACTACAGCAACACGGAGAAGTGTGAAACCGACTCTACATTAACTCACATAATCCTAGTGACTGCGCACACAACATGGCCAAACAGAAGCAAAAGTCAATACCTGGCCTATCAAGCCAATGGAAACTCATAGGCAACACAGTCCATTGAACTATGCAATTACATGCAGCCATACAAAGTCCATGGGCCTTGCCTCAGAGTCGAACCAACAACCTTTCGCAGCTTAAGCAAAAAGACTACCACTACACCAACACAGAGAAGTAGGTAAATGACTCTACATTAATTCACATAATCCTAGAGACTGCGCACACAACATGGCCAAACAAATGCAAAAGACATTATCTGGCCTATCAATCCAATGAAATCATAGGCAACATAGTCCATTAGACTAAGCAAATATATGCAGCCATACAAAGTTAATGGGCCTTGCCTCAGAGTCGAACCCACAACCTCTTGGAGAACAAGCAAAGAGCCTACCACTAAACCAACACAGAGAAGTTGGAAACAAACTCTACATTAATTCACAGAATCCTAGTGACTGCGCACACAACATGGCAAAACAAAAGCAAAAGACAGCACCTGGCCTATCAATCCAATGGAAACTCAAAGCTAACACAGTACATTGGACTAGGCAATTACATGCAGCCATACAAAGCCCATTGGCCTTGCCCCAGAGTCGAACCCACACCCTCTCGTAGCCCAAGGAAAGAGCCTACTAATACACCAACACAGAGAAGTGGAAAACCAATTCTTCATTAACTCACATAATCCTAGTGACTGCGCACATAACATGGCCAAACAAAAGCAAAAGACAGTACCTGGCCTATCAAACCAATGGAAACTCATAGGCAACACAGTCCATTGGACTAGACAATTACATGGAGACATACAAAGTCCATGGGCCTTGCATTAGAGTCGAACCCACAACCTCTCGCAGCCGAAGCAAAGAGCCTACCACTACACCAACACAGAGAAGTGGGAAACTGATTCTACATTAATTCAAATAATCCTACCGACTGCGCACACAACATGGCCAAACAAAAGACAATACCTGGCCTATCAATTCAAAGGAAACTCATAGGCAACACAGTCCATTGGACTTGGCAATTACATGCAGCCATACAAAGTCCATGGGCTTTGCCTCAGAGTCAAACCCACAATTTCTCGCAGCCCAAGGAAATAGCCTACGATTACACCAACACAGAGAAGCTGGAAACTGAGTTTACATTAGTTCACATAATCCTAGTGACTGCGCACACAACATGGCCAAACAAAAGACAATACCTGGCCCATCAATTCAATGAAACTCATAGGCAACACAGTCAATTGAACTAGGCAATTACATGCTGCCATACAAACTCCATGGGCTTTGCCTCAGAGTCGAACCCACAACCGCTCGCAGTTTAAGCAAAGAGACTACCACTACACCAACACAGAGAAGTAGGTGAATGACTCTACATTAATTCACATAATCCTAGTGACTGCGCACATAACATGGCCAAACAAAAGCAAAAGACAGTACCTGGCCTATCAATCAAATTGAAACTCATAAGCAACAAAGAGACTACAACTACACCAACACAGAGAAGTAGGTGAATGACTCTACATTAATTCACATAATCCTAGTGACTGCGAACACAACATGGCCAAACAAAAGCAAAAGACAGTACCTGGCCTATCAATCCAATTGAAACTCATAGGCAACATAGTCCATTGGACTAGGCAATAACATGCAGCCATACAAAGTCCATGGGCCATGCCTCAAAGTCTAACTCACAACCTCTCGCAGCTCAAGCAAAGAGCCTACCACTACACCAACACAGAGAAATGTGAACCTGACTCTACATTAACTCACATAATCCTAGTAATGTACTGTGTTACCTATGAGTTTACATTGGATTGATAGGCCAGGTAATGTCTTTTGCTTTTGTTTGGCCATGTTGTGTGCGCAGTCACTAGGATTATGTGAATTAATGTAGAGTCGGTTTCCAACTTCTCTGTGTTGGTTTAGTGGTAGGCTCTTTGCTTGTTCTCCAAGAGGATGTCGGTTCGACTCTGAGGCAAGGCCCATGAACTTTATATGGCTGCATGTATTTGCCTAGTCTAATGGACTGTGTTGCCTATGAGTTTCCATTGGATTGATAGGCCAGGTATTGTCTTTTGTTTGGCCATGTTGTGTGCGCAGTCGGTAGGATTATGTGAATTAATGTAGAATCAGTTTCCCACTTCTCTGTGTTGGTGTAGTGGTAGGCTCTTTGCTTGGCTGCGAGATGTTGTGGGTTTGACTCTGAGGAAAGGCCCATGGACTTTGTATGTCTCCATGTAATTGTCTAGTCCAATGGACTGTGTTGCCTATGATTTTCCATTGGATTGATAGGCCAGGTACTGTCTTTTGCTTTTGTTTGGCCATGTTGTGTGCGCAGTCACTAGGATTATGTGAATTAATGTAAACTCAGTTACCAACTTCTCTGTGTTGGTGTAGTGGTAGGCTCTTTGCTTGGGCTGCGAGAAGTTGTGGGTTTGACTTTTAGGCAAAGCCCATGGACTTTGTATGGCTGCATGTAATTGCCTAGTCCAATGGACTGTGTTGCCTATGAGTTTCCATTGAATTGATAGGCCAGGTATTGTCTTTTGTTTGGCCGTGTTGTGTGCGCAGTCGGTAGGATTATGTGAATTAATGTAGAAGCAATTTCCCACTTCTCTGTGTTGGTTTAGGGGTAGGCTCTTTGCTTAAGCTGCGAGAGGTTGTGGGTACGACTCTGAGGCAAGGCCCATGGAGTTTGTATGGCTGCATGTAATTGCGTAGTTCAATTGACTGTGTTGCCTATGAGTTCCCATTGGATTGATAGGCCAGGTACTGCCTTTTGCTTATGTTTGGCCATGTTGTGTTCGCAGTCACTAGGATTATGTGAATTAATGTAGAGTCAGGTTCACATTTCTCTGTGTTGGTGTAGTGGTAGGCTCTTTGCTTGAGCTGCGAGAGGTTGTGAGTTAGACTTTGAGGCAAGGCCCATGGACTTTGTATGGCTGCATGTTATTGCCTAGTCCAATGGACTATGTTGCCTATGAGTTTCAATTGGATTGATAGGCCAGGTACAGTCTTTTGCTTTTGTTTGGCTATGTTGTGTTCGCAGTCACTAGGATTATGTGAATTAATGTAGACTCATTCACCTACTTCTCTGTGTTGGTGTAGTTGTAGTCTCTTTGCTTAAGCTGTGAGAGGTTGTGGGTTTGACTCTGAGGCAAAGCCCATGGACTTTCTATGGCTGCATGTAATTGCCAAGTCCAATGGACCGTGTTGCCTATGAGTTTCCTTTGAATTGGTAGGCCAGGTATTGTCTTTTGTTTGGCCATGTTGTGTGCGCAGTCAGTAGGATTATTTGAATTAATGTAGAATCAGTTCCCCACTTCTCTGTGTTGGTGTAGTGGTAGGCTCTTTGCTTGGGCTGCGAGAGGTTGTGGGTTCGACTCTAATGCAAGGCCCGTGGACTTTGTATGTCTGCATGTAATTGTCTAGTCCAATGGACTGTGTTGCCTATGAGTTTCCATTGGTTTGATAGGCCAGGTACTGTCTTTTGCTTTTGTTTGGCCATGTTATGTGCGCAGTCACTAGGATTATGTGAATTAATGAAGAATCGGTTTTCCACTTCTCTGTGTTGGTGTATTAGTAGGCTCTTTCCTTGGGCTACGAGAGGGTGTGGGTTCGACTCTTGGGCAACGCCAATGGGCTTTGTATGGCTGCATGTAATTGCCTAGTCCAATGTACTGTGTTAGCTTTGGGTTTCCATTGGATTGATAGGCCAGGTACTGTCTTTTGCTTTTGTTTGGCCATGTTGTGTGCGCAGTCACTAGGATTCTGTGAATTAATGTAGAGTCTGTTTCCAACTTCTCTGTGTTGGTTTAGTGGTAGGCTCTTTGCTTGTTCTCCAAGAGGTTGTGGGTTCGACTCTGAGGCAAGGCCCATTAACTTTGTATGGCTGCATATATTTGCTTAGTCTAATGGACTATGTTGCCTATGATTTCATTGGATTGATAGGCCAGATAATGTCTTTTGCATTTGTTTGGCCATGTTGTGTGCGCAGTCACTAGGATTATGTGAATTAATGTAGAGTCATTTACCTACTTCTCTGTGTTGGTGTAGTGGTAGTCTCTTTGCTTAAGCTGCAAAAGGTTGTTGGTTCGACTTTGAGGCAAGGCCCATGGAGTTTGTATGGCTGCATGTAATTGCCTATTTTAGTTGACTGTGTTACCTATGAGTTCCTATTGGATTGATAGGCCAGGTACTACCTTTTGCTTTTGTTTGGCCATGTTGTGTGCGCAGTCACTAGGATTATGTGAACTAATGTAAACTCAGTTTTCAACTTCTCTGTGTTGGTGTAGTGGTAGGCTCTTTTCTTGGGCTGCGAGAAAATGTGGGTTTGACTCTGAGGCAAAGCCCATAGACTTTGTATGACTGCATGTAATTGCCTAGTCCAATAGACTGTGTTGCCTATGAGTTTTCATTGGACTGATAGGCCAGGTATTGTCTTTTGTTTGGTTATGTTGTGTGCGAAGTCGGTAGGATTATGTGAATTAATGTAGAATCAGTTTCCCACTTTTCTGTGTTGGTGTAGTGGAAGGCGCTTTGCTTGGCTGCGAGAGGTTGTGGGTTTGACTCTGAGGCAAGGCCCATGGACTTTGTATGGCTGCATGTGATTGCCAAGTTCAATGGACTGTGTTGCCTATGAGTTTCCATTGGCTTGATAGGCCAGGTAATGTCTTTTGCTTCTGTTTGGCCATGTTGTGTGCGCAGTCACTAGGATTATGTGAATTAATGTAGATGCAGCTTCCTACTTCTTTGTGTTGGTGTGGTAGTAGGCTCTTTGCTTGTTCTGCCAGAGGTTGTGGGATAGACTCTGAGGCAAGGCCCATGACCTCTGTATGGCTGCATGTAATTGCCAAGTCCAATGGATGGGGTTGCCTCTGAGTTTCCATTGGATTG
Source organism: Anomaloglossus baeobatrachus (assembly GCF_048569485.1). Taxonomy (NCBI): domain Eukaryota; kingdom Metazoa; phylum Chordata; class Amphibia; order Anura; family Aromobatidae; genus Anomaloglossus; species Anomaloglossus baeobatrachus. Next base: position 270,703 of record NW_027442954.1, on the reverse strand, counting down.
ATAGGCCAGGTACTGTCTTTTGCTTTCGTTTGGCCATGTTGTGTGCGCAGTCACTAGGATTATGTGAGTTAATGTAGAGTCGGTTTCACACTTCTCCGTGTTGCTGTAGTGGTAGGCTTTTTTCTTGGGCTGCGAGAGGTTGTGAGTTCGACTCTGAGGCAAGGCCCATGGACGTTTTATGGCTGCATGTAATTGCATAGTCCAATGGACTGTGTTACCTATGAGATTCCATTGGATTGATAGGCCAGGTGCCTTCTTTTGCTTTTGTTTGGCCATGTTTTGTGCGCAGTCACTAGGATTATGTGAATTAATGTTGAGTCAGTTTCCCACATCTCTGTGTTGGTGTAGTGGTAGGCTCTTTGCTTGGGCTGGGAGAGGTTGTGAGTTCGACTCAAATGCAAGGCTCATGGACTTTGTATGGCTGCATGTAATTGCCTAGTCCAAAGGACTGTGTTGCCTATGAGTTTCCATTGGATTGATAGGCCAGGTATTGTCTTTTGTTTGGCCATGTTGTGTGCGCAGTCGGTAGGATTATGTGAATTAATGTAGAATCAGTTTCCCACTTCTCTGTGTTGGTGTAGTGGTAGGCTCTTTGCTTAAGCTGCGAGAAGTTGTGGGTTTGACTTTTAGGCAAAGCCCATGGACTTTGTATGGCTGCATGTAATTGCCTAGTCCAATGGACTGTGTTGCCTATGAGTTTCCATTGGATTGATAGGCCAGGTATTGACTTTTGCTTTCGTTTGGCCATGTTGTGTGCGCAGTCACTAGGTTTATGTGAATTAATGTAGAGTCAGGTACACATTTCTCTGTGTTGGTGTAGTAGTAGGCTCTTTGCTTGAGCTGCGAGAGGTTGTGAGTTCGACTTTGAGGCAAGGCCCATGGACATTGTATGGCTGCATGTTATTGCCTAGTCCAATGGACTATGTTGCTTATGAGCTTCAATTGGATTGATAGGCCAGATACCGTCTTTTGCTTTTGTTTGGCCATGTTGTGTGCGCAGTCACTAGGATTATGTGAATTAATGTAGAGTCAATCACCTACTTCTCTGTGTTGGTTTAGTGGTAGGCTCTTTGCTTGTTCTCCAAGAGGTTGTGGGTTCGACTCTGAGGCAAGGCCCATGAACTTTGTATGGCTGCATGTATTTGCCTAGTCTAATGGACTGTGTTGCCTATGAGTTTCCATTGGATTGATAGGCCAGATAATGTCTTTTGCATTTGTTTGGCCATGTTGTGTGCACAGTCACTAGGATTATGTGAACTAATGTAAACTCTGTTACCAACTTCTCTGTGTTGGTGTAGTGGTAGGCTCTTTGCTTGGGCTGCGAGAAATTGTGGGTTTGACTCTGAGGCAAAGCCCATGGACTTTGTATGGCTGCATGTAATTGCCTAGTCCAATGGACTGTGTTGCCTATGAGTTTCCATTGGTTTGATAGGCCAGGTAATGTCTTTTGCTTTTGTTTGGCCATGTTGTGTGCGCATTCACTAGGAATATGTGAATTAATGTAGACGCAGCTTCCTACTTTTTTGTGTTGGTGTTAGTTGTAAGCTCTTTGCTTGTTCTGCCAGAGGTTGTGGGTTTGACTCTGAGGCAAGGCCCATGGACTTTGTATGGCTGCATGTAATTGCCTAGTCCAATGGACTATGTTGTCTATGAGTTTCCGTTGGATTGATAGGCCAGGGACTGTCTTTTGCTTTCGTTTGGCCATGTTGTGTGCGCAGTCACTAGGATTATGTGAATTTATGTTGAGTCAGTTTCGCTCTTCTCTGTGTTGGTGTAGTGGTAGGCTCTTTGCTTGGGCTGAGAGAGGTTGTGGGTTTGACTCTGAGACAAGGCCCATGGACTTTGTATGGCTGCATGTAATTGCCTAGTCCAATTGATTGCGTTGCCTATGAGTTTCCATTGGATTAATAGGCCAGGTACCGTCTTTTGCTTTTGTTTGGCCATGTTGTGTGCGCAGTCACTAGGATTATGTGAATTAATGTAGAATCTGTTTTCCACTTCTCTGTGTTGGTGTATTGGTAGGCTCTTTGCTTGGGCTACGAGAGGTTGTGGGTTTGACTCTGGGGCAAGGCCCATGGGCTTTGTATGGCTGCATGCAATTGCCTTGTCCAATGTACTGTGTTACCTATGAGTTTACATTGGATTGATAGGCCAGGTAATGTCTTTTGCTTTTGTTTGGCCATGTTTTGTGCGCAGTCACTAGGATTATATGAATTAATGTAGAGTCGGTTTCCAACTTCTCTGTGTTGGTTTAGTGGTAGGCTCTTTGCTTGTTCTCCAAGAGGATGTGGGCTCGACTCTGAGGCAAGGCCCATGAACTTTGTATGGCTGCATGTATTTGCCTAGTCTAATGGACTGTGTTGCCTATGAGTTTCCATTGGATTGATAGGCAAGGTATTGTCTTTTGTTTGGCCATGTTGTGTGCGCAGTCGGTAGGATTATGTGAATTAATGTAGAATCAGTTTCCCACTTCTCTGTGTTGGTGTAGTGGTAGGCTCTTTGCTTGGGCTGCGAGAAGTTGTGGGTTTGACTTTTAGGCAAAGCCCATGGACTTTGTATGGCTGCATGTAATTGCCTAGTCCAATGGACTGTGTTGCCTATGAGTTTCCATTGAATTGATAGGCCAGGTATTGTCTTTTGTTTAGCCATGTTGTGTGCGCAGTCGGTAGGATTATGTGAATTAATGTAGAATCAGTTTCCCACTTCTCTGTGTTGGTGTAGTGGTAGGCTCTTTGCTTTTCTGCGAGAGGTTGTGGGTTTGACTCTGAGGCAAGGCCCATGGACTTTGTATGTCTCCTTGTAATTTTCTAGTCCAATGGACTGTGTTGCCTATGAGTTTCCATTGGATTGATAAGCCAGGTACTGACTTTTGCTTTTGTTTGGCCATGTTGTGTGCGCAGTCGGTAGGATTATGTGAATTAATGTAGTACCAGTTTCCCACTTTTCTGTGTTGGTGTAGTAGTAGGCTCTTTGCTTGGCTGCGAGAGGTTGTGGGTTTGACTCTGAGGCAAGGCCCATGGACTTTGTATGTCTCCATGTAATTGTCTAGTCCAATGGACTGTGTTGCCTATTAGTTTCCATTGGATTGATAGGCCAGGTACTGTCTTTTGCTTTTGTTTGGCCATGTTGTGTGCGCAGTCACTAGGATTATATGAATTAATGTAGAGTCGGTTTCCAACTTCTCTGTGTTGGTTTAGTGGTAGGCTCTTTGCTTGTTCTCCAAGAGGATGTGGGTTCGACTCTGAGGCAAGGCCCATGAACTTTGTATGGCTGCATGAATTTGCCTAGTCTAATGGACTGTGTTGCCTATGAGTTTCCATTGGATTGATAGGCCAGGTATTGTCTTTTGTTTGGCCATGTTGTGTGCGCAGTCGGTAGGATTATGTGAATTAATGTAGAATCAGTTTCTCAATTCTCTGTGTTGGTGTAGTGGTAGGCTCTTTGCTTGGGCTGCGAGAAGTTGTGGGTTTGACTTTTAGGCAAAGCCCATGGACTTTGTATGGCTGCATGTAATTTTCTAGTCCAATGGACTGTGTTGCCTATGAGTTTCCATTGAATTGATAAGCCAGGTACTGACTTTTGCTTTTGTTTGGCCATGTTGTGTGCGCAGTCGGTAGGATTATGTGAATTAATGTAGTACCAGTTTCCCACTTTTCTGTGTTGGTGTAGTAGTAGGCTCTTTGCTTGGCTGCGAGAGGTTGTGGGTTTGACTCTGAGGCAAGGCCCATGGACTTTGTATGTCTCCATGTACTTGTCTAGTCCAATGGACTGTGTTGCCTATGAGTTTCCATTGGATTGATAGGCCAGGTACTGCCTTTTGCTTTTGTTTGGCCATGTTGTGTGCGCAGTCACTAGGATTATGTGAATTAATGTAGAGTCAGGTTCACATTTCTCTGTGTTGGTGTAGTGGTAGGCTCTTTGCTTGAGCTGCGAGAGGATGTGAGTTCGACTTTGAGGCAAGGCCCATGGACGTTGTATGGCTGCATGTTATTGCTTAGTCCAATGGACTATGTTGCCTATGAGTTTTAATTGGAATGATAGGCCAGGTACTGTCTTTTGCTTTTGTTTGGCCATGTTGTGTGCGCAGTCACTAGGATTATGTGAATTAATGTAGAGTCAGTTTCACACTTCTCTGTGTTGCTGTGATGGTAGGCTTTTTTCTTGGGCTGCGAGAGGTTGTGAGTTCGACTCTGAGGCAAGGCCCATGGACTTTGTATGGCTGCATGTAATTGCATAGTCCAACGGACTGTGTTACCTATGAGTTTCCATTGGATTGATAGGCCAGGTACTGTCTTTTGCTTTCGTTTGGCCATGTTGTGTGCGCAGTCACTAGGATTATGTGAATTTATGTTCAATTAGTTTCGCACTTCTCTGTGTTGGTGTAGTGGTAGGCTTTTTGCTTGAGCTGTTAGAGGTTGTGGGTTTGACTCTGAGGCAAGGCCCATGGACTTTGTATGGCTGCATGTAATTGCATAGTCCAATGGACTGTGTTACCTATGAGTTTCCATTGGATTGATAGGCCAGGTATTGACTTTTGCTTTCGTTTGGCCATGTTGTGTGCACAGTCACTAGGATTATGTGAATTAATGTAGAGTCAGTTTCACATTTCTCTGTGTTGGTGTAGTGGTAGGCTATTTGCTTGGGCTGCGTAGATGTTGTGGGTTTGACTCTGGGGCAAGGCTTATGGACTTATTATGGCTGTATGTAATTGCCTAGTCTAATGGACTGTGTTGCCTATGAGTTTTCATTGGATTGATAGGCCAGGTACTGTCTTTTGCTTTCGTTTAGCCATGTTGTGTGCGCAGTCACTAGGATTATGTGAGTTAATGAAGAGTCAGTTTCAAACTTCTCTGTGTTGGTGTAGTGGTAGGCTCTTTGCTTTGGCTGCGAGAAGTTGTGGGTTTGACTCTAATGCAAGGTTCATGGACTTTGTATAACTGCATGTAATTGCCTAGTCCAATGGACTGTGTTGCCTATGAGTTTCCATTGGATTGATAGGCCAGGTATTGACTTTTGCTTTCGTTTGGCCATGTTGTGTGCGCAGTCACTAGGATTATGTGATTTAATGTAGAGTCAGTTTCACATTTCTCTGTGTTGGTGTAGTGGTAGGATCTTTGCTTGGGCTGCGAGAAGTTGTGGGTTTGACTCTGAGGCAAGGCCCATGGACTTTTTATGGCTGCATGCAATTGCCTAGTCCAATGGACTGTGTTGCCTATTAGTTTCCAATGGATTGATAGGCCAGGTACTGTCTTTTGTTTTTGTTTGGCCATGTTGTGTGCGCAGTCACTAGGATTATGTGAATTAATGTAGACGCAGCTTCCTACTTCTTTGTGTTGGTGTAGTTGTAGGCTCTTTGCTTGTTCTGCCAGAGGTTGTGGGATAGACTCTGAGGCAAGGCCCATGACCTCTGTATGGCTGCATGTAATTGCCTAGTCCAATGGATGGGGTTGCCTCTGAGTTTCCATTGGATTGATAGGCCAGGTACTGTCTTTTGCTTTCGTTTGGCCATGTTGTGTGCGCAGTCACTAGGATTATGTGAGTTAATGTAGAGTCGGTTTCACACTTCTCCGTGTTGCTGTAGTGGTAGGCTTTTTTCTTGGGCTGCGAGAGGTTGTGAGTTCGACTCTGAGGCAAGGCCCATGGACTTTTTATGGCTGCATGTAATTGCATAGTCCAATGGACTGTGTTACCTATGAGATTCCATTGGATTGATAGGCCAGGTGCCTTCTTTTGCTTTTGTTTGGCCATGTTTTGTGCGCAGTCACTAGGATTATGTGAATTAATGTTGAGTCAGTTTCCCACATCTCTGTGTTGGTGTAGTGGTAGGCTCTTTGCTTGGGCTGGGAGAGGTTGTGAGTTCGACTCAAATGCAAGGCTCATGGACTTTGTATGGCTGCATGTAATTGCCTAGTCCAAAGGACTGTGTTGCCTATGAGTTTCCATTGGATTGATAGGCCAGGTATTGACTTTTGCTTTCGTTTGGCCATGTTGTGTGCGCAGTCACTAGGATTATGTGAATTAATATAGAGTCAGTTTCACATTTCTCTGTGTTGGTGTAGTGGTAGGCTCTTTGCTTGAGCTGCGAGAGGTTGTGGATTTGACTCTGAGGCAAGGCCCATGGACTTTTTATGGCTGCATGTAATTGCCTAGTCCAATGGACTGTGTTGCCTATGAGTTTCCATTGGATTGATAGGCCAGGTATTGACTTTTGCTTTCGTTTGGCCATGTTGTGTGCGCAGTCACTAGGTTTATGTGAATTAATGTAGAGTCAGGTACGCATTTCTCTGTGTTGGTGTAGTAGTAGGCTCTTTGCTTGAGCTGCGAGAGGTTGTGAGTTCGACTTTGAGGCAAGGCCCATGGACGTTGTATGGCTGCATGTTATTGCCTAGTCCAATGGACTATGTTGCTTATGAGCTTCAATTGGATTGATAGGCCAGATACCGTCTTTTGCTTTTGTTTGGCCATGTTGTGTGCGCAGTCACTAGGATTATGTGAATTAATGTAGAGTCAATCACCTACTTCTCTGTGTTGGTTTAGTGGTAGGCTCTTTGCTTGTTCTCCAAGAGGTTGTGGGTTCGACTCTGAGGCAAGGCCCATGAACTTTGTATGGCTGCATGTATTTGCCTAGTCTAATGGACTGTGTTGCCTATGAGTTTCCATTGGATTGATAGGCCAGATAATGTCTTTTGCATTTGTTTGGCCATGTTGTGTGCACAGTCACTAGGATTATGTGAACTAATGTAAACTCTGTTACCAACTTCTCTGTGTTGGTGTAGTGGTAGGCTCTTTGCTTGGGCTGCGAGAAATTGTGGGTTTGACTCTGAGGCAAAGCCCATGGACTTTGTATGGCTGCATGTAATTGCCTAGTCCAATGGACTGTGTTGCCTATGAGTTTCCATTGGTTTGATAGGCCAGGTAATGTCTTTTGCTTTTGTTTGGCCATGTTGTGTGCGCATTCACTAGGAATATGTGAATTAATGTAGACGCAGCTTCCTACTTTTTTGTGTTGGTGTTAGTTGTAAGCTCTTTGCTTGTTCTGCCAGAGGTTGTGGGTTTGACTCTGAGGCAAGGCCCATGGACTTTGTATGGCTGCATGTAATTGCCTAGTCCAATGGACTATGTTGTCTATGAGTTTCCGTTGGATTGATAGGCCAGGGACTGTCTTTTACTTTCGTTTGGCCATGTTGTGTGCGCAGTCACTAGGATTATGTGAATTTATGTTGAGTCAGTTTCGCTCTTCTCTGTGTTGGTGTAGTGGTAGGCTCTTTGCTTGGGCTGAGAGAGGTTGTGGGTTTGACTTTGAGACAAGGCCCATGGACTTTGTATGGCTGCTATGTAATTGCCTAGTCCAATTGATTGCGTTGCCTATGAGTTTCCATTGGATTAATAGGCCAGGTACCGTCTTTTGCTTTTGTTTGGCCATGTTGTGTGCGCAGTCACTAGGATTATGTGAATTAATGTAGAATCTGTTTTCCACTTCTCTGTGTTGGTGTATTGGTAGGCTCTTTGCTTGGGCTACGAGAGGTTGTGGGTTTGACTCTGGGGCAAGGCCCATGGGCTTTGTATGGCTGCATGCAATTGCCTAGTCCAATGTACTGTGTTACCTATGAGTTTACATTGGATTGATAGGCCAGGTAATGTCTTTTGCTTTTGTTTGGCCATGTTGTGTGCGCAGTCACTAGGATTATATGAATTAATGTAGAGTCGGTTTCCAACTTCTCTGTGTTGGTTTAGTGGTAGGCTCTTTGCTTGTTCTCCAAGAGGATGTGGGCTCGACTCTGAGGCAAGGCCCATGAACTTTGTATGGCTGCATGTATTTGCCTAGTCTAATGGACTGTGTTGCCTATGAGTTTCCATTGGATTGATAGGCAAGGTATTGTCTTTTGTTTGGCCATGTTGTGTGCGCAGTCGGTAGGATTATGTGAATTAATGTAGAATCAGTTTCCCACTTCTCTGTGTTGGTGTAGTGGTAGGCTCTTTGCTTGGGCTGCGAGAAGTTGTGGGTTTGACTTTTAGGCAAAGCCCATGGACTTTGTATGGCTGCATGTAATTGCCTAGTCCAATGGACTGTGTTGCCTATGAGTTTCCATTGAATTGATAGGCCAGGTATTGTCTTTTGTTTAGCCATGTTGTGTGCGCAGTCGGTAGGATTATGTGAATTAATGTAGAATCAGTTTCCCACTTCTCTGTGTTGGTGTAGTGGTAGGCTCTATGCTTGGCTGCGAGAGGTTGTGGGTTTGACTCTGAGGCAAGGCCCATGGACTTTGTATGTCTCCATGTAATTTTCTAGTCCAATGGACTGTGTTGCCTATGAGTTTCCATTGGATTGATAAGCCAGGTACTGACTTTTGCTTTTGTTTGGCCATGTTGTGTGCGCAGTCGGTAGGATTATGTGAATTAATGTAGTACCAGTTTCCCACTTTTCTGTGTTGGTGTAGTAGTAGGCTCTTTGCTTGGCTGCGAGAGGTTGTGGGTTTGACTCTGAGGCAAGGCCCATGGACTTTGTATGTCTCCATGTAATTGTCTAGTCCAATAGACTGTGTTGCCTATGAGTTTCCATTGGATTGATAGGCCAGGTACTGTCTTTTGCTTTTGTTTGGCCATGTTGTGTGCGCAGTCACTAGGATTATATGAATTAATGTAGAGTCGGTTTCCAACTTCTCTGTGTTGGTTTAGTGGTAGGCTCTTTGCTTGTTCTCCAAGAGGATGTGGGTTCGACTCTTAGGCAAGGCCCATGAACTTTCTATGGCTGCATGAATTTGCCTAGTCTAATGGACTGTGTTGCCTATGAGTTTCCATTGGATTGAAAGGCCAGGTATTGTCTTTTGTTTGGCCATGTTGTGTGCGCAGTCGGTAGGATTATGTGAATTAATGTAGAATCAGTTTCTCAATTCTCTGTGTTGGTGTAGTGGTAGGCTCTTTGCTTGGGCTGCGAGAAGTTGTGGGTTTGACTTTTAGGCAAAGCCCATGGACTTTGTATGGCTGCATGTAATTTTCTAGTCCAATGGACTGTGTTGCCTATGAGTTTCCATTGAATTGATAAGCCAGGTACTGACTTTTGGTTTTGTTTGGCCATGTTGTGTGCGCAGTCGGTAGGATTATGTGAATTAATGTAGTACCAGTTTCCCACTTTTCTGTGTTGGTGTAGTAGTAGGCTCTTTGCTTGGCTGCGAGAGGTTGTGGGTTTGACTCTGAGGCAAGGCCCATGGACTTTGTATGTCTCCATGTACTTGTCTAGTCCAATGGACTGTGTTGCCTATGAGTTTCCATTGGATTGATAGGCCAGGTACTGCCTTTTGCTTTTGTTTGGCCATGTTGTGTGCGCAGTCACTAGGATTATGTGAATTAATGTAGAGTCAGGTTCACATTTCTCTGTGTTGGTGTAGTGGTAGGCTCTTTGCTTGAGCTGCGCGAGGTTGTGAGTTCGACTTTGAGGCAAGGCCCATGGACGTTGTATGGCTGCATGTTATTGCCTAGTCCAATGGACTATGTTGCCTATGAGTTTTAATTGGAATGATAGGCCAGGTACTGTCTTTTGCTTTTGTTTGGCCATGTTGTGTGCGCAGTCACTAGGATTATGTGAATTAATGTAGAGTCAGTTTCACACTTCTCTGTGTTGCTGTGATGGTAGGCTTTTTTCTTGGGCTGCGAGAGGTTGTGAGTTCGACTCTGAGGCAAGGCCCATGGACTTTGTATGGCTGCATGTAATTGCATAGTCCAATGGACTGTGTTACCTATGAGTTTCCATTGGATTGATAGGCCAGGTACTGTCTTTTGCTTTCGTTTGGCCATGTTGTGTGCGCAGTCACTAGGATTATGTGAATTTATGTTCAATTAGTTTCGCACTTCTCTGTGTTGGTGTAGTGGTAGGCTTTTTGCTTGAGCTGTTAGAGGTTGTGGGTTTGACTCTGAGGCAAGGCCCATGGACTTTGTATGGCTGCATGTAATTGCATAGTCCAATGGACTGTGTTACCTATGAGTTTCCATTGGATTGATAGGCCAGGTATTGACTTTTGCTTTCGTTTGGCCATGTTGTGTGCACAGTCACTAGGATTATGTGAATTAATGTAGAGTCAGTTTCACATTTCTCTGTGTTGGTGTAGTGGTAGGCTCTTTGCTTGGGCTGCGTAGATGTTGTGGGTTTGACTCTGGGGCAAGGCCCATGGACTTATTATGGCTGTATGTAATTGCCTAGTCTAATGGACTGTGTTGCCTATGAGTTTCCATTGGATTGATAGGCCAGGTACTGTCTTTTGCTTTCGTTTAGCCATGTTGTGTGCGCAGTCACTAGGATTATGTGAGTTAATGAAGAGTCAGTTTCAAACTTCTCTGTGTTGGTGTAGTGGTAGGCTCTTTGCTTTGGCTGCGAGAAGTTGTGGGTTTGACTCTAATGCAAGGTTCATGGACTTTGTATAACTGCATGTAATTGCCTAGTCCAATGGACTGTGTTGCCTATGAGTTTCCATTGGATTGATAGGCCAGGTATTGACTTTTGCTTTCGTTTGGCCATGTTGTGTGCGCAGTCACTAGGATTATGTGATTTAATGTAGAGTCAGTTTCACATTTCTCTGTGTTGGTGTAGTGGTAGGATCTTTGCTTGGGCTGCGAGAAGTTGTGGGTTTGACTCTGAGGCAAGGCCCATGGACTTTTTATGGCTGCATGCAATTGCCTAGTCCAATGGACTGTGTTGCCTATTAGTTTCCAATGGATTGATAGGCCAGGTACTGTCTTTTGTTTTTGTTTGGCCATGTTGTGTGCGCAGTCACTAGGATTATGTGAATTAATGTAGACGCAGCTTCCTACTTCTTTGTGTTGGTGTAGTTGTAGGCTCTTTGCTTGTTCTGCCAGAGGTTGTGGGTTTGACTCTGAGGCAAGGCCCATGGACTTTGTGAGGCTGCATGTAATTGCCTATTCCAATGGACTATGTTGTCTATGAGTTTCCATTGGATTGATAGGCAAGGGACTGTCTTATGCTTTTGTTTGGCCATGTTGTGTGCGCAGTCACTAGGATTATGTGAATTTATGTTGAGTCAGTTTCGCACTTCTCTGTGTTGGTGTAGTGGTAGGCTCTTTGCTTGGGCTGTGAGAGGTTGTGGGTTTGACTCTGAGGCAAGGCCCATGGACTTTGTATGGCTGCATGTAATTGCCTAGTCCAATGGACTGTGTTGCCTATTAGTTTCCAATGGATTGATAGGCCAGGTACTGTCTTTTGTTTTCGTTTGGCCATGTTTTGTGCGCAGTCACTATGATTATGTGAGTTAATGTAGAGACAGTTTCACACTTCTCTGTGTTGCTGAAGTAGTAGGCTTTTTTGTTGGGCTGCGAGAGGTTGTGAGTTCGACTCTGAGGCAAGGCCCATGGACTTTGTATGGCTGCATGTAATTGCATAGTCCAATGGACTGCGTTACCTATGAGTTTCCATTGGATTGATAGGCCAGGTGCTTTCTTTTGCTTTTGTTTGGCCATGTTGTGTGCGCAGTCACTAGGAATATGTGAATTAATGTAGAGTCAGTTTCACATTTCTCTTTGTTGGTGTAGTGGTAGGCTCTTTGCTTGGGCTGTGAGAGGTTGTGGGTTTGACTCTGAGGCAAGGCCCATGGACTTTTTATGGCTGCATGTAATTGCCTAGTCCAATGGACTGTGTTGCCTATGAGTTTCCATTGGATTGATAGGCCAGGTATTGACTTTTGCTTTCGTTTGGCCATGTTGTGTGCGCAGTCACTAGGATTATGTGAATTAATGTAGAGGAAGGTTCACATTTCTCTGTGTTGGTGTAGTGGTAGGCTCTTTGCTAGAGCTGCGAGAGGTTGTGAGTTCGACTTTGAGGCAAGGCCCATGGACTTTGTATGGCTGCATGTTATTGCCTAGTCCAATGGACTGTGTTGCCTATGAGTTTCCATTGGATTGATAAGCCAGGTACTGTCTTTTGCTTTCGTTTGGCCATGTTGTGTGCGCAGTCGGTAGGATTATGTGAATTAATGTAGAATCAGTTTCCCACTTCTCTGTATTGGTGTAGTGGTAGGCTCTTTGCTTGGCTGCGAGAGGTTGTGGGTTTGACTCTGAGGCAAGGCCCATGGACTTTGTATGTCTCCATGTAATTGTCTAGTCCAATGGACTGTGTTGCCTATGAGTTTCCATTGGATTGATAGGCCAGGTACTGTCTTTTGCTTTTGTTTGGCCATGTTGTGTGCGCAGTCACTAGGATTATGTGAATTAATGTAGAGTCGGTTTCCAACTTCTCTGTGTTGGTTTAGTGGTAGGCTCTTTGCTTGTTCTCCAAGAGGTTGTGGGATCGGCTCTGAGGCAAGGCCCATGAACTTTGTATGGCTGCATGTATTTGCCTAGTCTAATGGACTGTGTTGCCTATGAGTTTCCATTGGATTGATAGGCCAGATAATGACTTTTGCATTTGTTTCGCCATGTTGTGTGCACAGTCACTAGGATTATGTGAACTAATGTAAACTCGGTTTCCATCTTGTCTGTGTTGGTGTAGTGGTAGGCTCTTTGCTTGGGCTGCGAGAAATTGTGGGTTTGACTCTGAGGCAAAGCCCATGGACTTTGTATGGCTGCATGTAATTGTTTAGTCCAATGGACTGTGTTGCCTATGAGTTTCCATTGGCTTGATAGGCCAGGTAATGTCTTTTGCTTTTGTTTGGCCATGTTGTGTGCGCAGTCTCTAGGAATATGTGAATTAATGTAGACGCAGCTTCCTACTTTTTTGTGTTGGTGTAGTTGTAAGCTCTTTGCTTGTTCTGCCAGAGGTTGTGGGTTTGACTCTGAGGCAAGGCCCATGGGCTTTGTATGGCTGCATGTAATTGCCTAGTCCAATTGATTGCTTTGCCTATGAGTTTCTATTGGATTGATAGGCCAGGTACTGTCTTTTGCTTTTGTTTGGCCATGTTGTGTGCGCAGTCACTAGGATTATGTGAATTAATGTAGAATCCGTTTCCCACTTCTCTGTGTTGGTGTAGTGGAAGCTGCTTTGCTTGTCTGCGAGAGGTTGTGGGTTTGACTCTGAGGCATGGCCCATGGACTTTGTATGACTGCATGTAATTGCCTAGTTCAATGGACTGTGTTGCCTTTGAGTTTCCATTGGCCTGATAGGCCAGGTAATGTCTTTTGCTTTTTTTTGGCCATGTTGTGTGCGCATTCACTAGGATTATGTGAATTAATGTAGACGCAGCTTCCTACTTCTTTGTGTTGGTGTAGTTGTAGGCTCTTTGCTTGTTCTGCCCGAGGTTGTGGGTTTGACTCTGAGGCAAGGCCCATGGACTTTGTATGGCTGCATGTAATTGCCTAGTCCAATGGATTGATAGGCCAGGTACTGTCTTTTGTTTTCGTTTGGCCATGTTTTGTGCGCAGTCACTAGGATTATGTGAATTAATGTAGAGTCAGTTTCACACTTCTCTGTGTTGCTGTAGTGGTAGGCTTTTTTCTTGGGCTGCGAGAGGTTGTGAGTTCGACTCTGAGGCAAGGCCCATGGACTTTGTATGGCTGCATGTTATTGCCTAGTCCAATGGACTATGTTACCTATGAGTTTCAATTGGAATGATAGGCCAGGTACTGTCTTTTGCTTTTGTTTGGCCATGTTGTGTGCGCAGTCACTAGGATTATGTGAATTAATGTAGAATCATTTTCCTACTTCTCTGAGTTGGTGTAGTGGTAGGCTCTTTGCTTGGGCTGCGAGCAGTTGTGGTTTGACTCTGAGGCAAAGCCCATGGACTTTGTATGGCTGCATGTAATTGCCTAGTCCAATGGACTATGTTGTCTATGAGTTTCCATTGGATTGATAGGCCAGGGACTGTCTATTGCTTTTGTTTGGCCATGTTGTGTGCGCAGTCACTAGGATTATGTGAATTTATGTTGAGTCTGTTTCGCACTTCTCTGTGTTGGTGTAGTGGTAGGCGCTTTGCTTGGGCTTTGAGAGGTAGTGGTTTTGACTCTGAGGCAAGGCCCATGGACTTTGTATGGCTGCATGTTATTGCCTAGTCCAAAGGATTGCGTTGCCTATGAGTTTCCATTGGATTAATAGGCCAGGTACTGTCTTTTGCTTTTGTTTGGCCATGTTGTGTGCGCAGTCACTAGGATTATGTGAATTAATGTAGAGTCATTCACCTACTTCTCTGTGTTGGTGTAGTGGTAGTCTCTTTGCTTAAGCTGCGAGAGGTTGTGGGTTCGACTCTGAGGCTAGGCCCATGGAGTTTGTATGGCTGCATGTAATCGCCTAGTTCAAATGACTGTGTTGCCTATGAGTTCCTATCGGATTGATAGGCCAGGTACTGTCTTTTGCTTTTGTTTGTCCATGTTGTGTGCGCAGTCACTAGGATTATGTGAACTAATGTAAACTTAGTTTCCAACTTCTCTGTGTTGGTGTAGTGGTAGGCTCTTTGCTTGGGCTGCGAGAAATTGTGGGTTTGACTCTGCGGCAAAGCCCATGGACTTTGAATGGCTGCATGTAATTGCCTAGTTCAATGGACTGTGTTGCCTATGAGTTTCCATTGGCTTGATAGGCTAGGTAATGTCTTCTGCTTTTGTTTGGCCATGTTGTGTGCACAGTCACTAGGATTATGTGAATTAATGTAGACGCAGCTTCCTACTTCTTTGTGTTTTTGTAGTTGTAGGCTCTTTGCTTGTTCTGCCAGAGGTTGTGGGTTTGACTCTGAGGCAAGGCCCATGGACTTTGTATGACTGCATGTAATTGCCTAGTCCAATGGACTATGTTGCCTATGAGTTTCCATTGGATTGATAGGCCAGGTACTGCCTTTTGCTTTTGTTTGACCATGTTGTGTGCGCAGTCACTAGGGTTATGGGAATTAATGTAGAGTCAGTTTCCCACTTCTCTGTGTTGGTGTAGTGGTAGGCTCTTTGCTTGGGCTGCGAGAGGTTGTGGGTTCGACTCTAATGCAAGGCACATGGACTTTGAATGGCTGCATGTAATTGCTTAGTCCAATGGACTGTGTTGCCTATGAGTTTCTATTGGATTGATAGGCCAGTTACTGTCTTTTGTTTTCGTTTGGCCATGTTGTGTGCGCAGTCACTAGGATTATGTGAATTAATGTAGAGTCAGGTTTACATTTCTCTGTGTTGGTGTAGTGGTAGGCTCTTTGCTTGAGCTGCGAGAGGTTGTGAGTTCAACTTTGAGGCAAGGCCCATGGACTTTGTATGGCTGCATGTAATTGCCTAGTCCAATTGATTGCTTTGCCTATGAGTTTCTATTGGATTGATAGGCCAGGTACTGTCTTTTGCTTTTGTTTGGCCATGTTGTGTGCGCAGTCACTAGGATTATGTGAATTAATGTAGAGTCATTCACCTACTTCTCTGTGTTGGTGTAGTGGTAGTCTCTTTGCTTACGCTGCAAGAGGTTGTGGGTTCGACTCTGAGTCAAGGCCCATGGAGTTTGTATGGCTGCATGTAATTGCCTATTTCAATTAACTGTGTTGCCTATGAGGTCCCATTGGATTGATAGGCCAGGTACTGTCTTTTGCTTTTGTTTGGCCATGTTGTGTGCGCAGTCACTAGGATTATGTGAACTAATGTAAACTCAGTTTCCAACTTCTCTGTCTTGGTGTAGTGGTAGGCTCTTTGCTTGGGCTGCGAGAAATTGTGGGTTTGACTCTGAGGCAAAGCCCATGGACTTTATATGGCTGCATGTAATTGCCTAGTCCAATGGACTGTGTTGCCTTTGAGTTTCCATTGGATTGATTGGCCAGGTATTATCTTTTGTTTGGTTATGTTGTGTGCGCAGTCGGTAGGATTATGTGAATTAATGTAGAATCAGTTTCCCAGTTCTCTGTGTTGCTGTAGTGGAAGGCTCTTTGCTTAGCTGCAAGAGGTTGTGGGTTTGACTCTGAGGCAAGGCCCATGGAGTTTGTATGGCTGCATGTAATTGCCTAGTTCAATTAACTGTGTTGCCTATGAGTTCCCATTGGATTGATAGGCCAGGTACTGTCTTTTGCTTTTGTTTGGCCATGTTGTGTGCGCAGTCACTAGGATTATGTGAATTAATGTAGACGCAGCTTCCTACTTCTTTGTGTTGGTGAAGTTGTAGGCTCTTTGCTTGTTCTGCCAGAGATTGTGGGTATGACTCTGAGGCAAGGCCCATGGACTTTGTATGGCTGCATGTAATTGCGTAGTCCAATGGACTATGTTGTCTATGAGTTTCCATTGGATTGATAGGCCAGGGACTGTCTTTTGTTTTCGTTTGGTCATGTTGTGTGCGCAGTCACTAGGATTATGTGAATTAATGTAGAGTCATTCTCTTCTCTGTGTTGGTGTAGTGGTAGGCTCTTTCCTTGGGTTACAAGAAGTTGTGGGTTTGACTTTGAGGCAAAGCCCATGGACTTTGTATGGTTGAATGTAATTGCCTAGTCCAATGGACTGTGTTGCCTATGAGTTTTCATTGAATGAATAGGCCAGGTATTGTCTTTTGTTTGGCCATGTTGTGTGCGCAGTCGGTAGGATTATGTGAATTAATGTAGAATCAGTTTCCCACTTCTCTGTGTTAGTGTAGTGGTAGGCTCTTTGCTTGGTTGCGAGAAGTTGTGGGTTTGACTCTGAGGCAAGGCCCATGGACTTTGTATGTCTCCATGTAATTGTCTAGTCCAATGGACTGTGTTGCCTATGAGTTTCCATTGGATTGATAGGCCAGGTACTGTCTTTTGCTTTTGTTTGGCCATGTTGTGTGCGCAGTCACTAGGATTATGTGAATTAATGTAGAAACGGTTTTCCACTTCTCTGTGTTGGTGTATTGGTAGGCTCTTTACCTTGGCTATGAGAGGTTGTGGGTTTGACTCTGGGGCAAGGCCCATGGGCTTTGTATGGCTGCATGTAATTGCCTAGTCCAATGTACTGTGTTACCTATGAGTTTCCGTTGGATTGATAGGCCACGTACTGTCTTTTGCTTTTGTTTGGCCATGTTGTGTGCGCAGTCACTAGGATTATGTTAATTAATGTAGAGTCGGTTTCCAACTTCTCTGAGTTGGTTTAGTGGTAGGCTCTTTGCTTGTTCTCCAAGAGGTTGTGGGTTCGACTCTGAGTCAATGCCCATGAACTTTACATGGCTGCGTGTAAGTGCCTAGTCTAATGGACTGTGTTGCCTATGAGTTTCCATTGGATTGATAGGCCAGATAATGTCTTTTGCATTTGTTTGGCCATGTTGTGTGCGCAGTCACTAGGATTATGTGAATTAATGTAGAGTCATTCACCTACTTCTCTGTGTTGGTGTAGTGGTAGGCTCTTTGCCCTGGCTACGAGAGGTTGTGGGTTCGACTCTGGGGCAAGACCCATGGGCTTTGTATGGCTGCATGTAATTGCCTAGTCCAATGTACTGTGTTACCTATGAGTTTCCATTGGATTGATAGGCCAGGTACTGTCTTTTGCTTTTGTTTGGCCATGTTGTGTGCGCAGTCACTAGGATTATGTTAATTAATGTAGAGTTGGTTTCCAATTTCACTGAGTTGGTTTAGTGGTAGGCTCTTTGCTTGTTCTCCAAGAGGTTGTGGGTTCGACTCTGAGGCAAGGCCCATGAACTTTGTTTGGCTGCATGTAATTGCCTAGTCTAATGGACTGTGTTGCCTATGAGTTTCCATTGGATAGAATGGCCAGGTACTGTCTTTTGTTTTCGTTTGGCCATGTTGTGTGCGCAGTCACTAGGATTATGTGAATTAATGCTATTGGATTTTTCAAGTCAGTATTCACACAGCAGTTTCTGCTATTTCATGTATTCCCCTTACATAGTCACTGGTGTGCATACCTTATCTCCCCATAGTGATGTTTTTTTAGGTTTTTGCACCCAGTTCGGACTTAGAATGGTGTTCCAAACGTTATTCCTATTTGTTAGTATTTTTTCGTTTGGGAACCCTCCCCAACCACACCTATTGCCAATCCATATCATACGCATAAATAGCCTGGGTCTCAGCTTCCCATACACGGTAGGTTTTTTAACTGCATGAGAGGACACACACAAGCTAGGGACCCCAACGTAGAGAAATACTTTGGCGTAGTGTTGGGGCTCTATTGCATTGATCAATTCAGTAGCTAAATTTCTCTTGATTCATATGTTCATGGCAGTAATGCAGATTCCATTTTTCACATATTCACTCTTGCATATAGCTATTGAATTTTTCAAGTCAGTATTCACACTGCAGTTTCTGCTATTTCATGTATTCCCCTTACATAGTCACTGGTGTGCATACCTTATCTCCCCATAGTGCCTGGGATCTGACCCAGACACTAGCAGTTTTGCACTCCTACCCAAAACTGGGCTCCTCACTGAACTCACTACCTCCACGGTTCAACTCTAAACTGAACTTCAACTAACTGACTGGTTTTCCCACCTCCAGGCCTGTGAACTCCTTGGTGGGTGGGGCCAACCGCCTGGCTCCGCCCCACCTGGTGTGGACATCAGCCCCTGGAGGGAGGCAACAACGGTTTTGTGTCTGACTAGTGTAACTATCCGGGAAAGGGGGTGTGTGTGTGTTATGTCTGTGACTAACTGGCTAGTCCAGGGCGTCACACTTGCACCCCCTTCTTGTGATGTGAAGGTGTGTAGTCAGTGCCTACGTGTAATTCCTGACACCACTCCTCTGGCTGACTTGGTGAGCTGTCACTGACTGGGTGGGGTGCAGTAATGGTGGATGCTGCTGCTGCTTGGATAGCATGTGTATCTACTGTGAACAGCTTATCAATGGTGGCAAATCGGGGCAGCTTAACCTCTTGCTCTCCGCAGTTCAACACTCTCACGCGCACTCTTCCCTTCCGTATTAATGAATAAAACTGTGATATAAATAGTATATAGATACCCCACAAATGCAGATAAAGGTAGGTTATGGGAAAAGGGAGAAGAGGGAAACAGGAAAATAGTGTAATAAAGTATACCTTCCAGGGGGGAGAGGAAATGGCAGCACAGCCAGTGGAGGTGAAGCAAGGGGAAGCCTGCAACTAAATTGTTGAGAGCATTATCACATGGTGACTGAGCCTGATTGTAACGGGAGCATAGAGGTGCCGATCCTGTCTTACCTGCGTTGGTGTAGAAGTGGGTTTCCAGTGGTGGAGTCAGCTGTGTGCAGTGGTGGCTGTGGGTTCTTTTATGTGCGACCGTAGTAATAGCTGCGCCCACTTCCTGTATGGGAGTGGAATGCAGTGAGGCTAATGGAACGCACGTCCACGTGCCGCGCCCCTGAAGGTAATACCGATCATTGAATACAAAAAAATTTCTCATACTACTGTATGGGGGTCCCTATATTTAATATGATATCCAAGCCACAGCATCCACCGTTACTTCACCACACCCATTCAGTGACAGCTCACCAAGTCAACCAGAGGAGTGGTGTAAGGAATTACACGTAGGCACTGACTCCACACCTTCACATCACAAGAAGCGGGTCCACAGGGTAGTGCAAGAATACGAGCAAGTCTTCAGCAAACATCCGCTAGACTTTGGGAGAATAAAAGGGGTCCATATTCATGGTTTAAGAACTTGGGTTCTAACGTGCCCAGAGTATGCTCCACTCTATGCTCCCTTTACAATCAGGCTCAGTCACCATGTGATAACGCTCTCAACTCTTTAGTTGCAGGCTTCCTTTTGCTTCACCTCCACTGGCTGTGCTGCCATTTCCTCTCACCCCCAGAAGGTATACTTTATTACACTATTTTCCTCTTTCCCTGTTCCCCCTTTTCCCATAACCTACCTTTATTTACAATTGTGGGGTATCTATATGATATTTACATCATAGTTTTATTCATTAGTGCGGAAGGGAAGAGTGCCCGTGAGAGTGTTAAACTGCGGAGAGCAGGAGGTTAAGCTGCCCCGACTTGCCACCATTGATAAGCTGTTCACAGTAGATACACATGCTATCCAAGTAGCAGCATCCACTATTACTGCACCCCACCCAGTCAGTGACTGCTCACCAAGTCAGCCAGAGGAGTGGTGTAAGGAATTACACGTAGGCACTGACTCCACACCTTCACATCACAAGAAGCGGGTCCACAGGGTAGTGCAAGAATACGAGCGAGCAAGTCTTCAGCAAACATCCGCTAGATTTTGGGGGAATAAAAGGGGTCCAACACTACATCCCCACAGGTGCACACCCACCCATCAAAGAGAGCTATAAGCCAATACCACCTTCACATTACCAGTGTACCAAGGACATGTTGAGCAACATGAAGGCGGCTGGGGTTATCCGTGACAGTTGTAGCCTTTGGGCAGCTCCGTTGGTCCTGTTAAAGAAGAAGGACGGCACCACTCCCCCGTATTGAGGAATCGCTAGCTGCATTGAGAACTGCAAATTATTTTTCTACCCTTGATCTCACTAGTCACTATTGGCTAGTGTCCGTTGCTGAGGCAGACCGGGGGAAGACCGCCTTTGCCACCCCTATGGCGCTGGAGGTCGGCAGACTGTTGTTCAAAAGCAGTGTCTGACGAACAAATTTGCTTCATCCTGAGGAACTGGCCAGTCGGTAAGGCCCGGATGGTGGAGGGAGTATGAGCAGAAGAAGCATGCAGCAGTGCGTTGACTGATGTTTCCTTCCTATGGACGTCGGTCTGAACAATTCGCTCAGAACCGAATGAAATTTTAATATCCAGGAAGTCAACGCAACTGCTGCTATGCTTATGCGTCAATCTGATGTTAAAGGTGTTGTTATTAAGTTCCTCCATAAATGTCTCGAGCTGCTCCACAGTGCCCTGCCAAAAAATCAAAATATCATCAATATACCTTAGCCAGCACTGCACATGGGCGCCAGCCCCTGCACCTCCGTCACCAAAAACCAACCAATCCCAGTACCTCTGCCTTCTATCTAGGTGCCTTGAGTTATGTCCTGTAAACTGTCACAGCGACCCAGACACACATGTGTAGTAGGGGAATATCCCTGCTGAGATGCCAGTGCTAGAGCACTCGTTTGCTGTGGAGTTGAACGCTATGTGAGCAGTTCTTACCTTCAATGAGCAGAAGTCTCTTTTTTCAGATTTCAATATCTCTGTGGGTATCTGGCAGAAATATGGAATACTCTTTACTGCTAAGACCCTGTACACCACTCCCACTAAAGGGGGCTTTACACGCTGCGACATCGCTAATGCGGAGTCGTTGGGGTCACGGAATTTGTGACGCACATCCGGCCGCATTAGCGATGTTGCTGCGTGTGACACCGATGAGCGATTTTGCATCGTTGCAAAAACGTGCAAAATCGCTCATCGGTGACATGGGTCTCCATTCTCGATTATCGTTACTGCAGCAGTAACGATGTAGTTCGTCGCTCCTGCGGCAGCACACATCACTCCGTGTGACACCGCAGAAACGAGGAACCTCTCCTTACCTGCCTCCCAGCCGCTATGAGGAAGGAAGGAGGTGGGCGGGATGTTCCGGCCACTCATCTCCGCCCCTCCGCTGCTATTGGGCGGTCGCTCAGTGACGTCGCTGTGACGCCGCACGGACCGCCCCCTTAGAAAGGAGGCGGTTCGCCGGTCACAGCGACGTCGCCGGGCAGGTAAGTATGTGTGACGGGTCTGGTCGGTGTTGTGCGGCATGGGCAGCGATTTGCCCGTGTCGCGCAACAGATGGGGCGGGTACCCACACTAGCGATATCGGGACCGATATCGCAGTGTGTAAAGTAGCCTTTAGTCACATGACCAAGACTGTATCTGTGTCCCTACAACACACTTGAGACAAATGTGTGTGTGAGCCTGCATTGTGGGGTATATATAATATATTATAGAGCTGGGAAGAATCATTCTAAGCAGTGAGCTGTTCCAGTATTTGTAGGAAAATACCCAGTAGAAGCATCAAACACAGCACCAATACCTCCCATCAGTATCCCACCACAGTGCCATGTAACCCATGCCCTACACTCCCATCTACACCAATACTATACAGGCACAAACTAGTATATCTGACTAAAAGCCCCCAAAATATGAAGAACGGCCTATAGTTGAGTGTGGATATAAAATCTATGTGAGCAGAGCTAGAATAGAAATCACTGATCGCATTGAAGTCATTCTGACCATAAATCACCATGATATCAAGGTGAGGAGTTGTGTGTTACTGCTGGGAGGAAAGGGTTAACAGTGGAATATTAAGGTGCATTTCTGTGTGCAGTGTTACTAGTCAATGTAACAATTCAATATGAGCTGCTCTTGGTGCCGGGGGAGGGAGATGCTCTCCTGAGCAAGATAGATGGGGAATTAACATGATATCTATATAGTGTAAGGCAGGGGGTCTCAAACTCGGCTGGGTGTATGGGCCGCACAGAGGAAAAAAATAATTTGGGGGGCTGCATTCTTTGCAGGACAAAGTGACATTTTTATTGGTACCATATATATATATTTTTTTCACACACCTTTGGATGACTGATTTTCAACATTTTTCACTTGTTTATTATAACAAATGTGCACATTCTTTGGTTAAATCTAAAAAAAAAAAATTTGATGTTAAAAAAAAGTCATGCCTTATTTTGTTTTTTTTTACATTTTATCCCTTTCTTTTAACTAATAGTGTTACAATTATGACGCTAGCGTTTTGTGAAGGGAATGCTTTGCTTACTTCCGTGACTATGGCCTTCCGGAACTGCTGCATTTTGGCTGACCTCTCCGCCTCGGGAATAAGAGACATAAAGTTCTCCTTGTAGCGTGGGTCTAACAGTGTTACCAACCAGTAATGATTGTCGGCCAAGATGTTCTTAACGCGAGGGTCACGAGACAGGCAGCTTACCACAAAGTCATCCATGTGCGCCAGACTCTTAACAGCCATCACTTCAGGATCCAGACCAACACGATGACTGAACATGCTGTCCTCCTCCTTCTCCTCCTCCTCCTCCTCCTCATCATCTACCCTGTCCTCTGGCCAGCCACGCTGAACTGAGCATATGACTGGTATGCATGTCATATCCTCAATTTGGCCGGAGAGTTGCTCCATGTCTTCATCCTCCTCCTCGTCATAGTCCTCCACTGCACGTTGTGATGACACGAGGCTGGGCTGTGTGTTATCACCCACACCCACTACTGTTTCTTGCTCCAACTCATCGTGTTCCGCCTGCAATAAATCATGTTTGGTTTTGAGCAGAGACCGTTTTAGAAGGCAGAGAAGCGGTATGGTGACGCTAATAATGGCGTCATCGCCGCTCACCATCTTGGTGGAGTCCTCAAAGTTTTGGAGGATGGTACATAGGTCGGACATCCATCTCCACTCCTCAGGTGTTATGTGTGGAGTTTGACCCATTTCCCGACGGCTTAGGTGATGCAGGTACTCAACAACTGCCCTCTTCTGCTCACATATCCTGATCAACATGTGCAGAGTTGAATTCCAATGCGTGGGGACATCACACACCAGTCTGTGAGCCGGAAGATGCAAACGACGCTGAAAGCCGGCAAGGCCAGCTGAAGCAGTAGGTGACTTTCGAAAATGTGCAGACAGGCAGCGAACTTTTACCAGCAGATCAGACAGCTCTGGGTATGACTTTAGAAACCGCTGAACCACGAGGTTGAGCACATGGGCCATGCATGGAACATGTGTCAGCTGGCCTCGCCTCAAAGCCGCCACCAGGTTCCGGCCATTGTCACACACAACCGTTCCTGGCTTTAGGTTCAGAGGTGTGAGCCAGTGATCTACATGCTGTTTTAGAGCTGTCCACACCTCTTCTGCATTGTGGGGTTTGTCACCTATGCAGATTAGCTGCAGCACAGTCTGTTGCCGCTTCGCCGAGGCAGTGCTGCAGTGCTTCCAGCTTGGGACTGGTGTGGAGGGTAAAGTGGATGAGGATGCGCAGGAGGAGGAGGAGGCTGAAGAGCATGACATTCCGGAGCTGTAGAGTGTGGGTGAAACCCTGACTGAGGTAGGGCCTGCAAACCTTGGTGTGGGAAGGACTTGTTCCGTTCCTCGCTCAAACTGGGTCCCAGCTGGGCTGGGCTGGGTCCCTACCCGGCTGGGTAGGGCGTTGTGGGGGGTTTGTCTATCTCCGTTTGAGGTGAGTTTGTTTAAGTTAGCCTTTTCTTTGGCGTTTTTTGGAGCCCTGCGGGTTGGGGAGTTGGTATCGCCCAGTAAGGCGTTCCCCGGGGGCTTGGATTGGGGTGACATTATGTCAGTGGAAAACGGAGTTGAATTTTGGATTAGGAAATCGAAAACTGATCAGAGAGGTGTGGGTAGACTAGTCCGTTTGGGGATGGTTGTGGCATCTGATATGTGCCCGTTCAAGTGTCTCGGGAATTTTCAACAGATCCGTCCGAAGGTGGATGGCCCCTTATTATGTCATGAGGATGGGTCCTTTTTATCGAGATACCAATTTGTGAGTGTTTTTAGGGCATGTTTGAAGTCGTTGGGGTTAGATCCGAAGTCTTTCGGATTGGGGCAGCGACGGAGGCCTCTATATGCGGCCTACCGGAGGAGACAGTTAAGCAGATTGGTAGGTGGAAGTCGCAGCGCTTTAAGTCGTATGTACGTCCCCAGGTGGTTGTTGGCAATTGAGGGGAAAAGGGGGGGTATTAGGGTAGCAATGGGGGGGGGTGAGAGTGTGTGTTTTTTGTAAATTTGGTTTGGTGAGGCAATAAAATGGTGTCGTCTGTACATTTTGTATTGCAGAAGCACCCCCTCTTCCTTCCCTGGTCTGGATCCTTGGCCACTCTTATGTGTATTGGGGAGCCCGACGAGCGGACGCGAGATGGAACGGGAGACAGCTAGGTTTTGAGAAGGACCTGGCTCTCGTGCGATGGCTCGGTGTTCGGGGGTTAGGGTGGAACAGGGTGTTGCAGGAGGTGCATAGATACGCCCGGTTGGACAGACCTCCTGACATGTTAGTGTTGCATGCCGGGGGGAATGATTTGGGTGGGCGTCCTTTTCGAATCTTGATAAAGGACATCAAACATGATTTGTTACGGTTATGGGTGTCGTTTCCAGGTCTAACGATAGTCTGGTCGGAGATAGTAGCGAGAAAGAGTTGGCAGAAAGCGCGGTCAGTTGACAGGTTGAACAAGGCGCGGGCGAAGGTTAATAGGGCGATCTCGAAGTTTGTTAGTCGGAACGGGGGTATAGCAATACGGCATGTTGAGTTGGAAAGGACGGAAGAGGAATTTTGGTTGGCTGACGGGGTACACCTTAATGCGGTGGGAACTGACTTATGGGCTCTTGGCTTGCAGGGAGGTATTGAGAGGGCCCTTTGGTTGCGGGGGGTCTCAGGCACTTGAAGGGTTTCAAGGTGCCTTCGTTGTGGTGTTGTTTATTGGTGGGTCCTTGAAGTTGGTTTAAAATTGGTTCGGGGATTCATCCGGGTATGGATCCCCTCATTGGCAGAATTGATGGTCCCCTGGTGATTTTGGGGGGGAACCCCGACGGGGTATGTCGGGGCCCCTGGGGGTGTGGTTGGGGTTGACGGAGGATTAACCCTTACCATTTGGTGCTCCTGAGCCAGTGTGGGTAACGGCTGGGAGCAAGTTGAGGTTTTTTATTGCTCGGTTATGGGAATCACCAGGGTTTTGGTAGCTTCAAGGACCTTACCACATTGCAAATTTTATTGGTTATGTATTCTTGTTAATAAAATGGCTGCTATGGCCAAAATTATCCAAAGATAAATTTGTGTCTGTGTAATTACTTTTAAATAAGAAATGGGAATGGAGGTGTGGGGTATGAAAGGAAGACCGGAGTCAACAATTCCAGGGTCAAGCATGTTTATTTGCCTAAGCTTCGTTCCAGGGTAGAAAGGGTAAGAGTGCCTTTCAGAATTCGAAGTGGTCGGACTGTACGGGCCACCAAGAACTGCAGGAGAGCTTGAACATCTTCCCATGGATTTGCGACATCCTCCCTCATCAGTTACGTAGGTAAGCAGGTTCTCAGCATTGCAGCCCATTTGTTATCTTAAGTTAGTTAAGCGGGGTTAACTAACCTGTCAGTTCAGCCTCAGGTCTCAAGCAGAGGCCTGGACTCCACTCCTTACTCCTCACTCCACAACTCTCCTTAAAAACAACTGACTCCTTTTTCCTGCCCCGGGGTCTCCAGACCCTTAGGTGGGCGTTTCCTTCCGTCTGGTCCTGCCCACTGGTGTGCCTGTCTTTCCCTGGGGGAGGTGACTAGGGTTTTCTGGTTGGCTTTGTGTGACTTAGGTGAGGGAAGTTGTTATGCGGGGGCCTATGTGTGACTACCTGCAGTGTCAGGGCGTCACATATGTATGTGTGTATGTCTGCTAAAGGAATCCGCACCGTCATATTTACAAACACAAAATGTTGACTCTATGCACAGAAGAGAGTCATTCTATTTACATGATTTGTGTTTTTTTACCTTTTAAAACTATCATTAAATGTTAAGTTTTAGTTAGGGATTTATGCTTCTGTCTGTCTCTCTCCCAGTCTCTGTCATCTGTCTGTCTCTGTGTGTCTCTATCTCTATCCATGTCTGTCTGTCTCTCTATCTCTGTCTGTCTCTCTGTGTCTGTCTGTCTCTCTCTCTCTTTGTGGCTGTCTGTTTCTATGTCTGTCTGTCTCTTTTCCAGGCCTGTCTCTTTTCCAGGTCTGTCTCTTTTCCAGGTCTGTCTCTTTCCCTGTCTGTCTGTCTCTTCCCCTGTCTGTCTCTTCCCCTGTCTGTCTCTTCCCCTGTCTGTCTCTGTATTTCTTTGTCTGTCTCTGTCTTTCTCTTCCCCTGTCTGTCTCTTTCCCTGTCTCTCTCTGCCTGTCTCTCTTTGTCTCTCTCTGTCTGACTCATTCCCCGTTTGTCTCTTTCCCTGTCTATCTCTGTATTTCTTTGTCTGTGTCTATCTGTCTGTCTCTCTCTGTCTGTCTCTTCCCCTGTCTGTCTCTTTCCCTGTCGGTCTGCCTTTTCTCCTGCCTGTCTCTGTATGTTTGTCTCTGTCTGTTTCCCTATCTGCCTCTGTCTCTTTCTCTGTCTCTGTCTGTCTGCCTTTTTTCCCTGTCTATCTCTGTCTGTCTCTTTCCCTGTCTGCCTCTGTCTGTTTGTCTCTGTCTCTTTCCCTGTCTGTCTATGCCTATCTGTCTCTGTCTGTTTGTCTCTCAGTCTGTGTCTGTCTCTCTCTATCTGTCTCCCCACTGACATCATATTATCTCACACATAAGCTTCTTATACTATGAATGTCCTTTGTTCCTATAGCAACCAATCACAGCTGCTATTAATAACTTGCAGCTCCCACCTCCATTCAGTTTAATGGAGGCAGGTTTTTTGGAGAGTAACTGTAAAGCGCGGGGTTAAATATTCCTGTTAAAACATAGTCTACGACGTTCCCTGAGTCACATGAGGTGTCTGCAAAATTTTGTGTTTGTAAATATGACGGTGCGGATTCCTTTAGCAGACATACACACATACATATGTGACGCCCTGACACTGCAGGTAGTCACACATAGGCCCCCGCATAACAACTTCCCTCACCTAAGTCACACAAAGCCAACCAGAAAATCCTAGTCACCTCCCCCAGGGAAAGACAGGCACACCAGTGGGCAGGACCAGACGGAAGGAAACGCCCACCTAGGGGTCTGGAGACCCCGGGGCAGGAAAAAGGAGTCAGTTGTTTTTAAGGAGAGTTGTGGAGTGAGGAGTAAGGAGTGGAGTCCAGGCCTCTGCTTTAGACCTGAGGCTGAACTGACAGGTTAGTTAACCCCGCTTAACTAACTTAAGACAACAAATGGGCTGCAATGCTGAGAACCTGCTTACCTACGTAACTGATGAGGGAGGATGTCGCAAATCCATGGGAAGATGTTCAAGCTCTCCTGCAGTTCTTGGTGGTCCGTACAGTCCGACCACTTCGAATTCTGAAAGGCACTCTTACCCTTTCTACCCTGGAACGAAGCTTACGCAAATAAACATGCTTGACCCTGGAATTGTTGACTCCGGTCTTCCTTTCATACCCCACACCTCCATTCCCATTTCTTATTTAAAAGTAATTACACAGACACAAATTTATCTTTGGATAATTTTGGCCATAGCAGCCATTTTATTAACAAGAATACATAACCAATAAAATTTGCAATGTGGTAAGGTCCTTGAAGCTACCAAAACCCTGGTGATTCCCATAACCGAGCAATAAAAAACCTCAACTTGCTCCCAGCCGTTACCCACACTGGCTCAGGAGCACCAAATGGTAAGGGTTAATCCTCCGTCAACCCCAACCACACCCCCAGGGGCCCCGACATACCCCGTCGGGGTTCCCCCCCAAAATCACCAGGGGACCATCAATTCTGCCAATGAGGGGATCCATACCCGGATGAATCCCCGAACCAATTTTAAACCAACTTCAAGGACCCACCAATAAACAACACCACAACGAAGGCACCTTGAAACCCTTCAAGTGCCTGAGACCCCCCGCAACCAAAGGGCCCTCTCAATACCTCCCTGCAAGCCAAGAGCCCATAAGTCAGTTCCCACCGCATTAAGGTGTACCCCGTCAGCCAACCAAAATTCCTCTTCCGTCCTTTCCAACACAACATGCCGTATTGCTATACCCCCGTTCCGACTAACAAACTTCGAGATCGCCCTATTAACCTTCGCCCGCGCCTTGTTCAACCTGTCAACTGACCGCGCTTTCTGCCAACTCTTTCTCGCTACTATCTCCGACCAGACTATCGTTAGACCTGGAAACGACACCCATAACCGTAACAAATCATGTTTGATGTCCTTTATCAAGATTCGAAAAGGACGCCCACCCAAATCATTCCCCCCGGCATGCAACACTAACATGTCAGGAGGTCTGTCCAACCGGGCGTATCTATGCACCTCCTGCAACACCCTGTTCCACCCTAACCCCCGAACACCGAGCCATCGCACGAGAGCCAGGTCCTTCTCAAAACCTAGCTGTCTCCCGTTCCATCTCGCGTCCGCTCGTCGGGCTCCCCAATACACATAAGAGTGGCCAAGGATCCAGACCAGGGAAGGAAGGGGGGGTGCTTCTGCAATACAAAATGTACAGACGACACCATTTTATTGCCTCACCAAACCAAATTGACAAAAAACACACACTCTCACCCCCCCCCATTGCTACCCTAATACCCCCCCCTTTTCCCCTCAATTGCCAACAACCACCTGGGGACGTACATACGACTTAAAGCGCTGCGACTTCCACCTACCAATCTGCTTAACTGTCTCCTCCGGTAGGCCGCATATAGAGGCCTCCGTCGCTGCCCCAATCCGAAAGACTTCGGATCTAACCCCAACGACTTCAAACATGCCCTAAAAACACTCACAAATTGGTATCTCGATAAAAAGGACCCATCCTCGTGACATAATAAGGGGCCATCCACCTTCGGACGGATCTGTTGAAAATTCCCGAGACACTTGAACGGGCACATATCAGATGCCACAACCATCCCCAAACGGACTAGTCTACCCACACCTCTCTGATCAGTTTTCGATTTCCTAACCCAAAATTCAACTCCGTTTTCCACTGACAATGTCACCCCAATCCAAGCCCCCGGGGAACGCCTTACTGGGCGATACCAACTCCCCAACCCGCAGGGCTCCAAAAAACGCCAAAGAAAAGGCTAACTTAAACAAACTCACCTCAAACGGAGATAGACAAACCCCCCACAACGCCCTACCCAGCCGGGTAGGGACCCAGCCCAGCCCAGCTGGGACCCAGTTTGAGCGAGGAACGGAACAAGTCCTTCCCACACCAAGGTTTGCAGGCCCTACCTCAGTCAGGGTTTCACCCACACTCTACAGCTCCGGAATGTCATGCTCTTCAGCCTCCTCCTCCTCCTGCGCATCCTCATCCACTTTACCCTCCACACCAGTCCCAAGCTGGAAGCACTGCAGCACTGCCTCGGCGAAGCGGCAACAGGCTGTGCTGCAGCTAATCTGCATAAGTGACAAATCCCACAATGCAGAAGAGGTGTGGACAGCTCTAAAACAGCATGCAGATCACTGGCTCACACCTCTGAACCTAAAGCCAGGAAAGGTTGTGTGTGACAATGGCCGGAACCTAGTGGCGGCTTTGAGGCGAGGCCAGCTGACACATGTTCCATGCATGGCCCATGTGCTCAACCTCGTGGTTCAGCGGTTTCTAAAGTCATACCCAGAGCTGTCTGATCTGCTGGTAAAAGTTCGCCGCCTGTCTGCACATTTTCGAAAGTCACCTACTGCTTCAGCCGGCCTTGCCGGCTTTCAGCGTCGTTTGCATCTTCCGGCTCACAGACTGGTGTGTGATGTCCCCACGCGTTGGAATTCAACTCTGCACATGTTGATCAGGATATGTGAGCAGAAGAGGGCAGTTGTTGAGTACCTGCATCACCTAAGCCGTCGGGAAATGGGTCAAACTCCAC
Source organism: Anomaloglossus baeobatrachus (assembly GCF_048569485.1). Lineage (NCBI taxonomy): Eukaryota > Metazoa > Chordata > Amphibia > Anura > Aromobatidae > Anomaloglossus > Anomaloglossus baeobatrachus. The sequence goes on along the minus strand of NW_027442954.1, from coordinate 240,465 downwards.
ACATAACACCTGAGGAGTGGAGATGGATGTCCGACCTATGTACCATCCTCCAAAACTTTGAGGACTCCACCAAGATGGTGAGCGGCGATGACGCCATTATTAGCGTCACCATACCGCTTCTCTGCCTTCTAAAACGGTCTCTGCTCAAAACCAAACATGATGCATTGCAGGCGGAACACGATGAGTTGGAGCAAGAAACAGTAGTGGGTGTGGGTGATAACACATAGCCCAGCCTCGTCTCATCACAACGTGCAGTGGAGGACTATGACGAGGAGGAAGATGAAGACATGGAGCAACTCTCCGGCCAAATTGAGGATATGACATGCATACCAGTCATATGCTCAGTTCAGCGTGGCTGGCCAGAGGACAGGGTAGATGAGGAGGAGGAGAAGGAGGAGGACAGCATGTTCAGTCATCGTGTTGGTCTGGATACTGAAGTGATGGCTGTTAAGAGTCTGGCGCACATGGATGACTTTATGGTAAGCTGCCTGTCTCGTGACCCTCGCGTTAAGAACATCTTGGCCGACAATCATTACTGGTTGGTAACACTGTTAGACCCACGCTACAAGGAGAACTTTATGTCTCTTATTCCCGAGGCGGAGAGGTCAGCCAAAATGCAGCAGTTCCGGAAGGCCATAGTCACGGAAGTAGGCAAAGCATTCCCTTCACAAAACGCTAGCGTCATAATTGTAACACTATTAGTTAAAAGAAAGGGATAAAATGTAAAAAAAAACAAAATAAGGCATGACTTTTTTTTAACATCACATTTATTTTTTTTAGATTTAACCAAAGAATGTGCACATTTGTTATAATAAACAAGTGAAAAATGTTGAAAATCAGTCATACAAAGGTGTGTAAAAAAAATATATACATATATGGTACCAATAAAAATGTCACTTTGTCTTGCAAAGAATGCAGCCCCCCAAATTATTTTTTTCCTCTGTGCGGCCCATACACCCAGCCGAGTTTGAGACCCCCTGCCTTACACTATATAGATATTATGTTCATTCCCCATCTATCTTGCTCAGGAGAGCATCTCCCTCCCCCGGCACCAAGAGCAGCTCATACTGAATTGTTACATTGACTAGTAACACTGCACACAGAAATGCACCTTAATATTCCACTGTTAACCCTTTCCTCCCAGCAGTAACACACAACTCCTCACCTTGATATCATGGTGATTTATGGTCAGAATGACTTCAATGCGATCAGTGATTTCTATTCTAGCTCTGCTCACATAGATTTTATATCCACACTCAACTATAGGCCGTTCTTCATATTTTGGGGGCTTTTAGTCAGATATACTAGTTTGTGCCTGTATAGTATTGGTGTAGATGGGTGTGTAGGGCATGGGTTACATGGCACTGTGGTGGGATACTGATGGGAGGTATTGGTGCTGTGTTTGATGCTTCTACTGGGTATTTTCCTACAAATACTGGAACAGCTCACTGCTTAGAATGATCCTTCCCAGCTCTATAATATATTATATATACCCCACAATGCAGGCTCACACACACATTTGTCTCAAGTGTGTTGTAGGGACACAGATACAGTCTTGGTCATGTGACTAAAGGCTACTTTACACACTGCGATATCGGTCCCGATATCGCTAGTGTGGGTACCCGCCCCCATCTGTTGCGCGACACGGGTAAATCGCTGCCCATGCCGCACAACACCGACCAGACCCGTCACACATACTTACCTGCCCGGCGACGTCGCTGTGACCGGCGAACCGCCTCCTTTCTAAGGGGGCGGTCCGTGCGGCGTCACAGCGACGTCACTGAGCGACCGCCCAATAGCAGCGGAGGGGTGGAGATGAGTGGCCGGAACATCCCGCCCACCTCCTTCCTTCCTCATAGCGGCTGGGAGGCAGGTAAGGAGAGGTTCCTCGTTTCTGCGGTGTCACACGGAGTGATGTGTGCTGCCGCAGGAGCGACGAACTACATCGTTACTGCTGCAGTAACGATAATCGAGAATGGAGACCCATGTCACCGATGAGCGATTTTGCACGTTTTTGCAACGATGCAAAATCGCTCATCGGTGTCACACGCAGCAACATCGCTAATGCGGCCGGATGTGCGTCACAAATTCCGTGACCCCAACGACTCCGCATTAGCGATGTCGCAGCGTGTAAAGCCCCCTTTAGTGGGAGTGGTGTACAGGGTCTTAGCAGTAAAGAGTATTCCATATTTCTGCCAGATACCCACAGAGATATTGAAATCTGAAAAAAGAGACTTCTGCTCATTGAAGGTAAGAACTGCTCACATAGCGTTCAACTCCACAGCAAACGAGTGCTCTAGCACTGACATCTCAGCAGGGATATTCCCCTACTACACATGTGTGTCTGGGTCGCTGTGACAGTTTACAGGACATAACTCAGGGCACCTAGACAAAAGGCAGAGGGACTACTTTCTATTTCTGGTGTAGAGCTTAGTACAATATATATATATATATATATACTATTACATGTGACACATGTACCTTGTATTACCATTATTCGCTGTATATGAACCCCTTTTCTCCGGGCATTATTTGTCTATAGCATTTTTCACGAACCTGAGGCAACTGAGAACCCTTCAGTGAAGGAATTCCACTAACCCTCACAATACCAACCAGGGGCCTCCCTGCAGTAACTCAGGTAGTTGTACCCATTCTCTTTCCGCATTCTATGTGTTCTTCTTCTTTCTTCTTTTTTTTCTTTTTTCTTCTTTTTATTTCTATCATGTAGTTCAGGGGTTTATAGATATATGTCCTGCATCTCATATTTCCTTTAGTGGTGCTTCTTACCCATTCTCATATCATTTACCCTAGTATTTCATGATCCTGAGGCGACTGAGAACCCTTTAATAAAGGAATCCTTTTTCACCTGAATTGTCAAGTGATACTTACCAGTGACTATCACGTAATGTTACAGGTAGTTCCATTTTCTTCCTCTTCTTTCTCTCCTTTCTTCTTTGTCACACGGTCCATTGTGTTATAGCCCACGTGTCATGATAACACTTGTACCATCTTTTCATTTAGATTCCACCTACAATTATTTACCGATTCCAGTTCTGGAATAGGCTTTCATCATCTACTCACTAGAATTCTCAAGTGCATAAGGTACTGAGACATATACATGTTCACACCATTATAAAGAACAAAGTATAAACATTGAGGTTTTTCTCACACCCATGTTCCTGTGTTCTTTGATATGATATGTGTTCATTTCCTTCACTATATAGGATTGCAAGTTTTCCATTTGTACCTTAATGGCAATGACGCTATACAATTGAACACATATCATCCTGTTATCCATATAGGTGTGTATTTACCTGCTTGACTATTTTTGGTTGTTTGATCCAGAATGTTTCTCCAGATAGGTCATGTGGAAATTTTCTTTCCTCAGTACAAATGTTTTCACTATGGCTTTGGAAAAATTTTTTGTATGTGCCTCATGGTCATTTGACCCATTGTACTCTCAAGTAGCAATATATTGTACTGTTATGTTGTACTATGTACTAATTACGTGTTTATATGGTTTTGTAACCCTTTATGATCTTAGATAACTTTATCCTTGATAAAGACCTAAAAACAAGGTCGAAACGTTGGATGAATTATCCTTTTGCACAAATAAAGAATTTTCAGCATTCCAAGAGTTCTTTTCTTACGTTATTAATCACTATAGTGTGCCAGAGCTATTTCTTTTGAATTGACTCTTATTTTTTCTGAGCACCTGCTATATACACAGTGAGCCAGACATATTCAATTTTCATTCAGAAGGCAGAGGGAAGCCTTAGCAGCTGAGCATATATCTTTGCTTGTGAGCATTAGAATAGGCCGGCGATTACAGGGTAACATGAAAAATGTCCAGCTTGCATTATGACTAGAACATGACAATATCCTTTTAAGTACTAACCTATGATGCGTTCCTAAGCAGTTGATGCTATATGTTCTACATTTCATTTTCTGCATACTTTACAAGTAGTAGAATTTGCTTTGATATAGGCAACTGGATTTTCACAATGAAAAGGCAAAGGATAACGCCCGAAAAAGACGCCATACATTATGTCAGTGCCATCACTGACAAACCTGGATTGACCATGAAATACGGTATGGAGAGCTGTTGTCATCGTATTAGATAGATAAGAATGATTATATGTATTGTAGAAATGTCTCCTATCATGTTCCCTAATTTTTTATTATGTCCACATCCTGGTCCCCATCTTGGACATCATAACAAACGTGCACTTTTTTGTTTAATTTACACATTGGACCATAGGAAAAATGACACTACAGCTACAGAGGTGACCGTCTGATAGCCCAGCTCGACTATCCATCTCTACTGAAGACCCTTTCAGCTTTTTGAGAGTTGGGTGGAGGACATCATCTCTGAAAATAGGGTCCCACAGCTGCACCCCATCAGTGTGAGCAGGACTCTTAGGACTCTTAGAAGAGTCAATGCTCTGAGACCATGGGGGGCGCTTAGCCCCCTCTCTTCGTCACTGAGGATGATTTCATTTTTCAGGGATTAGAGAGGGTGGTCCTTGTGGTGGACTGCAGGTATGGAGAGCTGTTGTCATCGTATTAAATAGATAAGAATGATTATATGTATTGTAGAAATGTCTCCTATCATGTTCCCTAATTTTTTATTATGTCAACATCCTGGTCCCCATCTTGGACATCATAACAAACGTGCACTTTTTTGTTTAATTTACACATTGGACCATAGGAAAAATGACACAACAGCTACAGAGGTGACCGTCTGATAGCCCAGCTCGACTATCCATCTCTACTGAAGACCCTTTCAGCTATTTGAGAGTTGGGTGGAGAACATCATCTCTGAAAATAGGGTCCCACAGCTGCACCCCATCAGTGTGAGCAGGACTCTTAGGACTCTTAGAAGAGTCAATGCTCTGAGACCATGGGGGGCGCTTAGCCCCCTCTCTTCGTCACTGGGGATGATTTCACTTTTCAGGGAATAGAGAGGGTGGTCCTTGTGGTGGACTGCAGGTATGGAGAGCTGTTGTCATCGTATTAGATAGATAAGAATGATTATATGTATTGTAGAAATGTCTCCTATCATGTTCCCTAATTTTTTATTATGTCCACATCCTGGTCCCCATCTTGGACATCATAACAAACGTGCACTTTTTTGTTTAATTTACACATTGGACCATAGGAAAAATGACACTACAGCTACAGAGGTGACCGTCTGATAGCCCAGCTCGACTATCCATCTCTACTGAAGACCCTTTCAGCTTTTTGAGAGTTGGGTGGAGGACATCATCTCTGAAAATAGGGTCCAACAGCTGCACCCCATCAGTGTGAGCAGGAATCTTAGGACTCTTAGAAGAGTCAATGCTCTGAAACCATGGGGGGCGCTTAGCCCCCTCTCTTCGTCCCTGAGGATGATTTCATTTTTCAGGGATTAGAGAGGGTGGTCCTTGTGGTGGACTGCAGGTATGGAGAGCTGTTGTCATCGTATTAGATAGATAAGAATGATTATATGTATTGTAGAAATGTCTCCTATCATGTTCCCTAATTTCTTATTATGTCCACATCCTGGTCCCCATCTTGGACATCATAACAAACGTGCACTTTTTTGTTTAATTTACACATTGGACCATAGGAAAAATGACACTACAGCTACAGAGGTGACCGTCTGATAGCCCAGCTCGACTATCCATCTCTACTGAAGACCCTTTCAGCTTTTTGAGAGTTGGGTGGAGGACATCATCTCTGAAAATAGGGTCCCACAGCTTCACCCCATCAGTGTGAGCAGGACTCTTAGGACTCTTAGAAGAGTCAATGCTCTGGTACCATGGGGGGCGCTTGGCCCCCTCTCTTCGTCACTGAGGATGATTTCATTTTTCAGGGATTAGAGAGGGTGGTCCTTGTGGTGGACTGCAGGTATGGAGAGCTGTTGTCATCGTATTAGATAGATAAGAATGATTATATGTATTGTAGAAATGTCTCCTATCATGTTCCCTAATTTTTTATTATGTCCACATCCTGGTCCCCATCTTGGACATCATAACAAACGTGCACTTTTTTGTTTAATTTACACATTGGACCATAGGAAAAATGACACTACAGCTACAGAGGTGACCGTCTGATAGCCCAGCTCGACTATCCATCTCTACTGAAGACCCTTTCAGCTTTTTGAGAGTTGGGTGGAGGACATCATCTCTGAAAATAGGGTCCCACAGCTGCACCCCATCAGTGTGAGCAGGACTCTTAGGACTCTTAGAAGAGTTAATGCTCTGAGACCATGGGGGCGCTTAGCCCCCTCTCTTCGTCACTGAGGATGATTTCATTTTTCAGGGATTAGAGAGGGTGGTCCTTGTGGTGGACTGCAGGTATGGAGAGCTGTTGTCATCGTATTAGATAGATAAGAATGATTATATGTATTGTAGAAATGTCTCCTATCATGTTCCCTAATTTTTTATTATGTCCACATCCTGGTCCCCATCTTGGACATCATAACAAACGTGCACTTTTTTGTTTAATTTACACATTGGACCATAGGGAAAATGACACTACAGCTACAGAGGTGACCGTCTGATAGCCCAGCTCGACTATCCATCTCTACTGAAGACCCTTTCAGCTTTTTGAGAGTTGGGTGGAGGACATCATCTCTGAAAATAGGGTCCCACAGCTGCACCCCATCAGTGTGAGCAGGACTCTTAGGACTCTTAGAAGAGTCAATGCTCTGAGACCATTGGGGGCACTTAGCCCCCTCTCTTCATCACTGAGGATGATTTCATTTTTCAGGGATTAGAGAGGGTGGTCCTTGTGGTGGACTGCAGATATGGAGAGCTGTTATCATCGTATTAGATAGATAAGAATGATTATATGTATTGTAGAAATGTCTCCTATCATGTTCCCTAATTTTTTATTATGTCCACATCCTGGTCCCCATCTTGGACATCATAACAAACGTGCACTTTTTTGTTTAATTTACACATTGGACCATAGGAAAAATGACACTACAGCTACAGAGGTGACCGTCTGATAGCCCAGCTCGACTATCCATCTCTACTGAAGACCCTTTCAGCTTTTTGAGAGTTGGGTGGAGGACATCATCTCTGAAAATAGGGTCCCACAGCTGCACCCCATCAGTGTGAGCAGGACTCTTAGGACTCTTAGAAGAGTCAATGCTCTGAGACCATGGGGGGCGCTTAGCCCCCTCTCTTCGTCACTGAGGATGATTTCATATTTCAGGGATTAGAGAGGGTGGTCCTTGTGGTGGACTGCAGGTATGGAGAGCTGTTGTCATCGTATTAAATAGATAAGAATGATTATATGTATTGTAGAAATGTCTCCTATCATGTTCCCTAATTTTTTATTATGTCCACATCCTGGTCCCCATCTTGGACATCATAACAAACGTGCACTTTTTTGTTTAATTTACACATTGGACCATAGGAAAAATGACACTACAGCTACAGAGGTGACCGTCTGATAGCCCAGCTCGACTATCCATCTCTACTGAAGACCCTTTCAGCTTTTTGAGAGTTGGGTGGAGAACATCATCTCTGAAAATAGGGTCCCACAGCTGCACCCCATCAGTGTGAGCAGGACTCTTAGGACTCTTAGAAGAGTCAATGCTCTGAGACCATGGGGGGCGCTTAGCCCCCTCTCTTCGTCACTGAGGATGATTTCACTTTTCAGGGAATAGAGAGGGTGGTCCTTGTGGTGGACTGCAGGTATGGAGAGCTGTTGTCATCGTATTAGATAGATAAGAATGATTATATGTATTGTAGAAATGTCTCCTATCATGTTCCCTATTTTTTTATTATGTCCACATCCTGGTCACCATCTTGGAAATCATAACAAACGTGCACCTTTTTGTTTAATTTACACATTGGACCATAGGAAAAATGACACTACAGCTACAGAGGTGACCGTCTGATAGCCCAGCTCGACTATCCATCTCTACTGAAGACCCTTTCAGCTTTTTGAGAGTTGGGTGGAGGACATCATCTCTGAAAATAGGGTCCCACAGCTGCACCCCATCAGTGTGAGCAGGACTCTTAGGACTCTTAGAAGAGTCAATGCTCTGAGACCATTGGGGGCACTTAGCCCCCTCTCTTCATCACTGAGGATGATTTCATTTTTCAGGGATTAGAGAGGGTGGTCCTTGTGGTGGACTGCAGATATGGAGAGCTGTTATCATCGTATTAGATAGATAAGAATGATTATATGTATTGTAGAAATGTCTCCTATCATGTTCCCTAATTTTTTATTATGTCCACATCCTGGTCCCCATCTTGGACATCATAACAAACGTGCACTTTTTTGTTTATTTACACATTGGACCATAGGAAAAATGACACTACAGCTACAGAGGTGACCGTCTGATAGCCCAGCTCGACTATCCATCTCTACTGAAGACCCTTTCAGCTTTTTGAGAGTTGGGTGGAGGACATCATCTCTTAAAATAGGGTCCCACAGCTGCACCCCATCAGTGTAAGCAGGACTCTTAGGACTCTTAGAAGAGTCAATGCTCTAAAACCATGGGGGGCGCTTAGCCCCCTCTCTTCGTCCCTGAGGATGATTTCATTTTTCAGGGATTAGAGAGGGTGGTCCTTGTGGTGGACTGCAGGTATGGAGAGCTGTTGTCATCGTATTAGATAGATAAGAATGATTATATGTATTGTAGAAATGTCTCCTATCATGTTCCCTAATTTTTTATTATGTCCACATCCTGGTCCCCATCTTGGACATCATAACAAACGTGCACTTTTTTGTTTAATTTACACATTGGACCATAGGAAAAATGACACTACAGCTACAGAGGTGACCGTCTGATAGCCCAGCTCGACTATCCATCTTTACTGAAGACCCTTTCAGCTTTTTGAGAGTTGGGTGGAGGACATCATCTCTGAAAATAGGGTCCCACAGCTGCACCCCATCAGTGTGAGCAGGACTCTTAGGACTCTTAGAAGAGTCAATGCTCTGAGACCATTGGGGGCACTTAGCCCCCTCTCTTCATCACCGAGGATGATTTCATTTTTCAGGGATTAGAGAGGGTGGTCCTTGTGGTGGACTGCAGATATGGAGAGCTGTTATCATCGTATTAGATAGATAAGAATGATTATATGTATTGTAGAAATGTCTCCTATCATGTTCCCTAATTTTTTATTATGTCCACATCCTGGTCCCCATCTTGGACATCATAACAAACGTGCACTTTTTTGTTTAATTTACACATTGGACCATAGGAAAAATGACACTACAGCTACAGAGGTGACCGTCTGATAGCCCAGCTCGACTATCCATCTCTACTGAAGACCCTTTCAGCTTTTTGAGAGTTGGGTGGAGGACAACATCTCTGAAAATAGGGTCCCACAGCTGCACCCCATCAGTGTGAGCAGGACTCTTAGGACTCTTAGAAGAGTCAATGCTCTGAGACCATGGGGGGCGTTTAGCCCCCTCTCTTCGTCACTGAGGATGATTTCATTTTTCAGGGATTAGAGAGGGTGGTCCTTGTGGTGGACTGCAGGTATGAAGAGCTGTTGTCATCGTATTAAATAGATAAGAATGATTATATGTATTGTAGAAATGTCTCCTATCATGTTCCCTAATTTTTTATTATGTCCACATCCTGGTCCCCATCTTGGACATCATAACAAACGTGCACTTTTTTGTTTATTTACACATTGGACCATAGGAAAAATGACACTACAGCTACAGAGGTGACCGTCTGATAGCCCAGCTCGACTATCCATCTCTACTGAAGACCCTTTCAGCTTTTTGAGAGTTGGGTGGAGGACATCATCTCTTAAAATAGGGTCCCACAGCTGCACCCCATCAGTGTAAGCAGGACTCTTAGGACTCTTAGAAGAGTCAATGCTCTAAAACCATGGGGGGCGCTTAGCCCCCTCTCTTCGTCCCTGAGGATGATTTAATTTTTCAGGGATTAGAGAGGGTGGTCCTTGTGGTGGACTGCAGGTATGGAGAGCTGTTGTCATCGTATTAGATAGATAAGAATGATTATATGTATTGTAGAAATGTCTCCTATCATGTTCCCTAATTTTTTATTATGTCCACATCCTGGTCCCCATCTTGGACATCATAACAAACGTGCACTTTTTTGTTTAATTTACACATTGGACCATAGGAAAAATGACACTACAGCTACAGAGGTGACCGTCTGATAGCCCAGCTCGACTATCCATCTCTACTGAAGACCCTTTCAGCTTTTTGAGAGTTGGGTGGAGGACATCATCTCTGAAAATAGGGTCCCACAGCTGCACCCCATCAGTGTGAGCAGGACTCTTAGGACTCTTAGAAGAGTCAATGCTCTGAGACTATTGGGGGCACTTAGCCCCCTCTCTTCATCACCGAGGATGATTTCATTTTTCAGGGATTAGAGAGGGTGGTCCTTGTGGTGGACTGCAGATATGGAGAGCTGTTATCATCGTATTAGATAGATAAGAATGATTATATGTATTGTAGAAATGTCTCCTATCATGTTCCCTAATTTTTTATTATGTCCACATCCTGGTCCCCATCTTGGACATCATAACAAACGTGCACTTTTTTGTTTAATTTACACATTGGACCATAGGAAAAATGACACTACAGCTACAGAGGTGACCGTCTGATAGCCCAGCTCGACTATCCATCTCTACTGAAGACCCTTTCAGCTTTTTGAGAGTTGGGTGGAGGACATCATCTCTGAAAATAGGGTCCCACAGCTGCACCCCATCAGTGTGAGCAGGACTCTTAGGACTCTTAGAAGAGTCAATGCTCTGAGACCATGGGGGGCGTTTAGCCCCCTCTCTTCGTCACTGAGGATGATTTCATTTTTCAGGGATTAGAGAGGGTGGTCCTTGTGGTGGACTGCAGGTATGAAGAGCTGTTGTCATCGTATTAAATAGATAAGAATGATTATATGTATTGTAGAAATGTCTCCTATCATGTTCCCTAATTTTTTATTATGTCCACATCCTGGTCCCCATCTTGGACATCATAACAAACGTGCACTTTTTTGTTTAATTTACACATTGGACCATAGGAAAAATGACACTACAGCTACAGAGGTGACCGTCTGATAGCCCAGCTCGACTATCCATCTCTACTGAAGACCCTTTCAGCTTTTTGAGAGTTGGGTGGAGAACATCATCTCTGAAAATAGGGTCCCACAGCTGCACCCCATCAGTGTGAGCAGGACTCTTAGGACTCTTAGAAGAGTCAATGCTCTGAGACCATGGGGGGCGCTTAGCCCCCTCTCTTCGTCACTGAGGATGATTTCACTTTTCAGGGAATAGAGAGGGTGGTCCTTGTGGTGGACTGCAGGTATGGAGAGCTGTTGTCATCGTATTAGATAGATAAGAATGATTATATGTATTGTAGAAATGTCTCCTATCATGTTCCCTATTTTTTTATTATGTCCACAACCTGGTCCCCATCTTGGAAATCATAACAAACGTGCACTTTTTTGTTTAATTTACACATTGGACCATAGGAAAAATGACACTACAGCTACAGAGGTGACCGTCTGATAGCCCAGCTCGACTATCCATCTCTACTGAAGACCCTTTCAGCTTTTTGAGAGTTGGGTGGAGGACATCATCTCTGAAAATAGGGTCCCACAGCTGCACCCCATCAGTGTGAGCAGGAATCTTAGGACTCTTAGAAGAGTCAATGCTCTGAGACCATGGGGGGCGCTTAGCCCCCTCTCTTCGTCACTGAGGATGATTTCATTTTTCAGGGATTAGAGAGAGTGGTCCTTGTGGTGGACTGCAGGTATGGAGAGCTGTTGTGATCGTATTAGATAGATAAGAATGATTATATGTATTGTAGAAATGTCTCCTATCATGTTCCCTAATTTTTTATTATGTCCACATCCTGGTCCCCATCTTGAACATCATAACAAACGTGCACTTTTTTGTTTAATTTACACATTGGACCATAGGAAAAATGACACTACAGCTACATAGGTGACCGTCTGATAGCCCAGCTCGACTATCCATCTCTACTGAAGACCCTTTCAGCTTTTTGAGAGTTGGGTGGAGGACATCATCTCTTAAAATAGGGTCCCACAGCTGCACCCCATCAGTGTGAGCAGGACTCTTAGGACTCTTAGAAGAGTCAATGCTCTGAGACCATGGGGGGCGCTTAGCCCCCTCTCTTCGTCACTGAGGATGATTTCATTTTTCAGGGATTAGAGAGGGTGGTCCTTGTGGTGGACTGCAGGTATGGAGATCTGTTGTCATCGTATTAGATAGATAAGAATGATTATATGTATTGTAGAAATGTCTCCTATCATGTTCCCTATTTTTTTATTATGTCCACATCCTGGTCCCCATCTTGGAAATCATAACAAACGTGCACTTTTTTGTTTAATTTACACATTGGACCATAGGAAAAATGACACTACAGCTACAGAGGTGACCGTCTGGTAGCCCAGCTCGACTATCCATCTCTACTGAAGACCCTTTCAGCTTTTTGAGAGTTGGGTGGAGGACATCATCTCTGAAAATAGGGTCCCACAGCTGCACCCCATCAGTGTGAGCAGGACTCTTAGGACTCTTAGAAGAGTCAATGTTTTGAGACCATGGGGGGCGCTTAGCCCCCTCTCTTCGTCACTGAGGATGATTTCATTTTTCAGGGATTAGAGAGGGTGGTCCTTGTGGTGGACTGCAGGTATGGAGAGCTGTTGTCATCGTATTAGATAGATAAGAATGATTATATGTATTGTAGAAATGTCTCCTATCATGTTCCCTAATTTTTTATTATGTCCACATCCTGGTCCCCATCTTGGACATCATAACAAACGTGCACTTTTTTGTTTAATTTACACATTGGACCATAGGAAAAATGACACTACAGCTACAGAGGTGACCGTCTGATAGCCCAGCTCGACTATCCATCTCTACTGAAGACCCTTTCAGCTTTTTGAGAGTTGGGTGGAGGACATAATCTCTGAAAATAGGGTCCCACAGCTGCACCCCATCAGTGTGAGCAGGACTCTTAGGACTCTTAGAAGAGTTAATGCTCTGAGACCATGGGGGCGCTTAGCCCCCTCTCTTCGTCACTGAGGATGATTTCATTTTTCAGGGATTAGAGAGGGTGGTCCTTGTGGTGGACTGCAGGTATGGAGAGCTGTTGTCATCGTATTAGATAGATAAGAATGATTATATGTATTGTAGAAATGTCTCCTATCATGTACCCTAATTTTTTATTATGTCCACATCCTGGTCCCCATCTTGGACATCATAACAAACGTGCACTTTTTTGTTTAATTTACACATTGGACCATAGGAAAAATGACACTACAGCTACAGAGGTGACCGTCTGATAGCCCAGCTCGACTATCCATCTCTACTGAAGACCATTTCAGCTTTTTGAGAGTTGGGTGGAGGACATCATCTCTGAAAATAGGGTCCCACAGCTGCACCCCATCAGTGTGAGCAGGACTCTTAGGACTCTTAGAAGAGTCAATGCTCTGAGACCATTGGGGGCACTTAGCCCCCTCTCTTCATCACTGAGGATGATTTCATTTTTCAGGGATTAGAGAGGGTGGTCCTTGTGGTGGACTGCAGATATGGAGAGCTGTTATCATCGTATTAGATAGATAAGAATGATTATATGTATTGTAGAAATGTCTCCTATCATGTTCCCTAATTTTTTATTATGTCCACATCCTGGTCCCCATCTTGGACATCATAACAAACGTGCACTTTTTTGTTTAATTTACACATTGGACCATAGGAAAAATGACACTACATTTACAGAGGTGACCGTCTGATAGCCCAGCTCGACAATCCATCTCTACTGAAGACCCTTTCAGCTTTTTGAGAGTTGGGTGGAGGACATCATCTCTGAAAATAGGGTCCCACAGCTGCACCCCATCAGTGTGAGCAGGACTCTTAGGACTCTTAGAAGAGTCAATGCTCTGAGACCATGGGGAGCGCTTAGCCCCCTCTCTTCGTCACTGAGGATGATTTCATTTTTCAGGGATTAGAGAGGGTGGTCCTTGTGGTGGACTGCAGGTATGGAGAGCTGTTGTCATCGTATTAAATAGATAAGAATGATTATATGTATTGTAGAAATGTCTCCTATCATGTTCCCTAATTTTTTATTATGTCCACATCCTGGTCCCCATCTTGGACATCATAACAAACGTGCACTTTTTTGTTTAATTTACACATTGGACCATAGGAAAAATGACACTACAGCTACAGAGGTGACCGTCTGATAGCCCAGCTCGACTATCCATCTCTACTGAAGACCCTTTCAGCTTTTTGAGAGTTGGGTGGAGAACATCATCTCTGAAAATAGGGTCCCACAGCTGCACCCCATCAGTGTGAGCAGGACTCTTAGGACTCTTAGAAGAGTCAATGCTCTGAGACCATGGGGGGCGCTTAGCCCCCTCTCTTCGTCACTGAGGATGATTTCACTTTTCAGGGAATAGAGAGGGTGGTCCTTGTGGTGGACTGCAGGTATGGAGAGCTGTTGTCATCGTATTAGATAGATAAGAATGATTATATGTATTGTAGAAATGTCTCCTATCATGTTCCCTATTTTTTTATTATGTCCACATCCTGGTCCCCATCTTGGAAATCATAACAAACGTGCACTTTTTTGTTTAATTTACACATTGGACCATAGGAAAAATGACACTACAGCTACAGAGGTGACCGTCTGATAGCCCAGCTCGACTATCCATCTCTACTGAAGACCCTTTCAGCTTTTTGAGAGTTGGGTGGAGGACATCATCTCTGAAAATAGGGTCCCACAGCTGCACCCCATCAGTGTGAGCAGGAATCTTAGGACTCTTAGAAGAGTCAATGCTCTGAGACCATGGGGGGCGCTTAGCCCCCTCTCTTCGTCACTGAGGATGATTTCATTTTTCAGGGATTAGAGAGAGTGGTCCTTGTGGTGGACTGCAGGTATGGAGAGCTGTTGTGATCGTATTAGATAGATAAGAATGATTATATGTATTGTAGAAATGTCTCCTATCATGTTCCCTAATTTTTTATTATGTCCACATCCTGGTCCCCATCTTGAACATCATAACAAACGTGCACTTTTTTGTTTAATTTACACATTGGACCATAGGAAAAATGACACTACAGCTACAGAGGTGACCGTCTGATAGCCCAGCTCGACTATCCATCTCTACTGAAGACCCTTTCAGCTTTTTGAGAGTTGGGTGGAGGACATCATCTCTGAAAATAGGGTCCCACAGCTGCACCCCATCAGTGTGAGCAGGACTCTTAGGACTCTTAGAAGAGTCAATGCTCTGAGACCATTGGGGGCACTTAGCCCCCTCTCTTCATCACTGAGGATGATTTCATTTTTCAGGGATTAGAGAGGGTGGTCCTTGTGGTGGACTGCAGATATGGAGAGCTGTTATCATCATATTAGATAGATAAGAATGATTATATGTATTGTAGAAATGTCTCCTATCATGTTCCCTAATTTTTTATTATGTCCACATCCTGGTCCCCATCTTGGACATCATAACAAACGTGCACTTTTTTGTTTAATTTACACATTGGACCATAGGAAAAATGACACTACAGCTACAGAGGTGACCGTCTGATAGCCCAGCTCGACTATCCATCTCTACTGAAGACCCTTTCAGCTTTTTGAGAGTTGGGTGGAGGACATCATCTCTGAAAATAGGGTCCCACAGCTGCACCCCATCAGTGTGAGCAGGACTCTTAGGACTCTTAGAAGAGTTAATGCTCTGAGACCATGGGGGCGCTTAGCCCCCTCTCTTCGTCACTGAGGATGATTTCATTTTTCAGGGATTAGAGAGGGTGGTCCTTGTGGTGGACTGCAGGTATGGAGAGCTGTTGTCATCGTATTAGATAGATAAGAATGATTATATGTATTGTAGAAATGTCTCCTATCATGTTCCCTAATTTTTTTTTATGTCCACATCCTGGTCCCCATCTTGGACATCATAACAAACGTGCACTTTTTTGTTTAATTTACACACTGGACCATAGGAAAAATGACACTACAGCTACAGAGGTGACCGTCTGATAGCCCAGCTCGACTATCCATCTCTACTGAAGACCCTTTCAGCTTTTTGAGAGTTGGGTGGAGGACATCATCTCTGAAAATAGGGTCCCACAGCTGCACCCCATCAGTGTGAGCAGGACTCTTAGGACTCTTAGAAGAGTCAATGCTCTGAGACCATGGGGGGCGCTTAGCCCCCTCTCTTCGTCACTGAGGATGATTTCATTTTTTAGGGATTAGAGAGGGTGGTCCTTGTGGTGGACTGCAGGTATGGAGAGCTGTTGTCATCGTATTAAATAGATAAGAATGATTATATGTATTGTAGAAATGTCTCCTATCATGTTCCCTAATTTTTTATTATGTCCACATCCTGGTCCCCATCTTGGACATCATAACAAACGTGCACTTTTTTGTTTAATTTACACATTGGACCATAGGAAAAATGACAGTACAGCTACAGAGGTGACCGTCTGATAGCCCAGCTCGACTATCCATCTCTACTGAAGACCCTTTCAGCTTTTTGAGAGTTGGGTAGAGAACATCATCTCTGAAAATAGGGTCCCACAGCTGCACCCCATCAGTGTGAGCAGGACTCTTAGGACTCTTAGAAGAGTCAATGCTCTGAGACCATGGGGGGCGCTTAGCCCCCTCTCTTCGTCACTGAGAATGATTTCACTTTTCAGGGAATAGAGAGGGTGGTCCTTGTGGTGGACTGCAGGTATGGAGAGCTGTTGTCATCGTATTAGATAGATAAGAATGATTATATGTATTGTAGAAATGTCTCCTATCATGTTCCCTAATTTTTTATTATGTCCACATCCTGGTCCCCATCTTGGAAATCATAACAAACGTGCACTTTTTTGTTTAATTTACACATTGGACCATAGGAAAAATGACACTACAGCTACAGAGGTGACCGTCTGATAGCCCAGCTCGACTATCCATCTCTACTGAAGACCCTTTCAGCTTTTTGAGAGTTGGGTGGAGGACATCATCTCTGAAAATAGGGTCCCACAGCTGCACCCCATCAGTGTGAGCAGGAATCTTAGGACTCTTAGAAGAGTCAATGCTCTGAGACCATGGGGGGCGCTTAGCCCCCTCTCTTCGTCACTGAGGATGATTTAATTTTTCAGGGATTAGAGAGAGTGGTCCTTGTGGTGGACTGCAGGTATGGAGAGCTGTTGTGATCGTATTAGATAGATAAGAATGATTATATGTATTGTAGAAATGTCTCCTATCATGTTCCCTAATTTTTTATTATGTCCACATCCTGGTCCCCATCTTGAACATCATAACAAACGTGCACTTTTTTGTTTAATTTACACATTGGACCATAGGAAAAATGACACTACAGCTACAGAGGTGACCGTCTGATAGCCCAGCTCGACTATCCATCTCTACTGAAGACCCTTTCAGCTTTTTGAGAGTTGGGTGGAGGACATCATCTCTGAAAATAGGGTCCCACAGCTGCACCCCATCAGTGTAAGCAGGACTCTTAGGACTCTTAGAAGAGTCAATGCTCTAAAACCATGGGGGGCGCTTAGCCCCCTCTCTTCGTCCCTGAGGATGATTTCATTTTTCAGGGATTAGAGAGGGTGGTCCTTGTGGTGGACTGCAGGTATGGAGAGCTGTTGTCATCGTATTAGATAGATAAGAATGATTATATGTATTGTAGAAATGTCTCCTATCATGTTCCCTAATTTCTTATTATGTCCACATCCTGGTCCCCATCTTGGACATCATAACAAACGTGCACTTTTTTGTTTAATTTACACATTGGACCATAGGAAAAATGACACTACAGCTACAGAGGTGACCGTCTGATAGCCCAGCTCGACTATCCATCTCTACTGAAGACCCTTTCAGCTTTTTGAGAGTTGGGTGGAGGACATCATCTCTGAAAATAGGGTCCCACAGCTTCACCCCATCAGTGTGAGCAGGACTCTTAGGACTCTTAGAAGAGTCAATGCTCTGGTACCATGGGGGGCGCTTGGCCCCCTCTCTTCGTCACTGAGGATGATTTCATTTTTCAGGGATTAGAGAGGGTGGTCCTTGTGGTGGACTGCAGGTATGGAGAGCTGTTGTCATCGTATTAGATAGATAAGAATGATTATATGTATTGTAGAAATGTCTCCTATCATGTTCCCTAATTTTTTATTATGTCCACATCCTGGTCCCCATCTTGGACATCATAACAAACGTGCACTTTTTTGTTTAATTTACACATTGGACCATAGGAAAAATGACACTACAGCTACAGAGGTGACCGTCTGATAGCCCAGCTCGACTATCCATCTCTACTGAAGACCCTTTCAGGTTTTTGAGAGTTGGGTGGAGGATATCATCTCTGAAAATAGGGTCCCACAGCTGCACCCCATCAGTGTGAGCAGGACTCTTAGGACTCTTAGAAGAGTCAATGTTTTGAGACCATGGGGTGCGCTTAGCCCCCTCTCTTCGTCACTGAGGATGATTTCATTTTTCAGGGATTAGAGAGGGTGGTCCTTGTGGTGGACTGCAGGTATGGAGAGCTGTTGTCATCGTATTAGATAGATAAGAATAATTATATGTATTGTAGAAATGTCTCCTATCATGTTCCCTATTTTTTTATTATGTCCACATCCTGGTCCCCATCTTGGAAATCATAACAAATGTGCACTTTTTTGTTTAATTTACACATTGGACCATAGGAAAAATGACACTACAGCTACAGAGGTGACCGTCTGATAGCCCAGCTCGACTATCCATCTCTACTGAAGACCCTTTCAGCTTTTTGAGAGTTGGGTGGAGGACATCATCTCTGAAAATAGGGTCCCACAGCTGCACCCCATCAGTGTGAGCAGGACTCTTAGGACTCTTAGAAGAGTCAATGCTCTGAGACCATGGGGGGCGCTTAGCCCCCTCTCTTCGTCACTGAGGATGATTTCATTTTTCAGGGATTAGAGAGAGTGGTCCTTGTGGTGGACTGCAGGAATGGAGAGCTGTTGTGATCGTATTAGATAGATAAGAATGATTATATGTATTGTAGAAATGTCTCCTATCATGTTCCCTAATTTTTTATTATGTCCACATCCTGGTCCCCATCTTGGACATCATAACAAACGTGCACTTTTTTGTTTAATTTACACATTGGACCATTTGAAGCATGGAGACGATTATCTCGAGATTGCAAGATAACCAAACAAAACTTTTAGTGGATTTCTACTTATTTTATTAAATATCATCTCCACCAAACAGGACAAGCTTGCATCTGTTATAGTTTTGGAGAAAAATGTGTTCATTTCATGTATGCGCGAAATGCCTTAAAAATGGCTTTAAAATGGATTTGGAGCATGGAGACGATTATCTCGGGATTGCAAGATAACCAAACAAAACTTTTAGTGGATTTCTACTTTTTTTATTAAATATCATCTCCACCAAACAGGACAAGCTTGCATGTGTTATAGTTTTGGAGAAAAATGTGTTCATTTCATGTATGCGCAAAATGCCTTTGAAATGGCTTTAAAATGGATTTGGAGCATGGAGACGATTATCTCAGGATGGCAATATAAACAAACGAAACTTTTAGTAGATTTCTACTTATTTTATTAAATATTATCTCCACCAAACAGGACACGCTTGCATCTGTTATAGTTTTGGAGAAAAATGTGTTCATTTCATGTATGCGCGAAATGCCTTAAAAATGGCTTTAAAATGGATTTGGAGCATGGAGACGATTATCTCGGGATTGCAAGATAACCAAACAAAACTTTTAGTGGATTTCTACTTATTTTATTAAATATCATCTCCACCAAACAGGACAAGCTTGCATCTGTTATAGTTTTGGAGAAAAATGTGTTCATTTCATGTATGCGCAAAATGCCTTTGAAATGGCTTTAAAATGGATTTGGAGCATGGAGACGATTATCTCAGGATGGCAATATAAACAAACGAAACTTTTAGTAGATTTCTACTTATTTTATTAAATATTATCTCCAATAAACAGGACAAGCTTGCATCTGTTATAGTTTTGGAGAAAAATGTGTTCATTTCATGTATGCGCGAAATGCCTTAAAAATGGCTTTAAAATGGATTTGGAGCATGGAGACGATTATCTCGGGATTGCAAGATAACCAAACAAAACTTTTAGTGGATTTCTACTTATTTTATTAAATATCATCTCCACCAAACAGGACAAGCTTGCATCTGTTATAGTTTTAAAGAAAAATGTGTTCATTTCATTTATGCGCGAAATGCCTTAGAAATGGGTTTTAAGAGCATTTGAAGCATGGAGACGATTATCTCGAGATTGCAAGATAACCAAACAAAACTTTTAGTGGATTTCTACTTATTTTATTAAATATCATCTCCACCAAACAGGACAAGCTTGCATCTGTTATAGTTTTGGAGAAAAATGTGTTCATTTCATGTATGCGCGAAATGCCTTAAAAATGGCTTTAAAATGGATTTGGAGCATGGAGACGATTATCTCGGGATTGCAAGATAACCAAACAAAACTTTTAGTGGATTTCTACTTATTTTATTAAATATCATCTCCACCAAACAGGACAAGCTTGCATCTGTTATAGTTTTAAAGAAAAATGTGTTCATTTCATTTATGCGCGAAATGCCTTAGAAATGGGTTTTAAGAGCATTTGAAGCATGGAGACGATTATCTCGAGATTGCAAGATAACCAAACAAAACTTTTAGTGGATTTCTACTTATTTTATTAAATATCATCTCCACCAAACAGGACAAGCTTGCATCTGTTATAGTTTTGGAGAA
Source organism: Anomaloglossus baeobatrachus (assembly GCF_048569485.1). Taxonomy (NCBI): domain Eukaryota; kingdom Metazoa; phylum Chordata; class Amphibia; order Anura; family Aromobatidae; genus Anomaloglossus; species Anomaloglossus baeobatrachus. The sequence goes on along the minus strand of NW_027442954.1, from coordinate 219,734 downwards.
AAATGTGTTCATTTCATGTATGCGCGAAATGCCTTAAAAATGGCTTTAAAATGGATTTGGAGCATGGAGACGATTATCTCGGGATTGCAAGATAACCAAACAAAACTTTTAGTGGATTTCTACTTATTTTATTAAATATCATCTCCACCAAACAGGACAAGCTTGCATCTGTTATAGTTTTGGAGAAAAATGTGTTCATTTCATTAATGCGCGAAATGCCTTAGAAATGGGTTTTAATAGCATTTGAAGCATGGAGACGATTATCTCGAGATTGCAAGATAACCAAACAAAACTTTTAGTGGATTTCTACTTATTTTATTAAATATCATCTCCACCAAACAGGACAAGCTTGCATCTGTTATAGTTTTGGAGAAAAATGTGTTCATTTCATGTATGCGCGAAATGCCTTAAAAATGGCTTTAAAATGGATTTGGAGCATGGAGACGATTATCTCGGGATTGCAAGATAACCAAACAAAACTTTTAGTGGATTTCTACTTATTTTATTAAATATCATCTCCACCAAACAGGACAAGCTTGCATGTGTTATAGTTTTGGAGAAAAATGTGTTCATTTCATGTATGCGCAAAATGCCTTTGAAATGGCTTTAAAATGGATTTGGAGCATGGAGACGATTATCTCAGGATGGCAATATAAACAAACGAAACTTTTAGTAGATTTCTACTTATTTTATTAAATATTATCTCCACCAAACAGGACAAGCTTGCATCTGTTATAGTTTTGGAGAAAAATGTGTTCATTTCATGTATGCGCGAAATGCCTTAAAAATGGCTTTAAAATGGATTTGGAGCATGGAGACGATTATCTCGGGATTGCAAGATAACCAAACAAAACTTTTAGTGGATTTCTACTTATTTTTATTAAATATCATCTCCACCAAACAGGACAAGCTTGCATCTGTTAAAGTTTTGGAGAAAAATGTGTTCATTTCATTTATGCGCGAAATGCCTTAGAAATGGGTTTTAAGAGCATTTGAAGCATGGAGACGATTATCTCGAGATTGCAAGATAACCAAACAAAACTTTTAGTGGATTTCTACTTATTTTATTAAATATCATCTCCACCAAACAGGACAAGCTTGCATCTGTTATAGTTTTGGAGAAAAATGTGTTCATTTCATGTATGCGCGAAATGCCTTAAAAATGGCTTTAAAATGGATTTGGAGCATGGAGACGATTATCTCGGGATTGCAAGATAACCAAACAAAACTTTTAGTGGATTTCTACTTATTTTATTAAATATCATCTCCACCAAACAGGACAAGCTTGCATGTGTTATAGTTTTGGAGAAAAATGTCTTCATTGCATGTATGCGCAAAATGCCTTTGAAATGGCTTTAAAATGGATTTGGAGCATGGAGACGATTATCTCAGGATGGCAATATAAACAAACGAAACTTTTAGTAAATTTCTACTTATTTTATTAAATATTATCTCCACCAAACAGGACAAGCTTGCATCTGTTATAGTTTTGGAGAAAAATGTGTTCATTTCATGTATGCGCGAAATGCCTTAAAAATGGCTTTAAAATGGATTTGGAGCATGGAGACGATTATCTCGGGATTGCAAGATAACCAAACAAAACTTTTAGTGGATTTCTACTTATTTTATTAAATATCATCTCCACCAAACAGGACAAGCTTGCATCTGTTATAGTTTTGGAGAAAAATGTGTTCATTTCATGTATGCGCGAAATGCCTTAAAAATGGCTTTAAAATGGATTTGGAGCATGGAGACGATTATCTCGGGATTGCAAGATAACCAAACAAAACTTTTAGTGGATTTCTACTTATTTTATTAAATATCATCTCCACCAAACAGGACAAGCTTGCATCTGTTATAGTTTTAAAGAAAAATGTGTTCATTTCATTTATGCGCGAAATGCCTTAGAAATGGGTTTTAAGAGCATTTGAAGCATGGAGACGATTATCTCGAGATTGCAAGATAACCAAACAAAACTTTTAGTGGATTTCTACTTATTTTATTAAATATCATCTCCACCAAACAGGACAAGCTTGCATCTGTTATAGTTTTGGAGAAAAATGTGTTCATTTCATGTATGCGCGAAATGCCTTAAAAATGGCTTTAAAATGGATTTGGAGCATGGAGACGATTATCTCGGGATTGCAAGATAACCAAACAAAACTTTTAGTGGATTTCTACTTATTTTATTAAATATCATCTCCACCAAACAGGACAAGCTTGCATCTGTTATAGTTTTGGAGAAAAATGTGTTCATTTTATTAATGCGCGAAATGCCTTAGAAATGGGTTTTAATAGCATTTGAAGCATGGAGACGATTATCTCGAGATTGCAAGATAACCAAACAAAACTTTTAGTGGATTTCTACTTATTTTATTAAATATCATCTCCACCAAACAGGACAAGCTTGCATCTGTTATAGTTTTGGAGAAAAATGTGTTCATTTCATGTATGCGCGAAATGCCTTAAAAATGGCTTTAAAATGGATTTGGAGCATGGAGACGATTATCTCGGGATTGCAAGATAACCAAACAAAACTTTTAGTGGATTTCTACTTATTTTATTAAATATCATCTCCACCAAACAGGACAAGCTTGCATGTGTTATAGTTTTGGAGAAAAATGTGTTCATTTCATGTATGCGCAAAATGCCTTTGAAATGGCTTTAAAATGGATTTGGAGCATGGAGACGATTATCTCAGGATGGCAATATAAACAAACGAAACTTTTAGCAGATTTCTACTTATTTTATTAAATATTATCTCCACCAAACAGGACAAGCTTGCATCTGTTATAGTTTTGGAGAAAAATGTGTTCATTTCATGTATGCGCGAAATGCCTTAAAATTGGCTTTAAAATGGATTTGGAGCATGGAGACGATTATCTCGGGATTGCAAGATAACCAAACAAAACTTTTAGTGGATTTCTACTTATTTTATTAAATATCATCTCCACCAAACAGGACAAGCTTGCATCTGTTATAGTTTTGGAGAAAAATGTGTTCATTTCATGTATGCGCGAAATGCCTTAAAAATGGCTTTAAAATGGATTTGGAGCATGGAGACGATTATCTCGGGATTGCAAGATAACCAAACAAAACTTTTAGTGGATTTCTACTTATTTTATTAAATATCATCTCCACCAAACAGGACAAGCTTGCATCTGTTATAGTTTTGGAGAAAAATGTGTTCATTTCATGTATGCGCGAAATGCCTTAAAAATGGCTTTAAAATGGATTTGGAGCATGGAGACGATTATCTCGGGATTGCAAGATAACCAAACAAAACTTTTAGTGGATTTCTACTTATTTTATTAAATATCATCTCCACCAAACAGGACAAGCTTGCATGTGTTATAGTTTTGGAGAAAAATGTGTTCATTTCATGTATGCGCAAAATGCCTTTGAAATGGCTTTAAAATGGATTTGGAGCATGGAGACGATTATCTCAGGATGGCAATATAAACAAACGAAACTTTTAGTAGATTTCTACTTATTTTATTAAATATTATCTCCACCAAACAGGATAAGCTTGCATCTGTTATAGTTTTGGAGAAAAATGTGTTCATTTCATGTATGCGCGAAATGCCTTAAAAATGGCTTTAAAATGGATTTGGAGCATGGAGACGATTATCTCGGGATTGCAAGATAACCAAACAAAACTTTTAGTGGATTTCTACTTATTTTATTAAATATCATCTCCACCAAACAGGACAAGCTTGCATGTGTTATAGTTTTGGAGAAAAATGTGTTCATTTCATGTATGCGCGAAATGCCTTAAAAATGGCTTTAAAATGGATTTGGAGCATGGAGACGATTATCTCGGGATTGCAAGATAACCAAACAAAACTTTTAGTGGATTTCTACTTATTTTATTAAATATCATCTCCACCAAACAGGACAAGCTTGCATGTGTTATAGTTTTGGAGAAAAATGTGTTCATTTCATGTATGCGTAAAATGCCTTTGAAATGGCTTTAAAATGGATTTGGAGCATGGAGACGATTATCTCGGGATTGCAAGATAACCAAACAAAACTTTTAGTGGATTTCTACTTATTTTATTAAATATCACCTCCACCAAACAGGACAAGCTTGCATCTGTTATAGTTTTGGAGAAAAATGTGTTCATTTCATGTATGCGCGAAATGCCTTAAAAATGGCTTTAAAATGGATTTGGAGCATGGAGACGATTATCTCGGGATTGCAAGATAACCAAACAAAACTTTTAGTGGATTTCTACTTATTTTATTAAATATCATCTCCACCAAACAGGACAAGCTTGCATGTGTTATAGTTTTGGAGAAAAATGTCTTCATTGCATGTATGCGCAAAATGCCTTTGAAATGGCTTTAAAATGGATTTGGAGCATGGAGACGATTATCTCAGGATGGCAATATAAACAAACGAAACTTTTAGTAAATTTCTACTTATTTTATTAAATATTATCTCCACCAAACAGGACAAGCTTGCATCTGTTATAGTTTTGGAGAAAAATGTGTTCATTTCATGTATGCGCGAAATGCCTTAAAAATGGCTTTAAAATGGATTTGGAGCATGGAGACGATTATCTCGGGATTGCAAGATAACCAAACAAAACTTTTAGTGGATTTCTACTTATTTTATTAAATATCATCTCCACCAAACAGGACAAGCTTGCATCTGTTATAGTTTTAAAGAAAAATGTGTTCATTTCATTTATGCGCGAAATGCCTTAGAAATGGGTTTTAAGAGCATTTGAAGCATGGAGACGATTATCTCGAGATTGCAAGATAACCAAACAAAACTATTAGTGGATTTCTACTTATTTTATTAAATATCATCTCCACCAAACAGGACAAGCTTGCATCTGTTATAGTTTTGGAGAAAAATGTGTTCATTTCATGTATGCGCGAAATGCCTTAAAAATGGCTTTAAAATGGATTTGGAGCATGGAGACGATTATCTCGGGATTGCAAGATAACCAAACAAAACTTTTAGTGGATTTCTACTTATTTTATTAAATATCATCTCCACCAAACAGGACAAGCTTGCATCTGTTATAGTTTTGGAGAAAAATGTGTTCATTTTATTAATGCGCGAAATGCCTTAGAAATGGGTTTTAATAGCATTTGAAGCATGGAGACGATTATCTCGAGATTGCAAGATAACCAAACAAAACTTTTAGTGGATTTCTACTTATTTTATTAAATATCATCTCCACCAAACAGGACAAGCTTGCATCTGTTATAGTTTTGGAGAAAAATGTGTTCATTTCATGTATGCGCGAAATGCCTTAAAAATGGCTTTAAAATGGATTTGGAGCATGGAGACGATTATCTCGGGATTGCAAGATAACCAAACAAAACTTTTAGTGGATTTCTACTTATTTTATTAAATATCATCTCCACCAAACAGGACAAGCTTGCATGTGTTATAGTTTTGGAGAAAAATGTGTTCATTTCATGTATGCGCAAAATGCCTTTGAAATGGCTTTAAAATGGATTTGGAGCACGGAGACGATTATCTCAGGATGGCAATATAAACAAACGAAACTTTTAGTAGATTTCTACTTATTTTATTAAATATTATCTCCACCAAACAGGACAAGCTTGCATCTGTTATAGTTTTGGAGAAAAATGTGTTCATTTCATGTATGCGCGAAATGCCTTAAAATTGGCTTTAAAATGGATTTGGAGCATGGAGACGATTATCTCGGGATTGCAAGATAATCAAACAAAACTTTTAGTGGATTTCTACTTATTTTATTAAATATCATCTCCACTAAACAGGACAAGCTTGCATCTGTTATAGTTTTGGAGAAAAATGTGTTCATTTCATGTATGCGCGAAATGCCTTAAAAATGGCTTTAAAATGGATTTGGAGCATGGAGACGATTATCTCGGGATTGCAAGATAACCAAACAAAACTTTTAGTGGATTTCTACTTATTTTATTAAATATCATCTCCACCAAACAGGACAAGCTTGCATCTGTTATAGTTTTGGAGAAAAATGTGTTCATTTCATGTATGCGCGAAATGCCTTTAAAATGGCTTTAAAATGGATTTGGAGCATGGAGACGATTATCTCGGGATTGCAAGATAACCAAACAAAACTTTTAGTGGATTTCTACTTATTTTATTAAATATCATCTCCACCAAACAGGACAAGCTTGCATGTGTTATAGTTTTGGAGAAAAATGTGTTCATTTCATGTATGCGCAAAATGCCTTTGAAATGGCTTTAAAATGGATTTGGAGCATGGAGACGATTATCTCAGGATGGCAATATAAACAAACGAAACTTTTAGTAGATTTCTACTTATTTTATTAAATATTATCTCCACCAAACAGGACAAGCTTGCATCTGTTATAGTTTTGGAGAAAAATGTGTTCATTTCATGTATGCGCGAAATGCCTTAAAAATGGCTTTAAAATGGATTTGGAGCATGAAGACGATTATCTCGGGATTGCAAGATAACCAAACAAAACTTTTAGTGGATTTCTACTTATTTTATTAAATATCATCTCCACCAAACAGGACAAGCTTGCATGTGTTATAGTTTTGGAGAAAAATGTGTTCATTTCATGTATGCGCGAAATGCCTTAAAAATGGCTTTAAAATGGATTTGGAGCATGGAGACGATTATCTCGGGATTGCAAGATAACCAAACAAAACTTTTAGTGGATTTCTACTTATTTTATTAAATATCATCTCCACCAAACAGGACAAGCTTGCATGTGTTATAGTTTTGGAGAAAAATGTCTTCATTGCATGTATGCGCAAAATGCCTTTGAAATGGCTTTAAAATGGATTTGGAGCATGGAGACGATTATCTCAGGATGGCAATATAAACAAACGAAACTTTTAGTAAATTTCTACTTATTTTATTAAATATTATCTCCACCAAACAGGACAAGCTTGCATCTGTTATAGTTTTGGAGAAAAATGTGTTCATTTCATGTATGCGCGAAATGCCTTAAAAATGGCTTTAAAATGGATTTGGAGCATGGAGACGATTATCTCGGGATTGCAAGATAACGAAACAAAACTTTTAGTGGATTTCTACTTATTTTATTAAATATCATCTCCACCAAACAGGACAAGCTTGCATCTGTTATAGTTTTAAAGAAAAATGTGTTCATTTCATTTATGCGCGAAATGCCTTAGAAATGGGTTTTAAGAGCATTTGAAGCATGGAGACGATTATCTCGAGATTGCAAGATAACCAAACAAAACTTTTAGTGGATTTCTACTTATTTTATTAAATATCATCTCCACCAAACAGGACAAGCTTGCATCTGTTATAGTTTTGGAGAAAAATGTGTTCATTTCATGTATGCGCGAAATGCCTTTAAAATGGCTTTAAAATGGATTTGGAGCATGGAGACGATTATCTCGGGATTGCAAGATAACCAAACAAAACTTTTAGTGGATTTCTACTTATTTTATTAAATATCATCTCCACCAAACAGGACAAGCTTGCATCTGTTATAGTTTTGGAGAAAAATGTGTTCATTTCATGTATGCGCGAAATGCCTTTAAAATGGCTTTAAAATGGATTTGGAGCATGGAGACGATTATCTCGGGATTGCAAGATAACCAAACAAAACTTTTAGTGGATTTCTACTTATTTTATTAAATATCATCTCCACCAAACAGGACAAGCTTGCATGTGTTATAGTTTTGGAGAAAAATGTGTTCATTTCATGTATGCGCAAAATGCCTTTGAAATGGCTTTAAAATGGATTTGGAGCATGGAGACGATTATCTCAGGATGGCAATATAAACAAACGAAACTTTTAGTAGATTTCTACTTATTTTATTAAATATTATCTCCACCAAACAGGACAAGCTTGCATCTGTTATAGTTTTGGAGAAAAATGTGTTCATTTCATGTATGCGCGAAATGCCTTAAAAATGGCTTTAAAATGGATTTGGAGCATGGAGACGATTATCTCGGGATTGCAAGATAACCAAACAAAACTTTTAGTGGATTTCTACTTATTTTATTAAATATCATCTCCACCAAACAGGACAAGCTTGCATGTGTTATAGTTTTGGAGAAAAATGTGTTCATTTCATGTATGCGCGAAATGCCTTAAAAATGGCTTTAAAATGGATTTGGAGCATGGAGACGATTATCTCGGGATTGCAAGATAACCAAACAAAACTTTTAGTGGATTTCTACTTATTTTATTAGATATCATCTCCACCAAACAGGACAAGCTTGCATGTGTTATAGTTTTGGAGAAAAATGTGTTCATTTCATGTATGCGCAAAATGCCTTTGAAATGGCTTTAAAATGGATTTGGAGCATGGAGACGATTATCTCAGGATGGCAATATAAACAAACGAAACTTTTAGTAGATTTCTACTTATTTTATTAAATATTATCTCCACCAAACAGGACAAGCTTGCATCTGTTATAGTTTTGGAGAAAAATGTGTTCATTTCATGTATGCGCGAAATGCCTTAAAAATGGCTTTAAAATGGATTTGGAGCATGGAGACGATTATCTCGGGATTGCAAGATAACCAAACAAAACTTTTAGTGGATTTCTACTTATTTTATTAAATATCATCTCCACCAAACAGGACAAGCTTGCATCTGTTATAGTTTTGGAGAAAAATGTGTTCATTTCATGTATGCGCGAAATGCCTTAAAAATGGCTTTAAAATGGATTTGGAGCATGGAGACGATTATCTCGGGATTGCAAGATAACCAAACAAAACTTTTAGTGGATTTCTACTTATTTTATTAAATATCATCTCCACCAAACAGGACAAGCTTGCATCTGTTATAGTTTTGAAAAAAAATGTGTTCATTTCATGTATGCGCAAAATGCCTTTGAAATGGCTTTAAAATGGATTTGGAGCATAGAGAGACGATTATCTCAGGATGGCAATATAAACAAACGAAACTTTTAGTAGATTTCTACTTATTTTATTAAATATTATCTCCACCAAACAGGACAAACTTGCATCTGTTATAGTTTTGGAGAAAAATGTGTTCATTTCATGTATGCGCGAAATGCCTTAAAAATGGCTTTAAAATGGATTTGGAGCATGGAGACGATTATCTCGGGATTGCAAGATAACCAAACAAAACTTTTAGTGGATTTCTACTTATTTTATGAAATATCATCTCCACCAAACAGGACAAGCTTGCATCTGTTATAGTTTTAAAGAAAAATGTGTTCATTTCATTTATGCGCGAAATGCCTTAGAAATGGGTTTTAAGAGCATTTGAAGCATGGAGACGATTATCTCGAGATTGCAAGATAACCAAACAAAACTTTTAGTGGATTTCTACTTATTTTATTAAATATCATCTCCACCAAACAGGACAAGCTTGCATCTGTTATAGTTTTGGAGAAAAATGTGTTCATTTCATGTATGCGCGAAATGCCTTAAAAATGGCTTTAAAATGGATTTGGAGCATGGAGACGATTATCTCGGGATTGCAAGATAACCAAACAAAACTTTTAGTGGATTTCTACTTATTTTATTAAATATCATCTCCACCAAACAGGACAAGCTTGCATCTGTTATAGTTTTGGAGAAAAATGTGTTCATTTCATTTATGCGCGAAATGCCTTAGAAATGGGTTTTAATAGCATTTGAAGCATGGAGACGATTATCTCGAGATTGCAAGATAACCAAACAAAACTTTTAGTGGATTTCTACTTATTTTATTAAATATCATCTTCACCAAACAAAACAAGCTTGCATCTGTTAGAGTTTTGGAGAAAAATGTGTTCATTTCATGTATGCGCGAAATGCCTTAAAAATGGCTTTAAAATGGATTTGGAGCATGGAGACGATTATCTCGGGATTGCAAGATAACCAAACAAAACTTTTAGTGGATTTCTACTTATTTTATTAAATATCATCTCCACCAAACAGGACAAGCTTGCATCTGTTATAGTTTTGGAGAAAAATGTGTTCATTTCATTTATGCGCGAAATGCCTTAGAAATGGGTTTTAATAGCATTTGAAGCATGGAGACGATTATCTCGAGATTGCAAGATAACCAAACAAAACTTTTAGTGGATTTCTACTTATTTTATTAAATATCATCTCCACCAAACAGGACAAGCTTGCATCTGTTATAGTTTTGGAGAAAAATGTGTTCATTTCATGTATGCGCGAAATGCCTTAAAAATGGCTTTAAAATGGATTTGGAGCATGGAGACGATTATCTCGGGATTGCAAGATAACCAAACAAAACTTTTAGTGGATTTCTACTTATTTTATTAAATATCATCTCCACCAAACAGGACAAGCTTGCATGTGTTATAGTTTTGGAGAAAAATGTGTTCATTTCATGTATGCGCAAAATGCCTTTGAAATGGCTTTAAAATGGATTTGGAGCATGGTGACGATTATCTCAGGATGGCAATATAAACAAACGAAACTTTTAGTAGATTTCTACTTATTTTATTAAATATTATCTCCACCAAACAGGACAAGCTTGCATCTGTTATAGTTTTGGAGAAAAATGTGTTCATTTCATGTATGCGCGAAATGCCTTAAAAATGGCTTTAAAATGGATTTGGAGCATGGAGACGATTATCTCGGGATTGCAAGATAACCAAACAAAACTTTTAGTGGATTTCTACTTATTTTATTAAATATCATCTCCACCAAACAGGACAAGCTTGCATCTGTTATAGTTTTGGAGAAAAATGTGTTCATTTCATGTATGCGCAAAATGCCTTTGATATGGCTTTAAAATGGATTTGGAGCATGGAGACGATTATCTCAGGATGGCAATATAAACAAACGAAACTTTTAGTAGATTTCTACTTATTTTATTAAATATTATCTCCACCAAACAGGACAAGCTTGCATCTGTTATAGTTTTGGAGAAAAATGTGTTCATTTCATGTATGCGCGAAATGCCTTAAAAATGGCTTTAAAATGGATTTGGAGCATGGAGACGATTATCTCGGGATTGCAAGATAACCAAACAAAACTTTTAGTGGATTTCTACTTATTTTATTAAATATCATCTCCACCAAACAGGACAAGCTTGCATCTGTTATAGTTTTAAAGAAAAATGTGTTCATTTCATTCATGCGCGAAATGCCTTAGAAATGGGTTTTAAGAGCATTTGAAGCATGGAGACGATTATCTCGAGATTGCAAGATAACCAAACAAAACTTTTAGTGGATTTCTACTTATTTTATTAAATATCATCTCCACCAAACAGGACAAGCTTGCATCTGTTATAGTTTTGGAGAAAAATGTGTTCATTTCATGTATGCGCGAAATGCCTTAAAAATGGCTTTAAAATGGATTTGGAGCATGGAGACGATTATCTCGGGATTGCAAGATAACCAAACAAAACTTTTAGTGGATTTCTACTTATTTTATTAAATATCATCTCCACCAAACAGGACAAGCTTGCATCTGTTATAGTTTTGGAGAAAAATGTGTTCATTTCATTTATGCGCGAAATGCCTTAGAAATGGGTTTTAATAGCATTTGAAGCATGGAGACGATTATCTCGAGATTGCAAGATAACCAAACAAAACTTTTAGTGGATTTCTACTTATTTTATTAAATATCATCTCCACCAAACAGGACAAGCTTGCATCTGTTATAGTTTTGGAGAAAAATGTGTTCATTTCATGTATGCGCGAAATGCCTTAAAAATGGCTTTAAAATGGATTTGGAGCATGGAGACGATTATCTCGGGATTGCAAGATAACCAAACAAAACTTTTAGTGGATTTCTACTTATTTTATTAAATATCATCTCCACCAAACAGGACAAGCTTGCATGTGTTATAGTTTTGGAGAAAAATGTGTTCATTTCATGTATGCGCAAAATGCCTTTGAAATGGCTTTAAAATGGATTTGGAGCATGGAGACGATTATCTCAGGATGGCAATATAAACAAAGGAAACTTTTAGTAGATTTCTACTTATTTTATTAAATATTATCTCCACCAAACAGGACAAGCTTGCATCTGTTATAGTTTTGGAGAAAAATGTGTTCATTTCATGTATGCGCGAAATGACTTAAAAATGGCTTTAAAATGGATTTGGAGCATGGAGACGATTATCTCGGGATTGCAAGATAACCAAACAAAACTTTTAGTGGATTTCTACTTATTTTATTAAATATCATCTCCACCAAACAGGACAAGCTTGCATCTGTTATAGTTTTGGAGAAAAATGTGTTCATTTCATGTATGCGCAAAATGCCTTTCAAATGGCTTTAAAATGGATTTGGAGCATGGAGACGATTATCTCAGGATGGCAATATAAACAAACGAAACTTTTAGTAGATTTCTACTTATTTTATTAAATATTATCTTTACCAAACAGGACAAGCTTGCATCTGTTATAGTTTTGGAGAAAAATGTGTTCATTTCATGTATGCGCGAAATGCCTTAAAAATGGCTTTAAAATGGATTTGGAGCATGGAGACGATTATCTCGGGATTGCAAGATAACCAAACAAAACTTTTAGTGGATTTCTACTTATTTTATTAAATATCATCTCCACCAAACAGGACAAGCTTGCATCTGTTATAGTTTTAAAGAAAAATGTGTTCATTTCATTTATGCGCGAAATGCCTTAGAAATGGGTTTTAAGAGCATTTGAAGCATGGAGACGATTATCTCGAGATTGCAAGATAACCAAACAAAACTTTTAGTGGATTTCTACTTATTTTATTAAATATCATCTCCACCAAACAGGACAAGCTTGCATCTGTTATAGTTTTGGAGAAAAATGTGTTCATTTCATGTATGCGCGAAATGCCTTAAAAATGGCTTTAAAATGGATTTGGAGCATGGAGACGATTATCTCGGGATTGCAAGATAACCAAACAAAACTTTTAGTGGATTTCTACTTATTTTATTAAATATCATCTCCACCAAACAGGACAAGCTTGCATCTGTTATAGTTTTGGAGAAAAATGTGTTCATTTCATTTATGCGCGAAATGCCTTAGAAATGGGTTTTAATAGCATTTGAAGCATGGAGACAATAATCTCGAGATTGCAAGATAACCAAACAAAACTTTTAGTGGATTTCTACTTATTTTATTAAATATCATCTCCACCAAACAGGACAAGCTTGCATCTGTTATAGTTTTGGAGAAAAATGTGTTCATTTCATGTATGCGCGAAATGCCTTAAAAATGGCATTAAAATGGATTTGGAGCATGGAGACGATTATCTCGGGATTGCAAGATAACCAAACAAAACTTTTAGTGGATTTCTACTTATTTTATTAAATATCATCTCCACCAAACAGGACAAGCTTGCATCTGTTATAGTTTTGGAGAAAAATGTGTTCATTTCATGTATGCGCGAAATGCCTTAAAAATGGCTTTAAAATGGATTTGGAGCATGGAGACGATTATCTCGGGATTGCAAGATAACCAAACAAAACTTTTAGTGGATTTCTACTTATTTTATTAAATATCATCTCCACCAAACAGGACAAGCTTGCATCTGTTATAGTTTTGGAGAAAAATGTGTTCATTTCATGTATGCGCAAAATGCCTTTGAAATGGCTTTAAAATGGATTTGGAGCATGGAGACGATTATCTCAGGATGGCAATATAAACAAACGAAACTTTTAGTAGATTTCTACTTATTTTATTAAATATTATCTCCACCAAACAGGACAAGCTTGCATCTGTTATAGTTTTGGAGAAAAATGTGTTCATTTCATGTATGCGCGAAATGCCTTAAAAATGGCTTTAAAATGGATTTGGAGCATGGAGACGATTATCTCGGGATTGCAAGATAACCAAACAAAACTTTTAGTGGATTTCTACTTATTTTATTAAATATCATCTCCACCAAACAGGACAAGCTTGCATCTGTTATAGTTTTGGAGAAAAATGTGTTCATTTCATGTATGCGCGAAATGCCTTAAAAATGGCTTTAAAATGGATTTGGAGCATGGAGACGATTATCTCGGGATTGCAAGATAACCAAACAAAACTTTTAGTGGATTTCTACTTATTTTATTAAATATCATCTCCACCAAACAGGACAAGCTTGCATGTGTTATAGTTTTGGAGAAAAATGTGTTAATTTCATGTATGCGCAAAATGCCTTTGAAATGGCTTTAAAATGGATTTGGAGCATGGAGACGATTATCTCAGGATGGCAATATAAACAAACGAAACTTTTAGCAGATTTCTACTTATTTGATTAAATATTATCTCCACCAAACAGGACAAGCTTGCATCTGTTATAGTTTTGGAGAAAAATGTGTTCATTTCATGTATGCGCGAAATGCCTTAAAAATGGCTTTAAAATGGATTTGGAGCATGGAGACGATTATCTCGGGATTGCAAGATAACCAAACAAAACTTTTAGTAGATTTCTACTTATTTTATTAAATATCATCTCCACCAAACAGGACAAGCTTGCATCTGTTATAGTTTTGGAGAAAAATGTGTTCATTTCATGTATGCGCGAAATGCCTTAAAAATGGCTTTAAAATGGATTTGGAGCATGGAGACGATTATCTCGGGATTGCAAGATAACCAAACAAAACTTTTAGTGGATTTCTACTTATTTTATTAAATATCATCTCCACCAAAAAGGACAAGCTTGCATGTGTTATAGTTTTGGAGAAAAATGTGTTCATTTCATGTATGCGCAAAATGCCTTTGAAATGGCTTTAAAATGGATTTGGAGCATGGAGACGATTATCTCAGGATGGCAATATAAACAAACGAAACTTTTAGTAGATTTCTACTTATTTTATTAAATATTATCTCCACCAAACAGGACAAGCTTGCATCTGTTATAGTTTTGGAGAAAAATGTGTTCATTTCATGTATGCGCGAAATGCCTTAAAAATGGCTTTAAAATGGATTTGGAGCATGGAGACGATTATCTCGGGATTGCAAGATAACCAAACAAAACTTTTAGTGGATTTCTACTTATTTTATTAAATATCATCTCCACCAAACAGGACAAGCTTGCATCTGTTATAGTTTTGGAGAAAAATGTGTTCATTTCATTTATGCGCGAAATGCCTTAGAAATGGGTTTTAATAGCATTTGAAGCATGGAGACGATTATCTCGAGATTGCAAGATAACCAAACAAAACTTTTAGTGGATTTCTACTTATTTTATTAAATATCATCTCCACCAAACACGACAAGCTTGCATCTGTTATAGTTTTGGAGAAAAATGTGTTCATTTCATGTATGCGCGAAATGCCTTAAAAATGGCTTTAAAATGGATTTGGAGCATGGAGACGATTATCTCGGGATTGCAAGATAACCAAACAAAACTTTTAGTGGATTTCTACTTATTTTATTAAATATCATCTCCACCAAACAGGACAAGCTTGCATCTGTTATAGTTTTGGAGAAAAATGTGTTCATTTCATGTATGCGCGAAATGCCTTAAAAATGGCTTTAAAATGGATTTGGAGCATGGAGATGATTATCTCGGGATTGCAAGATAACCAAACAAAACTTTTAGTGGATTTCTACTTATTTTATTAAATATCATCTCCACCAAACAGGACAAGCTTGCATCTGTTATAGTTTTGGAGAAAAATGTGTTCATTTCATGTATGCGCAAAATGCCTTTGAAATGGCTTTAAAATGGATTTGGAGCATGGAGACGATTATCTCAGGATGGCAATATAAACAAACGAAACTTTTAGTAGATTTCTACTTATTTTATTAAATATTATCTCCACCAAACAGGACAAGCTTGCATCTGTTATAGTTTTGGAGAAAAATGTGTTCATTTCATGTATGCGCGAAATGCCTTAAAAATGGCTTTAAAATGGATTTGGAGCATGGAGACGATTATCTCGGGATTGCAAGATAACTAAACAAAACTTTTAGTGGATTTCTACTTATTTTATTAAATATCATCTCCACCAAACAGGACAAGCTTGCATCTGTTATAGTTTTAAAGAAAAATGTGTTCATTTCATTTATGCGCGAAATGCCTTAGAAATGGGTTTTAAGAGCATTTGAAGCATGGAGACGATTATCTCGAGATTGCAAGATAACCAAACAAAACTTTTAAAGGATTTCTACTTATTTTATTAAATATCATCTCCACCAAACAGGACAAGCTTGCATCTGTTATAGTTTTGGAGAAAAATGTGTTCATTTCATGTATGCGCGAAATGCCTTAAAAATGGCTTTAAAATGGATTTGGAGCATGGAGACGATTATCTCGGGATTGCAAGATAACCAAACAAAACTTTTAGTGGATTTCTACTTATTTTATTAAATATCATCTCCACCAAACAGGACAAGCTTGCATCTGTTATAGTTTTGGAGAAAAATGTGTTCATTTCATGTATGCGCAAAATGCCTTTGAAATGGCTTTAAAATGGATTTGGAGCATGGAGACGATTATCTCAGGATGGCAATATAAACAAACGAAACTTTTAGTAGATTTCTACTTATTTTATTAAATATTATCTCCACCAAACAGGACAAGCTTGCATCTGTTATAGTTTTGGAGAAAAATGTGTTCATTTCATGTATGCGCGAAATGCCTTAAAAATGGCTTTAAAATGGATTTGGAGCATGGAGACGATTATCTCGGGATTGCAAGATAACCAAACAAAACTTTTAGTGGATTTCTACTTATTTTATTAAATATCATCTCCACCAAACAGGACAAGCTTGCATCTGTTATAGTTTTAAAGAAAAATGTGTTCATTTCATTTATGCGCGAAATGCCTTAGAAATGGGTTTTAAGAGCATTTGAAGCATGGAGACGATTATCTCGAGATTGCAAGATAACCAAACAAAACTTTTAGTGGATTTCTACTTATTTTATTAAATATCATCTCCACCAAACAGGACAAGCTTGCATCTGTTATAGTTTTGGAGAAAAATGTATTCATTTCATGTATGCGCGAAATGCCTTAAAAATGGCTTTAAAATGGATTTGGAGCATGGAGACGATTATCTCGGGATTGCAAGATAACCAAACAAAACTTTTAGTGGATTTCTACTTATTTTATTAAATATCATCTCCACCAAACAGGACAAGCTTGCATCTGTTATAGTTTTGGAGAAAAATGTGTTCATTTCATGTATGCGCAAAATGCCTTTGAAATGGCTTTAAAATGGATTTGGAGCATGGAGACGATTATCTCAGGATGGCAATATAAACAAACGAAACTTTTAGTAGATTTCTACTTATTTTATTAAATATTATCTCCACCAAACAGGACAAGCTTGCATCTGTTATAGTTTTGGAGAAAAATGTGTTCATTTCATGTATGCGCGAAATGCCTTAAAAATGGCTTTAAAATGGATTTGGAGCATGGAGACGATTATCTCGGGATTGCAAGATAACCAAACAAAACTTTTAGTGGATTTCTACTTATTTTATTAAATATCATCTCCACCAAACAGGACAAGCTTGCATCTGTTATAGTTTTAAAGAAAAATGTGTTCATTTCATTTATGCGCGAAATGCCTTAGAAATGGGTTTTAAGAGCATTTGAAGCATGGAGACGATTATCTCGAGATTGCAAGATAACCAAACAAAACTTTTAGTGGATTTCTACTTATTTTATTAAATATCATCTCCACCAAACAGGACAAGCTTGCATCTGTTATAGTTTTGGAGAAAAATGTGTTCATTTCATGTAAGCGCGAAATTCCTTAAAAATGGCTTTAAAATGGATTTGGAGCATGGAGACGATTATCTCGGGATTGCAAGATAACCAAACAAAACTTTTAGTGGATTTCTACTTATTTTATTAACTATCATCTCCACCAAACAGGACAAGCTTGCATCTGTTATAGTTTTGGAGAAAAATGTGTTCATTTCATGTATGCGCAAAATGCCTTTGAAATGGCTTTAAAATGGATTTGGAGCATGGAGACGATTATCTCAGGATGGCAATATAAACAAACGAAACTTTTAGTAGATTTCTACTTATTTTATTAAATATTATCTCCACCAAACAGGACAAGCTTGCATCTGTTATAGTTTTGGAGAAAAATGTGTTCATTTCATGTATGCGCGAAATGCCTTAAAAATGGCTTTAAAATGGATTTGGAGCATGGAGACGATTATCTCGGGATTGCAAGATAACCAAACAAAACTTTTAGTGGATTTCTACTTATTTTATTAAATATCATCTCCACCAAACAGGACAAGCTTGCATCTGTTATAGTTTTAAAGAAAAATGTGTTCATTTCATTTATGCGCGAAATGCCTTAGAAATGGGTTTTAAGAGCATTTGAAGCATGGAGACGATTATCTCGAGATTGCAAGATAACCAAACAAAACTTTTAGTGGATTTCTACTTATTTTATTAAATATCATCTCCACCAAACAGGACAAGCTTGCATCTGTTAAAGTTTTGGAGAAAAATGTGTTCATTTCATGTATGCGCGAAATGCCTTAAAAATGGCTTTAAAATGGATTTGGAGCATGGAGACGATTATCTCGGGATTGCAAGATAACCAAACAAAACTTTTAGTGGATTTCTACTTATTTTATTAAATATCATCTCCACCAAACAGGACAAGCTTGCATCTGTTATAGTTTTGGAGAAAAATGTGTTCATTTCATTTATGCGCGAAATGCCTTAGAAATGGGTTTTAATAGCATTTGAAGCATGGAGACGATTATCTCGAGATTGCAAGATAACCAAACAAAACTTTTAGTGGATTTCTACTTATTTTATTAAATATCATCTCCACCAAACAGGACAAGCTTGCATCTGTTATAGTTTTGGAGAAAAATGTGTTCATGTATGCGCGAAATGCCTTAAAAATGGCTTTAAAATGGATTTGGAGCATGGAGACGATTATCTCGGGATTGCAAGATAACCAAACAAAACTTTTAGTGGATTTCTACTTATTTTATTAAATATCATCTCCACCAAACAGGACAAGCTTGCATCTGTTATAGTTTTAAAGAAAAATGTGTTCATTTCATGTATGCGCGAAATGCCTTAAAAATGGCTTTAAAATGGATTTGGAGCATGGAGACGATTATCTCGGGATTGCAAGATAACCAAACAAAACTTTTAGTGGATTTCTACTTATTTTATTAAATATCATCTCCACCAAACAGGACAAGCTTGCATCTGTTATAGTTTTGGAGAAAAATGTGTTCATTTCATGTATGCGCGAAATGCCTTAAAAATGGCTTTAAAATGGATTTGGAGCATGGAGACGATTATCTCGGGATTGCAAGATAACCAAACAAAACTTTTAGTGGATTTCTACTTATTTTATTAAATATCATCTCCACCAAACAGGACAAGCTTGCATCTGTTATAGTTTTGGAGAAAAATGTGTTCATTTCATGTATGCGCAAAATGCCTTTGAAATGACTTTAAAATGGATTTGGAGCATGGAGACGATTATCTCAGGATGGCAATATAAACAAACAAAACTTTTAGTAGATTTCTACTTATTTTATTAAATATTATCTCCACCAAACAGAACAAGCTTGCATCTGTTATAGTTTTGGAGAAAAATGTGTTCATTTCATGTATGCGCAAAATGCCTTAAAAATGGCTTTAAAATGGATTTGGAGCATGGAGACGATTATCTCGGGATTGCAAGATAACCAAACAAAAGTTTTAGTGGATTTCTACTTATTTTATTAAATATCATCTCCACCAAACAGGACAAGCTTGCATCTGTTATAGTTTTAAAGAAAAATGTGTTCATTTCATTTATGCGCGAAATGCCTTAGAAATGGGTTTTAAAAGCATTTGAAGCATGGAGACGATTATCTCGAGATTGCAAGATAACCAAACAAAACTTTTAGTGGATTTCTACTTATTTTATTAAATATCATCTCCACCAAACAGGACAAGCTTGCATCTGTTATAGTTTTGGAGAAAAATGTGTTCATTTCATGTATGCGCGAAATGCCTTAAAAATGGCTTTAAAATGGATTTGGAGCATGGAGACGATTATCTCGGGATTGCAAGATAACCAAACAAAACTTTTAGTGGATTTCTACTTATTTTATTAAATATCATCTCCACCAAACAGGACAAGCTTGCATCTGTTATAGTTTTGGAGAAAAATGTGTTCATTTCATGTATGCGCAAAATGCCTTTGAAATGGCTTTAAAATGGATTTGGAGCATGGAGACGATTATCTCAGGATGGCAATATAAACAAACGAAACTTTTAGTAGATTTCTACTTATTTTATTAAATATTATCTCCACCAAACAGGACAAGCTTGCATCTGTTATAGTTTTGGAGAAAAATGTGTTCATTTCATGTATGCGCGAAATGCCTTAAAAATGGCTTTAAAATGGATTTGGAGCATGGAGACGATTATCTCGGGATTGCAAGATAACCAAACAAAACTTTTAGTGGATTTCTACTTATTTTATTAAATATCATCTCCACCAAACAGGACAAGCTTGCATCTGTTATAGTTTTAAAGAAAAATGTGTTCATTTCATTTATGCGCGAAATGCCTTAGAAATGGGTTTTAAGAGCATTTGAAGCATGGAGACGATTATCTCGAGATTGCAAGATAACCAAACAAAACTTTTAGTGGATTTCTACTTATTTTATTAAATATCATCTCCACCAAACAGGACAAGCTTGCATGTGTTATAGTTTTGGAGAAAAATGTGTTCATTTCATGTATGCGCAAAATGCCTTTGAAATGGCTTTAAAATGGATTTGGAGCATGGAGACGATTATCTCAGGATGGCAATATAAACAAACGAAACTTTTAGTAGATTTCTACTTATTTTATTAAATATTATCTCCACCAAACAGGACAAGCTTGCATCTGTTATAGTTTTGGAGAAAAATGTGTTCATTTCATGTATGCGCGAAATGCCTTAAAAATGGCTTTAAAATGGATTTGGAGCATGGAGACGATTATCTCGGGATTGCAAGATAACCAAACAAAACTTTTAGTGGATTTCTACTTATTTTATTAAATATCATCTCCACCAAACAGGACAAGCTTGCATCTGTTATAGTTTTAGAGAAAAATGTGTTCATTTCATGTATGCGCGAAATGCCTTAAAAATGGCTTTAAAATGGATTTGGAGCATGGAGACGATTATCTCGGGATTGCAAGATAACCAAACAAAACTTTTAGTGGATTTCTACTTATTTTATTAAATATCATCTCCACCAAACAGGACAAGCTTGCATGTGTTATAGTTTTGGAGAAATATGTGTTCATTTCATGTATGCGCAAAATGCCTTTGAAATGGCTTTAAAATGGATTTGGAGCATGGAGACGATTATCTCAGGATGGCAATATAAACAAACGAAACTTTTAGTAGATTTCTACTTATTTTATTAAATATTATCTCCACCAAACAGGACAAGCTTGCATCTGTTATAGTTTTGGAGAAAAATGTGTTCATTTCATGTATGCGCGAATTGCCTTAAAAATGGCTTTAAAATGGATTTGGAGCATGGAGACGATTATCTCGGGATTGCAAGATAACCAAACAAAACTTTTAGTGGATTTCTACTTATTTTATTAAATATCATCTCCACCAAACAGGACAAGCTTGCATCTGTTATAGTTTTGGAGAAAAATGTGTTCATTTCATGTATGCGCGAAATGCCTTAAAAATGGCTTTAAAATGGATTTGGAGCATGGAGACGATTATCTCGGGATTGCAAGATAACCAAACAAAACTTTTAGTGGATTTCTACTTATTTTATTAAATATCATCTCCACCAAACAGGACAAGCTTGCATCTGTTATAGTTTTGGAGAAAAATGTGTTCATTTCATGTATGCGCGAAATGCCTTGATTTGGAGCATGGAGACGATTATCTCGGGATTGCAAGATAACCAAACAAAACGTTTAGTGGATTTCTACTTATTTTATTAAATATCATCTCCACCAAACAGGACAAGCTTGCATGTGTTATAGTTTTGGAGAAAAATGTGTTCATTTCATGTATGCGCAAAATGCCTTTGAAATGGCTTTAAAATGGATTTGGAGCATGGAGACGATTATCTCGGGATGGCAATATAACCAAACAAAACTTTTAGTGGATTTCTACTTATTTTATTAAATATCATCTCCACCAAACAGGACAAGCTTGCATCTGTTATAGTTTTGGAGAAAAATGTGTTCATTTCATGTATGCGCGAAATGCCTTAAAAATGGCTTTAAAATGGATTTGGAGCATGGAGACGATTATCTCGGGATTGCAAGATAACCAAACAAAACTTTTAGTGGATTTCTACTTATTTTATTAAATATCATCTCCACCAAACAGGACAAGCTTGCATCTGTTATAGTTTTGGAGAAAAATGTGTTCATTTCATGTATGCGCGAAATGCCTTAAAAATGGCTTTAAAATGGATTTGGAGCATGGAGACGATTATCTCGGGATTGCAAGATAACCAAACAAAACTTTTAGTGGATTTCTACTTATTTTATTAAATATCATCTCCACCAAACAGGACAAGCTTGCATGTGTTATAGTTTTGGAGAAAAATGTGTTCATTTCATGTATGCGCAAAATGCCTTTGAAATGGCTTTAAAATGGATTTGGAGCATGGAGACGATTATCTCAGGATGGCAATATAAACAAACGAAAATTTTAGTAGATTTCTACTTATTTTATTAAATATTATCTCCACCAAACAGGACAAGCTTGCATCTGTTATAGTTTTGGAGAAAAATGTGTTCATTTCATGTATGCGCGAAATGCCTTAAAAATGGCTTTAAAATGGATTTGGAGCATGGAGACGATTATCTCGGGATTGCAAGATAACCAAACAAAATTTTTAGTGGATTTCTACTTATTTTATTAAATATCATCTCCACCAAACAGGACAAGCTTGCATCTGTTATAGTTTTGGAGAAAAATGTGTTCATTTCATGTATGCGCGAAATGCCTTAAAAATGGCTTTAAATGGATT
This sequence comes from Anomaloglossus baeobatrachus, assembly GCF_048569485.1. Lineage (NCBI taxonomy): Eukaryota > Metazoa > Chordata > Amphibia > Anura > Aromobatidae > Anomaloglossus > Anomaloglossus baeobatrachus. The sequence continues at coordinate 196,884 of NW_027442954.1, read as the reverse complement.
TGGAGCATGGAGACGATTATCTCGGGATTGCAAGATAACCAAACAAAACTTTTAGTGGATTTCTACTTATTTTATTAAATATCATCTCCACCAAACAGGACAAGCTTGCATCTGTTATAGTTTTGGAGAAAAATGTGTTCATTTCATGTATGCGCGAAATGCCTTAAAAATGGCTTTAAAATGGATTTGGAGCATGGAGACGATTATCTCGGGATTGCAAGATAACCAAACAAAACTTTTAGTTGATTTCTACTTATTTTATTAAATATCATCTCCACCAAACAGGACAAGCTTGCATGTGTTATAGTTTTGGAGAAAAATGTGTTCATTTCATGTATGCGCAAAATGCCTTTGAAATGGCTTTAAAATGGATTTGGAGCATGGAGACGATTATCTCGGGATTGCAAGATAACCAAACAAAACTTTTAGTGGATTTCTACTTATTTTATTAAATATCATCTCCACCAAACAGGACAAGCTTGCATGTGTTATAGTTTTGGAGAAAAATGTGTTCATTTCATGTATGCGCAAAATGCCTTTGAAATGGCTTTAAAATGGATTTGGAGCATGGAGACGATTATCTCAGGATGGCAATATAAACAAACGAAACTTTTAGTAGATTTCTACTTATTTTATTAAATATTATCTCCACCAAACAGGACAAGCTTGCATCTGTTATAGTTTTGGAGAAAAATGTGTTCATTTCATGTATGCGCGAAATGCCTTAAAAATGGCTTTAAAATGGATTTGGAGCATGGAGACGATTATCTCGGGATTGCAAGATAACCAAACAAAACTTTTAGTGGATTTCTACTTATTTTATTAAATATCATCTCCACCAAACAGGACAAGCTTGCATCTGTTATAGTTTTGGAGAAAAATGTGTTCATTTCATGTATGCGCGAAATGCCTTAAAAATGGCTTTAAAATGGATTTGGAGCATGGAGACGATTATCTCGGGATTGCAAGATAACCAAACAAAACTTTTAGTGGATTTCTACTTATTTTATTAAATATCATCTCCACCAAACAGGACAAGCTTGCATCTGTTATAGTTTTGGAGAAAAATGTGTTCATTTCATGTATGCGCGAAATGCCTTAAAAATGGCTTTAAAATGGATTTGGAGCATGGAGACGATTATCTCGGGATTGCAAGATAACCAAACAAAACTTTTAGTGGATTTCTACTTATTTTATTAAATATCATCTCCACCAAACAGGACAAGCTTGCATCTGTTATAGTTTTGGAGAAAAATGTGTTCATTTCATGTATGCGCGAAATGCCTTAAAAATGGCTTTAAAATGGATTTGGAGCATGGAGACGATTATCTCGGGATTGCAATATAACCAAACAAAACTTTTAGTGGATTTCTACTTATTTTATTAAATATCATCTCCACCAAACAGGACAAGCTTGCATCTGTTATATTTTTGGAGAAAAATGTGTTCATTTCATGTATGCGCGAAATGCCTTAAAAATGGCTTTAAAATGGATTTGGAGCATGGAGACGATTATCTCGGGATTGCAAGATAACCAAACAAAACTTTTAGTGGATTTCTACTTATTTTATTAAATATCATCTCCACCAAACAGGACAAGCTTGCATCTGTTATAGTTTTGGAGAAAAATGTGTTCATTTCATGTATGCGCGAAATGCCTTAAAAATGGCTTTAAAATGGATTTGGAGCATGGAGACGATTATCTCGGGATTGCAAGATAACCAAACAAAACTTTTAGTGGATTTCTACTTATTTTATTAAATATCATCTCCACCAAACAGGACAAGCTTGCATGTGTTATAGTTTTGGAGAAAAATGTGTTCATTTCATGTATGCGCAAAATGCCTTTGAAATGGCTTTAAAATGGATTTGGAGCATGGAGACGATTATCTCGGGATTGCAAGATAACCAAACAAAACTTTTAGTGGATTTCTACTTATTTTATTAAATATCATCTCCACCAAACAGGACAAGCTTGCATCTGTTATAGTTTTGGAGAAAAATGTGTTCATTTCATGTATGCGCGAAATGCCTTAAAAATGGCTTTAAAATGGATTTGGAGCATGGAGACGATTATCTCGGGATTGCAAGATAACCAAACAAAACTTTTAGTGGATTTCTACTTATTTTATTAAATATCATCTCCACCAAACAGGACAAGCTTGCATCTGTTATAGTTTTGGAGAAAAATGTGTTCATTTCATGTATGCGCGAAATGCCTTAAAAATGGCTTTAAAATGGATTTGGAGCATGGAGACGATTATCTCGGGATTGCAAGATAACCAAACAAAACTTTTAGTGGATTTCTACTTATTTTATTAAATATCATCTCCACCAAACAGGACAAGCTTGCATCTGTTATAGTTTTGGAGAAAAATGTGTTCATGTATGCGCGAAATGCCTTAAAAATGGCTTTAAAATGGATTTGGAGCATGGAGACGATTATCTCGGGATTGCAAGATAACCAAACAAAACTTTTAGTGGATTTCTACTTATTTTATTAAATATCATCTCCACCAAACAGGACAAGCTTGCATGTGTTATAGTTTTGGAGAAAAATGTGTTCATTTCATGTATGCGCAAAATGCCTTTGAAATGGCTTTAAAATGGATTTGGAGCATGGAGACGATTATCTCAGGATGGCAATATAAACAAACGAAACTTTTAGTAGATTTCTACTTATTTTATTAAATATTATCTCCACCAAACAGGACAAGCTTGCATCTGTTATAGTTTTGGAGAAAAATGTGTTCATTTCATGTATGCGCGAAATGCCTTAAAAATGGCTTTAAAATGGATTTGGAGCATGGAGACGATTATCTCGGGATTGCAAGATAACCAAACAAAACTTTTAGTGGATTTCTACTTATTTTATTAAATATCATCTCCACCAAACAGGACAAGCTTGCATCTGTTATAGTTTTGGAGAAAAATGTGTTCATTTCATGTATGCGCGAAATGCCTTAAAAATGGCTTTAAAATGGATTTGGAGCATGGAGACGATTATCTCGGGATTGCAAGATAACCAAACAAAACTTTTAGTGGATTTCTACTTATTTTATTAAATATCATCTCCACCAAACAGGACAAGCTTGCATCTGTTATAGTTTTGGAGAAAAATGTGTTCATTTCATGTATGCGCGAAATGCCTTAAAAATGGCTTTAAAATGGATTTGGAGCATGGAGACGATTATCTCGGGATTGCAAGATAACCAAACAAAACTTTTAGTGGATTTCTACTTATTTTATTAAATATCATCTCCACCAAACAGGACAAGCTTGCATGTGTTATAGTTTTGGAGAAAAATGTGTTCATTTCATGTATGCACAAAATGCCTTTGAAATGGCTTTAAAATGGATTTGGAGCATGGAGACGATTATCTCGGGATTGCAAGATAACCAAACAAAACCTTTAGTGGATTTCTACTTATTTTATTAAATATCATCTCCACCAAACAGGACAAGCTTGCATGTGTTATAGTTTTGGAGAAAAATGTGTTCATTTCATGTATGCGCAAAATGCCTTTGAAATGGCTTTAAAATGGATTTGGAGCATGGAGACGATTATCTCAGGATGGCAATATAAACAAACGAAACTTTTAGTAGATTTCTACTTATTTTATTAAATATCATCTCCACCAAACAGGACAAGCTTGCATCTGTTATAGTTTTGGAGAAAAATGTGTTCATTTCATGTATGCGCGAAATGCCTTAAAAATGGCTTTAAAATGGATTTGGAGCATGGAGACGATTATCTCGGGATTGCAAGATAACCAAACAAAACTTTTAGTGGATTTCTACTTATTTTATTAAATATCATCTCCACCAAACAGGACAAGCTTGCATCTGTTATAGTTTTGGAGAAAAATGTGTTCATTTCATGTATGCGCGAAATGCCTTAAAAATGGCTTTAAAATGGATTTGGAGCATGGAGACGATTATCTCGGGATTGCAAGATAACCAAACAAAACTTTTAGTGGATTTCTACTTATTTTATTAAATATCATCTCCACCAAACAGGACAAGCTTGCATCTGTTATAGTTTTGGAGAAAAATGTGTTCATTTCATGTATGCGCGAAATGCCTTAAAAATGGCTTTAAAATGGATTTGGAGCATGGAGACGATTATCTCGGGATTGCAAGATAACCAAACAAAACTTTTAGTGGATTTCTACTTATTTTATTAAATATCATCTCCACCAAACAGGACAAGCTTGCATCTGTTATAGTTTTGGAGAAAAATGTGTTCATTTCATGTATGCGCGAAATGCCTTAAAAATGGCTTTAAAATGGATTTGGAGCATGGAGACGATTATCTCGGGATTGCAATATAACCAAACAAAACTTTTAGTGGATTTCTACTTATTTTATTAAATATCATCTCCACCAAACAGGACAAGCTTGCATCTGTTATATTTTTGGAGAAAAATGTGTTCATTTCATGTATGCGCGAAATGCCTTAAAAATGGCTTTAAAATGGATTTGGAGCATGGAGACGATTATCTCGGGATTGCAAGATAACCAAACAAAACTTTTAGTGGATTTCTACTTATTTTATTAAATATCATCTCCACCAAACAGGACAAGCTTGCATCTGTTATAGTTTTGGAGAAAAATGTGTTCATTTCATGTATGCGCGAAATGCCTTAAAAATGGCTTTAAAATGGATTTGGAGCATGGAGACGATTATCTCGGGATTGCAAGATAACCAAACAAAACTTTTAGTGGATTTCTACTTATTTTATTAAATATCATCTCCACCAAACAGGACAAGCTTGCATCTGTTATAGTTTTGGAGAAAAATGTGTTCATTTCATGTATGCGCGAAATGCCTTAAAAATGGCTTTAAAATGGATTTGGAGCATGGAGACGATTATCTCGGGATTGCAAGATAACCAAACAAAACTTTTAGTGGATTTCTACTTATTTTATTAAATATCATCTCCACCAAACAGGACAAGCTTGCATGTGTTATAGTTTTGGAGAAAAATGTGTTCATTTCATGTATGCGCAAAATGCCTTTGAAATGGCTTTAAAATGGATTTGGAGCATGGAGACGATTATCTCGGGATTGCAAGATAACCAAACAAAACTTTTAGTGGATTTCTACTTATTTTATTAAATATCATCTCCACCAAACAGGACAAGCTTGCATGTGTTATAGTTTTGGAGAAAAATGTGTTCATTTCATGTATGCGCAAAATGCCTTTGAAATGGCTTTAAAATGGATTTGGAGCATGGAGACGATTATCTCAGGATGGCAATATAAACAAACGAAACTTTTAGTAGATTTCTACTTATTTTATTAAATATTATCTCCACCAAACAGGACAAGCTTGCATCTGTTATAGTTTTGGAGAAAAATGTGTTCATTTCATGTATGCGCGAAATGCCTTAAAAATGGCTTTAAAATGGATTTGGAGCATGGAGACGATTATCTCGGGATTGCAAGATAACCAAACAAAACTTTTAGTGGATTTCTACTTATTTTATTAAATATCATCTCCACCAAACAGGACAAGCTTGCATCTGTTATAGTTTTGGAGAAAAATGTGTTCATTTCATGTATGCGCGAAATGCCTTAAAAATGGCTTTAAAATGGATTTGGAGCATGGAGACGATTATCTCGGGATTGCAAGATAACCAAACAAAACTTTTAGTGGATTTCTACTTATTTTATTAAATATCATCTCCACCAAACAGGACAAGCTTGCATCTGTTATAGTTTTGGAGAAAAATGTGTTCATTTCATGTATGCGCGAAATGCCTTAAAAATGGCTTTAAAATGGATTTGGAGCATGGAGACGATTATCTCGGGATTGCAAGATAACCAAACAAAACTTTTAGTGGATTTCTACTTATTTTATTAAATATCATCTCCACCAAACAGGACAAGCTTGCATGTGTTATAGTTTTGGAGAAAAATGTGTTCATTTCATGTATGCACAAAATGCCTTTGAAATGGCTTTAAAATGGATTTGGAGCATGGAGACGATTATCTCGGGATTGCAAGATAACCAAACAAAAACCTTTAGTGGATTTCTACTTATTTTATTAAATATCATCTCCACCAAACAGGACAAGCTTGCATGTGTTATAGTTTTGGAGAAAAATGTGTTCATTTCATGTATGCGCAAAATGCCTTTGAAATGGCTTTAAAATGGATTTGGAGCATGGAGACGATTATCTCAGGATGGCAATATAAACAAACGAAACTTTTAGTAGATTTCTACTTATTTTATTAAATATCATCTCCACCAAACAGGACAAGCTTGCATCTGTTATAGTTTTGGAGAAAAATGTGTTCATTTCATGTATGCGCGAAATGCCTTAAAAATGGCTTTAAAATGGATTTGGAGCATGGAGACGATTATCTCGGGATTGCAAGATAACCAAACAAAACTTTTAGTGGATTTCTACTTATTTTATTAAATATCATCTCCACCAAACAGGACAAGCTTGCATCTGTTATAGTTTTGGAGAAAAATGTGTTCATTTCATGTATGCGCGAAATGCCTTAAAAATGGCTTTAAAATGGATTTGGAGCATGGAGACGATTATCTCGGGATTGCAAGATAACCAAACAAAACTTTTAGTGGATTTCTACTTATTTTATTAAATATCATCTCCACCAAACAGGACAAGCTTGCATCTGTTATAGTTTTGGAGAAAAATGTGTTCATTTCATGTATGCGCGAAATGCCTTAAAAATGGCTTTAAAATGGATTTGGAGCATGGAGACGATTATCTCGGGATTGCAAGATAACCAAACAAAACTTTTAGTGGATTTCTACTTATTTTATTAAATATCATCTCCACCAAACAGGACAAGCTTGCATCTGTTATAGTTTTGGAGAAAAATGTGTTCATTTCATGTATGCGCGAAATGCCTTAAAAATGGCTTTAAAATGGATTTGGAGCATGGAGACGATTATCTCGGGATTGCAATATAACCAAACAAAACTTTTAGTGGATTTCTACTTATTTTATTAAATATCATCTCCACCAAACAGGACAAGCTTGCATCTGTTATATTTTTGGAGAAAAATGTGTTCATTTCATGTATGCGCGAAATGCCTTAAAAATGGCTTTAAAATGGATTTGGAGCATGGAGACGATTATCTCGGGATTGCAAGATAACCAAACAAAACTTTTAGTGGATTTCTACTTATTTTATTAAATATCATCTCCACCAAACAGGACAAGCTTGCATCTGTTATAGTTTTGGAGAAAAATGTGTTCATTTCATGTATGCGCGAAATGCCTTAAAAATGGCTTTAAAATGGATTTGGAGCATGGAGACGATTATCTCGGGATTGCAAGATAACCAAACAAAACTTTTAGTGGATTTCTACTTATTTTATTAAATATCATCTCCACCAAACAGGACAAGCTTGCATCTGTTATAGTTTTGGAGAAAAATGTGTTCATTTCATGTATGCGCGAAATGCCTTAAAAATGGCTTTAAAATGGATTTGGAGCATGGAGACGATTATCTCGGGATTGCAAGATAACCAAACAAAACTTTTAGTGGATTTCTACTTATTTTATTAAATATCATCTCCACCAAACAGGACAAGCTTGCATGTGTTATAGTTTTGGAGAAAAATGTGTTCATTTCATGTATGCGCAAAATGCCTTTGAAATGGCTTTAAAATGGATTTGGAGCATGGAGACGATTATCTCGGGATTGCAAGATAACCAAACAAAACTTTTAGTGGATTTCTACTTATTTTATTAAATATCATCTCCACCAAACAGGACAAGCTTGCATGTGTTATAGTTTTGGAGAAAAATGTGTTCATTTCATGTATGCGCAAAATGCCTTTGAAATGGCTTTAAAATGGATTTGGAGCATGGAGACGATTATCTCAGGATGGCAATATAAACAAACGAAACTTTTAGTAGATTTCTACTTATTTTATTAAATATTATCTCCACCAAACAGGACAAGCTTGCATCTGTTATAGTTTTGGAGAAAAATGTGTTCATTTCATGTATGCGCGAAATGCCTTAAAAATGGCTTTAAAATGGATTTGGAGCATGGAGACGATTATCTCGGGATTGCAAGATAACCAAACAAAACTTTTAGTGGATTTCTACTTATTTTATTAAATATCATCTCCACCAAACAGGACAAGCTTGCATGTGTTATAGTTTTGGAGAAAAATGTGTTCATTTCATGTATGCGCAAAATGCCTTTGAAATGGCTTTAAAATGGATTTGGAGCATGGAGACGATTATCTCAGGATGGCAATATAAACAAACGAAACTTTTAGTAGATTTCTACTTATTTTATTAAATATTATCTCCACCAAACAGGACAAGCTTGCATCTGTTATAGTTTTGGAGAAAAATGTGTTCATTTCATGTATGCGCGAAATGCCTTAAAAATGGCTTTAAAATGGATTTGGAGCATGGAGACGATTATCTCGGGATTGCAAGATAACCAAACAAAACTTTTAGTGGATTTCTACTTATTTTATTAAATATCATCTCCACCAAACAGGACAAGCTTGCATCTGTTATAGTTTTGGAGAAAAATGTGTTCATTTCATGTATGCGCGAAATGCCTTAAAAATGGCTTTAAAATGGATTTGGAGCATGGAGACGATTATCTCGGGATTGCAAGATAACCAAACAAAACTTTTAGTGGATTTCTACTTATTTTATTAAATATCATCTCCACCAAACAGGACAAGCTTGCATCTGTTATAGTTTTGGAGAAAAATGTGTTCATTTCATGTATGCGCGAAAAGCCTTAAAAATGGCTTTAAAATGGATTTGGAGCATGGAGACGATTATCTCGGGATTGCAAGATAACCAAACAAAACTTTTAGTGGATTTCTACTTATTTTATTAAATATCATCTCCACCAAACAGGACAAGCTTGCATGTGTTATAGTTTTGGAGAAAAATGTGTTCATTTCATGTATGCACAAAATGCCTTTGAAATGGCTTTAAAATGGATTTGGAGCATGGAGACGATTATCTCGGGATTGCAAGATAACCAAACAAAACCTTTAGTGGATTTCTACTTATTTTATTAAATATCATCTCCACCAAACAGGACAAGCTTGCATGTGTTATAGTTTTGGAGAAAAATGTGTTCATTTCATGTATGCGCAAAATGCCTTTGAAATGGCTTTAAAATGGATTTGGAGCATGGAGACGATTATCTCAGGATGGCAATATAAACAAACGAAACTTTTAGTAGATTTCTACTTATTTTATTAAATATCATCTCCACCAAACAGGACAAGCTTGCATCTGTTATAGTTTTGGAGAAAAATGTGTTCATTTCATGTATGCGCGAAATGCCTTAAAAATGGCTTTAAAATGGATTTGGAGCATGGAGACGATTATCTCGGGATTGCAAGATAACCAAACAAAACTTTTAGTGGATTTCTACTTATTTTATTAAATATCATCTCCACCAAACAGGACAAGCTTGCATCTGTTATAGTTTTGGAGAAAAATGTGTTCATTTCATGTATGCGCGAAATGCCTTAAAAATGGCTTTAAAATGGATTTGGAGCATGGAGACGATTATCTCGGGATTGCAAGATAACCAAACAAAACTTTTAGTGGATTTCTACTTATTTTATTAAATATCATCTCCACCAAACAGGACAAGCTTGCATCTGTTATAGTTTTGGAGAAAAATGTGTTCATTTCATGTATGCGCGAAATGCCTTAAAAATGGCTTTAAAATGGATTTGGAGCATGGAGACGATTATCTCGGGATTGCAAGATAACCAAACAAAACTTTTAGTGGATTTCTACTTATTTTATTAAATATCATCTCCACCAAACAGGACAAGCTTGCATCTGTTATAGTTTTGGAGAAAAATGTGTTCATTTCATGTATGCGCGAAATGCCTTAAAAATGGCTTTAAAATGGATTTGGAGCATGGAGACGATTATCTCGGGATTGCAATATAACCAAACAAAACTTTTAGTGGATTTCTACTTATTTTATTAAATATCATCTCCACCAAACAGGACAAGCTTGCATCTGTTATATTTTTGGAGAAAAATGTGTTCATTTCATGTATGCGCGAAATGCCTTAAAAATGGCTTTAAAATGGATTTGGAGCATGGAGACGATTATCTCGGGATTGCAAGATAACCAAACAAAACTTTTAGTGGATTTCTACTTATTTTATTAAATATCATCTCCACCAAACAGGACAAGCTTGCATCTGTTATAGTTTTGGAGAAAAATGTGTTCATTTCATGTATGCGCGAAATGCCTTAAAAATGGCTTTAAAATGGATTTGGAGCATGGAGACGATTATCTCGGGATTGCAAGATAACCAAACAAAACTTTTAGTGGATTTCTACTTATTTTATTAAATATCATCTCCACCAAACAGGACAAGCTTGCATCTGTTATAGTTTTGGAGAAAAATGTGTTCATTTCATGTATGCGCGAAATGCCTTAAAAATGGCTTTAAAATGGATTTGGAGCATGGAGACGATTATCTCGGGATTGCAAGATAACCAAACAAAACTTTTAGTGGATTTCTACTTATTTTATTAAATATCATCTCCACCAAACAGGACAAGCTTGCATGTGTTATAGTTTTGGAGAAAAATGTGTTCATTTCATGTATGCGCAAAATGCCTTTGAAATGGCTTTAAAATGGATTTGGAGCATGGAGACGATTATCTCGGGATTGCAAGATAACCAAACAAAACTTTTAGTGGATTTCTACTTATTTTATTAAATATCATCTCCACCAAACAGGACAAGCTTGCATGTGTTATAGTTTTGGAGAAAAATGTGTTCATTTCATGTATGCGCAAAATGCCTTTGAAATGGCTTTAAAATGGATTTGGAGCATGGAGACGATTATCTCAGGATGGCAATATAAACAAACGAAACTTTTAGTAGATTTCTACTTATTTTATTAAATATTATCTCCACCAAACAGGACAAGCTTGCATCTGTTATAGTTTTGGAGAAAAATGTGTTCATTTCATGTATGCGCGAAATGCCTTAAAAATGGCTTTAAAATGGATTTGGAGCATGGAGACGATTATCTCGGGATTGCAAGATAACCAAACAAAACTTTTAGTGGATTTCTACTTATTTTATTAAATATCATCTCCACCAAACAGGACAAGCTTGCATCTGTTATAGTTTTGGAGAAAAATGTGTTCATTTCATGTATGCGCGAAATGCCTTAAAAATGGCTTTAAAATGGATTTGGAGCATGGAGACGATTATCTCGGGATTGCAAGATAACCAAACAAAACTTTTAGTGGATTTCTACTTATTTTATTAAATATCATCTCCACCAAACAGGACAAGCTTGCATCTGTTATAGTTTTGGAGAAAAATGTGTTCATTTCATGTATGCGCGAAATGCCTTAAAAATGGCTTTAAAATGGATTTGGAGCATGGAGACGATTATCTCGGGATTGCAATATAACCAAACAAAACTTTTAGTGGATTTCTACTTATTTTATTAAATATCATCTCCACCAAACAGGACAAGCTTGCATCTGTTATATTTTTGGAGAAAAATGTGTTCATTTCATGTATGCGCGAAATGCCTTAAAAATGGCTTTAAAATGGATTTGGAGCATGGAGACGATTATCTCGGGATTGCAAGATAACCAAACAAAACTTTTAGTGGATTTCTACTTATTTTATTAAATATCATCTCCACCAAACAGGACAAGCTTGCATCTGTTATAGTTTTGGAGAAAAATGTGTTCATTTCATGTATGCGCGAAATGCCTTAAAAATGGCTTTAAAATGGATTTGGAGCATGGAGACGATTATCTCGGGATTGCAAGATAACCAAACAAAACTTTTAGTGGATTTCTACTTATTTTATTAAATATCATCTCCACCAAACAGGACAAGCTTGCATCTGTTATAGTTTTGGAGAAAAATGTGTTCATTTCATGTATGCGCGAAATGCCTTAAAAATGGCTTTAAAATGGATTTGGAGCATGGAGACGATTATCTCGGGATTGCAAGATAACCAAACAAAACTTTTAGTGGATTTCTACTTATTTTATTAAATATCATCTCCACCAAACAGGACAAGCTTGCATCTGTTATAGTTTTGGAGAAAAATGTGTTCATTTCATGTATGCGCGAAATGCCTTAAAAATGGCTTTAAAATGGATTTGGAGCATGGAGACGATTATCTCGGGATTGCAAGATAACCAAACAAAACTTTTAGTTGATTTCTACTTATTTTATTAAATATCATCTCCACCAAACAGGACAAGCTTGCATGTGTTATAGTTTTGGAGAAAAATGTGTTCATTTCATGTATGCGCAAAATGCCTTTGAAATGGCTTTAAAATGGATTTGGAGCATGGAGACGATTATCTCGGGATTGCAAGATAACCAAACAAAACTTTTAGTGGATTTCTACTTATTTTATTAAATATCATCTCCACCAAACAGGACAAGCTTGCATGTGTTATAGTTTTGGAGAAAAATGTGTTCATTTCATGTATGCGCAAAATGCCTTTGAAATGGCTTTAAAATGGATTTGGAGCATGGAGACGATTATCTCAGGATGGCAATATAAACAAACGAAACTTTTAGTAGATTTCTACTTATTTTATTAAATATTATCTCCACCAAACAGGACAAGCTTGCATCTGTTATAGTTTTGGAGAAAAATGTGTTCATTTCATGTATGCGCGAAATGCCTTAAAAATGGCTTTAAAATGGATTTGGAGCATGGAGACGATTATCTCGGGATTGCAAGATAACCAAACAAAACTTTTAGTGGATTTCTACTTATTTTATTAAATATCATCTCCACCAAACAGGACAAGCTTGCATCTGTTATAGTTTTGGAGAAAAATGTGTTCATTTCATGTATGCGCGAAATGCCTTAAAAATGGCTTTAAAATGGATTTGGAGCATGGAGACGATTATCTCGGGATTGCAAGATAACCAAACAAAACTTTTAGTGGATTTCTACTTATTTTATTAAATATCATCTCCACCAAACAGGACAAGCTTGCATGTGTTATAGTTTTGGAGAAAAATGTGTTCATTTCATGTATGCGCAAAATGCCTTTGAAATGGCTTTAAAATGGATTTGGAGCATGGAGACGATTATCTCAGGATGGCAATATAAACAAACGAAACTTTTAGTAGATTTCTACTTATTTTATTAAATATTATCTCCACCAAACAGGACAAGCTTGCATCTGTTATAGTTTTGGAGAAAAATGTGTTCATTTCATGTATGCGCGAAATGCCTTAAAAATGGCTTTAAAATGGATTTGGAGCATGGAGACGATTATCTCGGGATTGCAAGATAACCAAACAAAACTTTTAGTGGATTTCTACTTATTTTATTAAATATCATCTCCACCAAACAGGACAAGCTTGCATCTGTTATAGTTTTGGAGAAAAATGTGTTCATTTCATGTATGCGCGAAATGCCTTAAAAATGGCTTTAAAATGGATTTGGAGCATGGAGACGATTATCTCGGGATTGCAAGATAACCAAACAAAACTTTTAGTGGATTTCTACTTATTTTATTAAATATCATCTCCACCAAACAGGACAAGCTTGCATCTGTTATAGTTTTGGAGAAAAATGTGTTCATTTCATGTATGCGCGAAATGCCTTAAAAATGGCTTTAAAATGGATTTGGAGCATGGAGACGATTATCTCGGGATTGCAAGATAACCAAACAAAACTTTTAGTGGATTTCTACTTATTTTATTAAATATCATCTCCACCAAACAGGACAAGCTTGCATGTGTTATAGTTTTGGAGAAAAATGTGTTCATTTCATGTATGCACAAAATGCCTTTGAAATGGCTTTAAAATGGATTTGGAGCATGGAGACGATTATCTCGGGATTGCAAGATAACCAAACAAAACCTTTAGTGGATTTCTACTTATTTTATTAAATATCATCTCCACCAAACAGGACAAGCTTGCATGTGTTATAGTTTTGGAGAAAAATGTGTTCATTTCATGTATGCGCAAAATGCCTTTGAAATGGCTTTAAAATGGATTTGGAGCATGGAGACGATTATCTCAGGATGGCAATATAAACAAACGAAACTTTTAGTAGATTTCTACTTATTTTATTAAATATCATCTCCACCAAACAGGACAAGCTTGCATCTGTTATAGTTTTGGAGAAAAATGTGTTCATTTCATGTATGCGCGAAATGCCTTAAAAATGGCTTTAAAATGGATTTGGAGCATGGAGACGATTATCTCGGGATTGCAAGATAACCAAACAAAACTTTTAGTGGATTTCTACTTATTTTATTAAATATCATCTCCACCAAACAGGACAAGCTTGCATCTGTTATAGTTTTGGAGAAAAATGTGTTCATTTCATGTATGCGCGAAATGCCTTAAAAATGGCTTTAAAATGGATTTGGAGCATGGAGACGATTATCTCGGGATTGCAAGATAACCAAACAAAACTTTTAGTGGATTTCTACTTATTTTATTAAATATCATCTCCATCAAACAGGACAAGCTTGCATCTGTTATAGTTTTGGAGAAAAATGTGTTCATTTCATGTATGCGCGAAATGCCTTAAAAATGGCTTTAAAATGGATTTGGAGCATGGAGACGATTATCTCGGGATTGCAAGATAACCAAACAAAACTTTTAGTGGATTTCTACTTATTTTATTAAATATCATCTCCACCAAACAGGACAAGCTTGCATCTGTTATAGTTTTGGAGAAAAATGTGTTCATTTCATGTATGCGCGAAATGCCTTAAAAATGGCTTTAAAATGGATTTGGAGCATGGAGACGATTATCTCGGGATTGCAAGATAACCAAACAAAACTTTTAGTGGATTTCTACTTATTTTATTAAATATCATCTCCACCAAACAGGACAAGCTTGCATCTGTTATAGTTTTGGAGAAAAATGTGTTCATTTCATGTATGCGCGAAATGCCTTAAAAATGGCTTTAAAATGGATTTGGAGCATGGAGACGATTATCTCGGGATTGCAATATAACCAAACAAAACTTTTAGTGGATTTCTACTTATTTTATTAAATATCATCTCCACCAAACAGGACAAGCTTGCATCTGTTATATTTTTGGAGAAAAATGTGTTCATTTCATGTATGCGCGAAATGCCTTAAAAATGGCTTTAAAATGGATTTGGAGCATGGAGACGATTATCTCGGGATTGCAAGATAACCAAACAAAACTTTTAGTGGATTTCTACTTATTTTATTAAATATCATCTCCACCAAACAGGACAAGCTTGCATCTGTTATAGTTTTGGAGAAAAATGTGTTCATTTCATGTATGCGCGAAATGCCTTAAAAATGGCTTTAAAATGGATTTGGAGCATGGAGACGATTATCTCGGGATTGCAAGATAACCAAACAAAACTTTTAGTGGATTTCTACTTATTTTATTAAATATCATCTCCACCAAACAGGACAAGCTTGCATCTGTTATAGTTTTGGAGAAAAATGTGTTCATTTCATGTATGCGCGAAATGCCTTAAAAATGGCTTTAAAATGGATTTGGAGCATGGAGACGATTATCTCGGGATTGCAAGATAACCAAACAAAACTTTTAGTGGATTTCTACTTATTTTATTAAATATCATCTCCACCAAACAGGACAAGCTTGCATGTGTTATAGTTTTGGAGAAAAATGTGTTCATTTCATGTATGCGCAAAATGCCTTTGAAATGTCTTTAAAATGGATTTGGAGCATGGAGACGATTATCTCGGGATTGCAAGATAACCAAACAAAACTTTTAGTGGATTTCTACTTATTTTATTAAATATCATCTCCACCAAACAGGACAAGCTTGCATGTGTTATAGTTTTGGAGAAAAATGTGTTCATTTCATGTATGCGCAAAATGCCTTTGAAATGGCTTTAAAATGGATTTGGAGCATGGAGACGATTATCTCAGGATGGCAATATAAACAAACGAAACTTTTAGTAGATTTCTACTTATTTTATTAAATATTATCTCCACCAAACAGGACAAGCTTGCATCTGTTATAGTTTTGGAGAAAAATGTGTTCATTTCATGTATGCGCGAAATGCCTTAAAAATGGCTTTAAAATGGATTTGGAGCATGGAGACGATTATCTCGGGATTGCAAGATAACCAAACAAAACTTTTAGTGGATTTCTACTTATTTTATTAAATATCATCTCCACCAAACAGGACAAGCTTGCATCTGTTATAGTTTTGGAGAAAAATGTGTTCATTTCATGTATGCGCGAAATGCCTTAAAAATGGCTTTAAAATGGATTTGGAGCATGGAGACGATTATCTCGGGATTGCAAGATAACCAAACAAAACTTTTAGTGGATTTCTACTTATTTTATTAAATATCATCTCCACCAAACAGGACAAGCTTGCATCTGTTATAGTTTTGGAGAAACATGTGTTCATTTCATGTATGCGCGAAATGCCTTAAAAATGGCTTTAAAATGGATTTGGAGCATGGAGACGATTATCTCGGGATTGCAATATAACCAAACAAAACTTTTAGTGGATTTCTACTTATTTTATTAAATATCATCTCCACCAAACAGGACAAGCTTGCATCTGTTATATTTTTGGAGAAAAATGTGTTCATTTCATGTATGCGCGAAATGCCTTAAAAATGGCTTTAAAATGGATTTGGAGCATGGAGACGATTATCTCGGGATTGCAAGATAACCAAACAAAACTTTTAGTGGATTTCTACTTATTTTATTAAATATCATCTCCACCAAACAGGACAAGCTTGCATCTGTTATAGTTTTGGAGAAAAATGTGTTCATTTCATGTATGCGCGAAATGCCTTAAAAATGGCTTTAAAATGGATTTGGAGCATGGAGACGATTATCTCGGGATTGCAAGATAACCAAACAAAACTTTTAGTGGATTTCTACTTATTTTATTAAATATCATCTCCACCAAACAGGACAAGCTTGCATCTGTTATAGTTTTGGAGAAAAATGTGTTCATTTCATGTATGCGCGAAATGCCTTAAAAATGGCTTTAAAATGGATTTGGAGCATGGAGACGATTATCTCGGGATTGCAAGATAACCAAACAAAACTTTTAGTGGATTTCTACTTATTTTATTAAATATCATCTCCACCAAACAGGACAAGCTTGCATGTGTTATAGTTTTGGAGAAAAATGTGTTCATTTCATGTATGCGCAAAATGCCTTTGAAATGGCTTTAAAATGGATTTGGAGCATGGAGACGATTATCTCGGGATTGCAAGATAACCAAACAAATCTTTTAGTGGATTTCTACTTATTTTATTAAATATCATCTCCACCAAACAGGACAAGCTTGCATGTGTTATAGTTTTGGAGAAAAATGTGTTCATTTCATGTATGCGCAAAATGCCTTTGAAATGGCTTTAAAATGGATTTGGAGCATGGAGACGATTATCTCAGGATGGCAATATAAACAAACGAAACTTTTAGTAGATTTCTACTTATTTTATTAAATATTATCTCCACCAAACAGGACAAGCTTGCATCTGTTATAGTTTTGGAGAAAAATGTGTTCATTTCATGTATGCGCGAAATGCCTTAAAAATGGCTTTAAAATGGATTTGGAGCATGGAGACGATTATCTCGGGATTGCAAGATAACCAAACAAAACTTTTAGTGGATTTCTACTTATTTTATTAAATATCATCTCCACCAAACAGGACAAGCTTGCATCTGTTATAGTTTTGGAGAAAAATGTGTTCATTTCATGTATGCGCGAAATGCCTTAAAAATGGCTTTAAAATGGATTTGGAGCATGGAGACGATTATCTCGGGATTGCAATATAACCAAACAAAACTTTTAGTGGATTTCTACTTATTTTATTAAATATCATCTCCACCAAACAGGACAAGCTTGCATCTGTTATAGTTTTGGAGAAAAATGTGTTCATTTCATGTATGCGCGAAATGCCTTAAAAATGGCTTTAAAATGGATTTGGAGCATGGAGACGATTATCTCGGGATTGCAAGATAACCAAACAAAACTTTTAGTGGATTTCTACTTACTTTATTAAATATCATCTCCACCAAACAGGACAAGCTTGCATCTGTTATAGTTTTGGAGAAAAATGTGTTCATTTCATGTATGCGCGAAATGCCTTAAAAATGGCTTTAAAATGGATTTGGAGCATGGAGACGATTATCTCGGGATTGCAAGATAACCAAACAAAACTTTTAGTGGATTTCTACTTATTTTATTAAATATCATCTCCACCAAACAGGACAAGCTTGCATCTGTTATAGTTTTGGAGAAAAATGTGTTCATTTCATGTATGCGCGAAATGCCTTAAAAATGGCTTTAAAATGGATTTGGAGCATGGAGACGATTATCTCGGGATTGCAAGATAACCAAACAAAACTTTTAGTGGATTTCTACTTATTTTATTAAATATCATCTCCACCAAACAGGACAAGCTTGCATCTGTTATAGTTTTGGAGAAAAATGTGTTCATTTCATGTATGCGCGAAATGCCTTAAAAATGGCTTTAAAATGGATTTGGAGCATGGAGACGATTATCTCGGGATTGCAAGATAACCAAACAAAACTTTTAGTGGATTTCTACTTATTTTATTAAATATCATCTCCACCAAACAGGACAAGCTTGCATCTGTTATAGTTTTGGAGAAAAATGTGTTCATTTCATGTATGCGCGAAATGCCTTAAAAATGGCTTTAAAATGGATTTGGAGCATGGAGACGATTATCTCGGGATTGCAAGATAACCAAACAAAACTTTTAGTGGATTTCTACTTATTTTATTAAATATCATCTCCACCAAACAGGACAAGCTTGCATCTGTTATAGTTTTGGAGAAAAATGTGTTCATTTCATGTATGCGCGAAATGCCTTAAAAATGGCTTTAAAATGGATTTGGAGCATGGAGACGATTATCTCGGGATTGCAAGATAACCAAACAAAACTTTTAGTGGATTTCTACTTATTTTATTAAATATCATCTCCACCAAACAGGACAAGCTTGCATCTGTTATAGTTTTGGAGAAAAATGTGTTCATTTCATGTATGCGCGAAATGCCTTAAAAATGGCTTTAAAATGGATTTGGAGCATGGAGACGATTATCTCGGGATTGCAATATAACCAAACAAAACTTTTAGTGGATTTCTACTTATTTTATTAAATATCATCTCCACCAAACAGGACAAGCTTGCATCTGTTATAGTTTTGGAGAAAAATGTGTTCATTTCATGTATGCGCGAAATGCCTTAAAAATGGCTTTAAAATGGATTTGGAGCATGGAGACGATTATCTCGGGATTGCAAGATAACCAAACAAAACTTTTAGTGGATTTCTACTTATTTTATTAAATATCATCTCCACCAAACAGGACAAGCTTGCATCTGTTATAGTTTTGGAGAAAAATGTGTTCATTTCATGTATGCGCGAAATGCCTTAAAAATGGCTTTAAAATGGATTTGGAGCATGGAGACGATTATCTCGGGATTGCAAGATAACCAAACAAAACTTTTAGTGGATTTCTACTTATTTTATTAAATATCATCTCCACCAAACAGGACAAGCTTGCATGTGTTATAGTTTTGGAGAAAAATGTGTTCATTTCATGTATGCGCAAAATGCCTTTGAAATGGCTTTAAAATGGATTTGGAGCATGGAGACGATTATCTCGGGATTGCAAGATAACCAAACAAAACTTTTAGTGGATTTCTACTTATTTTATTAAATATCATCTCCACCAAACAGGACAAGCTTGCATGTGTTATAGTTTTGGAGAAAAATGTGTTCATTTCATGTATGCGCAAAATGCCTTTGAAATGGCTTTAAAATGGATTTGGAGCATGGAGACGATTATCTCAGGATGGCAATATAAAAAACGAATCTTTTAGTAGATTTCTACTTATTTTATTAAATATTATCTCCACCAAACAGGACAAGCTT
Organism: Anomaloglossus baeobatrachus; assembly: GCF_048569485.1. Taxonomy (NCBI): domain Eukaryota; kingdom Metazoa; phylum Chordata; class Amphibia; order Anura; family Aromobatidae; genus Anomaloglossus; species Anomaloglossus baeobatrachus. The sequence goes on along the minus strand of NW_027442954.1, from coordinate 176,960 downwards.
GCATCTGTTATAGTTTTGGAGAAAAATGTGTTAATTTCATGTATGCGCGAAATGCCTTAAAAATGGCTTTAAAATGGATTTGGAGCATGGAGACGATTATCTCGGGATTGCAAGATAACCAAACAAAACTTTTAGTGGATTTCTACTTATTTTATTAAATATCATCTCCACCAAACAGGACAAGCTTGCATGTGTTATAGTTTTGGAGAAAAATGTGTTCATTTCATGTATGCGCGAAATGCCTTAAAAATGGCTTTAAAATGGATTTGGAGCATGGAGACGATTATCTCGGGATTGCAAGATAACCAAACAAAACTTTTAGTGGATTTCTACTTATTTTATTAAATATCATCTCCACCAAACAGGACAAGCTTGCATCTGTTATGGTTTTGGAGAAAAATGTGTTCATTTCATGTATGCGCGAAATGCCTTAAAAATGGCTTTAAAATGGATTTGGAGCATGGAGACGATTATCTCGGGATTGCAAGATAACCAAACAAAACTTTTAGTGGATTTCTACTTATTTTATTAAATATCATCTCCACCAAACAGGACAAGCTTGCATCTGTTATAGTTTTGGAGAAAAATGTGTTCATTTCATGTATGCGCGAAATGCCTTAAAAATGGCTTTAAAATGGATTTGGAGCATGGAGACGATTATCTCGGGATTGCAAGATAACCAAACAAAACTTTTAGTGGATTTCTACTTATTTTATTAAATATCATCTCCACCAAACAGGACAAGCTTGCATGTGTTATAGTTTTGGAGAAAAATGTGTTCATTTCATGTATGCGCAAAATGCCTTTGAAATGGCTTTAAAATGGATTTGGAGTATGGAGACGATTATCTCAGGATGGCAATATAAACAAACGAAACTTTTAGTAGATTTCTACTTATTTTATTAAATATTATCTCCACCAAACAGGACAAGCTTGCATCTGTTATAGTTTTGGAGAAAAATGTGTTCATTTCATGTATGCGCGAAATGCCTTAAAAATGGCTTTAAAATGGATTTGGAGCATGGAGACGATTATCTCGGGATTGCAAGATAACCAAACAAAACTTTTAGTGGATTTCTACTTATTTTATTAAATATCATCTCCACCAAACAGGACAAGCTTGCATCTGTTATAGTTTTGGAGAAAAATGTGTTCATTTCATGTATGCGCGAAATGCCTTAAAAATGGCTTTAAAATGGATTTGGAGCATGGAGACGATTATCTCGGGATTGCAAGATAACCAAACAAAACTTTTAGTGGATTTCTACTTATTTTATTAAATATCATCTCCACCAAACAGGACAAGCTTGCATGTGTTATAGTTTTGGAGAAAAATGTGTTCATTTCATGTATGCGCAAAATGCCTTTGAAATGGCTTTAAAATGGATTTGGAGCATGGAGACGATTATCTCGGGATTGCAAGATAACCAAACAAAACTTTTAGTGGATTTCTACTTATTTTATTAAATATCATCTCCACCAAACAGGACAAGCTTGCATCTGTTATAGTTTTGGAGAAAAATGTGTTCATTTCATGTATGCGCGAAATGCCTTAAAAATGGCTTTAAAATGGATTTGGAGCATGGAGACGATTATCTCGGGATTGCAAGATAACCAAACAAAACTTTTAGTGGATTTCTACTTATTTTATTAAATATCATCTCCACCAAACAGGACAAGCTTGCATCTGTTATAGTTTTGGAGAAAAATGTGTTCATTTCATGTATGCGCGAAATGCCTTAAAAATGGCTTTAAAATGGATTTGGAGCATGGAGACGATTATCTCGGGATTGCAAGATAACCAAACAAAACTTTTAGTGGATTTCTACTTATTTTATTAAATATCATCTCCACCAAACAGGACAAGCTTGCATCTGTTATAGTTTTGGAGAAAAATGTGTTCATTTCATGTATGCGCGAAATGCCTTAAAAATGGCTTTAAAATGGATTTGGAGCATGGAGACGATTATCTCGGGTTTTTCAAGATAACCAAACAAAACTTTTAGTGGATTTCTACTTATTTTATTAAATATCATCTCCACCAAACAGGACAAGCTTGCATCTGTTATAGTTTTGGAGAAAAATGTGTTCATTTCATGTATGCGCGAAATGCCTTAAAAATGGCTTTAAAATGGATTTGGAGCATGGAGACGATTATCTCGGGATTGCAAGATAACCAAACAAAACTTTTAGTGGATTTCTACTTATTTTATTAAATATCATCTCCACCAAACAGGACAAGCTTGCATGTGTTATAGTTTTGGAGAAAAATGTGTTCATTTCATGTATGCGCAAAATGCCTTTGAAATGGCTTTAAAATGGATTTGGAGCATGGAGACGATTATCTCGGGATTGCAAGATAACCAAACAAAACTTTTAGTGGATTTCTACTTATTTTATTAAATATCATCTCCACCAAACAGGACAAGCTTGCATGTGTTATAGTTTTGGAGAAAAATGTGTTCATTTCATGTATGCGCAAAATGCCTTTGAAATGGCTTTAAAATGGATTTGGAGCATGGAGACGATTATCTCAGGATGGCAATATAAACAAACGAAACTTTTAGTAGATTTCTACTTATTTTATTAAATATTATCTCCACCAAACAGGACAAGCTTGCATCTGTTATAGTTTTGGAGAAAAATGTGTTCATTTCATGTATGCGCGAAATGCCTTAAAAATGGCTTTAAAATGGATTTGGAGCATGGAGACGATTATCTCGGGATTGCAAGATAACCAAACAAAACTTTTAGTGGATTTCTACTTATTTTATTAAATATCATCTCCACCAAACAGGACAAGCTTGCATCTGTTATAGTTTTGGAGAAAAATGTGTTCATTTCATGTATGCGCGAAATGCCTTAAAAATGGCTTTAAAATGGATTTGGAGCATGGAGACGATTATCTCGGGATTGCAAGATAACCAAACAAAACTTTTAGTGGATTTCTACTTATTTTATTAAATATCATCTCCACCAAACAGGACAAGCTTGCATCTGTTATAGTTTTGGAGAAAAATGTGTTCATTTCATGTATGCGCGAAATGCCTTAAAAATGGCTTTAAAATGGATTTGGAGCATGGAGACGATTATCTCGGGATTGCAAGATAACCAAACAAAACTTTTAGTGGATTTCTACTTATTTTATTAAATATCATCTCCACCAAACTGGACAAGCTTGCATCTGTTATAGTTTTGGAGAAAAATGTGTTCATTTCATGTATGCGCGAAATGCCTTAAAAATGGCTTTAAAATGGATTTGGAGTCCATGGGCCTTGCCTCAAAGTCGAACTCACAACCTCTCGCAGCTCAAGCAAAGAGCCTACCACTACACCAACACAGAGAAATGTAAACCTGACTCTACATTAATTCACATAATCCTAGTGACTGCGCACACAACATGGCCAAACGAAAACAAAAGACAGTAACTGGCCTATCAATCCAATAGAAACTCATAGGCAACACAGTCCATTGGACTAAGCAATTACATGCAGCCATTCAAAGTCCATGTGCCTTGCATTAGAGTCGAACCCACAACCTCTCGCAGCCCAAGCAAAGAGCCTACCACTACACCAACACAGAGAAGTGGGAAACTGACTCTACATTAATTCCCATAACCCTAGTGACTGCGCACACAACATGGTCAAACAAAAGCAAAAGGCAGTACCTGGCCTATCAATCCAATGGAAACTCATAGGCAACATAGACCATTGGACTAGGCAATTACATGCAGTCATACAAAGTCCATGGGCCTTGCCTCAGAGTCAAACCCACAACCTCTGGCAGAACAAGCAAAGAGCCTACAACTACAAAAACACAAAGAAGTAGGAAGCTGCGTCTACATTAATTCACATAATCCTAGTGACTGTGCACACAACATGGCCAAACAAAAGCAGAAGACATTACCTAGCCTATCAAGCCAATGGAAACTCATAGGCAACACAGTCCATTGAACTAGGCAATTACATGCAGCCATTCAAAGTCCATGGGCTTTGCCGCAGAGTCAAACCCACAATTTCTCGCAGCCCAAGCAAAGAGCCTACCACTACACCAACACAGAGAAGTTGGAAACTAAGTTTACATTAGTTCACATAATCCTAGTGACTGCGCACACAACATGGCCAAACAAAAGCAAAAGACAGTACCTGGCCTATTAATCCAATGGAAACTCATGGGCAACGCAATCCTTTGGACTAGGCAATAACATGCAGCCATACAAAGTCCATGGGCCTTGCCTCAGAGTCAAAACCACTACCTCTCAAAGCCCAAGCAAAGAGCCTACCACTACACCAACACAGAGAAGTGCGAAACAGACTCAACATAAATTCACATAATCCTAGTGACTGCGCACACAACATGGCCAAACAAAAGCAATAGACAGTCCCTGGCCTATCAATCCAATGGAAACTCATAGACAACATAGTCCATTGGACTAGGCAATTACATGCAGCCATACAAAGTCCATGGGCTTTGCCTCAGAGTCAAACCACAACTGCTCACAGCCCAAGCAAAGAGCCTACCACTACACCAACTCAGAGAAGTAGGAAAATGATTCTACATTAATTCACATAATCCTAGTGACTGCGCACACAACATGGCCAAACAAAAGCAAAAGACAGTACCTGGCCTATCATTCCAATTGAAACTCATAGGTAACATAGTCCATTGGACTAGGCAATAACATGCAGCCATACAAAGTCCATGGGCCTTGCCTCAGAGTCGAACTCACAACCTCTCGCAGCCCAAGAAAAAAGCCTACCACTACAGCAACACAGAGAAGTGTGAAACTGACTCTACATTAATTCACATAATCCTAGTGACTGCGCACAAAACATGGCCAAACGAAAACAAAAGACAGTACCTGGCTTATCAATCCATTGGACTAGGCAATTACATGCAGCCATACAAAGTCCATGGGCCTTGCCTCAGAGTCAAACCCACAACCTCTCACAGCCCAAGCAAAGAGCCTACCACTACACCAACACAGAGAATTGCGAAACTGACTCAACATAAATTCACATAATCCTAGTGACTGCGCACACAACATGGCCAAATAAAAGCTAAAGACAGTCCCTTGCCTATCAATCCAATGGAAACTCATAGACAACATAGTCCATTGGAATAGGCAATTACATGCAGCCTCACAAAGTCCATGGGCCTTGCCTCAGAGTCAAACCCACAACCTCTGGCAGAACAAGCAAAGAGCCTACAGCTACACCAACACAAAGAAGTAGGAAGCTGCGTCTACATTAATTCACATAATCCTAGTGAATGCGCACACAACATGGCCAAACAAAAGCAAAAGACATTACCTGGCCTATCAGGCCAATGGAAACTCAAAGGCAACACAGTCCATTGAACTAGGCAATTACATGCAGCCATACAAAGTCCATGGGCCATGCCTCAGAGTCAAACCCACAACCTCTCGCAGACAAGCAAAGCAGCTTCCACTACACCAACACAGAGAAGTGGGAAACAGATTCTACATTAATTCACATAATCCTAGTGACTGCGCACACAACATGGCCAAACAAAAGCAAAAGACAATACGTGGCCTATCAATCCAATGGAAACTCATAGGCAACACAGTCCATTAGACTAGGCAAATACATGCAGCCATACAAAGTTCATGGGCCTTGCCTCAGAGTCGAACCCACAACTTCTTGGAGAACAAGCAAAGAGCCTACCACTACACCAACACAGAGAAGTTGGAAACCGATTCTACATTAATTCACATAATCCTAGTGACTGCGCACACAACATGGCCAAACAAAAGCAAAAGACAGTACCTGGCCTATCATTCCAATTGAAACTCATAGGTAACATAGTCCATTGGACTAGGCAATAACATGCAGCCATACAAAGTCCATGGGCCTTGCCTCAGAGTCGAACTCACAACCTCTCGCAGCCCAAGAAAAAAGCCTACCACTACAGCAACACAGAGAAGTGTGAAACTGACTCTACATTAATTCACATAATCCTAGTGACTGCGCACAAAACATGGCCAAACGAAAACAAAAGACAGTACCTGGCCTATCAATCCATTGGACTAGGCAATTACATGCAGCCATACAAAGTCCATGGGCCTTGCCTCAGAGTCAAACCCACAACCTCTCACAGCCCAAGCAAAGAGCCTACCACTACACCAACACAGAGAATTGCGAAACTGACTCAACATAAATTCACATAATCCTAGTGACTGCGCACACAACATGGCCAAACAAAAGCTAAAGACAGTCCCTTGCCTATCAATCCAATGGAAACTCATAGACAACATAGTCCATTGGAATAGGCAATTACATGCAGCCTCACAAAGTCCATGGGCCTTGCCTCAGAGTCAAACCCACAACCTCTGGCAGCCCAAGAAAAAAGCCTACCATCACAGCAACACAGAGAAGTGTGAAACTGACTCTACATTAATTCACATAATCCTAGTGACTGCGCACACAACATGGCCAAACAAAAGCAAAAGACAGTACCTGGCCTATCATTCCAATTAAAACTCATAGGCAACATAGTCCATTGGACTAGGCAATAACATGCAGCCATACAACGTCCATGGGCCTTGCCTCAAAGTCGAACTCACAACCTCTCGCAGCTCAAGCAAAGAGCCTACCACTACACCAACACAGAGAAATGTGAACCTGACTCTACATTAATTCACATAATCCTAGTGACTGCGCACACAACATGGCCAAACAAAAGCAAAAGGCAGTACCTGGCCTATCAATCCAATGGAAACTCATAGGCAACACAGTCCATTGGACTTGACAAGTACATGGAGACATACAAAGTCCATGGGCCTTGCCTCAGAGTCAAACCCACAACCTCTCGCAGCCAAGCAAAGAGCCTACTACTACACCAACACAGAAAAGTGGGAAACTGGTACTACATTAATTCATATAATCCTACCGACTGCGCACACAACATGGCCAAACAAAAGCAAAAGTCAGTACCTGGCTTATCAATTCAATGGAAACTCATAGGCAACACAGTCCATTGGACTAGAAAATTACATGCAGCCATACAAAGTCCATGGGCTTTGCCTAAAAGTCAAACCCACAACTTCTCGCAGCCCAAGCAAAGAGCCTACCACTACACCAACACAGAGAAGTGAGAAACTGATTCTACATTAATTCACATAATCCTACCGACTGCGCACACAACATGGCCAAACAAAAGACAATACCTGGCCTATCAATCCAATGGAAACTCATAGGCAACACAGTCCATTAGACTAGGCAAATACATGCAGCCATACAAAGTTCATGGGCCTTGCCTCAGAGTCGAACCCACATCCTCTTGGAGAACAAGCAAAGAGCCTACCACTAAACCAACACAGAGAAGTTGGAAACCGACTCTACATTAATTCATATAATCCTAGTGACTGCGCACACAACATGGCCAAACAAAAGCAAAAGACAGTACCTGGCTTATCAATCCAATGGAAACTCATAGGCAACACAGTCCATTGGACTAGACAATTACATGGAGACATACAAAGTCCATGGGCCTTGCCTCAGAGTCAAACCCACAACCTCTCGCAGCCAAGCAAAGAGCCTACTACTACACCAACACAGAAAAGTGGGAAACTGGTACTACATTAATTCACATAATCCTACCGACTGCGCACACAACATGGCCAAACAAAAGCAAAAGTCAGTACCTGGCTTATCAATCCAATGGAAACTCATAGGCAACACAGTCCATTGGACTAGGCAATTACATGCAGCCATACAAAGTCCATGGGCTTTGCCTAAAAGTCAAACCCACAACTTCTCGCAGCCCAAGCAAAGAGCCTACCACTACACCAACACAGAGAAGTGGGAAACTGATTCTACATTAATTCACATAATCCTACCGACTGCGCACATAACATGGCCAAACAAAAGACAATACCTTGCCTATCAATCCAATGGAAACTCATAGGCAACACAGTCCATTAGACTAGGCAAATACATGCAGCCATACAAAGTTCATGGGCCTTGCCTCAGAGTCGAGCCCACATCCTCTTGGAGAACAAGCAAAGAGCCTACCACTAAACCAACACAGAGAAGAGCGAAACTGACTCTACATTAATTCACATAATCCTAGTGACTGCGCACACAACATGGCCAAACAAAAGCAAAAGACGGTACCTGGCCTATTAATCCAATGGAAACTCATAGGCAACGCAATCAATTGGACTAGGCAATTACATGCAGCCATACAAAGTCCATGGGCCTTGTCTCAGAGTCAAACCCACAACCTCTCTCAGCCCAAGCAAAGAGCCTACCACTACACCAACACAGAGAAGAGCGAAACTGACTCAACATAAATTCACATAATCCTAGTGACTGCGCACACAACATGGCCAAACGAAAGCAAAAGACAGTCCCTGGCCTATCAATCCAACGGAAACTCATAGACAACATAGTCCATTGGACTAGGCAATTACATGCAGCCATACAAAGTCCATGGGCCTTGCCTCAGAGTCAAACCCACAACCTCTGGCAGAACAAGCAAAGAGCTTACAACTAACACCAACACAAAAAAGTAGGAAGCTGCGTCTACATTAATTCACATATTCCTAGTGAATGCGCACACAACATGGCCAAACAAAAGCAAAAGACATTACCTGGCCTATCAAACCAATGGAAACTCATAGGCAACACAGTCCATTGGACTAGGCAATTACATGCAGCCATACAAAGTCCATGGGCTTTGCCTCAGAGTCAAACCCACAATTTCTCGCAGCCCAAGCAAAGAGCCTACCACTACACCAACACAGAGAAGTTGGTAACAGAGTTTACATTAGTTCACATAATCCTAGTGACTGTGCACACAACATGGCCAAACAAATGCAAAAGACATTATCTGGCCTATCAATCCAATGGAAACTCATAGGCAACACAGTCCATTAGACTAGGCAAATACATGCAGCCATACAAAGTTCATGGGCCTTGCCTCAGAGTCGAACCCACAACCTCTTGGAGAACAAGCAAAGAGCCTACCACTAAACCAACACAGAGAAGTAGGTGATTGACTCTACATTAATTCACATAATCCTAGTGACTGCGCACACAACATGGCCAAACAAAAGCAAAAGACGGTATCTGGCCTATCAATCCAATTGAAGCTCATAAGCAACATAGTCCATTGGACTAGGCAATAACATGCAGCCATACAATGTCCATGGGCCTTGCCTCAAAGTCGAACTCACAACCTCTCGCAGCTCAAGCAAAGAGCCTACTACTACACCAACACAGAGAAATGTGTACCTGACTCTACATTAATTCACATAAACCTAGTGACTGCGCACACAACATGGCCAAACGAAAGCAAAAGTCAATACCTGGCCTATCAATCCAATGGAAACTCATAGGCAACACAGTCCATTGGACTAGGCAATTACATGCAGCCATAAAAAGTCCATGGGCCTTGCCTCAGAGTCAAATCCACAACCTCTCGCAGCTCAAGCAAAGAGCCTACCACTACACCAACACAGAGAAATGTGAAACTGACTCTATATTAATTCACATAATCCTAGTGACTGCGCACACAACATGGCCAAACGAAAGCAAAAGTCAATACCTGGCCTATCAATCCAATGGAAACTCATAGGCAACACAGTCTTTTGGACTAGGCAATTACATGTAGCCATACAAAGTCCATGAGCCTTGCATTTGAGTCGAACTCACAACCTCTCCCAGCCCAAGCAAAGAGCCTACCACTACACCAACACAGAGAAGTGGGAAACTGACTCAACATTAATTCACATAATCCTAGTGACTGCGCACAAAACATGGCCAAACAAAAGCAAAAGAAGGCACCTGGCCTATCAATCCAATGGAATCTCATAGGTAACACAGTCCATTGGACTATGCAATTACATGCAGCCATAAAAAGTCCATGGGCCTTGCCTCAGAGTCGAACTCACAACCTCTCGCAGCCCAAGAAAAAAGCCTACCACTACAGCAACACGGAGAAGTGTGAAACCGACTCTACATTAACTCACATAATCCTAGTGACTGCGCACACAACATGGCCAAACGAAAGCAAAAGACAGTACCTGGCCTATCAATCCAATGGAAACTCAGAGGCAACCCCATCCATTGGACTAGGCAATTACATGCAGCCATACAGAGGTCATGGGCCTTGCCTCAGAGTCTATCCCACAACCTCTGGCAGAACAAGCAAAGAGCCTACAACCACACCAACACAAAGAAGTAGGAAGCTGCATCTACATTAATTCACATAATCCTAGTGACTGCGCACACAACATGGCCAAACAGAAGCAAAAGACATTACCTGGCCTATCAAGCCAATGGAAACTCATAGGCAACACAGTCCATTGAACTTGGCAATCACATGCAGCCTTACAAAGTCCATGGGCCTTGCCTCAGAGTCAAACCCACAACCTCTCGCAGCCAAGCAAAGCGCCTTCCACTACACCAACACAGAGAAGTGGGAAACTGATTCTACATTAATTCACATAATCCTACCGACTTCGCACACAACATAACCAAACAAAAGACAATACCTGGCCTATCAGTCCAATGAAAACTCATAGGCAACACAGTCTATTGGACTAGGCAATTACATGCAGTCATACAAAGTCTATGGGCTTTGCCTCAGAGTCAAACCCACATTTTCTCGCAGCCCAAGAAAAGAGCCTACCACTACACCAACACAGAGAAGTTGAAAACTGAGTTTACATTAGTTCACATAATCCTAGTGACTGCGCACACAACATGGCCAAACAAAAGCAAAAGGTAGTACCTGGCCTATCAATCCAATAGGAACTCATAGGTAACACAGTCAACTAAAATAGACAATTACATGCAGCCATACAAACTCCATGGGCCTTGCCTCAAAATCGAACCAACAACCTTTTGCAGCTTAAGCAAAGAGACTACCACTACACCAACACAGAGAAGTAGGTAAATGACTCTACATTAATTCACATAATCCTAGTGACTGCGCACACAACATGGCCAAACAAATGCAAAAGACATTATCTGGCCTATCAATCCAATGAAATCATAGGCAACATAGTCCATTAGACTAAGCAAATATATGCAGCCATACAAAGTTAATGGGCCTTGCCTCAGAGTCGAACCCACAACCTCTTGGAGAACAAGCAAAGAGCCTACCACTAAACCAACACAGAGAAGTTGGAAACAGACTCTACATTAATTCACAGAATCCTAGTGACTGCGCACACAACATGGCCAAACAAAAGCAAAAGACAGTACCTGGCCTATCAATCCAATGGAAACCCAAAGCTAACACAGTACATTGGACTAGGCAATTACATGCAGCCATACAAAGCCCATTGGCGTTGCCCAAGAGTCGAACCCACACCCTCTCGTAGCCCAAGGAAAGAGCCTACTAATACACCAACACAGAGAAGTGGAAAACCGATTCTTCATTAATTCACATAATCCTACTGACTGCGCACATAACATGGCCAAACAAAAGCAAAAGACAGTACCTGGCCTATCAAACCAATGGAAACTCATAGGCAACACAGTCCATTGGACTAGACAATTACATGCAGACATACAAAGTCCACGGGCCTTGCATTAGAGTCGAACCCACAACCTCTCGCAGCCCAAGCAAAGAGCCTACCACTACACCAACACAGAGAAGAGGGAAACTGATTCTACATTAATTCAAATAATCCTACTGACTGCGCACACAACATGGCCAAACAAAAGACAATACCTGGCCTACCAATTCAAAGGAAACTCATAGGCAACACAGTCCATTGGACTTGGCAATTACATGCAGCCATAGAAAGTCCATGGGCTTTGCCTCAGAGTCAAACCCACAATTTCTCGCAGCCCAAGGAAATAGCCTACGATTACACCAACACAGAGAAGTTGGAAACTGAGTTTACATTAGTTCACATAATCCTAGTGACTGCGCACACAACATGGCCAAACAAAAGACAATACCTGGCCTATCAATTCAATGGAAACTCATAGGCAACACAGTCAATTGAACTAGGCAATTACATGCTGCCATACAAACTCCATGGGCTTTGCCTCAGAGTCGAACCCACAACCTCTCACAGCTTAAGCAAAGAGACTACAACTACACCAACACAGAGAAGTAGGTGAATGAGTCTACATTAATTCACATAATCCTAGTGACTGCGAACACAACATAGCCAAACAAAAGCAAAAGACAGTACCTGGCCTATCAATCCAATTGAAACTCATAGGCAACATAGTCCATTGGACTAGGCAATAACATGCAGCCATACAAAGTCCATGGGCCTTGCCTCAAAGTCTAACTCACAACCTCTCGCAGCTCAAGCAAAGAGCCTACCACTACACCAACACAGAGAAATGTGAACCTGACTCTACATTAATTCACATAATCCTAGTGACTGCGAACACAACATGGCCAAACATAAGCAAAAGGCAGTACCTGGCCTATCAATCCAATAGGAACTCATAGGCAACACAGTCAATTGAACTACGCAATTACATGCAGCCATACAAACTCCATGGGCCTTGCCTCAGAGTCGTACCCACAACCTCTCGCAGCTTAAGCAAAGAGCCTACCCCTAAACCAACACAGAGAAGTGGGAAACTGATTCTACATTAATTCACATAATCCTACCGACTGCGCACACAACACGGCCAAACAAAAGACAATACCTGGCCTATCAATTCAATGGAAACTCATAGGCAACACAGTCCATTGGACTAGGCAATTACATGCAGCCATACAAAGTCCATGGGCTTTGCCTAAAAGTCAAACCCACAACTTCTCGCAGCCCAAGCAAAGAGCCTACCACTACACCAACACAGAGAAGTTGGTAACTGAGTTTACATTAATTCACATAATCCTAGTGACTGCGCACACAACATGGCCAAACAAAAGCAAAAGACAGTACCTGGCCTATCAATCCAATGGAAAATCATAGGCAACACAGTCCATTGGACTAGACAATTACATGGAGACATACAAAGTCCACGGGCCTTTCCTCAGAGTCAAACCCACAACATCTCGCAGCCAAGCAAAGAGCCTACCACTACACCAACACAGAGAAGTGGGAAACTGATTCTACATTAATTCACATAATCCTACCGACTGCGCACACAACATGGCCAAACAAAAGACAATACCTGGCCTATCAATCCAATGGAAACTCATAGGCAACACAGTCCATTAGACTAGGCAAATACATGCAGCCATATAAAGTTCATGGGCCTTGCCTCAGAGTCGAACCGACATCCTCTTGGAGAACAAGCAAAGAGCCTACCACTAAACCAACACAGAGAAGTTGGAAACCGACTCTACATTAATTCACATAATCCTAGTGACTGCGCACACAACATGGCCAAACAAAAGCAAAAGACATTACCTGGCCTATCAATCCAATGTAAACTCATAGGTAACACAGTACATTACTAGGATTATGTGAGTTAATGTAGAGTCAGGTTCACATTTCTCTGTGTTGGTGTAGTGGTAGGCTCTTTGCTTGAGCTGCGAGAGGTTGTGAGTTAGACTTTGTATGGCTGCATGTTATTGCCTAGTCCAATGGACTATGTTGCCTATGAGTTTCAATTGGATTGATAGGCCAGGTACTGTCTTTTGCTTTTGTTTGGCCATGTTGTGTTCGCAGTCACTAGGATTATGTGAATTATTGTAGAGTCATTCACCTACTTCTCTGTGTTGGTGTAGTTGTAGTCTCTTTGTTGCTTATGAGTTTCAATTTGATTGATAGGCCAGGTACTGTCTTTTGCTTTTGTTTGGCCATGTTATGTGCGCAGTCACTAGGATTATGTGAATTAATGTAGAGTCATTCACCTACTTCTCTGTGTTGGTGTAGTGGTAGTCTCTTTGCTTAAACTGCGAGAGGTTGTGGGTTCGACTCTGAGGCAAAGCCCATGGAGTTTGTATGGCAGCATGTAATTGCCTAGTTCAATTGACTGTGTTGCCTATGAGTTTCATTGAATTGATAGGCCAGGTATTGTCTTTTGTTTGGCCATGTTGTGTGCGCAGTCACTAGGATTATGTGAACTAATGTAAACTCAGTTTCCAACTTCTCTGTGTTGGTGTAATCGTAGGCTATTTCCTTGGGCTGCGAGAAATTGTGGGTTTGACTCTGAGGCAAAGCCCATGGACTTTGTATGGCTGCATGTAATTGCCAAGTCCAATGGACTGTGTTGCCTATGAGTTTCCTTTGAATTGATAGGCCAGGTATTGTCTTTTGTTTGGCCATGTTGTGTGCGCAGTCGGTAGGATTATTTGAATTAATGTAGAATCAGTTTCCCACTTCTCTGTGTTGGTGTAGTGGTAGGCTCTTTGCTTCGGCTGCGAGAGGTTGTGGGTTCGACTCTAATGCAAGGCCCATAGACTTTGTATGGCTGCATGTAATTGCCTAGTCCAATGGACTGTGTTGCCTATGAGTTTTCATTGGACTGATAGGCCAGGTATTGTCTTTTGTTTGGTTATGTTGTGTGCGAAGTCGGTAGGATTATGTGAATTAATGTAGAATCAGTTTCCCACTTCTCTGTGTTGGTGTAGTGGAAGGCGCTTTGCTTGGCTGCGAGAAGTTGTGGGTTTGACTCTGAGGCAAGGCCCATGGACTTTGTATGGCTGCATGTAATTGCATAGTTCAATGGACTGTGTTGCCTATGAGTTTCCATTGGCTTGATAGGCCAGGTATTGACTTTTGCTTCTGTTTTGCCTAGTTGTGTGCGCAGTCACTAGGATTATGTGAGTTAATGTAGAGTCGGTTTCACACTTCTCCGTGTTGCTGTAGTGGTAGGCTTTTTTCTTGGGCTGCGAGAGGTTGTGAGTTCGACTCTGAGGCAAGGCCCATGGACTTTTTATGGCTGCATGTAATTGCATAGTCCAATGGACTGTGTTACCTATGAGATTCCATTGGATTGATAGGCCAGGTGCCTTCTTTTGCTTTTGTTTGGCCATGTTTTGTGCGCAGTCACTAGGATTATGTGAATTAATGTTGAGTCAGTTTCCCACTTCTCTGTGTTGGTGTAGTGGTAGGCTCTTTGCTTGGGCTGGGAGAGGTTGTGAGTTCGACTCAAATGCAAGGCTCATGGACTTTGTATGGCTGCATGTAATTGCCTAGTCCAATGGACTGTGTTGCCTATGAGTTTCCATTGGATTGATAGGCCAGGTATTGACTTTTGCTTTCGTTTGGCCATGTTGTGTGCGCAGTCACTAGGTTTATGTGAATTAATGTAGAGTCAGGTTCACATTTCTCTGTGTTGGTGTAATAGTAGGCTCTTTGCTTGAGCTGCGAGAGGTTGTGAGTTCGACTTTGAGGCAAGGCCCATGGACATTGTATGGCTGCATGTTATTGGCTAGTCCAATGGACTATGTTGCTTATGAGCTTCAATTGGTTTGATAGGCCAGATACTGTCTTTTGCTTTTGTTTGGCCATGTTGTGTGCGCAGTCACTAGGAATATGTGAATTAATGTAGACGCAGCTTCCTACTTTTTTGTGTTGGTGTAGTTGTAAGCTCTTTGCTTGTTCTGCCAGAGGTTGTGGGTTTGACTCTGAGGCAAGGCCCATGGACTTTGTATGGCTGCATGTAATTGCCTAGTCCAATGGACTATGTTGTCTATGAGTTTCCATTGGATTGATAGACCAGGGACTGTCTTTTGCTTTTGTTTGGCCATGTTGTGTGCGCAGTCACTAGGATTATGTGAATTTATGTTGAGTCAGTTTCGCTCTTCTCTGTGTTGGTGTAGTGGTAGGCTCTTTGCTTGGGCTGAGAGAGGTTGTGGGTTTGACTCTGAGACAAGGCCCATGGACTTTGTATGGCTGCATGTAATTGCCTAGTCCAATTGATTGCGTTGCCTATGAGTTTCCATTGGATTGATAGGCCAGGTACCGTCTTTTGCTTTTGTTTGGCCATGTTGTGTGCGCAGTCACTAGGATTATGTGAATTAATGTAGAATCAGTTTCCCTCTTCTCTGTGTTGGTTTAGGGGTAGGCTCTTTGCTTAAGCTGCGAGAGGTTGTGGGTTCGACTCTGAGGCAAGGCCCATGGAGTTTGTATGGCTGCATATAATTGCGTAGTTCAATTGACTGTGTTGCCTATGAGTTCCCATTGGATTGATAGGCCAGGTACTGCCTTTTGCTTTTGTTTGGCCATGTTGTGTGCGCAGTCACTAGGATTATGTGAATTAATGTAGAGTCAGGTTCACATTTCTCTGTGTTGGTGTAGTGGTAGGCTCTTTCCTTGAGCTGCGAGAGGTTGTGAGTTCGACTTTGAGGCAAGGCCCATGGACGTTGTATGGCGGCATGTTATTGCTTAGTCCAATGGACTATGTTGCCTATGAGTTTTAATTGGAATGATAGGCCAGGTACTGTCTTTTGCTTTTGTTTGGCCATGTTGTGTGCGCAGTCACTAGGATTATGTGAATTAATGTAGAGTCAGTTTCACACTTCTCTGTGTTGCTGTAGTGGTAGGCTTTTTTCTTGGGCTGCGAGAGGTTGTGAGTTCGACTCTGAGGCAAGGCCCATGGACTTTGTATGGCTGCATGTAATTGCATAGTCCAATGGACTGTGTTACCTATGAGTTTCCATTGGATTGATAGGCCAGGTACTGTCTTTTGCTTTCGTTTGGCCATGTTGTGTGCGCAGTCACTAGGATTATGTGAATTTATGTTCAATTAGTTTCGCACTTCTCTGTGTTGGTGTAGTGGTAGGCTTTTTGCTTGAGCTGTTAGAGGTTGTGGGTTTGACTCTGAGGCAAGGCCCATGGCCTTTGTATGGCTGCATGTAATTGCATAGTCCAATGGACTGTGTTGCCTATGAGTTTCCATTGGATTGATAGGCCAGATATGGACTTTTGCTTTCGTTTGGCCATGTTGTGTGCGCAGTCACTAGGATTATGTGAATTAATGTAGAGGCAGGTTCACATTTCTCTGTGTTCGTGTAGTGGTAGGCTCTTTGCTTGAGCTGCGAGAGGTTGTGAGTTCGACTTTGAGGCAAGGCCCATGGACTTTGTATGGCTGCATGTTATTGCCTAGTCCAATGGACTGTGTTGCCTATGAGTTTCCATTGGATTGATAAGCCAGGTACTGTCTTTTGCTTTTGTTTAGCCATGTTGTGTGCGCAGTCGGTAGGATTATGTGAATTAATGTAGAATCAGTTTCCCACTTCTCTGTATTGGTGTAGTGGTAGGCTCTTTGCTTGGCTGCGAGAGGTTGTGGGTTTGACTCTGAAGCAAGGCCCATGGACTTTGTATGTCTCCATGTAATTGTCTAGTCCAATGGACTGTGTTGCCTATGAGTTTCCATTGGATTGATAGGCCAGGTATTGTCTTTTGTTTGGCCATGTTGTGTGCGCAGTCGGTAGGATTATGTGAATTAATGTAGAATCAGTTTCCCACTTATCTGTGTTGGTGTAGTGGTAGGCTCTTTGCTTGGCTGCGAGAGGTTGTGGGTTTGACTCTGAGGCAAGGCCCATGGACTTTGTATGTCTCCATGTAATTGTCTAGTTCAATGGACTGTGTTGCCTATGAGTTTCCATTGGCTTGATAGGCCAGGTACTGTCTTTTGCTTTTGTTTGGCCATGTTGTGTGCGCAGTCACTAGGATTATGTGAATTAATGTAGAGTCAGTTTCTAACTTCTCTGTGTTGGTTTAGTGGTAGGCTCTTTGCTTGTTCTCCAAGAGGTTGTGGGTTCGACTCTGAGGCAAGGCCCATGAACTTTGTATGGCTGCATGTATTTGCCTAGTCTAATGGACTGTGTTGCCTATGAGTTTCCATTGGATTGATAGGCCAGATAATGTCTTTTGCATTTGTTTCACAATGTTGTGTGCAAAGTCACTAGGATTATGTGAACTAATGTAAACTCAGTTTCCATCTTGTCTGTGTTGGTGTAGTGGTAGGCTCTTTGCTTGGGCTGCGAGAAATTGTGGGTTTGACTCTGAGGCAAAGCCCATGGACTTTGTATGGCTGCATGTAATTGTTTAGTCCAATGGACTGTGTTGCCTATGAGTTTCCATTGGCTTGATAGGCCAGGTAATGTCTTTTGCTTTTGTTTGGCCATGTTGTGTGCGCAGTCTCTAGGAATATGTGAATTAATGTAGACGCACCTTCCTACTTCTTTGTGTTGGTGTAGTTGTAAGCTCTTTGCTTGTTCTGCCAGAGGTTGTGGGTTTGACTCTGAGGCAAGGCCCATGGACTTTGTATGGCTGCATGTAATTGCCTAGTCCAATGGACTATGTTGTATATGAGTTTCCATTGGATTGATAGGCCAGGGACTGTCTTTTGCTTTTGTTTGGCCATGTTGTGTGCGCAGTCACTAGGATTATGTGAATTTATGTTGAGTCAGTTTCGCTCTTCTCTGTGTTGGTGTAGTGGTAGGCTCTTTGCTTGGGCTACAAGAGGTTGTGGGTTCGACTCTGAGGCAAAGCCCATGGACTTTGTATGGCTGCATGTAATTGCCTAGTCCAATTGATTGCTTTGCCTATGAGTTTCTATTGGATTGATAGGCCAGGTACTGTCTTTTGCTTTTGTTTGGCCATGTTGTGTGCGCAGTCACTAGGATTATGTGAATTAATGTAGAATCAGTTTTTCACTTCTCTGTGTTGGTGTATTGGTAGGCTCTTTGCTTGGGCTACGAGAGGTTGTGGGTTCGACTCTGGGGCAAGGCCCATGGGCTTTGTATGTCTGCATTTAATTGCCTAGTCTAATGTACTGTGTTACCTTTGAGTTTCCATTGGATTGATAGGCCAGGTACTGTCTTTTGCTTTTGTTTGGCCATGTTGTGTGCGCAGTCACTAGGATTATGTGAATTAATGTAGAGTCGGTTTCCAACTTCTCTGTGTTGGTGTAGTGGTAGGCTCTTTGCTTGTTCTCCAAGAAGTTGTGGGTTCGACTCTGAGGCAAGGCCCATGAACTTTGTATGGCTGCATGTATTTGCCTAGTCTAATGGACTGTATTGCCTATGAGTTTCCATTGGATTGATAGGCCAGGTATTGTCTTTTGTTTGGCCATGTTGTGTGCGCAGTCGGTAGGATTATGTGAATTAATGTAGAATCAGTTTCCCACTTATCTGTGTTGGTGTAGTGGTAGGCTCTTTGCTTGGCTGCGAGAGGTTGTGGGTTTGACTCTGAGGCAAGGCCCATGGACTTTGTATGTCTCCATGTAATTGTCTAGTTCAATGGACTGTGTTGCCTATGAGTTTCCATTGGCTTGATAGGCCAGGTAATGTCTTTTGCTTTTGTTTGGCCATGTTGTGTGCACATTCACTAGGATTATGTGAATTAATGTAGACGCAGCTTCCTACTTCTTTGTGTTGGTGTAGTTGTAGGCTCTTTGCTTGTTCTGCCAGAGGTTGTGGGTTTGACTCTGAGGCAAGGCCCATGGACTTTGTATGGCTGCATGTAATTGCCAAGTCCAATGGACTGTGTTGCCTATGAGTTTCCATTGGATTGATAGGCCAGGTATTGTCTTTTGCTTTTGTTTGGCCATGTTGTGTGCGCAGTCACTAGGATTATGTGAATTAATGTAGAATCCATTTCCCACTTCTCTGTGTTGGTGTAGTAGAAGCTGCTTTGCTTGGCTGCGAGAGGTTGTGGGTTTGAATCTGCGGCATGGCCCATGGACTTTGTATGGCTGCATGTAATCGCCTAGTTCAATGGACTGTGTTGCCTATGGGTTTCCATTGGCCTGATAGGCCAGGTAATGTCTTTTGCTTTTGTTTGGCCATGTTGTGTGCGCATTCACTAGGATTATGTGAATTAATGTAGACGCAGCTTCCTACTTCTTTGTGTTGGTGTAGTTGTAGGCTCTTTGCTTGTTCTGCCAGAGGTTGTGGGTTTGACTCTGAGGCAAGGCCCATGGACTTTGTGAGGCTGCATGTAATTGCCTATTCCAATGGACTATGTTGTCTATGATTATTCATTGGATTGATAGGCAAGGGACTGTCTTTAGCTTTTGTTTGGCCATGTTGTGTGCGCAGTCACTAGGATTATGTGAATTTATGTTGAGTCAGTTTCGCACTTCTCTGTGTTGGTGTAGTGGTAGGCTCTTTGCTTGGGCTGTGAGAGGTTGTGGGTTTGACTCTGAGGCAAGGCCCATGGACTTTGTATGGCTGCATGTAATTGCCTAGTCCAATGGATTGATAGGCCAGGTACTGTCTTTTGTTTTCGTTTGGCCATGTTTTGTGCGCAGTCACTAGGATTATGTGAGTTAATGTAGAGACAGTTTCACACTTCTCTGTGTTGCTGAAGTGGTAGGCTCTTTTGTTGGGCTGCGAGAGGTTGTGAGTTCGACTCTGAGGCAAGGCCCATGGACTTTGTATGGCTGCATGTAATTGCATAGTCCAATGGACTGCGTTACCTATGAGTTTCCATTGGATTGATAGGCCAGGTGCTTTCTTTTGCTTTTGTTTGGCCATGTTGTGTGCGCAGTCACTAGGAATATGTGAATTAATGTAGAGTCAGTTTCACATTTCTCTTTGTTGGTGTAGTGGTAGGCTCTTTGCTTGGGCTGTGAGAGGTTGTGGGTTTGACTCTGAGGCAAGGCCCATGGACTTTTTATGGCTGCATGTAATTGCCTAGTCCAATGGACTGTGTTGCCTATGAGTTTCCATTGGATTGATAGGCCAGGTATTGACTTTTGCTTTCGTTTAGCCATGTTGTGTGCGCAGTCACTAAGATTATGTGAATTAATGTAGAGGCAGGTTCACATTTCTCTGTGATGGTGTAGTGGTAGGCTCTTTGCTTGAGCTGCGAGAGGTTGTGAGTTCGACTATGAAGCAAGGCCCATGGACTGTGTATGGCTGCATGTTATTGCCTGGTCCAATGGACTGTGTTGCCTATGAGTTTCCATTGGATTGATAAGCCAGGTACTGTCTTTTGCTTTTGTTTAGCCATGTTGTGTGCGCAGTCGGTAGGATTATGTGAATTAATGTGGAATCAGTTTCCCACTTCTCTGTATTGGTGTAGTGGTAGGCTCTTTGCTTGGCTGCGAGAGGTTGTGGGTTTGACGCTGAGGCAAGGCCCATGGACTTTGTATGTCTCCATGTAATTGTCTAGTCCAATGGACTGTGTTGCTTATGAGTTTCCATTGGATTGATAGGCCAGGTACTGTCTTTTGCTTTTGTTTGGCCATGTTGTGTGCGCAGTCACTAGGATTATGTGAATTAATGTAGAGTCAGTTTCCAACTTCTCTGTGTTGGTTTAGTGGTAGGCTCTTTGCTTGTTCTCCAAGAGGTTGTGGGTTCGACTCTGAGGCAAGGCCCATGAACTTTGTATGGCTGCATGTATTTGCCTAGTCTAATGGACTGTGTTGCCTATGAGTTTCCATTGGATTGATAGGCCAGATAATGTCTTTTGCATTTGTTTCGCCATGTTGTGTGCACAGTCACTAGGATTATGTGAACTAATGTAAACTCTGTTTCCAACTTGTCTGTGTTGGTGTAGTGGTAGGCTCATTTCTTGGGCTGTGAGAAATTGTGGGTTTGACTCTGAGGCAAAGCCCATGGACTTTGTATGGCTGCATGTAATTGTTTAGTCCAATGGACTGTGTTGCCTATGAGTTTCCATTGGCTTGATAGGCCAGGTAATGTCTTTTGCTTTTGTTTGGCCATGTTGTGTGCGCAGTCGCTAGGAATATGTGAATTAATGTAGACGCAGCTTCCTACTTTTTTGTGTTGGTGTAGTTGTAAGCTCTTTGCTTGTTCTGCCAGAGGTTGTGGGTTTGACTCTGAGGCAAGGCCCATGGACTTTTTATGGCTGCATGTAATTGCCTAGTCCAATGGACTATGTTGTATATGAGTTTCCATTGGATTGATAGGCCAGGGACTGTCTTTTGCTTTTGTTTGGCCATGTTGTGTGCACAGTCACTAGGATTATGTGAACTAATGTAAACTCTGTACCAACTTCTCTGTGTTGGTGTAGTGGTAGGCTCTTTGCTTGGGCTACAAGAGGTTGTGGGTTCGACTCTGAGGCAAGGCCCATGGACTTTGTATGGCTGCATGTAATTGCCTAGTCCAATTGATTGCTTTGCCTATGAGTTTCTATTGGATTTATAGGCCAGGTAATGTCTTTTGCTTTTGTTTGGCCATGTTGTGTGCGCAGTCACTAGGATTATGTGAATTAATGTAGAATCAGTTTTCCACTTCTCTGTGTTGGTGTATTTGTAGGCTCTTTGCTTGGGCTACAAGAGGTTGTGGGTTCGACTCTGGGGCAAGGCCCATGGGCTTTGTATGGCTGCATGTATTTGCCTAGTCTAATGGACTGTGTTGCCTATGAGTTTCCATTGGATTGATAGGCCAGGTATTTTCTTTTGTTTGGCCACGTTGTGTGCGCAGTCGGTAGGATTATGTGAATTAATGTAGAATCAGTTTCCCACTTCTCTTTGTTGGTGTAGTGGTAGGCTCTTTGCTTGGCTGCGAGAGGTTGTGGGTTTGACTCTGAGGCAAGGCCCATGGACTTTGTATGTCTCCATGTAATTGTCTAGTCCAATGGACTGTGTTGCCTATGAGTTTCCATTGGATTGATGGGCCAGGTACTGTCTTTTGCTTTTGTTTGGCCATGTTGTGTGCGCAGTCACTAGGATTATGTGAATTAATGTAGAGTCAGGTTCACATTTCTCTGTGTTGGTGTAGTTGTAGGCTCTTTGCTAGAGCTGCGAGAGGTTGTGAGTTCAACTTTGAAGCAAGGCCCATGGACTTTGTATGGCTGCATGTTATTGCCTAGTCCAATGGACCATGTTACCTATGAGTTTCAATTGGAATGATAGGCCAGGTACTGTCTTTTGCTTTTGTTTGGCCATTTTGTGTGCGCAGTCACTAGGATTATGTGAATTAATGTAGAGTCAGTTTCACACTTCTCTGTGTTGCTGTAGTGGTAGGCTTTTTTCTTGGGCTGCGAGAGGTTGTGAGTTCGACTCTGAGGCAAGGCCCATGGACTTTGTATGGCTGCATGTTATTGCCTAGTCCAATGGACTATGTTACCTATGAGTTTCAATTGGAATGATAGGCCAGGTACTGTCTTTTGCTTTTGTTTGGCCATGTTGTGTGCGCAGTCACTAGGATTATGTGAATTAATGTAGAATCATTCTCCTACTTCTCTGTGTTGGTGTAGTGGTAGGCTCTTTGCTTGGGCTGCGAGCAGTTGTGGTTTGACTCTGAGGCAAAGCCCATGGACTTTGTATGGCTGCATGTAATTGCCTAGTCCAATGGACTATGTTGTCTATGAGTTTCCATTGGATTGATAGGCCAGGGACTGTCTATTGCTTTTGTTTGGCCATGTTGTGTGCGCAGTCACTAGGATTATGTGAATTTATGTTGAGTCAGTTTCGCACTTCTCTGTGTTTGTGTAGTGGTAGGCTCTTTGCTTGGTCTTTGAGAGGTAGTGGTTTTGACTCTGAGGCAAGGCCCATGGAGTTTGTATGGCTGCATGTAATCGCCTAGTACAGTTGACTGTGTTGCCTATGAGTTCCCATCGGATTGATAGGCCAGGTAC
Source organism: Anomaloglossus baeobatrachus (assembly GCF_048569485.1). Classification (NCBI taxonomy): domain Eukaryota; kingdom Metazoa; phylum Chordata; class Amphibia; order Anura; family Aromobatidae; genus Anomaloglossus; species Anomaloglossus baeobatrachus. Next base: position 153,499 of record NW_027442954.1, on the reverse strand, counting down.
TGTCTTTTGCTTTTGTTTGGCCATGTTGTGTGCGCAGTCACTAGGATTATGTGAACTAATGTAAACTCACATTCCAACTTCTCTGTGTTGGTGTAGTGGTAGGCTCTTTGCTTGGGCTGCGAGAGGTTGTGGGTTCGACTCTGAGGCAATGCCCATGGAGTTTGTATGGCTGCATGTAATCGCCTAGTTCAATTGACTGTGTTGCCTATGAGTTTCCATTGGCTTGATAGGCTAGGTAATGTCTTCTGCTTTTGTTTGGCCATGTTGTGTGCGCAGTCACTAGGATTATGTGAATTAATGTAGACGCAGCTTCCTACTTCTTTGTGTTTTTGTAGTTGTAGGCTCTTTGCTTGTTCTGCCAGAGGTTGTGGGTTTGACTCTGAGGCAAGGCCCATGGACTTTGTATGGCTGCATGTAATTGCCTAGTCCAATGGACTATGTTGCCTATGAGTTTCCATTGGATTGATAGGCCAGGTACTGCCTTTTGCTTTTGTTTGACCATGTTGTGTGCGCAGTCACTAGGGTTATGGGAATTAATGTAGAGTCAGTTTCCCACTTCTCTGTGTTGGTGTAGTGGTAGGCTCTTTGCTTGGGCTGCGAGAGGTTGTGGGTTCGACTTTAATGCAAGGCTCATGGACTTTGAATGGCTGCATGTAATTTCTTAGTCCAATGGACTGTGTTGCCTATGAGTTTCTATTGGATTGATAGGCCAGTTACTGTCTTTTGTTTACGTTTGGCCATGTTGTGTGCGCAGTCACTAGGATTATGTGAATTAATGTAGAGTCAGGTTTACATTTCTCTGTGTTGGTGTAGTGGTAGGCTCTTTGCTTGAGCTGCGAGAGGTTGTGAGTTCGACTTTGAGGCAAGGCCCATGGACTTTGTATGGCTGCATGTAATTGCCTAGTCCCATTGATTGCTTTGCCTATGAGTTTCTATTGGATTGATAGGCCAGTTACTGTCTTTTGTTTTCGTTTGGCCATGTTGTGTGAGCAGTCACTAGGATTATGTGAATTAATGTAGAGTCATTTACCTACTTCTCTGTGTTGGTGTAGTGGTAGTCTCTTTGCTTAAGCTGCAAGAGGTTGTGGGTTCGACTCTGAGGCAAGGTTCATGGAGTTTGTATGGCTGCATGTAATTGCCTATTTCAATTAACTGTGTTGCCTATGAGTTCCCATTGGATTGATAGGCCAGGTACTGTCTTTTGCTTTTGTTTGGCCATGTTGTGTGCGCAGTCACTAGGATTATGTGAACTAATGTAAACTCAGTTTCCAACTTCTCTGTCTTGGTGTAGTGGTAGGCTCTTTGCTTGGGCTGCGAGAAATTGTGGGTTTGACTCTGAGGCAAAGCCCATGGACTTTATATGGCTGCATGTAATTGCCTAGTCCAATGGACTGTGTTGCCTATGAGTTTCCATTGGATTGATTGGCCAGGTATTATCTTTTGTTTGGTTATGTTGTGTGCGCAGTCGGTAGGATTATGTGAATTAATGTAGAATCAGTTTCCCAGTTCTCTGTGTTGCTGTAGTGGAAGGCTCTTTGCTTAGCTGCAAGAGGTTGTGGGTTTGACTCTGAGGCAAGGCCCATGGAGTTTGTATGGCTGCATGTAATTGCGTAGTCCAATGGACTATGTTGTCTATGAGTTTCCATTGGATTGATAGGCCAGGGACTGTCTTTTGTTTTCGTTTGGTCATGTTGTGTGCGCAGTCACTAGGATTATGTGAATTAATGTAGAGTCATTCTCTTCTCTGTGTTGGTGTAGTGGTAGGCTCTTTCCTTGGGTTACAAGAAGTTGTGGGTTTGACTTTGAGGCAAAGCCCATGGACTTTGTATGGTTGAATGTAATTGCCTAGTCCAATGGACTGTGTTGCCTATGAGTTTTCATTGAATGAATAGGCTAGGTATTGTCTTTTGTTTGGCCATGTTGTGTGCGCAGTCGGTAGGATTATGTGAATTAATGTAGAATCAGTTTCCCACTTCTCTGTGTTAGTGTAGTGGTAGGCTCTTTGCTTGGCTGCGAGAAGTTGTGGGTTTGACTCTGAGGCAAGGCCCATGGACTTTGTATGTCTCCATGTAATTGTCTAGTCCAATGGACTGTGTTGCCTATGAGTTTCCATTGGATTGATAGGCCAGGTACTGTCTTTTGCTTTTGTTTGGCCATGTTGTGTGCGCAGTCACTAGGATTATGTGAATTAATGTAGAAACAGTTTTCCACTTCTCTGTGTTGGTGTATTGGTAGGCTCTTTGCCTTGGCTATGAGAGGTTGTGGGTTTGACTCTGGGGCAAGGCCCATGGGCTTTGTATGGCTGCATGTAATTGCCTAGTCCAATGTACTGTGTTACCTATGAGTTTCCGTTGGATTGATAGGCCACGTACTGTCTTTTGCTTTTGTTTGGCCATGTTGTGTGCGCAGTCACTAGGATTATGTTAATTAATGTAGAGTCGGTTTCCAACTTCTCTGAGTTGGTTTAGTGGTAGGCTCTTTGCTTGTTCTCCAAGAGGTTGTGGGTTCGACTCTGAGGCAATGCCCATGAACTTTACATGGCTGCATGTAAGTGCCTAGTCTAATGGACTGTGTTGCCTATGAGTTTCCATTGGATTGATAGGCCAGATAATGTCTTTTGCATTTGTTTGGCCATGTTGTGTGCGCAGTCACTAGGATTATGTGAATTAATGTTGAGTCATTTACCTACTTCTCTGTGTTGGTGTAGTGGTAGGCTCTTTGCCCTGGCTACGAGAGGTTGTGGGTTCGACTCTGGGGCAAGACCCATGGGCTTTGTATGGCTGCATGTAATTGCCTAGTCCAATGTACTGTGTTACCTATGAGTTTCCATTGGATTGATAGGCCAGGTACTGTCTTTTGCTTTTGTTTGGCCATGTTGTGTGCGCAGTCACTAGGATTATGTTAATTAATGTAGAATCGGTTTCCAACTTCACTGAGTTGGTTTAGTGGTAGGCTCTTTGCTTGTTCTCCAAGAGGTTGTGGATTCGACTCTGAGGCAAGGCCCATGAACTTTGTTTGGCTGCATGTAATTGCCTAGTCTAATGGACTGTGTTGCCTATGAGTTTCCATTTGATTGAATGGCCAGGTACTGTCTTTTGTTTTCGTTTGGCCATGTTGTGTGCGCAGTCACTAGGATTATGTGAATTAATGCTATTGGATTTTTCAAGTCAGTATTCACACAGCAGTTTCTGCTATTTCATGTATTCCCCTTACATAGTCACTGGTGTGCATACCTTATCTCCCCATAGTGATGTTTTTTTAGGTTTTTGCACCCAGTTCGGACTTAGAATGGTGTTCCAAACGTTATTCCTATTTGTTAGTATTTTTTCGTTTGTGAACCCTCCCCAACCACACCTATTGCCAATCCATATCATACGCATAAATAGCCTGGGTCTCAGCTTCCCATACACGGTAGATACAAGTAAAATATATCTTTTTAAAAGGTATCAACCACTGAGGACTTCGGTTCTTTTAAACAATTTTTCATACACGGTAGGTTTTTTAACTGCATGAGAGGACACACACAAGCTAGGGACCCCAACGTAGAGAAATACTTTGGCGTAGTGTTGGGGCTCTATTGCATTGATCAATTCAGTAGCTAAATTTCTCTTGATTCATATGTTCATGGCAGTAATGCAGATTCCATTTTTCACATATTCACTCTTGCATATAGCTATTGAATTTTTCAAGTCAGTATTCACACAGCAGTTTCTGCTATTTCATGTATTCCCCTTACATAGTCACTGGTGTGCATACCTTATCTCCCCATAGTGCCTGGGATCTGACCCAGACACTAGCAGTTTTGCACTCCTACCCAAAACTGGGCTCTTCACTGAACTCACTACCTCCACGGTTCAACTCTTAACTGAACTTCAACTAACTGACTGGTTTTCCCACCTCCAGGCCTGTGAACTCCTTGGTGGGTGGGGCCAACCGCCTGGCTCCGCCCCACCTGGTGTGGACATCAGCCTCTGGAGGGAGGCAACAACGGTTTTGTGTCTGACTAGTGCAACTATCCGGGAAAGGGGGTGTGTGTGTGTTATGTCTGTGACTAACTGGCTAGTCCAGGGCGTCACACTTGCACCCCCTTCTTGTGATGTGAAGGTGTGTAGTCAGTGCCTACGTGTAATTCCTGACACCACTCCGCTGGCTGACTTTGTGAGCTGTCACTGACTGGGTGGGGTGCAGTAATGGTGGATGCTGCTGCTGCTTGGATAGCATGTGTATCTACTGTGAACAGCTTATCAATGGTGGCAAATCGGGGCAGCTTAACCTCTTGCTCTCCGCAGTTCAACACTCTCACGCGCACTCTTCCCTTCCGTATTAATGAATAAAACTGTGATATAAATAGTATATAGATACCCCACAAATGCAGATAAAGGTAGGTTATGGGAAAAGGGAGAAGAGGGAAACAGGAAAATAGTGTAATAAAGTATACCTTCCAGGGGGGAGAGGAAATGGCAGCACAGCCAGTGGAGGTGAAGCAAGGGGAAGCCTGCAACTAAATTGTTGAGAGCATTATCACATGGTGACAGAGCCTGATTGTAACGGGAGCATAGAGGTGCCGATCCTGTCTTACCTGCATTGGTGTAGAAGTGGGTTTCCAGTGGTGGAGTCAGCTGTGTGCAGTGGTGGCTGTGGGTTCTTTTATGTGCGACCGTAGTAATAGCTGCGCCCACTTCCTGTATGGGAGTGGAATGCAGTGAGGCTAATGGAACGCACGTCCACGTGCCGCGCCCCTGAAGGTAATACCGATCATTGAATACAAAAAAATTTCTCATACTACTGTATGGGGGTCCCTATATTTAATATGATATCCAAGCCACAGCATCCACCGTTACTTCACCACACCCATTCAGTGACAGCTCACCAAGTCAACCAGAGGAGTGGTGTAAGGAATTACACATAGGCACTGACTCCACACCTTCACATCACAAGAAGCGGGTCCACAGGGTAGTGCAAGAATACGAGCAAGTCTTCAGCAAACATCCGCTAGACTTTGGGAGAATAAAAGGGGTCCATATTCATGGTTTAAGAACTTGGGTTCTAACGTGCCCAGAGTATGCTCCACTCTATGCTCCCTTTACAATCAGGCTCAGTCACCATGTGATAACGCTCTCAACTCTTTAGTTGCAGGCTTCCTTTTGCTTCACCTCCACTGGCTGTGCTGCCATTTCCTCTCACCCCCAGAAGGTATACTTTATTACACTATTTTCCTCTTTCCCTGTTCCCCCTTTTCCCATAACCTACCTTTATTTACAATTGTGGGGTATCTATATGATATTTACATCATAGTTTTATTCATTAGTGCGGAAGGGAAGAGTGCCCGTGAGAGTGTTAAACTGCGGAGAGCAGGAGGTTAAGCTGCCCCGACTTGCCACCATTGATAAGCTGTTCACAGTAGATACACATGCTATCCAAGTAGCAGCATCCACTATTACTGCACCCCACCCAGTCAGTGACTGCTCACCAAGTCAGCCAGAGGAGTGGTGTAAGGAATTACACGTAGGCACTGACTCCACACCTTCACATCACAAGAAGCGGGTCCACAGGGTAGTGCAAGAATACGAGCGAGCAAGTCTTCAGCAAACATCCGCTAGATTTTGGGGGAATAAAAGGGGTCCAACACTACATCCCCACAGGTGCACACCCACCCATCAAAGAGAGCTATAAGCCAATACCACCTTCACATTACCAGTGTACCAAGGACATGTTGAGCAACATGAAGGCGGCTGGGGTTATCCGTGACAGTTGTAGCCTTTGGGCAGCTCCGTTGGTCCTGTTAAAGAAGAAGGACGGCACCACTCCCCCGTATTGAGGAATCGCTAGCTGCATTGAGAACTGCAAATTATTTTTCTACCCTTGATCTCACTAGTCACTATTGGCTAGTGTCCGTTGCTGAGGCAGACCGGGGGAAGACCGCCTTTGCCACCCCTATGGCGCTGGAGGTCGGCAGACTGTTGTTCAAAAGCAGTGTCTGACGAACAAATTTGCTTCATCCTGAGGAACTGGCCAGCCGGTACGGCCCGGATGGTGGAGGGGGTATGAGCAGAAGAAGCATGCAGCAGTGCGTTGACTGATGTTTCCTTCCTATGGACGTCGGTCTGAACAATTCGCTCAGAACCGAATGAAATTTTAATATCCAGGAAGTCAACGCAACTGCTGCTATGCTTATGCGTCAATCTGATGTTAAAGGTGTTGTTATTAAGTTCCTCCATAAATGTCTCGAGCTGCTCCACAGTGCCCTGCCAAAAAATCAAAATATCATCAATATACCTTAGCCAGCACTGCACATGGGCGCCAGCCCCTGCACCTCCGTCACCAAAAACCAACCAATCCCAGTACCTCTGCCTTCTATCTAGGTGCCTTGAGTTATGTCCTGTAAACTGTCACAGCGACCCAGACACACATGTGTAGTAGGGGAATATCCCTGCTGAGATGCCAGTGCTAGGGCACTCGTTTGCTGTGGAGTTGAACGCTATGTGAGCAGTTCTTACCTTCAATGAGCAGAAGTCTCTTTTTTCAGATTTCAATATCTCTGTGGGTATCTGGCAGAAATATGGAATACTCTTTACTGCTAAGACCCTGTACACCACTCCCACTAAAGGGGGCTTTACACGCTGCGACATCGCTAATGCGGAGTCGTTGGGGTCACGGAATTTGTGACGCACATCCGGCCGCATTAGCGATGTTGCTGCGTGTGACACCGATGAGCGATTTTGCATCGTTGCAAAAACGTGCAAAATCGCTCATCGGTGACATGGGTCTCCATTCTCGATTATCGTTACTGCAGCAGTAACGATGTAGTTCGTCGCTCCTGCGGCAGCACACATCACTCCGTGTGACACCGCAGAAACGAGGAACCTCTCCTTACCTGCCTCCCAGCCGCTATGAGGAAGGAAGGAGGTGGGCGGGATGTTCCGGCCACTCATCTCCGCCCCTCCGCTGCTATTGGGCGGTCGCTCAGTGACGTCGCTGTGACGCCGCACGGACCGCCCCCTTAGAAAGGAGGCGGTTCGCCGGTCACAGCGACGTCGCCGGTCAGGTAAGTATGTGTGACGGGTCTGGTCGGTGTTGTGCGGCATGGGCAGCGATTTGCCCGTGTCGCGCAACAGATGGGGCGGGTACCCACACTAGCGATATCGGGACCGATATCGCAGTGTGTAAAGTAGCCTTTAGTCACATGACCAAGACTGTATCTGTGTCCCTACAACACACTTGAGACAAATGTGTGTGTGAGCCTGCATTGTGGGGTATATATAATATATTATAGAGCTGGGAAGGATCATTCTAAGCAGTGAGCTGTTCCAGTATTTGTAGGAAAATACCCAGTAGAAGCATCAAACACAGCACCAATACCTCCCATCAGTATCCCACCACAGTGCCATGTAACCCATGCCCTACACTCCCATCTACACCAATACTATACAGGCACAAACTAGTATATCTGACTAAAAGCCCCCAAAATATGAAGAACGGCCTATAGTTGAGTGTGGATATAAAATCTATGTGAGCAGAGCTAGAATAGAAATCACTGATCGCATTGAAGTCATTCTGACCATAAATCACCATGATATCAAGGTGAGGAGTTGTGTGTTACTGCTGGGAGGAAAGGGTTAACAGTGGAATATTAAGGTGCATTTCTGTGTGCAGTGTTACTAGTCAATGTAACAATTCAATATGAGCTGCTCTTGGTGCCGGGGGAGGGAGATGCTCTCCTGAGCAAGATAGATGGGGAATGAACATGATATCTATATAGTGTAAGGCAGGGGGTCTCAAACTCGGCTGGGTGTATGGGCCGCACAGAGGAAAAAAATAATTTGGGGGGCTGCATTCTTTGCAGGACAAAGTGACATTTTTATTGGTACCATATATATATATTTTTTTCACACACCTTTGGATGACTGATTTTCAACATTTTTACTTGTTTATTATAACAAATGTGCACATTCTTTGGTTAAATCTAAAAAAAAAAATTTGATGTTAAAAAAAAGTCATGCCTTATTTTGTTTTTTTTTTACATTTTATCCCTTTCTTTTAACTAATAGTGTTACAATTATGACGCTAGCGTTTTGTGAAGGTAATGCTTTGCCTACTTCCGTGACTATGGCCTTCCGGAACTGCTGCATTTTGGCTGACCTCTCCGCCTCGGGAATAAGAGACATAAAGTTCTCCTTGTAGCGTGGGTCTAACAGTGTTACCAACCAGTAATGATTGTCGGCCAAGATGTTCTTAACGCGAGGGTCACGAGACAGGCAGCTTACCACAAAGTCATCCATGTGCGCCAGACTCTTAACAGCCATCACTTCAGTATCCAGACCAACACGATGACTGAACATGCTGTCCTCCTCCTTCTCCTCCTCCTCCTCCTCCTCCTCATCATCATCTACCCTGTCCTCTGGCCAGCCACGCTGAACTGAGCATATGACTGGTATGCATGTCATATCCTCAATTTGGCCGGAGAGTTGCTCCATGTCTTCATCCTCCTCCTCGTCATAGTCCTCCACTGCACGTTGTGATGAGACGAGGCTGGGCTATGTGTTATCACCCACACCCACTACTGTTTCTTGCTCCAACTCATCGTGTTCCGCCTGCAATGCATCATGTTTGGTTTTGAGCAGAGACCGTTTTAGAAGGCAGAGAAGCGGTATGGTGACGCTAATAATGGCGTCATCGCCGCTCACCATCTTGGTGGAGTCCTCAAAGTTTTGGAGGATGGTACATAGGTCGGACATCCATCTCCACTCCTCAGGTGTTATGTGTGGAGTTTGACCCATTTCCCGACGGCTTAGGTGATGCAGGTACTCAACAACTGCCCTCTTCTGCTCACATATCCTGATCAACATGTGCAGAGTTGAATTCCAACGCGTGGGGACATCACACACCAGTCTGTGAGCCGGAAGATGCAAACGACGCTGAAAGCCGGCAAGGCCGGCTGAAGCAGTAGGTGACTTTCGAAAATGTGCAGACAGGCAGCGAACTTTTACCAGCAGATCAGACAGCTCTGGGTATGACTTTAGAAACCGCTGAACCACGAGGTTGAGCACATGGGCCATGCATGGAACATGTGTCAGCTGGCCTCGCCTCAAAGCCGCCACCAGGTTCCGGCCATTGTCACACACAACCTTTCCTGGCTTTAGGTTCAGAGGTGTGAGCCAGTGATCTGCATGCTGTTTTAGAGCTGTCCACACCTCTTCTGCATTGTGGGGTTTGTCACCTATGCAGATTAGCTGCAGCACAGTCTGTTGCCGCTTCGCCGAGGCAGTGCTGCAGTGCTTCCAGCTTGGGACTGGTGTGGAGGGTAAAGTGGATGAGGATGCGCAGGAGGAGGAGGAGGCTGAAGAGCATGACATTCCGGAGCTGTAGAGTGTGGGTGAAACCCTGACTGAGGTAGGGCCTGCAAACCTTGGTGTGGGAAGGACTTGTTCCGTTCCTCGCTCAAACTGGGTCCCAGCTGGGCTGGGCTGGGTCCCTACCCGGCTGGGTAGGGCGTTGTGGGGGGTTTGTCTATCTCCGTTTGAGGTGAGTTTGTTTAAGTTAGCCTTTTCTTTGGCGTTTTTTGGAGCCCTGCGGGTTGGGGAGTTGGTATCGCCCAGTAAGGCGTTCCCCAGGGGCTTGGATTGGGGTGACATTATGTCAGTGGAAAACGGAGTTGAATTTTGGATTAGGAAATCGAAAACTGATCAGAGAGGTGTGGGTAGACTAGTCCGTTTGGGGATGGTTGTGGCATCTGATATGTGCCCGTTCAAGTGTCTCGGGAATTTTCAACAGATCCGTCCGAAGGTGGATGGCCCCTTATTATGTCACGAGGATGGGTCCTTTTTATCGAGATACCAATTTGTGAGTGTTTTTAGGGCATGTTTGAAGTCGTTGGGGTTAGATCCGAAGTCTTTCGGATTGGGGCAGCGACGGAGGCCTCTATATGCGGCCTACCGGAGGAGACAGTTAAGCAGATTGGTAGGTGGAAGTCGCAGCGCTTTAAGTCGTATGTACGTCCCCAGGTGGTTGTTGGCAATTGAGGGGAAAAGGTATTAGGGTAGCAATGGGGGGGGGGGTGAGAGTGTGTGTTTTTTGTAAATTTGGTTTGGTGAGGCAATAAAATGGTGTCGTCTGTACATTTTGTATTGCAGAAGCACCCCCTCTTCCTTCCCTGGTCTGGATCCTTGGCCACTCTTATGTGTATTGGGGAGCCCGACGAGCGGACGCGAGATGGAACGGGAGACAGCTAGGTTTTGAGAAGGACCTGGCTCTCGTGCGATGGCTCGGTGTTCGGGGGTTAGGGTGGAACAGGGTGTTGCAGGAGGTGCATAGATACGCCCGGTTGGACAGACCTCCTGACATGTTAGTGTTGCATGCCGGGGGGAATGATTTGGGTGGGCGTCCTTTTCGAATCTTGATAAAGGACATCGAACATGATTTGTTACGGTTATGGGTGTCGTTTCCAGGTCTAACGATAGTCTGGTCAGAGATAGTAGCGAGAAAGAGTTGGCAGAAAGCGCGGTCAGTTGACAGGTTGAACAAGGCGCGGGCGAAGGTTAATAGGGCGATCTCGAAGTTTGTTAGTCGGAACGGGGGTATAGCAATACGGCATGTTGTGTTGGAAAGGACGGAAGAGGAATTTTGGTTGGCTGACGGGGTACACCTTAATGCGGTGGGAACTGACTTATGGGCTCTTGGCTTGCAGGGAGGTATTGAGAGGGCCCTTTGGTTGCGGGGGGTCTCAGGCACTTGAAGGGTTTCAAGGTGCCTTCGTTGTGGTGTTGTTTATTGGTGGGTCCTTGAAGTTGGTTTAAAATTGGTTCGGGGATTCATCCGGGTATGGATCCCCTCATTGGCAGAATTGATGGTCCCCTGGTGATTTTGGGGGGGAACCCCGACGGGGTATGTCGGGGCCCCTGGGGGTGTGGTTGGGGTTGACGGAGGATTAACCCTTACCATTTGGTGCTCCTGAGCCAGTGTGGGTAACGGCTGGGAGCAAGTTGAGGTTTTTTATTGCTCGGTTATGGGAATCACCAGGGTTTTGGTAGCTTCAAGGACCTTACCACATTGCAAATTTTATTGGTTATGTATTCTTGTTAATAAAATGGCTGCTATGGCCAAAATTATCCAAAGATAAATTTGTGTCTGTGTAATTACTTTTAAATAAGAAATGGGAATGGAGGTGTGGGGTATGAAAGGAAGACCGGAGTCAACAATTCCAGGGTCAAGCATGTTTATTTGCCTAAGCTTCGTTCCAGGGTAGAAAGGGTAAGAGTGCCTTTCAGAATTCGAAGTGGTCGGACTGTACGGGCCACCAAGAACTGCAGGAGAGCTTGAACATCTTCCCATGGATTTGCGACATCCTCCCTCATCAGTTACGTAGGTAAGCAGGTTCTCAGCATTGCAGCCCATTTGTTATCTTAAGTTAGTTAAGCGGGGTTAACTAACCTGTCAGTTCAGCCTCAGGTCTAAAGCAGAGGCCTGGACTCCACTCCTTACTCCTCACTCCACAACTCTCCTTAAAAACAACTGACTCCTTTTTCCTGCCCCGGGGTCTCCAGACCCCTAGGTGGGCGTTTCCTTCCGTCTGGTCCTGCCCACTGGTGTGCCTGTCTTTCCCTGGGGGAGGTGACTAGGGTTTTCTGGTTGGCTTTGTGTGACTTAGGTGAGGGAAGTTGTTATGCGGGGGCCTATGTGTGACTACCTGCAGTGTCAGGGCGTCACATATGTATGTGTGTATGTCTGCTAAAGGAATCCGCACCGTCATATTTACAAACACAAAATGTTGACTCTATGCACAGAAGAGAGTCATTCTATTTACATGATTTGTGTTTTTTTACCTTTTAAAACTATCATTAAATGTTAAGTTTTAGTTAGGGATTTATGCTTCTGTCTGTCTCTCTCCCAGTCTCTGTCATCTGTCTGTCTCTGTGTGTCTCTATCTCTATCCATGTCTGTCTGTCTCTCTATCTCTGTCTGTCTCTCTGTGTCTGTCTGTCTCTCTCTCTCTCTTTGTGGCTGTCTGTTTCTATGTCTGTCTGTCTCTTTTCCAGGCCTGTCTCTTTTCCAGGTCTGTCTCTTTTCCAGGTCTGTCTCTTTCCCTGTCTGTCTGTCTCTTCCCCTGTCTGTCTCTTCCCCTGTCTGTCTCTTCCCCTGTCTGTCTCTGTATTTCTTTGTCTGTCTCTGTCTTTCTCTTCCCCTGTCTGTCTCTTTCCCTGTCTCTCTCTGCCTGTCTCTCTTTGTCTCTCTCTGTCTGACTCATTCCCCGTTTGTCTCTTTCCCTGTCTATCTCTGTATTTCTTTGTCTGTCTCTATCTGTCTGTCTCTCTCTGTCTGTCTCTTCCCCTGTCTGTCTCTTTCCCTGTCGGTCTGCCTTTTCTCCTGCCTGTCTCTGTATGTTTGTCTCTGTCTGTTTCCCTATCTGCCTCTGTCTCTTTCTCTGTCTCTGTCTGTCTGCCTTTTTTCCCTGTCTATCTCTGTCTGTCTCTTTCCCTGTCTGCCTCTGTCTGTTTGTCTCTGTCTCTTTCCCTGTCTGTCTATGCCTATCTGTCTCTGTCTGTTTGTCTCTCAGTCTGTGTCTGTCTCTCTCTATCTGTCTCCCCACTGACATCATATTATCTCACACATAAGCTTCTTATACTATGAATGTCCTTTGTTCCTATAGCAACCAATCACAGCTGCTATTAATAACTTGCAGCTCCCACCTCCATTCAGTTTAATGGAGGCAGGTTTTTTGGAGAGTAACTGTAAAGCGCGGGGTTAAATATTCCTGTTAAAACATAGTCTACGACGTTCCCTGAGTCACATGAGGTGTCTGCAAAATTTTGTGTTTGTAAATATGACGGTGCGGATTCCTTTAGCAGACATACACACATACATATGTGACGCCCTGACACTGCAGGTAGTCACACATAGGCCCCCGCATAACAACTTCCCTCACCTAAGTCACACAAAGCCAACCAGAAAACCCTAGTCACCTCCCCCAGGGAAAGACAGGCACACCAGTGGGCAGGACCAGACGGAAGGAAACGCCCACCTAGGGGTCTGGAGACCCCGGGGCAGGAAAAAGGAGTCAGTTGTTTTTAAGGAGAGTTGTGGAGTGAGGAGTAAGGAGTGGAGTCCAGGCCTCTGCTTTAGACCTGAGGCTGAACTGACAGGTTAGTTAACCCCGCTTAACTAACTTAAGATAACAAATGGGCTGCAATGCTGAGAACCTGCTTACCTACGTAACTGATGAGGGAGGATGTCGCAAATCCATGGGAAGATGTTCAAGCTCTCCTGCAGTTCTTGGTGGCCCGTAGAGTCCGACCACTTCGAATTCTGAAAGGCACTCTTACCCTTTCTACCCTGGAACGAAGCTTAGGCAAATAAACATGCTTGACCCTGGAATTGTTGACTCCGGTCTTCCTTTCATACCCCACACCTCCATTCCCATTTCTTATTTAAAAGTAATTACACAGACACAAATTTATCTTTGGATAATTTTGGCCATAGGAGCCATTTTATTAACAAGAATACATAACCAATAAAATTTGCAATGTGGTAAGGTCCTTGAAGCTACCAAAACCCTGGTGATTCCCATAACCGAGCAATAAAAAACCTCAACTTGCTCCCAGCCGTTACCCACACTGGCTCAGGAGCACCAAATGGTAAGGGTTAATCCTCCGTCAACCCCAACCACACCCCCAGGGGCCCCGACATACCCCGTCGGGGTTCCCCCCCAAAATCACCAGGGGACCATCAATTCTGCCAATGAGGGGATCCATACCCGGATGAATCCCCAAACCAATTTTAAACCAACTTCAAGGACCCACCAATAAACAACACCACAACGAAGGCACCTTGAAACCCTTCAAGTGCCTGAGACCCCCCGCAACCAAAGGGCCCTCTCAATACCTCCCTGCAAGCCAAGAGCCCATAAGTCAGTTCCCACCGCATTAAGGTGTACCCCGTCAGCCAACCAAAATTCCTCTTCCGTCCTTTCCAACTCAACATGCCGTATTGCTATACCCCCGTTCCGACTAACAAACTTCGAGATCGCCCTATTAACCTTCGCCCGCGCCTTGTTCAACCTGTCAACTGACCGCGCTTTCTGCCAACTCTTTCTCGCTACTATCTCCGACCAGACTATCGTTAGACCTGGAAACGACACCCATAACTGTAACAAATCATGTTTGATGTCCTTTATCAAGATTCGAAAAGGACGCCCACCCAAATCATTCCCCCCGGCATGCAACACTAAGATGTCAGGAGGTCTGTCCAACCGGGCGTATCTATGCACCTCCTGCAACACCCTGTTCCACCCTAACCCCCGAACACCGAGCCATCGCACGAGAGCCAGGTCCTTCTCAAAACCTAGCTGTCTCCCGTTCCATCTCGCGTCCGCTCGTCGGGCTCCCCAATACACATAAGAGTGGCCAAGGATCCAGACCAGGGAAGGAAGGGGGGGTGCTTCTGCAATACAAAATGTACAGACGACACCATTTTATTGCCTCACCAAACCAAATTGACAAAAAACACACACTCTCCCCCCCCCCATTGCTACCCTAATACCCCCCCCTTTTCCCCTCAATTGCCAACAACCACCTGGGGACGTACATACGACTTAAAGCGCTGCGACTTCCACCTACCAATCTGCTTAACTGTCTCCTCCGGTAGGCCGCATATAGAGGCCTCCGTCGCTGCCCCAATCCGAAAGACTTCGGATCTAACCCCAACGACTTCAAACATGCCCTAAAAACACTCACAAATTGGTATCTCGATAAAAAGGACCCATCCTCGTGACATAATAAGGGGCCATCCACCTTCGGACGGATCTGTTGAAAATTCCCGAGACACTTGAACGGGCACATATCAGATGCCACAACCATCCCCAAACGGACTAGTCTACCCACACCTCTCTGATCAGTTTTCGATTTCCTAATCCAAAATTCAACTCCGTTTTCCACTGACAATGTCACCCCAATCCAAGCCCCCGGGGAACGCCTTACTGGGCGATACCAACTCCCCAACCCGCAGGGCTCCAAAAAATGCCAAAGAAAAGGCTAACTTAAACAAACTCACCTCAAACGGAGATAGACAAACCCCCCACAACGCCCTACCCAGCCCAGCCCAGCTGGGACCCAGTTTGAGCGAGGAACGGAACAAGTCCTTCCCACACCAAGGTTTGCAGGCCCTACCTCAGTCAGGGTTTCACCCACACTCTACAGCTCCGGAATGTCATGCTCTTCAGCCTCCTCCTCCTCCTGCGCATCCTCATCCACTTTACCCTCCACACCAGTCCCAAGCTGGAAGCACTGCAGCACTGCCTTGGCGAAGCGGCAACAGGCTGTGCTGCAGCTAATCTGCATAAGTGACAAATCCCACAATGCAGAAGAGGTGTGGACAGCTCTAAAACAGCATGCAGATCACTGGCTCACACCTCTGAACCTAAAGCCAGGAAAGGTTGTGTGTGACAATGGCCGGAACCTAGTGGCGGCTTTGAGGCGAGGCCAGCTGACACATGTTCCATGCATGGCCCATGTGCTCAACCTCGTGGTTCAGCGGTTTCTAAAGTCATACCCAGAGCTGTCTGATCTGCTGGTAAAAGTTCGCCGCCTGTCTGCACATTTTCGAAAGTCACCTACTGCTTCAGCCGGCCTTGCCGGCTTTCAGCGTCGTTTGCATCTTCCGGCTCACAGACTGGTGTGTGATGTCCCCACGCGTTGGAATTCAACTCTGCACATGTTGATCAGGATATGTGAGCAGAAGAGGGCAGTTGTTGAGTACCTGCATCACCTAAGCCGTCGGGAAATGGGTCAAACTCCACACATAACACCTGAGGAGTGGAGATGGATGTCCGACCTATGTACCATCCTCCAAAACTTTGAGGACTCCACCAAGATGGTGAGCGGCGATGACGCCATTATTAGCGTCACCATACCGCTTCTCTGCCTTCTAAAACGGTCTCTGCTCAAAACCAAACATGATGCATTGCAGGCGGAACACGATGAGTTGGAGCAAGAAACAGTAGTGGGTGTGGGTGATAACACATAGTCCAGCCTCGTCTCATCACAACGTGCAGTGGAGGACTATGACGAGGAGGAAGATGAAGACATGGAGCAACTCTCCGGCCAAATTGAGGATATGACATGCATACCAGTCATATGCTCAGTTCAGCGTGGCTGGCCAGAGGACAGGGTAGATGAGGAGGAGGAGGAGAAGGAGGAGGACAGCATGTTCAGTCATCGTGTTGGTCTGGATACTGAAGTGATGGCTGTTAAGAGTCTGGCGCACATGGATGACTTTATGGTAAGCTGCCTGTCTCGTGACCCTCGCGTTAAGAACATCTTGGCCGACAATCATTACTGGTTGGTAACACTGTTAGACCCACGCTACAAGGAGAACTTTATGTCTCTTATTCCCGAGGCGGAGAGGTCAGCCAAAATGCAGCAGTTCCGGAAGGCCATAGTCACGGAAGTAGGCAAAGCATTCCCTTCACAAAACGCTAGCGTCATAATTGTAACACTATTAGTTAAAAGAAAGGGATAAAATGTAAAAAAAAACAAAATAAGGCATGACTTTTTTTTAACATCACATTTATTTTTTTTAGATTTAACCAAAGAATGTGCACATTTGTTATAATAAACAAGTGAAAAATGTTGAAAATCAGTCATCCAAAGGTGTGTGAAAAAAATATATACATATATGGTACCAATAAAAATGTCACTTTGTCTTGCAAAGAATGCAGCCCCCCAAATTATTTTTTTCCTCTGTGCGGCCCATACACCCAGCCGAGTTTGAGACCCCCTGACTTACACTATATAGATATTATGTTCATTCCCCATCTATCTTGCTCAGGAGAGCATCTCCCTCCCCCGGCACCAAGAGCAGCTCATACTGAATTGTTACATTGACTAGTAACACTGCACACAGAAATGGACCTTAATATTCCACTGTTAACCCTTTCCTCCCAGCAGTAACACACAACTCCTCACCTTGATATCATGGTGATTTATGGTTAGAATGACTTCAATGCGATCAGTGATTTCTATTCTAGCTCTGCTCACATAGATTTTATATCCACACTCAACTATAGGCCGTTCTTCATATTTTGGGGGCTTTTAGTCAGATATACTAGTTTGTGCCTGTATAGTATTGGTGTAGATGGGAGTGTAGGGCATGGGTTACATGGCACTGTGGTGGGATACTGATGGGAGGTATTGGTGCTGTGTTTGATGCTTCTACTGGGTATTTTCCTACAAATACTGGAACAGCTCACTGCTTAGAATGATCCTTCCCAGCTCTATAATATATTATATATACCCCACAATGCAGGCTCACACACACATTTGTCTCAAGTGTGTTGTAGGGACACAGATACAGTCTTGGTCATGTGACTAAAGGCTACTTTACACACTGCGATATCGGTCCCGATATCGCTAGTGTGGGTACCCGCCCCCATCTGTTGCGCGACACGTGTAAATCGCTGCCCATGCCGCACAACACCGACCAGACCCGTCACACATACTTACCTGCCCGGCGACGTCGCTGTGACCGGCGAACCGCCTCCTTTCTAAGGGGGCGGTCCGTGCGGCGTCACAGCGACGTCACTGAGCGACCGCCCAATAGCAGCGGAGGGGCGGAGATGAGTGGCCGGAACATCCCGCCCACCTCCTTCCTTCCTCATAGCGGCTGGGAGGCAGGTAAGGAGAGGTTCCTCGTTTCTGCGGTGTCACACGGAGTGATGTGTGCTGCCGCAGGAGCGACGAACTACATCGTTACTGCTGCAGTAACGATAATCGAGAATGGAGACCCATGTCACCGATGAGCGATTTTGCACGTTTTTGCAACGATGCAAAATCGCTCATCGGTGTCACACGCAGCAACATCGCTAATGCGGCCGGATGTGCGTCACAAATTCCGTGACCCCAACGACTCCGCATTAGCGATGTCGCAGCGTGTAAAGCCCCCTTTAGTGGGAGTGGTGTACAGGATCTTAGCAGTAAAGAGTATTCCATATTTCTGCCAGATACCCACAGAGATATTGAAATCTGAAAAAAGAGACTTCTGCTCATTGAAGGTAAGAACTGCTCACATAGCGTTCAACTCCACAGCAAACGAGTGCTCTAGCACTGGCATCTCAGCAGGGATATTCCCCTACTACACATGTGTGTCTGGGTCGCTGTGACAGTTTACAGGACATAACTCAGGGCACCTAGACAGAAGGCAGAGGGACTACTTTCTATTTCTGGTGTAGAGCTTAGTACAATATATATATATATACTATTACATGTGACACATGTACCTTGTATTACCATTATTCGCTGTATATGAACCCCTTTTCTCCGGGCATTATTTGTCTATAGCATTTTTCACGAACCTGAAGCAACTGAGAACCCTTCAGTGAAGGAATTCCACTAACCCTCACAATACCAACCAGGGGCCTCCCTGCAGTAACTCAGGTAGTTGTACCCATTCTCTTTCCGCATTCTATGTGTTCTTCTTCTTTCTTCTTTTTTTTCTTTTTTCTTCTTTTTATTTCTATCATGTAGTTCAGGGGTTTATAGATATATGTCCTGCATTTCATATTTCCTTTAGTGGTGCTTCTTACCCATTCTCATATCATTTACCCTAGTATTTCATGATCCTGAGGCGACTGAGAACCCTTTAATAAAGGAATCCTTTTTCACCTGAATTGTCAAGTGATACTTACCAGTGACTATCACGTAATGTTACAGGTAGTTCCATTTTCTTCCTCTTCTTTCTCTCCTTTCTTCTTTGTCACACGGTCCATTGTGTTATAGCCCACGTGTCATGATAACACTTGTACCATCTTTTCATTTAGATTCCACCTACAATTATTTACCGATTCCAGTTCTGGAATAGGCTTTCATCATCTACTCACTAGAATTCTCAAGTGCATAAGGTACTGAGACATATACATGTTCACACCATTATAAAGAACAAAGTATAAACATTGAGGTTTTTCTCACACCCATGTTCCTGTGTTCTTTGATATGATATGTGTTCATTTCCTTCACTATATAGGATTGCAAGTTTTCCATTTGTACCTTAATGGCAATGACGCTATACAATTGAACACATATCATCCTGTTATCCATATAGGTGTGTATTTACCTGCTTGACTATTTTTGGTTGTTTGATCCAGAATGTTTCTCCAGATAGGTCATGTGGAAATTTTCTTTCCTCAGTACAAATGTTTTCACTATGGCTTTGGAAAAATTTTTTGTATGTGCCTCATGGTCATTTGACCCATTGTACTCTCAAGTAGCAATATATTGTACTGTTATGTTGTACTATGTACTAATTACGTGTTTATATGGTTTTGTAACCCTTTATGATCTTAGATAACTTTATCCTTGATAAAGACCTAAAAACAAGGTCGAAACGTTGGATGAATTATCCTTTTGCACAAATAAAGAATTTTCAGCATTCCAAGAGTTCTTTTCTTACGTTATTAATCACTATAGTGTACCAGAGCTATTTCTTTTGAATTGACTCTTATTTTTTCTGAGCACCTGCTATATACACAGTGAGCCAGACATATTCAATTTTCATTCAGAAGGCAGAGGGAAGCCTTAGCAGCTGAGCATATATCTTTGCTTGTGAGCATTAGAACAGGCCGGCGATTACAGGGTAACATGAAAAATGTCCAGCTTGCATTATGACTAGAACATGACAATATCCTTTTAAGTACTAACCTATGATGCGTTCCTAAGCAGTTGATGTTATATGTTCTACATTTCATTTTCTGCATACTTTACAAGTAGTAGAATTTGCTTTGATATAGGCAACTGGATTTTCACAATGAAAAGGCAAAGGATAACGCCCGAAAAAGACGCCATACATTATGTCAGTGCCATCACTGACAAACCTGGATTGACCATGAAATACGGTATGGAGAGCTGTTGTCATCGTATTAGATAGATAAGAATGATTATATGTATTGTAGAAATGTCTCCTATCATGTTCCCTAATTTTTTATTATGTCCACATCCTGGTCCCCATCTTGGACATCATAACAAACGTGCA
The DNA here is from genome assembly GCF_048569485.1 of Anomaloglossus baeobatrachus. Classification (NCBI taxonomy): domain Eukaryota; kingdom Metazoa; phylum Chordata; class Amphibia; order Anura; family Aromobatidae; genus Anomaloglossus; species Anomaloglossus baeobatrachus. Next base: position 133,486 of record NW_027442954.1, on the reverse strand, counting down.
CTTTTTTGTTTAATTTACACATTGGACCATAGGAAAAATGACACTACAGCTACAGAGGTGACCGTCTGATAGCCCAGCTCGACTATCCATCTCTACTGAAGACCCTTTCAGCTTTTTGAGAGTTGGGTGGAGGACATCATCTCTGAAAATAGGGTCCCACAGCTGCACCCCATCAGTGTGAGCAGGACTCTTAGGACTCTTAGAAGAGTCAATGCTCTGAGACCATGGGGGGCGCTTAGCCCCCTCTCTTCGTCACTGAGGATGATTTCATTTTTCAGGGATTAGAGAGGGTGGTCCTTGTGGTGGACTGCAGGTATGGAGAGCTGTTGTCATCGTATTAAATAGATAAGAATGATTATATGTATTGTAGAAATGTCTCCTATCATGTTCCCTAATTTTTTATTATGTCCACATCCTGGTCCCCATCTTGGACATCATAACAAACGTGCACTTTTTTGTTTAATTTACACATTGGACCATAGGAAAAATGACACTACAGCTACAGAGGTGACCGTCTGATAGCCCAGCTCGACTATCCATCTCTACTGAAGACCCTTTCAGCTATTTGAGAGTTGGGTGGAGAACATCATCTCTGAAAATAGGGTCCCACAGCTGCACCCCATCAGTGTGAGCAGGACTCTTAGGACTCTTAGAAGAGTCAATGCTCTGAGACCATGGGGGGCGCTTAGCCCCCTCTCTTCGTCACTGAGGATGATTTCACTTTTCAGGGAATAGAGAGGGTGGTCCTTGTGGTGGACTGCAGGTATGGAGAGCTGTTGTCATCGTATTAGATAGATAAGAATGATTATATGTATTGTAGAAATGTCTCCTATCATGTTCCCTATTTTTTTATTATGTCCACATCCTGGTCCCCATCTTGGACATCATAACAAACGTGCACTTTTTTGTTTAATTTACACATTGGACCATAGGAAAAATGACACTACAGCTACAGAGGTGACCGTCTGATAGCCCAGCTCGACTATCCATCTCTACTGAAGACCCTTTCAGCTTTTTGAGAGTTGGGTGGAGGACATCATCTCTGAAAATAGGGTCCCACAGCTGCACCCCATCAGTGTGAGCAGGAATCTTAGGACTCTTAGAAGAGTCAATGCTCTGAGACCATGGGGGGCGCTTAGCCCCCTCTCTTCGTCACTGAGGATGATTTCATTTTTCAGGGATTAGAGAGAGTGGTCCTTGTGGTGGACTGCAGGTATGGAGAGCTGTTGTGATCGTATTAGATAGATAAGAATGATTATATGTATTGTAGAAATGTCTCCTATCATGTTCCCTAATTTTTTATTATGTCCACATCCTGGTCCCCATCTTGGACATCATAACAAACGTGCACCTTTTTGTTTAATTTACACATTGGACCATAGGAAAAATGACACTATAGCTACAGAGGTGACCGTCTGATAGCCCAGCTCGACTATCCATCTCTACTGAAGACCCTTTCAGCTTTTTGAGAGTTGGGTGGAGGACATCATCTCTGAAAATAGGGTCCCACAGCTGCACCCCATCAGTGTAAGCAGGACTCTTAGGACTCTTAGAAGAGTCAATGCTCTAAAACCATGGGGGGCGCTTAGCCCCCTCTCTTCGTCCCTGAGGATGATTTCATTTTTCAGGGATTAGAGAGGGTGGTCCTTGTGGTGGACTGCAGGTATGGAGAGCTGTTGTCATCGTATTAGATAGATAAGAATGATTATATGTATTGTAGAAATGTCTCCTATCATGTTCCCTAATTTCTTATTATGTCCACATCCTGGTCCCCATCTTGGACATCATAACAAACGTGCACTTTTTTGTTTAATTTACACATTGGACCATAGGAAAAATGACACTACAGCTACAGAGGTGACCGTCTGATAGCCCAGCTCGACTATCCATCTCTACTGAAGACCCTTTCAGCTTTTTGAGAGTTGGGTGGAGGACATCATCTCTGAAAATAGGGTCCCACAGCTTCACCCCATCAGTGTGAGCAGGACTCTTAGGACTCTTAGAAGAGTCAATGCTCTGGTACCATGGGGGGCGCTTGGCCCCCTCTCTTCGTCACTGAGGATGATTTCATTTTTCAGGGATTAGAGAGGCTGGTCCTTGTGGTGGACTGCAGGTATGGAGAGCTGTTGTCATCGTATTAGATAGATAAGAATGATTATATGTATTGTAGAAATGTCTCCTATCATGTTCCCTAATTTTTTATTATGTCCACATCCTGGTCCCCATCTTGGACATCATAACAAACGTGCACTTTTTTGTTTAATTTACACATTGGACAATAGGAAAAATGACACTACAGCTACAGAGGTGACCGTCTGATAGCCCAGCTCGACTATCCATCTCTACTGAAGACCCTTTCAGCTTTTTGAGAGTTGGGTGGAGGACATCATCTCTGAAAATAGGGTCCCACAGCTGCACCCCATCAGTGTGAGCAGGACTCTTAGGACTCTTAGAAGAGTCAATGCTCTGAGACCATTGGGGGCACTTAGCCCCCTCTCTTCATCACTGAGGATGATTTCATTTTTCAGGGATTAGAGAGGGTGGTCCTTGTGGTGGACTGCAGATATGGAGAGCTGTTATCATCGTATTAGATAGATAAGAATGATTATATGTATTGTAGAAATGTCTCCTATCATGTTCCCTAATTTTTTATTATGTCCACATCCTGGTCCCCATCTTGGACATCATAACAAACGTGCACTTTTTTGTTTAATTTACACATTGGACCATAGGAAAAATGACACTACAGCTACAGAGGTGACCGTCTGATAGCCCAGCTCGACTATCCATCTCTACTGAAGACCCTTTCAGCTTTTTGAGAGTTGGGTGGAGGACATCATCACTGAAAATAGGGTCCCACAGCTGCACCCCATCAGTGTGAGCAGGACTCTTAGGACTCTTAGAAGAGTCAATGCTCTGAGACCATGGGGGGCGCTTAGCCCCCTCTCTTCGTCACTGAGGATGATTTCATTTTTCAGGGATTAGAGAGGGTGGTCCTTGTGGTGGACTGCAGGTATGGAGAGCTGTTGTCATCGTATTAAATAGATAAGAATGATTATATGTATTGTAGAAATGTCTCCTATCATGTTCCCTAATTTTTTATTATGTCCACATCCTGGTCCCCATCTTGGACATCATAACAAATGTGCACTTTTTTGTTTAATTTACACATTGGACCATAGGAAAAATGACACTACAGCTACAGAGGTGACCGTCTGATAGCCCAGCTCGACTATCCATCTCTACTGAAGACCCTTTCAGCTTTTTGAGAGTTGGGTGGAGGACATCATCACTGAAAATAGGGTCCCACAGCTGCACCCCATCAGTGTGAGCAGGACTCTTAGGACTCTTAGAAGAGTCAATGCTCTGAGACCATGGGGGGCGCTTAGCCCCCTCTCTTCGTCACTGAGGATGATTTCATTTTTCAGGGATTAGAGAGGGTGGTCCTTGTGGTGGACTGCAGGTATGGAGAGCTGTTGTCATCGTATTAGATAGATAAGAATGATTATATGTATTGTAGAAATGTCTCCTATCATGTTCCCTATTTTTTTATTATGTCCACATCCTGGTCCCCATCTTGGAAATCATAACAAATGTGCACTTTTTTGTTTAATTTACACATTGGACCATAGGAAAAATGACACTACAGCTACAGAGGTGACCGTCTGATAGCCCAGCTCGACTATCCATCTCTACTGAAGACCCTTTCAGCTTTTTGAGAGTTGGGTGGAGGACATCATCTCTGAAAATAGGGTCCCACAGCTGCACCACATCAGTGTGAGCAGGAATCTTAGGACTCTTAGAAGAGTCAATGCTCTGAGACCATGGGGGGCGCTTAGCCCCCTCTCTTCGTCACTGAGGATGATTTCATTTTTCAGGGATTAGAGAGAGTGGTCCTTGTGGTGGACTGCAGGTATGGAGAGCTGTTGTGATCGTATTAGATAGATAAGAATGATTATATGTATTGTAGAAATGTCTCCTATCATGTTCCCTAATTTTTTATTATGTCCACATCCTGGTCCCCATCTTGGACATCATAACAAACGTGCACTTTTTTGTTTAATTTACACATTGGATTATAGGAAAAATGACACTACAGCTACAGAGGTGACCGTCTGATAGCCCAGCTCGACTATCCATCTCTACTGAAGACCCTTTCAGCTTTTTGAGAGTTGGGTGGAGGACATCATCTCTGAAAATAGGGTCCCACAGCTGCACCCCATCAGTGTAAGCAGGACTCTTAGGACTCTTAGAAGAGTCAATGCTCTAAAACCATGGGGGGCGCTTAGCCCCCTCTCTTCGTCCCTGAGGATGATTTCATTTTTAAGGGATTAGAGAGGGTGGTCCTTGTGGTGGACTGCAGGTATGGAGAGCTGTTGTCATCGTATTAGATAGATAAGAATGATTATATGTATTGTAGAAATGTCTCCTATCATGTTCCCTAATTTCTTATTATGTCCACATCCTGGTCCCCATCTTGGACATCATAACAAACGTGCACTTTTTTGTTTAATTTACACATTGGACCATGGGAAAAATGACACTACAGCTACAGAGGTGACCGTCTGATAGCCCAGCTCGACTATCCATCTCTACTGAAGACCCTTTCAGCTTTTTGAGAGTTGGGTGGAGGACATCATCTCTGAAAATAGGGTCCCACAGCTTCACCCCATCAGTGTGAGCAGGACTCTTAGGACTCTTAGAAGAGTCAATGCTCTGGTACCATGGGGGGCGCTTGGCCCCCTCTCTTCGTCACTGAGGATGATTTCATTTTTCAGGGATTAGAGAGGGTGGTCCTTGTGGTGGACTGCAGGTATGGAGAGCTGTTGTCATCGTATTAGATAGATAAGAATGATTATATGTATTGTAGAAATGTCTCCTATCATGTTCCCTAATTTTTTATTATGTCCACATCCTGGTCCCCATCTTGGACATCATAACAAACGTGCACTTTTTTGTTTAATTTACACATTGGGCCATAGGAAAAATGACACTACAGCTACAGAGGTGACCGTCTGATAGCCCAGCTCGACTATCCATCTCTACTGAAGACCCTTTCAGCTTTTTGAGAGTTGGGTGGAGGACATCATCTCTGAAAATAGGGTCCCACAGCTGCACCCATCAGTGTGAGCAGGACTCTTAGGACTCTTAGAAGAGTTAATGCTCTGAGACCATGGGGGCGCTTAGCCCCCTCTCTTCGTCACTGAGGATGATTTCATTTTTCAGGGATTAGAGAGGGTGGTCCTTGTTGTGGACTGCAGGTATGGAGAGCTGTTGTCATCGTATTAGATAGATAAGAATTATTATATGTATTGTAGAAATGTCTCCTATCATGTTCCCTAATTTTTTATTATGTCCACATCCTGGTCCCCATCTTGGACATCATAACAAACGTGCACTTTTTTGTTTAATTTACACATTGGACCATAGGAAAAATGACACTACAGCTACAGAGGTGACCGTCTGATAGCCCAGCTCGACTATCCATCTCTACTGAAGACCCTTTCAGCTATTTGAGAGTTGGGTGGAGAACATCATCTCTGAAAATAGGGTCCCACAGCTGCACCCCATCAGTGTGAGCAGGACTCTTAGGACTCTTAGAAGAGTCAATGCTCTGAGACCATGGGGGCGCTTAGCCCCCTCTCTTCGTCACTGAGGATGATTTCACTTTTCAGGGAATAGAGAGGGTGGTCCTTGTGGTGGACTGCAGGTATGGAGAGCTGTTGTCAAAGTATTAGATAGATAAGAATGATTATATGTATTGTAGAAATGTCTCCTATCATGTTCCCTATTTTTTTATTATGTCCACATCCTGGTCCCCATCTTGGACATCATAACAAATGTGCACTTTTTTGTTTAATTTACACATTGGACCATAGGAAAAATGACACTACAGCTACAGAGGTGACCGTCTGATAGCCCAGCTCGACTATCCATCTCTACTGAAGACCCTTTCAGCTTTTTGAGAGTTGGGTGGAGGACATCATCTCTGAAAATAGGGTCCCACAGCTGCACCCCATCAGTGTGAGCAGGAATCTTAGGACTCTTAGAAGAGTCAATGCTCTGAGACCATGGGGGGCGCTTAGCCCCCTCTCTTCGTCACTGAGGATAATTTCATTTTTCAGGGATTAGAGAGAGTGGTCCTTGTGGTGGACTGCAGGTATGGAGAGCTGTTGTGATCGTATTAGATAGATAAGAATGATTATATGTATTGTAGAAATGTCTCCTATCATGTTCCCTAATTTTTTATTATGTCCACATCCTGGTCCCCATCTTGGACATCATAACAAACGTGCACTTTTTTGTTTAATTTACACATTGGACCATAGGAAAAATGACACTATAGCTACAGAGGTGACCGTCTGATAGCCCAGCTCGACTATCCATCTCTACTGAAGACCCTTTCAGCTTTTTGAGAGTTGGGTGGAGGACATCATCTCTGAAAATAGGGTCCCACAGCTGCACCCCATCAGTGTAAGCAGGACTCTTAGGACTCTTAGAAGAGTCAATGCTCTAAAACCATGGGGGGCGCTTAGCCCCCTCTCTTCGTCCCTGAGGATGATTTCATTTTTCAGGGATTAGAGAGGGTGGTCCTTGTGGTGGACTGCAGGTATGGAGAGCTGTTGTCATCGTATTAGATAGATAAGAATGATTATATGTATTGTAGAAATGTCTCCTATCATGTTCCCTAATTTCTTATTATGTCCACATCCTGGTCCCCATCTTGGACATCATAACAAACGTGCACTTTTTTGTTTAATTTACACATTGGACCATAGGAAAAATGACACTACAGCTACAGAGGTGACCGTCTGATAGCCCAGCTCGACTATCCATCTCTACTGAAGACCCTTTCAGCTTTTTGAGAGTTGGGTGGAGGACATCATCTCTGAAAATAGGGTCCCACAGCTTCACCCCATCAGTGTGAGCAGGACTCTTAGGACTCTTAGAAGAGTCAATGCTCTGGTACCATGGGGGGCGCTTGGCCCCCTCTCTTCGTCACTGAGGATGATTTCATTTTTCAGGGATTAGAGAGGCTGGTCCTTGTGGTGGACTGCAGGTATGGAGAGCTGTTGTCATCGTATTAGATAGATAAGAATGATTATATGTATTGTAGAAATGTCTCCTATCATGTTCCCTAATTTTTTATTATGTCCACATCCTGGTCCCCATCTTGGACATCATAACAAACGTGCACTTTTTTGTTTAATTTACACATTGGACAATAGGAAAAATGACACTACAGCTACAGAGGTGACCGTCTGATAGCCCAGCTCGACTATCCATCTCTACTGAAGACCCTTTCAGCTTTTTGAGAGTTGGGTGGAGGACATCATCTCTGAAAATAGGGTCCCACAGCTGCACCCCATCAGTGTGAGCAGGACTCTTAGGACTCTTAGAAGAGTCAATGCTCTGAGACCATTGGGGGCACTTAGCCCCCTCTCTTCATCACTGAGGATGATTTTATTTTTCAGGGATTAGAGAGGGTGGTCCTTGTGGTGGACTGCAGATATGGAGAGCTGTTATCATCGTATTAGATAGATAAGAATGATTATATGTATTGTAGAAATGTCTCCTATCATGTTCCCTAATTTTTTATTATGTCCACATCCTGGTCCCCATCTTGGACATCATAACAAACGTGCACTTTTTTGTTTAATTTACACATTGGACCATAGGAAAAATGACACTACAGCTACAGAGGTGACCGTCTGATAGCCCAGCTCGACTATCCATCTCTACTGAAGACCATTTCAGCTTTTTGAGAGTTGGGTGGAGGACATCATCACTGAAAATAGGGTCCCACAGCTGCACCCCATCAGTGTGAGCAGGACTCTTAGGACTCTTAGAAGAGTCAATGCTCTGAGACCATGGGGGGCGCTTAGCCCCCTCTCTTCGTCACTGAGGATGATTTCATTTTTCAGGGATTAGAGAGGGTGGTCCTTGTGGTGGACTGCAGGTATGGAGAGCTGTTGTCATCGTATTAAATAGATAAGAATGATTATATGTATTGTAGAAATGTCTCCTATCATGTTCCCTAATTTTTTATTATGTCCACATCCTGGTCCCCATCTTGGACATCATAACAAATGTGCACTTTTTTGTTTAATTTACACATTGGACCATAGGAAAAATGACACTACAGCTACAGAGGTGACCGTCTGATAGCCCAGCTCGACTATCCATCTCTACTGAAGACCCTTTCAGCTTTTTGAGAGTTGGGTGGAGGACATCATCACTGAAAATAGGGTCCCACAGCTGCACCCCATCAGTGTGAGCAGGACTCTTAGGACTCTTAGAAGAGTCAATGCTCTGAGACCATGGGGGGCGCTTAGCCCCCTCTCTTCGTCACTGAGGATGATTTCATTTTTCAGGGATTAGAGAGGGTGGTCCTTGTGGTGGACTGCAGGTATGGAGAGCTGTTGTCATCGTATTAAATAGATAAGAATGATTATATGTATTGTAGAAATGTCTCCTATCATGTTCCCTAATTTTTTATTATGTCCACATCCTGGTCCCCATCTTGGACATCATAACAAATGTGCACTTTTTTGTTTAATTTACACATTGGACCATAGGAAAAATGACACTACAGCTACAGAGGTGACCGTCTGATAGCCCAGCTCGACTATCCATCTCTACTGAAGACCCTTTCAGCTTTTTGAGAGTTGGGTGGAGAACATCATCTCTGAAAATAGGGTCCCACAGCTGCACCCCATCAGTGTGAGCAGGACTCTTAGGACTCTTAGAAGAGTCAATGCTCTGAGACCATTGGGGGCACTTAGCCCCCTCTCTTCGTCACTGAGGATGATTTCATTTTTCAGGGATTAGAGAGAGTGGTCCTTGTGGTGGACTGCAGGTATGGAGAGCTGTTGTGATCGTATTAGATAGATAAGAATGATTATATGTATTGTAGAAATGTCTCCTATCATGTTCCCTAATTTTTTATTATGTCCACATCCTGGTCCCCATCTTGAACATCATAACAAACGTGCACTTTTTTGTTTAATTTACACATTGGATTATAGGAAAAATGACACTACAGCTACAGAGGTGACCGTCTGATAGCCCAGCTTGACTATCCATCTCTACTGAAGACCCTTTCAGCTTTTTGAGAGTTGGGTGGAGGACATCATCTCTGAAAATAGGGTCCCACAGCTGCACCCCATCAGTGTAAGCAGGACTCTTAGGACTCTTAGAAGAGTCAATGCTCTAAAACCATGGGGGGCGCTTAGCCCCCTCTCTTCGTCCCTGAGGATGATTTCATTTTTCAGGGATTAGAGAGGGTGGTCCTTGTGGTGGACTGCAGGTATGGAGAGCTGTTGTCATCGTATTAGATAGATAAGAATGATTATATGTATTGTAGAAATGTCTCCTATCATGTTCCCTAATTTCTTATTATGTCCACATCCTGGTCCCCATCTTGGACATCATAACAAACGTGCACTTTTTTGTTTAATTTACACATTGGACCATAGGAAAAATGACACTACAGCTACAGAGGTGACCGTCTGATAGCCCAGCTCGACTATCCATCTCTACTGAAGACCATTTCAGCTTTTTGAGAGTTGGGTGGAGGACATCATCTCTGAAAATAGGGTCCCACAGCTTCACCCCATCAGTGTGAGCAGGACTCTTAGGACTCTTAGAAGAGTCAATGCTCTGGTACCATGGGGGGCGCTTGGCCCCCTCTCTTCGTCACTGAGGATGATTTCATTTTTCAGGGATTAGAGAGGGTGGTCCTTGTGGTGGACTGCAGGTATGGAGAGCTGTTGTCATCGTATTAGATAGATAAGAATGATTATATGTATTGTAGAAATGTCTCCTATCATGTTCCCTAATTTTTTATTATGTCCACATCCTGGTCCCCATCTTGGACATCATAACAAACGTGCACTTTTTTGTTTAATTTACACATTGGGCCATAGGAAAAATGACACTACAGCTACAGAGGTGACCGTCTGATAGCCCAGCTCGACTATCCATCTCTACTGAAGACCCTTTCAGCTTTTTGAGAGTTGGGTGGAGGACATCATCTCTGAAAATAGGGTCCCACAGCTGCACCCATCAGTGTGAGCAGGACTCTTAGGACTCTTAGAAGAGTTAATGCTCTGAGACCATGGGGGCGCTTAGCCCCCTCTCTTCGTCACTGAGGATGATTTCATTTTTCAGGGATTAGAGAGGGTGGTCCTTGTTGTGGACTGCAGGTATGGAGAGCTGTTGTCATCGTATTAGATAGATAAGAATGATTATATGTATTGTAGAAATGTCTCCTATCATGTTCCCTAATTTTTTATTATGTCCACATCCTGGTCCCCATCTTGGACATCATAACAAACGTGCACTTTTTTGTTTAATTTACACATTGGACCATAGGAAAAATGACACTACAGCTACAGAGGTGACCGTCTGATAGCCCAGCTCGACTATCCATCTCTACTGAAGACCCTTTCAGCTTTTTGAGAGTTGGGTGGAGGACATCATCTCTGAAATTAGGGTCCCACAGCTGCCCCCCATCAGTGTAAACAGGACTCTTAGGACTCTTAGAAGAGTCAATGCTCTGAGACCATTGGGGGCACTTAGCCCCCTCTCTTCGTCACTGAGGATGATTTCATTTTTCAGGGAATAGAGAGGGTGGTCCTTGTGGTGGACTGCAGGTATGGAGAGCTGTTATCATCGTATTAGGTAGATAAGAATGATTATATGTATTGTAGAAATGTCTCCTATCATGTTCCCTAATTTTTTATTATGTCCACATCCTGGTCCCCATCTTGGACATCATAACAAACGTGCACTTTTTTGTTTAATTTACACATTGGACCATAGGAAAAATGACACTACAGCTACAGAGGTGACCGTCTGATAGCCCAGCTCGACAATCCATCTCTACTGAAGACCCTTTCAGCTTTTTGAGAGTTGGGTGGAGGACATCATCTCTGAAAATAGGGTCCCACAGCTGCACCCCATCAGTGTGAGCAGGACTCTTAGGACTCTTAGAAGAGTCAATGCTCTGAGACCATGGGGGGCGCTTAGCCCCCTCTCTTCGTCACTGAGGATGATTTCATTTTTCAGGGATTAGAGAGGGTGGTCCTTGTGGTGGACTGCAGGTATGGAGAGCTGTTGTCATCGTATTAAATAGATAAGAATGATTATATGTATTGTAGAAATGTCTCCTATCATGTTCCCTAATTTTTTATTATGTCCACATCCTGGTCCCCATCTTGGACATCATAACAAACGTGCACTTTTTTGTTTAATTTACACATTGGACCATAGGAAAAATGACACTACAGCTACAGAGGTGACCGTCTGATAGCCCAGCTCGACTATCCATCTCTACTGAAGACCCTTTCAGCTTTTTGAGAGTTGGGTGGAGGACATCATCTCTTAAAATAGGGTCCCACAGCTGCACCCCATCAGTGTAAGCAGGACTCTTAGGACTCTTAGAAGAGTCAATTCTCTAAAACCATGGGGGGCGCTTAGCCCCCTCTCTTCGTCACTGAGGATGATTTCATTTTTCAGGGATTAGAGAGGGTGGTCCTTGTTGTGGACTGCAGGTATGGAGAGCTGTTGTCATCGTATTAGATAGATAAGAATGATTATATGTATTGTAGAAATGTCTCCTATCATGTTCCCTAATTTTTTATTATGTCCACATCCTGGTCCCCATCTTGGACATCATAACAAACGTGCACTTTTTTGTTTAATTTACACATTGGACCATAGGAAAAATGACACTACAGCTACAGAGGTGACCGTCTGATAGCCCAGCTCGACTATCCATCTCTACTGAAGACCCTTTCAGCTTTTTGAGAGTTGGGTGGAGGACATCATCTCTGAAATTAGGCTCCCACAGCTGCACCCCATCAGTGTGAGCAGGACTCTTAGGACTCTTAGAAGAGTCAATGCTCTGAGACCATTGGGGGCACTTAGCCCCCTCTCTTCGTCACTGAGGATGATTTCATTTTTCAGGGATTAGAGAGGGTGGTCCTTGTGGTGGACTGCAGGTATGGAGAGCTGTTATCATCGTATTAGGTAGATAAGAATGATTATATGTATTGTAGAAATGTCTCCTATCATGTTCCCTAATTTTTTATTATGTCCACATCCTGGTCCCCATCTTGGACATCATAACAAACGTGCACTTTTTTGTTTAATTTACACATTGGACCATAGGAAAAATGACACTACAGCTACAGAGGTGACCGTCTGATAGCCCAGCTCGACAATCCATCTCTACTGAAGACCCTTTCAGCTTTTTGAGAGTTGGGTGGAGGACATCATCTCTGAAAATAGGGTCCCACAGCTGCACCACATCAGTGTAAGCAGGACTCTTAGGACTCTTAGAAGAGTCAATGCTCTAAAACCATGGGGGGCGCTTAGCCCCCTCTCTTCGTCACTGAGGATGATTTCATTTTTCAGGGATTAGAGAGGGTGGTCCTTGTGGTGGACTGCAGGTATGGAGAGCTGTTGTCATCGTATTAGATAGATAAGAATGATTATATGTATTGTAGAAATGTCTCCTATCATGTTCCCTAATTTTTTATTATGTCCACATCCTGGTCCCCATCTTGGACATCATAACAAACGTGCACTTTTTTGTTTAATTTACACATTGGACCATAGGAAAAATGACACTACAGCTACAGAGGTGACCGTCTGATAGCCCAGCTCGACTATCCATCTCTACTGAAGACCCTTTCAGCTTTTTGAGAGTTGGGTGGAGGACATCATCTCTGAAAATAGGGTCCCACAGCTGCACCCCATCAGTGTGAGCAGGACTCTTAGGACTCTTAGAAGAGTCAATGCTCTGAGACCATTGGGGGCACTTAGCCCCCTCTCTTCATCACTGAGGATGATTTCATTTTTCAGGGATTAGAGAGGGTGGTCCTTGTGGTGGACTGCAGATATGGAGAGCTGTTATCATCGTATTAGATAGATAAGAATGTATGTCCACATCCTGGTCCCCATCTTGGACATCATAACAAACGTGCACTTTTTTGTTTAATTTACACATTGGACCATAGGAAAAATGACACTACAGCTACAGAGGTGACCGTCTGATAGCCCAGCTCGACTATCCATCTCTACTGAAGACCCTTTCAGCTTTTTGAGAGTTGGGTGGAGGACATCATCTCTGAAAATAGGGTCCCACAGCTGCACCCCATCAGTGTGAGCAGGACTCTTAGGACTCTTAGAAGAGTCAATGCTCTGAGACCATGGGGGGCGCTTAGCCCCCTCTCTTCGTCACTGAGGATGATTTCATTTTTCAGGGATTAGAGAGGGTGGTCCTTGTGGTGGACTGCAGGTATGGAGAGCTGTTGTCATCGTATTAAATAGATAAGAATGATTATATGTATTGTAGAAATGTCTCCTATCATGTTCCCTAATTTTTTATTATGTCCACATCCTGGTCCCCATCTTGGACATCATAACAAACGTGCACTTTTTTGTTTAATTTACACATTGGACCATAGGAAAAATGACACTACAGCTACAGAGGTGACCGTCTGATAGCCCAGCTCGACTATCCATCTCTACTGAAGACCCTTTCAGCTTTTTGAGAGTTGGGTGGAGAACATCATCTCTGAAAATAGGGTCCCACAGCTGCACCCCATCAGTGTGAGCAGGACTCTTAGGACTCTTTGAAGAGTCAATGCTCTGAGACCATGGGGGGCGCTTAGCCCCCTCTCCTCGTCACTGAGGATGATTTCACTTTTCAGGGAATAGAGAGGGTGGTCCTTGTGGTGGACTGCAGGTATGGAGAGCTGTTGTCATCGTATTAGATAGATAAGAATGATTATATGTATTGTAGAAATGTCTCCTATCATGTTCCCTATTTTTTTATTATGTCCACATCATGGTCCCCATCTTGGAAATCATAACAAACGTGCACTTTTTTGTTTAATTTACACATTGGACCATAGGAAAAATGACACTACAGCTACAGAGGTGACCGTCTGATAGCCCAGCTCGACTATCCATCTCTACTGAAGACCCTTTCAGCTTTTTGAGAGTTGGGTGGAGGACATCATCTCTGAAAATAGGGTCCCACAGCTGCACCCCATCAGTGTGAGCAGGACTCTTAGGACTCTTAGAAGAGTTAATGCTCTGAGACCATGGGGGCGCTTAGCCCCCTCTCTTCGTCACTGAGGATGATTTCATTTTTCAGGGATTAGAGAGGGTGGTCCTTGTGGTGGACTGCAGGTATGGAGAGCTGTTGTCATCGTATTAGATAGTTAAGAATGATTATATGTATTGTAGAAATGTCTCCTATCATGTTCCCTAATTTTTTATTATGTCCACATCCTGGTCCCCATCTTGGACATCATAACAAACGTGATCATAACAAACGTGCACTTTTTTGTTTAATTTACACATTGGACCATAGGAAAAATGACACTACAGCTACAGAGGTGACCGTCTGATAGCCCAGCTCGACTATCCATCTCTACTGAAGACCCTTTCAGCATTTTGAGAGTTGGGTGGAGGACATCATCTCTGAAAATAGGGTCCCACAGCTGCACCCCATCAGTGTGAGCAGGACTCTTAGGACTCTTAGAAGAGTCAATGCTCTTAGACCATTGGGGGCACTGAGCCCCCTCTCTTCGTCACTGAGGATGATTTCATTTTTCAGGGATTAGAGAGGGTGGTCCTTGTGGTGGACTGCAGGTATGGAGAGCTGTTGTCATCGTATTAGATAGATAAGAATGATTATATGTATTGTAGAAATGTCTCCTATCATGTTCCCTAATTTTTTATTATGTCCACATCCTGGTCCCCATCTTGGACATCATAACAAACGTGCACTTTTTTGTTTAATTTCCACATTGGACCATAGGAAAAATGACACTACAGCTACAGAGGTGACCGTCTGATAGCCCAGCTCGACTATCCATCTCTACTGAAGACCCTTTCAGCTTTTTGAGAGTTGGGTGGAGGACATCATCTCTGAAAATAGGGTCCCACAGCTGCACCCCATCAGTGTGAGCAGGACTCGTAGGACTCTTAGAAGAGTTAATGCTCTGAGACCACGGGGGCGCTTAGCCCCCTCTCTTCGTCACTGAGGATGATTTCATTTTTCAGGGATTAGAGAGGGTGGTCCTTGTGGTGGACTGCAGGTATGGAGAGCTGTTGTCATCGTATTAGATAGATAAGAATGATTATATGTATTGTAGAAATGTCTCCTATCATGTTCCCTAATTTTTTATTATGTCCACATCCTGGTCCCCATCTTGGACATCATAACAAACGTGCACTTTTTTGTTTAATTTACACATTGGACCATAGGAAAAATGACACTACAGCTACAGAGGTGACCGTCTGATAGCCCAGCTCGACTATCCATCTCTACTGAAGACCCTTTCAGCATTTTGAGAGTTGGGTGGAGGACATCATCTCTGAAAATAGGGTCCCACAGCTGCACCCCATCAGTGTGAGCAGGACTCTTAAGACTCTTAGAAGAGTCAATGCTCTGAGACCATTGGGGGCACTGAGCCCCCTCTCTTCGTCACTGAGGATGATTTCATTTTTCAGGGTTTAGAGAGGGTGGTCCTTGTGGTGGACTGCAGGTATGGAGAGCTGTTATCATCGTATTAGATAGATAAGAATGATTATATGTATTGTAGAAATGTCTCCTATCATGTTCCCTAATTGTTTATTATGTCCACATCCTGGTCCCCATCTTGGACATCATAACAAACGTGCATTTTTGTTTAATTTACACATTGGACCATAGGAAAAATGACACTACAGCTACAGAGGTGACCGTCTGATAGCCCAGCTCGACTATCCATCTCTACTGAAGACCCTTTCAGCTTTTTGAGAGTTGGGTGGAGGACATCATCTCTGAAAATAGGGTCCCACAGCTTCACCCCATCAGTGTGAGCAGGACTCTTAGGACTCTTAGAAGAGTCAATGCTCTGGTACCATGGGGGGCGCTTGGCCCCCTCTCTTCGTCACTGAGGATGATTTCATTTTTCAGGGATTAGAGAGGGTGGTCCTTGTGGTGGACTGCAAGTATGTAGAGCTGTTGTCATCGTATTAGATAGATAAGAATGATTATATGTATTGTAGAAATGTCTCCTATCATGTTCCCTAATTTTTTATTATGTCCACATCCTGGTCCCCATCTTGGACATCATAACAAACGTGCACTTTTTTGTTTAATTTACACATTGGACCATAGGAAAAATGACACTACAGCTACAGAGGTGACCGTCTGATAGCCCAGCTCGACTATCCATCTCTACTGAAGACCCTTTCAGCTTTTTGAGAGTTGGGTGGAGGACATCATCTCTGAAAATAGGGTCCCACAGCTGCACCCCATCAGTGTGAGCAGGACTCTTAGGACTCTTAGAAGAGTTAATGCTCTGAGACCATGGGGGCGCTTAGCCCCCTCTCTTCGTCACTGAGGATGATTTCATTTTTCAGGGATTAGAGAGGGTGGTCCTTGTGGTGGACTGCAGGTATGGAGAGCTGTTGTCATCGTATTAGATAGATAAGAATGATTATATGTATTGTAGAAATGTCTCCTATCATGTTCCCTAATTTTTTATTATGTCCACATCCTGGTCCCCATCTTGGACATCATAACAAACGTGCACTTTTTTGTTTAATTTACACATTGGACCATAGGAAAAATGACACTACAGCTACAGAGGTGACCGTCTGATAGCCCAGCTCGACTATCCATCTCTACTGAAGACCCTTTCAGCTTTTTGAGAGTTGGGTGGAGGACATCATCTCTGAAAATAGGGTCCCACAGCTGCACCCCATCAGTGTGAGCAGGACTCTTAGGACTCTTAGAAGAGTCAATGCTCTGAGACCATTGGGGGCACTTAGCCCCCTCTCTTCGTCACTGAGGATGATTTCATTTTTCAGGGATTAGAGAGGGTGGTCCTTGTGGTGGACTGCAGGTATGGAGAGCTGTTATCATCGTATTAGATAGATAAGAATGATTATATGTATTGTAGAAATGTCTCCTATCATGTTCCCTAATTTTTTATTATGTCCACATCCTGGTCCCCATCTTGGACATCATAACAAACGTGCACTTTTTTGTTTAATTTACACATTGGACCATAGGAAAAATGACACTACAGCTACAGAGGTGACCGTCTGATAGCCCAGCTCGACTATTCATCTCTACTGAAGACCCTTTCAGCTTTTTGAGAGTTGGGTGGAGGACATCATCTCTTAAAATAGGGTCCCACAGCTGCACCCCATCAGTGTGAGCAGGACTCTTAGGACTCTTAGAAGAGTCAATGCTCTGAGACCATTGGGGGCACTTAGCCCCCTCTCTTCGTCACTGAGGATGATTTCATTTTTCAGGGATTAGAGAGGGTGGTCCTTGTGGTGGACTGCAGGTATGGAGAGCTGTTATCATCGTATTAGATAGATAAGAATGATTATATGTATTGTAGAAATGTCTCCTATCATGTTCCCTAATTTTTTATTATGTCCACATCCTGGTCCCCATCTTGGACATCATAACAAACGTGCACTTTTTTGTTTAATTTACACATTGGACCATAGGAAAAATGACACTACAGCTACAGAGGTGACCGTCTGATAGCCCAGCTCGACAATCCATCTCTACTGAAGACCCTTTCAGCTTTTTGAGAGTTGGGTGGAGGACATC
Organism: Anomaloglossus baeobatrachus; assembly: GCF_048569485.1. Taxonomy (NCBI): domain Eukaryota; kingdom Metazoa; phylum Chordata; class Amphibia; order Anura; family Aromobatidae; genus Anomaloglossus; species Anomaloglossus baeobatrachus. The sequence continues at coordinate 115,842 of NW_027442954.1, read as the reverse complement.
ATCTCTGAAAATAGGGTCCCACAGCTGCACCCCATCAGTGTGAGCAGGACTCTTAGGACTCTTAGAAGAGTCAATGCTCTGAGACCATGGGGGGCGCTTAGCCCCCTCTCTTCGTCACTGAGGATGATTTCATTTTTCAGGGATTAGAGAGGGTGGTCCTTGTGGTGGACTGCAGGTATGGAGAGCTGTTGTCATCGTATTAAATAGATAAGAATGATTATATGTATTGTAGAAATGTCTCCTATCATGTTCCCTAATTTTTTATTATGTCCACATCCTGGTCCCCATCTTGGACATCATAACAAACGTGCACTTTTTTGTTTAATTTACACATTGGACCATAGGAAAAATGACACTACAGCTACAGAGGTGACCGTCTGATAGCCCAGCTCGACTATTCATCTCTACTGAAGACCCTTTCAGCTTTTTGAGAGTTGGGTGGAGGACATCATCTCTTAAAATAGGGTCCCACAGCTGCACCCCATCAGTGTAAGCAGGACTCTTAGGACTCTTAGAAGAGTCAATGCTCTAAAACCATGGGGGGCGCTTAGCCCCCTCTCTTCGTCACTGAGGATGATTTCATTTTTCAGGGATTAGAGAGGGTGGTCCTTGTTGTGGACTGCAGGTATGGAGAGCTGTTGTCATCGTATTAGATAGATAAGAATGATTATATGTATTGTAGAAATGTCTCCTATCATGTTCCCTAATTTTTTATTATGTCCACATCCTGGTCCCCATCTTGGACATCATAACAAACGTGCACTTTTTTGTTTAATTTACACATTGGACCATAGGAAAAATGACACTACAGCTACAGAGGTGACCGTCTGATAGCCCAGCTCGACTATCCATCTCTACTGAAGACCCTTTCAGCTTTTTGAGAGTTGGGTGGAGGACATCATCTCTGAAATTAGGCTCCCACAGCTGCACCCCATCAGTGTGAGCAGGACTCTTAGGACTCTTAGAAGAGTCAATGCTCTGAGACCATTGGGGGCACTTAGCCCCCTCTCTTCGTCACTGAGGATGATTTCATTTTTCAGGGATTAGAGAGGGTGGTCCTTGTGGTGGACTGCAGGTATGGAGAGCTGTTATCATCGTATTAGGTAGATAAGAATGATTATATGTATTGTAGAAATGTCTCCTATCATGTTCCCTAATTTTTTATTATGTCCACATCCTGGTCCCCATCTTGGACATCATAACAAACGTGCACTTTTTTGTTTAATTTACACATTGGACCATAGGAAAAATGACACTACAGCTACAGAGGTGACCGTCTGATAGCCCAGCTCGACAATCCATCTCTACTGAAGACCCTTTCAGCTTTTTGAGAGTTGGGTGGAGGACATCATCTCTGAAAATAGGGTCCCACAGCTGCACCCCATCAGTGTGAGCAGGACTCTTAGGACTCTTAGAAGAGTCAATGCTCTGAGACCATGGGGGGCGCTTAGCCCCCTCTCTTCGTCACTGAGGATGATTTCATTTTTCAGGGATTAGAGAGGGTGGTCCTTGTGGTGGACTGCAGGTATGGAGAGCTGTTGTCATCGTATTAAATAGATAAGAATGATTATATGTATTGTAGAAATGTCTCCTATCATGTTCCCTAATTTTTTATTATGTCCACATCCTGGTCCCCATCTTGGACATCATAACAAACGTGCACTTTTTTGTTTAATTTCCACATTGGACCATAGGAAAAATGACACTACAGCTACAGAGGTGACCGTCTGATAGCCCAGCTCGACTATCCATCTCTACTGAAGACCCTTTCAGCTTTTTGAGAGTTGGGTGGAGGACATCATCTCTTAAAATAGGGTCCCACAGCTGCACCCCATCAGTGTAAGCAGGACTCTTAGGACTCTTAGAAGAGTCAATGCTCTAAAACCATGGGGGGCGCTTAGCCCCCTCTCTTCGTCACTGAGGATGATTTCATTTTTCAGGGATTAGAGAGGGTGGTCCTTGTGGTGGACTGCAGGTATGGAGAGCTGTTGTCATCGTATTAGATAGATAAGAATGATTATATGTATTGTAGAAATGTCTCCTATCATGTTCCCTAATTTTTTATTATGTCCACATCCTGGTCCCCATCTTGGACATCATAACAAACGTGCACTTTTTTGTTTAATTTACACATTGGACCATAGGAAAAATGACACTACAGCTACAGAGGTGACCGTCTGATAGCCCAGCTCGACTATCCATCTCTACTGAAGACCCTTTCAGCTTTTTGAGAGTTGGGTGGAGGACATCATCTCTGAAAATAGGGTCCCACAGCTGCACCCCATGAGTGTGAGCAGGACTCTTAGGACTCTTAGAAGAGTTAATGCTCTGAGACCATGGGGGCGCTTAGCCCCCTCTCTTCGTCACTGAGGATGATTTCATTTTTCAGGGATTAGAGAGGGTGGTCCTTGTGGTGGACTGCAGGTATGGAGAGCTGTTGTCATCGTATTAGATAGATAAGAATGATTATATGTATTGTAGAAATGTCTCCTATCATGTTCCCTAATTTTTTATTATGTCCACATCCTGGTCCCCATCTTGGACATCATAACAAACGTGCACTTTTTTGTTTAATTTACACATTGGACCATAGGAAAAATGACACTACAGCTACAGAGGTGACCGTCTGATAGCCCAGCTCGACTATCCATCTCTACTGAAGACCCTTTCAGCATTTTGAGAGTTGGGTGGAGGACATCATCTCTGAAAATAGGGTCCCACAGCTGCACCCCATCAGTGTGAGCAGGACTCTTAGGACTCTTAGAAGAGTCAATGCTCTGAGACCATTGGGGGCACTGAGCCCCCTCTCTTCGTCACTGAGGATGATTTCATTTTTCAGGGATTAGAGAGGGTGGTCCTTGTGGTGGACTGCAGGTATGGAGAGCTGTTATCATCGTATTAGATAGATAAGAATGATTATATGTATTGTAGAAATGTCTCCTATCATGTTCCCTAATTTTTTATTATGTCCACATCCTGGTCCCCATCTTGGACATCATAACAAACATGCACTTTTTTGTTTAATTTACACATTGGACCATAGGAAAAATGACACTACAGCTACAGAGGTGACCGTCTGATAGCCCAGCTCGACAATCCATCTCTACTGAAGACCCTTTCAGCTTTTTGAGAGTTGGGTGGAGGACATCATCTCTGAAAATAGGGTCCCACAGCTGCACCCCATCAGTGTGAGCAGGACTCTTAGGACTCTTAGAAGAGTCAATGCTCTGAGACCATGGGGGGCGCTTAGCCCCCTCTCTTCGTCACTGAGGATGATTTCATTTTTCAGGGATTAGAGAGGGTGGTCCTTGTGGTGGACTGCAGGTATGGAGAGCTGTTGTCATCGTATTAAATAGATAAGAATGATTATATGTATTGTAGAAATGTCTCCTATCATGTTCCCTAATTTTTTATTATGTCCACATCCTGGTCCCCATCTTGGACATCATAGCAAACGTGCACTTTTTTGTTTAATTTACACATTGGACCATAGGAAAAATGACACTACAGCTACAGAGGTGACCGTCTGATAGCCCAGCTCGACTATCCATCTCTACTGAAGACCCTTTCAGCTTTTTGAGAGTTGGGTGGAGAACATCATCTCTGAAAATAGGGTCCCACAGCTGCACCCCATCAGTGTGAGCAGGACTCTTAGGACTCTTAAAAGAGTCAATGTTTTGAGACCATGGGGGGCGCTTAGCCCCCTCTCTTCGTCACTGAGGATGATTTCACTTTTCAGGGAATAGAGAGGGTGGTCCTTGTGGTGGACTGCAGGTATGGAGAGCTGTTGTCATCGTATTAAATAGATAAGAATGATTATATGTATTGTAGAAATGTCTCCTATCATGTTCCCTAATTTTTTATTATGTCCACATCCTGGTCCCCATCTTGGACATCATAACAAACGTGCACTTTTTTGTTTAATTTACACATTGGACCATAGGAAAAATGACACTACAGCTACAGAGGTGACCGTCTGATAGCCCAGCTCGACTATCCATCTCTACTGAAGACCCTTTCAGCTTTTTGAGAGTTGGGTGGAGAACATCATCTCTGAAAATAGGGTCCCACAGCTGCACCCCATCAGTGTGAGCAGGACTCTTAGGACTCTTAGAAGAGTCAATGTTTTGAGACCATGGGGGGCGCTTAGCCCCCTCTCTTCGTCACTGAGGATGATTTCACTTTTCAGGGAATAGAGAGGGTGGTCCTTGTGGTGGACTGCAGGTATAGTGAGCTGTTGTCATCGTATTAGATAGATAAGAATGATTATATGTATTGTAGAAATGTCTCCTATCATGTTCCCTATTTTTTTATTATGTCCACATCCTGGTCCCCATCTTGGAAATCATAACAAACGTGCACTTTTTTGTTTAATTTACACATTGGACCATAGGAAAAATGACACTACAGCTACAGAGGTGACCGTCTGGTAGCCCAGCTCGACTATCCATCTCTACTGAAGACCCTTTCAGCTTTTTGAGAGTTGGGTGGAGGACATCATCTCTGAAAATAGGGTCCCACAGCTGCACCCCATCAGTGTGAGCAGGACTCTTAGGACTCTTAGAAGAGTCAATGTTTTGAGACCATGGGGGGCGCTTAGCCCCCTCTCTTCGTCACTGAGGATGATTTCATTTTTCAGGGATTAGAGAGAGTGGTCCTTGTGGTGGACTGCAGGTATGGAGAGCTGTTGTCATCGTATTAGATAGATAAGAATGATTATATGTATTGTAGAAATGTCTCCTATCATGTTCCCTAATTTTTTATTATGTCCACATCCTGGTCCCCATCTTGGACATCATAACAAACGTGCACTTTTTTGTTTAATTTACACATTGGACCATAGGAAAAATGACACTACAGCTACAGAGGTGACCGTCTGATAGCCCAGCTCGACTATCCATCTCTACTGAAGACCCTTTCAGCTTTTTGAGAGTTGGGTGGAGGACATCATCTCTTAAAATAGGGTCCCACAGCTGCACCCCATCAGTGTAAGCAGGACTCTTAGGACTCTTAGAAGAGTCAATGCTCTAAAACCATGGGGGGCGCTTAGCCCCCTCTCTTCGTCCCTGAGGATGATTTCATTTTTCAGGGATTAGAGAGGGTGGTCCTTGTGGTGGACTGCAGGTATGGAGAGCTGTTGTCATCGTATTAGATAGATAAGAATGATTATATGTATTGTAGAAATGTCTCCTATCATGTTCCCTAATTTTTTATTATGTCCACATCCTGGTCCCCATCTTGGACATCATAACAAACGTGCACTTTTTTGTTTAATTTACACATTGGACCATAGGAAAAATGACACTACAGCTACAGAGGTGACCGTCTGATAGCCCAGCTCGACTATCCATCTCTACTGAAGACCCTTTCAGCTTTTTGAGAGTTGGGTGGAGGACATCATCTCTGAAAATAGGGTCCCACAGCTGCACCCCATCAGTGTGAGCAGGACTCTTAGGACTCTTAGAAGAGTTAATGCTCTGAGACCATGGGGGCGCTTAGCCCCCTCTCTTCGTCACTGAGGATGATTTCATTTTTCAGGGATTAGAGAGGGTGGTCCTTGTGGTGGACTGCAGGTATGGAGAGCTGTTGTCATCGTATTAGATAGATAAGAATGATTATATGTATTGTAGAAATGTCTCCTATCATGTTCCCTAATTTTTTATTATGTCCACATCCTGGTCCCCATCTTGGACATCATAACAAACGTGCACTTTTTTGTTTAATTTACACATTGGACCATAGGAAAAATGACACTACAGCTACAGAGGTGACCGTCTGATAGCCCAGCTCGACTATCCATCTCTACTGAAGACCCTTTCAGCTTTTTGAGAGTTGGGTGGAGGACATCATCTCTGAAAATAGGGTCCCACAGCTGCACCCCATCAGTGTGAGCAGGAATCTTAGGACTCTTAGAAGAGTCAATGCTCTGAGACCATGGGGGGCGCTTAGCCCCCTCTCTTCGTCACTGAGGATGATTTCATTTTTCAGGGATTAGAGAGAGTGGTCCTTGTGGTGGACTGCAGGTATGGAGAGCTGTTGTGATCGTATTAGATAGATAAGAATGATTATATGTATTGTAGAAATGTCTCCTATCATGTTCCCTAATTTTTTATTATGTCCACATCCTGGTCCCCATCTTGGACATCATAACAAACGTGCACTTTTTTGTTTAATTTACACATTGGACCATAGGAAAAATGACACTACAGCTACAGAGGTGACCGTCTGATAGCCCAGCTCGACTATCCATCTCTACTGAAGACTAGAGTTGAGCGCGGTTCGTGGTTCGTGGTTCTCCAGTTCTAGGCTCGAGTGATTTTGGGGCATGTTCTAGATCGAACTAGAACTCGAGCTTTTTGCAAAAGCTCGATAGTTCTAGAAACGTTCGAGAACGGTTCTAGCAGCCAAAAAACAGCTAAATCATAGCTTGGTTTCTGCTGTAATAGTGTAAGTCACTCTGTGAATCAAACTATTATCACATTTCAGTGTATAGTGTGCGTGAACAGCGCCTTCAGATCACTGCTGTTTCTATAATTTTTTTTTTTTTTTTCTTGTCTTCCTTCCCTAAGCGCGCGCGTCTTGTGGGGCGGGCCAGCATGTCAGCCAATCACAGACACACACACAGCTAAGTGGACTATGAGCCAGAGAAGCAACGGCATGTGTGATAGGATCTGCATGTCACATGTCCCTGCATTATAAAACCGGACATTTTCTTCACGAACGCCATTATCTGCCTTCTGCGTCTTTGGTGTCAGACATCAGTGTCGCAGCTCCGTCCTCCTGAGTCCTATAGCCGATACAGCTGTATGCGCTGCATACACAACGTTAGACAGCTTAGGGAGAGCACATTCTAGCAGTCCTTTTAAGGGCTCAAAGCGGCAGGGTCAGAGAGCCATAGGTGACAGGTCCTGCAAACAGCAACAGCGTCTGTGTAGCCCAGGTCAGGGATTTCCTCCCTGCATTTCACCATTAGGAGGAAATAGAAAGGCAGGCTTCCATTCCTCTACCCAGAGCACCACAATCCTGCCACTGTACCCTCTTGTCCTCTGCACACTCCAACTCATTCTAACTAAGCCATTATACTAGCAAACACTCAGTGTACCTAGTGGCATCCTATACGTGGCTATTGGACTTTGCTTTAGTCCCACTAGTGCCAAGACATTTGCAGAGCGCATCTGCCTGCGTTGCACACTCCAACTAATTATAACTAAGCCATTATACTAGCAAACACTCAGTGTACCTAGTGGCATCCTATACGTGGCTATTGGACTTTGCTTTAGTCCCACTAGTGCCAAGACATTTGCAGAGCGCATCTGCCTGCGTTGCACACTCCAACTAATTATAACTAAGCCATTATACTAGCAAACACTCAGTGTACCTAGTGGCATCCTATACGTGGCTGTTGGACTTTGCTATAGTCCCACTAGTGCCAAGACATTTGCAGAGCGCAACTGCCTGCGTTGCACACTCCAACTAATTATAACTAAGCCATTATACTAGCAAACACTCAGTGTACCTAGTGGCATCCTATACGTGGCTATTGGACTTTGCTATAGTCCCACTAGTGCCAAGACATTTGCAGAGCGCATCTGCCTGCGTTGCACACTCCAACTAATTATAACTAAGCCATTATACTAGCACACACTCAGTGTACCTAGTGGCATCCTATACGTGGCTATTGGACTTTGCTATAGTCCCACTAGTGCCAAGACATTTGCAGAGCGCATCTGCCTGCGTTGCACACTCCAACTAATTATAACTAAGCCATTATACTAGCACACACTCAGTGTACCTAGTGGCATCCTATACGTGGCTATTGGACTTTGCTATAGTCCCACTAGTGCCAAGACATTTGCAGAGCGCATCTGCCTGCGTTGCACACTCCAACTAATTATAACTAAGCCATTATACTAGCAAACACTTAGTGTACCTAGTGGCATCCTATACGTGGCTATTGGACTTTGCTTTAGTCCCACTAGTGCCAAGACATTTGCAGAACGCATCTGCCTGCGTTGCACACTCCAACTAATTATAACTAAGCCATTATACTAGCACACACTCAGTGTACCTAGTGGCATCCTATACGTGGCTATTGGACTTTGCTATAGTCCCACTAGTGCCAAGACATTTGCAGAGCGCATCTGCCTGCGTTGCACACTCCAACTAATTATAACTAAGCCATTATACTAGCAAACACTCAGTGTACCTAGTGGCATCCTATACGTGGCTATTGGACTTTGCTATAGTCCCACTAGTGCCAAGACATTTGCAGAGCGCATCTGCCTGCGTTGCACACTCCAACTAATTATAACTAAGCCATTATACTAGCAAACACTTAGTGTACCTAGTGGCATCCTATACGTGGCTATTGGACTTTGCTTTAGTCCCACTAGTGCCAAGACATTTGCAGAACGCATCTGCCTGCGTTGCACACTCCAACTAATTATAACTAAGCCATTATACTAGCACACACTCAGTGTACCTAGTGGCATCCTATACGTGGCTATTGGACTTTGCTATAGTCCCACTAGTGCCAAGACATTTGCAGAGCGCATCTGCCTGCGTTGCACACTCCAACTAATTATAACTAAGCCATTATACTAGCAAACACTCAGTGTACCTAGTGGCATCCTATACGTGGCTATTGGACTTTGCTATAGTCCCACTAGTGCCAAGACATTTGCAGAGCGCATCTGCCTGCGTTGCACACTCCAACTAATTATAACTAAGCCATTATACTAGCACACACTCAGTGTACCTAGTGGCATCCTATACGTGGCTATTGGACTTTGCTATAGTCCCACTAGTGCCAAGACATTTGCAGAGCGCATCTGCCTGCGTTGCACACTCCAACTAATTATAACTAAGCCATTATACTAGCACACACTCAGTGTACCTAGTGGCATCCTATACGTGGCTATTGGACTTTGCTATAGTCCCACTAGTGCCAAGACATTTGCAGAGCGCATCTGCCTGCGTTGCACACTCCAACTAATTATAACTAAGCCATTATACTAGCAAACACTTAGTGTACCTAGTGGCATCCTATACGTGGCTATTGGACTTTGCTTTAGTCCCACTAGTGCCAAGACATTTGCAGAACGCATCTGCCTGCGTTGCACACTCCAACTAATTATAACTAAGCCATTATACTAGCACACACTCAGTGTACCTAGTGGCATCCTATACGTGGCTATTGGACTTTGCTATAGTCCCACTAGTGCCAAGACATTTGCAGAGCGCATCTGCCTGCGTTGCACACTCCAACTAATTATAACTAAGCCATTATACTAGCACACACTCAGTGTACCTAGTGGCATCCTATACGTGGCTATTGGACTTTGCTATAGTCCCACTAGTGCCAAGACATTTGCAGAGCGCATCTGCCTGCGTTGCACACTCCAACTAATTATAACTAAGCCATTATACTAGCAAACACTCAGTGTACCTAGTGGCATCCTATACGTGGCTATTGGACTTTGCTATAGTCCCACTAGTGCCAAGACATTTGCAGAACGCATCTGCCTGCGTTGCACACTCCAACTAATTATAACTAAGCCATTATACTAGCACACACTCAGTGTACCTAGTGGCATCCTATACGTGGCTATTGGACTTTGCTATAGTCCCACTAGTGCCAAGACATTTGCAGAGCGCATCTGCCTGCGTTGCACACTCCAACTAATTATAACTAAGCCATTATACTAGCACACACTCAGTGTACCTAGTGGCATCCTATACGTGGCTATTGGACTTTGCTATAGTCCCACTAGTGCCAAGACATTTGCAGAGCGCATCTGCCTGCGTTGCACACTCCAACTAATTATAACTAAGCCATTATACTAGCACACACTCAGTGTACCTAGTGGCATCCTATACGTGGCTATTGGACTTTGCTATAGTCCCACTAGTGCCAAGACATTTGCAGAGCGCATCTGCCTGCGTTGCACACTCCAACTAATTATAACTAAGCCATTATACTAGCACACACTCAGTGTACCTAGTGGCATCCTATACGTGGCTATTGGACTTTGCTTTAGTCCCACTAGTGCCAAGACATTTGCAGAGCGCATCTGCCTGCGTTGCACACTCCAACTAATTATAACTAAGCCATTATACTAGCACACACTCAGTGTACCTAGTGGCATCCTATACGTGGCTATTGGACTTTGCTATAGTCCCACTAGTGCCAAGACATTTGCAGAGCGCATCTGCCTGCGTTGCACACTCCAACTAATTATAACTAAGCCATTATACTAGCAAACACTTAGTGTACCTAGTGGCATCCTATACGTGGCTATTGGACTTTGCTTTAGTCCCACTAGTGCCAAGACATTTGCAGAGCGCATCTGCCTGCGTTGCACACTCCAACTAATTATAACTAAGCCATTATACTAGCACACACTCAGTGTACCTAGTGGCATCCTATACGTGGCTATTGGACTTTGCTATAGTCCCACTAGTGCCAAGACATTTGCAGAGCGCATCTGCCTGCGTTGCACACTCCAACTAATTATAACTAAGCCATTATACTAGCACACACTCAGTGTACCTAGTGGCATCCTATACGTGGCTATTGGACGTTGCTATAGTCCCACTAGTGCCAAGACATTTGCAGAGCGCATCTGCCTGCGTTGCACACTCCAACTAATTATAACTAAGCCATTATACTAGCACACACTCAGTGTACCTAGTGGCATCCTATACGTGGCTATTGGACTTTGCTATAGTCCCACTAGTGCCAAGACATTTGCAGAGCGCATCTGCCTGCGTTGCACACTCCAACTAATTATAACTAAGCCATTATACTAGCAAACACTTAGTGTACCTAGTGGCATCCTATACGTGGCTATTGGACTTTGCTTTAGTCCCACTAGTGCCAAGACATTTGCAGAGCGCATCTGCCTGCGTTGCACACTCCAACTAATTATAACTAAGCCATTATACTAGCACACACTCAGTGTACCTAGTGGCATCCTATACGTGGCTATTGGACTTTGCTATAGTCCCACTAGTGCCAAGACATTTGCAGAGCGCATCTGCCTGCGTTGCACACTCCAACTAATTATAACTAAGCCATTATACTAGCAAACACTTAGTGTACCTAGTGGCATCCTATACGTGGCTATTGGACTTTGCTTTAGTCCCACTAGTGCCAAGACATTTGCAGAACGCATCTGCCTGCGTTGCACACTCCAACTAATTATAACTAAGCCATTATACTAGCACACACTCAGTGTACCTAGTGGCATCCTATACGTGGCTATTGGACTTTGCTATAGTCCCACTAGTGCCAAGACATTTTCAGAGCGCATCTGCCTGCGTTGCACACTCCAACTAATTATAACTAAGCCATTATACTAGCACACACTCAGTGTACCTAGTGGCATCCTATACGTGGCTATTGGACTTTGCTATAGTCCCACTAGTGCCAAGACATTTGCAGAGCGCATCTTCCTGCGTTGCACACTCCAACTAATTATAACTAAGCCATTATACTAGCAAACACTCAGTGTACCTAGTGGCATCCTATATGTGGCTATTGGACTTTGCTATAGTCCCACTAGTGCCAAGACATTTGCAGAGCGCATCTGCCTGCGTTGCACACTCCAACTAATTATAACTAAGCCATTATACTAGCACACACTCAGTGTACCTAGTGGCATCCTATACGTGGCTATTGGACTTTGCTATAGTCCCACTAGTGCCAAGACATTTGCAGAGCGCATCTGCCTGCGTTGCACACTCCAACTAATTATAACTAAGCCATTATACTAGCACACACTCAGTGTACCTAGTGGCATCCTATACGTGGCTATTGGACTTTGCTATAGTCCCACTAGTGCCAAGACATTTGCAGAGCGCATCTGCCTGCGTTGCACACTCCAACTAATTATAACTAAGCCATTATACTAGCACACACTCAGTGTACCTAGTGGCATCCTATACGTGGCTATTGGACTTTGCTATAGTCCCACTAGTGCCAAGACATTTGCAGAGCGCATCTGCCTGCATTGCACACTCCAACTAATTATAACTAAGTCATTATACTAGCACACACTCAGTGTACCTAGTGGCATCCTATACGTGGCTATTGGACTTTGCTATAGTCCCACTAGTGCCAAGACATTTGCAGAGCGCATCTGCCTGCGTTGCACACTCCAACTAATTATAACTAAGCCATTATACTAGCAAACACTTAGTGTACCTAGTGGCATCCTATACGTGGCTATTGGACTTTGCTTTAGTCCCACTAGTGCCAAGACATTTGCAGAACGCATCTGCCTGCGTTGCACACTCCAACTAATTATAACTAAGCCATTATACTAGCACACACTCAGTGTACCTAGTGGCATCCTATACGTGGCTATTGGACTTTGCTATAGTCCCACTAGTGCCAAGACATTTGCAGAGCGCATCTGCCTGCGTTGCACACTCCAACTAATTATAACTAAGCCATTATACTAGCACACACTCAGTGTACCTAGTGGCATCCTATACGTGGCTATTGGACTTTGCTATAGTCCCACTAGTGCCAAGACATTTGCAGAGCGCATTTGCCTGCGTTGCACACTCCAACTAATTATAACTAAGCCATTATACTAGCACACACTCAGTGTACCTAGTGGCATCCTATACGTGGCTATTGGACTTTGCTATAGTCCCACTAGTGCCAAGACATTTGCAGAGCGCATCTGCCTGCGTTGCACACTCCAACTAATTATAACTAAGCCATTATACTAGCACACACTCAGTGTACCTAGTGGCATCCTATACGTGGCTATTGGACTTTGCAATAGTCCCACTAGTGCCAAGACATTTGCAGAGCGCATCTGCCTGCGTTGCACACTCCAACTAATTATAACTAAGCCATTATACTAGCAAACACTTAGTGTACCTAGTAGCATCCTATACGTGGCTATTGGACTTTGCTTTAGTCCCACTAGTGCCAAGACATTTGCAGAACGCATCTGCCTGCGTTGCACACTCCAACTAATTATAACTAAGCCATTATACTAGCACACACTCAGTGTACCTAGTGGCATCCTATACGTGGCTATTGGACTTTGCTATAGTCCCACTAGTGCCAAGACATTTGCAGAGCGCATCTGCCTGCGTTGCACACTCCAACTAATTATAACTAAGCCATTATACTAGCAAACACTCAGTGTACCTAGTGGCATCCTATACGTGGCTATTGGACTTTGCTATAGTCCCACTAGTGCCAAGACATTTGCAGAGCGCATCTGCCTGCGTTGCACACTCCAACTAATTATAACTAAGCCATTATACTAGCACACACTCAGTGTACCTAGTGGCATCCTATACGTGGCTATTGGACTTTGCTATAGTCCCACTAGTGCCAAGACATTTGCAGAGCGCATCTGCCTGCGTTGCACACTCCAACTAATTATAACTAAGCCATTATACTAGCACACACTCAGTGTACCTAGTGGCATCCTATACGTGGCTATTGGACTTTGCAATAGTCCCACTAGTGCCAAGACATTTGCAGAGCGCATCTGCCTGCGTTGCACACTCCAACTAATTATAACTAAGCCATTATACTAGCAAACACTTAGTGTACCTAGTAGCATCCTATACGTGGCTATTGGACTTTGCTTTAGTCCCACTAGTGCCAAGACATTTGCAGAACGCATCTGCCTGCGTTGCACACTCCAACTAATTATAACTAAGCCATTATACTAGCACACACTCAGTGTACCTAGTGGCATCCTATACGTGGCTATTGGACTTTGCTATAGTCCCACTAGTGCCAAGACATTTGCAGAGCGCATCTGCCTGCGTTGCACACTCCAACTAATTATAACTAAGCCATTATACTAGCAAACACTCAGTGTACCTAGTGGCATCCTATACGTGGCTATTGGACTTTGCTATAGTCCCACTAGTGCCAAGACATTTGCAGAGCGCATCTGCCTGCGTTGCACACTCCAACTAATTATAACTAAGCCATTATACTAGCACACACTCAGTGTACCTAGTGGCATCCTATACGTGGCTATTGGACTTTGCTATAGTCCCACTAGTGCCAAGACATTTGCAGAGCGCATCTGCCTGCGTTGCACACTCCAACTAATTATAACTAAGCCATTATACTAGCACACACTCAGTGTACCTAGTGGCATCCTATACGTGGCTATTGGACTTTGCTATAGTCCCACTAGTGCCAAGACATTTGCAGAGCGCATCTGCCTGCGTTGCACACTCCAACTAATTATAACTAAGCCATTATACTAGCACACACTCAGTGTACCTAGTGGCATCCTATACGTGGCTATTGGACTTTGCAATAGTCCCACTAGTGCCAAGACATTTGCAGAGCGCATCTGCCTGCGTTGCACACTCCAACTAATTATAACTAAGCCATTATACTAGCAAACACTTAGTGTACCTAGTAGCATCCTATACGTGGCTATTGGACTTTGCTTTAGTCCCACTAGTGCCAAGACATTTGCAGAACGCATCTGCCTGCGTTGCACACTCCAACTAATTATAACTAAGCCATTATACTAGCACACACTCAGTGTACCTAGAGGCATCCTATACGTGGCTATTGGACTTTGCTATAGTCCCACTAGTGCCAAGACATTTGCAGAGCGCATCTGCCTGCGTTGCACACTCCAACTAATTATAACTAAGCCATTATACTAGCAAACACTCAGTGTACCTAGTGGCATCCTATACGTGGCTATTGGACTTTGCTATAGTCCCACTAGTGCCAAGACATTTGCAGAGCGCATCTGCCTGCGTTGCACACTCCAACTAATTATAACTAAGCCATTATACTAGCACACACTCAGTGTACCTAGTGGCATCCTATACGTGGCTATTGGACTTTGCTATAGTCCCACTAGTGCCAAGACATTTGCAGAGCGCATCTGCCTGCGTTGCACACTCCAACTAATTATAACTAAGCCATTATACTAGCACACACTCAGTGTACCTAGTGGCATCCTATACGTGGCTATTGGACTTTGCTATAGTCCCACTAGTGCCAAGACATTTGCAGAGCGCATCTGCCTGCGTTGCACACTCCAACTAATTATAACTAAGCCATTATACTAGCAAACACTTAGTGTACCTAGTGGCATCCTATACGTGGCTATTGGACTTTGCTTTAGTCCCACTAGTGCCAAGACATTTGCAGAACGCATCTGCCTGCGTTGCACACTCCAACTAATTATAACTAAGCCATTATACTAGCACACACTCAGTGTACCTAGTGGCATCCTATACGTGGCTATTGGACTTTGCTATAGTCCCACTAGTGCCAAGACATTTTCAGAGCGCATCTGCCTGCGTTGCACACTCCAACTAATTATAACTAAGCCATTATACTAGCACACACTCAGTGTACCTAGTGGCATCCTATACGTGGCTATTGGACTTTGCTATAGTCCCACTAGTGCCAAGACATTTGCAGAGCGCATCTGCCTGCGTTGCACACTCCAACTAATTATAACTAAGCCATTATACTAGCAAACACTCAGTGTACCTAGTGGCATCCTATACGTGGCTATTGGACTTTGCTATAGTCCCACTAGTGCCAAGACATTTGCAGAGCGCATCTGCCTGCGTTGCACACTCCAACTAATTATAACTAAGCCATTATACTAGCACACACTCAGTGTACCTAGTGGCATCCTATACGTGGCTATTGGACTTTGCTATAGTCCCACTAGTGCCAAGACATTTGCAGAGCGCATCTGCCTGCGTTGCACACTCCAACTAATTATAACTAAGCCATTATACTAGCACACACTCAGTGTACCTAGTGGCATCCTATACGTGGCTATTGGACTTTGCTATAGTCCCACTAGTGCCAAGACATTTGCAGAGCGCATCTGCCTGCGTTGCACACTCCAACTAATTATAACTAAGCCATTATACTAGCACACACTCAGTGTACCTAGTGGCATCCTATACGTGGCTATTGGACTTTGCTATAGTCCCACTAGTGCCAAGACATTTGCAGAGCGCATCTGCCTGCATTGCACACTCCAACTAATTATAACTAAGTCATTATACTAGCACACACTCAGTGTACCTAGTGGCATCCTATACGTGGCTATTGGACTTTGCTATAGTCCCACTAGTGCCAAGACATTTGCAGAGCGCATCTGCCTGCGTTGCACACTCCAACTAATTATAACTAAGCCATTATACTAGCAAACACTTAGTGTACCTAGTGGCATCCTATACGTGGCTATTGGACTTTGCTTTAGTCCCACTAGTGCCAAGACATTTGCAGAACGCATCTGCCTGCGTTGCACACTCCAACTAATTATAACTAAGCCATTATACTAGCACACACTCAGTGTACCTAGTGGCATCCTATACGTGGCTATTGGACTTTGCTATAGTCCCACTAGTGCCAAGACATTTGCAGAGCGCATCTGCCTGCGTTGCACACTCCAACTAATTATAACTAAGCCATTATACTAGCACACACTCAGTGTACCTAGTGGCATCCTATACGTGGCTATTGGACTTTGCTATAGTCCCACTAGTGCCAAGACATTTGCAGAGCGCATCTGCCTGCGTTGCACACTCCAACTAATTATAACTAAGCCATTATACTAGCACACACTCAGTGTACCTAGTGGCATCCTATACGTGGCTATTGGACTTTGCTATAGTCCCACTAGTGCCAAGACATTTGCAGAGCGCATCTGCCTGCGTTGCACACTCCAACTAATTATAACTAAGCCATTATACTAGCACACACTCAGTGTACCTAGTGGCATCCTATACGTGGCTATGGACTTTGCAATAGTCCCACTAGTGCCAAGACATTTGCAGAGCGCATCTGCCTGCGTTGCACACTCCAACTAATTATAACTAAGCCATTATACTAGCAAACACTTAGTGTACCTAGTAGCATCCTATACGTGGCTATTGGACTTTGCTTTAGTCCCACTAGTGCCAAGACATTTGCAGAACGCATCTGCCTGCGTTGCACACTCCAACTAATTATAACTAAGCCATTATACTAGCACACACTCAGTGTACCTAGTGGCATCCTATACATGGCTATTGGACTTTGCTATAGTCCCACTAGTGCCAAGACATTTGCAGAGCGCATCTGCCTGCGTTGCACACTCCAACTAATTATAACTAAGCCATTATACTAGCAAACACTCAGTGTACCTAGTGGCATCCTATACGTGGCTATTGGACTTTGCTATAGTCCCACTAGTGCCAAGACATTTGCAGAGCGCATCTGCCTGCGTTGCACACTCCAACTAATTATAACTAAGCCATTATACTAGCACACACTCAGTGTACCTAGTGGCATCCTATACGTGGCTATTGGACTTTGCTATAGTCCCACTAGTGCCAAGACATTTGCAGAGCGCATCTGCCTGCGTTGCACACTCCAACTAATTATAACTAAGCCATTATACTAGCACACACTCAGTGTACCTAGTGGCATCCTATACGTGGCTATTGGACTTTGCTATAGTCCCACTAGTGCCAAGACATTTGCAGAGCGCATCTGCCTGCGTTGCACACTCCAACTAATTATAACTAAGCCATTATACTAGCAAACACTTAGTGTACCTAGTGGCATCCTATACGTGGCTATTGGACTTTGCTTTAGTCCCACTAGTGCCAAGACATTTGCAGAACGCATCTGCCTGCGTTGCACACTCCAACTAATTATAACTAAGCCATTATACTAGCACACACTCAGTGTACCTAGTGGCATCCTATACGTGGCTATTGGACTTTGCTATAGTCCCACTAGTGCCAAGACATTTGCAGAGCGCATCTGCCTGCGTTGCACACTCCAACTAATTATAACTAAGCCATTATACTAGCACACACTCAGTGTACCTAGTGGCATCCTATACGTGGCTTTTGGACTTTGCTTTAGTCCCACTAGTGCCAAGACATTTGCAGAGCGCATCTGCCTGCGTTGCACACTCCAACTAATTATAACTAAGCCATTATACTAGCAAACACTCAGTGTACCTAGTGGCATCCTATACGTGGCTATTGGACTTTGCTATAGTCCCACTAGTGCCAAGACATTTGCAGAGCGCATCTGCCTGCGTTGCACACTCCAACTAATTATAACTAAGCCATTATACTAGCACACACTCAGTGTACCTAGTGGCATCCTATACGTGGCTATTGGACTTTGCTATAGTCCCACTAGTGCCAAGACATTTGCAGAGCGCATCTGCCTGCGTTGCACACTCCAACTAATTATAACTAAGCCATTATACTAGCACACACTCAGTGTACCTAGTGGCATCCTATACGTGGCTATTGGACTTTGCTATAGTCCCACTAGTGCCAAGACATTTGCAGAGCGCATCTGCCTGCGTTGCACACTCCAACTAATTATAACTAAGCCATTATACTAGCAAACACTCAGTGTACCTAGTGGCATCCTATACGTGGCTATTGGACTTTGCTATAGTCCCACTAGTGCCAAGACATTTGCAGAGCGCATCTGCCTGCGTTGCACACTCCAACTAATTATAACTAAGCCATTATACTAGCACACACTCAGTGTACCTAGTGGCATCCTATACGTGGCTATTGGACTTTGCTATAGTCCCACTAGTGCCAAGACATTTGCAGAGCGCATCTGCCTGCATTGCACACTCCAACTAATTATAACTAAGCCATTATACTAGCACACACTCAGTGTACCTAGTGGCATCCTATACGTGGCTATTGGACTTTGCTATAGTCCCACTAGTGCCAAGACATTTGCAGAGCGCATCTGCCTGCGTTGCACACTCCAACTAATTATAACTAAGCCATTATACTAGCAAACACTTAGTGTACCTAGTGGCATCCTATACGTGGCTATTGGACTTTGCTTTAGTCCCACTAGTGCCAAGACATTTGCAGAACGCATCTGCCTGCGTTGCACACTCCAACTAATTATAACTAAGCCATTATACTAGCACACACTCAGTGTACCTAGTGGCATCCTATACGTGGCTATTGGACTTTGCTATAGTCCCACTAGTGCCAAGACATTTGCAGAGCGCATCCGCCTGCGTTGCACACTCCAACTAATTATAACTAAGCCATTATACTAGCACACACTCAGTGTACCTAGTGGCATCCTATACGTGGCTATTGGACTTTGCTATAGTCCCACTAGTGCCAAGACATTTGCAGAGCGCATCTGCCTGCGTTGCACACTCCAACTAATTATAACTAAGCCATTATACTAGCACACACTCAGTGTACCTAGTGGCATCCTATACGTGGCTATTGGACTTTGCTATAGTCCCACTAGTGCCAAGACATTTGCAGAGCGCATCTGCCTGCGTTGCACACTCCAACTAATTATAACTAAGCCATTATACTAGCAAACACTTAGTGTACCTAGTGGCATCCTATACGTGGCTTTTGGACTTTGCTTTAGTCCCACTAGTGCCAAGACATTTGCAGAACGCATCTGCCTGCGTTGCACACTCCAACTAATTATAACTAAGCCATTATACTAGCACACACTCAGTGTACCTAGTGGCATCCTATACGTGGCTATTGGACTTTGCTATAGTCCCACTAGTGCCAAGACATTTGCAGAGCGCATCTGCCTGCGTTGCACACTCCAACTAATTATAACTAAGCCATTATACTAGCACACACTCAGTGTACCTAGTGGCATCCTATACGTGGCTATTGGACTTTGCTATAGTCCCACTAGTGCCAAGACATTTGCAGAGCGCATCTGCCTGCGTTGCACACTCCAACTATTTATAACTAAGCCATTATACTAGCACACACTCAGTGTACCTAGTGGCATCCTATACGTGGCTATTGGACTTTGCTATAGTCCCACTAGTGCCAAGACATTTGCAGAGCGCATCTGCCTGCGTTGCACACTCCAACTAATTATAACTAAGCCATTATACTAGCAAACACTTAGTGTACCTAGTGGCATCCTATACGTGGCTATTGGACTTTGCTTTAGTCCCACTAGTGCCAAGACATTTGCAGAACGCATCTGCCTGCGTTGCACACTCCAACTAATTATAACTAAGCCATTATACTAGCACACACTCAGTGTACCTAGTGGCATCCTATACGTGGCTATTGGACTTTGCTATAGTCCCACTAGTGCCAAGACATTTGCAGAGCGCATCTGCCTGCGTTGCACACTCCAACTAATTATAACTAAGCCATTATACTAGCACACACTCAGTGTACCTAGTGGCATCCTATACGTGGCTATTGGACTTTGCTATAGTCCCACTAGTGCCAAGACATTTGCAGAGCGCATCTGCCTGCGTTGCACACTCCAACTAATTATAACTAAGCCATTATACTAGCAAACACTCAGTGTACCTAGTGGCATCCTATACGTGGCTATTGGACTTTGCTATAGTCCCACTAGTGCCAAGACATTTGCAGAGCGCATCTGCCTGCGTTGCACACTCCAACTAATTATAACTAAGCCATTATACTAGCAAACACTTAGTGTACCTAGTGGCATCCTATACGTGGCTATTGGACTTTGCTTTAGTCCCACTAGTGCCAAGACATTTGCAGAACGCATCTGCCTGCGTTGCACACTCCAACTAATTATAACTAAGCCATTATACTAGCACACACTCAGTGTACCTAGTGGCATCCTATACGTGGCTATTGGACTTTGCTATAGTCCCACTAGTGCCAAGACATTTGCAGAGCGCATCTGCCTGCGTTGCACACTCCAACTAATTATAACTAAGCCATTATACTAGCACACACTCAGTGTACCTAGTGGCATCCTATACGTGGCTATTGGACTTTGCTATAGTCCCACTAGTGCCAAGACATTTGCAGAGCGCATCTGCCTGCGTTGCACACTCCAACTAATTATAACTAAGCCATTATACTAGCAAACACTTAGTGTACCTAGTGGCATCCTATACGTGGCTATTGGACTTTGCTTTAGTCCCACTAGTGCCAAGACATTTGCAGAACGCATCTGCCTGCGTTGCACACTCCAACTAATTATAACTAAGCCATTATACTAGCACACACTCAGTGTACCTAGTGGCATCCTATACGTGGCTATTGGACTTTGCTATAGTCCCACTAGTGCCAAGACATTTGCAGAGCGCATCTGCCTGCGTTGCACACTCCAACTAATTATAACTAAGCCATTATACTAGCACACACTCAGTGTACCTAGTGGCATCCTATACGTGGCTATTGGACTTTGCTATAGTCCCACTAGTGCCAAGACATTTGCAGAGCGCATCTGCCTGCGTTGCACACTCCAACTAATTATAACTAAGCCATTATACTAGCAAACACTTAGTGTACCTAGTGGCATCCTATACGTGGCTATTGGACTTTGCTTTAGTCCCACTAGTGCCAAGACATTTGCAGAACGCATGTGCCTGCGTTGCACACTCCAACTAATTATAACTAAGCCATTATACTAGCAAACACTTAGTGTACCTAGTGGCATCCTATACGTGGCTATTGGACTTTGCTTTAGTCCCACTAGTGCCAAGACATTTGCAGAACGCATCTGCCTGCGTTGCACACTCCAACTAATTATAACTAAGCCATTATACTAGCATACACTCAGTGTACCTAGTGGCATCC
Source organism: Anomaloglossus baeobatrachus (assembly GCF_048569485.1). Classification (NCBI taxonomy): domain Eukaryota; kingdom Metazoa; phylum Chordata; class Amphibia; order Anura; family Aromobatidae; genus Anomaloglossus; species Anomaloglossus baeobatrachus. The sequence goes on along the minus strand of NW_027442954.1, from coordinate 94,239 downwards.
TATACGTGGCTATTGGACTTTGCTATAGTCCCACTAGTGCCAAGACATTTGCAGCACGTCTGCCTGCGTTGCACACTCCAACTAATTATAACTAAGTTACATTGTCAGGGATATTTATTCTTTATTATTCTGCTGTTAATAAAGCTAGACCACCACTGCAATCTTCACCACCTCTCAATTTTTACTACCACATTTTCAGTCCACAATCTTGTCGCAATCAACATGAGTGGCAAAATGATAGATGCTGGTGGAAAGGGGAAGAGGCGTGGTGGAAAAGGCAAAAAAGGTTTTGTCAGTGGGGTAGGTGGCAAAGCTCCATTATCATCTGCTGCAGATAGACCATCTACTAGCAAAAGTAAGATGTCTACTACTTATTGTGGACAATCCGATGTGCTCCCTTTTTTACGGACACGAACAAGAGGAACAAAGGTAGATGATGGGCAAAAAAGGAAAATGCTTGAATGGATCTCAAGTGGTCCAACAAGTGCCCTCTCAGCCACTTCAAGTACCGCATCCAAAAAACACCAGTCCTCTGAGTTGTCATCCCAATCACACTTGATTTCTCCCAGCTCTGAAGTCTCCATCAGCCCTGCACAGTATGGTGGAACTGAGATGGCTGAGTCTGCAGAGCTGTTCAGTCACACTATAGCCTGGGAATCAGAGGTCTGCTCCCAAGCTACAGTGAGTACAGAACAGGAAATGGTCTGCAGTGATGCCCAGAACCTTTGTGACTCAGATTCAGGCCGTGAGGACCAAGTTTCTGAGCATAATGTTGACCCTTTGTCACAAACTGTAACACCTGTGGTTATAGACAATGAGGAACATACTGATGAAGATGAGACGCAGATACCCGATTGGGATGACAACTTAAATATTCGGTCAGGGCAAGAAGAGGCTCGGTCTGAGGGGGAGGGGAGTGCAAACACAACAATTGATGATGACGTTCTAGATCCCACCTACTGTCAACCCCCAGTCAGGCACTCGAGGAGGTCAACAGAGGCGGTGGAGGAGGATGCAACCGACGACGAAGTTACCTTGCACCTTCCTGGACAGAGTCGGAGCACTGGTAGCACGTCTACAACTGCATCCTCAGCCACCACTCTGCCTATGAGCATTATTCGGGGTGGATCAACAGGTCGCATGGCCTCTAAGCCTTGCCTAGCCTGGTCCTTTTTTCACATCGAAAAAGATCGCCCAACTCATGTGATATGTAACATTTGTCATGATTCTGTTAGTAGAGGTCAAAACCTCAGCAGTTTGACAACTTCTTCCATGAATCGTCACATGACTAAATATCATAAGTCCCGGTGGGAAGCTCACCGTGCTGCAATGCGGCCTAGCGGAGCGAACCATCCACCGCCCGCCCCTTCCAGTGCATCCGCGCGCTCTTCATCTTCTAGGACTGTGGGGACAGCTGTCACACCTGTTTTTCCACGCAAAACTTCCACCACTGTAACCGCAACAGGCAGTTTGCTTGTAAGGTCGTCAGTTGGTTTGGAAGGGGAAACAAGTGAGTGTGTACAGCTCTCTCAGACATCGATAGCACCAACGTTGGATGAAGGCAACATCATGTCTCCGCCTGCACTTTCCTCACAAACCAGCATTTTTCCAGGGACACCCTACTCAACACCGTCTACACACAGCAGCCAGATCTCTGTCCCTCAGATGTGGTCAAATAAAAGGCCACTTCCTCCGACCCATGACAAAGCTAAGAGGTTGACTCTATCCCTCTGTAAGCTGTTGGCTACTGAAATGCTGCCTTTCCGCCTAGTGGACACACAGGATTTTAGAGACCTTATGTCTGTCGCTGTGCCCCAGTACCAGATGCCTAGTCGCCACTACTTCTCTAAGAAAGGTGTGCCCGCGCTACACCAGCATGTCGCACACAACATCACCGCTTCCTTGAGAAACTCTGTGTGTGAACGGGTGCATTTCACCACCGATACTTGGACCAGTAAGCATGGACAGGGACGTTACATGTCGCTGACTGGGCACTGGGTAACTATGGTGATAGATGGTGAAGGGTCTGCTGCACAAGTCTTGCCGTCCCCACGACTTGTGTGTCAATCCTCTGTCTGTCCAAGTTCCGCCACTGCTTCTGCATCCTCCACCTCATCTGGGTCCTCCACCTCCGCCCCAAGCCTGCCTGGTCAGGCCACCAGCGTTCTCACTGCGCAGAAGGAATCACGCACCCCTCATTACTATGCTGGCAGCAGAGCGCAACGGCATCAGGCGGTCTTTAGCTTGACATGTCTTGGTAATAAGAGTCACACAGCTGAGGAGTTGTGGTCAGCTCTGCGGTCCGAGTTTAATAAATGGTTGTCTCCACTCAACCTGCAGCCTGGTAAGGCCGTGTGCGACAATGCTGCAAACCTGGGTGCGGCCCTTCGCCTGGGCAAGGTGACACACGTACCTTGTATGGCTCACGTGTTGAACCTTGTCGTGCAGCAATTTTTAACACACTATCCCGGCCTAGATGGCCTTCTGAACAGGGCACGAAAACTGTCTGCTCACTTCCGCCGTTCAAGCGCCGCAGCTGAGCGACTTGCATCGCTCCAGAAGTCTTTCGGCCTGCCGGTTCATCGCCTGAAATGCGATGTGGCGACACGCTGGAATTCAACTCTCCACATGTTACAGCGACTGTAGCAGCACCGCAGAGCCCTGGTGCAATACGTCATGACGTATAGCCTGGGCCAACGAGATGCAGAGGTGGGGCAGATCACCCTGATGGAGTGGTCTCAGATCAAGGACCTATGCACCCTTCTGCACAGTTTCGACATGGCGACGAATATGTTTAGCTCTGACAATGCCATTATCAACATGACGATTCCAGTCATTTACATGCTGGAGCACACGCTAAACACTATTCGGAGTCAGGGGGTGGGACAACATGAAGGGGAGGAACTACAGGAGGATTCATATGCGCAAGGGACAACAACATCACCAAGGTCCAGACGTTCATCATCACCAACGCAGCAGGCATGGGACCATGGGGGACAGGGATCGACAAGGGCGCATAGTAGCAGGCGAAATGTTGAGCAAGGTGCAGGAGAACATGAAGAAATGGAGGACGAACTGTCCATGGACATGGAAGACTCAGCGGATGAGGGAGACCTTGGTCAAATTTCAGTTGAAAGAGGTTGGGGTCAGATGTCAGAGGAAGAAAGAACGGGTAGCACCTCTATGCCACAAACACAGCGTGGACTTGGTCCGCATGGCTGCGCAAGACACATGAGTGCCTTTTTGTTGCACTACCTCCAACATGACAGTCGTATTGTCAAAATTAGAAGTAATGATGACTACTGGATTGCCACACTATTAGATCCCCGGTACAAGTCCAAATTTTGTGACATAATTCCAGCCATAGAAAGGGACGCACGTATGCAGGAGTATCAGCAGAAGCTGTTACTAGATCTTAGCTCGGCTTTTCCACCAAACAACCGTGCAGGTGCAGGGAGTGAATCTCCCAGTTGTAACTTGACAAACATGGGACGGTCTCGTCATCTTCAACAGTCTACCCGTACCAGTAGGACCGTATCTGGTGCCGGTAACAGCAATTTTATGGAATCTTTTCATAATTTTTTTAGACCCTCTTTTGCAAGGCCACCAGAGACAACAAGTCTGACACATAGTCAACGGCTGGAGAGGATGATACAGGAGTATCTCCAAATGAACATCGATGCCATGACTGTGCAACTGGAGCCTTGCTCCTTTTGGGCTTCAAACCTAGAAAAATGGCCAGAGCTCGCAACTTACGCCTTGGAGATTTTGTCGTGTCCAGCTGCCAGCGTTGTCTCTGAACGTGTATTCAGTGCTGCTGGGTGTGTGCTGACAGATAAGCGCACGAGTCTGTCCAGTGACAATGTGGACAGACTGACGTTCATCAAAATGAACAAGTCATGGATCCAGAAGGAATTTACTACCCCTGTGTCATCCTGGGGAGAGTAAATGCTTGTTGATTTGGAATGTGCTTGATGCAAATCAAAACATCCTGTTTGCAACTAGGGCACAAGTGCTGCCACTGATAAGGTGTCTGTGTGGGGCCCAATTTTTGGAAAAAAAGGGAGACTCCGCTTGGAGTAACCCTTGCTTGATGTGTTTTTAAAAGAAGCCAAGATGAACAGAGCTGGGATCAGGAAAGACTTTGCTACCTACCCTGGTGTCATCCTGGGGACGGTTAATTATGGCGTATTTTTGAATGTGCTTGATGCAAATGTAGCTGTGAAGTGTACAACTAGGGCACAAGTGCTGCCACTGAATGGGTGGGTGTGTGTGGGGCACAATTTTTGGAAAAAAAGGGAGGCTCCGCTTGGAGTAACCCTTGCTTGATGTGTTTTTAAAAGAAGCCAAGATGAACAGAGCTGGGATCAGGAAAGACTTTGCTACCTACCCTGGTGTCATCCTGGGGACGGTTAATTATGGCGTTTTTTTGAATGTGCTTGATGCAAATCTAGCTGTGAAGTGTACAACTGGGGCACAACTGCTGCCACTGAATGGGTGGGTGTGTGGGGCCCAATTTTTGGAAAAAAAGGGAGACTCCGCTTGGAGTAACCCTTGCTTGCTGTGTTTTTAAAAGAAGCCAAGATGAACAGAGCTGGGATCAGGAAACACTTTGCTACCTACCCCGGTGTCATCCTGGGGACGGATAAGAATGGCGTATTTTTGAATGTGCTTGATGCAAATCTAGCTGTGAAGTGTACAACTGGGGCACAACTGCTGCCACTGAATGGGTGGGTGTGTGGGGCCCAATTTTTGGAAAAAAAGGGAGACTCCGCTTGGAGTAACCCTTGCTTGCTGTGTTTTTAAAAGAAGCCAAGATGAACAGAGCTGGGATCAGGAAACACTTTGCTACCTACCCCGGTGTCATCCTGGGGACGGATAAGAATGGCGTATTTTGGAATGTGCTTGATGCAAATCTAGCTGTGAAGTGTACAACTGGGGCACAACTGCTGCCACTGAATGGGTGGGTGTGTGGGGCCCAATTTTTGGAAAAAAGGGAGGCTCCGCTTGGAGTAACCCTTGCTTGATGTGTTTTTAAAAGAAGCCAAGATGAACAGAGCTGGAATCAGGAAAGACTTTGCTACCTACCCTGGTGTCATCCTGGGGACGGTTAATTATGGCGTATTTTTGAATGTGCTTGATGCAAATGTAGCTGTGAAGTGTACAACTAGGGCACAAGTGCTGCCACTGAATGGGTGGGTGTGTGTGGGGCACAATTTTTGGAAAAAAAGGGAGGCTCCGCTTGGAGTAACCCTTGCTTGATGTGTTTTTAAAAGAAGCCAAGATGAACAGAGCTGGGATCAGGAAAGACTTTGCTACCTACCCTGGTGTCATCCTGGGGACGGTTAATTATGGCGTTTTTTTGAATGTGCTTGATGCAAATCTAGCTGTGAAGTGTACAACTGGGGCACAACTGCTGCCACTGAATGGGTGGGTGTGTGGGGCCCAATTTTTGGAAAAAAAGGGAGACTCCGCTTGGAGTAACCCTTGCTTGCTGTGTTTTTAAAAGAAGCCAAGATGAACAGAGCTGGGATCAGGAAACACTTTGCTACCTACCCCGGTGTCATCCTGGGGACGGATAAGAATGGCGTATTTTTGAATGTGCTTGATGCAAATCTAGCTGTGAAGTGTACAACTGGGGCACAACTGCTGCCACTGAATGGGTGGGTGTGTGGGGCCCAATTTTTGGAAAAAAAGGGAGACTCCGCTTGGAGTAACCCTTGCTTGCTGTGTTTTTAAAAGAAGCCAAGATGAACAGAGCTGGGATCAGGAAAGACTTTGCTACCTACCCTGGTGTCATCCTGGGGACGGTTAATTATGGCGTATTTTTGAATGTGCTTGATGCAAATCTAGCTGTGAAGTGTACAACTGGGGCACAACTGCTGCCACTGAATGGGTGGGTGTGTGGGGCCCAATTTTTGGAAAAAAAGGGAGACTCCTCTTGGAGTAACCCTTGCTTGCTGTGTTTTTAAAAGAAGCCAAGATGAACAGAGCTGGGATCAGGAAACACTTTGCTACCTACCCCGGTGTCATCCTGGGGACGGATAAGAATGGCGTATTTTGGAATGTGCTTGATGCAAATCTAGCTGTGAAGTGTACAACTGGGGCACAACTGCTGCCACTGAATGGGTGGGTGTGTGGGGCCCAATTTTTGGAAAAAAGGGAGGCTCCGCTTGGAGTAACCCTTGCTTGATGTGTTTTTAAAAGAAGCCAAGATGAACAGAGCTGGGATCAGGAAAGACTTTGCTACCTACCCCGGTGTCATCCTGGGGACGGATAAGAATGGCGTATTTTTGAATGTGCTTGATGCAAATGTAGCTGTGAAGTGTACAACTAGGGCACAACTGCTGCCACTGAAGGGGTGGGTGTGTGTGGGGCCCAATTTTTGGAAAAAAGGGAGACTCCGCTTGGAGTAACCCTTGCTTACATTGTTTTTAAAAGAAGCCAAGATGAACAAGTCATGGGTCAGCAAAGACTTTGCTACCTACCCCGGTGTCATCCTGGGGATGGATAAGAATGGCGTATTTTTGAATGTGCTTGATGCAAATCTAGCTGTGAAGTGTACAACTGGGGCACAACTGCTGCCACTGAATGGGTGGGTGTGTGGGGCCCAATTTTTGGAAAAAAAGGGAGACTCCGCTTGGAGTAACCCTTGCTTGCTGTGTTTTTAAAAGAAGCCAAGATGAACAGAGCTGGGATCAGGAAACACTTTGCTACCTACCCCGGTGTCATCCTGGGGACGGATAAGAATGGCGTATTTTTGAATGTGCTTGATGCAAATGTAGCTGTGAAGTGTACAACTAGGGCACAACTGCTGCCACTGAAGGGGTGGGTGTGTGTGGGGCCCAATTTTTGGAAAAAAGGGAGACTCCGCTTGGAGTAACCCTTGCTTACATTGTTTTTAAAAGAAGCCAAGATGAACAAGTCATGGGTCAGCAAAGACTTTGCTACCTACCCCGGTGTCATCCTGGGGATGGATAAGAATGGCGTATTTTTGAATGTGCTTGATGCAAATGTAGCTGTGAAGTGTACAACTAGGGCACAACTGCTGCCACTGAAGGGGTGGGTGTGTGTGGGGCCCAATTTTTGGAAAAAAGGGAACTCCGCTTGGAGTAACCCTTGCTTACATTGTTTTTAAAAGAAGCCAAGATGAACAAGTCATGGGTCAGCAAAGACTTTGCTACCTACCCCGGTGTCATCCTGGGGATGGATAAGAATGGCGTATTTTTGAATGTGCTTGATGCAAATGTAGCTGTGAAGTGTACAACTAGGGCACAACTGCTGCCACTGAAGGGGTGGGTGTGTGTGGGGCCCAATTTTTGGAAAAAAGGGAGACTCCGCTTGGAGTAACCCTTGATTGCTGTGTTTTTTATAAATGATCCAAGCTGCACAGAGCTGGGATCAGGAAACACTTTGCTACCTACCCCGGTGTCATCCTGGGGATGGATAAGAATGGCGTATTTTTGAATGTGCTTGATGCAAATCTAGCTGTGAAGTGTACAACTGGGGCACAACTGCTGCCACTGAAGGGGTGGGTGTGTGTGTGGCCCAATTTTTGGAAAAAAGGGAGACTCCGCTTGGAGTCACCTTGCGGTGTTTTACATGATTTTAGAAGGGCGTGCCATGCCTATATCTGTGTGTCCTCCTCTTTTTCCTTGTCCAGCTGTTTTGTTTTCGCATGAGTATATGTCCTTGTCACTTTCCAATGTGTTTGAGTTGTTTGTCACCTTTAGGACACCTTTGAGGGTGTTTTCTAGGTGTTTTTCTGTGTTTGTGATTGCCTGCCATTGTTTCCTATGCAGTTCGAGTTCGGTTCGTCGAACGTTCGACGAACCGAACTCGAACGGGAGGTCCGTTCGGCGAACCAACCTCGAGCCGAACCGCGACCGGTTCGCTCATCTCTACTGAAGACCCTTTCAGCTTTTTGAGAGTTGGGTGGAGAACATCATCTCTGAAAATAGGGTCCCACAGCTGCACCCCATCAGTGTGAGCAGGACTCTTAGGACTCTTAGAAGAGTCAATGCTCTGAGACCATGGGGGGCGCTTAGCCCCCTCTCCTCGTCACTGAGGATGATTTCACTTTTTAGGGAATAGAGAGGGTGGTCCTTGTGGTGGACTGCAGGTATGGAGAGCTGTTGTCATCGTATTAGATAGATAAGAATGATTATATGTATTGTAGAAATGTCTCCTATCATGTTCCCTATTTTTTTATTATGTCCACATCCTGGTCCCCATCTTGGAAATCATAACAAACGTGCACTTTTTTGTTTAATTTACAAATTGGACCATAGGAAAAATGACACTACAGCTACAGAGGTGACCGTCTGATAGCCCAGCTCGACTATCCATCTCTACTGAAGACCCTTTCAGCTTTTTGAGAGTTGGGTGGAGGACATCATCTCTGAAGATAGGGTCCCACAGCTGCACCCCATCAGAGTGAGCAGGAATCTTAGGACTCTTAGAAGAGTCAATGCTCTGAGACCATGGGGGGCGCTTAGCCCCCTCTCTTCGTCACTGAGGATGATTTCATTTTTCAGGGATTAGAGAGAGTGGTCCTTGTGGTGGACTGCAGGTATGGAGAGCTGTTGTGATCGTATTAGATAGATAAGAATGATTATATGTATTGTAGAAATGTCTTCAGTAGAGATGGATAGTCGAGCTGGGCTATCAGACGGTCACCTCTGTAGCTGTAGTGTCATTTTTCCTATGGTCCAATGTGTAAATTAAACAAAAAAGTGCACGTTTGTTATGATGTCCAAGATGGGGACCAGGATGTGGACATAATAAAAAATTAGGGAACATGATAGGAGACATTTCTACAATACATATAATCATTCTTATCTATTTAATACGATGACAACAGCTCTCCATACCTGCAGTCCACCACAAGGACCACCCTCTCTAATCCCTGAAAAATGAAATCATCCTCAGTGACGAAGAGAGGGGGCTAAGCGCCCCCCATGGTCTCAGAGCATTGACTCTTCTAAGAGTCCTAAGAGTCCTGCTCACACTGATGGGGTGCAGCTGTGGGACCCTATTTTCAGAGATGATGTCCTCCACCCAACTCTCAAAAAGCTGAAAGGGTCTTCAGTAGAGATGGATAGTCGAGCTGGGCTATCAGACGGTCACCTCTGTAGCTGTAGTGTCATTTTTCCTATGGTCCAATGTGTAAATTAAACAAAAAAGTGCACGTTTGTTATGATGTCCAAGATGGGGACCAGGATGTGGACATAATAAAAAATTAGGGAACATGATAGGAGACATTTCTACAATACATATAATCATTCTTATCTATCTAATACGATGACAACAGCTCTCCATACCTGCAGTCCACCACAAGGACCACCCTCTCTAATCCCTGAAAAATGAAATCATCCTCAGTGACGAAGAGAGGGGGCTAAGCACCCCCATGGTCTCAGAGCATTAACTCTTCTAAGAGTCCTAAGAGTCCTGCTCACACTGATGGGGTGCAGCTGTGGGACCCTATTTTCAGAGATGATGTCCTCCACCCAACTCTCAAAAAGCTGAAAGGGTCTTCAGTAGAGATGGATAGTCGAGCTGGGCTATCAGACGGTCACCTCTGTAGCTGTAGTGTCATTTTTCCTATGGTCCAATGTGTAAATTAAACAAAAAAGTGCACGTTTGTTATGATGTCCAAGATGGGGACCAGGATGTGGACATAATAAAAAATTAGGGAACATGATAGGAGACATTTCTACAATACATATAATCATTCTTATCTATCTAATACGATGACAACAGCTCTCCATACCTGCAGTCCACCACAAGGACCACCCTCTCTAATCCCTGAAAAATGAAATCATCCTCAGGGACGAAGAGAGGGGGCTAAGCGCCCCCCATGGTTTTAGAGCATTGACTCTTCTAAGAGTCCTAAGAGTCCTGCTTACACTGATGGGGTGCAGCTGTGGGACCCTATTTTAAGAGATGATGTCCTCCACCCAACTCTCAAAAAGCTGAAAGGGTCTTCAGTAGAGATGGATAGTCGAGCTGGGCTATCAGACGGTCACCTCTGTAGCTGTAGTGTCATTTTTCCTATGGTCCAATGTGTAAATTAAACAAAAAAGTGCACGTTTGTTATGATGTCCAAGATGGGGACCAGGATGTGGACATAATAAAAAATTAGGGAACATGATAGGAGACATTTCTACAATACATATAATCATTCTTATCTATCTAATACGATCACAACAGCTCTCCATACCTGCAGTCCACCACAAGGACCACTCTCTCTAATCCCTGAAAAATGAAATCATCCTCAGTGACGAAGAGAGGGGGCTAAGCGCCCCCCATGGTCTCAAAACATTGACTCTTCTAAGAGTCCTAAGAGTCCTGCTCACACTGATGGGGTGCAGCTGTGGGACCCTATTTTCAGAGATGATGTCCTCCACCCAACTCTCAAAAAGCTGAAAGGGTCTTCAGTAGAGATGGATAGTCGAGCTGGGCTACCAGACGGTCACCTCTGTAGCTGTAGTGTCATTTTTCCTATGGTCCAATGTGTAAATTAAACAAAAAAGTGCACGTTTGTTATGATTTCCAAGATGGGGACCAGGATGTGGACATAATAAAAAAATAGGGAACATGATAGGAGACATTTCTACAATACATATAATCATTCTTATCTATCTAATACGATGACAACAGCTCTCCATACCTGCAGTCCACCACAAGTACCACCCTCTCTATTCCCTGAAAAGTGAAATCATCCTCAGTGACGAAGAGAGGGGGCTAAGCGCCCCCCATGGTCTCAAAACATTGACTCTTCTAAGAGTCCTAAGAGTCCTGCTCACACTGATGGGGTGCAGCTGTGGGACCCTATTTTCAGAGATGATGTTCTCCACCCAACTCTCAAAAAGCTGAAAGGGTCTTCAGTAGAGATGGATAGTCGAGCTGGGCTATCAGACGGTCACCTCTGTAGCTGTATTGTCATTTTTCCTATGGTCCAATGTGTAAATTAAACAAAAAAGTGCACGTTTGTTATGATGTCCAAGATGGGGACCAGGATGTGGACATAATAAAAAATTAGGGAACATGATAGGAGACATTTCTACAATACATATAATCATTCTTATCTATTTAATACGATGACAACAGCTCTCCATACCTGCAGTCCACCACAAGGACCACCCTCTCTAATCCCTGAAAAATGAAATCATCCTCAGTGACGAAGAGAGGGGGCTAAGCGCCCCCCATGGTCTCAAAACATTGACTCTTCTAAGAGTCCTAAGAGTCCTGCTCACACTGATGGGGTGCAGCTGTGGGACCCTATTTTCAGAGATGATGTCCTCCACCCAACTCTCAAAAAGCTGAAAGGGTCTTCAGTAGAGATGGATAGTCGAGCTGGGCTACCAGACGGTCACCTCTGTAGCTGTAGTGTCATTTTTCCTATGGTCCAATGTGTAAATTAAACAAAAAAGTGCACGTTTGTTATGATTTCCAAGATGGGGACCAGGATGTGGACATAATAAAAAAATAGGGAACATGATAGGAGACATTTCTACAATACATATAATCATTCTTATCTATCTAATACGATGACAACAGCTCTCCATACCTGCAGTCCACCACAAGTACCACCCTCTCTATTCCCTGAAAAGTGAAATCATCCTCAGTGACGAAGAGAGGGGGCTAAGCGCCCCCCATGGTCTCAAAACATTGACTCTTCTAAGAGTCCTAAGAGTCCTGCTCACACTGATGGGGTGCAGCTGTGGGACCCTATTTTCAGAGATGATGTTCTCCACCCAACTCTCAAAAAGCTGAAAGGGTCTTCAGTAGAGATGGATAGTCGAGCTGGGCTATCAGACGGTCACCTCTGTAGCTGTAGTGTCATTTTTCCTATGGTCCAATGTGTAAATTAAACAAAAAAGTGCACGTTTGTTATGATGTCCAAGATGGGGACCAGGATGTGGACATAATAAAAAATTAGGGAACATGATAGGAGACATTTCTACAATACATATAATCATTCTTATCTATTTAATACGATGACAACAGCTCTCCATACCTGCAGTCCACCACAAGGACCACTCTCTCTAATCCCTGAAAAATGAAATCATCCTCAGTGACGAAGAGAGGGGGCTAAGCGCCCCCCATGGTCTCAAAACATTGACTCTTCTAAGAGTCCTAAGAGTCCTGCTCACACTGATGGGGTGCAGCTGTGGGACCCTATTTTCAGAGATGATGTCCTCCACCCAACTCTCAAAAAGCTGAAAGGGTCTTCAGTAGAGATGGATAGTCGAGCTGGGCTACCAGACGGTCACCTCTGTAGCTGTAGTGTCATTTTTCCTATGGTCCAATGTGTAAATTAAACAAAAAAGTGCACGTTTGTTATGATTTCCAAGATGGGGACCAGGATGTGGACATAATAAAAAAATAGGGAACATGATAGGAGACATTTCTACAATACATATAATCATTCTTATCTATCTAATACGATGACAACAGCTCTCCATACCTGCAGTCCACCACAAGTACCACCCTCTCTATTCCCTGAAAAGTGAAATCATCCTCAGTGACGAAGAGAGGGGGCTAAGCGCCCCCCATGGTCTCAAAACATTGACTCTTCTAAGAGTCCTAAGAGTCCTGCTCACACTGATGGGGTGCAGCTGTGGGACCCTATTTTCAGAGATGATGTTCTCCACCCAACTCTCAAAAAGCTGAAAGGGTCTTCAGTAGAGATGGATAGTCGAGCTGGGCTATCAGACGGTCACCTCTGTAGCTGTATTGTCATTTTTCCTATGGTCCAATGTGTAAATTAAACAAAAAAGTGCACGTTTGTTATGATGTCCAAGATGGGGACCAGGATGTGGACATAATAAAAAATTAGGGAACATGATAGGAGACATTTCTACAATACATATAATCATTCTTATCTATTTAATACGATGACAACAGCTCTCCATACCTGCAGTCCACCACAAGGACCACCCTCTCTAATCCCTGAAAAATGAAATCATCCTCAGTGACGAAGAGAGGGGGCTAAGCGCCCCCCATGGTCTCAAAACATTGACTCTTCTAAGAGTCCTAAGAGTCCTGCTCACACTGATGGGGTGCAGCTGTGGGACCCTATTTTCAGAGATGATGTCCTCCACCCAACTCTCAAAAAGCTGAAAGGGTCTTCAGTAGAGATGGATAGTCGAGCTGGGCTACCAGACGGTCACCTCTGTAGCTGTAGTGTCATTTTTCCTATGGTCCAATGTGTAAATTAAACAAAAAAGTGCACGTTTGTTATGATTTCCAAGATGGGGACCAGGATGTGGACATAATAAAAAAATAGGGAACATGATAGGAGACATTTCTACAATACATATAATCATTCTTATCTATCTAATACGATGACAACAGCTCTCCATACCTGCAGTCCACCACAAGTACCACCCTCTCTATTCCCTGAAAAGTGAAATCATCCTCAGTGACGAAGAGAGGGGGCTAAGCGCCCCCCATGGTCTCAAAACATTGACTCTTCTAAGAGTCCTAAGAGTCCTGCTCACACTGATGGGGTGCAGCTGTGGGACCCTATTTTCAGAGATGATGTTCTCCACCCAACTCTCAAAAAGCTGAAAGGGTCTTCAGTAGAGATGGATAGTCGAGCTGGGCTATCAGACGGTCACCTCTGTAGCTGTAGTGTCATTTTTCCTATGGTCCAATGTGTAAATTAAACAAAAAAGTGCACGTTTGTTATGATGTCCAAGATGGGGACCAGGATGTGGACATAATAAAAAATTAGGGAACATGATAGGAGACATTTCTACAATACATATAATCATTCTTATCTATTTAATACGATGACAACAGCTCTCCATACCTGCAGTCCACCACAAGGACCACCCTCTCTAATCCCTGAAAAATGAAATCATCCTCAGTGACGAAGAGAGGGGGCTAAGCGCCCCCCATGGTCTCAGAGCATTGACTCTTCTAAGAGTCCTAAGAGTCCTGCTCACACTGATGGGGTGCAGCTGTGGGACCCTATTTTCAGAGATGATGTCCTCCACCCAACTCTCAAAAAGCTGAAAGGGTCTTCAGTAGAGATGGATTGTCGAGCTGGGCTATCAGACGGTCACCTCTGTAGCTGTAGTGTCATTTTTCCTATGGTCCAATGTGTAAATTAAACAAAAAAGTGCACGTTTGTTATGATGTCCAAGATGGGGACCAGGATGTGGACATAATAAAAAATTAGGGAACATGATAGGAGACATTTCTACAATACATATAATCATTCTTATCTATCTAATACGATGATAACAGCTCTCCATACCTGCAGTCCACCACAAGGACCACCCTCTCTAATCCCTGAAAAATGAAATCATCCTCAGTGACGAAGAGAGGGGGCTAAGTGCCCCCAATGGTCTCAGAGCATTGACTCTTCTAAGAGTCCTAAGAGTCCTGCTCACACTGATGGGGTGCAGCTGTGGGACCCTATTTTCAGAGATAATGTCCTCCACCCAACTCTCAAAAAGCTGAAAGGGTCTTCAGTAGAGATGGATAGTCGAGCTGGGCTATCAGACGGTCACCTCTGTAGCTGTAGTGTCATTTTTCCTATGGTCCAATGTGTAAATTAAACAAAAAAGTGCACGTTTGTTATGATGTCCAAGATGGGGACCAGGATGTGGACATAATAAAAAATTAGGGAACATGATAGGAGACATTTCTACAATACATATAATCATTCTTATCTATCTAATACGATGACAACAGCTCTCCATACCTGCAGTCCACCACAAGGACCACCCTCTCTAATCCCTGAAAAATGAAATCATCCTCAGTGACGAAGAGAGGGGGCTAAGCGCCCCCATGGTCTCAGAGCATTAACTCTTCTAAGAGTCCTAAGAGTCCTGCTCACACTGATGGGGTGCAGCTGTGGGACCCTATTTTCAGAGATGATGTCCTCCACCCAACTCTCAAAAAGCTGAAAGGGTCTTCAGTAGAGATGGATAGTCGAGCTGGGCTATCAGACGGTCACCTCTGTAGCTGTAGTGTCATTTTTCCTATGGTCCAATGTGTAAATTAAACAAAAAAGTGCACGTTTGTTATGATGTCCAAGATGGGGACCAGGATGTGGACATAATAAAAAATTAGGGAACATGATAGGAGACATTTCTACAATACATATAATCATTCTTATCTATCTAATACGATGACAACAGCTCTACATACCTGCAGTCCACCACAAGGACCACCCTCTCTAATCCCTGAAAAATGAAATCATCCTCAGTGACGAAGAGAGGGGGCCAAGCGCCCCCCATGGTACCAGAGCATTGACTCTTCTAAGAGTCCTAAGAGTCCTGCTCACACTGATGAGGTGAAGCTGTGGGACCCTATTTTCAGAGATGATGTCCTCCACCCAACTCTCAAAAAGCTGAAAGGGTCTTCAGTAGAGATGGATAGTCGAGCTGGGCTATCAGACGGTCACCTCTGTAGCTGTAGTGTCATTTTTCCTATGGTCCAATGTGTAAATTAAACAAAAAAGTGCACGTTTGTTATGATGTCCAAGATGGGGACCAGGATGTGGACATAATAAAAAATTAGGGAACATGATAGGAGACATTTCTACAATACATATAATCATTCTTATCTATCTAATACGATGATAACAGCTCTCCATACCTGCAGTCCACCACAAGGACCACCCTCTCTAAACCCTGAAAAATGAAATCATCCTCAGTGACGAAGAGAGGGGGCTCAGTGCCCCCAATGGTCTCAGAGCATTGACTCTTCTAAGAGTCTTAAGAGTCCTGCTCACACTGATGGGGTGCAGCTGTGGGACCCTATTTTCAGAGATGATGTCCTCCACCCAACTCTCAAAATGCTGAAAGGGTCTTCAGTAGAGATGGATAGTCGAGCTGGGCTATCAGACGGTCACCTCTGTAGCTGTAGTGTCATTTTTCCTATGGTCCAATGTGTAAATTAAACAAAAAAGTGCACGTTTGTTATGATGTCCAAGATGGGGACCAGGATGTGGACATAATAAAAAATTAGGGAACATGATAGGAGACATTTCTACAATACATATAATCATTCTTATCTATCTAATACGATGACAACAGCTCTCCATACCTGCAGTCCACCACAAGGACCACCCTCTCTAATCCCTGAAAAATGAAATCATCCTCAGTGACGAAGAGAGGGGGCTAAGCGCCCCCATGGTCTCAGAGCATTAACTCTTCTAAGAGTCCTAAGAGTCCTGCTCACACTGATGGGGTGCAGCTGTGGGACCCGATTTTCAGAGATGATGTCCTCCACCCAACTCTCAAAAAGCTGAAAGGGTCTTCAGTAGAGATGGATAGTCGAGCTGGGCTATCAGACGGTCACCTCTGTAGCTGTAGTGTCATTTTTCCTATGGTCCAATGTGGAAATTAAACAAAAAAGTGCACGTTTGTTATGATGTCCAAGATGGGGACCAGGATGTGGACATAATAAAAAATTAGGGAACATGATAGGAGACATTTCTACAATACATATAATCATTCTTATCTATCTAATACGATCACAACAGCTCTCCATACCTGCAGTCCACCACAAGGACCACTCTCTCTAATCCCTGAAAAATGAAATCATCCTCAGTGACGAAGAGAGGGGGCTAAGCGCCCCCCATGGTCTCAAAACATTGACTCTTCTAAGAGTCCTAAGAGTCCTGCTCACACTGATGGGGTGCAGCTGTGGGACCGTATTTTCAGAGATGATGTCCTCCACCCAACTCTCAGAAAGCTGAAAGGGTCTTCAGTAGAGATGGATAGTCGAGCTGGGCTATCAGACGGTCACCTCTGTAGCTGTAGTGTCATTTTTACTATGGTCCAATGTGTAAATTAAACAAAAAAGTGCACGTTTGTTATGATGTCCAAGATGGGGACCAGGATGTGGACATAATAAAAAATTAGGGAACATGATAGGAGACATTTCTACAATACATATAATCATTCTTATCTATCTAATACGATGACAACAGCTCTACATACCTGCAGTCCACCACAAGGACCACCCTCTCTAATCCCTGAAAAATGAAATCATCCTCAGTGACGAAGAGAGGGGGCCAAGCGCCCCCCATGGTACCAGAGCATTGACTCTTCTAAGAGTCCTAAGAGTCCTGCTCACACTGATGGGGTGAAGCTGTGGGACCCTATTTTCAGAGATGATGTCCTCCACCCAACTCTCAAAAAGCTGAAAGGGTCTTCAGTAGAGATGGATAGTCGAGCTGGGCTATCAGACGGTCACCTCTGTAGCGGTAGTGTCATTTTTCTTATGGTCCAATGTGTAAATTAAACAAAAAAGTGCACGTTTGTTATGATGTCCAAGATGGGGACCAGGATGTGGACATAATAAAAAATTAGGGAACATGATAGGAGACATTTCTACAATACATATAATCATTCTTATCTATCTAATACGATGTTAACAGCTCTCCATACCTGCAGTCCACCACAAGGACCACCCTCTCTAAACCCTGAAAAATGAAATCATCCTCAGTGACGAAGAGAGGGGGCTCAGTGCCCCCAATGGTCTCAGAGCATTGACTCTTCTAAGAGTCTTAAGAGTCCTGCTCACACTGATGGGGTGCAGCTGTGGGACCCTATTTTCAGAGATGATGTCCTCCACCCAACTCTCAAAATGCTGAAAGGGTCTTCAGTAGAGATGAATAGTCGAGCTGGGCTATCAGACGGTCACCTCTGTAGCTGTAGTGTCATTTTTCCTATGGTCCAATGTGTAAATTAAACAAAAAAGTGCACGTTTGTTATGATGTCCAAGATGGGGACCAGGATATGGACATAATAAAAAATTAGGGAACATGATAGGAGACATTTCTGCAATACATATAATCATTCTTATCTATCTAATACGATGACAACAGCTCTCCATACCTGCAGTCCACCACAAGGACCACCCTCTCTAATCCCTGAAAAATGAAATCATCCTCAGTGACGAAGAGAGGGGGCTAAGCGCCCCCATGGTCTCAGAGCATTAACTCTTCTAAGAGTCCTAAGAGTCCTGCTCACACTGATGGGGTGCAGCTGTGGGACCCTATTTTCAGAGATGATGTCCTCCACCCAACTCTCAAAAAGCTGAAAGGGTCTTCAGTAGAGATGGATAGTCGAGCTGGGCTATCAGACGGTCACCTCTGTAGCTGTAGTGTCATTTTTCCTATGGTCCAATGTGGAAATTAAACAAAAAAGTGCACGTTTGTTATGATGTCCAAGATGGGGACCAGGATGTGGACATAATAAAAAATTAGGGAACATGATAGGAGACATTTCTACAATACATATAATCATTCTTATCTATCTAATACGATGACAACAGCTCTCCATACCTGCAGTCCACCACAAGGACCACCCTCTCTAATCCCTGAAAAATGAAATCATCCTCAGTGACGAAGAGAGGGGGCCAAGCGCCCCCCATGGTACCAGAGCATTGACTCTTCTAAGAGTCCTAAGAGTCCTGCTCACACTGATGGGGTGCAGCTGTGGGACCCTATTTTCAGAGATGATGTCCTCCACCCAACTCTCAAAAAGCTGAAAGGGTCTTCAGTAGAGATGGATAGTCGAGCTGGGCTATCAGACGGTCACCTCTGTAGCTGTAGTGTCATTTTTCCTATTGTCCAATTTGTAAATTAAACAAAAAAGTGCACGTTTGTTATGATTTCCAAGATGGGAACCAGGATGTGGACATAATAAAAAAATAGGGAACATGATAGGAGACATTTCTACAATACATATAATCATTCTTATCTATCTAATACGATGACAACAGCTCTCCATACCTGCAGTCCACCACAAGGACCACCCTCTCTATTCCCTGAAAAGTGAAATCATCCTCAGTGACGAGGAGAGGGGGCTAAGCGCCCCCCATGGTCTCAGAGCATTGACTCTTCTAAGAGTCCTAAGAGTCCTGCTCACACTGATGGGGTGCAGCTGTGGGACCCTATTTTCAGAGATGATGTCCTCCACCCAACTCTCAAAAAGCTGAAAGGGTCTTCAGTAGAGATGGATAGTCGAGCTGGGCTATCAGACGGTCACCTCTGTAGCTGTAGTGTCATTTTTCCTATGGTCCAATGTGTAAATGAAACAAAAAAGTGCACGTTTGTTATGATGTCCAAGATGGGGACCAGGATGTGGACATAATAAAAAATTAGGGAACATGATAGGAGACATTTCTACAATACATATAATCATTCTTATCTATTTAATACGATGACAACAGCTCTCCATACCTGCAGTCCACCACAAGGACCACCCTCTCTAATCCCTGAAAAATGAAATCATCCTCAGTGACGAAGAGAGGGGGCTAAGCGCCCCCCATGGTCTCAGAGCATTGACTCTTCTAAGAGTCCTAAGAGTCCTGCTCACACTGATGGGGTGCAGCTGTGGGACCCTATTTTCAGAGATGATGTCCTCCACCCAACTCTCAAAAAGCTGAAAGGGTCTTCAGTAGAGATGGATTGTCGAGCTGGGCTATCAGACGGTCACCTCTGTAGCTGTAGTGTCATTTTTCCTATGGTCCAATGTGTAAATTAAACAAAAAAGTGCACGTTTGTTATGATGTCCAAGATGGGGACCAGGATGTGGACATAATAAAAAATTAGGGAACATGATAGGAGACATTTCTACAATACATATAATCATTCTTATCTACCTAATACCATGATAACAGCTCTCCATACCTGCAGTCCACCACAAGGACCACCCTCTCTAATCCCTGAAAAATGAAATCATCCTCAGTGACGAAGAGAGGGGGCTAAGTGCCCCCAATGGTCTCAGAGCATTGACTCTTCTAAGAGTCCTAAGAGTCCTGCTCACACTGATGGGGTGCAGCTGTGGGACCCTATTTTCAGAGATGATGTCCTCCACCCAACTCTCAAAAAGCTGAAAGGGTCTTCAGTAGAGATGGATAGTCGAGCTGGGCTATCAGACGGTCACCTCTGTAGCTGTAGTGTCATTTTTCCTTTGGTCCAATGTGTAAATTAAACAAAAAAGTGCACGTTTGTTATGATGTCCAAGATGGGGACCAGGATGTGGACATAATAAAAAATTAGGGAACATGATAGGAGACATTTCTACAATACATATAATCATTCTTATCTATCTAATACGATGACAACAGCTCTCCATACCTGCAGTCCACCACAAGGACCACCCTCTCTAATCCCTGAAAAATGAAATCATCCTCAGTGACGAAGAGAGGGGGCTAAGCGCCCCCATGGTCTCAGAGCATTAACTCTTCTAAGAGTCCTAAGAGTCCTGCTCACACTGATGGGGTGCAGCTGTGGGACCCTATTTTCAGAGATGATGTCCTCCACCCAACTCTCAAAAAGCTGAAAGGGTCTTCAGTAGAGATGGATAGTCGAGCTGGGCTATCAGACGGTCACCTCTGTAGCTGTAGTGTCATTTTTCCTATGGCCCAATGTGTAAATTAAACAAAAAAGTGCACGTTTGTTATGATGTCCAAGATGGGGACCAGGATGTGGACATAATAAAAAATTAGGGAACATGATAGGAGACATTTCTACAATACATATAATCATTCTTATCTATCTAATACGATCACAACAGCTCTCCATACCTGCAGTCCACCACAAGGACCACCCTCTCTAATCCCTGAAAAATGAAATCATCCTCAGTGACGAAGAGAGGGGGCCAAGCGCCCCCCATGGTACCAGAGCATTGACTCTTCTAAGAGTCCTAAGAGTCCTGCTCACACTGATGTGGTGAAGCTGTGGGACCCTATTTTCAGAGATGATGTCCTCCACCCAACTCTCAAAAAGCTGAAAGGGTCTTCAGTAGAGATGGATAGTCGAGCTGGGCTATCAGACGGTCACCTGTGTAGCTGTAGTGTCATTTTTCCTATGGTCCAATGTGTAAATTAAACAAAAAAGTGCACGTTTGTTATGATGTCCAAGATGGGGACCAGGATGTGGACATAATAAGAAATTAGGAAACATGATAGGAGACATTTCTACAATACATATAATCATTCTTATCTATCTAATACGATGACAACAGCTCTCCATACCTGCAGTCCACCACAAGGACCACCCTCTCTAATCCCTGAAAAATGAAATCATCCTCAGGGACGAAGAAAGGGGGCTAAGCGCCCCCCATGGTTTTAGAGCATTGACTCTTCTAAGAGTCCTAAGAGTCCTGCTTACACTGATGGGGTGCAGCTGTGGGACCCTATTTTCAGAGATGATGTCCTCCACCCAACTCTCAAAAAGCTGAAAGGGTCTTCAGTAGAGATGGATAGTCGAGCTGGGCTATCAGACGGTCACCTCTGTAGCTGTAGTGTCATTTTTCCTATGGTCCAATGTGTAAATTAAACAAAAAAGTGCACGTTTGTTATGATGTCCAAGATGGGGACCAGGATGTGGACATAATAAAAAATTAGGGAACATGATAGGAGACATTTCTACAATACATATAATCATTCTTATCTATCTAATACGATCACAACAGCTCTCCATACCTGCAGTCCACCACAAGGACCACTCTCTCTAATCCCTGAAAAATGAAATCATCCTCAGTGACGAAGAGAGGGGGCTAAGCGCCCCCCATGGTCTCAGAGCATTGACTCTTCTAAGAGTCCTAAGATTCCTGCTCACACTGATGGGGTGCAGCTGTGGGACCCTATTTTCAGAGATGATGTCCTCCACCCAACTCTCAAAAAGCTGAAAGGGTCTTCAGTAGAGATGGATAGTCGAGCTGGGCTATCAGACGGTCACCTCTGTAGCTGTAGTGTCATTTTTCCTATGGTCCAATGTGTAAATTAAACAAAAAAGTGCACGTTTGTTATGATTTCCAAGATGGGGACCAGGATGTGGACATAATAAAAAAATAGGGAACATGATAGGAGACATTTCTACAATACATATAATCATTCTTATCTATCTAATACGATGACAACAGCTCTCCATACCTGCAGTCCACCACAAGGACCACCCTCTCTATTCCCTGAAAAGTGAAATCATCCTCAGTGACGAAGAGAGGGGGCTAAGCGCCCCCCATGGTCTCAGAGCATTGACTCTTCTAAGAGTCTTAAGAGTCCTGCTCACACTGATGGGGTGCAGCTGTGGGACCCTATTTTCAGAGATGATGTCCTCCACCCAACTCTCAAAATGCTGAAAGGGTCTTCAGTAGAGATGAATAGTCGAGCTGGGCTATCAGACGGTCACCTCTGTAGCTGTAGTGTCATTTTTCCTATGGTCCAATGTGTAAATTAAACAAAAAAGTGCACGTTTGTTATGATGTCCAAGATGGGGACCAGGATGTGGACATAATAAAAAATTAGGGAACATGATAGGAGACATTTCTACAATACATATAATCATTCTTATCTATCTAATACGATGACAACAGCTCTCCATACCTGCAGTCCACCACAAGGACCACCCTCTCTAATCCCTGAAAAATGAAATCATCCTCAGTGACGAAGAGAGGGGGCTAAGCGCCCCCATGGTCTCAGAGCATTAACTCTTCTAAGAGTCCTAAGAGTCCTGCTCACACTGATGGGGTGCAGCTGTGGGACCCTATTTTCAGAGATGATGTCCTCCACCCAACTCTCAAAAAGCTGAAAGGGTCTTCAGTAGAGATGGATAGTCGAGCTGGGCTATCAGACGGTCACCTCTGTAGCTGTAGTGTCATTTTTCCTATGGTCCAATGTGGAAATTAAACAAAAAAGTGCACGTTTGTTATGATGTCCAAGATGGGGACCAGGATGTGGACATAATAAAAAATTAGGGAACATGATAGGAGACATTTCTACAATACATATAATCATTCTTATCTATCTAATACGATGACAACAGCTCTCCATACCTGCAGTCCACCACAAGGACCACCCTCTCTAATCCCTGAAAAATGAAATCATCCTCAGTGACGAAGAGAGGGGGCCAAGCGCCCCCCATGGTACCAGAGCATTGACTCTTCTAAGAGTCCTAAGAGTCCTGCTCACACTGATGGGGTGCAGCTGTGGGACCCTATTTTCAGAGATGATGTCCTCCACCCAACTCTCAAAAAGCTGAAAGGGTCTTCAGTAGAGATGGATAGTCGAGCTGGGCTATCAGACGGTCACCTCTGTAGCTGTAGTGTCATTTTTCCTATGGTCCAATGTGTAAATTAAACAAAAAAGTGCACGTTTGTTATGATGTCCAAGATGGGGACCAGGATGTGGACATAATAAAAAATTAGGGAACATGATAGGAGACATTTCTACAATACATATAATCATTCTTATCTATTTAATACGATGACAACAGCTCTCCATACCTGCAGTCCACCACAAGGACCACCCTCTCTAATCCCTGAAAAATGAAATCATCCTCAGTGACGAAGAGAGGGGGCTAGGCGCCCCCCATGGTCTCAGAGCATTGACTCTTCTAAGAGTCCTAAGAGTCCTGCTCACACTGATGGGGTGCAGCTGTGGGACCCTATTTTCAGAGATGATGTCCTCCACCCAACTCTCAAAAAGCTGAAAGGGTCTTCAGTAGAGATGGATTGTCGAGCTGGGCTATCAGACGGTCACCTCTGTAGCTGTAGTGTCATTTTTCCTATGGTCCAATGTGTAAATTAAACAAAAAAGTGCACGTTTGTTATGATGTCCAAGATGGGGACCAGGATGTGGACATAATAAAAAATTAGGGAACATGATAGGAGACATTTCTACAATACATATAATCATTCTTATCTACCTAATACCATGATAACAGCTCTCCATACCTGCAGTCCACCACAAGGACCACCCTCTCTAATCCCTGAAAAATGAAATCATCCTCAGTGACGAAGAGAGGGGGCTAAGTGCCCCCAATGGTCTCAGAGCATTGACTCTTCTAAGAGTCCTAAGAGTCCTGCTCACACTGATGGGGTGCAGCTGTGGGACCCTATTTTCAGAGATGATGTCCTCCACCCAACTCTCAAAAAGCTGAAAGGGTCTTCAGTAGAGATGGATAGTCGAGCTGGGCTATCAGACGGTCACCTCTGTAGCTGTAGTGTCATTTTTCCTTTGGTCCAATGTGTAAATTAAACAAAAAAGTGCACGTTTGTTATGATGTCCAAGATGGGGACCAGGATGTGGACATAATAAAAAATTAGGGAACATGATAGGAGACATTTCTACAATACATATAATCATTCTTATCTATCTAATACGATGACAACAGCTCTCCATACCTGCAGTCCACCACAAGGACCACCCTCTCTAATCCCTGAAAAATGAAATCATCCTCAGTGACGAAGAGAGGGGGCTAAGCGCCCCCATGGTCTCAGAGCATTAACTCTTCTAAGAGTCCTAAGAGTCCTGCTCACACTGATGGGGTGCAGCTGTGGGACCCTATTTTCAGAGATGATGTCCTCCACCCAACTCTCAAAAAGCTGAAAGGGTCTTCAGTAGAGATGGATAGTCGAGCTGGGCTATCAGACGGTCACCTCTGTAGCTGTAGTGTCATTTTTCCTATGGCCCAATGTGTAAATTAAACAAAAAAGTGCACGTTTGTTATGATGTCCAAGATGGGGACCAGGATGTGGACATAATAAAAAATTAGGGAACATGATAGGAGACATTTCTACAATACATATAATCATTCTTATCTATCTAATACGATCACAACAGCTCTCCATACCTGCAGTCCACCACAAGGACCACCCTCTCTAATCCCTGAAAAATGAAATCATCCTCAGTGACGAAGAGAGGGGGCCAAGCGCCCCCCATGGTACCAGAGCATTGACTCTTCTAAGAGTCCTAAGAGTCCTGCTCACACTGATGGGGTGAAGCTGTGGGACCCTATTTTCAGAGATGATGTCCTCCACCCAACTCTCAAAAAGCTGAAAGGGTCTTCAGTAGAGATGGATAGTCGAGCTGGGCTATCAGACGGTCACCTCTGTAGCTGTAGTGTCATTTTTCCTATGGTCCAATGTGTAAATTAAACAAAAAAGTGCACGTTTGTTATGATGTCCAAGATGGGGACCAGGATGTGGACATAATAAGAAATTAGGGAACATGATAGGAGACATTTCTACAATACATATAATCATTCTTATCTATCTAATACGATGACAACAGCTCTCCATACCTGCAGTCCACCACAAGGACCACCCTCTCTAATCCCTGAA
The DNA here is from genome assembly GCF_048569485.1 of Anomaloglossus baeobatrachus. NCBI lineage: Eukaryota > Metazoa > Chordata > Amphibia > Anura > Aromobatidae > Anomaloglossus > Anomaloglossus baeobatrachus. The sequence goes on along the minus strand of NW_027442954.1, from coordinate 69,133 downwards.
AAATGAAATCATCCTCAGGGATGAAGAGAGGGGGCTAAGCGCCCCCCATGGTTTTAGAGCATTGACTCTTCTAAGAGTCCTAAGAGTCCTGCTTACACTGATGGGGTGCAGCTGTGGGACCCTATTTTCAGAGATGATGTCCTCCACCCAACTCTCAAAAAGCTGAAAGGGTCTTCAGTAGAGATGGATAGTCGAGCTGGGCTATCAGACGGTCACCTCTGTAGCTGTAGTGTCATTTTTCATATGGTCCAATGTGTAAATTAAACAAAAAAGTGCACGTTTGTTATGATGTTCAAGATGGGGACCAGGATGTGGACATAATAAAAAATTAGGGAACATGATAGGAGACATTTCTACAATACATATAATCATTCTTATCTATCTAATACGATCACAACAGCTCTCCATACCTGCAGTCCACCACAAGGACCACTCTCTCTAATCCCTGAAAAATGAAATCATCCTCAGTGACGAAGAGAGGGGGCTAAGCGCCCCCCATGGTCTCAGAGCATTGACTCTTCTAAGAGTCCTAAGATTCCTGCTCACACTGATGGGGTGCAGCTGTGGGACCCTATTTTCAGAGATGATGTCCTCCACCCAACTCTCAAAAAGCTGAAAGGGTCTTCAGTAGAGATGGATAGTCGAGCTGGGCTATCAGACGGTCACCTCTGTAGCTGTAGTGTCATTTTTCCTATGGTCCAATGTGTAAATTAAACAAAAAAGTGCACGTTTGTTATGATTTCCAAGATGGGGACCAGGATGTGGACATAATAAAAAAATAGGGAACATGATAGGAGACATTTCTACAATACATATAATCATTCTTATCTATCTAATACGATGACAACAGCTCTCCATACCTGCAGTCCACCACAAGGACCACCCTCTCTATTCCCTGAAAAGTGAAATCATCCTCAGTGACGAAGAGAGGGGGCTAAGCGCCCCCCATGGTCTCAGAGCATTGACTCTTCTAAGAGTCCTAAGAGTCCTGCTCACACTGATGGGGTGCAGCTGTGGGACCCTATTTTCAGAGATGATGTCCTCCACCCAACTCTCAAAAAGCTGAAAGGGTCTTCAGTAGAGATGGATAGTCGAGCTGGGCTATCAGACGGTCACCTCTGTAGCTGTAGTGTCATTTTTCCTATGGCCCAATGTGTAAATTAAACAAAAAAGTGCACGTTTGTTATGATGTCCAAGATGGGGACCAGGATGTGGACATAATAAAAAATTAGGGAACATGATAGGAGACATTTCTACAATACATATAATCATTCTTATCTATCTAATACGATCACAACAGCTCTCCATACCTGCAGTCCACCACAAGGACCACCCTCTCTAATCCCTGAAAAATGAAATCATCCTCAGTGACGAAGAGAGGGGGCCAAGCGCCCCCCATGGTACCAGAGCATTGACTCTTCTAAGAGTCCTAAGAGTCCTGCTCACACTGATGGGGTGAAGCTGTGGGACCCTATTTTCAGAGATGATGTCCTCCACCCAACTCTCAAAAAGCTGAAAGGGTCTTCAGTAGAGATGGATAGTCGAGCTGGGCTATCAGACGGTCACCTCTGTAGCTGTAGTGTCATTTTTCCTATGGTCCAATGTGTAAATTAAACAAAAAAGTGCACGTTTGTTATGATGTCCAAGATGGGGACCAGGATGTGGACATAATAAGAAATTAGGGAACATGATAGGAGACATTTCTACAATACATATAATCATTCTTATCTATCTAATACGATGACAACAGCTCTCCATACCTGCAGTCCACCACAAGGACCACCCTCTCTAATCCCTGAAAAATGAAATCATCCTCAGGGACGAAGAGAGGGGGCTAAGCGCCCCCCATGGTTTTAGAGCATTGACTCTTCTAAGAGTCCTAAGAGTCCTGCTTACACTGATGGGGTGCAGCTGTGGGACCCTATTTTCAGAGATGATGTCCTCCACCCAACTCTCAAAAAGCTGAAAGGGTCTTCAGTAGAGATGGATAGTCGAGCTGGGCTATCAGACGGTCACCTCTGTAGCTGTAGTGTCATTTTTCCTATGGTCCAATGTGTAAATTAAACAAAAAAGTGCACGTTTGTTATGATGTTCAAGATGGGGACCAGGATGTGGACATAATAAAAAATTAGGGAACATGATAGGAGACATTTCTACAATACATATAATCATTCTTATCTATCTAATACGATCACAACAGCTCTCCATACCTGCAGTCCACCACAAGGACCACTCTCTCTAATCCCTGAAAAATGAAATCATCCTCAGTGACGAAGAGAGGGGGCTAAGCGCCCCCCATGGTCTCAGAGCATTGACTCTTCTAAGAGTCCTAAGATTCCTGCTCACACTGATGGGGTGCAGCTGTGGGACCCTATTTTCAGAGATGATGTCCTCCACCCAACTCTCAAAAAGCTGAAAGGGTCTTCAGTAGAGATGGATAGTCGAGCTGGGCTATCAGACGGTCACCTCTGTAGCTGTAGTGTCATTTTTCCTATGGTCCAATGTGTAAATTAAACAAAAAAGTGCACGTTTGTTATGATTTCCAAGATGGGGACCAGGATGTGGACATAATAAAAAAATAGGGAACATGATAGGAGACATTTCTACAATACATATAATCATTCTTATCTATCTAATACGATGACAACAGCTCTCCATACCTGCAGTCCACCACAAGGACCACCCTCTCTATTCCCTGAAAAGTGAAATCATCCTCAGTGACGAAGAGAGGGGGCTAAGCGCCCCCCATGGTCTCAGAGCATTGACTCTTCTAAGAGTCCTAAGAGTCCTGCTCACACTGATGGGGTGCAGCTGTGGGACCCTATTTTCAGAGATGATGTTCTCCACCCAACTCTCAAAAAGCTGAAAGGGTCTTCAGTAGAGATGGATAGTCGAGCTGGGCTATCAGACGGTCACCTCTGTAGCTGTAGTGTCATTTTTCCTATGGTCCAATGTGTAAATTAAACAAAAAAGTGCACGTTTGTTATGATGTCCAAGATGGGGACCAGGATGTGGACATAATAAAAAATTAGGGAACATGATAGGAGACATTTCTACAATACATATAATCATTCTTATCTATCTAATACGATCACAACAGCTCTCCATACCTGCAGTCCACCACAAGGACCACTCTCTCTAATCCCTGAAAAATGAAATCATCCTCAGTGACGAAGAGAGGGGGCTAAGCGCCCCCCATGGTCTCAGAGCATTGACTCTTCTAAGAGTCCTAAGATTCCTGCTCACACTGATGGGGTGCAGCTGTGGGACCCTATTTTCAGAGATGATGTCCTCCACCCAACTCTCAAAAAGCTGAAAGGGTCTTCAGTAGAGATGGATAGTCGAGCTGGGCTATCAGACGGTCACCTCTGTAGCTGTAGTGTCATTTTTCCTATGGTCCAATGTGTAAATTAAACAAAAAAGTGCACGTTTGTTATGATTTCCAAGATGGGGACCAGGATGTGGACATAATAAAAAAATAGGGAACATGATAGGAGACATTTCTACAATACATATAATCATTCTTATCTATCTAATACGATGACAACAGCTCTCCATACCTGCAGTCCACCACAAGGACCACCCTCTCTATTCCCTGAAAAGTGAAATCATCCTCAGTGACGAAGAGAGGGGGCTAAGCGCCCCCCATGGTCTCAGAGCATTGACTCTTCTAAGAGTCCTAAGAGTCCTGCTCACACTGATGGGGTGCAGCTGTGGGACCCTATTTTCAGAGATGATGTTCTCCACCCAACTCTCAAAAAGCTGAAAGGGTCTTCAGTAGAGATGGATAGTCGAGCTGGGCTATCAGACGGTCACCTCTGTAGCTGTAGTGTCATTTTTCCTATGGTCCAATGTGTAAATTAAACAAAAAAGTGCACGTTTGTTATGATGTCCAAGATGGGGACCAGGATGTGGACATAATAAAAAATTAGGGAACATGATAGGAGACATTTCTACAATACATATAATCATTCTTATCTATTTAATACGATGACAACAGCTCTCCATACCTGCAGTCCACCACAAGGACCACCCTCTCTAATCCCTGAAAAATGAAATCATCCTCAGTGACAAAGAGAGGGGGCTAAGCGCCCCCCATGGTCTCAGAGCATTGACTCTTCTAAGAGTACTCAGAGTCCTGCTCACACTGATGGGGTGCAGCTGTGGGACCCTATTTTCAGAGATGATGTCCTCCACCCAACTCTCAAAAAGCTGAAAGGGTCTTCAGTAGAGATGGATAGTCGAGCTGGGCTATCAGACGGTCACCTCTGTAGCTGTAGTGTCATTTTTCCTATGGTCCAATGTGTAAATTAAACAAAAAAGTGCACATTTGTTATGATGTCCAAGATGGGGACCAGGATGTGGACATAATAAAAAATTAGGGAACATGATACTAGACATTTCTACAATACATATAATCATTCTTATCTATCTAATACGATGATAACAGCTCTCCATATCTGCAGTCCACCACAAGGACCACCCTCTCTAATCCCTGAAAAATGAAATCATCCTCAGTGATGAGGAGAGGGGGCTAAGTGCCCCCAATGGTCTCAGAGCATTGACTCTTCTAAGAGTCCTAAGAGTCCTGCTCACACTGATGGGGTGCAGCTGTGGGACCCTATTTTCAGAGATGATGTCCTCCACCCAACTCTCAAAAAGCTGAAAGGGTCTTCAGTAGAGATGGATAGTCGAGCTGGGCTATCAGACGGTCACCTCTGTAGCTGTAGTGTCATTTTTCCTATGGTCCAATGTGTAAATTAAACAAAAAAGTGCACGTTTGTTATGATGTCCAAGATGGGGACCAGGATGTGGACATAATAAAAAATTAGGGAACATGATAGGAGACATTTCTACAATACATATAATCATTCTTATCTATCTAATACGATGACAACAGCTCTCCATACCTGCAGTCCACCACAAGGACCACCCTCTCTAATCCCTGAAAAATGAAATCATCCTCAGTGACGAAGAGAGGGGGCTAAGCGCCCCCATGGTCTCAGAGCATTAACTCTTCTAAGAGTCCTAAGAGTCCTGCTCACACTGATGGGGTGCAGCTGTGGGACCCTATTTTCAGAGATGATGTCCTCCACCCAACTCTCAAAAAGCTGAAAGGGTCTTCAGTAGAGATGGATAGTCGAGCTGGGCTATCAGACGGTCACCTCTGTAGCTGTAGTGTCATTTTTCCTATGGTCCAATGTGTAAATTAAACAAAAAAGTGCACGTTTGTTATGATGTCCAAGATGGGGACCAGGATGTGGACATAATAAAAAATTAGGGAACATGATAGGAGACATTTCTACAATACATATAATCATTCTTATCTATCTAATACGATGACAACAGCTCTCCATACCTGCAGTCCACCACAAGGACCACCCTCTCTAATCCCTGAAAAATGAAATCATCCTCAGTGACGAAGAGAGGGGGCTAAGCGCCCCCATGGTCTCAGAGCATTAACTCTTCTAAGAGTCCTAAGAGTCCTGCTCACACTGATGGGGTGCAGCTGTGGGACCCTATTTTCAGAGATGATGTCCTCCACCCAACTCTCAAAAAGCTGAAAGGGTCTTCAGTAGAGATGGATAGTCGAGCTGGGCTATCAGACGGTCACCTCTGTAGCTGTAGTGTCATTTTTCCTATGGTCCAATGTGTAAATTAAACAAAAAAGTGCACGTTTGTTATGATGTCCAAGATGGGGACCAGGATGTGGACATAATAAAAAATTAGGGAACATGATAGGAGACATTTCTACAATACATATAATCATTCTTATCTATCTAATACGATGACAACAGCTCTCCATACCTGCAGTCCACCACAAGGACCACCCTCTCTAATCCCTGAAAAATGAAATCATCCTCAGTGACGAAGAGAGGGGGCCAAGCGCCCCCCATGGTACCAGAGCATTGACTCTTCTAAGAGTCCTAAGAGTCCTGCTCACACTGATGGGGTGAAGCTGTGGGACCCTATTTTCAGAGATGATGTCCTCCACCCAACTCTCAAAAAGCTGAAAGGGTCTTCAGTAGAGATGGGTAGTCGAGCTGGGCTATCAGACGGTCACCTCTGTAGCTGTAGTGTCATTTTTCCTATGGTCCAATGTGTAAATTAAACAAAAAAGTGCACGTTTGTTATGATGTCCAAGATGGGGACCAGGATGTGGACATAATAAGAAATTAGGGAACATGATAGGAGACATTTCTACAATACATATAATCATTCTTATCTATCTAATACGATGACAACAGCTCTCCATACCTGCAGTCCACCACAAGGACCACCCTCTCTAATCCCTGAAAAATGAAATCATCCTCAGGGACGAGGAGAGGGGGCTAAGCGCCCCCCATGGTTTTAGAGCATTGACTCTTCTAAGAGTCCTAAGAGTCCTGCTTACACTGATGGGGTGCAGCTGTGGGACCCTATTTTCAGAGATGATGTCCTCCACCCAACTCTCAAAAAGCTGAAAGGGTCTTCAGTAGAGATGGATAGTCGAGCTGGGCTATCAGACGGTCACCTCTGTAGCTGTAGTGTCATTTTTCCTATGGTCCAATGTGTAAATTAAACAAAAAAGTGCACGTTTGTTATGATGTCCAAGATGGGGACCAGGATGTGGACATAATAAAAAATTAGGGAACATGATAGGAGACATTTCTACAATACATATAATCATTCTTATCTATCTAATACGATCACAACAGCTCTCCATACCTGCAGTCCACCACAAGGACCACTCTCTCTAATCCCTGAAAAATGAAATCATCCTCAGTGACGAAGAGAGGGGGCTAAGCGCCCCCCATGGTCTCAGAGCATTGACTCTTCTAAGAGTCCTAAGATTCCTGCTCACACTGATGGGGTGCAGCTGTGGGACCCTATTTTCAGAGATGATGTCCTCCACCCAACTCTCAAAAAGCTGAAAGGGTCTTCAGTAGAGATGGATAGTCGAGCTGGGCTATCAGACGGTCACCTCTGTAGCTGTAGTGTCATTTTTCCTATGGTCCAATGTGTAAATTAAACAAAAAAGTGCACGTTTGTTATGATGTCCAAGATGGGGACCAGGATGTGGACATAATAAAAAAATAGGGAACATGATAGGAGACATTTCTACAATACATATAATCATTCTTATCTATCTAATACGATGACAACAGCTCTCCATACCTGCAGTCCACCACAAGGACCACCCTCTCTATTCCCTGAAAAGTGAAATCATCCTCAGTGACGAAGAGAGGGGGCTAAGCGCCCCCCATGGTCTCAGAGCATTGACTCTTCTAAGAGTCCTAAGAGTCCTGCTCACACTGATGGGGTGCAGCTGTGGGACCCTATTTTCAGAGATGATGTTCTCCACCCAACTCTCAAATAGCTGAAAGGGTCTTCAGTAGAGATGGATAGTCGAGCTGGGCTATCAGACGGTCACCTCTGTAGCTGTAGTGTCATTTTTCCTATGGTCCAATGTGTAAATTAAACAAAAAAGTGCACGTTTGTTATGATGTCCAAGATGGGGACCAGGATGTGGACATAATAAAAAATTAGGGAACATGATAGGAGACATTTCTACAATACATATAATCATTCTTATCTATCTAATACGATGACAACAGCTCTCCATACCGTATTTCATGGTCAATCCAGGTTTGTCAGTGATGGCACTGACATAATGTATGGCGTCTTTTTCGGGCGTTATCCTTTGCCTTTTCATTGTGAAAATCCAGTTGCCTATATCAAAGCAAATTCTACTACTTGTAAAGTATGCAGAAAATGAAATGTAGAACATATAACATCAACTGCTTAGGAACGCATCATAGGTTAGTACTTAAAAGGATATTGTCATGTTCTAGTCATAATGCAAGCTGGACATTTTTCATGTTACCCTGTAATCGCCGGCCTGTTCTAATGCTCACAAGCAAAGATATATGCTCAGCTGCTAAGGCTTCCCTCTGCCTTCTGAATGAAAATTGAATATGTCTGGCTCACTGTGTATATAGCAGGTGCTCAGAAAAAATAAGAGTCAATTCAAAAGAAATAGCTCTGGTACACTATAGTGATTAATAACGTAAGAAAAGAACTCTTGGAATGCTGAAAATTCTTTATTTGTGCAAAAGGATAATTCATCCAACGTTTCGACCTTGTTTTTAGGTCTTTATCAAGGATAAAGTTATCTAAGATCATAAAGGGTTACAAAACCATATAAACACGTAATTAGTACATAGTACAACATAACAGTACAATATATTGCTACTTGAGAGTACAATGGGTCAAATGACCATGAGGCACATACAAAAAATTTTTCCAAAGCCATAGTGAAAACATTTGTACTGAGGAAAGAAAATTTCCACATGACCTATCTGGAGAAACATTCTGGATCAAACAACCAAAAATAGTCAAGCAGGTAAATACACACCTATATTTCATAACAGGATGATATGTGTTCAATTGTATAGCGTCATTGCCATTAAGGTACAAATGGAAAACTTGCAATCCTATATAGTGAAGGAAATGAACACATATCATATCAAAGAACACAGGAACATGGGTGTGAGAAAAACCTCAATGTTTATACTTTGTTCTTTATAATGGTGTGAACATGTATATGTCTCAGTACCTTATGCACTTGAGAATTCTAGTGAGTAGATGATGAAAGCCTATTCCAGAACTGGAATCGGTAAATAATTGTAGGTGGAATCTAAATGAAAAGATGGTACAAGTGTTATCATGACACGTGGGCTATAACACAATGGACCGTGTGACAAAGAAGAAAGGAGAGAAAGAAGAGGAAGAAAATGGAACTACCTGTAACATTACGTGATAGTCACTGGTAAGTATCACTTGACAATTCAGGTGAAAAAGGATTCCTTTATTAAAGGGTTCTCAGTCGCCTCAGGATCATGAAATACTAGGGTAAATGATATGAGAATGGGTAAGAAGCACCACTAAAGGAAATATGAAATGCAGGACATATATCTATAAACCCCTGAACTACATGATAGAAATAAAAAGAAGAAAAAAGAAAAAAAAGAAGAAAGAAGAACACATAGAATGCGGAAAGAGAATGGGTACAACTACCTGAGTTACTGCAGGGAGGCCCCTGGTTGGTATTGTGAGGGTTAGTGGAATTCCTTCACTGAAGGGTTCTCAGTTGCCTCAGGTTCGTGAAAAATGCTATAGACAAATAATGCCCGGAGAAAAGGGGTTCATATACAGCGAATAATGGTAATACAAGGTACATGTGTCACATGTAATAGTATATATATATATATTGTACTAAGCTCTACACCAGAAATAGAAAGTAGTCCCTCTGCCTTCTGTCTAGGTGCCCTGAGTTATGTCCTGTAAACTGTCACAGCGACCCAGACACACATGTGTAGTAGGGGAATATCCCTGCTGAGATGCCAGTGCTAGAGCACTCGTTTGCTGTGGAGTTGAACGCTATGTGAGCAGTTCTTACCTTCAATGAGCAGAAGTCTCTTTTTTCAGATTTCAATATCTCTGTGGGTATCTGGCAGAAATATGGAATACTCTTTACTGCTAAGACCCTGTACACCACTCCCACTAAAGGGGGCTTTACACGCTGCGACATCGCTAATGCGGAGTCGTTGGGGTCACGGAATTTGTGACGCACATCCGGCCGCATTAGCGATGTTGCTGCGTGTGACACCGATGAGCGATTTTGCATCGTTGCAAAAACGTGCAAAATCGCTCATCGGTGACATGGGTCTCCATTCTCGATTATCGTTACTGCAGCAGTAACGATTAGAGATGAGCGAACCGGTCGCGGTTCGGCTCGAGGTTGGTTCGCCGAACGGACCTCCCGTTCGAGTTCGGTTCGTCGAACGTTCGACGAACCGAACTCGAACTGCATAGGAAACAATGGCAGGCAATCACAAACACAGAAAAACACCTAGAAAACACCCTCAAAGGTGTCCAAAAGGTCACAAACAACTCACAACACATGGGAAAGTGACAAGGACATATACTCATGCGAAAACAAAAGAGCTGGACAAGGAAAAAGAGGAGGACACACAGATATATGAGTATATGCAAGGAAACATCGATTCCATTAATGTGCAACTTGAGCCCTGCTCATTCTTGGCTTCCAATCTTGATAAATTGCCTGAGCTCGCCACGTACGTCTTGGGGATCTTGTCGTGTCCTGCAGCCAGCGTTCTCTCGGAACCTGTCTTCAGTGCTGCTGTGGGTCTGCTGGCAGATAAGCACACGTGTCTGTCCACTGACAATGTGGACATGGCTCTCAGAGGACTTTTCTTCCCCTGGGTCAGCCAGGGGACGGGAAAGGCACGCGTATTTTTGAGAGTGCTTCATGCAAAGCATCTTTTTCTTTTTCAAAAGGGAGCTCAACCGATGCCAGTCAAGTGGGGTGTGTGTGGCCCAGTGAGTGGAAACGAGGGAGACTGTGGTTGGAGTCCCCTCGCTGTGTCTCTAAAAGAACCAAGATGAACAAGTCATGGCTCTCAGAGGACTTTTCTTCCCCTGGGTCAGCCAGGGGACGGGAAAGGCACGCGTATTTTTGAGAGTGCTTCATGCAAAGCATCTTTTTCTTTTTCAAAAGGGAGCTCAACCGATGCCAGTCAAGTGGGGTGTGTGTGGCCCAGTGAGTGGAAACGAGGGAGACTGTGGTTGGAGTCCCCTCGCTGTGTCTCTAAAAGAACCAAGATGAACAAGTCATGGCTCTCAGAGGACTTTTCTTCCCCTGGGTCAGCCAGGGGACGGGAAAGGCACGCGTATTTTTGAGAGTGCTTCATGCAAAGCATCTTTTTCTTTTTCAAAAGGGAGCTCAACCGATGCCAGTCAAGTGGGGTGTGTGTGGCCCAGTGAGTGGAAACGAGGGAGACTGTGGTTGGAGTCCCCTCGCTGTGTCTCTAAAAGAACCAAGATGAACAAGTCATGGCTCTCAGAGGACTTTTCTTCCCCTGGGTCAGCCAGGGGACGGGAAAGGCACGCGTATTTTTGAGAGTGCTTCATGCAAAGCATCTTTTTCTTTTTCAAAAGGGAGCTCAACAGATGCCAGTCAAGTGGGGTGTGTGTGGCCCAGTGAGTGGCAACGAGGGAGACTGTGGTTGGAGTCCCCTCGCTGTGTCTCTAAAAGAACCAAGATGAACAAGTCATGGCTCTCAGAGGACTTTTCTTCCCCTGGGTCAGCCAGGGGACGGGAAAGGCACGCGTATTTTTGAGAGTGCTTCATGCAAAGCATCTTTTTCTTTTTCAAAAGGGAGCTCAACCGATGCCAGTCAAGTGGGGTGTGTGTGGCCCAGTGAGTGGAAACGAGGGAGACTGTGGTTGGAGTCCCCTCGCTGTGTCTCTAAAAGAACCAAGATGAACAAGTCATGGCTCTCAGAGGACTTTTCTTCCCCTGGGTCAGCCAGGGGACGGGAAAGGCACGCGTATTTTTGAGAGTGCTTCATGCAAAGCATCTTTTTCTTTTTCAAAAGGGAGCTCAACCGATGCCAGTCAAGTGGGGTGTGTGTGGCCCAGTGAGTGGAAACGAGGGAGACTGTGGTTGGAGTCCCCTCGCTGTGTCTCTAAAAGAACCAAGATGAACAAGTCATGGCTCTCAGAGGACTTTTCTTCCCCTGGGTCAGCCAGGGGACGGGAAAGGCACGCGTATTTTTGAGAGTGCTTCATGCAAAGCATCTTTTTCTTTTTCAAAAGGGAGCTCAACCGATGCCAGTCAAGTGGGGTGTGTGTGGCCCAGTGAGTGGCAACGAGGGAGACTGTGGTTGGAGTCCCCTCGCTGTGTCTCTAAAAGAACCAAGATGAACAAGTCATGGCTCTCAGAGGACTTTTCTTCCCCTGGGTCAGCCAGGGGACGGGAAAGGCACGCGTATTTTTGAGAGTGCTTCATGCAAAGCATCTTTTTCTTTTTCAAAAGGGAGCTCAACCGATGCCAGTCAAGTGGGGTGTGTATGGCCCAGTGAGTGGCAACGAGGGAGACTGTGGTTGGAGTCCCCTCGCTGTGTCTCTAAAAGAACCAAGATGAACAAGTCATGGCTCTCAGAGGACTTTTCTTCCCCTGGGTCAGCCAGGGGACGGGAAAGGCACGCGTATTTTTGAGAGTGCTTCATGCAAAGCATCTTTTTCTTTTTCAAAAGGGAGCTCAACCGATGCCAGTCAAGTGGGGTGTGTGTGGCCCAGTGAGTGGAAACGAGGGAGACTGTGGTTGGAGTCCCCTCGCTGTGTCTCTAAAAGAACCAAGATGAACAAGTCATGGCTCTCAGAGGACTTTTCTTCCCCTGGGTCAGCCAGGGGACGGGAAAGGCACGCGTATTTTTGAGAGTGCTTCATGCAAAGCATCTTTTTCTTTTTCAAAAGGGAGCTCAACCGATGCCAGTCAAGTGGGGTGTGTGTGGCCCAGTGAGTGGCAACGAGGGAGACTGTGGTTGGAGTCCCCTCGCTGTGTCTCTAAAAGAACCAAGATGAACAAGTCATGGCTCTCAGAGGACTTTTCTTCCCCTGGGTCAGCCAGGGGACGGGAAAGGCACGCGTATTTTTGAGAGTGCTTCATGCAAAGCATCTTTTTCTTTTTCAAAAGGGAGCTCAACCGATGCCAGTCAAGTGGGGTGTGTGTGGCCCAGTGAGTGGAAACGAGGGAGACTGTGGTTGGAGTCCCCTCGCTGTGTCTCTAAAAGAACCAAGATGAACAAGTCATGGCTCTCAGAGGACTTTTCTTCCCCTGGGTCAGCCAGGGGACGGGAAAGGCACGCGTATTTTTGAGAGTGCTTCATGCAAAGCATCTTTTTCTTTTTCAAAAGGGAGCTCAACCGATGCCAGTCAAGTGGGGTGTGTGTGGCCCAGTGAGTGGCAACGAGGGAGACTGTGGTTGGAGTCCCCTCGCTGTGTTATACATGCTTTTAGAAGGGCATGACATGGCTTGGAGGTTGACTTTCATAAAATGCAAACTGTTGGCTACCAAAATGCTGCCTTTCCAACAACTGTGGTTATAGGCAATGAGGAACATACTGATGAAGATGAGACGCAGATACCCGATTGGGATGACAACTTAAATATTCGGTCAGGGCAAGAAGAGGCTCGGTCTGAGGGGGAGGGGAGTGCAAACACAACAATTGATGATGAAGTTCTAGATCCCACCTACTGTCAACCCCCAGTCAGGCACTCGAGGAGGTCAACAGAGGCGGTGGAGGAGGATGCAACCGACGACGAAATTACCTTGCGCCTTCCTGGACAGAGTCGGAGCACTGGTAGCACGTCTACAACTGCATCCTCAGCCACCACTCTGCCTATGAGCATTATTCGGGGTGCATCAACAGGTCGCATGGCCTCTAAGCCTTGCCTAGCCTGTTCCTTTTTTGACATAGAAAAAGATCGCCCAAATCATGTGATATGTAAAATTTGTCATGATTCTCTTAGTAGAGGTCAAAACCTCAGCAGTTTGACAACTTCTTCCATGAATCGTCACATGAATAAATATCATAGGTCCCGGTGGGAAGCTCACTGTGCTGCAATGCGGCCTAGCGGAGCGAACCATCCACCGCCCGCCCCTTCCAGTGCATCCGCGCGCTCTTCATCTTCTAGGACTGTGGGGACAGCTGTCACACCTGTTTTTCCACGCAAAACTTCCACCACTGTAACCGCAACAGGCAGTTTGCTTGGTAGGTCGTCAGTTGGTTTGGAAGGGGAAACAAGTGAGTGTGTACAGCTCTCTCAGACATCGATAGCACCTACGTTGGATGAAGGCAACATCATGTCTCCGCCTGCACTTTCCTCACAAAGCTGCATTTTTCCAGGGACACCCTACTCAACACCGTCTACACACAGCAGCCAGATCTCTGTCCCTCAGATGTGGTCAAATAAAAGGCCACTTCCTCCGACCCATGACAAAGCTAAGAGGTTGACTCTATCCCTCTGTAAGCTGTTGGCTACCGAAATGCTGCCTTTCCGCCTAGTGGACACACAGGATTTTAGAGACCTTATGTCTGTCGCTGTGCCCCAGTACCAGATGCCTAGTCGCCACTACTTCTCTAAGAAAGGTGTGCCCGCGCTACACCAGCATGTCGCACACAACATCACCGCTTCCTTGAGAAACTCTGTGTGTGAACGGGTGCATTTCACCACCGATACTTGGACCAGTAAGCATGGACAGGGACGTTACATGTCGCTGACTGGGCACTGGGTAACTATGTTGATAGATGGTGAAGGGTCTGCTGCACAAGTCTTGCCGTCCCCACGACTTGTGTGTCAATCCTCTGTCTGTCCAAGTTCCGCCACTGCTTCTGCATCCTCCACCTCATCTGGGTCCTCCACCTTCGCCCCAAGCCTGCCTGGTCAGGCCACCAGCGTTCTCACTGCGCAGAAGGAATCACGCACCCCTCATTACTATGCTGGCAGCAGAGCGCAACGGCATCAGGCGGTCTTTAGCTTGACATGTCTTGGGAATAAGAGTCACACAGCTGAGGAGTTGTGGTCAGCTCTGCGGTCCGAGTTTAATAAATGGTTGTCTCCACTCAACCTGCAGCCTGGTAAGGCCGTGTGCGACAATGCTGCAAACCTGGGTGCGGCCCTTCGCCTGGGCAAGGTGACACACGTGCCTTGTATGGCTCACGTGTTGAACCTTGTTGTCCAGCAATTTTTAACACACTATCCCGGCCTAGATGGCCTTCTGACCAGGGCACGTAAACTGTCTGCAGTGCTCACTTCCGCCGTTCAACCGCCGCAGCTGAGCGACTTGCATCGCTCCAGAAGTCTTTCGGCCTGCCGGTTCATCGCCTGAAATGCGATGTGGCGACACGCTGGAATTCAACTCTCCACATGTTACAGCGACTGTGGCAGCACCGGCGAGCCCTGGTGCAATACGTCATGATGTATAGCCTGGGCCAACGAGATGCAGAAGTGGGGCAGATCACCCTGATGGAGTGATCTCAGATCAAGGACCTATGCACCGTTCTGCACAGTTTCGACATGGCGACGAATATGTTTAGCGCTGACAATGCCATTATCAGCATGACGATTACAGTCATTTACATGCTGGAGCACACGCTAAACACTATTCGGAGTCAGGGGGTGGGACAACAGGAAGGGGAGGAACTACAGGAGGATTCATATGCGCAAGACACAACAACATCACCAAGGTCCAGACGTTCATCATCACCAACGCGGCAGGCATGGGACCATGGGGGACAGGGATCAACAAGGGCGCATGGTAGCAGGCGAGATGTTGAGGAAGGTGCAGGAGGACATGAAGATATGGAGGACGAACTGTCCATGGACATGGAAGACTCAGCGGATGAGGGAGACCTTGGTCAAAATTCAGTTGAAAGAGGTTGGGGGGAGATGTCAGAGGAAGAAAGAACGGTTAGCACCTCTATGCCACAAACACAGCGTGGACTTGGTCCGCATGGCTGCGCAAGACACATGAGTGCCTTCTTGTTGCACTACCTCCAACATGACCCTCGGATTGTCAAAATTAGAAGTGATGATGACTACTGGCTTGCCACACTATTAGATCCCCGGGACAAGTCCAAATTTTGTGACATAATTCCACCCATAGAAAGGGACGCACGTATGCTGGAGTATCAGCATAAGCTGTTACTCGATCTTAGCTCGGCTTTTACACCAAACAACCGTGCAGGTGAAGGGAGTGATTCTCCCAGTTGTAACTTGACAAACATGGGACGGCATCGTCATCTTCAACAGTCTACCCGTACCAGTAGGACCGTATCTGGTGCTGGTAACAGCAATTTTATGGAATATTTTCATAATTTTTTTAGACCCTCCTTTGCAAGGCCACCAGAGACAACAAGTCTGACACATAGTCAACGGATGGAGAGGATGATACAGGAGTATCTCCAAATGAACATCGATGCAATGACTTTGCAAATGGAGCCTTGCTCCTTTTGGGCTTCAAATCTAGAAAAATTGACAGAGCTCTCCAGTTACGCCTTGGAGATTTTGTCGTGTGCAGCTGCCAGCGTTGTCTCTGAACGTGTCTTCTTCAGTGCTGCTGGGTGTGTGCTGACAGATAAGCGCACGCGTCTGTCCAGTGACAATGTGGACACACTGACGTTCATCAAAATGAACAAGTCATGGATCCAGAAGGAATTTACTACCCCTGTGTCATCCTGGGGAGAGTAAATGCTTGTGGATTTGGAATGTGCTTGATGCAAATCAAAACATCCTGTTTGCAACTAGGGCACAAGTGCTGCCACTGATGGGGTGTCTGTGTGCCCAATGTTGGGAAAAAAGGTAGACTCCGCTTGGAGTAACCCTTGCTTGATGTGTTTTTTAAAAATGATACAAGATGAACAGATCTGAAGGCAAGATGAAGGCAACATCATGTCTCCGCCTGCACTTTTCTCACAAACCTGCATTTTTCCAGGGACACCCTACTCAACACCGTCTACAGACAGCAGCCAGATCTCTTTCCCTCAGATGTGGTCAAATAAAAGGCCACTTACTGCGACCCATGACAAAGCTAAGTGGTTGACTCTATCCCTCTGTAAGCTGTTGGCTACCGAAATGCTGCCTTTACGCGTAGTGGTGTGAAGCCCCACAGGTGTAGTGTCGGTGCATTACCTTCAGGGACTCCACTCGGCTGGATCTGGTCACAGGTAGGAGATCTTCTTCTTGATTGTCGTGACGCCACTCTCAGTATTGCGGTCAGTGGGGACCGCCACTGCAGGTTGAGGGACGCCTGGGGCTGATGGTGAGTGCAGTTAGTTGGAATAGCCTCCTGAGAGTGAGGCAAGCCCCAGGGCCCTGTGTAGGTGCGTAGTACCACAAGGCGCAGAATAACTCCACACAGGCAGAATGTCTTTCAGGGTTTTTACTCACTTCAGGTGGCAGGGTGAGTAACCCGGGCGTAGCTGGGATGAACCAGGCGGGAACCAGGTGTCCTTCAGGCTGACTTGTGAGGGTGACTACTAACTCGCCTTCCTTAGCCCTTGGTGGTTTGGGGTGACCCCGACTTTAAGTCCCTATGGGGGTCACCCAGGGAAGTTGCTGAAGCCTCACTCCCCTTCGTTTGCCGTGTGCTTGTTGCCTGGACCAGCTCACTCCAGCTGCTTGCCTCCTGTGAGCTATGGGCCCTAACTGTGGCTACGTGGCTGCGGCTTTTGTGGTGTTGTGGCGTGGGCTTTGAGAGCCCCACACCGGCAGGTTTAGCAAAAGAAAGCTGGATCTATCTCCGCTTCGGGATCTGCCGCCCGTTTGGGCCTGGTTCTCCCTAGCAGTCTCCTTACTTCCCACTCTGTGCTCTCTCTCTAGCTGGAGATGGGTTTCGGGTAGCACTCCTAGGTGACCGTTCTCCCCCGTCGGTAGCCACTGCGCGGACGCTGTCAGACTCCAGCAGCCCAGGGGAAGGGGTCAGCTCTCCTCGGAGCTCCCTGGACTCTGCCCTGAACTGGCTCACTGCTCCTCCTCTCCTGTTCTTGCCTACGCCACCTAGCAACCAGATTCTCTTACCACACCCCTTGAGAGGAGATGGAGGCTTTTGGCCCCCTCCACTATTCCAGTGAAGGTGAAGGCTTTTCCCCCTCCTGGGATCCCCAGGGGTCCTCTCATGGGTACATGTGTGAGACCTGATCACTATGCGCCTGTGTTCCACACCCCGGTCAGCCTTCTGGATTACCTGTGTTGTACTGTCCCCAGCATGGGTGCAGTACTCAGTGGTGCCTGACCAGGTCAGGGGCGCCACATTCCCCCTTAGTTATCACCAGCACGTCCTCGGGCTGCAAGACAACATTTTAAAATGCATAAAACATTAAAACATGTAAAACATTTTTTAAAAGCACCAGGTACCATACATCACCACCCTCCACCCACAAGTCCGTTAACCCACCCAAAACCCTTTCACGTTGGCCGCGACTTCAGCCACTTCTGGCAGGATGTAGAGGCGGCTTACATGGGCTGGTGGTTTCAGGGTATACCTGGCCTGGTGGATCCGCGCCTTCAGCCTCTTCTGGCAGGATGCAGAGGCGGCCTCCACAGTTGGTGCTGACCAGGTACCCTCTTTGTGGTGGAGAGCCAGGCCCCATAAACAGGCATGCTCTCTGGTCGCAGGTGAGCCAAGGCCCTATATACGGACGGGCTCCTCCTGGTTGCAGACGAGCCAAGCCCCTAAACAGGCTGACTCTGGTGGCGGTGGTGCCCTCTGGTGTAACTATTTACACTGCGAGAGTTTGTGGCTATAGCCAGTTCATAGCCTTAAGGTTCATTTCTCACATCAGTTTATGTGGGCACATACTTGAACTTTTAAAACGTTGCAAAACAAACTTTCCAAACTGGTCAAAACTTGCTGTACTTTACTTAAACTTAGGCAGATTCCTCTTCACCAGGGCTTGGGCCTGTAGGGCTGCGGCACCTGTTGCTTTCTTGACCTTTTTCCTCATCTGTAGTTGTCTCTTCAGTAGGTTCTTTGTCTTTTCTTTCTTTATGGCTGTCTTTCCTTTCTTCTTTGGGACATGGTACTACATCTAGGGCATACCAGCCTCTTTCGCCTCGATGCATAGTAAACTGTACGGAGTCTCCTGTACGCAGGTTCCTTCCAGGATGTCCTCTGGGCAGATTAGCTCTGACGTCTCTTCTTTTGACGAAGATACCTTCTTTTATACCAGGTGCTACGATGAACCCATATCCTGACTTGAGGCTGAAGTCCTCCACTACTCCTCTGCAAAGGGGTCCTCTGACCTGTGCTTTGGCTCTTCTCAGGAACCGTTTTTCTTGTAGGTCTCTGGCCGTGACTTCTCTCTGCTCTGGGGATGGCGGTGCAGGGAAAGACTGGGTTCTACTGCGGCGCTGTATCTTGCGGACTGGATTCTGCGAAGTGCAGCTTACAAGCTCCCAGGTAGGGCGGTTGGGCAGGTCTTCTTCAGCAGGAGGTGTCAGGTCTTCCTCGTCCCAGCGGGAATATGGCAGCATCTCCGGCTCTGGGACTAGCACTGCTGCTGGCTCCGGGGGCAACTCCTCAGCTTCTTGCCCTCTTCTCCCCCTTAGTTCTTCGCTGCACTCTGGTCGTGGCAGCGCCGGGGATGAGTGTTCCTCAGCTGGCCCAGGCGGTGGACTCTTCAGCGTGGTTGCTGCAGGGGTTGCCTTAGGGGTGTGCGGAGGGAGCATGTATCTGTCCACCATCTCCTGTGGGAACTTGGCCTCCAGGTCAGCCTTCAGCTGCCAGTATGCGGAGTCTTCACCTATTAGGGATTTCCTAGTAGGGACTTCCTTAGGCTGGGGAGCGGTGTCTGCTCTGGCCTTGCAGGCCGGGGAAAATGGTGATGCAATCTCTTGGCGGGCCGCGCCTGGCATGGTGGCGGCCTGGTCTTGGCGGGCCGCGCCCTGTATGGCGGCGGCCTGGTCTTGGCGGGCCGCGCCCTGTATGGCGGCGGCCTGGTCTTGGCGGGCCGCGCCCTGTATGGCGGCGGCCTGGTCTTGGCGGGCCGCGCCCTGTATGGCGGCGGCCTGGTCTTGGCGGGCCGCGCCCTGTATGGCGGCGGCCTGGATCGGCGTCGCAGCTGCGATGGGATCTGTGCAGGCTGGGCTGGGCGTCGCTGCAGGGACCGGGTCTTGGTGGGCCGAGCAGGGCATCGCTGCGGCGGCCGGGGCTTGGCGGGCCGAGCAGGGCATCGCTGCGGCGGCCGGGGCTTGGCGGGCCGAGCAGGGCATCG
Source organism: Anomaloglossus baeobatrachus (assembly GCF_048569485.1). NCBI lineage: Eukaryota > Metazoa > Chordata > Amphibia > Anura > Aromobatidae > Anomaloglossus > Anomaloglossus baeobatrachus. Next base: position 49,508 of record NW_027442954.1, on the reverse strand, counting down.
CTGCGGCGGCCGGGGCTTGGCGGGCCGAGCAGGGCATCGCTGCGGCGGCCGGGGCTTGGCGGGCCGCACCTGGCATGGCTGCGGCCTGGCTCAGCGTCGCCGCGCCGGGCGCCTCTTCTGGGACCGCGGTCGTAGCAGCAGGGGTTGGAGCACTTGCGCTGGCCGGGGCAACTCTGGACTCACCCATCAGTGGCACCATCGGGATCTGAGTCGTCGCCGCTCGATCTGGCAGGCGTCGCGCGGCTCCCTCCTCGTAGGTCCGAACCGCCGCAGCCATCTCCAGAAGCTCCGTGCGTCCCTCACTGAGCTGTCGCATGATCCTGGCCTCCAGCTGATCGCAGAAGATAGCAAGCTCCCGGCACCACCAGGCAGCAGAGCCTGGTTCTGGGTATCCACGTCCGGACTCCATCTCTTCTCTCTGCAGCAGCAGGCTTGTGGCTCTCTTTCCTTCCCGCCGTCTCTGGACGCCTCCGCTCTCATCACTAGCGAGGTCAGAACTCTGCAGGGGATCTCTGGGTAGCCACTCCTCTTCGTGGGCGGTAACTTCTTCCAGCGCGGGCTGCTGTTGTTTTTCAGCGCGCTTTTCATGGTGGCAATATGGCGGCGCTTCCAATTTTTCAAGCGGACCGCCCAGGCACATGGTCACCTGTCTGAACAGGTCTAGTCCTTATCCTGTTCGTGACGCCAGATGTGAAGCCCCACAGGTGTAGTGTCGGTGCATTACCTTCAGGGACTCCACTCGGCTGGATCTGGTCACAGGTAGGAGATCTTCTTCTTGATTGTCGTGACGCCACTCTCAGTATTGCGGTCAGTGGGGACCGCCACTGCAGGTTGAGGGACGCCTGGGGCTGATGGTGAGTGCAGTTAGTTGGAATAGCCTCCTGAGAGTGAGGCAAGCCCCAGGGCCCTGTGTAGGTGCGTAGTACCACAAGGCGCAGAATAACTCCACACAGGCAGAATGTCTTTCAGGGTTTTTACTCACTTCAGGTGGCAGGGTGAGTAACCCGGGCGTAGCTGGGATGAACCAGGCGGGAACCAGGTGTCCTTCAGGCTGACTTGTGAGGGTGACTACTAACTCGCCTTCCTTAGCCCTTGGTGGTTTGGGGTGACCCCGACTTTGAGTCCCTATGGGGGTCACCCAGGGAAGTTGCTGAAGCCTCACTCCCCTTCGTTTGCCGTGTGCTTGTTGCCTGGACCAGCTCACTCCAGCTGCTTGCCTCCTGTGAGCTATGGGCCCTAACTGTGGCTACGTGGCTGCGGCTTTTGTGGTGTTGTGGCGTGGGCTTTGAGAGCCCCACACCGGCAGGTTTAGCAAAAGAAAGCTGGATCTATCTCCGCTTCGGGATCTGCCGCCCGTTTGGGCCTGGTTCTCCCTAGCAGTCTCCTTACTTCCCACTCTGTGCTCTCTCTCTAGCTGGAGATAGGTTTCGGGTAGCACTCCTAGGTGACCGTTCTCCCCCGTCGGTAGCCACTGCGCGGACGCTGTCAGACTCCAGCAGCCCAGGGGAAGGGGTCAGCTCTCCTCGGAGCTCCCTGGACTCTGCCCTGAACTGGCTCACTGCTCCTCCTCTCCTGTTCTTGCCTACGCCACCTAGCAACCAGATTCTCTTACCACACCCCTTGAGAGGAGATGGAGGCTTTTGGCCCCCTCCACTATTCCAGTGAAGGTGAAGGCTTTTCCCCCTCCTGGGATCCCCAGGGGTCCTCTCATGGGTACATGTGTGAGACCTGATCACTATGCGCCTGTGTTCCACACCCCGGTCAGCCTTCTGGATTACCTGTGTTGTACTGTCCCCAGCATGGGTGCAGTACTCAGTGGTGCCTGACCAGGTCAGGGGCGCCACAGTGGACACACAGGATTTTACAGACCTTATGTCTGTCGCTGTGCCCCAGTACCACATGCCCAATCACCACTGCTTCTCCAAGAAAAGCATGCCCGCGCTACACCAGCATGTCGCACACAACATCACCACTTCCTTGAGAAAATCTGTGTGCGACAGGGTGCATTTCAACACAGATACTTGGACCAGTAAGCATAGACAGGGTCATTACATGTCACTGACTGGGCACTGGCAAACTATGGTGAGAGATGGAGAAGGGTCTGCTGTACAAGTCTTGCCGTCCCCACGAGTTGTTTCAATCCTTGTTCTGTATGTAGAAGTTAATACACTGCTTCTGCCTCTTCAACCTCGTGTGGGTCCTCTACCTTGGCGCAAACCCTGTGTGGTCAGGCCACCCTTCCTTGCAACTGCGCACAAGGACTACCACACACCTCCTTACTATGCTGGCAGCAGAGCTCAATGCCATCAGGCGGTCAAAGCTTTACTTTGAAATGTATGGGAAATGTGAGTCACACCGCTATTACAGAGAATAGTAGTCAGGCAGGGTCAAAACATTAATTGAGGAACAGGAACAGAATGGGACGGCCAGGAAAGAATCAGAAAACAAGCAGAGTTGAAATGCGTATCGGCCAACAAGGTACATAAACAGCAAGCAGGAAAAGTAGTCAGGTAACAAGCACACAAAATCATAAAACTGAACTGGGGGTAAAATTAACCAGAGGTTCATAGCTATGTCTGGCAGTGGTCTGCAGACAGGATGGGCATAAAAAAGGGTGTGGTGTCTTCCCATTGGTTGTAGCTGAATGATGGTATTTCATCTGTGAGATACCCACCAGCTACATTCAGCCAGAGATTCTGCATCTGTCAAGGTAATGCAGCCCAGTGGGTGAGCATAACCTGCGTCCACCTGCGCCGCTGGCATCGACTACTCTCACATCATCAGCACTATTCATGAAAGGAACACGTTGTCACCTGGCAACCGGAGTACAAATTGACGGAGCGGACTACGTTGGTGACTTAACAGCCGTGTGCGGCAATGATGCAAACCTGGCTGCGGGCCATCCTCAGGGCAATGTGACACACGTGCCTTTTAGGGCTCACGTGTTGAACCGAATTCGCCAGCAATTTTTAAAACACCATCACGGCCTACATGGCCTTGTGCAGTGGGCACGCTCGCTATGTGCTCACTTCCATCGTGCGCACACAGCAGCTCAACAACTTTCATCACTCCGGAAGTCTTAGGGTCTGGCAGTTAAACGCCGTAAATGCGATGTTTCGACACGCAGGAATTGGAATCTGCACATGTTGCAGCGTGTGTGGCAGCACCGCAGAGCCCTGCTGAAATACGGTAAGACATATAGCCTGGGATAACTTGATCCAGAGGTGGTGCAGATCACGCTGCTGGAGTGGTGTCAGATCAAGGACCTATGCACCCTGCTACACAGTTTTGAAATGTCGACGAAGATGTTTAGCACTGGCAATGTCATTCTCAGCGTGACAATTCTGGTCATCTACATGATGGAGCACACTGTAATTATTATTCTGAGTCAGGTGTTGGGACAAGAGGAAGGGGAGGAAGTACAGGAGGAGTCATATGCGGAAGGGATAACAAGATCTACGAGGTCCAGATGGTCAGCGGCACCTATGCGGCATTCATGGTGAGGGAGAGGGATTAACAAGGGCGCATAGTATCAGCAAAAAGTGTTGATGAAAGTGCAGGAGCCCATGAAGAAATGGAGGACGAACTGGCGATGGGCATGGAAGACTCAGCAGATGAGTGAGAGCTTGCTCACATTTCGGTTGTGCGAGGTTGTGGGTAGAGGGCAGAGGAAGGATGCACGATTCTCACCTCTCTGCCACCAACACACCAAGGACTTGGTCCTCCTGGATGCACAAGACACATGAGCGCCTTCTTGCTGCACTACCTACATGACCCTCGGATTGTATGAATTTGAACTAATCCTGAATACTGGGTTGCCACACTGTTAGATCCCCGGTACAAGACAAAATTTGGCGAACTAATTCCTGCCATAGAAATAGACGCACGTATACAGGAGTATCTGCAGAATGTGGTACGCAATCTTAGATCTACTTGTCCACTAAACACCAGTGCTGCACAGAGTGAATCTCAACGCTTTGTCATGGATAGGAGGAAATGGTCTTTTACTTGTCCACATCGGAGGGACCGAGGGATGGCTGCTGTGCTGAGATGGCGTTGAGTACGGTGTCCCTGCACAGTTGCACTTTTGGTCATATCCCAAAATGAGTTGAAAAAGGACAGATGCTGTTGGAAAGGGGAACAGGTGTGTTGGAAAGGGGAAAAAAGTTTTGGTCCGTGGATTTGGTGGTTAAGCAACTGTAACATTTGCTGAAGAAACAACATCTGTTACAGTGGGACTGGCAGATTTGGATAAAGTGGTATATAATCTGTGACCGCTATATAACGAAAATTAATAAGAAAAGAAAGAGAAAGGTATATATCCCCATCAGCAGTCAGTGTCCACCGTGCTCCCAGTTGGAAAAGGAGAGGTTGGCAACTTGAAGGTTTGGTGGAGGATACAGAGCTGTGTGGCTATGAAACTAATAGTAGCCTGAACCGAGTTAGACGCCATTCGGATCTGGAGACTGTGAGCCCTGTTAGCGTCACAGGGTCCACATGCCCACCCAGCCCAGGAACTCCCTGTTAACAACACAGGGGCCATTGAGTACGCTGACCGTGTGCGTAGGGGCCACACCTGTGGACAGCAGGCGCATCAGCAGCAGCAGGCCTGTTAATGCCACTGGGCTGCACAAGCAGGACTGTTAGGACAGGAGCTGGTCTTAACCGTTCTGCGTTACCAACTGTGGTGGTGGCCTGCATCCACCACCCGATCCCTGCCTACCTCTGGCCTAAAGCCGCAATGGGTTCAACACATGGAGGTGTGCTCTTTCGGAGCATAATAGAAGACTGCGCACCTCCTTGTTGGCTCCAGCCCCTTTTATAACCTGGGTCCGCCCCAAACCAGGGTGAACCACAATGCACCTCCTGGAGACAAAAGTAGAGTGACACGTCATGAGTGGCATAACTAGCGTCCTATTTGGAAACGCAACTTCAATGATGACCTCATGGCTGCCATGACCCAAACACCTCACCAGTCATCGTCTGAGCATCAATAATGCGGTGACAAGTCATAGGTGTGGGCCTCTGCAAGCCATTTGGGAGGACACCTGATGCCCTGTGGTCTATATGGGACCCCCACATCAGGGCCAGGGCCAAAGAGTTCATTACCGGACCTAGTCTCTGATGCAGGAAGTGCCTGAGCATGCTCAGTAGCATGAAATACAGTCTCTGAAAAAAGACTATCAGCTTTAGCATGGTGTCTATGCCCAAAACAGGACTTAGACCCGGCACGGAATGCAAGCACCTGTGCAAAGAGGCTTTTCACACTTAGTGTGGGAGCATGCGCTGTATCCCGAAATGAAAACTTAGCGTCAGGAATGGCACAGTCAGGCTGAGCATACTCACTAGGCGAAACACTGTAATTATGCTGCAGCTGGGGTACATCGGCACACGCATGCGCACTAGCTGCCTCTCCACACTTAGACGTGGAGGGGAAATTTGTCTTGGAGATGCTGTCTATGAACAGAAGGAAAAGCTAAAGGAAGCCTGACTTTCTATCCCTCCGAATTATGAAATGCAGCAATGAATTCCATGAGTTTGCTATAACATTAGCGTAGCAAAATGTGCATGAGGGTGTGATGTAGAGGTGCTAGAAATAGCTTGTCACCAGTGGGGCACTAATGGAATACAACAGCCAGTTCTATGATGCCACAAAATGGCAGTATTTTGTGCTATCATTATAGCTTATTAAAAACAGAGCACGAGGTTGTCATGCAGAGGTGCTGCACATAGATTTGCAGTAGTGTGAATTGACAAAAGTACAATAGCCACGTTTAGGATACAACTAGGTACAGTGAGTGTTTGCTAGTAAAATTGCTTAGTTTAAAAAAGTTGTAGTGTGCAATGCAGGCAGACGTGCTATGCAAATGTCTTTGCACTAGTGGGACTATAGCAAAGTCCAATAGCCACGTATAGGATGCCACTAGGTACACTGAGTGTGTGCTAGTATAATGGCTTCGTTATAATTTGTTGGAGTGTGCAACGCAGGCAGATGCGCTCTGCAAATGTCTTGGCACTAGTGGGACTATAGCAAAGTCCAATAGCCACGTATAGGATGCCACTAGGTACACTGTGTGTTTGCTAGTATAATGGATGAGTTTAAAAAAGTTAGAGTGTGCAATGCAGGCAGACGTGCTGCAAATAACGTTCCAATACTGTGAATTGACAAAAGTACAATAGCCACGTTTAGGATACAACTAGGTACAGTGAGTGTTTGCTAGTATAATGGCTGAGTTTAAAAAAGTTAGAGTGTGCAATGCAGGCAGACGTGCTGCAAATAACGTTCCAATACTGTGAATTGACAAAAGTACAATAGCCACGTTTAGGATGCCACTAGGTACACTGACTGTTTGCTAGTATAATGGCTGAGTTTAAAAAAGTTAGAGTGTGCAATGCAGGCAGACGTGCTGCAAATAACGTTCCAATACTGTGAATTGACAAAAGTACAATAGCCACGTATAGGATGCCACTAGGTACACTGACTGTTTGCTAGTATAATGGCTGAGTTTAAAAAAGTTAGAGTGTGCAATGCAGGCAGACGTGCTGCAAATAACGTTCCAATACTGTGAATTGACAAAAGTACAATAGCCACGTTTAGGATGCCACTAGGTACAGTGAGTGTTTGCTAGTATAATGGCTGAGTTTAAAAAAGTTAGAGTGTGCAATGCAGGCAGACGTGCTGCAAATAACGTTCCAATACTGTGAATTGACAAAAGTACAATAGCCACGTTTAGGATGCCACTAGGTACACTGACTGTTTGCTAGTATAATGGCTGAGTTTAAAAAACTTGGAGTGTGCAATGCAGGCAGATGTGCTCTGCAAATGTCTTGGCACTAGTGGGACTATAGCAAAGTCCAATAGCCACGTATAGGATGCCACTAGGTACACTGACTGTTTGGTAGTATAATGGCTGAGTTTAAAAAAGTTAGAGTGTGCAATGCAGGCAGACGTGCTGCAAATAACGTTCCAATACTGTGAATTGACAAAAGTACAATAGCCACGTTTAGGATGCCACTAGGTACACTGACTGTTTGCTAGTATAATGGCTGAGTTTAAAAAAGTTAGAGTGTGCAATGCAGGCAGACGTGCTGCAAATAACGTTCCAATACTGTGAATTGACAAAAGTACAATAGCCACGTATAGGATGCCACTAGGTACACTGACTGTTTGCTAGTATAATGGCTGAGTTTAAAAAAGTTAGAGTGTGCAATGCAGGCAGACGTGCTGCAAATAACGTTCCAATACTGTGAATTGACAAAAGTACAATAGCCACGTTTAGGATGCCACTAGGTACACTGACTGTTTGCTAGTATAATGGCTGAGTTTAAAAAAGTTAGAGTGTGCAATGCAGGCAGACGTGCTGCAAATAACGTTCCAATACTGTGAATTGACAAAAGTACAATAGCCACGTTTAGGATGCCACTAGGTACAGTGAGTGTTTGCTAGTATAATGGCTGAGTTTAAAAAAGTTAGAGTGTGCAATGCAGGCAGACGTGCTGCAAATAACGTTCCAATACTGTGAATTGACAAAAGTACAATAGCCACGTTTAGGATGCCACTAGGTACACTGACTGTTTGCTAGTATAATGGCTGAGTTTAAAAAACTTGGAGTGTGCAATGCAGGCAGATGTGCTCTGCAAATGTCTTGGCACTAGTGGGACTATAGCAAAGTCCAATAGCCACGTATAGGATGCCACTAGGTACACTGACTGTTTGGTAGTATAATGGCTGAGTTTAAAAAAGTTAGAGTGTGCAATGCAGGCAGACGTGCTGCAAATAACGTTCCAATACTGTGAATTGACAAAAGTACAATAGCCACGTTTAGGATGCCACTAGGTACACTGACTGTTTGCTAGTATAATGGCTGAGTTTAAAAAACTTGGAGTGTGCAATGCAGGCAGATGTGCTCTGCAAATGTCTTGGCACTAGTGGGACTATAGCAAAGTCCAATAGCCACGTATAGGATGCCACTAGGTACACTGACTGTTTGGTAGTATAATGGCTGAGTTTAAAAAAGTTAGAGTGTGCAATGCAGGCAGACGTGCTGCAAATAACGTTCCAATACTGTGAATTGACAAAAGTACAATAGCCACGTTTAGGATGCCACTAGGTACACTGACTGTTTGCTAGTATAATGGCTGAGTTTAAAAAAGTTAGAGTGTGCAATGCAGGCAGACGTGCTGCAAATAACGTTCCAATACTGTGAATTGACAAAAGTACAATAGCCACGTATAGGATGCCACTAGGTACACTGACTGTTTGCTAGTTTAATGACTGAGTTTAAAAAAGTTAGAGTGTGCAATGCAGGCAGACGTGCTGCAAATAACGTTCCAATACTGTGAATTGACAAAAGTACAATAGCCACGTTTAGGATGCCACTAGGTACAGTGAGTGTTTGCTAGTATAATGGCTGAGTTTAAAAAAGTTAGAGTGTGCAATGCAGGCAGACGTGCTGCAAATAACGTTCCAATACTGTGAATTGACAAAAGTACAATAGCCACGTTTAGGATACAACTAGGTACAGTGAGTGTTTGCTAGTATAATGGCTGAGTTTAAAAAAGTTAGAGTGTGCAATGCAGGCAGACGTGCTGCAAATAAGGTTCCAATACTGTGAATTGACAAAAGTACAATAGCCACGTTTAGGATGCCACTAGGTACAGTGAGTGTTTGCTAGTATAATGGCTGAGTTTAAAAAAGTTAGAGTGTGCAATGCAGGCAGACGTGCTGCAAATAACGTTCCAATACTGTGAATTGACAAAAGTACAATAGCCACGTTTAGGATGCCACTAGGTACACTGACTGTTTGCTAGTATAATGGCTGAGTTTAAAAAAGTTAGAGTGTGCAATGCAGGCAGACGTGCTGCAAATAACGTTCCAATACTGTGAATTGACAAAAGTACAATAGCCACGTTTAGGATGCCACTAGGTACACTGACTGTTTGCTAGTATAATGGCTGAGTTTAAAAAACTTGGAGTGTGCAATGCAGGCAGATGTGCTCTGCAAATGTCTTGGCACTAGTGGGACTATAGCAAAGTCCAATAGCCACGTATAGGATGCCACTAGGTACACTGAGTGTGTGCTAGTATAATGGCTTCGTTATAATTAGTTGGAGTGTGCAACGCAGGCAGATGCGCTCTGCAAATGTCTTGGCACTAGTGGGACTATAGCAAAGTCCAATAGCCACGTATAGGATGCCACTAGGTACACTGAGTGTTTGCTAGTATAATGGCTTCGTTATAATTAGTTGGAGTGTGCAACGCAGGCAGATGCGCTCTGCAAATGTCTTGGCCCTAGTGGGACTATAGCAAAGTCCAATAGCCACGTATAGGATGCCACTAGGTACACTGAGTGTTTGCTAGTATAATGGCTTCGTTATAATTAGTTGGAGTGTGCAACGCAGGCAGATGCGCTCTGCAAATGTCTTGGCACTAGTGGGACTATAGCAAAGTCCAATAGCCACGTATAGGATGCCACTAGGTACACTGAGTGTTTGCTAGTATAATGGCTTCGTTATAATTTGTTGGAGTGTGCAACGCAGGCAGATGCGCTCTGCAAATGTCTTGGCACTAGTGGGACTATAGCAAAGTCCAATAGCCACGTATAGGATGCCACTAGGTACACTGAGTGTTTGCTAGTATAATGGCTTCGTTATAATTAGTTGGAGTGTGCAACGCAGGCAGATGCGCTCTGCAAATGTCTTGGCACTAGTGGGACTATAGCAAAGTCCAATAGCCACGTATAGGATGCCACTAGGTACACTGAGTGTTTGCTAGTATAATGGCTGAGTTTAAAAAACTTGGAGTGTGCAATGCAGGCAGATGTGCTCTGCTAATGTCTTTGCACTAGTGGGACTATAGCAAAGTCCAATAGCCACGTATAGGATGCCACTAGGTACACTGAGTGTTTGCTAGTATAATTGCTTAGTTTAAAAAAGTTGGAGTGTGCAATGCAGGCAGATGTGCTCTGCAAATGTCTTTGCACTAGTGGGACTATAGCAAAGTCCAATAGCCACGTATAGGATGCCACTAGGTACACTGAGTGTGTGCTAGTATAATGGCTTCGTTATAATTAGTTGGAGTGTGCAACGCAGGCAGATGCACTCTGCAAATGTCTTGGCACTAGTGGGACTATAGCAAAGTCCAATAGCCACGTATAGGATGCCACTAGGTACACTGAGTGTTTGCTAGTATAATGGCTTCGTTATAATTAGTTGGAGTGTGCAACGCAGGCAGATGCGCTCTGCAAATGTCTTGGCACTAGTGGGACTATAGCAAAGTCCAATAGCCACGTATAGGATGCCACTAGGTACACTGAGTGTTTGCTAGTATAATGGCTTCGTTATAATTTGTTGGAGTGTGCAACGCAGGCAGATGCGCTCTGCAAATGTCTTGGCACTAGTGGGACTATAGCAAAGTCCAATAGCCACGTATAGGATGCCACTAGGTACACTGAGTGTTTGCTAGTAAAATTGCTTAGTTTAAAAAACTTGGAGTGTGCAATGCAGGCAGATGTGCTCTGCAAATGTCTTTGCACTAGTGGGACTATAGCAAAGTCCAATAGCCACAGATAGGATGCCACTAGGTACACTGAGTGTTTGCTAGTATAATGGCTTACTTAGAATGAGTTGGAGTGTGCAGAGGACAAGAGGGTACAGTGGCAGGATTGTGGTGCTCTGGGTAGAGGAATGGAAGCCTGCCTTTCTATTCCCTCCTAATGGTGAAATGCAGGGAGGAAATCCCTGACCTGGGCTACACAGACGCTGTTGCTGTTTGCAGGACCTGTCACCTATGGCTCTCTGACCCTGCCGGTACGAGCCCTTAAAATGACTGCTAGAATGTGCTCTCCCTAAGCTGTCTAACGCTGTGTATGCAGCGCATACAGCTGTATCGGCGATAGGACAAAGGACGGAACTGCGACAGTGATGTCTGACACCAAAGACGCAGAAGGCAGATAATGGCGATCGTGAAGAAAATGTCCGGTTTTATAATGCAGGGACATGTGACATGCAGATCCTATCACACATGCCGTTGCTTCTCTGCCTCAAAGTCCACTTAGGTGTGTGTGTGTCTGTGATTGGCTGACATGCTGGCCAGCCCCACAAGACGCGCGCGCTTAGGGAAGGAAGACAAGAAAAAAAAAAAAAAAATGGCGATCGCCATTATAGAAACAGCAGTGATCTGAAGGCGCTGTTCACGCACACTATACACTGAAATGTGATAATAGTTTGATTCACAGAGTGACTTACACTATTACAGCAGAAACCAAGCTAAGATTTAGCTGTTTTTTGGCTGCTAGAACCGTTCTCGAACGTTTCTAGAACTATCGAGCTTTTGCAAAAAGCTCGAGTTCTAGTTCGATCTAGAACATGCCCCAAAATCACTTGAGCCTAGAACTGGAGAACCACGAACCACGAACCGCGCTCAACTCTAGTAACGATGTAGTTCGTCGCTCCCGCGGCAGCACACATCACTCCGTGTGACACCGCAGAAACGAGGAACCTCTCCTTACCTGCCTCCCAGCCGCTATGAGGAAGGAAGGAGGTGGGCGGGATGTTCCGGCCACTCATCTCCGCCCCTCCGCTGCTATTGGGCGGTCGCTCAGTGACGTCGCTGTGACGCCGCACGGACCGTCCCCTTAGAAAGGAGGCGGTTCGCCGGTCACAGCGACGTCGCCGGGCAGGTAAGTATGTGTGACGGGTCTGGTCGGTGTTGTGCGGCATGGGCAGCGATTTACCCGTGTCGCGCAACAGATGGGGGCGGGTACCCACACTAGCGATATCGGGACCGATATCGCAGTGTGTAAAGTAGCCTTTAGTCACATGACCAAGACTGTATCTGTGTCCCTACAACACACTTGAGACAAATGTGTGTGTGAGCCTGCATTGTGGGGTATATATAATATATTATAGAGCTGGGAAGGATCATTCTAAGCAGTGAGCTGTTCCAGTATTTGTAGGAAAATACCCAGTAGAAGCATCAAACACAGCACCAATACCTCCCATCAGTATCCCACCACAGTGCCATGTAACCCATGCCCTACACTCCCATCTACACCAATACTATACAGGCACAAACTAGTATATCTGACTAAAAGCCCCCAAAATATGAAGAACGGCCTATAGTTGAGTGTGGATATAAAATCTATGTGAGCAGAGCTAGAATAGAAATCACTGATCGCATTGAAGTCATTCTGACCATAAATCACCATGATATCAAGGTGAGGAGTTGTGTGTTACTGCTGGGAGGAAAGGGTTAACAGTGGAATATTAAGGTGCATTTCTGTGTGCAGTGTTACTAGTCAATGTAACAATTCAGTATGAGCTGCTCTTGGTGCCGGGGGAGGGAGATGCTCTCCTGAGCAAGATAGATGGGGAATGAACATAATATCTATATAGTGTAAGGCAGGGGGTCTCAAACTCGGCTGGGTGTATGGGCCGCACAGAGGAAAAAAATAATTTGGGGGGCTGCATTCTTTGCAAGACAAAGTGACATTTTTATTGGTACCATATATGTATATATTTTTTTCACACACCTTTGGATGACTGATTTTCAACATTTTTCACTTGTTTATTATAACAAATGTGCACATTCTTTGGTTAAATCTAAAAAAAATAAATGTGATGTTAAAAAAAAGTCATGCCTTATTTTGTTTTTTCTTACATTTTATCCCTTTCTTTTAACTAATAGTGTTACAATTATGACGCTAGCGTTTTGTGAAGGGAATGCTTTGCCTACTTCCGTGACTATGGCCTTCCGGAACTGCTGCATTTTGGCTGACCTCTCCGCCTCGGGAATAAGAGACATAAAGTTCTCCTTGTATCGTGGGTCTAACAGTGTTACCAACCAGTAATGATTGTCGGCCAAGATGTTCTTAACGCGAGGGTCACGAGACAGGCAGCTTACCATAAAGTCATCCATGTGCGCCAGACTCTTAACAGCCATCACTTCAGTATCCAGACCAACACGATGACTGAACATGCTGTCCTCCTCCTTCTCCTCCTCCTCCTCATCTACCCTGTCCTCTGGCCAGCCACGCTGAACTGAGCATATGACTGGTATGCATGTCATATCCTCAATTTGGCCGGAGAGTTGCTCCATGTCTTCATCTTCCTCCTCGTCATAGTCCTCCACTGCACGTTGTGATGAGACGAGGCTGGGCTATGTGTTATCACCCACACCCACTACTGTTTCTTGCTCCAACTCATCGTGTTCCGCCTGCAATGCATCTTGTTTGGTTTTGAGCAGAGACCGTTTTAGAAGGCAGAGAAGCGGTATGGTGACGCTAATAATGGCGTCATCGCCGCTCACCATCTTGGTGGAGTCCTCAAAGTTTTGGAGGATGGTACATAGGTCGGACATCCATCTCCACTCCTCAGGTGTTATGTCTGGAGTTTGACCCATTTCCCGACGGCTTAGGTGATGCAGGTACTCAACAACTGCCCTCTTCTGCTCACATATCCTGATCAACATGTGCAGAGTTGAATTCCAACGCGTGGGGACATCACACACCAGTCTGTGAGCCGGAAGATGCAAACGACGCTGAAAGCCGGCAAGGCCGGCTGAAGCAGTAGGTGACTTTCGAAAATGTGCAGACAGGCGGCGAACTTTTACCAGCAGATCAGACAGCTCTGGGTATGACTTTAGAAACCGCTGAACCACGAGGTTGAGCACATGGGCCATGCATGGAACATGTGTCAGCTGGCCTCGCCTCAAAGCCGCCACTAGGTTCCGGCCATTGTCACACACAACCTTTCCTGGCTTTAGGTTCAGAGGTGTGAGCCAGTGATCTGCATGCTGTTTTAGAGCTGTCCACACTTCTTCTGCATTGTGGGATTTGTCACTTATGCAGATTAGCTGCAGCACAGCCTGTTGCCGCTTCGCCGAGGCAGTGCTGCAGTGCTTCCAGCTTGGGACTGGTGTGGAGGGTAAAGTGGATGAGGATGCGCAGGAGGAGGAGGAGGCTGAAGAGCATGACATTCCGGAGCTGTAGAGTGTTGGTGAAACCCTGACTGAGGTAGGGCCTGCAAACCTTGGTGTGGGAAGGACTTGTTCCGTTCCTCGCTCAAACTGGGTCCCAGCTGGGCTGGGCTGGGTAGGGCGTTGTGGGGGGTTTGTCTATCTCCGTTTGAGGTGAGTTTGTTTAAGTTAGCCTTTTCTTTGGCGTTTTTTGGAGCCCTGCGGGTTGGGGAGTTGGTATCGCCCAGTAAGGCGTTCCCCGGGGGCTTGGATTGGGGTGACATTGTCAGTGGAAAACGGAGTTGAATTTTGGATTAGGAAATCGAAAACTGATCAGAGAGGTGTGGGTAGACTAGTCCGTTTGGGGATGGTTGTGGCATCTGATATGTGCCCGTTCAAGTGTCTCGGGAATTTTCAACAGATCCGTCCGAAGGTGGATGGCCCCTTATTATGTCACGAGGATGGGTCCTTTTTATCGAGATACCAATTTGTGAGTGTTTTTAGGGCATGTTTGAAGTCGTTGGGGTTAGATCCGAAGTCTTTCGGATTGGGGCAGCGACGGAGGCCTCTATATGCGGCCTACCGGAGGAGACAGTTAAGCAGATTGGTAGGTGGAAGTCGCAGCGCTTTAAGTCGTATGTACGTCCCCAGGTGGTTGTTGGCAATTGAGGGGAAAAGGGGGGGGGGTATTAGGGTAGCAATGGGGGGGGGAGAGTGTGTGTTTTTTGTCAATTTGGTTTGGTGAGGCAATAAAATGGTGTCGTCTGTACATTTTGTATTGCAGAAGCACCCCCCCTTCCTTCCCTGGTCTGGATCCTTGGCCACTCTTATGTGTATTGGGGAGCCCGACGAGCGGACGCGAGATGGAACGGGAGACAGCTAGGTTTTGAGAAGGACCTGGCTCTCGTGCGATGGCTCGGTGTTCGGGGGTTAGGGTGGAACAGGGTGTTGCAGGAGGTGCATAGATACGCCCGGTTGGACAGACCTCCTGACATCTTAGTGTTGCATGCCGGGGGGAATGATTTGGGTGGGCGTCCTTTTCGAATCTTGATAAAGGACATCAAACATGATTTGTTACGGTTATGGGTGTCGTTTCCAGGTCTAACGATAGTCTGGTCGGAGATAGTAGCGAGAAAGAGTTGGCAGAAAGCGCGGTCAGTTGACAGGTTGAACAAGGCGCGGGCGAAGGTTAATAGGGCGATCTCGAAGTTTGTTAGTCGGAACGGGGGTATAGCAATACGGCATGTTGAGTTGGAAAGGACGGAAGAGGAATTTTGGTTGGCTGACGGGGTACACCTTAATGCGGTGGGAACTGACTTATGGGCTCTTGGCTTGCAGGGAGGTATTGAGAGGGCCCTTTGGTTGCGGGGGGTCTCAGGCACTTGAAGGGTTTCAAGGTGCCTTCGTTGTGGTGTTGTTTATTGGTGGGTCCTTGAAGTTGGTTTAAAATTGGTTCGGGGATTCATCCGGGTATGGATCCCCTCATTGGCAGAATTGATGGTCCCCTGGTGATTTTGGGGGGGAACCCCGACGGGGTATGTCGGGGCCCCTGGGGGTGTGGTTGGGGTTGACGGAGGATTAACCCTTACCATTTGGTGCTCCTGAGCCAGTGTGGGTAACGGCTGGGAGCAAGTTGAGGTTTTTTATTGCTCGGTTATGGAAATCACCAGGGTTTTGGTAGCTTCAAGGACCTTACCACATTGCAAATTTTATTGGTTATGTATTCTTGTTAATAAAATGGCTGCTATGGCCAAAATTATCCAAAGATAAATTTGTGTCTGTGTAATTACTTTTAAATAAGAAATGGGAATGGAGGTGTGGGGTATGAAAGGAAGACCGGAGTCAACAATTCCAGGGTCAAGCATGTTTATTTGCGTAAGCTTCGTTCCAGGGTAGAAAGGGTAAGAGTGCCTTTCAGAATTCGAAGTGGTCGGACTGTACGGACCACCAAGAACTGCAGGAGAGCTTGAACATCTTCCCATGGATTTGCGACATCCTCCCTCATCAGTTACGTAGGTAAGCAGGTTCTCAGCATTGCAGCCCATTTGTTGTCTTAAGTTAGTTAAGCGGGGTTAACTAACCTGTCAGTTCAGCCTCAGGTCTAAAGCAGAGGCCTGGACTCCACTCCTTACTCCTCACTCCACAACTCTCCTTAAAAACAACTGACTCCTTTTTCCTGCCCCGGGGTCTCCAGACCCCTAGGTGGGCGTTTCCTTCCGTCTGGTCCTGCCCACTGGTGTGCCTGTCTTTCCCTGGGGGAGGTGACTAGGATTTTCTGGTTGGCTTTGTGTGACTTAGGTGAGGGAAGTTGTTATGCGGGGGCCTATGTGTGACTACCTGCAGTGTCAGGGCGTCACATATGTATGTGTGTATGTCTGCTAAAGGAATCCGCACCGTCATATTTACAAACACAAAATTTTGCAGACACCTCATGTGACTCAGGGAACGTCGTAGACTATGTTTTAACAGGAATATTTAACCCCGCGCTTTACAGTTACTCTCCAAAAAACCTGCCTCCATTAAACTGAATGGAGGTGGGAGCTGCAAGTTATTAATAGCAGCTGTGATTGGTTGCTATAGGAACAAAGGACATTCATAGTATAAGAAGCTTATGTGTGAGATAATATGATGTCAGTGGGGAGACAGATAGAGAGAGACAGACACAGACTGAGAGACAAACAGACAGAGACAGATAGGCATAGACAGACAGGGAAAGAGACAGAGACAAACAGACAGAGGCAGACAGGGAAAGAGACAGACAGAGATAGACAGGGAAAAAAGGCAGACAGACAGAGACAGAGAAAGAGACAGAGGCAGATAGGGAAACAGACAGAGACAAACATACAGAGACAGGCAGGAGAAAAGGCAGACCGACAGGGAAAGAGACAGACAGGGGAAGAGACAGACAGAGAGAGACAGACAGATAGAGACAGACAAAGAAATACAGAGATAGACAGGGAAAGAGACAAACGGGGAATGAGTCAGACAGAGAGAGACAAAGAGAGACAGGCAGAGAGAGACAGGGAAAGAGACAGACAGGGGAAGAGAAAGACAGAGACAGACAAAGAAATACAGAGACAGACAGGGGAAGAGACAGACAGGGGAAGAGACAGACAGGGGAAGAGACTGACAGACAGGGAAAGAGACAGACCTGGAAAAGAGACAGACCTGGAAAAGAGACAGGCCTGGAAAAGAGACAGACAGACATAGAAACAGACAGCCACAAAGAGAGAGAGAGACAGACAGACACAGAGAGACAGACAGAGATAGAGAGACAGACAGACATGGATAGAGATAGAGACACACAGAGACAGACAGATGACAGAGACTGGGAGAGAGACAGACAGAAGCATAAATCCCTAACTAAAACTTAACATTTAATGATAGTTTTAAAAGGTAAAAAAACACAAATCATGTAAATAGAATGACTCTCTTCTGTGCATAGAGTCAACATTTTGTGTTTGTAAATATGACGGTGCGGATTCCTTTAGCAGACATACACACATACATATGTGACGCCCTGACACTGCAGGTAGTCACACATAGGCCCCCGCATAACAACTTCCCTCACCTAAGTCACACAAAGCCAACCAGAAAACCCTAGTCACCTCCACCAGGGAAAGACAGGCACACCAGTGGGCAGGACCAGACGGAAGGAAACGCCCACCTAGGGGTCTGGAGACCCCGGGGCAGGAAAAAGGAGTCAGTTGTTTTTAAGGAGAGTTGTGGAGTGAGGAGTAAGGAGTGGAGTCCAGGCCTCTGCTTTAGACCTGAGGCTGAACTGACAGGTTAGTTAACCCCGCTTAACTAACTTAAGATAACAAATGGGCTGCAATGCTGAGAACCTGCTTACATACGTAACTGATGAGGGAGGATGTCGCAAATCCATGGGAAGATGTTCAAGCTCTCCTGCAGTTCTTGGTGGCCCGTACAGTCCGACCACTTCGAATTCTGAAAGGCACTCTTACCCTTTCTACCCTGGAACGAAGCTTAGGC
Organism: Anomaloglossus baeobatrachus; assembly: GCF_048569485.1. Taxonomy (NCBI): domain Eukaryota; kingdom Metazoa; phylum Chordata; class Amphibia; order Anura; family Aromobatidae; genus Anomaloglossus; species Anomaloglossus baeobatrachus. The sequence goes on along the minus strand of NW_027442954.1, from coordinate 31,555 downwards.
AAATAAACATGCTTGACCCTGGAATTGTTGACTCCGGTCTTCCTTTCATACCCCACACCTCCATTCCCATTTCTTATTTAAAAGTAATTACACAGACACAAATTTATCTTTGGATAATTTTGGCCATAGCAGCCATTTTATTAACAAGAATACATAACCAATAAAATTTGCAATGTGGTAAGGTCCTTGAAGCTACCAAAACCCTGGTGATTCTCATAACCGAGCAATAAAAAACCTCAACTTGCTCCCAGCCGTTACCCACACTGGCTCAGGAGCACCAAATGGTAAGGGTTAATCCTCCGTCAACCCCAACCACACCCCCAGGGGCCCCGACATACCCCGTCGGGGTTCCCCCCCAAAATCACCAGGGGACCATCAATTCTGCCAATGAGGGGATCCATACCCGGATGAATCCCCGAACCAATTTTAAACCAACTTCAAGGACCCACCAATAAACAACACCACAACGAAGGCACCTTGAAACCCTTCAAGTGCCTGAGACCCCCCGCAACCAAAGGGCCCTCTCAATACCTCCCTGCAAGCCAAGAGCCCATAAGTCAGTTCCCACCGCATTAAGGTGTACCCCGTCAGCCAACCAAAATTCCTCTTCCGTCCTTTCCAACTCAACATGCCGTATTGCTATACCCCCGTTCCGACTAACAAACTTCGAGATCGCCCTATTAACCTCCGCCTGCGCCTTGTTCAACCTGTAAACTGACCGCGCTTTCTGCCAACTCTTTCTCGCTACTATCTCCGACCAGACTATCGTTAGACCTGGAAACGACACCCATAACCGTAACAAATCATGTTTGATGTCCTTTATCAAGATTCGAAAAGGACGCCCACCCAAATCATTCCCCCCGGCATGCAACACTAACATGTCAGGAGGTCTGGTCTATCCAACCGGGCGTATCTATGCACCTCCTGCAACACCCTGTTCCACCCTAACCCCCGAACACCGAGCCATCGCACGAGAGCCAGGTCCTTCTCAAAACCTAGCTGTCTCCCGTTCCATCTCGCGTCCGCTCGTCGGGCTCCCCAATACACATAAGAGTGGCCAAGGATCCAGACCAGGGAAGGAAGAGGGGGTGCTTCTGCAATACAAAATGTACAGACGACACCATTTTATTGCCTCACCAAACCAAATTGACAAAAAACACACACTCTCACCCCCCCCCATTGCTACCCTAATACCCCCCCCCTTTTCCCCTCAATTGCCAACAACCACCTGGGGACGTACATACGACTTAAAGCGCTGCGACTTCCACCTACCAATCTGCTTAACTGTCTCCTCCGGTAGGCCGCATATAGAGGCCTCCGTCGCTGCCCCAATCCGAAAGACTTCGGATCTAACCTCAACGACTTCAAACATGCCCTAAAAACACTCACAAATTGGTATCTCGATAAAAAGGACCCATCCTCGTGACATAATAAGGGGCCATCCACCTTCGGACGGATCTGTTGAAAATTCCCGAGACACTTGAACGGGCACATATCAGATGCCACAACCATCCCCAAACGGACTAGTCTACCCACACCTCTCTGATCAGTTTTCGATTTCCTAATCCAAAATTCAACTCCGTTTTCCACTGACATAATGTCACCCCAATCCAAGCCCCCGGGGAACGCCTTACTGGGCGATACCAACTCCCCAACCCGCAGGGCTCCAAAAAACGCCAAAGAAAAGGCTAACTTAAACAAACTCACCTCAAACGGAGATAGACAAACCCCCCACAACGCCCTACCCAGCCGGGTAGGGACCCAGCCCAGCCCAGCTGGGACCCAGTTTGAGCGAGGAACGGAACAAAACCTTCCCACACCAAGGTTTGCAGGCCCTACCTCAGTCAGGGTTTCACCCACACTCTACAGCTCCGGAATGTCATGCTCTTCAGCCTCCTCCTCCTCCTGCGCATCCTCATCCACTTTACCCTCCACACCAGTCCCAAGCTGGAAGCACTGCAGCACTGCCTCGGCGAAGCGGCAACAGACTGTGCTGCAGCTAATCTGCATAGGTGACAAACCCCACAATGCAGAAGAGGTGTGGACAGCTCTAAAACAGCATGCAGATCACTGGCTCACACCTCTGAACCTAAAGCCAGGAAAGGTTGTGTGTGACAATGGCCGGAACCTGGTGGCGGCTTTGAGGCGAGGCCAGCTGACACATGTTCCATGCATGGCCCATGTGCTCAACCTCGTGGTTCAGCGGTTTCTAAAGTCATACCCAGAGCTGTCTGATCTGCTGGTAAAAGTTCGCCGCCTGTCTGCACATTTTCGAAAGTCACCTACTGCTTCAGCCGGCCTTGCCGGCTTTCAGCGTCGTTTGCATCTTCCGGCTCACAGACTGGTGTGTGATGTCCCCACGCGTTGGAATTCAACTCTGCACATGTTGATCAGGATATGTGAGCAGAAGAGGGCAGTTGTTGAGTACCTGCATCACCTAAGCCGTCGGGAAATGGGTCAAACTCCACACATAACACCTGAGGAGTGGAGATGGATGTCCGACCTATGTACCATCCTCCAAAACTTTGAGGACTCCACCAAGATGGTGAGCGGCGATGACGCCATTATTAGCGTCACCGTACCGCTTCTCTGCCTTCTAAAACGGTCTCTGCTCAAAACCAAACATGATGCATTGCAGGCGGAACACGATGAGTTGGAGCAAGAAACAGTGGTGGGTGTGGGTGATAACACACAGCCCAGCCTCGTCTCATCACAACGTGCAGTGGAGGACTATGACGAGGAGGAGGATGAAGACATGGAGCAACTCTCCGGCCAAATTGAGGATATGACATGCATACCAGTCATATGCTCAGTTCAGCGTGGCTGGCCAGAGGACAGGGTAGATGATGATGAGGAGGAGGAGGAGGAGGAGGAGGAGGAGGAGGAGAAGGAGGAGGACAGCATGTTCAGTCATCGTGTTGGTCTGGATACTGAAGTGATGGCTGTTAAGAGTCTGGCGCACATGGATGACTTTATGGTAAGCTGCCTGTCTCGTGACCCTCGCGTTAAGAACATCTTGGCCGACAATCATTACTGGTTGGTAACACTGTTAGACCCACGCTACAAGGAGAACTTTATGTCTCTTATTCCCGAGGCGGAGAGGTCAGCCAAAATGCAGCAGTTCCGGAAGGCCATAGTCACGGAAGTAGGCAAAGCATTCCCTTCACAAAACGCAAGCGTCATAATTGTAACACTATTAGTTAAAAGAAAGGGATAAAATGTAAAAAAAAAACAAAATAAGGCATGACTTTTTTTTAACATCAAATTTTTTTTTTTTAGATTTAACCAAAGAATGTGCACATTTGTTATAATAAACAAGTGAAAAATGTTGAAAATCAGTCATCCAAAGGTGTGTGAAAAAAATATATATATATGGTACCAATAAAAATGTCACTTTGTCCTGCAAAGAATGCAGCCCCCCAAATTATTTTTTTCCTCTGTGCGGCCCATACACCCAGCCGAGTTTGAGACCCCCTGCCTTACACTATATAGATATCATGTTCATTCCCCATCTATCTTGCTCAGGAGAGCATCTCCCTCCCCCGGCACCAAGAGCAGCTCATATTGAATTGTTACATTGACTAGTAACACTGCACACAGAAATGCACCTTAATATTCCACTGTTAACCCTTTCCTCCCAGCAGTAACACACAACTCCTCACCTTGATATCATGGTGATTTATGGTCAGAATGACTTCAATGCGATCAGTGATTTCTATTCTAGCTCTGCTCACATAGATTTTATATCCACACTCAACTATAGGTCGTTCTTCATATTTTGGGGGCTTTTAGTCAGATATACTAGTTTGTGCCTGTATAGTATTGGTGTAGATGGGAGTGTAGGGCATGGGTTACATGGCACTGTGGTGGGATACTGATGGGAGGTATTGGTGCTGTGTTTGATGCTTCTACTGGGTATTTTCCTACAAATACTGGAACAGCTCACTGCTTAGAATGATCCTTCCCAGCTCTATAATATATTATATATACCCCACAATGCAGGCTCACACACACATTTGTCTCAAGTGTGTTGTAGGGACACAGATACAGTCTTGGTCATGTGACTAAAGGCTACTTTACACACTGCGATATCGGTCCCGATATCGCTAGTGTGGGTACCCGCCCCATCTGTTGCGCGACACGGGCAAATCGCTGCCCATGCCGCACAACACCGACCAGACCCGTCACACATACTTACCTGACCGGCGACGTCACTGTGACCGGCGAACCGCCTCCTTTCTAAGGGGGCGGTCCGTGCGGCGTCACAGCGACGTCACTGAGCGACCGCCCAATAGCAGCGGAGGGGCGGAGATGAGTGGCCGGAACATCCCGCCCACCTCCTTCCTTCCTCATAGCGGCTGGGAGGCAGGTAAGGAGAGGTTCCTCGTTTCTGCGGTGTCACACGGAGTGATGTGTGCTGCCGCAGGAGCGACGAACTACATCGTTACTGCTGCAGTAACGATAATCGAGAATGGAGACCCATGTCACCGATGAGCGATTTTGCACGTTTTTGCAACGATGCAAAATCGCTCATCGGTGTCACACGCAGCAACATCGCTAATGCGGCCGGATGTGCGTCACAAATTCCGTGACCCCAACGACTCCGCATTAGCGATGTCGCAGCGTGTAAAGCCCCCTTTAGTGGGAGTGGTGTACAGGGTCTTAGCAGTAAAGAGTATTCCATATTTCTGCCAGATACCCACAGAGATATTGAAATCTGAAAAAAGAGACTTCTGCTCATTGAAGGTAAGAACTGCTCACATAGCGTTCAACTCCACAGCAAACGAGTGCTCTAGCACTGGCATCTCAGCAGGGATATTCCCCTACTACACATGTGTGTCTGGGTCGCTGTGACAGTTTACAGGACATAACTCAAGGCACCTAGATAGAAGGCAGAGGTACTGGGATTGGTTGGTTTTTGGTGACGGAGGTGCAGGGGCTGGCGCCCATGTGCAGTGCTGGCTAAGGTATATTGATGATATTTTGATTTTTTGGCAGGGCACTGTGGAGCAGCTCGAGACATTTATGGAGGAACTTAATAACAACACCTTTAACATCAGATTGACACATAAGCATAGCAGCAGTTGCGTTGACTTCCTGGATATTAAAATTTCATTCGGTTCTGAGCGAATTGTTCAGACCGACGTCCATAGGAAGGAAACATCAGTCAACGCACTGCTGCATGCTTCTTCTGCTCATACCCCCTCCACCATCCAGGCCGTACCGACTGGCCAGTTCCTCAGGATGAAGCAAATTTGTTCGTCAGACACTGCTTTTGAACAACAGTCTGCCGACCTCCAGCGCCATAGGGGTGGCAAAGGCGGTCTTCCCCCGGTCTGCCTCAGCAACGGACACTAGCCAATAGTGACTAGTGAGATCAAGGGTAGAAAAATAATTTGCAGTTCTCAATGCAGCTAGCGATTCCTCAATACGGGGGAGTGGTGCCGTCCTTCTTCTTTAACAGGACCAACGGAGCTGCCCAAAGGCTACAACTGTCACGGATAACCCCAGCCGCCTTCATGTTGCTCAACATGTCCTTGGTACACTGGTAATGTGAAGGTGGTATTGGCTTATAGCTCTCTTTGATGGGTGGGTGTGCACCTGTGGGGATGTAGTGTTGGACCCCTTTTATTCCCCCAAAATCTAGCGGATGTTTGCTGAAGACTTGCTCGCTCGTATTCTTGCACTACCCTGTGGACCCGCTTCTTGTGATGTGAAGGTGTGGAGTCAGTGCCTACGTGTAATTCCTTACACCACTCCTCTGGCTGACTTGGTGAGCAGTCACTGACTGGGTGGGGTGCAGTAATAGTGGATGCTGCTACTTGGATAGCATGGGTATCTACTGTGAACAGCTTATCAATGGTGGCAAGTCGGGGCAGCTTAACCTCCTGCTCTCCGCAGTTTAACACTCTCACGGGCACTCTTCCCTTCCGCACTAATGAATAAAACTATGATGTAAATATCATATAGATACCCCACAATTGTAAATAAAGGTAGGTTATGGGAAAAGGGGGAACAGGGAAAGAGGAAAATAGTGTAATAAAGTATACCTTCTGGGGGTGAGAGGAAACGGCAGCACAGCCAGTGGAGGTGAAGCAAAAGGAAGCCTGCAACTAAAGAGTTGAGAGCGTTATCACATGGTGACTGAGCCTGATTGTAAAGGGAGCATAGAGTGGAGCATACTCTGGGCACGTTAGAACCCAAGTTCTTAAACCATGAATATGGACCCCTTTTATTCTCCCAAAGTCTAGCGGATGTTTGCTGAAGACTTGCTCGTATTCTTGCACTACCCTGTGGACCCGCTTCTTGTGATGTGAAGGTGTGGAGTCAGTGCCTACGTGTAATTCCTTACACCACTCCTCTGGTTGACTTGGTGAGCTGTCACTGAATGGGTGTGGTGAAGTAACGGTGGATGCTGTGGCTTGGATATCATATTAAATATAGGGACCCCCATACAGTAGTATGAGAAATTTTTTTGTATTCAATGATCGGTATTACCTTCAGGGGCGCGGCACGTGGACGTGCGTTCCATTAGCCTCACTGCATTCCACTCCCATACAGGAAGTGGGCGCAGCTATTACTACGGTCGCACATAAAAGAACCCACAGCCACCACTGCACACAGCTGACTCCACCACTGGAAACCCACTTCTACACCAACGCAGGTAAGACAGGATCGGCACCTCTATGCTCCCGTTACAATCAGGCTCAGTCACCATGTGATAATGCTCTCAACAATTTAGTTGCAGGCTTCCCCTTGCTTCACCTCCACTGGCTGTGCTGCCATTTCCTCTCCCCCCTGGAAGGTATACTTTATTACACTATTTTCCTGTTTCCCTCTTCTCCCTTTTCCCATAACCTACCTTTATCTGCATTTGTGGGGTATCTATATACTATTTATATCACAGTTTTATTCATTAATACGGAAGGGAAGAGTGCGCGTGAGAGTGTTGAACTGCGGAGAGCAAGAGGTTAAGCTGCCCCGATTTGCCACCATTGATAAGCTGTTCACAGTAGATACACATGCTATCCAAGCAGCAGCAGCATTCACCATTACTGCACCCCACCCAGTCAGTGACAGCTCACCAAGTCAGCCAGAGGAGTGGTGTCAGGAATTACACGTAGGCACTGACTACACACCTTCACATCACAAGAAGGGGGTGCAAGTGTGACGCCCTGGACTAGCCAGTTGGTCACAGACATAACACACACACACCCCCCCCTTTCCCGGATAGTTACACTAGTCAGACACAAAACCGTTGTTGCCTCCCTCCAGGGGCTGATGTCCACACCAGGTGGGGCGGATCCAGGCGGTTGGCCCCACCCACCAAGGAGTTCACAGGCCTGGAGGTGGGAAAACCAGTTAGTTAGTTGAAGTTCAGTTAAGAGTTGAACCGTGGAGGTAGTGAGTTCAGTGAAGAGCCCAGTTTTGGGTAGGAGTGCAAAACTGCTAGTGTCTGGGTCAGATCCCAGGCACTATGGGGAGATAAGGTATGCACACCAGTGACTATGTAAGGGGAATACATGAAATAGCAGAAACTGCTGTGTGAATACTGACTTGAAAAATCCAATAGCATTAATTCACATAATCCTAGTGACTGCGCACACAACATGGCCAAACGAAAACAAAAGACAGTACCTGGCCATTCAATCAAATGGAAACTCATAGGCAACACAGTCCATTAGACTAGGCAATTACATGCAGCCAAACAAAGTTCATGGGCCTTGCCTCAGAGTCGAACCCACAACCTCTTGGAGAACAAGCAAAGAGCCTACCACTAAACCAACTCAGTGAAGTTGGAAACCGACTCTACATTAATTAACATAATCCTAGTGACTGCGCACACAACATGGCCAAACAAAAGCAAAAGACAGTACCTGGCCTATCTATCCAATGGAAACTCATAGGTAACACAGTACATTGGACTAGGCAATTACATGCAGCCATACAAAGCCCATGGGTCTTGCCCCAGAGTCGAACCCACAACCTCTCGTAGCCAGGGCAAAGAGCCTACCACTACACCAACACAGAGAAGTAGGTGCATGACTCTACATTAATTCACATAATCCTAGTGACTGCGCACACAACATGGCCAAACAAATGCAAAAGACATTATCTGGCCTATCAATCCAATGGAAACTCATAGGCAACACAGTCCATTAGACTAGGCACTTACATGCAGCCATGTAAAGTTCATGGGCATTGCCTCAGAGTCGAACCCACAACCTCTTGGAGAACAAGCAAAGAGCCTACCACTAAACCAACTCAGAGAAGTTGGAAACCGACTCTACATTAATTAACATAATCCTAGTGACTGCGCACACAACATGGCCAAACAAAAGCAAAAGACAGTACGTGGCCTATCAATCCAACGGAAACTCATAGGTAACACAGTACATTGGACTAGGCAATTACATGCAGCCATACAAAGCCCATGGGCCTTGCCCCAGAGTCAAACCCACAACCTCTCATAGCCAAGGCAAAGAGCCTACCAATACACCAACACAGAGAAGTGGAAAACCATTTCTACATTAATTCACATAATCCTAGTGACTGCGCACACAACATGGCCAAACAAAAGCAAAAGACAGTACCTGGCCTATCAATCCAATGGAAACTCATAGGCAACACAGTCCATTGGACTAGACAATTACATGGAGACATACAAAGTCCATGGGCCTTGCCTCAGAGTCAAACCCACAACTTCTCGCAGCCAAGCAAAGAGCCTACCACTACACTAACACAGAGAAGTGGGAAACTGATTCTACATTAATTCACATAATCCTACCGACTGCGCACACAACACGGCCAAACAAAAGACAATACCTGGCCTATCAATTCAATGGAAACTCATAGGCAACACAGTCCATTGGACTAGGCAATTACATGGAGACATACAAAGTCCATGGGCTTTGCCTAAAAGTCAAACCCACAACTTCTCGCAGCCCAAGCAAAGAGCCTACCACTACACCAACACAGAGAAGTTGGTAACTGAGTTTACATTAATTCACATAATCCTAGTGACTGCGCACACAACATGGCCAAACAAAAGCAAAAGACAGTACCTGGCCTATCAATCCAATGGAAAATCATAGGCAACACAGTCCATTGGACTAGACAATTACATGGAGACATACAAAGTCCATGGGCCTTTCCTCAGAGTCAAACCCACAACCTCTCGCAGCCAAGCAAAGAGCCTACCACTACACCAACACAGAGAAGTGGGAAACTGATTCTACATTAATTCACATAATCCTACCGACTGCGCACACAACATGGCCAAACAAACGACAATACCTGGCCTATCAATCCAATGGAAACTCATAGGCAACACAGTCCATTAGACTAGGCAAATACATGCAGCCATATAAAGTTCATGGGCCTTGCCTCAAAGTCGAACCCACATCCTCCTGGAGAACAAGCAAAGAGCCTACCACTAAACCAACACAGAGAAGTTGGAAACCGACTCTACATTAATTCACATAATCCTAGTGACTGCGCACACAACATGGCCAAACAAAAGCAAAAGACATTACCTGGCCTATCAATCCAATGTAAACTCATAGGTAACACAGTACATTACTAGGATTATGTGAATTAATGTAGAGTCAGGTTCACATTTCTCTGTGTTGGTGTAGTGGTAGGCTCTTTGCTTGAGCTGCGAGAGGTTGTGAGTTAGACTTTGTATGGCTGCATGTTATTGCCTAGTCCAATGGACTATGTTGCCTATGAGTTTCAATTGGATTGATAGGCCAGGTACTGTCTTTTGCTTTTGTTTGGCCATGTTGTGTTCGCAGTCACTAGGATTATGTGAATTAATGTAGAGTCATTCACCTACTTCTCTGTGTTGGTGTAGTTGTAGTCTCTTTGTTGCTTATGAGTTTCAATTTGATTGATAGGCCAGGTACTGTCTTTTGCTTTTGTTTGGCCATGTTATGTGCGTAGTCACTAGGATTATGTGAATTAATGTAGAGTCATTCACCTACTTCTCTGTGTTGGTGTAGTGGTAGTCTCTTTGCTTAAACTGCGAGAGGTTGTGGGTTCGACTCTGAGGCAAAGCCCATGGAGTTTGTATGGCAGCATGTAATTGCCTAGTTCAATTGACTGTGTTGCCTATGAGTTTCCATTGAATTGATAGGCCAGGTATTGTCTTTTGTTTGGCCATGTTGTGTGCGCAGTCACTAGGATTATGTGAACTAATGTAAACTCAGTTTCCAACTTCTCTGTGTTGGTGTAATCGTAGGCTATTTCCTTGGGCTGCGAGAAATTGTGGGTTTGACTCTGAGGCAAAGCCCATGGACTTTGTATGGCTGCATGTAATAGCCAAGTCCAATGGACTGTGTTGCCTAAGAGTTTCCTTTGAATTGATAGGCCAGGTATTGTCTTTTGTTTGGCCATGTTGTGTGCGCAGTCGGTAGGATTATTTGAATTAATGTAGAATCAGTTTCCCACTTTTCTGTGTTGGTGTAGTGGTAGGCTCTTTGCTTGGGCTGCGAGAGGTTGTGGGTTCGACTCTAATGCAAGGCCCATGGACTTTGTATGTCTCCATGTAATTGTCTAGTCCAATGGACTGTGTTGCCTATGAGTTTCCATTGGTTTGATAGGCCAGGTACTGTCTTTTGCTTTTGTTTGGCCATGTTATGTGCGCAGTCACTAGGATTATGTGAATTAATGAAGAATTGGTTTTCCACTTCTCTGTGTTGGTGTATTAGTAGGCTCTTTCCTTGGGCTACGAGAGGGTGTGGGTTCGACTCTGGGGCAAGGCCAATGGGCTTTGTATGGCTGCATGTAATTGCCTAGTCCAATGTACTGTGTTAGCTTTGAGTTTCCATTGGATTGATAGGCCAGGTGCTGTCTTTTGCTTTTGTTTTGCCATGTTGTGTGCGCAGTCACTAGGATTCTGTGAATTAATGTAGAGTTTGTTTCCAACTTCTCTGTGTTGGTTTAGTGGTAGGCTCTTTGCTTGTTCTCCAAGAGGTTGTGGGTTCGACTCTGAGGCAAGGCCCATTAACTTTGTATGGCTGCATATATTTGCTTAGTCTAATGGACTATGTTGCCTATGATTTCATTGGATTGATAGGCCAGATAATGTCTTTTGCATTTGTTTGGCCATGTTGTGTGCGCAGTCTCTAGGATTATGTGAATTAATGTAGAGTCCTTTACCTACTTCTCTGTGTTGGTGTAGTGGTAGTCTTTTTGCTTAAGCTGCGAAAGGTTGTTGGTTCGACTTTGAGGCAAGGCCCATGGAGTTTGTATGGATGCATGTAATTGCCTATTTCAGTTGACTGTGTTACCTATGAGTTCCTATTGGATTTATAGGCCAGGTACTACCTTTTGCTTTTGTTTGGCCATGTTGTGTGCGCAGTCACTAGGATTATGTGAACTAATGTAAACTCAGTTTTCAACTTCTCTGTGTTGGTGTAGTGGTAGGCTCTTTTCTTGGGCTGCGAGAAAATGTGGGTTTGACTCTGAGGCAAAGCCCATAGACTTTGTATGGCTGCATGTAATTGCCTAGTCCAATGGACTGTGTTGCCTATGAGTTTTCATTGGACTGATAGGCCAGGTATTGTCTTTTGTTTGGTTATGTTGTGTGCGAAGTCGGTAGGATTATGTGAATTAATGTAGAATCAGTTTCCCACTTCTCTGTGTTGGTGTAGTGGAAGGCGCTTTGCTTGGCTGCGAGAAGTTGTGGGTTTGACTCTGAGGCAAGGCCCATGGACTTTGTATGGCTGCATGTAATTGCCTAGTTCAATGGACTGTGTTGCCTATGAGTTTCCATTGGCTTGGTAGGCCAGGTAATGTCTTTTGCTTCTGTTTGGCCATGTTGTGTGCGCAGTCACTAGGATTATGTGAATTAATGTAGATGCAGCTTCCTACTTCTTTGTGTTGGTGTGGTTGTAGGCTCTTTGCTTGTTCTGCCAGAGGTTGTGGGATAGACTCTGAGGCAAGGCCCATGGACTCTGTATGGCTGCATGTAATTGCCTAGTCCAATGGATGGGGTTGCCTCTGAGTTTCCATTGGATTGATAGGCCAGGTACTGTCTTTTGCTTTTGTTTGGCCATGTTGTGTGCGCAGTCACTAGGATTATGTGAGTTAATGTAGAGTCGGTTTCACACTTCTCCGTGTTGCTGTAGTGGTAGGCTTTTTTCTTGGGCTGCGAGAGGTTGTGAGTTCGACTCTGAGGCAAGGCCCATGGACTTTTTATGGCTGCATGTAATTGCATAGTCCAATGGACTGTGTTACCTATGAGATTCCATTGGATTGATAGGCCAGGTGCCTTCTTTTGCTTATGTTTGGCCATGTTTTGTGCGCAGTCACTAGGATTATGTGAATTAATGTTGAGTCAGTTTCCCACTTCTCTGTGTTGGTGTAGTGGTAGGCTCTTTGCTTGGGCTGGGAGAGTTTATGAGTTCGACTCAAATGCAATGCTCATGGACTTTGTATGGCTGCATGTAATTGCCTAGTCCAAAGAACTGTGTTGCCTATGAGTTTCCATTGGATTGATAGGCCAGGTATTGACTTTTGCTTTCGTTTGGCCATGTTGTGTGCGCAGTCACTAGGATTATGTGAATTAATATAGAGTCAGTTTCACATTTCTCTGTGTTGGTGTAGTGGTAGGCTCTTTGCTTGAGCTGCGAGAGGTTGTGGATTTGACTCTGAGGCAAGGCCCTTGGACTTTTTATGGCTGCATGTAATTGCCTAGTATAATGGACTGTGTTGCCTATGAGTTTCCATTGGATTGATAGGCCAGGTATTGACTTTTGCTTTCGTTTGGCCATGTTGTGTGCGCAGTCACTAGGTTTATGTGAATTAATGTAGAGTCAGGTTCACATTTCTCTGTGTTGGTGTAGTAGTAGGCTCTTTGCTTGAGCTGCGAGAGGTTGTGAGTTCAACTTTGAGGCAAGGCCCATGGACATTGTATGGCTGCATGTTATTGCCTAGTCCAATGGACTATGTTGCTTATGAGCTTCAATTGGATTGATAGGCCAGATACTGTCTTTTGCTTTTGTTTGGCCATGTTGTGTGCGCAGTCACTAGGATTATGTGAATTAATGTAGAATCATTCACCTACTTCTCTGTGTTGGTTTAGTGGTAGGCTCTTTGCTTGTTCTCCAAGAGGTTGTGGGTTCGACTCTGAGGCAAGGCCCATGAACTTTGTATGGCTGCATGTATTTGCCTAGTCTAATGGACTGTGTTGCCTATGAGTTTCCATTGGATTGATAGGCCAGATAATGTCTTTTGCATTTGTTTGGCCATGTTGTGTGCACAGTCACTAGGATTATGTGAACTAATGTAAACTTTGTTACCAACTTCTCTGTGTTGGTGTAGTGGTAGGCTCTTTCCTTGGGCTGCGAGAAATTGTGGGTTTGACTCTGAGGCAAAGCCCATGGACTTTGTATGGCTGCATGTAATTGCCTAGTCCAATGGACTGTGTTGCCTATGAGTTTCCACTGGTTTGATAGGCCAGGTAATGTCTTTTGCTTTTGTTTGGCCATGTTGTGTGCGCAGTCACTAGCAATATGTGAATTAATGTAGACGCAGCTTCCCACTTTTTAGAGTTGGTGTAGTTGTAAGCTCTTTGCTTGTTCTGCCAGAGGTTGTGGGTTTGACTCTGAGGCAAGGCCCATGGACTTTGTATGGCTGCATGTAATTGCCTAGTCCAATGGACTATGTTGTCTATGAGTTTCCATTGGATTGATAGGCCAGGGACTGTCTTTTGCTTTTGTTTGGCCATGTTGTGTGCGCAGTCACTAGGATTATGTGAATTTATGTTGAGTCAGTTTCGCTCTTCTCTGTGTTGGTGTAGTGGTAGGCTCTTTGCTTGGGCTGAGAGAGGTTGTGGGTTTGACTCTGAGACAAGGCCCATGGACTTTGTATGGCTGCATGTAATTGCCTAGTCCAATTGATTGCGTTGCCTATGAGTTTCCATTGGATTGATAGGCCAGGTACCGTCTTTTGCTTTTGTTTGGCCATGTTGTGTGCGCAGTCACTAGGATTATGTGAATTAATGTAGAACCTGTTTTCCACTTCTCTGCGTTGGTGTATTGGTAGGCTCTTTGCTTGGGCTACGAGAGGTTGCGGGTTTGACTCTGGGGCAAGGCCCATGGGCTTTGTATGGCTGCATGCAATTGCCTAGTCCAATGTACTGTGTTACCTATGAGTTTACATTGGATCGATAGGCCAGGTAATGTCTTTTGCTTTTGTTTGGCCATGTTGTGTGCGCAGTCACTAGGATTATGTGAATTAATGTAGAGTCAGTTTCCAACTTCTCTGTGTTGGTTTAGTGGTAGGCTCTTTGCTTGTTCTCCAAGAGGATGTGGGTTCGAATCTGAGGCAAGGCCCATGAACTTTGTATGGCTGCATGTATTTGACTAGTCTAATGGACTGTGTTGCCTATGAGTTTCCATTGGATTGATAGGCCAGGTATTGTTTTTTGTTTGGCCATGTTGTGTGCGCAGTCGGTAGGATTATGTGAATTAATGTAGAATCAGTTTCCCACTTCTCTGTGTTGGTGTAGTGGTAGGCTCTTTGCTTGGGCTGCGAGAAGTTGTGGGTTTGACTTTTAGGCAAAGCCCATGGACTTTGTATGGCTGCATGTAATTGCCTAGTCCAATGGACTGTGTTGCCTATGAGTTTCCATTGAATTGATAGGCCAGGTATTGTCTTTTGTTTAGCCATGTTGTGTGCGCAGTCGGTAGGATTATGTGAATTAATGTAGAATCAGTTTCCCACTTCTCTGTGTTGGTGTAGTGGTAGGCTCTTTGCTTGGCTGCGAGAGGTTGTGGGTTTGACTCTGAGGCAAGGCCCATGGACTTTGTATGTCTCCATGTAATTTTCTAGTCCAATGGACTGTGTTGCCTATGAGTTTCCATTGGATTGATAAGCCAGGTACTGACTTTTGCTTTTGTTTGGCCATGTTGTGTGCGCAGTCGGTAGGATTATGTGAATTAATGTAGTACCAGTTTCCCACTTTTCTGTGTTGGTGTAGTAGTAGGCTCTTTGCTTGGCTGCGAGAGGTTGTGGGTTTGACTCTGAGGCAAGGCCCATGGACTTTGTATGTCTCCATGTAATTGTCTAGTCCAATGGACTGTGTTGCCTATGAGTTTCCATTGGATTGATAGGCCAGGTACTGTCTTTTGCTTTTGTTTGGCCATGTTGTGTGCGCAGTCACTAGGATTATGTGAATTAATGTAGAGTCAGTTTCCAACTTCTCTGTGTTGGTTTAGGGGTAGGCTCTTTGCTTAAGCTGCGAGAGGTTGTGGGTTCGACTCTGAGGTAAGGCCCATGGAGTTTGTATGGCTGCATATAATTGCGTAGTTCAATTGACTGTGTTGCCTATGAGTTCCCATTGGATTGATAGGCCAGGTACTGCCTTTTGCTTTTGTTTGGCCATGTTGTGTGCGCAGTCACTAGGATTATGTGAATTAATGTAGAGTCAGGTTCACATTTCTCTGTGTTGGTGTAGTGGTAGGCTCTTTGCTTGAGCTGCGAGAGGTTGTGAGTTCGACTTTGAGGCAAGGCCCATGGACGTTGTATGGCTGCATGTTATTGCCTAGTCCAATGGACTATGTTGCCTATGAGTTTTAATTGGAATGATAGGCCAGGTACTGTCTTTTGCTTTTGTTTGGCCATGTTGTGTGCGCAGTCACTAGGATTATGTGAATTAATGTAGAGTCAGTTTCACACTTCTCTGTGTTGCTGTAGTGGTAGGCTTTTTTCTTGGGCTGCGAGAGGTTGTTAGTTCGACTCTGAGGCAAGGCCCATGGACTTTGTATGGCTGCATGTAATTGCATAGTCCAATGGACTGTGTTACCTATGAGTTTCCATTGGATTGATAGGCCAGGTACTGTCTTTTGCTTTCGTTTGGCCATGTTGTGTGCGCAGTCACTAGGATTATGTGAATTTATGTTCAATTAGTTTCGCACTTCTCTGTGTTGGTGTAGTGGTAGGCTTTTTGCTTGAGCTGTTAGAGGTTGTGGGTTTGACTCTGAGGCAAGGCCCATGGACTTTGTATGGCTGCATGTAATTGCATAGTCCAATGGACTGTGTTACCTATGAGTTTCCATTGGATTGATAGGCCAGGTATCGACTTTTGCTTTCGTTTGGCCATGTTGTGTGCACAGTCACTAGGATTATGTGAATAATTTGTAGAGTCAGTTTCACATATCTCTATGTTGGTGTAGTGGTAGGCTCTTTGCTTGGGCTGCGTAGATGTTGTGGGTTTGACTCTGGGGCAAGGCCCATGGACTTATTATGGCTGTATGTAGTTGCCTAGTTTAATGGACTGTGTTGCCTATGAGTTTCCATTGGATTGATAGGCCAGGTACTGTCTTTTGCTTTTGTTTGGCCATGTTGTGTGCGCAGTCACTAGGATTATGTGAATTAATGTAGAGTCAGTTTCACACTTCTCTGTGTTGCTGTAGTGGTAGGCTTTTTTCTTGGGCTGCGAGAGGTTGTGAGTTCGACTCTGAGGCAAGGCTCATGGACTTTGTATGGCTGCATGTAATTGCATAGTCCAATGGACTGTGTTACCTATGAGTTTCCATTGGATTGATAGGCCAGGTACTGTCTTTTGCTTTCGTTTGGCCATGTTGTGTGCGCAGTCACTAGGATTATGTGAATTTATGTTCAATAAGTTCCGCACTTCTCTGTGTTGGTGTAGTGGTAGGCTTTTTGCTTGAGCTGTTAGAGGTTGTGGGTTTGATTCTGAGGCAAGGCCCATGGACTTTGTATGGCTGCATGTAATTGCATAGTCCAATGGACTGTGTTACCTATGAGTTTCCATTGGATTGATAGGCCAGGTATTGACTTTTGCTTTCGTTTGGCCATGTTGTGTGCGCAGTCACTAGGATTATGTGAATTAATGTAGAGTCAGTTTCACATTTCTCTGTGTTGGTGTAGTGGTAGGATCTTTGCTTGGGCTGTGAGAAGTTGTGGGTTTGACTCTGAGGCAAGGCCCATGGACTTTTTATGGCTGCATGTAATTGCCTAGTCCAATGGACTGTGTTGCCTATGAGTTTCCATTGGATTGATAGGCCAGGTATGGACTTTTGCTTTCGTTTGGCCATGTTGTGTGCGCAGTCACTAGGATTATGTGAATTAATGTAGAGGCAGGTTCACATTTCTCTGTGTTGGTGTAGTGGTAGGCTCCTTGCTTGAGCTGCGAGAGGTTGTGAGTTCGACTTTGAGGCAAGGCCCATGGACTTTGTATGGCTGCATGTTATTGCCTAGTCCAATGGACTGTGTTGCCTATGAGTTTCCATTGGATTGATAAGCCAGGTACTGTCTTTTGCTTTTGTTTAGCCATGTTGTGTGCGCAGTCGGTAGGATTATGTGAATTAATGTAGAATCAGTTTCCCACTTCTCTGTATTGGTGTAGTGGTAGGCTCTTTGCTTGACTGCGAGAGGTTGTGGGTTTGACTCTGAAGCAAGGCCCATGGACTTTGTATGTCTCCATGTAATTGTCTAGTCCAATGGACTGTGTTGCCTATGAGTTTCCATTGGATTGATAGGCCAGGTACTGTCTTTTGCTTTTGTTTGGCCATGTTGTGTGCGCAGTCACTAGGATTATGTGAATTAATGTAGAGTCGGTTTCCAACTTCTCTGTGTTGGTTTAGTGGTAGGCTCTTTGCTTGTTCTCCAAGAGGTTGTGGGTTCGACTCTGAGGCAAGACCCATGAACTTTGTATGGCTGCATGTATTTGCCTAGTCTAATGGACTGTGTTGCCTATGAGTTTCCATTGGATTGATAGGCCAGATAATGTCTTTTGCATTTGTTTCGCAATGTTGTGTGCACAGTCACTAGGATTATGTGAACTAATGTAAACTCAGTTTCCATCTTGTCTGTGTTGGTGTAGTGGTAGGCTCTTTGCTTGGGCTGCGAGAAATTGTGGGTTTGACTCAGAGGCAAAGCCCATGGACTTTGTATGGCTGCATGTAATTGTTTAGTCCAATGGACTGTGTTGCCTATGAGTTTCCATTGGCTTGATAGGCCAGGTAATGTCTTTTGCTTTTGTTTGGCCATGTTGTGTGCGCAGTCTCTAGGAATATGTGAATTAATGTAGACGCACCTTCCTACTTTTTTGTGTTGGTGTAGTTGTAAGCTCTTTGCTTGTTCTGCCAGAGGTTGTGGGTTTGACTCTGAGGCAAGGCCCATGGACTTTGTATGGCTGCATGTAATTGCCTAGTCCAATGCACTATGTTGTATATGAGTTTCCATTGGATTGATAGGCCAGGGACTGTCTTTTGCTTTTGTTTGGCCATGTTGTGTGCGCAGTCACTAGGATTATGTGAATTTATGTTGAGTCAGTTTCGCTCTTCTCTGTGTTGGTGTAGTGGTAGGCTCTTTGCTTGGGCTACAAGAGGTTGTGGGTTTGACTCTGAGGCAAGGCCCATGGACTTTGTATGGCTGCATGTAATTGCCTAGTCCAATTGATTGCTTTGCCTATGAGTTTCTATTGGATTGATAGGCCAGGTACTGTCTTTTGCTTTTGTTTGGCCATGTTGTGTGCGCAGTCACTAGGATTATGTGACTTAATGTAGAATCAGTTTTTCACTTCTCTGTGTTGGTGTATTGGTAGGCTCTTTGCTTGGGCTACGAGAGGTTGTGGGTTCGACTCTGGGGCAAGGCCCATGGGCTTTGTATGGCTGCATTTAATTGCCTAGTCTAATGTACTGTGTTACCTATGAGTTTCCATTGGATTGATAGGCCAGGTACTGTCTTTTGCTTTTGTTTGGCCATGTTGTGTGCGCAGTCACTAGGATTATGTGAATTAATGTAGAGTCGGTTTCCAACTTCTCTGTGTTGGTTTAGTGGTAGGCTCTTTGCTTGTTCTCCAAGAAGTTGTGGGTTCGACTCTGAGGCAAGGCCCATGAACTTTGTATGGCTGCATGTATTTGCCTAGTCTAATGGACTGTGTTGCCTATGAGTTTCCATTGGATTGATAGGCCAGGTATTGTCTTTTGTTTGGCCATGTTGTGTGCGCAGTCGGTAGGATTATGTGAATTAATGTAGAATCAGTTTCCCACTTATCTGTGTTGGTGTAGTGGTAGGCTCTTTGCTTGGCTGCGAGAGGTTGTGGGTTTGACTCTGAGGCAAGGCCCATGGACTTTGTATGTCTCCATGTAATTGTCTAGTTCAATGGACTGTGTTGCCTATGAGTTTACATTGGCTTGATAGGCCAGGTAATGTCTTTTGCTTTTGTTTGGCCATGTTGTGTGCACATTCACTAGGATTATGTGAATTAATGTAGACGCAGCTTCCTACTTCTTTGTGTTGGTGTAGTTGTAGGCTCTTTGCTTGTTCTGCCAGAGGTTGTGGGTTTGACTCTGAGGCAAGGCCCATGGACTTTGTATGGCTGCATGTAATTGCCAAGTCCAATGGACTGTGTTGTCTATGAGTTTCCATTGGATTGATAGGCAAGGGACTGTATTTAGCTTTTGTTTGGCCATGTTGTGTGCGCAGTCACTAGGATTATGTGAATTTATGTTGAGTCAGTTTCGCACTTCTCTGTGTTGGTGTAGTGGTAGGCTCTTTGCTTGGGCTGTGAGAGGTTGTGGGTTTGACTCTGAGGCAAGGCCCATGGACTTTGTATGGCTGCATGTAATTGCCTAGTCCAATGGATTGATAGGCCAGGTACTGTCTTTTGTTTTCGTTTGGCCATGTTTTGTGCGCAGTCACTAGGATTATGTGAGTTAATGTAGAGACAGTTTCACACTTCTCTGTGTTGCTGAAGTGGTAGGCTTTTTTGTTGGGCTGCGAGAGGTTGTGAGTTCGACTCTGAGGCAAGGCCCATGGACTTTGTATGGCTGCATGTAATTGCATAGTCCAATGGACTGCGTTACCTATGAGTTTCCATTGGATTGATAGGCCAGGTGCTTTCTTTTGCTTTTGTTTGGCCATGTTGTGTGCGCAGTCACTAGGAATATGTGAATTAATGTAGAGTCAGTTTCACATTTCTCTTTGTTGGTGTAGTGGTAGGCTCTTTGCTTGGGCCGCAAGAGGTTGTGGGTTCGACTCTAATGCAAGGCTCATGGACTTTGTATGGCTGCATGTAATTGCCTAGTCCAATAGACTTTGTTGCCTATGAGTTTCTATTGGATTGATAGGCCAGGTATTGACTTTTGCTTTCGTTTGGCCATGTTGTGTGCGCAGTCACTAGGATTATGTGAATTAATGTAGAGTCAGTTTCACATTTCTCTGTGTTGGTGTAGTGGTAGGCTCTTTGCTTGGGCTGCGAGAGGTTGTGGGTTTGACTCTGAGGCAAGGCCCATGGACTTTTTATGGCTGCATGTAATTGCCTAGTCCAATGGACTGTGTTGCCTATGAGTTTCCATTGGATTGATAGGCCAGGTACTGTCTTTTGTTTTCGTTTGGCCATGTTGTGTGCGCACTCACTAGGATTATGTGAATTAATGTGGAGGCAGGTTCACATTTCTCTGTGTTGGTGTAGTGGTAGGCTCTTTGCTTGAGCTGCGAGAGGTTGTGAGTTCGACTTTGAAGCAAAGTCCATGGACTTTGTATGGCTGCATGTATTTGCCTAGTCTAATGGACTGTGTTGCCAATGAGTTTCCATTGGATTGATAGGCCAGATAATGTCTTTTGCATTTGTTTCGCAATGTTGTGTGCACAGTCACTAGGATTATGTGAACTAATGTAAACTCAGTTTCCATCTTGTCTGTGTTGGTGTAGTGGTAGGCTCTTTGCTTGGGCTGCGAGAAATTGTGGGTTTGACTCAGAGGCAAAGTCCATGGACTTTGTATGGCTGCATGTAATTGTTTAGTCCAATGGACTGTGTTGCCTATGAGCTTCCATTGGCTTGATAGGCCAGGTAATGTCTTTTGCTTTTGTTTGGCCATGTTGTGTGCGCAGTCTCTAGGAATATGTGAATTAATGTAGACGCACCTTCCTACTTTTTTGTCTTGGTGTAGTTGTAAGCTCTTTGCTTGTTCTGCCAGAGGTTGTGGGTTTGACTCTGAGGCAAGGCCCATGGACTTTGTATGGCTGCATGTAATTGCCTAGTCCAATGGACTATGTTGTATATGAGTTTCCATTGGATTGATAGGCCAGGGACTGTCTTTTGCTTTTGTTTGGCCATATTGTGTGCGCAGTCACTAGGATTATGTGAATTTATGTTGAGTCAGTTTCGCTCTTCTCTGTGTTGGTGTAGTGGTAGGCTCTTTGCTTGGGCTACAAGAGGTTGTGGGTTCGACTCTGAGGCAAGGCCCATGGACTTTGTATGGCTGCATGTAATTGCCTAGTCCAATTGATTGCTTTGCCTATGAGTTTCTATTGGATTGATAGGCCAGGTACTGTCTTTTGCTTTTGTTTGGCCATGTTGTGTGCGCAGTCACTAGGATTATGTGAATTAATGTAGAATCAGTTTTTCACTTCTCTGTGTTGGTGTATTGGTAGGCTCTTTGCTTGGGCTACGAGAGGTTGTGGGTTCGACTCTGGGGCAAGGCCCATGGGCTTTGTATGGCTGCATTTAATTGCCTAGTCTAATGTACTGTGTTACCTATGAGTTTCCATTGGATTGATAGGCCAGGTACTGTCTTTTGCTTTTGTTTGGCCATGTTGTGTGCGCAGTCACTAGGATGATGTGAATTAATGTAGAGTCGGTTTCCAACTTCTCTGTGTTGGTTTAGTGGTAGGCTCTTTGCTTGTTCTCCAAGAAGTTGTGGGTTCGACTCTGAGGCAAGGCCCATGAACTTTGTATGGCTGCATGTATTTGCCTAGTCTAATGGACTGTGTTGACTATGAGTTTCCATTGGATTGATAGGCCAGGTATTGCCTTTTGTTTGGCCATGTTGTGTGCGCAGTCGGTAGGATTATGTGAATTAATGTAGAATCAGTTTCCCACTTATCTGTGTTGGTGTAGTGGTAGGCTCTTTGCTTGGCTGCGAGAGGTTGTGGGTTTGACTCTGAGGCAAGGCCCATGGACTTTGTATGTCTCCATGTAATTGTCTAGTTCAATGGACTGTGTTGCCTATGAGTTTCCATTGGCTTGATAGGCCAGGTAATGTCTTTTGCTTTTGTTTGGCCATGTTGTGTGCACATTCACTAGGATTATGTGAATTAATGTAGACACAGCTTCCTACTTCTTTGTGTTGGTGTAGTTGTAGGCTCTTTGCTTGTTCTGCCAGAGGTTGTGGGTTTGACTCTGAGGCAAGGCCCATGGACTTTGTATGGCTGCATGTAATTGCCAAGTCCAATGGACTGTGTTGCCTATGAGTTTCCATTGGATTGATAGGCCAGGTATTGTCTTTTGCTTTTGTTTGGCCATGTTGTGTGCGCAGTCACTAGGATTATGTGGATTAATGTAGAATCCATTTCCCACTTCTCTGTGTTGGTGTAGTGGAAGCTGCTTTGCTTGGCTGCGAGAGGTTGTGGGTTTGACTCTGCGGCATGGCCCATGGACTTTGTATGGCTGCATGTAATCGCCTAGTTCAATGGACTGTGTTGCCTATGAGTTTCCATTGGCCTGATAGGCCAGGTAATGTCTTTTGCTTTTGTTTGGCCATGTTGTGTGCGCATTCACTAGGATTATGTGAATTAATGTAGACGCAGCTTCCCACTTCTTTGTGTTGGTGTAGTTGTAGGCTCTTTGCTTGTTCTGCCAGAGGTTGTGGGTTTGACTCTGAGGCAAGGCCCATGGACTTTGTGAGGCTGCATGTAATTGCCTATTCCAATGGACTATGTTGTCTATGAGTTTCCATTGGATTGATAGGCAAGGGACTGTCTTTAGCTTTTGTTTGGCCATGTTGTGTGCGCAGTCACTAGGATTATGTGAATTTATGTTGAGTCAGTTTCGCACTTCTCTGTGTTGGTGTAGTGGTAGGCTCTTTGCTTGGGCTGTGAGAGGTTGTGGGTTTGGCTCTGAGGCAAGGCCCATGGACTTTGTATGGCTGCATGTAATTGCCTAGTCCAATGGATTGATAGGCCAGGTACTGTCTTTTGTTTTCGTTTGGCCATGTTTTGTGCGCAGTCACTAGGATTATGTGAGTTAATGTAGAGACAGTTTCACACTTCTCTGTGTTGCTGAAGTGGTAGGCTTTTTTGTTGGGCTGCGAGAGGTTGTGAGTTCGACTCTGAGGCAAGGCCCATGGACTTTGTATGGCTGCATGTAATTGCATAGTCCAATGGACTGCGTTACCTATGAGTTTCCATTGGATTGATAGGCCAGGTGCTTTCTTTTGCTTTTGTTTGGCCATGTTGTGTGCGCAGTCACTAGGATTATGTGAATTAATGTAGAATCCGTTTCCCACTTCTCTGTGTTGGTGTAGTGGAAGCTGCTTTGCTTGGCTGCGAGAGGTTGTGGGTTTGACTCTGCGGCATGGCCCATGGACTTTTTATGGCTGCATGTAATTGCCTAGTCCAATGGGCTGTGTTGCCTATGAGTTTCCATTGGATTGATAGGCCAGGTATTGACTTTTGCTTTCGTTTAGCCATGTTGTGTGCGCAGTCACTAGGATTATGTGAATTAATGTAGAGTCAGTTTCAGACTTCTCTGTGTTGGTGTAGTGGTAGGCTCTTTGCTTGGGCTGCAAGAGGTTGTGGGTTCTACTCTAATGCAGTGCTCATGGACTTTGTATGGCTGCATGTAATTGCCTAGTCCAATAGACTTTGTTGCCTATGAGTTTCCATTGGATTGATAGGCCAGGTATTGACTTTTGCTTTCGTTTGGCCATGTTGTGTGCGCAGTCACTAGGATTATGTGAATTAATGTAGAGTCAGTTTCACATTTCTCTGTGTTGGTGTAGTGGTAGGCTCTTTGCTTGGGCTGCGAGAGGTTGTGGGTTTGACTCTGAGGCAAGGCCCATGGACTTTTTATGGCTGCATGTAATTGCCTAGTCCAATGGACTGTGTTGCCTATGAGTTTCCATTGGATTGATAGGCCAGGTACTGTCTTTTGTTTTCGTTTGGCCATGTTGTGTGCGCACTCACTAGGATTATGTGAATTAATGTAGAGGCAGGTTCACATTTCTCTGTGTTGGTGTAGTGGTAGGCTCTTTGCTTGAGCTGCGAGAGGTTGTGAGTTCGACTTTGAAGCAAGGCCCGTGGACTATGTATGGCTGCATGTTATTGCCTAGTCCAATGGACTGTGTTGCCTATGAGTTTCCATTGGATTGATAAGCCAGGTACTGTCTTTTGCTTTTGTTTAGCCATGTTGTGTGCGCAGTCGGTAGGATTATGTGAATTAATGTAGAATCAGTTTCCAACTTCTCTGTGTTGGTTTAGTGGTAGGCTCTTTGCTTGTTCTCCAAGAGGTTGTGGGTTCGACTCTGAGGCAAGGCCCATGAACTTTGTATGGCTGCATGTATTTGCCTAGTCTAATGGACTGTGTTGCCTATGAGTTTCCATTGGATTGATAGGCCAGATAATGTCTTTTGCATTTGTTTCGCCATGTTGTGTGCACAGTCACTAGGATTATGTGAACTAATGTAAACTCAGTTTCCAACTTGTCTGTGTTGGTGTAGTGGTAGGCTCTTTGCTTGGGCTGCGAGAAATTGTGGGTTTGACTCTGAGGCAAAGCCCATGGACTTTGTATGGCTGCATGTAATTGTTTAGTCCAATGGACTGTGTTGCCTATGAGTTTCCATTGGCTTGATAGGCCAGGTAATGTCTTTTGCTTTTGTTTGGCCATGTTGTGTGCGCAGTCGCTAGGAATATGTGAATTAATGTAGACGCAGCTTCCTACTTTTTTGTGTTGGTGTAGTTGTAAGCTCTTTGCTTGTTCTGCCAGAGGTTGTGGGTTTGACTCTGAGGCAAGGCCCATGGACTTTGTATGGCTGCATGTAATTGCCTAGTCCAATGGACTATGTTGTATATGAGTTTCCATTGGATTGATAGGCCAGGGACTGTCTTTTGCTTTTGTTTGGCCATGTTGTGTGCACAGTCACTAGGATTATGTGAACTAATGTAAACTCTGTACCAACTTCTCTGTGTTGGTGTAGTGGTAGGCTCTTTGCTTGGGCTACAAGAGGTTGTGGGTTCGACTCTGAGGCAAGGCCCATGGACTTTGTATGGCTGCATGTAATTGCCTAGTCCAATTGATTGCTTTGCCTACGAGTTTCTATTGGATTTATAGGCCAGGTAATGTCTTTTGCTTTTGTTTTGCTTTTGTTTGGCCATGTTGTGTGCGCAGTCACTAGGATTATGTGAATTAATGTAGAATCAGTTTTCCACTTCTCTGTGTTGGTGTATTTGTAGGCTCTTTGCTCGGGCTACAAGAGGTTGTGGGTTCGACTCTGGGGCAAGGCCCATGGGCTTTGTATGGCTGCATGTATTTGCCTAGTCTAATGGACTGTGTTGCCTATGAGTTTCCATTGGATTGATAGGCCAGGTATTTTCTTTTGTTTGGCCATGTTGTGTGCGCAGTCGGTAGGATTATGTGAATTAATGTAGAATCAGTTTCCCACTTCTCTGTGTTGGTGTAGTGGTAGGCTCTTTGCTTGGCTGCGAGAGGTTGTGGGTTTGACTCTGAGGCAAGGCCCATGGACTTTGTAAGTCTCCATGTAATTGTCTAGTCCAATGGACTGTGTTGCCTATGAGTTTCCATTGGATTGATGGGCCAGGTACTGTCTTTTGCTTTTGTTTGGCCATGTTGTGTGCGCAGTCACTAGGATTATGTGAATTAATGTAGAGTCAGGTTCACATTACTCTGTGTTGGTGTAGTTATAGGCTCTTTGCTAGAGCTGCGAGAGGTTGTGAGTTCAACTTTGAGGCAAGGCCCATGGACTTTGTATGGCTGCATGTTATTGCCTAGTCAAATGGACTATGTTACCTATGAGTTTCAATTGGAATGATAGGCGAGGTACTGTCTTTTGCTTTTGTTTGGCCATGTTGTGTGCGCAGTCACTAGGATTATGTGAATTAATGTAGAGTCAGTTTCACACTTCTCTGTGTTGCTGTAGTGGTAGGCTTTTTTCTTGGGCTGCGAGAGGTTGTGAGTTCGACTCTGAGGCAAGGCCCATGGACTTTGTATGGCTGCATGTTATTGCCTAGTCCAATGGACTATGTTACCTATGAGTTTCAATTAGAATGATAGGCCAGGTACTGTCTTTTGCTTTTGTTTGGCCATGTTGTGTGCGCAGTCACTAGGATTTTGTGAATTAATGTAGAATCATTCTCCTACTTCTCTGTGTTGGTGTAGTGGTAGGCTCATGCTTGGGCTGCGAGCAGTTGCGGCTTGACTCTGAGGCAAAGCCCATGGACTTTGTATGGCTGCATGTAATTGCCTAGTCCAATGGACTATGTTGTCTATGAGTTTCCATTGGATTGATAGGCCAGGGACTGTCTATTGCTTTTGTTTGGCCATGTTGTGTGCGCAGTCACTAGGATTATGTGAATTTATGTTGAGTCAGTTTCGCACTTCTCTGTGTTGGTGTAGTGGTAGGCTCTTTGCTTGGGCTTTGAGAGGTAGTGGTTTTGACTCTGAGGCAAGGCCCATGGACTTTGTATGGCTGCATGTTATTGCCTAGTCCAAAGGATTGCGTTGCCTATGAGTTCCCATCGGATTGATAGGCCAGGTACTGTCTTTTGCTTTTGTTTGGCCATGTTGTGTGCGCAGTCACTAGGATTATGTGAATTAATGTAGACGCAGCTTCCTACTTCATTGTGTTTTTGTAGTTGTAGGCTCTTTGCTTGTTCTGCCAGAGGTTGTGGGTTTGACTCTGAGGCAAGGCCCATGGACTTTGTATGGCTGCATGTAATTGCCTAGTCCAATGGACTATGTTGCCTATGAGTTTCCATTGGATTGATAGGCCAGGTACTGCCTTTTGCTTTTGTTTGACCATGTTGTGTGCGCAGTCACTAGGGTTATGGGAATTAATGTAGAGTCAGTTTCCCACTTCTCTGTGTTGGTGTAGTGGTAGGCTCTTTGCTTGGGCTGCGAGAGGTTGTGGGTTCGACTCTAATGCAAGGCTCATGGACTTTGAATGGCTGCATGTAATTGCTTAGTCCAATGGACTGTGTTGCTTATGAGTTTCTATTGGATTGATAGGCCAGTTACTGTCTTTTGTTTTCGTTTGGCCATGTTGTGTGCGCAGTCACTAGGATTATGTGAAATAATGTAGAGTCAGGTTTACATTTCTCTGTGTTGGTGTAGTGGTAGGCTCTTGGCTTGAGCTGCGAGAGGTTGTGAGTTCGACTTTGAGGCAAGGCCCATGGACTTTGTATGGCTGCATGTAATTGCCTAGTCCAATTGATTGCTTTGCATATGAGTTTCTATTGGATTGATAGGCCAGGTACTGTCTTTTGCTTTTGTTTGGCCATGTTGTGTGCGCAGTCACTAGGATTATGTGAATTAATGTAGAGTCATTCACCTACTTCTCTGTGTTGGTGTAGTGGTAGTCTCTTTGCTTAAGCTGCAAGAGGTTGTGGGTTCGACTCTGAGGCAAGGCCCCTGTAGTTTGTATGGCTGCATGTAATTGCGTAGTCCAATGGACTATGTTGTCTATGAGTTTCCATTGGATTGATAGGCCAGGGACTGTCTTTTGTTTTCGTTTGGTCATGTTGTGTGCGCTGTCACTAGGATTATGTGAATTAATGTAGAGTCATTCTCTTCTCTGTGTTGGTGTAGTGGTAGGCTCTTTCCTTGGGTTACAAGAAGTTGTGGGTTTGACTTTGAGGCAAAGCCCATGGACTTTGTATGGTTGAATGTAATTGCCTAGTCCAATGGACTGTGTTGCCTATGAGTTTTCATTGAATGAATAGGCCAGGTATTGTCTTTTGTTTGGCCATGTTGTGTGCGCAGTCGGTAGGATTATGTGAATTAATGTAGTATCAGTTTCCCACTTCTCTGTGTTAGTGTAGTGGTAGGCTCTTTGCTTGGCTGCGAGAAGTTGTGGGTTTGACTCTGAGGCAAGGCCCATGGACTTTGTATGTCTCCATGTAATTGTCTAGTCCAATGGACTGTGTTGCCTATGAGTTTCCATTGGATTGATAGGCCAGATAATGTCTTTTGCATTTGTTTGGCCATGTTTTGTGCGCAGTCACTAGGATTATGTGAATTAATGTAGAGTCATTCACCTACTTCTCTGTGTTGGTGTAGTGGTAGGCTCTTTGCCCTGGCTACGAGAGGTTGTGGGTTCGACTCTGGGGCAAGACCCATGGGCTTTGTATGGCTGCATGTAATTGCCTAGTCCAATGTACTGTGTTACCTATGAGTTTCCATTGGATTGATAGGCCAGGTACTGTCTTTTGCTTTTGTTTGGCCATGTTGTGTGCGCAGTCACTAGGATTATGTTAATTAATGTAGAGTCGGTTTCCAACTTCACTGAGTTGGTTTAGTGGTAGGCTCTTTGCTTGTTCTCCAAGAGGTTGTGGGTTCGACTCTGAGGCAAGGCCCATGAACTTTGTTTGGCTGCATGTAATTGCCTAGTCTAATGGACTGTGTTGCCTATGAGTTTCCATTTGATTGAATGGCCAGGTACTGTCTTTTGTTTTCGTTTGGCCATGTTGTGTGCGCAGTCACTAGGATTATGTGAATTAATGCTATTGGATTTTTCAAGTCAGTATTCACACAGCAGTTTCTGCTATTTCATGTATTCCCCTTACATAGTCACTGGTGTGCATACCTTATCTCCCCATAGTGCCTGGGATCTGACCCAGACACTAGCAGTTTTGCACTCCTACCCAAAACTGGGCTCTTCACTGAACTCACTACCTCCACGGTTCAACTCTTAACTGAACTTCAACTAACTAACTGGTTTTCCCACCTCCAGGCCTGTGAACTCCTTGGTGGGTGGGGCCAACCGCCTGGCTCCGCCCCACCTGGTGTGGACATCAGCCCCTGGAGGGAGGCAACAACGGTTTTGTGTCTGACTAGTGTAACTATCCGGGAAAGGGGGTGTGTGTGTGTGTTATGTCTGTGACCAACTGGCTAGTCCAGGGCGTCACACTTGCACCCCCTTCTTGTGATGTGAAGGTGTGTAGTCAGTGCCTACGTGTAATTCCTGACACCACTCCTCTGGCTGACTTGGTGAGCTGTCACTGACTGGGTGGGGTGCAGTAATGGTGGATGCTGCTGCTGCTTGGATAGCATGTGTATCTACTGTGAACAGCTTATCAATGGTGGCAAATCGGGGCAGCTTAACCTCTTGCTCTCCGCAGTTCAACACTCTCACGCGCACTCTTCCCTTCCGTATTAATGAATAAAACTGTGATATAAATAGTATATAGATACCCCACAAATGCAGATAAAGGTAGGTTATGGGAAAAGGGAGAAGAGGGAAACAGGAAAATAGTGTAATAAAGTATACCTTCCAGGGGGGAGAGGAAATGGCAGCACAGCCAGTGGAGGTGAAGCAAGGGGAAGCCTGCAACTAAATTGTTGAGAGCATTATCACATGGTGACTGAGCCTGATTGTAACGGGAGCATAGAGGTGCCGATCCTGTCTTACCTGCGTTGGTGTAGAAGTGGGTTTCCAGTGGTGGAGTCAGCTGTGTGCAGTGGTGGCTGTGGGTTCTTTTATGTGCGACCGTAGTAATAGCTGCGCCCACTTCCTGTATGGGAGTGGAATGCAGTGAGGCTAATGGAACGCACGTCCACGTGCCGCGCCCCTGAAGGTAATACCGATCATTGAATACAAAAAAATTTCTCATACTACTGTATGGGGGTCCCTATATTTAATATGATATCCAAGCCACAGCATCCACCGTTACTTCACCACACCCATTCAGTGACAGCTCACCAAGTCAACCAGAGGAGTGGTGTAAGGAATTACACGTAGGCACTGACTCCACACCTTCACATCACAAGAAGCGGGTCCACAGGGTAGTGCAAGAATACGAGCAAGTCTTCAGCAAACATCCGCTAGACTTTGGGAGAATAAAAGGGGTCCATATTCATGGTTTAAGAACTTGGGTTCTAACGTGCCCAGAGTATGCTCCACTCTATGCTCCCTTTACAATCAGGCTCAGTCACCATGTGATAACGCTCTCAACTCTTTAGTTGCAGGCTTCCTTTTGCTTCACCTCCACTGGCTGTGCTGCCATTTCCTCTCACCCCCAGAAGGTATATTTTATTACACTATTTTCCTCTTTCCCTGTTCCCCCTTTTCCCATAACCTACCTTTATTTACAATTGTGGGGTATCTATATGATATTTACATCATAGTTTTATTCATTAGTGCGGAAGGGAAGAGTGCCCGTGAGAGTGTTAAACTGCGGAGAGCAGGAGGTTAAGCTGCCCCGACTTGCCACCATTGATAAGCTGTTCACAGTAGATACACATGCTATCCAAGTAGCAGCATCCACTATTACTGCACCCCACCCAGTCAGTGACTGCTCACCAAGTCAGCCAGAGGAGTGGTGTAAGGAATTACACGTAGGCACTGACTCCACACCTTCACATCACAAGAAGCGGGTCCACAGGGTAGTGCAAGAATACGAGCGAGCAAGTCTTCAGCAAACATCCGCTAGATTTTGGGGGAATAAAAGGGGTCCAACACTACATCCCCACAGGTGCACACCCACCCATCAAAGAGAGCTATAAGCCAATACCACCTTCACATTACCAGTGTACCAAGGACATGTTGAGCAACATGAAGGCGGCTGGGGTTATCCGTGACAGTTGTAGCCTTTGGGCAGCTCCGTTGGTCCTGTTAAAGAAGAAGGACGGCATCACTCCCCCGTATTGAGGAATCGCTAGCTGCATTGAGAACTGCAAATTATTTTTCTACCCTTGATCTCACTAGTCACTATTGGCTAGTGTCCGTTGCTGAGGCAGACCGGGGGAAGACCGCCTTTGCCACCCCTATGGCGCTGGAGGTCGGCAGACTGTTGTTCAAAAGCAGTGTCTGACGAACAAATTTGCTTCATCCTGAGGAACTGGCCAGTCGGTACGGCCCGGATGGTGGAGGGGGTATGAGCAGAAGAAGCATGCAGCAGTGCGTTGACTGATGTTTCCTTCCTATGGACGTCGGTCTGAACAATTCGCTCAGAACCGAATGAAATTTTAATATCCAGGAAGTCAACGCAACTGCTGCTATGCTTATGTGTCAATCTGATGTTAAAGGTGTTGTTATTAAGTTCCTCCATAAATGTCTCGAGCTGCTCCACAGTGCCCTGCCAAAAAATCAAAATATCATCAATATACCTTAGCCAGCACTGCACATGGGCGCCAGCCCCTGCACCTCCGTCACCAAAAACCAACCAATCCCAGTACCTCTGCCTTCTATCTAGGTGCCTTGAGTTATGTCCTGTAAACTGTCACAGCGACCCAGACACACATGTGTAGTAGGGGAATATCCCTGCTGAGATGCCAGTGCTAGAGCACTCGTTTGCTGTGGAGTTGAACGCTATGTGAGCAGTTCTTACCTTCAATGAGCAGAAGTCTCTTTTTTCAGATTTCAATATCTCTGTGGGTATCTGGCAGAAATATGGAATACTCTTTACTGCTAAGACCCTGTACACCACTCCCACTAAAGGGGGCTTTACACGCTGCGACATCGCTAATGCGGAGTCGTTGGGGTCACGGAATTTGTGACGCACATCCGGCCGCATTAGCGATGTTGCTGCGTGTGACACCGATGAGCGATTTTGCATCGTT